>NC_080029.1:114159995-115409995 GCF_030020395.1 Manis pentadactyla | reverse complement strand
GGTTTCAGGGCTGTTTTGAAATAGGTAAGGCCTAGAGCCAGTTACCCTGTACTTTGTCACCTCAACATTGTGGTGTAGGTAAAATTAAATTAAAATGAATGTTAAGGACAACTCGGAAAAGGGAAAATTTGTCACACAAAATGTCTTGACCACAGGTGACAGCGGGAAGTAGGGAAGGGCCACTCAACTTTGGTTTTGTGCTGCTGGTGGGCAAGGTATAAACACCTGTATGTGGAGAATCGTCTGGTCCTTCTTAGAATTAGCAGGGAGCCTTTTCCTTTCTTTCTACCTGCTGCCCTCCTGAGTCCTGCAGAAATGTGGTACCTCCTGAAAAGTGCCGCATGCAGTGTGAGTGCTCAGATTTGCCCTGCCCTCGCAGTGTTTCTAGTGATTCAAGTTAGTTAAAGACTTCAGAGTCCAGGGAGAAGTATCTGGGTTTCATCTGAAAGAAAGCAAGGATCTCTGTTAGGAGAGCAGGCATCTGAAGAAGTCCTGGTAGGACAACTGGATGTAAGCAGAGGAATGGAGTCTATTATAGGTAGGCAACCAAGGTTCTACCCAAGAGCTGATGTTTTGGCATGGGTTCACTCTTTGTGAAGGTTAAAGTTTACAATGTAAGGGGGTTAATGCAATGTTTAAGGACAGTCACATATGGTAATATTCTATGTAACGAAGTTGGCCATTAGTTTACCTGCTCTTTTGGTGTTAAGAAACAGAATTGTAATTTGCACTGTAAAATGTATTGTCATTATTTGTGTTTATTGTAAAAGCTATCATCATCACCATCCTTATTATTATTACTTGTATATTACAGGTCTGTTTTCATTGACACAAAGATAAGACCTTTTTAAAGGGACAGGTCTTTTACTTTAATGCTTCAAAACCCTTTGGGATCTATTTTTCCTCCGCTAGTATTAACTTGTGATTAACCATGTGCCTATTATAGCATTTAAAAACACTGAATAATAGGCACTTCCTCTTTATACCAAAGACCTATTAAATTTTAATTTACATATACACTGTTAACCTTCTTATATATAAATAAAATACCTTCCCTAAAGAGAAAAAGTAAATCTTACTGCGGTCCTTTGGTGAATACCTTGTTTACCTTGAAAACAGAGATAGGGAGATCTTGCAAATGCGAATACTAGAGGGGAACTCAGAGAGAAGTATTCAGTCATTCATTTAATAAATATTTATTGTGGATCTATTATATGCTAGCCACGGTGCTAGGTATACAGCAATGAATAAGAAGGAGTTATGATATTTCTGTAGACCTTGGTTTTTCCACTCACTGAAATAAATATATTCACTGTTGATGCTTATATATCACTTTGAGATGATGGTAATGCTCACTGACTTTTAAAAATAATGCTAATTCAATTCAGATTCCACTCACAGTTTGAGAACCTGCTGCGGGCTCGGGTGACATCTTTACATGTGATTATGCCATTTGATTTAATAAGAACAGCACCTTATATCTGCCCAGCCTCTCAGAACATCCTGTGGGAAGGAGTGTGGGAATTCACCATTTGTCAATGAAAAAGCGAGGCTCAGCAAGGTCCAGTGAGTTGTCCAAAGCATCACAACTGGCTAGTGGATAGACTGGGGGCAGAACCCATTACCTATCACAGTGAAAATAGTTTCGGGTGTATCTTTATTCTAGGCAGATATATTTATGTTTCGAAATTATTAGAAACAGTTTCCAAAACAAATGGGATATTCTCTGATATATATCAGTGTCTCCATCTTTATGTGTCCTCAAAATTTGTAACAAGTTTCATTTCCTTTTTATAACTACCTTTTATATGCAGGAAGGTCCCGTCCCTAGTCACCTGCAGCTGTTTTCCATCTAAACTCCTTATCGTAAAGATTGGATTTCTATTCCTTTTTTTAAAAAAGTAGTAACTATCAATGCTCATAACAGAGATAGTTATTTCAAAAGTTCACAATTATATGAAAACAAAGAAGTTTCTAACCAGGAATTTTAACAGAAAGCATCTTTGCCAATCTATCTGTTTAGCGACCTTAATATAAAGAAAAGGAACTAGAAAATTATATACAAATGCATATTTTTATGGGGCAAATCGGATGTCTGTCTGACTAGATAATCATTTTTACCCAGATGTGTTTTGTGCATTTCCACCCCCAGCCTTCACAGCATCTTTCCCTCATGGAATACAATCTTTTTCGCTTTCCTTCAAATCCTAATTCTCTTTCAGTTCAAAGCCCACCTACTCTGTAAAAACGTTTCTTCATTGCTCCAAACAGAAGGCAGTTACACCAACATTACCTTTTTGATGTCTCTTTTATTGTTCTATGTAGTTGTCACTTAAGCCTTTTCTTGTAATTCATTTCTCAAGTCTATCTCTCCAACAAGATTGGGAACTCCCTAAGGGCAGGCATCTCCACTTCTGTTGTATCTTCTTGTGCAGCCTTCTAGCACCTACCATAATGGCTTCTACATAATAGATGCTCAATAAACACTAGTTCTTTCTTTTACAATTTCCCAGAAGTGAATAAGTAAGCTCAACAAATCCAGCTATTCCAGAAGTCCCAGGAGCCCACCAAATCAGCTAACTGCCATGCAGCTATCATTGCTTTAGAGAGAGGTTAAAAGATGACATCATGGATATGTAAAAAATGCAAGTTCCAGTTGCATTTTCTCGAGGATTTACACATCTCACAGAGACAAAATTTATGTCTAGGAACCAATAAGAATACACAACAGTTGTGTGCATGTGTATCAGATAAAATTGGATGATGGATGTGAAGTGGACTCCCTCGTGACAGGGAACATAGTTTGTTTTTCTCTGTTCCCTCAGCATCTTAGATAGGGCCAGAGTAGGCCCTCGGAAGGCTGTTCAATGACCATGTCAGGCTCTCTCTGAATCTGAAGCCTTTGGAAAGTGTTTCCTGCCCTCTTGGAGCCCAGTAGACACTGCCCATTAGGGCCCTGGTTGCAGGACCCATTAAGGTATGGGAATAGCTTTTGCTGCTCCTTAAGTGTTGGGGCCTCCATGGTAATACGGGGCAGGGCCCCTCCCCTTATCTTCATGTGGGAGGACCACATCTACAACTACAGCATGGAGTCTCTGAAAGCCTGGAACTTCCACATTCCTAGGGAACGGAAATCTTGAACATCAGGCCTCTGGCAGGACTGCTATGCTCCTGCCAGCTCCAGTTCCCAGGGGCTGGCCCTTTCCCCAAAGACCGTGTGTTCTGCCTGATGTTCCCAAATATAAACCCTACATTTCTTTGGGTTCTTTTTGTTCTGAATATGTATGTGTTTTTTCTTTTTATAAAACTGTTATCATATTGCATATATTGTTTTTAATCTGTGTTTTACCCTTCCATTGTTCTATGAACAGTTTCCTATTAAATATTTAAAAATTTGAGTTTTACTGTTTTCATAACATTCATTTATATTGGTCTGTCATAATTTGCTTAACAAATTCTCTCTTACTGGAATTTAGCCATTGGAAATTTCTGCTATCCTTAATAATGTTGTAATTAATGTATGTGTACATAAATCTGTGTGATTATTTTCTTGTGATATTTCTAAAAGTTAAATTCTTAACTATTATGATTAAAAGTTGACTATAAGAAATAAGTATTATGAAAATATTAATTTGAAATAAATAATTTTTAACTGGACAGTTTCTCAAAAGTCAGATAAGCTAATCTACTCATTGTATAGCTGAGGAAACTGAAGATGAGAGAAAATGACAAACTCAAGGTAATATAATAATTTAAGAAATGAGCTAGATTTAACTCTTTGAAGTCTTAGTTATGATGAAGCAAGTAAGAAAGACTGTATTCCAAGAGGGAGAGATGCTGTGAAGCCTGGTGGCAGAAATGCACAAAACACAACTGAGTAAAAATGATCTCAAAACACAAAGGACAGGCTTCAGTATCCAAGTTCAGGAGGCACAGGGTGGGCACGAATGTGGCAGGTGAAGACAGCAGGGCTGGTCGGGAGACTGGTTACAGTGAACAAATAAATATATGGACTGAGAAAATAAGTAAATATATCGAGGATGAAGAAACTTAGGTTTCTCCTTGTTGGAGAAGGTGTTTATTTATATTTATTTTTAAAATTAAGGTATCATTGATATACAATCTTATGAAGGTTTCATATGAGCAACATTGTGGTTTCAACATTCACTCCTATTATCAAGTCCCCCACCCTCCATCCCATTGCAGTCACTGTCTATCAGCATAGTAAGATGCTATAGAGTCATTACTTGTTCATTTTTAAGTGTGAAAAAAGGCAAGTCTAGAAAGACTCTTGAGGTGTTAGATTGGAATTAGAGATATTGGCAGGGATACAAGGTTTTAAAATATATACAGTGATAGACATATAAATAGTTATAGATGCATGCATGTGCATATATCACATATATGTATATATATATAGATTTGTATATATATATGCCTATCTATCTATATATATGCTTTGTGTGTAGTGTGTGTGTGTGTGTGTGTGTGTATATATATATATATAAAACCCATATATTTCCTAGCTCTGCCCACTGAGAAAGACCAGAAGCAATGACAGTCCAGTAGCAAGGAAAGCAGACAGCCCCAGTCTTAATAGCATCTCCCATTAAAAGGACCCAGGGCTTTTGGGCTGATCCTAGGTCTGGGGGAGGGAAAGTATAAGATGAACATGGAATGAATGCTTCATTGTGCTAGAAAGTAAGACAATGCTCAAAGAATTATGAAGGCACATCAAAAGGACACAAAGGCCGCCCTGAAGGGTCTCCCACTAGTGTCAAGTCTGGGACAAGTTAGCATCAAAATGATGAAATTATCAAAATACAACTGACTGAAGAGAATAGAAACTCCTGGGTTCAAACTGGAGTGAATACATAAATGCATGCATATATAAATGAAAGATGGAGAAGGAAAAACTCTTCCTTGCAGCAGATTACCAACTAATAAATGTAGAAAGCATGATAGAAATAGGAAACTACCAATATCATAGTGGTGGCTGACTCAGGAGAAAGTTGGCAATGGATGCTATTTGGCAGGTGGAAATTTGGTGAGGAATAAGACATTGGTATATTCTTGGAATATCTTTCCACAAAATATTACTATCAATTACAAAGGGAAAAAATAGTGATTTTGTGGATGGAGAAACATGGCAGGAAAAAAGAAAAGCTATATATGACAATCTGGGAGAAGATATCTGCAACATGCATAATAACAGTTAAAGGATAAGAGTTCCTTATATATAAAGAGCTTCTATAAATCAACATTAGCATTATTGTCCAATTTGAGAGAGTCAAAAGACAGGATAAAGGCAATTAAGACAAGATCTATAAATAGCCAAAAAACAAATGAAAAGATGTTCATCATCACTAATAAAGAAATATTGAAGAGAAGAAAACAATTTTCTCCCAGTTAGATTGGCAAAAATGAGAGGTTGATGATATGCCAGTCTCTTCACTGGCACCACAAAGCATGATAACCAGAAAAGAAATTAAAATGCTTTCTGAAATGATGTTACTTGCAAAATGCCTAGAGAACATGCCAGTGATTTTGCAATATATATATGTGTACACACACACACATATACACACACACACCCTCCACAGAGTTAACATACTTCCCTTGCCAATGTAGAAACACCCTTTGGTGTGCTCCCTAAGAACTTCCTACAATGTTCTATTGACAGTTGTAACACAAAGGGCCATATACTCAAATACTAGTAGGAAGGAACAAAGAGAAATCATAGTATGATAAAATCAGAGAATCTTTGGGTTAATATTTATTTACCCCATCCATCCACTGATGTCTGAGCTCCTTCTCTAAAAGCCTTGCACCACCCTCCAGCGTCTGTTAGACTACTTCTCTTGATCATTCATTCTTTCTCTCAATAAATATTTCCTGAACTTTGTGCCAGGGCAGAGATAGTGCTGAGAATTGAGCAGGGAACAAGAAGAGACAGTACATCTGCTTAGGGAGCTTATAATCTACAAAGGAAGATAGCTTTAATCAGATAATTATGGAAATAAGTTTTAAACTGTAACTAAGGTAAGTGGTATGAATGAGAGGCATGAGATAATGAGAACTGGAACAGGGGAATTTAACTTTGTCAGGGAGATCAGGGGAGGTTTCCCTGAGAAAGTGTGGCTTGAGCTGAAATATGATGGATAGGAAGGAAGTTAACTAGATAAAAAAGAAGAGGCAAGAGCGTATCAAGCACAGGGGCAGCATGTGTGAAGGCCCTGTGCTAGAAGTAGTGATGAGTAAGGGGAAACTAAGACAGGTCAGTGTGGCTGGAAAAGAGAAAAGGGCTGGCAGTTAGGGTGTGAAGACTGGCAAGGCCCATGGGACCTGTCAAGCCAAGGGTGGGCCCTGTATCCCAGGCCTGGAAGGGTAGGAAGCCCAGGACCAGTTCTGTGTTCGGAGAAGATTCCTCACTGCTGTGCGCAGTTTTCCCTGTAACAAACTCCATCAAATAAAAACCACGATTCAACTGTCCCAGCAGTTCCGTCTTCCCTACCGCCTTCAGGATCACGGATTTTTTCACTTCTGACAAACATTTGAGGAGGGCGACCTCTTTTGCTTTTCCTCCCCCTTTGCAGTGCTACCAGCTCCTTCACCAGAGGCACTATTTCTGTCCTTCCTCCATTCCACACAGATTTCTGAATGCCCTTCAGTTGGTCCTTTTCTTTCTTAAATGTGCAGGCCTGAGAAAGGAATGTGAAACGGATGGAGGGCCCAGGAAAGCAAATGGAAAATGATTATAACAAGCTGAATACTGCCTAAAACATAAACTCTCACTTTGAAACCATCATCTGACTAGAATGGAGAATTGTAAAACTGAGAATAATGAATACAAAATAGCTAAAGTATATTTACAATGTTGGATGGGCGGAGGATATCAGGAGAAGGAGGGCAGGAGGCCATTTCACCCTTTTAGACAGAAGTCTGGTCACCCAGCACTAACAGAAGAGGAACTGAGCATTTTAAAAACTGGTCTATGACAAAGTAGTGAATTTAAATATTATAATTGTGGTGGGAGGAGCAAAGCAAAAAAGGCTAAAAATTATTTATCTAGAATATTATACATGAGAGCTGCACATGTTCATACAAAGAATCTCACAGATGATATACTGAATAATAAAAGCATGTTGTAAAATAATAACATATAGGGTGTTATCTATAAAAAGTTTAAAAATATGCAGAATGAAACTGTATAGTATTTGTGGGTATGTCCTGTGCAGTACAAGTGGAAAGATATGGAAAGGATTCAAAGCCCCAGATGTAGGGAGGGCCGTGTAAGGAGGGTTGGCGAGCAGTGACACAGGACTGGAGGTGGGTTTGGTGCCACTTACTTTTGTAAGCTTGGTGGGGGCATGTGATGTTCAATATTTTATTACTTAGACCTTTTTATATTTATGGAATATTTATTTGCCTACTGAAGTTGCTAGTGAACTACTGCTAAGAAAAGGAACAGAAACAGGGAGTTTTAACTCCTTCCTAGTGATTGATGTGCTATTGAAGCACAAATTCTAGACAAGTTCAATTCCTGGATGGCATAAAATATTCTCATGATAAGACACAGGCAGATCACTCAAGGGTGGAATTCAGGCCCAACTGACAGAGCTATGCAGGATGAGTTGCAGTCATTTAAATGTCACTGCACCCCAATAAGGAGACCCTGGTCCTGTATTTCCAGACATAAAATCTGGTTTCACATGGACTGGCATGGATCATATATATAAATGCCGAATTCACCATTCAGCTCATCTGAGGAGCAGTGAACCTAAGAAGCTCCCTGATATTCCCTGTTGCACACATGTGGATGGAATGGAATCTTAAAATATTTTAGCATTTCATGTGGCATAAAGACAACTTACCTGCTGCTCCATGGTGCTTGGATCAATAAAAGTCACCAGGTCTATAGAAAAGTAACCAACCACATTTCTCATTTTACAAGCATTTCCAATTTGGAGGCATAAAGAATTGAGAACTTGGGGATCCACGGAGGTCTGAGGCATGGTGGTACCAGAGGAGATGAAGGGGCCGTCAGCATGAAACTGGTCCCCTGTTGACAGCACCCTGACTTCTCCGTTGGGCTCTATCAGCATGTCCACTGTCAGGTTGGTGACACTTTCTGCAGGTGGGTATGCTTCAACCACGCCTCCTGGTGGGGAAAGCACGTAGTAGATGAAAGGACTGACTCCCAGGAGGAGAGCCCAGGCTTCTGCAGATGGGCTTGGGCTCAGATGCCGCATCTGCCATGCCTTGTGAGACTCGGGGCAGGTAGCTTCAATTCTCTGAACTTCTTTTTCCTTATCTGTGAAACTGGCATAATAAAACCTACCTCAGCAGATTGTTGTGAATCTTAGAGATACTGTGTCTGTAGCATTTAGCTCAATGTTTGGCACATAGTACAACTCAATGACTGTTGGTTTTGATTCTGATCATAATTAGGAAGGCCCTGTAAGGATCATCAAGTCTATGTCCATTCATTATATAAACAACGAACCTAAGAACTTTAGGCTAACTCCTTAGGGGGAATTAACTGCCCATATTCCACAGTTTGTACTTTGATGATCAGTGTTCTTTCTGTTCAACTTCACTACTTTCTGAAGTTTTGACAGGCTAGGCTTTTTATCAGGCATAAGAGAATACTGACCATTAGGTCAAAATGATCATATATACAAAGCCAATCGTAAAACTCTTATTAAAATATGGAGCCAGGAGATGCTGCCATTCTTAAGGAACAGGCATGCCCCCTCCTTACTGATAATGGCAGCTTTATAATTTATCACACATTATCTTTTGCTTTGAATAACAAAAATCATAGAGGTGAATGAATTTGATGCTCAATCACAACAACAATATTAGCCCTGACTAATTTTGTGAATTAACTCAGTGGTGTCCACAAAAGTTACATGGTCCGGTTTTCTCTTTCTAGGTCTAACAGAGATCTTACTATATATCCCTTTCATAGGACATTTAAAAAATAAACCATTTATAAAGAATTAGGTAACATAATGTAAAAGTAAGAACAACTAAGCACTCCTGAGACAGAACAGTCTCTGGAGCCTGACAGTATTAAGCTAAACTTGGCATGTATTTCACAAATTTGCTGGGAGGTGACCTCTGCCCACAGGCTTTGAACAGCATATATGGTTAAATCCTGAGATTTTAGCAGTTCTCAAATGCAGCCATCTGTTACTTTATACAAAAGGTACTTTCCTCAAATATCTATCCATTTGGTTGGAGCTGGCCCTAAAGAAACCTGAGTTTCAGAAGGAAAACTGACTTATCTGTTCGGTTAGTTTGAGATCCGCTTTTCTTCAGATGAGGCCTACCAGCATGTGCTGTACCTTAATACCAGTTGCTGGAGAGTTGGCAGGGCAAATGCAACGGAACAACAAAATCCACAAAATCAACAGCCTGCTGCGTCTTCCTGATTCAGTTAACTGGCTTTAACTGCCACCTCTATTTTAAAAGATAGCACTTCAGTGGAAACATGTTACCTTTTATACTTACAGACTACATTCACGTTTTCCTTCCAAATAACTTATTTGTACCGTCATCTCATCATGACTATAGTCTTCTCACTGTTAATATCTTCCCTCTCAAAACAATTAAATTCTCTTTTAAAAAAGCGTGTTGCCTTTGATATGATCCTGTGGCAACGTAGAAATCAAATCTGTAGCACATTTTGTGGCCGTAAGCACGCTTGAAAGAGCAGAATTGAAATGAAACAGGCAGCGGTGCAAGTTGGTGGGAGACGGTGGCCTTAGAGTTAAGAAGCCTGGGGGAATGGCCTGGCATGGTCACTTATGCAAGTCCTGTTGCATGTCCTGGGCTCAGAGCCAGGCAGAGGTTTGAAAACACGTGACTTGCTAGAGCCAGATTTTTAAGACGTGCTAACATCGTAGGGTCTAACCCTGTTCCCATTCCCCACGTGTTTGTCGTGTGATTTTGCCCTAGCTGTTGCCTAGCTTTGAGTTTGCTTCTTCATCTGTAAAATTGGCTTAGGAAGCTTGTCCTGCTTCCCAAAATAGGCACTGTGTTTACAACATGGCTGAGAGAAAGGAAGGAAGGATAGAGAGGAACAGGTGGTCAACGCAAAGCCTGAGTTTGTGGTCATACAGCTCAGGGAGGATAGTGGCTGGGAAAACCTGCTCTAAGCTATGAAGTTTACACAGAAATAAATAGATTATAGGAAGGTTTCTCAGGCTGACCTCAGACAATCTGGAAGGTCCATAACATCCTGTCCCAGATGAAGCCGGAGATGTTCATTGTCTTCCCCTTGTAACTTAAAAAGAATTTCTCATTCTGGATCATTTTTTGTTGTAGGTACCTTATATTCTCCATTTTATGCATGCGGGTTATTTCTGTTAGTTTTACTTTTCTGTCAGTGGGTGGGAATGCATAGATTCTGAGAATTTTAGATTTGAGAGGACAGTGGAGACCATGCAGCATCCCCCCTTCTCCTTGCCCCAGGCAGGAATCCCCTCGCAGCACTCTTGTTAGATGGCTGACCATCCAACCCCTTGCTTAAATCATTTAATAACCGAGTGTTCACTACCCCTCCCACCCCACGCTGCCCTCCCAGTGTATTTCAACAACCAACAGCTCTGTCTTTCTGATGCTCTCTCATACACTGAGGTAAAATGTGTTCCTTGGTAAATATACCCACTGATTCTACAAAAGATACCTGAAGCAACACAGAAGTAGTCCTTCACTGGCTCCACTATGTATTAACAGACTGATTTGGGGCAAGTTACTTAATCTTTTGTATCTCAATTTCCCCCTCTATAAAATGAAGGTGATAATGGTACCCACCTCATCGGATTGTTAGGTGGATTAAATAAATTAATATATGTATACTTAAGAATAGTGTCTGGCACATAAGAAGCACAGTGCTTATTATGTTATCTTCACTGTGCAAGATATGGTGCTATCACTACTGCTATAATCTGATACAACTTTATTGTATTATATATTAATGTTAATATAATAATTATTATTACTTGACAGCAGTGAATAGGAAAGATGTTTCTTATCATTTTGTATCATAATTTATGCAAGCATATAAAAATATCTGCCTTATACTGTAACCTCCTAGAAAGTGAGGGGCACTTCATGGGTGTTCTTCCGTGACATTCCCACGGGGATCTCTGCAACTGGGCATAAGCATCCTTTGTTGCATTCACTCCCTCATCCATGGGCCTCCTAATGTCCTTAGAAAATGAAGACGAGTAGGAGGAAGAGGCTGAAAGGATAGTAAAGGGCTCTTATTTAGAAATTCTACCTTCAGATGGAGGTGAAACCATTTCTTCTCTCCTAGAAAATGGTAGGAGAAACTAACATTTACTGAAGACCTATTTTGAGTCAGGCTCTGTGGTAGAGACTTCCATATCCGTTTTATCGAATCTTCCCAACAACCCTGTGAACTTAAGAACCTTGCTCAAGGTCACGGATGAGAACCAGAGCAGGTCATCTGATTCCAAAGCCCCATTCCTCAGGAGAAGTTTGTAGTGCAAGAAAAGGGCTGGAGTCTTGAACTCTGCATGCCAGGCTTGGTGTGCTCAGCTCCTATTTACTTCAGAGGCTGAGTGCAAGTTAAATATTTAAGCAGTTTAAAAGAGAAAAAAAACGTCTGCTTGTCGGGACACTTTTCTAACCAACACAAGAGATGCAAAGCATTTAAATTGGCCCCAGTTTGACCTAAAACTAGAATTCAAGGTTTGCAGACTAACCCTCAATAGAAACTTTACAGTCTTATTTACCTTGACTGAGAAATGTTTGGAGGAATTTCCTCCACGTCGGGAACCGTTTCTCATTGACTGGCTGTGCGTGCTGTGCTAAAATGCCCGCCAGCTCCTCGGAGATCCTCACCAAAGCTGGCTCCTGCAGAAACAAATTAAATAGAACCACAAGCAATTTTACTACAGAAATGAAAACTGCTTGTGGAGTGATTAAAAACCAGGCCTCCAACAGGCAAAAAAAATGTGGTTACTGTTTACCCAGAGTCAGAAAGCCATTTTGAAATTTTTCTCTTATTTCTCCAGTCATTTCAGTTTTCATTTTTCAAAGTGATTTGGCCCCTTAAATACCGTTGCTGATCGTGCCTGTTTTCTCCAGAAGGCAGCCTTCTGTCTGGGTGCTGGGAAACACTGGCTTTAGACCCGCTGCAGGCTGACCAGCGGAGTGTCCTTGGGCAACGTGCCTCCCCACTCAGGGCCTCAGTTGGCCCTTCTGTAAAATGTGGGGTTAACCACCTTTTCCCTAAGATCCTTCTGACCAGAATGCTTTTTATTCTATGACCCTCCCAGGGCTGACCCTGGGAGAAATTGTGGAGTTGGCAGGGTCTTTCTTCGGTACCTCCATCTCTTCAAACTGCGTTTCCCCCTTGCTGGGGGCCTCCACATTCTATAACCATGGGAGCAATACCTGCTAATGCTGTGCAGGTGGGATTTAAGTGTGAGCAGCTTGGAGGTGCGAGGTGGGGAGGCTGCTGGCTTCGGCTGCCTGACATTCCCTCCTAGGTCACAGCCTAGACATGGGGCTGGCCCCCGATCATCATAAACAACCCCAGACTACAGAGCCTCCTGTCAAAATGAAAACACTAGGAAACCCTCTAAGGAATAAGAGGCCTGGCTTTTTGATATAAAGAGCCTAAGTATGCCAGGGCCATTTTTTTTTATAGTCTTAGACTACCTAGAAATTTTCAAATAGAAGCCACCTTTTCAGATTTCATTTCTGCCAAAAATAAGAGTAGGGTGCTAGTTACAGAACCATTTGGCAGGCAGTATTCATGTTCAAATGTGGGACACTGACACGAAAAACTCAGGCTTGCTTTGGATTCCTGGGGAACTTCTAAACCCATGAATGAACACTCAGTGATTTGTAAGAATCAGCAAAGAATCAGCTTTGGTGAATGAGGCTGAGAGGAATCTTAGAAGTAATCTGTTTACTCAATTTATTTCCAATTTCCCCAACAATTAAAAGTGACTGTCCTCCCCCTACCGCAGCTCCTTGGAACATCTGGTTCATTCTTGGTCCAGTGCCCTTTGAAAATCTACACTAGTACACAAACATCTCAGAGTGTACTCTAGGCAGGTCTAAATAATCTGAGTAATTTCTGAATATCCAGAAAGTTCTGGTGGGAGAGTCTCGTTAGTTAGCTTAGTAAGTGTTTAACATACAAAACAAAAATGCCATGACAAAGGGAGAGTGCCCTTGCCCACGCATTCAGGACGAAGGCTGCACAGCGGGGGAAGGTGTGTGAAGCATGGCTGGGGAAGACGGCTCTGCTCTTTACTGTAAGTTATCTCTTCTCTCCAAAGCCCTGCATTTAAATAATACACATACAGAATGTGAGTTCCAACAGCAGGCGCCCCCTCTTTGTTCCCTCTTTGAGTACTGTCCTCCATACTCATTTTTCTTTCAGTTTTATACTTGTTTCAGTTAAAACTATTCTACTCTATCAAAGAAGACCAGTTGTCTGTGATCCACGAAGTGCCACAAAGCTGGGACGATGAAGCACGGCCGTCAGTTGCCACCCTGCTTGGGAAAACTGAGTGCCGAGGAAGGAAGCCTCACAGGCTGGGCCTTCTCCCCAGACATGGGAGACTTATTTTTTGTTCTGCCTTGAGTAAAGGGATTTTTCTGTTCTGCTTCTGAAAAATGTTAAGCCATCTACCCCAGTGATTTCCTAGGTGCCTGGTCACATCAAGACAGTCCAGAGACATAATTCACTTCTTCATTCACTCAGCCATGTATCATAAAATTACAAATACTGAGTATCAAAATCATGGAGACAGATAGAATGGGGGGTGTCAGGGGCTGGTGGGGGGCTGGGGAGTTAGTGTTTAATGGGTACAAAGATTCAGTTTTACAAGACGAAAGGAGTTATGGAGAGGGATGTATTTGTACTACATTATGAACTTATTTAACACCACTAAACTGTATGCTTAAAAATGGTAAACTTTATTTCTATCTTACCATGATAAAAATAATTGAAAAAAAATTATAGAATGTTAGGCCTTTTACATAACTGAACTAGGGGAATTCTGTGTTTGTGTGTTTTAGGGGGGTACAGATGGAAAGCAGGCAGTGAAGGAATAGGGGGGCACTTAGCCTTGCCCTCTAAAACTTGAAACTAGATCTCCAACAACTTGAGAATCAAGTTGAAACTCCTCAGCACAACACACAAACAAGGCCTCTGTTTCTGGCCTCTGAGTCCTGCGTACCTCACTTCTCTCCTTTCCAGCTCCAGCCTCACCCCAAATTGCCCTGGCTCCATCTCTTTTCTCTGCCTGCCTTCCTCCTCTTCCTCCCCTGGATGACTCTCTCTCACTCTTAGTTAGTCCCAATCACACCTCCTCCAGGAAGCCTTCTCCACCACCCTGTTGGGCTCCTTTTTCAGGGCTCTCCAGCAACCTGGGAGCCCTTAATGGGGTGGTTGGAGGTTTTGAGGTCAGTCTCCTCGGTGCTTTGCCCAGGGAACATTAAATGTTTGTGGAATGAATCATGGCAGCGATAAACACAGGGACCCAACACCGAACAGCAGAACTGACAGGTGAGAGACAACATGAACCCCTTAACAGGACCCTTCCTTGCTGCTCGGGAACCTGGGGGATGTCCACTTAAGAACCACCAATTCGTGGTGGACTTTGTGGGATTCCCTGCCTCTGGGGGGCATTGGGAATATAAATGAGGTGACACTGATGAGGTGTCACCTTAGATGCAACATGCTGTGAGAGGGCCAATAATTCATCTGGAAGGCTGCAACTTGTGTGAGGCGTCTGGATGCTGCAGCAGGCTGCTGGCACTGCCTCTGCTTAGCCAGCCAGCCCTTCCGCCCTGACGCACAGCAGTGGCACTGTGCGCAAAGCCCCAGCAAGGGGGTACATTTCCTAGAGGAAAGTTTGCTGCAGGAATGAGGAGGATGAATCAGGTCCCATCATGAGAAGTACACAGCTGAAGGCCCTGGGGGGATGATGTTCACTGGGGGATGCTGGGGCACATAGACACAGCTTGGGGTCCTAGTTAACTCTAAGAAAAATATATGGAAAGGAATAAGGGGGTTATTAACTGTTCAATTTATTTCTTTATTTTGAAAGCATCTGATGGGAAATTAAAGGATTATACTTAGAATGACTCTAATACCAATGAACAGAGAATTGTCCCCTCACCCCCACAAAAAGCAGGACCTGCAGTTTATACATTCAGAAAAGGGCAGCAGACTGACTTTATGTAAGTGTTTCATTCTCCCTGGTGCCCTTCCCCAAACCACCCTCAGCAACAGTTTCTGCCAGGGACTTAGGAGCTGCTGGTGAAGGTAAATGAGGCCAGAACTCAGATTTAGGTGCAAAGGACTCATCACAGCCGTGATGTGGGCAACTAAGAATACCCTTTTCCTTAGTAGCAACAAGGACTCAATGGCCTCAAAGGACCTATTGATGTCAGATGCAACTCCTCAGTTTTGGGGGTAGTTTCTCTTCTCTAGTGATTATTATTTCGCAAAATTCAAACACAATTACTACAACGTTAAGGGCAGGTGCTGGTAAGGGCTGTTCAGGCTTACTCTGTTGGGAATAAACTTGAGTATGCACACACACACACAACCATGCCAGACAAACCCCTCAGTTCGTGTGAATCATCAGATTTGAAGTTGTAACCTACTTTCTCTGTCACGGCAGGCTCACATTCATTGTCTCGTTAGGTCCTGATAGTCACACTCTGAAATATACTAGCACAGTGTTGTGTCTTCTGCTTTACAAGTGGGAAGCAGAGGCACCTGGAGGCTTGTGAACTATCACTCACTGAGTTGTCAGACTCTGTTATTGGGTGATTTTCAAGTGACAGAAGACAAAAACGATGGAATTGGGGGAATTATTGCTAGTGTACTTTCTTACCCCCGTCTTCACCTTCCCAAAGTGTGTGTGTGTGTGTGTGTGTGTGTGTATTTACATTATATTAAAGTGTATGTATAATAGAATGTCCTTTTTAAGCTGGCAAAGGGGCTGTGGGAGGCATCTGTTCTACCTTACTAACTCATGAAATAAGTAGTTAAAAAGTTCCTTTTCAGTGAGTCACATCAAGGGGGTGGACTGTTAGGTCAGCGTTTCAGAGATCCTACTGTCCACATGGAGCAGGTCATTCTGTGATAACAACCCTGGGGATGGAGCACAGAAAGTATATGCCTTGTAGATGATGAAAGCACATTAGAAAAATCCACTTTACTTTGTGAGAAAACCCGGAATTCCAGATTTTCCTTCCATCATGGTCGTACTGGCTCTCGCAGTGCACATTAGCTGCCGGTCTCTGTGGGGCTATAGCTCTAGAGCAGTCTGCGTCTAGGAGAGACGTCAGTCCCGTCTTTGCCATTGCACAGGCTTGTCACTCTTTCTCCGGGGCCGGAATTTACCCCCCAGAGGGCACCAGCAGTAGCTACGACCTTGGGAGGTTCCGAGATATCTGCAGAGTGCCTCTGGCCTCTACCGGCCTGACCAGTGCATCCTAGAGGTTCTTGTCTGTCAAGCATGAGCCTTGACTCTCAGCTTTCTCGTTTTCTATCAAGAAAGTGTAACTTTAAAGGAAGAGATATTTGACTGAAGGAAATTCAGGATATCACAGGGGAAGCCGCTAGCATAACAGTTTACTAATGCCCTCAATGACTAAAGCTACTTCAAACTCAGAGTTAACTTTCCCAGGTAAATTGTGTGTGTGTGTGTGTGTGTGTGTGTGTTGGGGAGAAGAGGAGAGGAGGAAGATGGAAGACAAATTAGAATGCTGTAAATACTAATCCCACCAAAACTTATTTTATTTTAGAAGCGTCTTTGCTGTATCTACAGTGGTGAATTAAGTAAAATAACCTGTTGGCTAATCACCTCCAGTCTCTCATATCAGACCTTGTTTGGTGGTGTTCAAAAGAGAAACCAAGGAACTACCTAGGTGGTTCTGCTTTACAGAGGCTTCTGATATCCCTTCTGACGGAGGTGGTATAAGGTTAAAAAGGCAAGACCATGGGCCTAAGAAACTAAGCCAGACTGTCAGTGCTGAAAGGGCCCAAATGGCCATCCAAGTCAGATGCCTACTGGAACAGGAGAGGGAATGGGCCTTCCCAACTCATACAGTGAAGAGTGCAGGCGCTCTGCGGCTGCCTCTGACTCCTGGGTGAGTCCTCTCTACCACCCCTGCTTGCCTCTGTCAGAGGGTAAAGTATGGGATACCATGAAAGGTGATCAAGATTTGAATTGGCTAGTGGTACAGAGATGGAGAGAAGTGAGCAATTCCAAATTTGAGGGTGAATTTAGAAAGGTTGCTTTGCTTTGCACAGGAGACATCTTATCATTGTAGTTATTTTTTAGGTAAAATAATAGCCCTCACTTACTAAAAGTTCAGCATGTTACAGGCTTTGTGCCAGGGATTTTATATTTACTATCTCAAAGGCACTCTCTGAGGTAGATATATCATTCCCATTTCATGTCATACAGCCAGGAAGTAACAAACTGAGGTTCAAATCCAGTTGCTACCAGTATGCCATAGTGCAGTGGGGTTTTTGTCTGTAACTGCCATCTGTGGGCATGAAAGGCCAGTTGGGTTAGATTAGGTCATTCACTTGTGATGTTAAGTCTGTGTTGTCCAATTTATGAAAAAATGGTAGAGCGGTCATCTGATGTTGGCTGCTGATCATCTTTGTCCCTTTGTTCAGGGTAATGATGCCCCAGACTTCCTTTCGGGAACTTCCCCTACCCCTTCCTTAGCTGTAGTTGACCCTTGAGCAACGTGGGACTTGGGACACCAAACCCCTGTGCAGTTGAAAATCCACGTAAACTGTTGACTCCCTCAAAACTTGACTTCATAATAGCCTACTGTTGGCAAGAAGCCTTACTGATAACAGTCAACTAACATCTATTTTTTTGTTATATATATTATATACTATATTCTTACAATAAAGTAAGTTAGGGAAAGGAAAAAATTCCAAAAAAGCAAATCTCCGAAAAGCTTTCCAATATATTTATCGAAAAAAATCCATGTGTAAGTGGACCTGTGCAATTCACAGGGTCAACTGTACAAGTTGATTTGAGAGTGACTCCTCAGCTCCAACTAGGGTGGACCCCTAGTTTAGCAAAGCCATATCTTGGCCACAGGGATTGGTTCATTTTGGGCACATGACCCAGTCAGGCCAATCAAATATTAGGAAGCCTTTACCAGGGCCTTCTGAGAAAGAAGCTTCATGATCTTCTGAGAATGCTACCAACCACTAGAGTTGTTCTTTGTTCCTCTTGCCTTGACCACAGTCGGGCTCTAGGAGCTGCTGGCGCCCATCTTGCAGTTCTGAGGACAGCCAGGCTTAGGATGGAGCAGGCAGAGGAGAGATGGAAAGTAACTGGGTCCTTGGTGTTCCTGAGCCACTGGATTAAGCCTTGTTTGAAGCCAGACCAATATTTGGACTTCCAGATAGCTGAGATAACAAATTCTCTTCATTTGTAAAGCCATTTTGAGTTGGATTTTTTGTTACTTGAAGCTAACACATTTAAAATCGATACAAATGGGTGGGACAAACCATGTACCCACAATCCCTGCTGACGTTTGAAGCCAGCAAATGCTCTGCCCACTCTGTGCTTTGGTTACTCTCATTCTGCGATCACTAGTGAAGTTTTCACTCATTCCTTTCCATTAAGATCATTAGAAATAATCCCTCCTTAGAGTGTAAAAATATGCTGAGAAGATGAAGAAAAAATGGAAATGTCTTCAGCAAGTCATAAACTACTTCCCACACCTACTTAAAGTTTAAGGACTGCCTTAATACTCCATGTTTAATTGTTAATTGAGAATTTAAAAATCAAAAATGCCAACTTTGCCTTCGATGAGATGGAAAATTATGCTGCTGTAGAAGGTAACATAATGTAAAACAGCCAACATTACCAAGGCACACAAATGTTTTTGGTATGTAAAATTGCTTTGTAAAATATTTGCTCCATCTGCTGAAAGCGGCAAAGACAATTTTCCCTTGATAGCTAATGGCCCATTTCGGCTGTGTGGCAAGTGATTCGCTGCGGTGGCAGCTCTCATTAAACAGAATGGTGAAAATGCGGTATATAATTCCATACTTATGTAGCATTATCCACTCGCTGCTTCTGGAGGAGTCTGTCCCTCATTATCTAGGCCTCCACCTTACACCAACATGCAGGCCTAGCAGTTGATTTGACTTCAGAAGCGTTTTGTCCAACTGAGGCACATATGTTATGCCTCCGTTCTGAAGCTCAGCACAACTGCTTTGCCCCAACGAGAAACACTAGAAAGGTTCATTCCCTTTCAACTTCTCGGCACTTAAACTGCTGTTCCCTTTTCCCCCTCACAGCAGGGGGCCACAGTTTCCTTTCTGGCTCACCCTGACGCACTGCATGCTGGGGCTTTCAACAGACAAAGATTAGGCATTTTTGAAATTCTTAATTGAAGTTTTGCACATACACAAAAGCAGGGAAATTTGTCCCTCAGGCCCAAACTGCCATCATAAAAGCTCAACAAACACTGTCCTTGGTTCATGTTGTATGTGGCAGACTGTGAGCTCTCTCTTTAAAGGAATTGTTTACGCTACACCCTGAATGACTGCAACATCTGCTAAAGGAACAATTAAAAATAAATAATCCAGGGTGGTTTAAAAAAAGAAGAATCTGTTCATGTTTTGGGAATAATATTAAAAATTAGTTACAGCAGTAAGTGGCAGAATTTTAAAAAATATTTTTAATATTGGAAAACGGGTTTAAGGAAGTTATAGTAAATATGCGTGACATCAAGGGAATACCCATGACTGTCTTAAAGGCTACGCAGTATTTTAAAGCATTCTTTAAACCATTCTTTAAAAATCAACCCTTAGTGGAACTAGCCGTAATTATTATTACTGGTAGTAATTTCTCTTTCCAGTTAGAGAAATACTGTGGTTCAGGACAGTTGCGTATGCTGAAAAAACTCTTCAATTTTAAAATAAAAACAAAAGATAACCCATACGGCTCTTGGACTTGATGGCTCATTCAAGCAGTCGGGGAGGGGGCGAGCCTGGGAAGAAATGAGAGACTGTCAGCAGAGTTGGTATTTTATTTTATACAAAAAGGAATGGGAAAGCATTTGCTTAATCAGAGTGAAGAATTCTACCTTCTTGATATTTCCACATGTACAAATGTATATACTTGAGGCAAATGTAAAAGCTTTATATATTTATCGTCGTTTTCTTTGTCCGCCACCACGATCATTAATGCACCGGGGTAATAAATCATTGAATTCCAAAAATGAGGATTTTTCTTTGATCTGGCACAAGCACGCGACCGTCCGAGTCTTCTCAAGGGCATCCCTGTCTCACCGAGGGGCACGGAGGACAGACGACCAGAAGCAAATGGCACCGTCCCCGGTAGAGGAGAGTAGAACTCATTCTGAATCCGTTCCAAATACCCGTGCCAGCTCTGTGGTGTTCAGCAAAGCAGATATTTCCAAAAGAACTCCAACGGGGAACTTCCTGGATGTGAAAACACTAACCAATTCTCGTTCCTCTCATCTTTTGCTTTATTCCTTCCTTCCACGCTGTTATTGCGAAACACTGGCAGTTAAATTCAATTGATTCAAAATATTCTGCATCCATATGGCCGCCAACCCTGGAGCTGAGGCGGCGAGAGCGCCTCGCTGCTGTTCTCAAGTATTTGCCTCTCCCCTAGTCCCCAGATGGCGGGAGTAACATTTAAACCTCCTTTTCTCTGCCTTGTACAATAGACCTTGGCACCATTTCAACTGTTTACTCCGGTAATTAACAGCTCTGATACCACAACAATTACAACTCCTACACTCTCACCACAATAATGCTATGAATTAGTGAGAGCTAATGGCTGGAAGGTAGAGTGTTTCCAGACTGTGAGATCTGTGCATTTTTAGAATAAAATAAAAGGTACAAACAGCACGCTTGCAGTAGACAATGATTACCTAGTAATTAGTTTACACAAAGCTTCCTATTTAATGGCGAAACGCTGTAATTAACGTGTGACAGAAAATCAAAGGGTACTTTGTAAGCATATGAAAAATTAACACTGCAGGCCCATAGCTTTATGTACTGATTAGAAGCATATTAAATCAATAGGACACACAAACCAACAGCTTGTATAGCTGGTTATTATAGGTCCTTGGAAGGGGGACCTGGCTTTCATTTAACTCGGGGAGGCAATTTTCCTTCTCCTGTTGTCCTCCTCAGGCACAGAGAAGGACCTCAGACCCAACCCTGGCAGCTTCCTGAAAATAATCATTGAACTGGAAGAAAACATTCTAAGTCATTTTCAGAGGTAAGGAAAAGTATGTAAACAATTAAAGATTTTCCAATGATTGTGGTGACGTGCTGCTCACTAGAAAAGACGCCAACTGGGACCAATAAATGAAGCAACCAGGTCTCAATCTCATGGTCAAAATAATCTGCTTTATCAGGTCAATGCCTCTTTATTCAACATGTAGGGAGTTCAAATAAGTGGAACTATTTTCTATTTTCAAATGATAAGAAACCAGGTCACTGTCAAGGTTTGCTCTTGTTAAAGACATTATCTGGTTAAATTACTGGGTAGGCACAACTGGGTCAATATTTTGTATCTTCAGCAATAGCCACCGTCCTATATAATGATAATTGATGCATAGAACAACATTCTCGAAGCCTACCAGATGCTAAAGGACCTTCCAAATCATCAAAGAAAGATCAAATGGTATATAGTTATTTGCGGTTACCTGCAATTTAATTGCAATGCTATTTTTTAGTAATAATAATAATAATAGCATTTTTTGAAGGCTTTTTATGTGCTAACTACACTGCTAACCAATTCACAAGGGTTAGCTCCCTAAATCCTACCGCCTCTCCATGGGGCAGGTACTAATATTATTCCTCTTTACAGATGAAGAGATAGAGACTTGGAGAGTTTAAGTGATTTGCCCATGATTCTTCCCTAGTAACTTCGGTGTGTTTTGGTTGTGGAGCGCCAGGAAGCCCGACGACCTCTACTTATCCTGAATGTTCAGTTATTCAGACTAGCCTGTTCTCACGCTCATTCTACTTAAAAGGGAGTATACCACCCCCACCTGGAACAAAACACTGATAAAAAAAAAAAACCCACTGAAATAATGTGATTGCTTATCCAAAAACCAGGGTTTTAAATATTCACCACATTTTTAATGCCACATCTGATTGTGAGATAGACTAAGCTCTGTGAGAATTTACAGCTCACTGAAATGAATTATAAGTTGAGAAAGGCATTGAAAGTTTGCTGCCCGATGAATGATCAAAAAATGATGTCTAAAATTCACCCTCAACACCCAAACATAAGTAGGTATGTGAGCCAGCTGGGTCGTGAAAGCTGAAACCTGGGAACAGCTGGACAGGGCTCCCCCTCTGCCTCTCTGAGGGGTGTGTGCTGACGTCCCTCCCATCGTCCAGCCTGCTGCCTTTTGGAAATAGGACGGCAGTTCCCGTCAGCCAGGAAAGGGAAGAAATTTGCGTGCCACGACTGCTGTATTTCAGGGATTGTTGTGTTTCCCACAAATCTCTGTAGAAAGCAGAAAACCTGCCACAAGGGCCCAGGTCCGGTCCCAATAGCCAGCACCTAAGGAA
This sequence comes from Manis pentadactyla, assembly GCF_030020395.1. Taxonomy (NCBI): domain Eukaryota; kingdom Metazoa; phylum Chordata; class Mammalia; order Pholidota; family Manidae; genus Manis; species Manis pentadactyla. The sequence goes on along the minus strand of NC_080029.1, from coordinate 115,387,371 downwards.
GAACATTGCTACAGGATTTCAAACAGGGGTCTTTTCTAAATGCATGTAGCTTGGTGTGGCAAGTGCACTGGGCCAGGAGAGGATGTGGGTTCCAAGCTAGGTATGATCGTTTATTCGTTACATGAACGTGGGCAAATCCCTTAACTTCCAAAGCATCAGTTTCTCCACTTGTAAACAGAATAATAATAAGTTCCTGATTAAAGTGGTATGGAAGTGAATGAGTAAAAACCTCAGGATTTTTCTGAGATTGAGTGAGACCATTCATGTATAGTGCTGAAATGCCTGTATTCAGCAGGTATTCTATGTTTATTATTATTAAGAAATACAGGGAAATGTCAAGACCGTAGCAGCATATTCATGGATCTACAAAGTACTTCAGTATTCTGGCAACTACTAAGTACATAAAGATAGTCTAAGAAGTCAAGATTTTAAGATAAAAAAATAAGCATATATAAAAAAACAAATGAATAACCATTTATATATGTAGTTTAATCATTAAGGGAAAAAATGATACCTTAGATTTTTCCTTAATGTAGAATACCTAGATTTTCTCTCAATACCAAGATGTTTTGTTTTTGATATAAAATACAAATAACAAATAAGGACATGAAAAAAGGATCCCTTGCTGGTAATTAAATAATTGTAATTTTAAGATGCATTTTTATATCTAACATAAAGTACAAATAGTTCATTATATCCAGTGCTGATAAGGGGCTGGTAAAAGTAGGGTGCTTATTCTCTCTAGAAGTTTTGGGAATTGCTAGTACCTTCTCAGAAAGTATTGTGGCAATATGTAACCAGAGCCATAAAATATTCTGCCCAGGGATCATTCTCTTAGGGAAATAGTTCAACAGAAGCAAAAAGATGTATGTACAAAAACTAAAAATAAAAACAAGCAAATCTTTCCTTCATCTTTTGTCCCTTCATCCCTCTCTCTGCACTACCATCAAAAAACCAAAACCCTGAATTTCCAACTCAGTTGAACGGTTTAATGTTACAATAAATCAGTTATCATACAGGGATTATTATACAGCCATTAACTGTGATTACTATATGTAAACATGGAGAATGTTTAAGATCTGGCATTAAAATAGCGTGTATACTGATATTGTAGCTATAAGAAATAAACTATAACACATTTGGAAAATACACCAAAATGGTAGCAATTATGTTTGGGAAAAGTGATTATGTGCTTATTTGGTTAAATATTTCTTTAATTTTGGTATATTATATTTCAACTTTTCTAACTATCATGTGGTTGCAGGGTAATGGTTCTTTGGGTCACCTAATATGCACTAAATCCCACACAGGCCACCAAACTTAGCCATCCTATGGTGGCCCCTCTGACCCAAGTACAGGGCCATCTGAATGGATGGAGGTCTTCCAATGGAGAAGAGAGAGTTCTAAGGCATGGACTGACTGACAGTTTTCTTTTGTAATCATGTATTTTGTTTGCTGACTTTGTTCCACAAGGAAGCAGAACAACTACTGTGGTTTATCCTACTTTTTCTAGGCTTGGGTACCTTGTACTAGTTTTAAGTAAACATGTCTACATATAACTTTTTCTCTTGGTGATCCCCAAATTAGTTTCGAATGTCTAACAAAGCACAGGTAAACATAAAACTACCCTTGCAAAGTACTAAAATAGCAAAATTACATAGTAGCATTCAAGAACCCATTCAATCTCCTTTTTTTCCTTTTTATTGTAAGTGGGAAAATTGAAACGCCAAGACCTCCACATCCTACATTTTCTATCCAGGGAAACAGGTCTGAAGGAGGGCTGCAAAGAGAAACCCAAAAGTAAAATGCCTTAGCTCTTTATACAGAGGAACTGTTCCGTAAAGATCTTCTCTTGCAAAGCAGTGTCCCCAGCAGTAGCATTGCTAGCCAGTCTCCCAGGAATGAGGGAGGGAAGATTTACCCGATAAAAAAAAAAAGAGAGCCCCAAGAGCTGCTGCCACGGCAAATGTCTGCCTGAGTCTCCCTACATAGTTTTAGGTGAGAGTGTCCAGAAAGCTTCTCCCCCAACAAGCATGCCTTGCTTTGCCTAAACCTTTATTCCTACTAAATGAAAATAAATATCCCTGACCGGGGAGTGGGGAATTTGGAGTGTATGCAAATGTGTGGATTCATTAAACCTTGCAAAGGGGTAAAATGGCAATATTACATGGTAGCGTTCACTACTAAAGCACTGTTAGCATTGAGTACTTAAGTGACCCTGGTTTACTGGCACCTGTTGGGGGAAGTAAGTTTTGTTAGCTGGTAGGATGAACAGACTAAGGCTGGTACCAAGCCACCATGAAAAAAAATGAGAATTGTGCTCTGTTTTCGTTGTGGCCATCAGGTAACATGCTTTTCCTAAAATCACTTACACGTCTATACTGAGTTTTAAAATGTGACCACAGTTTTTTGGCATGTGTTGAGTCTGTGACTTTGTTTCAAGTCTCAACTATAACTAGTCCAATAACTGGTTCTAAAGTAGATAGGGAGAAAAAAAGATGGTCTTTAGATTAGATCCTTGAGTCTACACTGAATCATGCCTACATCTAAAACCAGTATCTGCGTAAGATGCAAGAGAATCTCACAACGGTTCCAACTCCCATAAACAGCACTGTTTTTAATCTTTTGCCTACAAAATGCCAATGAGAAAAATCTTGGTATCGTGTCATAAACTGCTATGCAAATGATGCTATTTGTAAGTATTAACATAATTTAGTGCTTACAGTCATATTCTCATTTCTAATAATTCTCCCAGAATGGAGTCTTTCTCTGGACTCTTAGCCTGCAGGATAGTCTTTCATCAAGAAGCTGAAATTTTTAATAACCTGTCAGCATATGTTTTGTATGTGCCAGGCTAGGCTTGATGACACAACATCTTCATTATCAAAAGAAACAGGTCTTCCAACTGTAATAGGACCTTAAAACATGCCTGTGCTCATAAAGTAATGCTTTGATGTCTAAATGTGCACCATTACAATGGTCTTCTGGAACAAAGGATAATTTTAATCCTAAATTCTCAATAGCTACACTCAATGGAGATTGCAATTCACTTCCACTCTGAATATGATTTCACTTTGAAGGCAAAAGAATGTCAATAGTCTCCTATGAAAAAAAAATTATGTATTATTTTTATCATTGGCTTCTAACCACATCATGGCTGAACACGGGTTTCAGAGTATAAAAAGCTTTCTGAGTACTTTTCCCTTGTTAAATTTAAAAAATGATTTAGATTAGTTATTCAAGAGTTTCACATTTAATAACAGTAACAATGCCAAATGTATTTTGGTAATGATATAAAATGATATAGTTTAAAATAGCATAAATTAAATAATGAATAATAAGGCTTCTAAGCACAATTCAGCCAAATATTAGTGTTTTTAATGTTTTTTAAACTTAAAGTCAAATTTTTCAAATTTATCAGTCTAGTATCAGGAGAATTCTTTAAAACTTACTGGTTTGAGACATGAAACCAGCAAATACTTTGCACACTAACATTTCAATTCTTTAAATAAAAAAGTCATACTTCCTGTGGTTTCATCTCAACAGTTTTGCTTTAAAAACAAAATCCTATACAATGTGAAATAAATTCCAGTTCAAAGAGAACACAAGAGAAACCTCCATGGGCCTCAAAATTAAATACATTTTCCTTGTTTTATTTTTTTCTAGAAGAGTAATTCACTTTGGTATCCTTTAAATAATATGTAAAAAGCTGGCCATGACAGGTACTGCATTTAGTCCATTCACTGACAGAGGGGGAAGAAAATCCCAGAATAGATCATGGGAAAAACAGCAACATTTGTCAGAGAGAACTCTCTCTTCTGACTGTTCTCCAGATTTATTCGTCATTTCACTTTCACAAGAATAATGTCTTCTCTCTTACATGCCCCTCCCTTTCTATCACTTGTGTTTTGATTCATATACTTCTGTAGTGGGATGCTCAAAGCAGATGCAAATCACCGCACAGCCCACCACTCTGTATGTCGGTAGGGAAGCAATCAGTTAAGGGAATTTCCATCTGAATTTTCTTAAGCAGTTATGCTTTCATCAGTAGGTCAGTCAAAACAGAGATTTGGGATTAAGAGAAGCCCGGCAAGTGTAGGCATCTGGATGCATAGTGAGGCAGCTCTTAGAATGGTGGGTTTAATAAGATATTAAGCCACATAAAATTAATTACCAAGGAAGTTTTGAACAGACTATGAAGTTGTACAATTCATCCTTCCACTAACATACCTGGAAAAATCTATACATGTCCACTCATATGCTAAGACTTCTTACCTATTATTTATCTGATGCCGGGAGATTTTCTGTGGGATGTATTATTTTTTTCAACATCTCACAGGGACCAGCAGTTACATAAATTTCCTTCAATTGTCTTCAAAAACATATGACTGCTGACAGAAAGCTATTATACATTAGCTTCCAGGTGACAACCATTCACTAATGGAATTCCCTCCCGTAATAAAATACAGCTAACTTAATAACAACAGTTGTTAGAAGCATATGATCAAGACTCACTTGGAACAAATGATGATAATTGTAATGTTATTTGAATATGCTAAAAAAAATTACTTCCTAATTATCATAATCAATTTGAAGACATGAATAAAGACTTTTTAGGGCCCAAAGAAGGGACATTTAAAATAACCTGAGCAACCCCACTCACTTTAAGGATTTATTAAAGCCTTTAAGGACTTAGTCCCCATGTAAGGACTAAGCCCCAGAAAGTCAAAATGGCTTCCCTAAGTCCTCACTGCTGGCAAGTGACACAGCCGAATCTACGAGAAAGTCCTTTCGCCTGGCTGGGCCTTTGCTTCATCTCTTACAGACTGTGGGTTTATGTCACTACTGAACACTCACTTGTGCCCATTTCTTGCTCCAGTCCTCAGGGCCATATCTGCGTCTCTCCTTTAGGGCCCACTTGTAGCACTTTAGGTGGGAAGGAATGTCACAAAATGCTGTCCCATTTCCTCCAAACTCATAGTCCATTTTAATGAGCCAGCGTTGGATTTTCAGGTGATCAGCAACTAGCTGACTCAACTGTTCTATCATCTGTAGGGCCAAAGACACAGCAACATTTAATAGGGCCAGTTTCCTAGATTCCTTCTTAATATAGTAACTTAGTTGCTGTACTTCTCAGGTGTCTTTATTTCAAAGGGTCTGCTCAGTCAGTTGTCTTCTAGTTATTAAGACAGATTAGAAGTTTTAAGGTGTATATCTGATGTGAAGAAACGACTAACCAATGGGAATGGTTTAAAGCCATGTTTAAAGTATAGTCTTATTTATGAGAAATTCTGGAATTATCATTCTGCTGGTTTTGGAAGGCAAGAGGAAGAATTCTTGAATATCTGTAATTGAATCTGGGTATTGTTTCCTTTCTTTTTTAGAGAATTATGTGTTTACTTATTGATTCTTCAAATGATTTTTTTTTAGTAGTTTCAAGCCTATGAAGAGTTACAGACTTGAAAACTTTAACGGCTTGAAGCATGGCTGAGCTTTTAAATGTCAAAACCTACAATACATTTAATATTTTCCTCATTAACATACATAAAGTATATTTGTTTGGAAGGTCATTGGCCAAGTGTATCATCATATGGTATATATTATATATATAATTTTTGAACAAAACAAATAAAAGAGATAAAACATTTGTGAAAGCAGTGTGCCTGGAATACACACACCTATCCTACATTTTATTTGAAATGGTATTTCCTCAAGAACTGGGTTCAATCACATGGAAGTTTAAGGGATAGAAATTCAAGTTCCACTATCACAATGATAACAATATCTAATATTATTGAACGCTCAGTAGGAGTGTTCAAAGCCAGGCTTTGACTAAGCTCTTTTCTTGAGTTTTCTCATTTAGTACTTCCAAAACCTGTGAGGTAGGTTTTATATTATATATACATACATATATATATATACACACACTCTTATTTATTTATTTTTATTTTGGTATCATTAATGTACACTTACATGAGCAACATTATGGTTACTATACTCCCCCCGTTATCAAGTCCTCCCCACATACCCCATTACAGTCACTGTCCATCAGCGTAGTAAGATGCTATCAAATCACTCCTTGTCTTCTCTGTGTTGTACAGCCCTCCCCGTGCACCCCCCCCCACATTATGTCTGCTAATCATAATGCCCCCTTTTCCCCCTTATCCCTCCCTACCCACCCACCCTCCCCAGTTCCTTTCCCTTTGGTAACTGTTAGTCCATTCTTGGATTCTGTGAGTCTGCTGCTGTTTTCCTTCAGTTTTTTCTTTGTTCTTATTATATTCATTTATTTTTAAACATATATATATATGTGTAACTGAGACTCAGCTAATTTAAACAACTTGTCCACAACCACACAGCTCTGAGCGGCAGAGCAGCGGAGGCATGCAGGGTGTTCTGACTGCAACAGCCAAGCACCTTCCTTTCCCCTGAGCTGCCTAGCCCAGCCTGCAGAGTGGCGGGTGAGGAGGGTGAGGCACAGAAGGAAGTCAGGAGAGAAGCAAGAGAAGCAATTTTCCTTACAGTCAATAAGCCATTTGGGATATATTCAAATTAGACAAAAGTCTATAGCAAGAATATAAGTAATAAGTAATTACAATTATAAGTAATACTGTTTTAGCAGAATATTGGAGAAAAACAGCTCATTAGATTGCAAAATGATGGTTTGGTTTGGTCTTCTCTTCAGACTTTCCAGTCTAAACTTCCCAGCCTGAACTTCCCAGAAAGAAACAAAACAATCTGAGAGCACCCCCTCCCCTGAGCCTACCCCATGCTGCCTTTGGCTACGGTCTTTGGCAGTTAAGGGAATCTTGACAACACTCCTCTTGTGGTGAATTTTTGCTCACCAAAGGGATCTTTTATTTTTATTTTTTAACTAAAGAGTGTGAAAGGACTCAAGATATAATTCTGTTGGAGTCTGCACTGGAAGATTAAAATTATTTTGATTAAAGGCACAGTCTGTTCTCTTGAGTGTGTCTTTCCAGTAGATCTTCCTGGGGATGTTATGTTACACAGCAATGTGGAAGTGATACCAAAATGGGTATACTTGAGATCGCTGGAAGCCCCATGCAACCATGGGGTATTCAATTATGGTGGAAATTGAATTGTCTTAGCTCCCTAATTATCAAGTAGTGTCTGTGAATAATTTGGGTGTTTAAATGACAAGTACTCTGGTCTATACACCATATGGCTATGAGTACAGCCTAGGACATTTTTTAAATGTACCTTTCAGAGTTATGTCCCTTCTTTCTCTAGTGTTGTGTTGAGAAGATAGATTCTATAGTTAATCATATTTTGCTATCCTATGATGCCACTTTGCAGAAGTAGAAATGGTCTTTGGCCTGTTAATATCCAATAAAACTCATTCACTAGTATAAGGAAAGGTGTTCTGGCGCAGCCTTATTCATTGTATATTAAGATATGTGGTATATGTGGAGGTTTCAACCACTAACAGAATTATTATCTGTTTCTTCCAAATCCTATTATTTGTTGCTTCTGAGAATCCTATAAATGGGAGTCTGTTGATGGATCCCCTACAGTAATGAAAAGGATCAATAGTATTGTAAAGGCTGCACCACTGGAAAGAATTATGTGCTATCTTTAAGTGAAAATTGAACAGTGCTTTAAAATAGCATCGCCACTTTTGATTATTTAACCAAAGCTGTCAATATTTCATATGGAGCACATGCCAGAAAGAGAACTTGCATGTTTACTTTACGGATCAAAGCAGGAAATGCACACTGGGCTCATGCTAGGTTTACAAAATAAATAAATTACTTAATCATAAACCAAATGACTTTCTGCTATTTCCAAACATTCATCATTTTCTATTTGAGTCTATCTGTTCAAAAGATGCAATATATTTTGAACTGCTACTCATCCTATACTGGCATACAGCAGAAGTAGAAAAATGTCTACTGCTAACATCCAACTTATAGTCAGGAATATTTATTAACTTAAATTAAAATAATCACAGCTTTCTTTTACCAGCTTTAAGTTTATGATGCACATAGGTAAAAAGTCAAAGTTATTGATTCATCACCAACTGCAAATGCAAAACACTGATACACTCAGCTAGATTAGGTAGGGTAGTCATGTCTGGAAAAATCTCAATGGAGTACTTCAATTCTTGATGACCTCAGATGTATGTTTTCCAAACAAGTAGAGTAGCAGTCATTTATACTTGGTTTATTATGATACAGTTTGCACATGCCACTGGTGAAATGACATCCCTCAAATCCAGTTTGTCTATGGGGAGGGTTTAATCCTACTTCTGAATGCCAGCATTATTGGGAGGTTTTACTGCATTAAATGTGTCTGCATTTTTAGCCACAATCAACATATAAAGTCCTAAAATATTTCAAAGCAAAGATTGCCTGAGTTCTCATCAGTGAAGATGAAAGCAAGACTTAATATAAATATTGCCCTACATTTCAAAGTTTTGAAGATTGTTTACTGTAATGTACCTATGTGGAGTTATATAATTTTAAAATGGATTTCACATGTAATAAGTTTGTCAGCTGAGTATTCTAGTGGGAAGCAGAGTCAAGCAATCTACTTGTTATCTTCAAATTCCAGTAGACGCTAATGACAATGGAAGGGACACACCAATTTAGGGGGAGCCTTGCTCTTCTACTGCTGTTAAAATTGCCTGTGCCTTTTCTAGATTCTGCCACCTTTAAGAGCAACTTCCTTCATGAACCCATGTATTGTCCAAGAACATTCTAGTAAGACTGAAACATTTTAAGACAATTAAAAAAGTTAATAGTATCTTCAAAGTAGTCTCTGAAAAGTAGAATTTGTTGATAGGCTTGATTTTGGGGCTCAGTGGCTATGAAGTACAGAGCATCATGATCAGGCAACTGAGAGAAGAAGGAGACTCCCTAAATACTGTCCCTTACAAACTGCTTCATTGTACATGGTTCTTTAGTTTCCCAAGGAATGGGTGTCTGGGATCGATTGTGTATGTCAAGAGATGTACTGAAACAGAGGTTAAGAAATGTTAAACAGCCATTTGTATTCTTTTTCTTTATAGTGAAAAAGAGAGCAGTTAAATGAGAGAACATTTGCCTGAGCTAACTCAGAGATCACTTCTAATGATTAATATTATTGTTTCCAAAATAGTTAAAGCCCTGTCTATCTGTTGGAAGAATTCTTATCCATAGACCTGGTCTAAGGCAAAAACCCACCAGCAGCTAGATTGCTTCCTGGAGCCATTTCACTCCCCTTTCCTGGGTTTTCCCTTCTCCCTTTATGGCCCCTTCCTGATGAGTCAAAGGACTTTTCACAGAGCCAAGGATGTCTGCAGCCTTCTGCTGTAGGCCCTCTGCAGTCTGACTCTGCAGAAAGCCTCACTCCTTGGAGCTTTCCAAACCTGCTCCTCTTAGCCAAAATTGACTCTCCCATTTTTGGGGGTAGTGTTAAATGACTGACTAGCTAATAGGATGATGAAATATTCTATGTTAAGGTAACAAATGATAACTGATTAGTACATTAATAGGGCCTTCAATGTCAATCCAAATGAGTAAATATTTGGGGAATTTTAGGAACTTCTGTAAGGCCAATAGGAAAATACTTTGAAACATGAAGGCCTAAAGTAGATCCCATCAAGTCAACTGAAGTATTCCACATATTCTTCATTGGGTAGGGTTGGCTCCAGAAGACCTGATGTGCCCACGTGGTCAAAGGGATATGAGATATTCAAACAGAGCCTCACTTGTCCACCCCACATACCTGCTGGTGACTGTAGATGTCATATATTCCTGGAGGGACTGGCACCTTGGCGCTGTTAAAGACCAGTTTACTTCCCGACTTGGTGCTATAAAGATGAGCTAGGCCAGGTTCCGGGCCCAGGATAGGTATGTCTAACATATCCGCCACAGCCAAATCATCTCTGTGGAGGAGCCCGCTGACAATGTAGGCCTCTTTTCCTCGGATGAGATTTTTTATTCTTTTGATTGCCTTGGGGCTGTACATCAGGTGAGTGGCCAGGCACATGTGATGCTTCTGGAGGGAGATCATATTATTCGAGTTACAAGGTGTTCTTTTTCTAGTCCATATGCCTAATTTATAATGTTGCACACAATAAATGCATTATTAATAGCAGGCTGGGTTATGACCTATCCTGTTGTTTAGCAGTTTAAATTGATAAAAGCTGTTGGGGTGAGGCTCCATAATCGCTCACATCTTTAGTGTGTTGGAAATAGGCTCACTGGGAATAGAACTAATTACTACACATCTGTATTTATTTGATCCACGTGGAATTATCCTTCTGTCAGAAGGAAAAGAAGCTGGCGGCCTTTGGATAATAGTGATTCATCTCTGCAACACTTTTGGCATGGTTTAACACTAAAGCGTCTGGAAAATCAATACAAAAAATGAAGAAGAAAAAAAGCCCCATAGTATTCTTCACTGTACAGGACTCCTAATCTGGCATCTTTTTAAATCATTCAGTAGGAAAAAGGCATTTGACTTGATAACTTTCTTCCCGAAGTTCTACACCAAAGTCCATTTCAGAAAATATGTACTTTTACAATGATTATTGTGGTTCTTAGCCAACACTTGGGAGAGAATTCACAAATGAAAACTATTTGAAAATGTGAGCAAGACTCAAATGTATTTTCCAATGGAAAATTTATTTTATTTTATTTTTGGCTATTTAGATCCAGCTCAGCAATACATGTGACTACTCATTCAATTAAATAAATATTTCTGTCGTGTCTACTAGGGGCAGAGGGCAGGGCCAGATAGTCAGCACACAACAAAGCTAATATAACCATGTCTCTGCATTCAAAGAGTGGGGACACAAGTGAGTGCAGTTAATGCGTAATGAATATAAGGCAGAGAAGAGCCAGAAAGATCTGCAAAGGGCCTGGAGGCATGGAGGAGGAAGGCAGAGACCACATGCTGGTGGGAAGAGCTGGAAAGGCAAACTGCTCCTTCTCCTTGGGCCTCAGTTTCCTCATCTGTAAAGTGACTGTTATAATAATAGTACCCGTCTCATAGGGATGTTGTGAGGATTAAATGAGATAATGCATGTAAAGTACTTACAATAGTGCCTCGGACATAATAAGCAGTGGATGTTGGCTGGTGTTGTTTTTATGAAAGAGGCTGGGGTTGAGGTGAATTTTGAAGTGTGGATAGGATTTTATCAAGTGGGAAAGGGCATGATAAAGACAATAGTCAAGGATGGCATATGACAATTCAAGATTGCACTCAATTCCTCTGGGAAAGAAGGTGGCACACGAGAAAGTGCTGGGGCTTAGGAGTCACATACTTCTGCTTTGAATCCAGCTCTATCACTTATAAGCAACCTGAACTTGGTAAGCCACTTAGACTCCCTGAGCCTAAGTTTGTCCATCCATTAAATGGGAATAAAAATGCCCATTTGCTTGATTGCTGTAAGGGTCAAATAAGATCATGAATGTAAAATCCCTATTATAATGTACGGCATTGAGTTGATACTCAATAAATGGTAGTAATCATTATTACAGAGAAAATTATCTGTAAAACAAAGTCATTAAAATGTCATGCAAACAATATTATGCAAGATGCCAGACTCTCAAGGGAGTTCAAGGGAGTTTGTAGACTAGCACCTATTCCCCCAATTCTAGTCTAAAGTATCTACTCAACAGGCATAAAAATGTGGAGAAACGCCGCTCATCTGTTTCTGGGACTAGCAGCAGCCCCAGTCTGCAAATTGTTAGAAGGCAGAACTGCTGAGTAAGGAAGAGAGACTGAGGAGAGCCCCCGGATTAGTCCTGAATCTGTACTTTGCAAGTTGATGCAGAAAACTCGACCTTTCTGAGCCTCAATTCCCCATATTCAAATGAGGAGTTGACTAGAAGTCTCTAGGGTCCTTCCAGCTCTGAAATAACCTTCCTTTTAAAACCAGAGCTCTTCTGGACTTACTGGGTAATGGATACAGTTTCTGCATGGGACATTGAAAAAGTTTTGAAAATCTATGATGTGGTAATTGCACAACAAATGTGAATGTACTTAATGCCACTGAACTGTATACATTTAAAGTTGTTAAAACGGTAAATTTTATGCTATGAATCTTTTGCCTCAATACAAAAGAGATGAAAAATAGAGCCTCTGAAAAAAGGATTTATATGATTTACCCTACTGGGCCTTTCCTCCTTAAGTGTTCTATTTGAGGCTCCTTAGATCTATGCAATATGCCTTTCCTACCATAATTTAAATCCATTTTCAAAACCCATTTCTGATAATGCAGTTCTAGGAAACCCAGTGGTCCATTAGACAATGGTTGCTAACAGCATCTTGTGACTTTGTTTCTTGTCTGGTGGATCACTGTCCTCTTCGTTTCACTCCCTTCCTTTCCCCATGAATGATTCCAAAGAGGAAATGTAGAAAAACTGAAATGTCTAGGAGAATTAGTGACTTGAGTCACAATGTGCATGGTGGGTTTTTCAGGTTATCTAGAAGAGTGTTTCAAGGTGATGGTCCTCTCACGTTCAGTTCATGAGGTCAAGCATTTCTGCCGTGTATTCTCTCATTGATCTATACAGCACTGTGCCAATGAACAGTCCCTCTTCTCGAGATGAAGAAACTGAGCCTCAAGTGATTTGCCCAAGTTCACACAGTAAGCAGCAGAGGCAGGATTTAAACTCAGGTGTCACACCACGGCTGCCACTGTCTCTTCCAGGTTTACAGATTGAGTAGTAAAGGTCTGGTCAATTTATGAGGTGTGAGGAGGGGATGGCAGATGCAGCGATAGAAGCTAATGTTAAAGTTCTGAGCAAGCCTGTCTTTATTAGAGTTGCTTATCTCTACTTGCAAGTACTCTACCCGATTCTGCATTATAGTCATCTGTGGGCATGCCTTATTCTTCAGACAAGGTGGTACCATAGTACTGTGTTCAGTACGTGCTTAATAAAGACTTAAATATGAGTGACGGCAGAGGACACATTACTGATGGCGAGTCTTGTATTACCATTTAGAGAAAATCAGTATCATCAAATCCAGGCAGTGGATTAACACAGATGACAAAAATCTAAAATGTTCCTAATTCCATAATATTACAGCTACATTTATCACCACTACTAAATTTTTTTTGACCTGAGACAAGAAGTAGTTGTTTAGGATGTCTTCATAAACATTAAAATGTTTAAAAATAGACGTGATGACTTTATAACAGCATTTTTACCATTACAAATTCAAGCACTGTAAAGTAACTTGGAGAGATGTGCAAACAGATTTTTGGCATGCTTTAAAAAAAACTCAAAGCTATCCATTTGAATGAAAATCACACTGACACAATCTCTCAAACCCATTAAAAAGAAATAAAGCAATAATTAAACATGAAGAGGATCTGATTTGAAAGTGAGAGGTCAATTCTTATATTTTAAAAAGGTTGATTGTCTATGAGTGATTAATTATTCCAGTAATTTGAACTTCAACTATGAGGAGAAGTATTAAGTACTTAAAATATTCCCTACTTATCTATACTCACAGAGATACAAACCTACACTGTGGTTACAACTCAGTGCATCTGTGAGTGCTAATTGCCCATCTCCTGCTTGGAAGTTGGAGCGTGGACTGGCAGGGGTACATTTCTCAGGAAGTAGGATTATAGAGCTGGAAAGGACCTTGAAATTATCTAGCCCTTCACCTCATTTTAAAGATGAAGAACAGAGGACCAGGGGGAAAAGGGGCTTGCCCAGGGCCACAAGGTCCTCCGGGAGCAAAGCAGTCATTCCAATTCGCACTGTGTTCTGGGGTCAAAGAGATTTTGGTTCACACTCTGGCCCCATAGTAACTTTGGACTAGAAAATGTTTCCTCATGCACAGAAGGGGACTGATCATTTCTATCTCGCTGCATTGTTCTGAGGATAAAATCAGAAAATGTGTGCTAAGCATTTGATAAATGTTAGTTCTTCAGTCACGTTCCTTCTCCCAAGTGTCCCTTCCCTACTCCGTGCCTCTTCAATGCATGTGGGCATTTCGGATGCACAGAAACCCTTTTTAGCAGCTATTGGGCATTAGCTCCAGTTGCTAGCTAGAAAAATCAGGAAAATTAGCTACATACTAATGATAGGTTTTTTCTTCCTTGCTTCCTCATATCCACAGTAAGTAAGTCCACCACTGAGGCAGGGGACAGCCAGGAAGCACCAAAGCCATCCTTACAGGATGGAGGCTATTGAGAGGGCCCTAGGAATGTAGGTAAGTGGTGAGGATTTGTCCCGTCCTTTCTGTTGCTTACCCTGCGCCTACCTTGCCCTCCCCTTCCACAGTCAAGCAGGCCACTGGGACAGAGCCAGGCAGAGAGTCTGGGGGAGAATACTGAAGTATCCAGTTAAGGAAAAATAAAATCTTCCTCTTGGTAGAAGAGAGTAAGACTTGAGGACAATTCATTGAATATACCAGCAAAGTAGAAATGGTATAGCAACCCTCCCTGGCCCCAGCAGGGCATTTCTGTGTCAAATCATGGTGCCTCTGAAGAGTTAATGGACAGTAAGTCAACACATACGTACTTCCTGCATAAAGCATGCAACCAGTTTCTCTGCTAATAGAGAGTTGCCTTTGCTGCATCCTGCTGTGAAAGGAGAGAGGTGCCTTTACCGGAAAATTCACTCTTAAGTATAAAAGAAAACTGTCTCCTCAAAACTGGTATTAAACTATCGGTTATTAAATTAGGTGTTAGGTATTAAATTAGGTATTAAAATGTTGGTTAACATGGAAAATTTAAATTCTTATTAAAATATAAATTTATTTCAAGCCATCTCTTACACTGCCCTAATCAATGCTGCCCTTGTGGTTCCATGAATTTCCCAAAAGCTCTTGTCTAGGGATGGCGTCCTACTCAGAATTCGTTCCATTCCTTAAAAATCAGAACCAGTTAAAAAAAATCAGAACCTTGTTTATTATGAACCATGTGATAGAGTGAATCTGGCCAAATTTCCTGGAGGAAAACCTGTGTAGTAACAAGGGATACCAGCATAGAAATAAAAAAGCAGGCCTTGGTCTAGATTCTGTTCCTAACTAGCTTTGTGACCATGGGCAGGCCTAGCCTTTCTCTGCCTTGGTGTCCTCCACACCAAATTTCAAAAAAGGAACTATTGATGTTATAAATTCACCTACTTGATGGTAACACCAATAACTGCAATTAGGCTTCTGCTACAGAGAAACTGGCCAAGGGGAGCTCAACTAAGTCTGAAAGTTAAACTGGGATATTTATTTCCTACAGTCCAACTAGTCGTCTAATCAGTAAAGCTGTTAAACTTGCAATAATATTTCACTGATGTGTACCGGAGCGTTGCAAGTTATAAAATTTCCAATTTAATTTTACTGCATCCCTGAAGCCGTAGTAATTAGAAGACAAACTCACAGTGAAGATGTTTATAGCTTCAGGGGTGATAATTTTGAACCTGTCCTGCAGGTCACTTCTGTCCTCAACATTCCCCGTTTTGACAGCTGCCTGTAGACTCAATATTTTATTGTAATATAGCAGTAACTCGTCATTCATTTGATGGGAGCAGATGTAGATGACGTTTACATTGGCATCTAAAAACAACAGGCACAACATTAATTACGGGTGTAAAGGTAAATGACATTATGAACTCCGGCGCTGGATTGATGTTGCACAGTTTAAAATAAAGAGCATATCCAAAAGCCACACTGAATTTAATTTAGATCACTTTTATAGAGATCTTAATAATATAACTGGCTTTTTTACACCTTAACATTTCTTTAAAGAAAAAATAAATAACACCACCGCCCAAAAATTAGACAATGTAATTCTCTCAAAAGGAGGACTGTGAGGTACCATGGAAGTGTACTTTCAAATGATACATAGGGATTTAGCCCCAGAACTACCATTAACATCAATGGGAATTGCATACTGCTTTAAAAATGAATCCCATTAACTTCAGTAAATTATAAAACAGAGCTATTAACTTTTCAAAGCTGATGAAATTGCAATTTCTTATTCTGCTTGGACTTGGCAGGGCCAATTCAGGAAGCATCCTGTCCAAATAATGGTCTGATCATGACCATAGCAACGATTATTTCAGGAGGCCACCCTTTTCCCTGCTCCATTCCCAAAGAGGAGTATATTACTTAAATAGGACATTTAGTGATTCTTGGTTTAGAGGAAACACTGTCTTAATTTAACTGTTCTCCTGCTTAAGATGTGCTTCTTACTATGTACATAGAAAAAAATCCTAATTAAATATCTCATCTAAATGGAAAAGTGAGATATTACCTACTCCATGCTGCAAAATATTTTAGGGAGTATACGCAGGAAGTCAGCAGCCAATGGAGTCATTCATTCATAAAATAACTGACTGATCAGTAGGGCAAAGCAGTTGGCTAGGCATGGAGAGAAATACAGGAATCACAGCAACTGAGATGCTGCCCAAGAGGCACATTTCCCATGCACACACAGTTGTAAAACATGGTGGAGAGTAGTGGGCACACAGTGAAGCATGCAGGCCAGGTGCTCAGGGAAGTTCGAGGAGGGAGTGTTATAAAATCTTTACTTGGTCAGATAGGGCCAAGAGAAGATTTTAAGACTCCTCAATTCAGTTGTAGAGAATAAAGAGCGTAGATGGATTACATTCTAGCTCAGCTGCTCAGTGACCCTGGGCACATTATTTAACCTTTCTAAGCACTGGTTTCTTTATCTGTAAAATGGGCAATAAAATCGCCTGGGGCATGGAGTTTTGGAGAGTTTTAAATGAAAGAATATATATAAAGCACCTGGTACAGAATATATATACAGCACATAACAGATGCTCAACAAACACTTCAGATACATGGCCCTGACTGGGCCAGCCAGTAGCGACTCCCCACTCTGCCCTCAGCGCCTGCTCCTTTTAATCTGTGCCTCAAGATTTAATATGATGCACTGTCTTCTGCTCTTCATCCTAGTGTTTTGAATCTATTAATCTTGTCTCTCCAAATTCCTTAAAGGCAAGGTGTGTGTACTCCTTCCTATGTTCCCCAAGCCCTGGTTCAATGTGGAGTATGCAGGAGCCACTTGATAAATACTTGTGGGTTGACTGAAGAGATCTAGGAGAATGGAGAGATTCAGGAAGTGGAAAGTCTTACACAATTAGTGAGAACCAAGGCCTGTAGGAGAAATCTTCCCCTCCGGAACGAGCATCTTGTATCTAGAAGCACTCTCCTCTGAACTGGGCTGGGGCTAGGCCCAGAGAAGGTGCTCCATAAATGCAAATATTTAAGTGGCACCTATTTAATTTTGAAACCAGATTGCCACATAAACTTCAAAATAAACCAACTGAGGAGATGGTAGTTGAATAACCTGTATCCAATTGCAGAACGATCAAATTAGTTATCCCTAGTCTTGTGTTTTCAAAAAGGGACTAGTGTTTTACCAAACTAGTACTTTTAAAAACCAACAAGTTTTTAAATATAAAAAAAGGACACAAAAACGAAGAAAAAAGACAAGCAAAAGAAAAATTTTAGAGGGATAAATTTCTAGGTTTAAATGACAAATCACACTGCTAATTTTACCATTCCTATGCATTTCTGGCAAAGGAATACATATCACAAACACTAATATCCAGTATTATATGGTTTGGTTTTGAATCTACAAATGCTCAAAATTAATTTATAAGGTAATTTTGGAAGGGAATTAATAAGAAAATTGCTTAGAATGCTAGCAAGCATTCTCTTGCCAAACTCATGTAGAAATTGAAAATACTAGCCATTGGAGTCTCCACCTGACACCCTGACTCCATAGCCAATATTTGAATGACAAGTCTTACCAACATGATCAGATTGTCTTTGTTTCCCCTGAGTAAGCAGAATAATTCCTTTCCTAGGGATTAATGGAATACAAAAGTAATCATTTATTCTTCCACAAAATTATTACTAATTTTCCTAGTTTCTTCACATTTTTATTTCACAGGTAAGTACTTTTTCTATCTTTTAACTACTATTTTTAAGCTTTCATTACTCCTCTTGGAGACGTTTTAGGATTACATTGTTTTGTCATGAAGATCATGTACCAACAAAAGGCATTTGGCTCGTACTTATCAGACATGTTCCTGTTAGTACAATTTTCCATTGCAGGTGGGCACAGACTGAATTATTGAGCTGTTTAAAATAGAAGCCTAATACTTTCAAGTCTCTTCTGATAATGAGAATCTTTGGTGGTAGTTAGTACTATATATAGAAGGGTATATAAAAAGCTGAAGAAAAAAATTAATTCAAATAAATTAGAGCAAAGTCTGCCCTCTGCTGCACTTCAGTGCTTTCCACCCAGTCAGGTTTTTAGTTGAAATAGCTCAGCACTAACAAATCAATCTCAAGTCATTAAAAAAATCTTTTGTAATGCTGAAAAACAATATTAGTGCCTGGATAATAGATTAAAGCAATTACACTATTATTATTTTAGGACACTGTAAATTTCTAGTACTGATGTATTTTTGTTACCGAATGGCATTTATAAAATAATAATGATGCTGAAATATATATGAATCATGTAAAGTATGTCATTCCAGGGAGCCAGCTAAGTTGGTCCTTGATAATTTAAAATTCTTCCTTGTTTTGCTTAAATAAGGGCCAAAGCAATTATATTTTAACAAAACAAAGATGATGTTATTTGGTAACTAATAAAAACCTAGTTTTTGTTTAACCCTGAATTTTTGGTTAGTACCTCCTAAATGGATTCAATCCGTTTATTCAATTGCTTAGCCTTTGCAAGCTTTATTTTTTAAGTGTAACCTGAACCCCGGCCTCAGCCCGTATCAACCCAAGCCTTCACATTCTTGTATCCCCTTCTCCCAGCCCCAGGTTGGTGTTTGAGTGAGAACTAACCAAACCAGTAACAGAACTTGCCTTTTACAAAGATGTGTCTATCACTTAAGGTCTGTATTTCTAAGCATTCCCTCCAGGCACCTCCTGTTTTCTAACTAGATGTATTTAAGTAAAAGCTCCTTTAAAAAATCTGTCTTCATTTCCCTCTTATTCTTCTAATGAAAACACAATGCTCTTCATTTCTGATACCACCTGGCACTCATTCCCCAGATAATATAATCGGCAGTATTGACACAAATACAACATGCTGACTTCACTCCTGCATGGAGTAAATGAAGAGGATTTGGAGCAAAGGAGAGACATCCTTGTCCAAACCTGCAGCGAAGAGAATTTAGAAGGCTACCCCAAGTAAGTTGGTTAAAAATGTCATTTTTAAATTCAAGTTGACTTCATTATAAATCTGTTCCTTAAAACATTCAATTGCCCTGCAAGTAGATTAGAAATACAAGCTTTTCCCCGTAGAGGAAAAAAATAAGCAAAAAATAAACATTTTATCAACATCCACTGCTAAACATTCCAAAGAGTCAATTGTGTAAAAGTATTTACGGTACCTAAGATGTCACACAGCCTCCCCAGCTGCATGTTCTGCTGTGTGTTGAAGTCGGCAATATTTTGTCGTATGGGCTCAGAATATCCTAAAAGGCAAACAAGGTGTCAAAACTCAGAAAGAGCAAGTCAGTATGGCAGAATGGCACAGTTCCAGGAAAGATTTTCTCTGAAGCATGTTGCACAAACAGTGTAATTCCCAAGAATGCGGTCCTCGCTTCTCAGGGGATTAAGCGTTATTCTGGAAGATGGGCAATACCAGCAAAGCTACTGGGAATCAGATTTATAAAAACATGGGGAAATCTTCTGACATTTAACCTGAATTTTCAAAACAGCATATAAGAAAATTATGCTCTGGTTAAAAAAAGAAAACTATTTTGGCTTTTTGAACATATGCTTCCTATGTGACATTTTGAAGATGTGTCCCAGAATCATTCTGAACTGACACACAGATTTCAGAGACTCCCTTGCTCTCCGTAACATGTAGTTAAGTAATTCTAAATGCTGAAGAAATATGCTTCTGCTCACACAGTCAAAAGAACTTTAAATTTTTTTTTTTATAACCTTTAAAAGGCTATATAGGTTGATGCAATTACTTTGTCAGTACTAATAAAAAGTCCTGCAGTTTGCCTTCATGTCCACTGGAAACAACAGAAGGAAAACACGTGTGGATTACTACTGTCCACAAATCTTCTACACAAAAAACAATCTCAGCAACACTTCCTGTTGCTATTTCAAGGGTTAAAAAAAAAAAAAGTGGATCCAAACATGAACTTCAAAGGCGTGCATACTCACTAGCAGGTATAATTGCTTATATGAAATTCAGCAACTGTAGGTGGCACATTTTTTTAAAAGTAAAATTGCTTTTCACATTTTGAAGAGATGCTTCAATGCCTCCTTGTGGTTAGTGAGCCCAAACACATGTTTCAAGTTAAACTGCTATAGATAAAGTGATTTTAAATATTACATCTTTGAGATGTGACACAGATTTCCTCTTCAGTAGAAGGAAAACTATAGCAATTCCAGCAACAGGGCTTGAGATCAAATGAACTCTGATAATTGGCTCTTTGCTTTGAAGTTGGTGTTTAAAAACTAGACAATGTCTGGAAATTAAATGAGTTTACAATTCATCTTAAAGTCTCCCTTTTGCTTTATGCAGATGAACTTAAGAACTAAAAAGGCAGAAGGACAAATGGGTTGTTTGAATTGGTTTTTTTTTGAAAAATTACTATTTTCTAAAATAATTTGGGGAATCATTCCACCTCTAAAAAGTAATATAGACAGCTACAAGCAATGTCATCTTGTTATGTGGTTGCAATATTGTAATTCTTGGGATTTTGCACATGCATAATTCTATCTATATTCAGATAAATATTTACAAAGATGTACTGCAAATAACATATATCAAGACTCTAAGAAGGCAGGAAAAATGCTTAAAGAATACAGTATGATTAAAAAGAGTGCCTGAGAACATTTCATGAATGCATTTCCTTTCAAAAGTAAAGATAAAAGGCAGTGTGAGATGTCTCATTAAGATGATGCCCAATTTAAAATATAAAGGATGTCTGATCACTTTGTTGATGCATATGCAGCATGTGAGTGAGTTAAGTCTGTGTTTCAATCAAGTGCTTGAGGTTAGTTTTCCAACAAATTACTTTGGTACCTCTCTTACGACTGATCAAGGATATATATAGGCTACCCAGAATTATGGTGGAACTGGTTACTCTATTAACCCTAGAAACACACCCATTTTAAAGAACTGTCTGTTAATCTCAGAACACTGTTACAGAGGACCGTATGAAGTAATAGATATGAAAACATTTTGTAAACTGTAAAGTGCTGTGTAAACATAAGGTCTTCTAATGTTATGGGATTTGTGCACTTCCAAAACCCGTAACAGCAGCAGATTCTGCAAAGAGATAAGCAAGAAGCCGTTCTACGCGGACAAGGTACAGTTTAGTGTCCATTGCCATCAGCAGAGCAGAAGCTGAGTGCATTTTTTCTTAAAAGTCAGATTTATTCATATGTTTTGTACATCCACAAAGTATGTGTGCTGACACCTCGGTGAAAAGATCTCATCAGTGGTAGCAGCATATGTTAGATACAATAGCAACTTAACCAGGCAACTATCAACAAGGGTGCTGTGGCTTTGGGGCATTCATCAGTGTCAATGAAACATCACACTTTGGAATATAATCTACCAAGACATGGATACTGTGAAGGTCAGGCTAGAAACACTGGGGAGTTTTGAGAGACCACCAACTTCAATAAGGAAATTCGGGGCACATCTCTTTTCTCTTGTCCAAGATCACATAAACCTAAAAATTACAGTTCAGATGCTGCATTTAGCTCTTGTGACAAATGTGGTTACATAAAGAAAGAGAAAAGGCAAGACTCTTAAAGAGCGAGCAGAGAACTCCAGAAGGGACAAAGAACCCTTGCCTCTTTCTCACTTATTTTCAGTTGTTGGGGTAGGTAGAATAATGGTCCTCCAAAGATGTCTGTGTCCTAATCCCTGGAACCTGTGACTACATCAGGTTACGTGGCAAAGGGGAAATAAAATTGCAAGTGGAAGTAAGGTTGCTAATCAGCTTCCCTTAAAATAAGGAGATTATCCTGGGTTATCCGGATGGACCCAATGTTATCACAAGGGCCCTTAATGGAAGAGGGAGGCAGAGGAATAGGGTTTAGAGAAGGTGTGTCTGTAAAAGAAAGGCAGGGAAAGATGCACTGTTGCTGGCTTTGAAGATGGAGGGGGCTGCCCAGGACTTCCCTTGCTCATTCCTTTGTGGATGGCTTCTAGAAGCTGGAAAGGATGGAGAAACAGGTTCTTCCCTAGAGCCTCCTGCCAGAAAGGAATGCAGGCCTGCCAACACCTTGATTTTAGCTCATTTTGGACTTCTGAACATCAGAATTATTACTGTAAGGTAATAAATTTGTATTGTTTTAAGCCACTAAGCTTGTGTTAACTTCTTAGAGAGCAATAGAAAACTAACATGATGGCCTTCCTTCCCTCACTCCTGGTACATATCACCCTCAGACATTCTGTTCCTCTCTCTCCTCTAAATGAAAGATGAGGGAGGCCTGGATCCCTCCTAAGAGCTCATAATAAGCACTCAATAAGTGTTCTGTTGCTATTACTATTTTTTCTTTCCTGAGCTAGGCTGAAATTATCAAAAGGCACCTCATTTAAACATAGGGCAATTTTTTTTGTTCCGTGCACTGAGTTACTTGAGCTATCCAAATGCAATTCTTCTAGCAAATCAGCTGATAGGCCCTACTTACCATCAGCGAAGCCTTTTCTAAGATAGCTCTCAGTCACCCCTCATTGTCATTCTCTTGCACCCTTTCTTTGCTATGCTTTTTTCATTTCTGCTGCTACATGTTTGCTTGCCTGTTCCCTTGTTGGTTGATTGTCTCTCCTCTCCCCTGCACCGCTCTGGTTCCTGTAGCCAGACTGTAAGCTCCATTAGAGCAGGAATAGCGGGCTATCCCCAGTTGAGTGAATGAATGGAATGTGTCTGAAGACCCTACTTGAAGAATCTGTCCTTTAAATTCCTAGCCCTGTCTCCCCTGTGTTCTCAGCACTCCCACCCCTCCTTTCACCTCTTATAAAATTGGATTCTCTGATCTGGAGAACTTCTGGGGGATTCAGAGAATGGTAAATGGGATTTGCAGCTTTTTCTAGGACCTCAACTGCATAGAATGAAACAGCACTGGCATAAAGGGGCACTCTCTCTTGCTTATCACCAAAGAAAGGAACACAGCCTCTTTCCTAGGCCATCCTCATCACCTGCAAAATATTCCTAATTTGATAGAGTTTCATCATTTCTCTGCTACATATCAAAGAGAGACACCTGAGAGATGCCTCTCTGAAGTTATTCAACTACATTTAGTCTTCTGTTGAATCAAGGATGTTCCTCAATGATGACTAGTTATGGTTTCTCCCTCCCCGTTGTATCCCCACTCCCACACAAACGCCCACCAGATGATGCTAATTGCCTCTTTGCACCCAGGAAATCAGCTCTGCCAGCACTGGCTTTGTCTTCCCAGCAACCACAGAAACCCAAGAACGTGAGCAAGGCTGTGCTCAGTGACTCTGCCTCCTTGGGACTGGGGGTGCCTCTGTGACAGGCCCCGCTATGGCCGTGGAATTGTGGATTCTTGAACACCCTGATTATTACCCTGTGGTTGACTCCTAGTTTCTTGTCTCCAAGTCCCTGTCCTTATAATGGTACCTAAGACACAGAAAGGGTTGACAAAAGACTTCCATTTACCAAGTAGTTGCCATTCATTGGTCACCCTGGCCTGAGATGATAGTCATCCATTCCTCGGTTCGATGGACTGGAGCAGTAGTTCTCAACCTTTTTCCCATTCTTGCAACACATGATATTCAAATGCATCACACACTCTTAGGGGCATGCACAGGGTTACAGTAGCAATAGCAATAACTCCATCCCTTTGTCTTCCACTCAAGAAAGCACCCCGGATGCAAGCTAAGAAAGAGTCACATTATTATAGAGATAATCTTGAGTTGCTCCAATTCATAAAATAGTTAGCTATTAGCCTACAACCTTGGTACTCTAATAGTAAAAATTTAGGAGAACATGTGACATACTTCACAGATGATTGCACATCAGCATATCGCAGTCATCTAGAGAAATGTGATCTAGACAGACATTCTGGTTGTCAGGTTTTAATTACTTGTACAAGTGTGAATACACAGGATACTGAGATAATAGATAAGGTTATAGTGAGAGAGAGGTTATCTGGGTCGTTTACACAGTTTATCCGGTGCCAGATTGATGACAATAAAACTGAGAGTTGTGTTTTGGGGGCTACTGAGAGAGATTAGGGGATCTTATCATGAGGACACAAAACGCAGGAGGTGCTCAAATCCTTGGTGAGTTTTGAAAACATTCTCAAACCTAATTGGCCAAATGGACTCTGTGTGGTTGGAAAGGCCTTCCCTTCAACAAGGGGAGACTTCCTCTTGTTAGGCTTGCCAGTGGCTGACACAGCGCAACCAAGACGGTGGTTCTCAGAGCACGGTCTGGGGACCACAGCCCCTTCCCAGGGGTCTGGAAGGTCAAAACTCTTTTCAAAATAATACTAAGATGATCTTTGCCTTTTTCAGTCTTAACTTCTCACAAAGTACAGGAAGTTTATTGATATGATTTCAGATTCCACATCATAACAAACACAAAAATGAGCACTGCTGAGTTTTGGTATAAAGTCAAACGAGAATATATCCAATTTTCTGAAAAGACTATAAAATATATAAAGTATTCTTCTCTTTTCCAAATACTTATCCGTGTAGGGCCAGGTGTTATTCATGTATTTCAACCAAAACAATATTTTGCAACAGACTGGATGCACTAATAGATATGAGAATCCAATTATATTCCATCAAGAGATTTGCAAACTTGCTAACCAATGCCACTCTTTACGCGAAATTTTTTTTTGTTTTAGAAAAAAAAGTTTTTTAAAAATAAAAATATGGTTTTTAGGTTAGCTTTGGTAATGGGTTTATTATTGCTACTTTAAAATTAATTAAATATTTTACAAGTTTCTCAGTTTTAGTTTCTAACATGGTAAATATTGACAGATAGGACCCACATAAACCAACACTTGTCCAGGGCCTTGATGGTTTTTACAAGTATAAGCTTGAGAACTGCTAAACAAACACTTTAACACTTTTTTTTATGAGAATAAAGGAGAGGGCAAAGATTTTATCTTCGTATTTGTCAAGACTCTTTTTAGAGCATATCTTAGTATTAATTCATTTCATGAAAAGCTCATGAACTGGTGTCATTTGATTTCCTGTTCAATGCCACTTTGGTATTTCATGGTACAGCATCAAATAACTCAAGACCTACTGGTAGTTCAATATTACAGTATCATAGGGCCAACTATGGTCTAACCAGTAAATGAATGTTGGTATGGAGTACTTGGATGAAGACAACATGGATGAATACAAATACGTTTTCATTTTAATTTGAGCTAGGGATAAATTTGAAAATTTAAGTGTACATTGTTCCAAAAGAGCTAGGTATTTCTGGCAACTGCTGTCTGGGAGCCCTTGGCAGTACATTTGTTTCGAGGATCTAGTGTGGCAACCCCACTGCTAACCTGTGGATTCCGGAACTACTTGCCAAAATACGTGATGAAAACTGTGAAGATTTGATTGAAAGTCCTGATTTCCTAGCCCTGAGGGGGAAGGAACAGTCTATGATGTCTTTGAATTGTCAGCTCAACAACAAGAAAGTAGAAAGGTGCTGATGTGCTTGGAGGCACAGCAAAAATGTGATTTCAGATAAAACACTCTTGGCTGTGGTCCTCGCCTACCCTGCCCCTGTTCACAAATGGAGGAGTTCTTATCTTCTGGTGGAAGAGAGTGGAGTGAGGAAGCTACTCTCTCATGAGCATTTGCGGATGGTCAGTTGTACACAAAAGTAAGCTTTTTTGTTTTTTTTTAATTTTTTAGGCTTTTCTGACAGTACAGAGCAGCAGAAAAATGCTGTTTTTCATGAACCTTACAATAACAGGATCTACAATTTTACAGAGAGGAGTATCTTGGAGACCACTCATTGTGTTAGCCCCAAGGGTAATTTGCTGAAATAATGCACAGGGTGTGTGTGGGGGTGGGGGTAAAAGCTAAACTATATACATTTCTTTTAACCATTAAATCAGTTGGCAAGGAAATAAAAGATTACATAGAGAAAAGAGAAAAATCCCACCTCAGTAGGTTCCCTATTTTTATTTTCAAGGAGGAAGAGAAGTGAGAGAGGAAAGTCATCACTGGGGGTTTAATTGGCTGGCAGTACCTTATATACCTGCTTGGAGCATAAGAGCCCTGTACTTGGCATATCTTATTTAATGTCACTATATTTAAAAATGCCACTGAGTTTAAGTGTAGCACTAAAATGATGCACTGTAATAAAGAAGCACAGGGGTTAAATTACAAGTGGAGAAAATAACTTGGCCAAAGAAACTGAAGGCAGAATTAGTTTGCATGTTTTATTTAGGTCTTTGATTTTTTTTTTTAGAGGAATTAGGATTCTTTGTTGCAGTTCTTTCTTATTTGACTGATAGATTTTGCTTAAAATAGAGCCTAGTAGTCTATTCTTGCTATGAACCATAGTAGATTATTTTGTTATAATTATATTACATTAATAAAAATGATTAAAAATATGCAATATCCAATCAAGAGATCAGCCTATATACTCTGGAAAGGATGAGTTTATCATCTTACAAAATTACAAGGCTGATCAGTTTCTTTGGACAATTGATCAATAGATCCCACCTTTCCTGTTAGCTGACTAGCTAAAACTTTTTGTTGCATCTAGAAATGCTACCCAAAATATGTAACAGTCAATCAAATTTTAGAACTCTTTTCAAAGAGGTTACTCTGTAGTGTATAAATGTCTCAATGTTCATTTTACCAAGCCCTAGATTAAAAAATACGTGATAAATATTCTGTGGTCAAAAACATGACTGAACGGGTATCCTTTCTGTGGCCGTGGGTTTGGAGGATGCAATTACTCCTGTGTGTGCGAAACCATATAAATAACCAAATGCCTTCAACTATAATATATTACGCAGTTATTATGCAGTTATCAGCTACTAATCCTTCATTTTTAGGATTCAGACAAGTCAGTGCATCCCCAGTTAGCTAATGGCATAGTGCAGTTATTTCTAGGGCTGATTATATGCCAGAATTGATCCCAAATTCTTTATGGAAAGAGAAAGTCTTTCTTTATGGAAAGACTTCAACTTGTATTAAATGCCTACCTGAACCTTACATGCCTATCAACTGATTTTGATTATGAGTCCCTCTCAACTCTGGAAGCAAAATGACTGTATTGAATACATTTGGGCATGCACACATTTAAAGAAAAAATTGGCTTCATTTTCATCCACTTCTTTTTTCTTGAGTTGTGTAGGAAAAGGTGCAAGAGACAAAGCAGCCACATTGTAAGTAGCTGAAATCGTCCTCAGGTATTCCCAGGGGAAGTGGTACACACACACACACACACACACACACACACACACACACACACACACAAAGGTACCATAATCATTTTTTTAAAGAAAGGTATGTTTTGAGAATGTTGTCTGTAGAATAGGTACGAGATGATAGTTCAGTGTTCCTTAAACTTAATTTACCTTCCACAAATCATTTTATGAAATGTAAAGCATAGATTGTAAAAACAAATACTATTTCAAAGTCCAAGTATTATTCTCTTGTGAAAATGTGTAATTGGGCTTTTTAAATGCTCAGTTGAGAAAAATATCTGAGTTTATTCTTATCTCTTAGAAAATAAATGATTAGCAATATTTCCTTTAAAATGGGTTATTGTGGATTCTGTAACATCTTTCTATGTTGATAGATAGTAACCACACTAGAGGGGGTGAGGACTTAATTATATGGGTAACTGTTGAACCACTGTGTTGTACATTTGAAACCAACATAAGATTGTATATCAACGATACTTCAGTTTAAAACAAATGGGTTACTGCACTGTTAACAAACAAAAATTACTGCGATAGGGAAGACTTTCAGATCTATTAGGTATTTATTTAAACTGAGTAAGTGTAATGTAGAAGAAAACTAGTTTTAATATCAGATTTAAAATATTGCTTACTAATTCTAGTGTCTGGCCAGGTTATTTTTCTATTTAATTTATATTCAGCAAGCTCTTTTGGAATTTTAAGACATTTTTGTTTCAAGTTATTTTTTATTACCCTGTTTAGATTACTAATCATTACTTTCAAAATTTTACCTCTTGGGAGGCTCCTTTCTATCAGAGTAGGGCTGACTATATAGGGTTTTAAAGGGTCTGAGATAGGGGTTATAAGAGGGAAGGAGTTTGTGGAAATTGTCTATAATACCTTTGTGTTTGTTAACACTGCAAAGTATGGGTCTTGTTTCTATTTCTAGTTTTGAATAAAATAAAGGAGGCAAAACAAAATTTCCCCACAATTAGTTGCAGAAGCAAAAGGTACCTTATTCTAAGGACTAGAGTCAGTTAATTGGGTCTGCAATTAGCCTCTCTGGCTGCAATCAATTACAAGTGCAATTTCTGTGTGTGAACTAATTTTGTGTGCAAAAGTAGTCCCACCAAAACAAAAGCCTTACTTAGAGTGAAATCCAGATCTGTATTTCCTCACTTACATCCTAAGAAGGAACTAATTTCTTCTGTGAGCCATGAAAAAAAGAACAAAATGAACAGGCTCTGTACAACTAAAGTATTTTCTCAACTTTTCTATAAATACTTAGATATACGTACTCTAGAATTTAGGAAAGTTTGCATTACTTAATTACCAGTAATATTTTACTAATTTAAAATGCAATCTAACTGGTATTTATATAATGATTTTCATTTTTTCCTTTTGCTTTTCATATTACTGTTTAAAAGTGTTATGTTCTACACTACAAGTAAATATGCAAACACATAAACAGTAGCACAAATAAACTGCAATCCAGAATTCTGTTACAAGAGATCACTTAATGCATTGCTCTATGAAGATTCAGTGAGTTCTGCTGTTTGTCAAAAGTCTACCAAGTCAGTTTGGGAAATCTGGTTTCACCAAGGAAATTTAACACACTACGCAGATTAAAAGCAAAACAAAACAAAACAAGCAAGCAAACAAATCCCAAACATTTTGACAGCAGCTCATGTTTTAAAAGAACTTCCAAAGCAGGTTTCTGAAATTCCCAACATCATTTTGGCATACCTACTTTACCACTGTGTTGCAGACAACAGCTTTTAAGTTCCCCAATTCATAAATGTAATTAAATAATTACATTAGTGCTAATTAACATGAAACTGCAGATTATTTAAGCGCAAAAAACACTATTCAACTTCTTAATTATTCTTGTTCACACAGCATTTCCTTTTGCTCAGGCGCCCTAGGTGCAAATAAAGCATCCCATCTGCTCGTAATTAGAACTAAATAATTTCAGAGAATGTAGCTTATCATTTTGACTGCACATTTGATTAAAAACAGTGTACAAGCAATATCCTGGCTTATTGGCGTAACAGCAACAACGCAGGCAAGCCTGTGTTCTTCTATCATTAAAGGAGATCGAAAACATTATCTGTTATTTCAGGGGGAAAAAATACAACTTTTTAGTTCATTTCATACAGATGAAAGCGAATTACAGCAAATCACCTCTCTACTGAATAGCAGCCCCCACATAATGACTTTATTTGCTTAATCCCCAAATTAAACGCCGTTTCGAGCGAGGGCCCTGTGTTATTACTCTCATCATGTCGAGAACATTTTCCTGCCGAGACCAATTTGAATAAAACAAGGGGCCTTCCTTGAACTCAATCAAGGAGCCATAATGTGGTGGGTAATAGAGGTTGCTGATAGATTTGCAGGCAAAAGTGTTATACCTAATGATGGGATATGGATAATAGTCCTCCTGGAGGTCCTGATGCGATTCCAGTTGGCTGCCAGATGCTAAAAATCAAGAAGAGCATTGATCAGTGACAGGAAGCTGTAGTGGATTCATCTAGTCAAACTTCAGCTGTTTTTCCACTGTACAGTTAAGCCAGGCATAAATTATATTAATTGATTTAATTACATACTTAAAACATCTTCCCCAATTAATTTAATTAGGTGGCTACATGATGCTACTGGCAGGGGAAGATTAGAGGCAGCTCACTTAATTAACAGAATATGAATGAAAAAAAGAGAAAGCAAACATAAATGAAATTGTGAGCACTAATTAAAAGGCTGTCTGCAAACTTAAATACTTTCTGACAAAGTGGTGACAGCAATGTAGACAAGAGAGGATTTTTTTTTTTCCTAGCAAATTAAAGTGCCAGAAGGTATATATAGGGAGAAAAGGTGGTGCAGTTAAAACATTGATTTTTCTGACAGAACTACCACAGTCAAAGCGAAGGGACTTTTTTCCTACAGAAAAATTGCAATAGATTTTGCAGCACAAAGACCAGATTCCCAATTAGGGCTAAAATATGATGTACAAGCGTATGTAGGGTTTGTGCATCATACACGAGGGGAATAGAAGGTGAGGGAGGCTGAAGAGGAGGTGGTTGGAGAGAGAACGGCAAGATAAAGAGACAACTTATTGCCACCTGCTCATGCAAGAAATGTTTAGAAAAAGCGGTCTGCCTGAACAGCTGGCAGCACTGTGTACCTTGGCTCGAATACGGAAATTCTCCAAGTGTCTTTCACGTGATTCCTTCAGGATCTTCTTCAGTCGGGTCTTATGGCAATGTAAGAGCCACGCAATGGCAATCACACCTGACGCCCACTTCTGCTGGCAATGAGCAAGGAAGACCTTTCTTGTTTTGTAACATTTCCACGTGGCCTGGATCTTTCTGGCAGCCTCTGCCTTTCCATCTTGGCCCTTGTACCTTTGCCCCGGAAGACTCAACATCATTTGGATGTGAAGCGGATTCTCTAACACCGAGGAAAGGTCGTATCTGGTAAGTTTATTCTTCAGCTCAAACTCTGGAAGGAAGGCTACCAAACGGTTCCCTTTTATTTTGACTTCTGGTATTGCATAGTCCCTGAGAAGCTTTTCGATGTCTTCCAAGAGAGAAGAAATACTTCCCCAGGATGAACTAAAATGTTCCTTGAATGCTAAGAAGTCTGAGGCTGTCTTGTTTATGACACCATTATAAATTAAAAAGTCATAATCCCCTGGTGATTTCTGAGCTCTAGAAGGTGTTATGACTTTCACAGCCTGTGGAAGGAAAATGTGGTCAGAGATGAAATGTAATTGTGCTCTAAATGAGTGGTCAAGACACACTTACCACATTATCATTTACTACACAATGCTAGGAAGACAGGGATCCTAGTTTTGACTTATAAATACATACATGTTGTTATTCACAAGTTTGGCCAGTATATATCATGAAACATATTACCAGAAGAATATCTTAGAGGTCACTCAAAGCTATTATTATTTTTATGAAGATGTTATAAAAATGCTCAAGGAAACTGATCTAATAAAAGTTGTGCATTTAGTTCACTTTGATATGGTCAGCTGACCCTGTTATCTCTGAGTTATTTTTTACACACACATGGATGGAAGCATGTCACTGCTTTCTTACTCAAAAAGTTATTCACCAATCCTGAAAATCAGGGTGAAACCTTTCTTTGCAGTCTTCATGATAACTTTAAATACGCTCCTCAAAGCGGCCTTGTCTATTCTGACTTTCTAACAGGTCGTCACTTTTTAGCATTTTAGAGTTCTTCTGCCAGCTTCTCTTAATATCCAGGAGTGATTTTTACAGGGAGCATTATGTTGTATTGTTATCACCCTTGCCACTTCTAGATTTCTCTGACATGTGTTCCTTTATACTTAAATCTGGTGTCTTCTTAGGGACATAGCTGAAGCTGTCCCCAAGTAGGTACAATCTGAAATCTCATAATAAATAAAACCAAGGAAGCATTTGGTTTTCATTTTGTTGCTATCTATACTAATTGAATTTTTAAGTCACAACAACATGCAATATTTATTTTTAAGTGTCAAGAGGGTTCTCTGAGAATGGGATTATGGGCAGTCTTTTTTTTCTTCTTTATACTTTTCTGTATAAAAAAACTGAATTAATGCAATTTAAAAATAAAATTAGAAGGGGTTTGGATGACAGCAGCAATGAATGTCATGCACCAGCCCCTCTAAAGAAAAAAGAAAAAAGAGAAGGAAGTTTTATTGTGTCTATGTCCACTGTGAAACCATTACATTTCAGTACTGAATCCTGCTGCACCAAGAAAATAGACACTCGGTGCATGATCTAGGTGTTCCTGATGGCCTGGTGGGTGAAGGAGCCTACATGTGTCAGGCCCTGCCTCCTCCTCTGTAGGCCGGGCATGTGTCAGCTGACTGCTGATTGCTTCTTGCTGAAGGATTTAAGGAACAAATTGTCTTCAATATGTCACCGTTTTCAGATGTATAAACCCATTTTTATCAAGTTGTAGGATTATCCTGCTTTCTGCATTTTGAAGAGTTTTCACAGAACTCAAAGGAAAAAAAGGCCCAGTTATTTATCAGGAACTATTACAACACAGCGCTGTGTTGAGTATTGGTAGATTGGTCATGTTTTGTCTTTGCTAAACAAATGAAAACTGATTTGAATTCACAAATTCAAGACAGAAAGTTATTTAAGAAAAAGCAAGCCAGGAGATGTATTCACAATAAAAGCAAAATAAGCAAACACAAGGGGAAAAACGCTCCAAATTCTTTTTATTTTCTTGGGTTCCAGGCAGTGGAATAATTAGACTATCATCTCAAGGAAAATGCTGAAGAACATGTGTAAAGTCTGAAAATGGGAATTTCCTTGAACTTTAGAAGCAGACTTAAACAGTGAGCTTTTGTGTATACTTTGAACTTTCGAGTTGTTGTGGGCATAGGATGGAAAAGGCTTTCTCACCAAGACTCCAGCCCTTTCTGATCGAATCAGCGCACCAAGAGTGCAAACTGTTTGGAAGAGGGAAACACATTCCTTCTTGGATGGGCAGGAGAGAGTTAGAGAGGTCATGCTTTCCTTAGCAGACGTCACTGCTGGCAGGGAGACAAGGGGCACATGTTCCAACAAAAATGGCCTGTGGCTCATTTCCGCCTTCCTTCAAGAACGGGTTGTGGTGGCAGCAAGGTTAGAACTCAGAGAAGAATGACAGCACTTCCTCAGTGAGAATAACAGACACAGAAAATAACAACAGAGGAACACGAATGGATCTAACTCGTCCTGCCAGTCACATGTTTGATGCTGTCAAGAAGACCCTGAGACTCCTAAAAAGCAGAGTTATAATGGAGGGTTTGCCAGAGAAAGTGGTCTCCTTGGAAATATTAAAATATTTTTGAAATTCTTTATCTTTACAGAGTCCTGTGGAATTGGGAACATTGTTGAAAATGGGAGAAGTTTTTGAAAAGAGACGACTCTTAGATCTCTCTCAGAAAGCGCCTGCTCATGGGATAGGTCTGAGGTATTTCCATATATCAGCAAATGCATTTAAGACCTTTTGAAAGACTAGCCCTGGGAGGGGCGTAGGGTTACAGGATTTCACAGCGGCTGTTTTAGAACAAAGGGATTACACCTCCCTACCTTCTTGGATGATATTCCAGTAAAGACCTGCTCTCAAAGGAAACACACTCGTGGACATCAAATAGACCGACCGCTCAGGCACAGGGAAGCTATGGGTTTGGAGTCAGCTAAAGCATAACCGTAGTACATCCGTCATGGAGAATGCCACACCTGGGAGCACTTCAGACTTAGAGCAAGAAAAGACATGTCTCTCAAGAGAAAGGCTTCCCAAATTAAAGCAGTGCATCAGCATTGTGAGATCCATTGAGCAGGTAAAAGACAAAGCTGCTTGGAAGCCTGCTAGGAATAAGAGCCCT
The DNA here is from genome assembly GCF_030020395.1 of Manis pentadactyla. Taxonomy (NCBI): domain Eukaryota; kingdom Metazoa; phylum Chordata; class Mammalia; order Pholidota; family Manidae; genus Manis; species Manis pentadactyla. The sequence continues at coordinate 115,353,635 of NC_080029.1, read as the reverse complement.
GATGAAAGGTCAGGCCCTGCTTCAGGGTCGGGTTCCTCCTGTTACTCTTCCTTTCCTATTAATCTCCATGAACTTGTCTACTATTATTTTCTTCCTTCCTTCCTTCCTTCCTCCCTCCCTCCTTTCTTTTTTAAGATATGCTGTACTCCCAATGAAATGCTACTGACTTAATAGCCACCTTGTTTCCTTCTATTGAGGACAGCACTGTGTTACACCACCTCCATTCTTACCCAGTCTTTCCTGGGACCCCGGCCACACCTCGGAAAATGCCTGAACTCACTACTAATTGGGCGACACAGAGCCCAAGCTGTGGCCACGGCCTAATTATTAGCATCCTGCTCTAACTAAGCCGACTCAACTAGCTGGGAAATGTTCTTCTTCATTTGCAAAGTGTAATCACTAATTAGGTAACTTTGAAAGTTCCTGGAGCAGTTATTTAGGGAAAATTCCAAGTCTAAAACAAAAAACAGGAGAGCAGCATGATGTCTACATATGTTAGTGAGCCAATGCGAAGCAAAAAAGACAAGCCCAGCATTACCTTCTAGGGTTTAGAAATAACTGCCACAAACACAGACTTCAGAAAAAAAGGCATGTGTTTCTGAGCTGAAAGTCTTTATGAAAAAATATTCTTTTCATACATTGGACAGTATGTGGATGTAGTTGAGGTTCCCTAAATTGGCTCTAATCAAGATCTCCTGGTGGTAAACGGTCAAGTATTTGGATGGTCCAACGTGGATGTCATCTTCAGAGAATCATTTGCTTCTTAGAAGGATAGACTACATTACTTCTGAATCTATAAGCTGATGTTTAGTTTCTCAAATGTTCAAACAAACCCATTAGCAAATAGCATTCTATTGTGAGAAAAAGTTCTTCCTACCATTATGGCTCTAAGTGAAAGCTTAGATTCCGAGTGAGTGAAATGCCCCTCAGAGACAAAATCCTATTTATTCTCTCACGACTAGGGGTGCCATTTGTCTGGCCTGTTCTTTAATGTTTGTTGAGTGTCTGCAATGTGTTAGTTAAGCTTTGTACAGAATAGACGTCAGGGCCTCAGCTTGCTAGAACTGTTTGAAAGATATAAACTATTCAGAGAGAGTAGCTGACCTTATCAGGTTCAGGGATTCTGCATAATTGCAGTCCTGAATTTTAGAGCTTGAGGGATCTTGAAGATCACTGGACTTGCCTTTTTGACTCAATAGGCTCTTATGGGTTCAGGGAAGTGAGCCTTGGCCCTGAAGTCTGACTAACCTGGGTTCAAGTCCAAGCTCTGCCACTATCTACAATGTACTCTTGGCAAGTTTCCATCTGAATGTCTCCACAGTATTCATGTACTGAATCCTTAGTCCCCATTATGATAGTGTTTGGAGGTGGGGCCTTTGAGAAGTAATTAGGTCATGAGGATGGAGCCATCATGAGATTAGTGCCCTTATAAGAAGAGACACAAGAGTGATGACTTCTCTCTCTCTACCATGTGAAGACACAGCAAGAAAGTAGCCATTTGCAAACCAGGAAGACGCCCCTCACCAGAACCTAACTATACTGGCAACCTGATCTCATACTTACAGGCTCCAGAACCATGAGAAATAAATGTGTGTTGCTTACGCCACCCAGTCTAGGGTATTTTGTTACAGCAGCCTAAGCTGACTGAGACAACATCCTCTCTAAGCCTGAACGTTTCTCGTCTATAATAATGAGATAACCCTGTAGAGTTGCTGTGATGATCACAATACGTGTAAAGAACATTTCATAGTACCTGTGGTCCACTGGTTATTACCATAGAGGAGGAAATCGAGACTCAGAGAGGTTAAGAGACTTGCCCAAGATCACACAGCTAGTTGCCATTCCCCACACCTCCAGTGCTCACAGCCCTAACTGTGCAGAACTTCCCTTACCAAGCTGTGCTCGCCTTGCTCAACCTTCCTTTTACCATCTCTTACCACAGAGCCAATCTGGCTTTGGTCTGCTGTTTCTTTCTTATTTGGAAAGCAATCTGTTAAACTAACCCATACACACATACTAATGAACTGTATAGCATAGTGGGAAAGTGACTGCGTTTGAAACAGGAAGACCTGGGATCTAACTGTTACCATCTTCCTATGTGGCCTTGGGAAATCCCTTCCCTCGTGGGGTTTCAGTTTCCATTAGGAGGTCACTTAGGGTCCTTCCCTTTTGACACCCTGTGTCTCTCTGACTTAAATTGTGACCCCTCCAGCAGTATCTGCCATTTAACAAACTCCCGGAGCTGGTAAAGCCATAGAACCAGAGGCCACACCTCCCATGGCATCACTTCACGTACCAGGAAAGAGACCCAGGGACTTTTTTTTTTTCTTTTCTAATTTCTTCCTAATTTTTAGATAGGAAGCTCTTTCTAGCAACTGACACACCACAGGAGAGGAACAGCTGCCTAATCCAACACTGTGTAAAGGCAGTCATGGAGAAAGGACCCCAAAGAGTGATATTCTGAGCAGTTTAGGGTTTGTAAATCAACCAAACATTTCTCAGTTCATAGGACCTAGAAATTGCAAAAGCCGTGTCAATTAAAAGGGAAAGTCAGAGCCCTTAACCTTTATAAAGAGGATAAAAGGCAAAAATGGAGAACTCATTGAGCAGAGACATATAAAGGAAGAGAAATGAGTGTAAAGGTCACTTGGATTAGCAGCAATTTTCTAGGGATAATTTCTACAATTGCTTTTAAAGGTATCTTTATTCAAATGACTCTTCCAGAACTCTGAAACACTTCCTGAGGAGGAAAAAAAATCCCCATTCCTAGATGTATTTTTATGGGACAAACACAGTCAATGGATCAAATTCCAGTTGAAGATCAAACAGAACAAAATCAGGAAGATTTTTTAAATAGATGGAATATATTTTCAGCAAAATATGAAATTTCCTCTTCTAGAGACACATTTCATTTTACTGCTGCATTGATTTCATCTTTTCTGCTACTCTCCTTGTGTTTTCTGAGAGAACGTGACATAGTTAAGGACCACTTGGGACATTTATGATGGATGGGTGAAACCTGCTGGGAATATGTACAGGGAACTGACAGGATGGAAATAAAAAACAGCCCAGTCTCCTAGATTTCTGAGAAAAGGCACATCATCTTTTTCTCTGGGTAAAGGAAAAAGAGTAGGCCTCAAAAGGACCTCTATTCTCACCAAAGTAAAACTTGACATTACAATTTTCCTGAGGAAAATGTGTGTATAGCAAGTCTGTGGATCACAGATCACTAAAGAATACTGGCAAAAGTCTTGTAACACTCCCCCTTTAAACCTATATATTCCGCTTTAATTCATGGCATTTGTGACTACCTGACATTATATGAACATCTGCCTCCCTTGCTTGAATATAAGTTCCAGGAGGACGGAGACTTGGTTGTTTTTTTTCACTGCAGTGTTCACAGTGCCTAGTGCACTGCTTGGCCCATGGTAAAGGCCCATAGAGATCAGCTGAAGGCATGAATGAATAAATGAAGGAATAACAAAATTTAACCTGAGAGCCACTTGGGCTGGATTTACAGCACAAAGCTGTTTTATGATCATGCAAGGTATTTGCCAACTCATAGCTTGAATTTTGGAGCCCTAATAAAAAATTTGGCTACTTGGATCTGAAGATGGGAATTCTGACCAAGGAATTCTACTACTAAAAAGTAGACTAAATACAAAGATGTATGTACAAATATGAAAGATGTTCATGGCAGTTTTATTAATAACAGAGAAAAATGAGAAATGATTTAATTTTTTGTTAATAATTACAATAGCTCAAAATTTGCTATTTATCATCTAATGTCAAACAACAGGATAATGGCTAAGAAAATTATGGTATATCTTCAAGACAGAATGTTATATAGCTTTTCTAAAATATTTTATAGTTCTAAATCATATATGTAAAGGCTTATGATAAATTCCTGGAGTTTCAATAATACTAAAGAGTGGTGGTTTCTCTTGCCTATTTAGGCTTTTTTTCTCATTTCTGAACTTTCCAAATTTTCTATGAATATTCAGGTCATAATTTGATAAATGAAGGAGATAAAGTCAAGAAGTAGAGATTATTTTGTGACTTACTGATAACCTTTTCTCTGGTGTATATAAGTAGAATTGTTAATCATATGCAATAAAAATGTACATACAGTTAGGTGACACTATGAAGAAAGTAAAGACAATTTTATAAATATCTTCTTGTCAGTTGCTTCCTGCAAGCAAAACCTGTTGTGTAAATAAAACCGTGTAATCTTAATTCACTTTGGAGGTTTCATGCCAAAAATGGGTAGGTGAAGGTGGTAATTTGTAATGAATTAGAGGAAATGGAAAACAGTTTTAAAAGATTCCACAGTTTTTCTTCTGTTTTTGGATTTGTCTCCACTTTTCTTCCTTCAAGATGAGAAATTAAATGAGGTTTCGTGAGAGAAAGTGAGTTTAATGAGAAAAAAATAGCCTCAGACTTCCTTTTGGGTCGCATCTTCTATCTTCAGGTTGCTTGTCTCTTTAACTTCTAGGGCGCGGCAAGAAAGGAGACTGGATTGTGCTGGAAGCCCAAAACCTACCAGGGAAGCACTCTTCACTCTTGAAGAAATAGGCTTATTCTGTAACTAGATATAACATGGTAACGCCAAAACTGCTGCTGGATATCACCAGTGGTTTTCAAAGTACGCATTTTTAAGCCTGGAGCACTTTGTTCAAAAACAATATAATTTGATGGTAAAAGAGATAAGATATGGGTGTGAAGGGCTTAGGGCCACACCTGTTGGGAACCTGGGCTTCCCTGCTCTCCCTGGGGGGTGTTGGGGTCAGCATAGGAGGGGATATGGAAGCACCTAAATACACTGATCTGGTCTCATTCCCTCCTTCTACAGAAAGGGGAAATGAGACTGGATAGGGGCATAGACATGTTCAATGTCATACATGTTCCCTGATTAAAATAGTTCAGCTGACTCACCTGTAAAATAATCAGACTTTTCTAACAAAAGGGTCAAGAGAATATGCTGGGAAAATACTGAAGAAAGTGACAATATAACAGGATGCATAAGAGAAGCAAGACCCCAAAATTGATATTAAAACATTATCACCCAAACCTATTCTTTCTATACCAAAGGAAATTGTACAACAGAGGTATGGCTTAGCAAATGAGATTTTTCTTTTATTTTTTTCTTCTTTAATTTGGAAAAAGGTTTGAAAATACAGTAAAGCATAGACAGTAATATAAAAAAACTACCATGGACATTATCTTTTGTCTTTGCTTCATACATATTATATATTGTATATTTATATACACCCCCCACACACACAAACATGTGTATCTATATGTCTGCATGTGGCTCATAAACATAAGAAAGTAAGTTACAGTAGTCCAGCACCTTCAGACTGAGGGAATCTCCATGAGGATGAATTATGTTATGCTGTAAACTCCTAATGTTAGATAATACAGATATATATCTGAAGCAAAGAAGACAAAAAATACATATTAAAAAATTTTTAATTACATTTTATGTATTTATAATTATAACATACTGTGAAATTTATAAAGATATTAAATTTTTTATATATGTATTTAAATAAAAGAAATAACATACTCAGTATAATTCAAATCCTCTCTATATTCGTTTTTAGTTCATTCCTCTCTTCCCCATTCCCAGAAGCAAAACACACTCATGAATTTAATCTGAACCCTTATGTCCAAGGAATTTATGTTTGCTTATTTTGCCCATAAAAATAGATTTTTATTATCAAGATTTTAATTAAAATTAGGGAGATCTTCACATAGTTAACATGCTTGCCTTGAGAGAATGAAAAGCTTTACTTGCTGAGAGGCAATTTTGTCACTCTAAACGTTTAAACTAGATTTCCCGAAAATAAAGTTCTTGTGACTGGTACAAACTCTACTGTAGTTTATTATTTTATTCCTTGGGTCCTTGTGCAGAGCCTGGCTGGCTCAGATTTATCATTCAGCTTCTTGAGTTTTGGTTATTTGGTTAATGATCTAGGAGACAGAAGGCTCTTAAAGTCAGAGCCAATAAAAGCAGACATGACAGCCGAGGTGACGACCCCCTGTCCTGACATTGACAGAAACAAAAAAGACCCCAGTAATTGGTTCTCTGCATACATGATATTGGATAGAGAAAATGTTAAATTACATAAGGGTGGCAGAGAGATAATATCTTTAAGATCGACTTTCATCAAAATTAATTGAGATTTTAAAAAAATTTTTTAATACTTTGGAGCTTTGGCAGTAACACAGTCCAGCTTTGTATTCCGGCTCTCTGTCACTAGCTGAATGTATCCAGGTCCTCCCAGTAAAATGGGGATACTCATAGTACCTACTTCATAGTAGTGAAGTGAGATAATGCACGTAAAGCATAGGAACGGAGCAAGCACACAGTACGTGTTAGCTGCTAGTGTAGTAGTATTTGGAAAACTAGCCCGTGTAGGAGAGTTCAGAACCTCAGATGTGGAGAGGGCACCAACTTGGAGCCTCCCTTTTTCATCTGGATCCTTCACACCCCCTTACCAGCTGTGTGGGTCTGGGGATAGTGACAGTACAGAGGTTCTGGGATTGCTGTGCGTGGGTATGGAAGGTGCCTTCGTGCCATGCTCTAGGAACATGCTCCATCAACATTAGCTATTACAAATATTCCAGAAAAATAATGCCTTAGTGTTCTTTTTTTTTTTTTTTTTTTTTTTTTTTTTTTTTTATAATAATTATTTTTTATTGAAGGGTAGTTGACACACAGTATTACATTACATGAGTTTCAAGTGTACAACACAGTTGTAGAACATTTATATACATAATTCTAGGTTCCAGCTATCACCCTACCAGGCTGTTACAATATCTTGACTATATTCCTTATGCTATACATTACATCCCGGTTACTAATTTATTTTACCATTGGAAGTCTGTCCTTTTTTTTTTTTTTTTTTTTTTTTTTTTTGTGAGGGCATCTCTCATATTTATTGATCAAATGGTTGTTAACGACAATAAAATTCTGTATAGGGGAGTCAATGCTCAATGCACAATCATTATTCCACCCCAAGCCTAATTTTTGTCAGTCTCCAATCTTCTGAGGCATAACAAACAAGTTTTTACATGTAGAACAAATTCTTACATAATGAATAAGTTACATAGTGAACAGTACAAGGGCAGTCATCACAGAAACTTTCGGTTTTGCTCATGCGTTATGAACTATAAACAGTCAGTTCAAATATGAATACTGATTTGGTTTTTATACTTGATTTATATGTGGATACCACATTTCTCTCTTTATTATTATTATTTTTAATAAAATGCTGAAGTGGTAGGTAGATACAAGATAAAGGTAGAAAACATAGTTTAGTGTTGTAAGAGAGCACATGTAGATGATCAGGTGTGTGCCTGTAGACTATGTGTTAATCCAAGCTAGACCAGGGCAATAAAACATCCACGTATGCAGAAGATTTCTCTCAGAACGGGGGGGTGAGGTTCTAAGCCTCACCTCTGTTGATCCCCAATTTCTCACCTGATGGCCCCCCTGCGACTGTGCCTGTCTTAGGTTGTTCCTCCCTTGAGGAATCTTACCCGTCTCTGGCTAACCAGTCATCTTCCGGGGCCATACAGGGAAATGTGAAGTTGGTAAGTGAGAGAGAAGCCTTATTGTTTGAAAAAGTTAGCTTTTTACTTCTTTGCATATTTATGCCCTGTGGCTTCTGTGCCCAGCATTTGTCTTGAGGTATCTTTACCACTTGGAAGAATTATGATACTCGGTAAATTTGATATGAGGCACGAATTCTATTTAAGGGTTGTAATTAGGAAGGAAGAAGAAAAGCTATAGAAGTAGCAGGCAGAAGAAAACATGGGAAGATTGATTATTTCTTTGATATATTTTCTTGTAGAGTAACTTCAGCATGTATAGGTTTTAAGCTACTACTTAAATTGCACACACACATTAACATAATAGGAGTATAGTTACATAACCAAAGAATATCTGTAATTACCAGCCATCTGCAGTGAAACCAAGAAAACCAGTTAGGCACCTTAGGCATTTGTGAAAACTTATCTATGATATGGTGGATATTGTCCAAATGAACTTGAACAGTCTGAGAGAAATCAGACAAATTAAAACAACCCATTCCTGGGGACTGTTCACATGCCATATGTTCTTTTAACAATAAATAGTTTGTAGTTGTAAGACTTTGGAGTGCTACAATTTGCACTTCTCCAAATTCTTGGTTGAGTTCCAACAGTATAGATCCAGTCCAATTTTGTTGTTTTACTGTATGCACAGGCCAGCTTAGATATCTCCTTCCTTATTCCCATGGCAGGTCCAGGAACTGGTGGGATGAGTGCATCTACAGCTGTAGCAGTGCGTGGATCTTTGTTGGGGTTTTTTGATGATCATCTTCTGGCATGAGTCTTCCAGAGGGTGCAGATGTTGGAAGTTCTTTTCATATCGTATCTTAGTTCATTTTCGGGGTAGCCCTATTAGGCTTTGATCCTCTGTATAAACACAAACAGACCCTTTGCCTACACTTTTATATGCCCTTTATACCCTTGTGTAGAACTCGTTGGAGGTTACCACACAGGAACTGCCCTTTTTTTTTTTGCTATCACTAATCTACACTTACATGACGAATATTATGTTTACTAGGCTCTCCCCTATACCAGGTCTCCCCTATAAACCCCTTTACAGTCACTGTCCATCAGCATAGCAATATGTTGTAGAATCACTACTTGCCTTCTCTGTGTTGTACAGCCCTCCCTTTTCTCCTACCCCCCCATGCATGTTAATCTTAATAACCCCCTACTTCTCCCCCCCTTATCCCTCCCTACCCACCCATCCTCCCCAGTCCCTTTCCCTTTGGTACCTGTTAGTCCATTCTTGAGTTCTGTGATTCTGCTGCTGTTTTGTTCCTTCAGTTTTTCCTTTGTTCTTATATTCCACAGATAAGTGAAATCATTTGGTATTTCTCTTTCTCCGCTTGGCTTGTTTCACTGAGCATAATACCCTCCAGCTCCATCCATGTTGCTGCAAATGATTGGATTTGACCTTTTCTTATAGCTGAGTAGTATTCCATTGTGTATATGTACCACATCTTCTTTATCCATTCATCTATTGATGGACATTTAGGTTGCTTCCAATTCTTGGCTATTGTAAATAGTGCTGCAATAAACATAGGGGTGCATCTGTCTTTCTCAAACTTGATTGCTGCATTCTTAGGGTAAATTCCTAGGAGTGCAATTCCTGGGTCAAATGGTAAGTCTGTTTTGAGCATTTTGATGTACCTCCATACTGCTTTCCACAATAGTTGAACTAACTTACATTCCCACCAGCAGTGTAGGAGGGTTCCCCTTTCTCCACAGCCTCGCCAACATTTGTTGTTGTTTGTCTTTTGGATGGCAGCCATCCTTACTGGTGTGAGGTGATACCTCATTGTAGTTTTAATTTGCATTTCTCTGATAATTAGCGATGTGGAGCATCTTTTCATGTGTCTGTTGGCCATCTGTATTTCTTTTTTGGAGAACTGTCTGTTCAGTTCCTCTGCCCATTTTTTAATTGGGTTATTTGTTTTTTGTTTGTTGAGGCGTGAGAGCTCCTTATATATTCTGGACGTCAAGCCTTTATCGGATGTGTCATTTTCAAATATATTCTCCCATACTGTAGGGATCCTTCTTGTTCTATTGATGGTGTCTTTTGCTGTACAGAAGCTTTTCAGCTTAATATAGTCCCACTTATTCATTTTTGCTGTTGTTTTCCTTGCCCGGGGAGATATGTTCAAGAAGAGGTCACTCATGTTTATGTCTAAGAGGTTTTCGCCTATGTTTTCTTCCAGGAGTTTAATGGTTTCATGGCTTACATTCAGGTCTTTGATCCATTTTGAGTTTACTTTTGTATATGGGGTTAGACAATGGTCCAGTTTCATTCTCCTACATGTAGCTGTCCAGTTTTGCCAGCACCACCTGTTGAAGAGACTGTCATTTCGCCATTGTATGTCCATGGCTCCTTTATCAAATATTAATTGACCATATATGTCTGGGTTAATGTCTGGATTCTCTAGTCTGTTCCATTCGTCTGTGGCTCTGTTCTTGTGCCAGTACCAAATTGTCTTGATTACTATGGCTTTATAGTAGAGCTTGAAGTTGGGGAGTGAGATCCCCCCTACTTTATTCTTCTTTCTCAGGATTGCTTTGGCTATTCGGGGTCTTTGGTGTTTCCATATGAATTTTTGAATTATTTGTTCCAGTTCATTGAAGAATGTTGCTGGTAGTTTCATAGGGATTGCATCAAATCTGTATATTGCTTTGGGCAGGATGGCCATTTTAACGATATTAATTCTTCCTAGCCACGAGCATGGGATGAGTTTACATCTGTTAGTGTCCCCTTTAATTTCTCTTAAGAGTGACTTGTAGTTTTCAGAGTATAAGTCTTTCACTTCTTTGGTTAGGTTTATTCCTAGGTATTTTATTTTTTTTGATGCAATTGTGAATGGAGTTGTTTTCCTGATTTCTCTCTCTGTTGGTTCATTGTTAGTATATAGGAAAGCCACAGATTTCTGTGTGTTGATTTTGTATCCTGCAACTTTGCTGTATTCCGATATCAGTTCTAGTAGTTTTGGGGTGGAGTCTTTAGGGTTTTTTATGTACAGTATCATGTCATCTGCAAATAGTGACAGTTTAACTTCTTCTTTACCAATCTGGATTCCTTGTATTTCTTTATTTTGTCTGATTGCCGTGGCTAGGACCTCCAGTACTATGTTAAATAACAGTGGAGAGAGTGGGCATCCCTGTCTAGTTCCCGATCTCAGAGGAAATGCTTTCAGCTTCTCGCTGTTCAATATAATGTTGGCTGTGGGTTTATCATAGATGGCCTTTATTATGTTGAGGTACTTGCCCTCTATTCCCATTTTGCTGAGAGTTTTTAACATGAATGGATGTTGAACTTTGTCAAATGCTTTTTCAGCATCTATGGAGATGATCATGTGGTTTTTGTCTTTCTTTTTGTTGATGTGGTGGATGATGTTGATGGACTTTCGAATGTTGTACCATCCTTGCATCCCTGGAATGAATCCCACTTGGTCATGGTGTATGATCCTTTTGATGTATTTTTGAATTCGGTTTGCTAATATTTTGTTGAGTATTTTTGCATCTACGTTCATCAGGGATATTGGTCTGTAGTTTTCTTTTTTGGTGGGGTCTTTGCCTGGTTTTGGTATTAGGGTGATGTTAGCTTCATAGAATGAGTTTGGGAGTATCCCCTCCTCCTCTATTTTTTGGAAAACTTTAAGGAGAATGGGTATTATGTCTTCCCTGTATGTCTGATAAAATTCCGAGGTAAATCCATCTGGCCCGGGGGTTTTGTTCTTTGGTAGTTTTTTGATTACCTCTTCAATTTCGTTGCTGGTAATTGGTCTGTTTAGATTTTCTGTTTCTTCCTGGGTCAATCTTGGAAGGTTATATTTTTCTAGGAAGTTGTCCATTTCTCCTAGGTTTCCCAGCTTGTTAGCATATAGGTTTTCATAGTATTCTCCAATAATTCTTTGCATTTCCGTGGGGTCCGTCGTGATTTTTCCTTTCTCGTTTCTGATACTGTTGATTTGTGTTGACTCTCTTTTCTTCTTAATAAGTCTGGCTAGAGGCTTATCTATTTTGTTTATTTTCTCGAAGAACCAGCTCTTGGTTTCATTGATTTTTGCTATTGTTTTATTCTTCTCAATTTTATTTATTTCTTCTCTGATCTTTATTATGTCCCTCCTTCTGCTGACCTTAGGCCTCATCTGTTCTTCTTTTTCCAATTTCGATAATTGTGACATTAGACCATTCATTTGGGATTGCTCTTCCTTTTTTAAATATGCTTGGATTGCTATATACTTTCCTCTTAAGACTGCTTTTGCTGTGTCCCACAGAAGTTGGGGCTTAGTGTTGTTGTTGTCATTTGTTTCCATATATTGCTGGATCTCCATTTTGATTTGGTCATTGATCCATTGATTATTTAGGAGCGTGTTGTTAAGCCTCCATGTGTTTGTGAGCCTCTTTGCTTTCTTTGTACAGTTTATTTCTAGTTTTATGCCTTTGTGGTCTGAAAAGTTGGTTGGTAGGATTTCAATCTTTTGGAATTTTCTGAGGCTCTTTTTGTGGCCTAGTATGTGGTCTATTCTGGAGAATGTTCCATGTGCACTTGAGAAGAATGTATATCCCGCTGCTTTTGGATGTAGAGTTCTATAGATGTCTATTAGGTCCATCTGCTCTACTGTGTTGTTCAGTGCTTCCGTGTCCTTACTTATTTTCTGCCCAGTGGATCTATCCTTTGGGGTGAGTGGTGTGTTGAAGTCTCCTAGAATGAATGCATTGCAGTCTATATCCCCCTTTAGTTCTGTTAGTATTTGTTTCACATATGCTGGTGCTCCTGTGTTGGGTGCATATATATTTAGAATGGTTATATCCTCTTGTTTGACTGAGCCCTTTATCATTATGTAGTGTCCTTCTTTATCTCTTGTTACTTTCTTTGTTTTGAAGTCTATTTTGTCTGATATTAGTACTGCAACCCCTGCTTTCTTCTCACTGTTGTTTGCTTGAAATATGTTTTTCCATCCCTTGACTTTTAGTCTGTACATGTCTTTGGGTTTGAGGTGAGTTTCTTGTAAGCAGCATATAGATGGGTCTTGCTTTTTTATCCATTCTGTTACTCTGTGTCTTTTGATTGGTGCATTCAACCCATTAACATTTAGGGTGACTATTGAAAGATATGTACTTATTGCCATTGCAGGCTTTAAATTCGTGGTTACCAAAGGTTCAAGGTTAGCCTCTTTAGTATCTTACTGCCTAACTTAGCTCGCTTATTGAGCTGTTATATACACTGTCTGGAGATTCTTTTCTTCTCTCCCTTCTTGTTCCTCCTCCTCGATTCTTCATATGTTGGGTGTTTTGTGCTGTGCTCTTTCTAGGAGTGCTCCCATCTAGAGCAGTCCCTGTAAGATGTTCTGTAGAGGTGGTTTGTGGAAAGCAAATTCCCTCAGCTTTTGTTTGTCTGGGAATTGTTTAATCCCACCGTCATATTTGAATGATAGTCGTGCTGGATACAGTATCCTTGGTTCAAGGCCCTTCTGTTTCATTGTATTAAATATATCATGCCATTCTCTTCTGGCCTGTAGGGTTTCTGTTGAGAAATCTGACGTTAGCCTGATGGGTTTCCCTTTATAGGTGACCTTTTTCTCTCTAGCTGCCTTTAACACTCTTTCCTTGTCCTTGATCTTTGCCATTTTAATTATTATGTGTCTTGGTGTTGTCCTTCTTGGATCCTTTCTGTTGGGGGTTCTGTGTATTTCCGTGGTCTGTTTGATTACTTCCTCCCCCAGTGTGGGGAAGTTTTCAGCAATTATTTCTTCTAAGATACTTTCCATCTCTTTGCCTCTCTCTTCTTCTTCTGGGACCCCTATAATACGGATATTGCTCCTTTTAGATTGGTCACACAGTTCTCTTAATATTGTTTCATTCCTGGAGATCCTTTTGTCTCTCTCTATGTCAGCTTCCATGCGTTCCTGTTCTCTGATTTCAATTCCATCAATGGCCTCTTGCATTCTATCCATTCTGCTTATAAACCCTTCCAGAGTTTGTTTCATTTCTGCGATCTCCTTTCTGGCATCTGTGATCTCTTTCCGGACTTCATCCCATTTTTCTTGCGTATTTCTCTGCATCTCTGTCAGCATGTTTATGATTCTTATTTTGAATTCTTTTTCAGGAAGACTGGTTAGGTCTGTCTCCTTCTCTGGTGTTGTCTCTGTGATCTTTGTCTGCCTGTAGCTTTGCCTTTTCATGGTGATAGGAATAGTCTGCAGAACTGGGACGAGTGACGGCTGGAAGGACTTCCTTTCTTGTTGGTTTGTGGCCCTCCTCTCCTGGGAGAACAGCGGCCTCTAGTGGCTTGTGCTGCGCAGCTGCGCGCAGACAGGGTTTCTGCTTCCTGCCCGGCTGCTGTGGAGTTAATCTCCGCTGTTGCTGTGGGCGTGGCCTGGCTCGGGCAGCTACTCCAAAATGGTGGAGTCGCGTTGGAGCAGGAGCTGCTGGGAGGCTATTTATCTCCGTAAGGGGCCTCCCTGCTCCCTGCAGCCCAGGGGTTAGGGTGCCCAGAGATCCCGGATTCCCTACCTCTGGATTAAGTGGCCCGCCCTGCCCCTTTAAGACTTCCAAAAAGCACCCGCCAAAACAAAACAACGACCACAAAAAAAAACAAGAAAAAAAATTTTTTTTAATTAAAAAAAAAAAAATTTTTAATTAAAAAAAAAAAGGTGGTCGTTCGTTTTTCTTTATTCTCCGGTGCCAGCCTCAGGCCTCTGCTCACCGGTCTTTCTGCCCTGTTTCCCTAGTATTGGGGTCCCTGTCCCTTTAAGACTTCCAAAAAGCGCTCGCCAAAACAAAGCAGCAAAAAAAGCAAAAAAAAAATGGTCGCGCGCTTTTCTTATGTCCTCTGTTGCCCAGCCGCCAGTGCCTGCTCACTGTTCTTGCTGCCCTGTTTTCCCAGTATCGAGGGCCCTGCACTCTGGCCCGGATGGCTGGGGCTGGGTGTTCGGCAGCCCTGGGCTCCGTCTCCCTCCCGCTCTGCCTGCTCTTCTCCCGCCGGGAGCTGGGGGGAGGGGCGCTCGGCTCCCGCGGGGCCGGGGCTTGTATCTTACCCCCTTCGCGAGGCGCTGGGTTCTCTCAGGTGTGGATGTGGTCTGGATATTGTCCTGTGTCCTCTGGTCTTTATTCTAGGAAGGGTTGTCTTTGTTATATTTTCATAGATATATGTTGTTTTGGGAGGAGATTTCCGCTGCTCTACTCACGCCGCCATCTTCCGCCCCCCTCTCGCCTTAGTGTTCTTAAAGCACATCCTATTTTTAAAGTGCAGAAGCAACTTACAATTTCCTCACAGCAAGAAGTCAAGGGTAGCTGGAGGAATGATCTAATTGCATTGATTAGTTTATCTAGGAACAATTTGTCTAGGTATAAGGACTGTATACAGTCATTGCTGTAAATACAGCATTGTCTAGTCACAGCTCGGCAGGAGATCCAAAAGATGGACTCTTTTTCCTTGCAAAGGGGTGACTAAGCTCCCTCTGAAATTCTTAGAAAGATTGCTGAGAAAGGGAGACATAGAAGATGCTCTTAAAAAAAGACAAGTGCATTCTGATAACAAGTGCTTTATAGTTCCAGGGCACTTCCACACACATCATCAAACCATCAAACTTCACAGCATCCCCCAGAGAAAGTAGGGATTACGCTCATTTGTCAGAGGAGAAAAGTGAGGCACAGAGAATTTAAGTGACTTGCTCAAAATTCCTCTGTTAGTAAGAAGAGAATCCAGCTCTTTCCTGCTTAAAGTTCAGAATTTTTCCTGCTCCTGCAAGACTCTGTGAAATGTTCTTTGCTGACTTACCTGCCTTTGTGGGAACTACTTTGTTTCTCCAACTTTTTTGTCGCCTTATTTGTTTTAGGTAGCATAACTCTAAATCCCACATCCTTACCTATGACATCACATATACAGTGTGTGTATGTGCATGGATGTCTGAATGCCCACAAGCACCCATGCACACATGTAAGCACAGGCTCGACAAATGAAGTTCTTTTCACATTTTATTCCATTTTAAGTGTACTTTTAAAAAATGAAAATCTTAAAGTTGAAGATCAGTGAGATTCAGCCAAATTTTGAGTACACTAAATCACTTTTTTGGACTGAAGCCTGAGCAGTAATTCAGCTCCAACAGAGGGCAAAAAAAAGGGGGGGTTCACTTTAAATGAACCGTAGTTCTTTTCCTGAAAACACGATCTGATTTCTTTTATGAAAGAAGAGCAAAAGAACTTTTGTTACCACCTCCAGCTGTCAAACCCGCCTCCCACACTATTGTCTTGCAGCAAGAGGAAGGGACATCAGGTGACAGACCCCAAATTTCAACTAGTAACACAAATTACAGACCTTCCTATCTGGATGTCCTCTTGACCTTTTGCCTTTCCCCTACAAAGAAGAATGAGACACAGTTTAAATCAAAATGACTCTCATGGGCAATTCTACAAAACAAATAGAAGGCACAGAGTCTCCCCCCACCACACACTTCCCCCCAGCTTCCCCCGCTGGGCCAGCCTGTTCCCTCGTTCCACGCAGGCAGGAGCTAATAATTAGAGAGCCCTTTCACACCCCAGACAATGACGCTCTGCTTGCCAAGAGCCCTGTGTGCTTTGAAGAAAGAGTTTCACAAAGTAAATATTTACAGAACAACTATAATCAGATGCCAAGTCCCATTTGCAGGGGACACTTAGAGAAAAGTTGACAAGAAAGGACTTCTCTGTGTGGCACCACATTGCCTCATGCGGGATCCTGATCCAAAGTCGGTTTGGGCTCTATTAGTCTTTCTTTTACTTAGCCTTTTAATTTCCATGCGAGGACACTTTTCACAGAATATAAGAATAATTACATTTGCCACTAAAGACTCAATTCAGAAATGTACTAGCTCAGGACCACAGGAAAGAGTCTTTAAATATTATGGCTTCCAGCAGTGGGGGAAAGAGAGCTTTGTGAAGTCAACAGAGAGGAAATTAAGGGCAGGGATAATTAGTACTCAGAAAATGTCATTGTTTTTAAAACATTTTTTTGAGATAGGCCACTTACTGCTTAAACTCTAGTCATGTTTGTATTACCTGTAGATCTGTTATCTATAACACTGTGGGACCTGAGAGCTCAAACATGGTGAGAATCAAAACAGGTGCCCCCGCCTGTTCCCATTATGCACGTTAGCCCATGGCCTTAGCACAGCCTGTTAAACAGCTGAATTTGAAACAATCACAGTGCAGGCCAAACACTAGCCTGAAGGCCTGTCTGTCTTGGGATTTGGCCGCCATTTACATTGATTTTTTTTTTTTCCCCACATTTTCCATGAAACACAAATATTTGCCATGGCAACTGGAGTGTCACATGACATGCTGCTCCATAAACAGCTTGGAAATCTCTTAAGGGGAAACAGCCCACCAGTGCTGCACATAGAGTGACAACATCTTGAGGAAGATTTGGCGTTAAAAGATGAAGGTCTAGGAAGAACAGGTAACAGTCTACTTTGTAGACACAGTAGGATTAATTTCTTTCCTGCCTCATTTCAATTTCTCTTTCTTTCTTTCTTTCTTTTTTTCTTTAATGGGAGCAGCTGTAAGTGTTGGTCACATAGAGTAAGCTCAGAAAAAGACCTGCCAGCTGTCTCCTTTCTATGGTGAAAAGTTTCAATTATCACAAGTCTGTCTGCGGCTCATAAACATAAGAAAGCAAGCTACGGAAGTCCAGCACCTTTAAACCGGGGCAATCTCCATGAGGATGGATTATGCTGTCCTGTGAAGTCATCATGGTAGAGAAGACCGAATTCCTTCCCCTTCCTCATTAAGACACCCTTGCAAAATTGGAGAGCTTGCTTTTTTATCCTATGCTTACAGACAAATGAAACACAGCAAAACCTCACAATAACATACCCTAGGCAACTTAGATTTGGATATAAAGCAATAGCTTTTGCATTCTGCACTCCTGGACTCTTGACCAGCTAGCAGCCTAGGTTGGCCCAATCATTTATTAGTGTCACAATAATGCAATGTGACTGAATCTTTTTAGACCCCACTGATAATCTCATGATAGAGTTTACCTGTATAACAATCCCCCCTTCTAAAATCAAATGCATCCTAGCTGCAGCTGAAATAATATTTATTTCTAGGTAAAGGTATGAATTCTATAAAGCATTACCAAAAATCTCACTGAGAATATTGTAAATAAGAACAATTTTTTCTTGTTAGTTAGAAATATGAGTACCTTTGATCTCTGTTTCTTGGGAGAGAACTTCACTTCTGGAATCGGCTGTGGTCTCTGAGGCGTAGCGGTGAAAGGGGCTGTGGATGAGGTGGTGCAACGTTACCTCTTCCAGAAAGAGGCTGAGTCATTGCCCTGTTGCTATCTTTGCATCTTGAAAGCCAAATGGCTGTCACCCACTGACTGTTCACTATCACCTTCCATATATCAATTCAATGAAACATTGTAATCGTTGACTTCAAAAGGAAAGCCAAAAACATGGGAAGGCAGCAGCTCCATCAGGATAGAAGGGCAGCTCGCCTTCTGCAAACTGCCTAGATGAAAATTTTGAAAGCAAGCAAGTGAAAGAGTAATACTATTTGTCTTATAAAATGTTTTGCCATGAGATTTCTTAAATGGCCCTATTCCCAAGTTCATTTAATAGATAAATAAATATAACTACATATGGACTATTCCATTGTGTAGTCTCTAAAAAAGATGATTCTAAAGAATTTAAATGGCTTGGGGGAAATTATAAGAGGAAAACACTGTATATGTTATATTTGAAATTAATTACATCTGTAAACAACAACTTTTGGAGAACACGTGTCACCCCTAAGTGGGTAGGCTCATAAGATGGACAACAGTTGGGAGAGAAATCATATCTCTCTTGTCCCTTGGAAACCAAACAAACTGCCTTTTACAAACAGCCCGTCTAACATTCTCAGGGGAGAAACATCATTACACTACTCTTTCCAAGAAGGAGAACAAAAATAATTTAAATCGTTAACTGGGTCAAGGATCTGAGGCTTCTTTCAACTTGCTTCTTAGTTCACCCCTTTTCTGTCAGTTCCATAGTGACAGTTTTCGAGAGAATTGACAGATATTGATCGAATACAGCTTATCAGTGTTCAATTTAGAATCCCACCTTGAGGAGTCTGTTCTCATAATGCCTCAAGGTGGCTGCAAGGAATCTCTTCAGCCGTTTCTTTAAAAGTGCCAAGAATTCCAGAGTCTTGTCACTAAAACTCACCTTCATGAAAGGGATTTGTTGCATCTGACCAACCCAGTTTTCCCACCTTTCCAATTTCCCTGGCTCCCAGGATCCTCCCTGACTCTGAAGCTGCCCTTCACCTTCCCCAAGTCTGAGCCCTTGGCTGTAGTGTTTGAAGACTCCGTTTTAGCCTACAAACAAGTCTTTGCCTTGACCGCTGTGTTCTGCTCTGTTCTTTTGTTCTGTGTTCACTTGGGCTTCGCTCCCCCACCTCTGAAGGCCAGTCCACACCCTGCACTCAGGCTGCTTTGAATTCAGAGATTCACCTGGAAAGCCTATTATTCCTATTGTCTGCAGTCTCCATACACTTTCTGTTAAAATTTCTGGTTCCTGCAGACAAGTGAGATTTGTGGCTGAATTCCCACATTGAAACAAAATAGCAGCTGATAAGTTTTCAAGTAGGCATAATAAAGGATTTTGGTAAAATTTTAATGAAATTTGGTAGGATTAAGAGTTAAAAGATTTATGATTTCACATGGATAATCCATTGTTAATGGTATCTCAGAAAAATGTCTTACATTTTTCTTAGTTACATGCAGAAATTCTGTCACTAAAGTATAACTTCATATAGCCTTGGATTTTATGGGACATGTGCATTAGAAGAATGTGTCTGCTCTTTGACAAAACTATGATTTATGGTACTGCCAATTTTGCTACTCCATTTTCCCTCTGGAAAAGTCTGTTTGATAAATTTTGCCAGAGTTAATGTTGGGAAAAAAAAGAATTTGTCTTTCTGGACACACCTATATGCTTCTGTGGTAGTTACTGGTGCTTGCCAAGTGGCCATCTCCCTCTCTTTCTTGCTAATTGTAAACCCCCATTTTTTCAAGATACAATATGCCAGCTCGTAGGATTGCCAGATTTAGCAAATTAAAAAAATAAAGACACAGTTAAATTCTAATTTTTGATAAAGAACAAATGTTTTAGTATAAGTATGCCCCAAATACTAAATATATTTAATATCCAACAAAGGACAGAATTTTCATGAATAGATTAGACCAAGCATAACTTACCATACTAAGTAGTATATGTATGTCCCAAATCCTAACCCTAACCCTATCCCTGGACGTTTACTTTCCCAGCATTCCTTATAGCCAACAGTGGCCATGTGACCAGTGAGATGTAAGGGGAAGTCCATCCAGGGACTGGCATCACTATTTTCCCTTCCTCCTGCCTGGAATGTGTAAGTTAAGACCCAGATCTACAGAAGTGGTCTTAGAGCCATGAGGTGGCAAACAAGAGGGTAAAACCAAACATGCTAAGGAAGGCAAAGAAGAAAGAGAACCACCAGCCCTGGACTGCCTTCTTGCTGATTTCTTATGTGTGAGGCAAATGAACTCCTCATTGTTTAAGCCATTGGTAGTTGTGTTTTCTCATATTTGCAGTCACATGTGCTGAGGCCTCAAGGACCAAGGTTTTTAATAATGGTGGCAATAGTGGTCACCCTTGAACTGTCAATGCTTTTAATGGAGAAATAAAATGCTCCTGAAGTTTCCCTACTAAGCATATTGTTTGCTCTGGGGTTTTGATTGAAGACAATAATCAGGTTCAGAAAATTCTCTTCTACTTCTAAACTGCCCAGTTTTTTTCCTTATTATTAATGTTGAATTGTATTGCATGATTTTTAAATTTTGGTGTATATTGAGATGATCATGGGGTTTTTGTTTTGAATCTGTTAATACATGGTGAATTACATCATTAGATTTTTCTCATGTTGAAAAAGCATTCTTCCTTGATCATGATGAATGCAGAAAACATACACTAACTTTTATTTAGAACGCTTGCCTCTATGTTCCTGAGATTGATTTATCTATCTACCTACCTATATGTGTTTTTGCACTTTCCTTGTCCAATTTTGGTGCGGAAGTTATATAACTTTGTAAAATGAGTTGGTAAACATTCCTTCTTTTCTTCTTCCGTGAAATAGTTTAAAATAAGAATTACCTGACCCTGTAAGGTTGATAAAGCCTGCCTTAAAAAAGGCTTGAGGCTTTTTTCCTCTGGTATATTTTTGTGTGTGTTGGTGCATATGTGCCTATGTCCATTCCTATGCTTGAGACAGAGAAATACTTTTGACTACCAATTCACATTATCTAAAGGTGGTGTTTCTTTAAGTTTCTATTTTTTGTTGAGTTAATTTTGGCAACTTAGATTTTTCTAGGAAAATTTTTATCTCATTTTAAAAAATGATGGGTGTAAAGTTACCATACTATGATTTTTAAAAAATTCTGTTGTATCTATAGTATCTGTCTTCTTTCATTTTAGTGTTCTTTATTTGTACCTTCTCTTTTTTTTAATTTCAGCATTATTGGGGTATAATTGACTAATTAAATTGTAAGATATTTAAAGTGTACATTGTGGTGATTTGATATGCGTATACATTATGAAAAGATTCCTTCCCTCTAGCTAAATAACACATCCATCTCACATATTCTTTTAAAATCAGTGAGAACATTTAAATTTTAGTTTCTTAATAAACTTCAGTTATACAATACTGTGTTACCAACTGTAGTCACCACGTTTTACATTAGATCTTCAGATATTTTTCATCCTACAGCTAAAAGTTTATTATACCCTTTTATTAACCTCTCCCTATTTTCCCTCAATCCTTCAACCTTGGAATGACTTTACTACTCTCTGTTTCTGTGAGTTTGACATTTTTTGTTTAGATTCCACATATAAGCGATACCATGCAGTTTTAGTCTTTCTTTCTCTGGCTTATTTCACTCACATAATGCCCAACAACATGGTTCATCTTTTTAAGGCTGAATAATACTTGTATATGTATGTATGTGTATGTTTGCTGCATTGCATTTTTATTTTTATTTTTTTTACTTTCTCGAGGAAACGCCATACAGTTTTCCCTAGTGGCTGTACCAGTTTATACTCCCCAAACAGTGCACAACGATTCCCTTTCCTCCACATCCTCACGAGCATTTATCTCTTGTATTTTTTGATAGCAGCCATTCTGACAGGTGTAAGGTGATAGCTCATTGTGGTTCTGATTTGCATTTCCCTGATGATTGGTGGCATTGAGTACCTTTTCATGTCCCTGTTGGCCATTTATTTGTCTTCTCTGGAAAAAAATCTAGTTAGGTCCTTAGCCCATTTTTAATTGGATTACCTGGGGCTTTTTGCTATTGAGTTGTATGAGTTTCTTATATATTTTGAATAGTAATCCTCTGTCAGACATGTGGTTTGCAAATATGTTCTCTCATTCCGCAAGTTGCCCTCTCATTTTGTTGTTGGTTTCCTATACTGTATAGAAGCTTTTCAGTTTGATGTAGGCTCACGTGTTAATTTTTGTTTCTGTTCCCCCTGCTTTTGGTGTTAATTCCAAAAAATCATTGCCAAGACCTTACCCTCTATGCTTTCCTCTAAGAGTTTTATGGTTTCAGGTCTTAGGCTCAAGTCTTTAATCCATTTTGAGTTGATTTCTGTGTATAGTATAAGGTAATGATACAGTTTCATTATTTTTAATGTGGCTGTCCAGTTTTCCGAAAGCCATTTATTGAAGAGATTATCCTCTTTCCATTGTGTATTATTGGATCTTTTGTTGAAAATTAATTTACCATTAAAGGATTTCTGGGGTCTCTGTTTTGTTCCATTGATCTATGTGTCTGTTTTTATGCCAGTTAACATACTTTTGATTACTATAGCTTTGTAATATAACTTGGATCAGGAAGTGTGAGGCCTCCAGCTTTGATCCTTCCCAAGACCTTTCTCAAGATCGCTCTCCCTAGTCAGGGTCTCTTGTGCTTCCATG
Source organism: Manis pentadactyla (assembly GCF_030020395.1). Taxonomy (NCBI): domain Eukaryota; kingdom Metazoa; phylum Chordata; class Mammalia; order Pholidota; family Manidae; genus Manis; species Manis pentadactyla. The sequence goes on along the minus strand of NC_080029.1, from coordinate 115,331,060 downwards.
CATATATTAGGATTGCTTTTTCTATTTCTGTGAAAAATGTCCTTGGAATTTTAATAGGATACATTGAGTCTGTAGATTGGTTGTGTAGTATGGCCGTTTGAACAATATTAATTTTAATCTATGAACATTCAAATCTTCCATTTATCTGTGTCTTCTTTATTTTCTTTCATCATTGTTTTGTAATTTTCAGTGTACAGATATTTCACCTCTTTGGTTAAACTTATTCCTAAGTATTTTATTATTTTTGATGCTATTGTAAATGGAATTTTTTTCTTAATTTCTCTTTCTGATAGTTCATTATTAGTATATAGAAACACAACTGAGTTTTGTATATTAATTTTTTATCCTGCGGCTTCACTGATTTCATCTGCTAGTTCTAACTGCCTTTTTGGCGGCATCTTTAGGGTTTTCTGTATATATCATATGCAGAGACAATTTTACTTCTTCCTTTCTGACTTAGATGCCTTTTATTTCTTTTTCTTGCCTAATGTTCTGGCTAAGACTCCGGAACTATGTTGAATAAATGTGGCAAGAGTGGGCATCCTTGTCTTATTCTTGATCTTAGAGGAAAAGCTTTTAGCTTTCCATTATTGAGTGTAAATGTTAGCTGTGGGCCTTTATTATGTTGAAGAATTTTTCTAAATAATTCCTTGAGAGTTTTTAAACAATCATGAGAGGATGTTGAATTTTGTCAAATGTTTTTTTACATGTATTGAGATTATCATATGATTTTTATCCTTCATTTTGTTAATGTGGTGTATTGTATTGCATATATTGATTTGCATATGTTGAACCATCTTTACATCCCAGGAATAAATCTCACTGGATCATGGTGTATGATCATTTTAATGTGTTAGTGATTTCAGTTTGCTAATATTTGTTGAAGATTTTTGCATTTATCTTCATTACAGATATTGGCCTATAATTTTTCTTTTCTTGCAGTGTTCTTGTCTGACTTTGGTGTGAAGGTAATGCTGGCCTCTTAAAATGAACTGGGAAGTGTTCCCTCCTCTTTGGAAGAATTTGAGAAGGGTTAGTGTTAATTTTTCTTTAAATGCTTGGTAGAATCCACCAGTGAAGCCATCTAGTTTGGGAATGTTCTTTGTTGAGATGTTTTTGGTTATTGAGTTAGTCTCCTTACTAATAATTGGCCTCCTCAAATTTTCTATTTCTTCGTGATTCAGACTCAGTAGATTTATGTTTCTAGGAATTTATCCATTTCTCCTAGGTTATGTTATCTAATATTTTGGTGTGTAATTGTAGTACTTTCTTATGATCCTTGGTATGTCTGTGTTATCAGTTATAATGTCTCCTCTTTTATTTCAGGTTTTATTTATTTGAATCGTCTTTCTTTTTTCCTTAATTTGTCTAGTTGGAGGTTTGTCAATTTTGTTTATCTTTTCAAAAAACTAGCTTTTTGTTTCATTGCTATTTTCTCTTGTCTTTCTACTCTCTATTTCATTTCTCCACCCTGATCCTCACTATTTCTTCCTCCTAAATTTGGGCTTAGTTTGTTCTTCTTTTTATAGTTATTTGTGGTATAAAGTTAGGTTGAAACCTTTCTGTTTTCTTAATGTAGGTATTTATTGCTATAAACTTCCCTCTTAGAACTGCCTATGTTGCCTCTCATAAGTTTTGGTATGTTGTGTTTCCATTTTCACTTGTCTCAAGATATTTTTAATTTCCCTTTGATTTCTTCTTTGACTCACCAGTTGTTCAGAAGCATGTTGTCTAATCTGCACATATTTGTGAATTTTCTAGCTTTTTTCTTGTAACTGATTTCTAGTTTCATACCATATGGTTGGAAAACAAGTTTGATAGGATTTCAATCATCTTAAATTCATTAAGATGTGTTTTAATTTGTATTTCCCTAGTGACTGGTGGTGTTAAGCATGCTTTCATATATCTATTTACCATCCATATATCTTCTTTGATAAAATGCCTGTTCAAATCTTTTGTCCATTATGTTATTGGGTTGCTTATTTTGTTATTGAGTTTTTAGGTTTTTTACTATTCTGGATAAAAATTCTTTATCAAGTATGCATTCTGAAATATTAACTCCCAATCTGTAGCTTTTCTCTTCATTTTCTTAACACTGTCTTCCAAGAGTAGAAGTTTAACATTTTGATGAAGTCCAATATATTAATTAATTTTTTGCTCTTATGGGTTGTGCTTTTGGTGTGGTTTCTAAGAAATCTTTGTCTAACCCAGCAAAACAAAATTTCTTCTTCATTTTCTTCTAAAAATTTTATAATTTTAGGCTTTCTATTTAGTTATATGATCCATTTTGAGTAAATTTTTGTATATGCTGCGAGTCATAAGTGAAGTTTCTATAAATATCTGTTTTAGCACCATTTGTTGAAAAGACTATCCTTTGTCCATTTAATTGTCTTTGCACACCCTTGTTGAAAATCAGTTGCCCATGTATGTGTCAGTCTGGTCCTGAACTCCCTGTTCTATTCTGTTGATCTCTGTGTTCATCCTTTTGCCAATGCCTCACTTTCCTGACAACTATAGCTTTATAGTAACTCAGATTATGAGTCCTCTAAGGATGTTTTTCTTTTTCAAAGTTATTTTAGCTATAGAAGTACCATCTTTGCCTTTCTATACAAATTTTAGAACTGACTTGTCAATTTTTTGCAAAAAAAATTCTACTGATCTTGATTTGGATTACATTGAATTTATAGAAAATTTTGGGAGAGTTAACATCATAACAATACTAAATCTTTTAATCCATGAACATGGCTTACCTTTACATTTACTTAGGTCTTCTTTGAATTATTTTTATTAGCATTTCAGCATTTTAAAGTTCAGCATAGAAATCTTGCTTTTTTTTATGCCTGGGTATTTCATTTTTTGTTGTTATTTTAATGGTATTGCTTTTTTTTTTTTTTTAAATAATTATTTTTTATTGAAGGGTAGTTGACGCACAGTATTACATTACATTAGTTTTAAGTGTTCAACACAGTGGTAGAACATTTATATACATAATTCTAGATTCCAGCTATCACCCTACCAAGCTGTTACAATATCTTGACTATATTCCTTATGCTATACATTACATCCCGGTTACTTATTTATTTTACCATTGGAAGTCTGTCCTTTTTTTTTTTTTTTTTTTTTTTTTTTGTGAGGGAATCTCTCATATTTATTGATCAAATGGTTGTTAACGACAATAAAATTCTGTATAGGGGAGTCAATGCTCAATGCACAATCATTAATCCACCCCAAGCCTAATTTTCGTCAGTCTCCAATCTTCTGAGGCATAACAAACAAGTTCTTACATGGAGAACAAATTCTTACATAATGAGTAAGTTACATAGTGAACAGTACAAGGGCAGTCATCACAGAAACTTTCGGTTTTGCTCATGCATTATGAACTCTAAACAGTTCACATATGAATACTCATTTGGTTTTTATACTTGATTTATATGTGGATACCACATTTCTCTCTTTATTATTATTATTTTTAATAAAATGCTGAAGTGGTAGGTAGATACAAGATAAAGGTAGAAAACATAGTTTAGTGTTGTAAGAGAGCAAATGTAGATGATCAGGTGTGTGCCTGTAGACTATGTGTTAATCCGAGCTAGTTAAGGGCAATAAAACATCCACAGATGCAGAAGATTTCTCTCAGAACAGGGGGGGTGAGGTTCTAAGCCTCACCTCTGTTGATCCCCAATTTCTCGCCTGATGGCCCCCCTGCGACTGTGCCTGTCTTAGGTTGTTCCTCCCTTGAGGAATCTTACCCGTCTCTGGCTAACCAGTCATCCGGGGCCATACAGGGAAATGTGAAGTTGGTAAGTGAGAGAGAAGCCTTATTGTTTGAAATGGTTAGCTTTTTACTTCTTTGCAGATTTATGCCCTGTGGCTTCTATGCCCAGCATTTGTCTTGAGGTATTTTTACCACTTGGAAGAATTATGATACTCGGTAAATTTGATATGAGGCACGAATTCTATTTAAGGGTTGTAATTAGGAAGGAAGAAGAAAAGCTATAGAAGTAGCAGGCGGAAGAAAACATGGGAAGATTGATTATTTCTTTGACATATCTTCTTGTAGAGTAACTTCAGCATATATAGGTTTTAAGCTACTACGTAAATTGCGCACACACATTAACATAATAGGAGTATAGTTACATAACCAAAGCATATCTGTAATTACCAGCCATCTCCAGTGAAACCAAGAAAACCAGTTAGGCACCTTAGGCATTTGTGAAAACTTATCTATGATATGGTGGATATTCTCCAACTGAACTTGAACAGTCTGAGAGAAATCAGACAAATTAAAACAACCCATTCCTGGGGACTGTTCACATGCCATATGTTCTTTTAACAGTAAATAGTCTGTAGTTATAAGATTTTGGAGTGCTACAATTTGCACTTCTCCAAATTCTTGGTTGAGTTCCAACAGTATAGATCTAATCAAATTTGTTGTTTTACTGTATGCACAGGCCAGCTTAGATATCTCCTTCCTCATTCCCATGGCAAGTCCAGGAGCTGGTGGGATGAGTGCATCTACAGCTGTAGCAGTGCATGGATCTTTGTTGGGGTTTTTTGATGATCATCTTCTGGCATGAGTCTTCCAGAGAGTGCAGATGTTGGAAGTTCTTTTTCATATCGTATCTTAGTTCATTTTCGGGGTAGCCCAATTAGGCTTTGATCCTCTGTATAAACACAAACAGACCCTTTGCCTACACTTTTATATGCCCTTTATACCCTTGTGTAGAACTCGTTGGAGGTTACCACACAGGAACTGCCTTTTTTTTTTTTTTGCTTTGTTTTTGGTATCACTAATCTACACTTACATGACGAATATTATGTTTACTAGGCTCTCCCCTATACCAGGTCTCCCCTATAAACCCCTTTACAGTCACTGTCCATCAGCATAGCAAAATGTTGTAGAATCACTACTTGCCTTCTCTGTGTTGTACAGCCCTCCCTTTTCTCCTAACCCCCAATGCATGCTAATCTTAGTACCCCCCTACTTCTCCCCCCCTTATCCCTCCCTACCCACCCATCCTCCCCAGTCCCTTTCCCTTTGGTACCTGTTAGTCCATTCTTGAGTTCTGTGATTCTGCTGCTGTTTTGTTCCTTCAGTTTTTCCTTTGTTCTTATATTCCACAGATAAGTGAAATCATTTGGTATTTCTCTTTCTCCGCTTGGCTTGTTTCACTGAGCATAATACCCTCCAGCTCCATCCATGTTGCTGCAAATGATTGGATTTGCCCTTTTCTTATGGCTGAGTAGTATTCCATTGTGTATATGTACCACATCTTCTTTATCCAGTCATCTATTGATGGACATTTAGGTTGCTTCCAATTCTTGGCTATTGTAAATAGTGCTGCAATAAACATAGGGGTGCATCTGTCTTTCTCAAACTTGACTGCTGTGTTCTTAGGGTAAATTCCTAGGAGTGCAATTCCTGGGTCAAATGGTATGTCTGTTTTGAGCATTTTGATGTACCTCCTTACTGCTTTCCACAATGGTTGAACTAACTTACATTCCCACCAGCAGTGTAGGAGGGTTCCCCTTTCTCCACAGCCTCGCCAACATTTGTTGTTGTTTGTCTTTTGGATGGCAGCCATCCTTACTGGTGTGAGGTGATACCTCATTGTAGTTTTAATTTGCATTTCTCTGATAATTAGCGATGTGGAGCATCTTTTCATGTGTCTGTTGGCCATCTGTATTTCTTTTTTGGAGAACTGTCTGTTCAGTTCCTCTGCCCATTTTTTAATTGGGTTATTTGTTTTTTGTTTGTTCAGGCGTGTGAGCTCCTTATATATTCTGGACGTCAAGCCTTTATCGGATGTGTCATTTTCAAATATATTCTCCCATACTGTAGGGATCCTTCTTGTTCTATTGATGGTGTCTTTTGCTGTACAGAAGCTTTTCAGCTTAATATAGTCCCACTTACTCATTTTTGCTGTTGTTTTCCTTGCCCGGGGAGATATGTTCAAGAAGAGGTCACTCATGTTTATGTCTAAGAGGTTTTTGTCTATGTTTTCTTCCAAGAGTTTAATGGTTTCATGGCTTACATTCAGGTCTTTGATCCATTTTGAGTTTACTTTTGTATATGGGGTTAGACAATGGTCCAGTTTCATTCTCCTACATGTAGCTGTCCAGTTTTGCCAGCACCACCTGTTGAAGAGACTGTCATTTCGCCATTGTATGTCCATGGCTCCTTTATCAAATATTAATTGACCATATATGTCTGGGTTAATGTCTGGATTGTCTAGTCTGTTCCATTCGTCTGTGGCTCTGTTCTTGTGCCAGTACCAAATTGTCTTGATTACTATGGCTTTATAGTAGAGCTTGAAGTTGGGGAGTGAGATCCCCCCTACTTTATTCTTCTTTCTCAGGATTGCTTTGGCTATTCGGGGTCTTTGGTGTTTCCATATGAATTTTTGAATTATTTGTTCCAGTTCATTGAAGAATGTTGCTGGTAGTTTCATAGGGATTGCATCAAATCTGTATATTGCTTTGGGCAGGATGGCCATTTTAACGATATTAATTCTTCCTAGCCACGAGCATGGGATGAGTTTCCATCTGTTAGTGTCCCCTTTAATTTCTCTTAAGAGTGACTTGTAGTTTTCAGAGTATAAGTCTTTCACTTCTTTGGTTAGGTTTATTCCTAGGTATTTTATTTTTTTTGATGCAATTGTGAATGGAGTTGTTTTCCTGATTTCTCTTTCTGTTGGTTCATTGTTAGTATATAGGAAAGCCACAGATTTCTGTGTGTTGATTTTGTATCCTGCAACTTTGCTGTATTCCAATAACAGTTCTAGTAGTTTTGGGGTGGAGTCTTTAGGGTTTTTTATGTACAGTATCATGTCATGTGCAAATAGTGACAGTTTAACTTCTTCTTTACCAATCTGGATTCCTTGTATTTCTTTGTTTTGTCTGATTGCCGTGGCTAGGACCTCCAGTACTATGTTAAATAACAGTGGAGAGAGTGGGCATCCCTGTCTAGTTCCCGATCTCAGAGGAAATGCTTTCAGCTTCTCGCTGTTCAATATAATGTTGGCTGTGGGTTTATCATAGATGGCCTTTATTATGTTGAGGTACTTGCCCTCTATTCCCATTTTGCTGAGAGTTTTTAACATGAATGGATGTTGAACTTTGTCAAATGCTTTTTCAGCATCTATGGAGATGATCATGTGGTTTTTGTCTTTCTTTTTGTTGATGTGGTGGATGATGTTGATGGACTTTCGAATGTTGTACCATCCTTGCATCCCTGGGATGAATCCCACTTGGTCATGGTGTATGATCCTTTTGATGTATTTTTGAATTCGGTTTGCTAATATTTTGTTGAGTATTTTTGCATCTACGTTCATCAGGGATATTGGTCTGTAGTTTTCTTTTTTGGTGGTGTCTTTGCCTGGTTTTGGTATTAGGGTGATGTTAGCTTCATAGAATGAGTTTGGGAGTATCCCCTCCTCCTCTATTTTTTGGAAAACTTTAAGGAGAATAGGTATTATGTCTTCCCTGTATGTCTGATAAAATTCCGAGGTAAATCCATCTGGCCCGGGGGTTTTGTTCTTTGGTAGTTTTTTGATTACCTCTTCAATTTCGTTGCTGGTAATTGGTCTGTTTAGATTTTCTGTTTCTTCCTGGGTCAATCTTGGAAGGTTATATTTTTCTAGGAAGTTGTCCATTTCTCCTAGGTTTCCCAGCTTGTTAGCATATAGGTTTTCATAGTATTCTCCAATAATTCTTTGCATTTCCGTGGGGTCCGTCGTGATTTTTCCTTTCTCGTTTCTGATACTGTTGATTTGTGTTGACTCTCTTTTCTTCTTAATAAGTCTGGCTAGAGGCTTATCTATTTTGTTTATTTTCTCGAAGAACCAGCTCTTGGTTTCATTGATTTTTGCTATTGTTTTATTCTTCTCAATTTTATTTATTTCTTCTCTGATCTTTATTATGTCCCTCCTTCTGCTGACCTTAGGCCTCATCTGTTCTTCTTTTTCCAATTTCGATAGTTGTGACATTAGACCATTCATTTGGGATTGCTCTTCCTTTTTTAAATATGCTTGGATTGCTATATACTTTCCTCTTAAGACTGCTTTTGCTGTGTCCCACAGAAGTTGGGGCTTAGTGTTGTTGTTGTCATTTGTTTCCATATATTGCTGGATCTCCATTTTGATTTGGTCATTGATCCATTGATTATTTAGGAGCGTGTTGTTAAGCCTCCATGTGTTTGTGAGCCTCTTTGCTTTCTTTGTACAGTTTATTTCTAGTTTTATGCCTTTGTGGTCTGAAAAGTTGGTTGGTAGGATTTCAATCTTTTGGAATTTTCTGAGGCTCTTTTTGTGGCCTAGTATGTGGTCTATTCTGGAGAATGTTCCATGTGCACTTGAGAAGAATGTATATCCCGCTGCTTTTGGATGTAGAGTTCTATAGATGTCTATTAGGTCCATCTGCTCTACTGTGTTGTTCAGTGCTTCTGTGTCCTTACTTATTTTCTGCCCAGTGGATCTATCCTTTGGGGTGAGTGGTGTGTTGAAGTCTCCTAGAATGAATGCATTGCAGTCTATATCCCCCTTTAGTTCTGTTAGTATTTGTTTCACATATGCTGGTGCTCCTGTGTTGGGTGCATATATATTTAGAATGGTTATATCCTCTTGTTTGACTGAGCCCTTTATCATTATGTAGTGTCCTTCTTTATCTCTTGTTACTTTCTTTGTTTTGAAGTCTATTTTGTCTGATATTAGTACTGCAACCCCTGCTTTCTTCTCACTGTTGTTTGCTTGAAATATGTTCTTCCATCCCTTGACTTTTAGTCTGTACATGTCTTTGGGTTTGAGGTGAGTTTCTTGTAAGCAGCATATAGATGGGTCTTGCTTTTTTATCCATTCTGTTACTCTGTGTCTTTTGATTGGTGCATTCAACCCATTAACATTTAGGGTGACTATTGAAAGATAGGTACTTATTGCCATTGCAGGCTTTAAATTCGTGGTTACCAAAGGTTCAAGGTTAGCCTCTTTAGTATCTTACTGCCTAACTTAGCTCACTTATTGAGCTGTTATATACACTGTCTGGAGATTCTTTTCTTCTCTCCCTTCTTGTTCCTCCTCCTCGATTCTTCATATGTTGGGTGTTTTGTGCTGTGCTCTTTCTAGGAGTGCTCCCATCTAGAGCAGTCCCTGTAAGATGTTCTGTAGAGGTGGTTTGTGGAAAGCAAATTCCCTCAGCTTTTGTTTGTCTGGGAATTGTTTAATCCCACCGTCATATTTGAATGATAGTCGTGCTGGATACAGTATCCTTGGTTCAAGGCCCTTCTGTTTCATTGTATTAAATATATCATGCCATTCTCTTCTGGCCTGTAGGGTTTCTGTTGAGAAATCTGACGTTAGCCTGATGGGTTTCCCTTTATAGGTGACCTTTTTCTCTCTAGCTACCTTTAACACTCTTTCCTTGTCCTTGATCTTTGCCATTTTAATTATTATGTGTCTTGGTGTTGCCCTTCTTGGATCCTTTCTGTTGGGGGTTCTGTGTATTTCCGTGGTCTGTTCAATTACTTCCTCCCCCAGTGTGGGGAAGTTTTCAGCAGTTATTTCTTCTAAGATACTTTCCATCTCTTTTCCTCTCTCTTCTTCTTCTGGGACCCCTATAATACGGATATTGTTCCTTTTGGATTGGTCACACAGTTCTCTTAATATTGTTTCATTCCTGGAGATCCTTTTGTCTCTCTCTATGTCAGCTTCTATGCGTTCCTGTTCTCTGATTTCAATTCCATCAATGGCCTCTTGCATCCTATCCATTCTGCTTATAAACCCTTCCAGAGTTTGTTTCATTTCTGCGATCTCCTTTCTGGCATCTGTGATCTCCTTCCGGACTTCATCCCATTTCTCTTGCGTATTTCTCTGCATCTCTGTCAGCATGTTTATGATTCTTATTTTGAATTCTTTTTCAGGAAGACTGGTTAGGTCTGTCTCCTTCTCTGGTGTTGTCTCTGTGATCTTTGTCTGCCTGTAGCTTTGCCTTTTCATGGTGATAGGAATAGTTTGCAGAGCTGGGACGAGTGACGGCTGGAAGAACTTCCCTTCTTGTTGGTTTGTGGCCCTCCTCTCCTGGGAGAACAGCGCCCTCTTGTGGCTTGTGCTGCGCAGCTGCGCGCAGACAGGGTTTCTGCTTCCTGCCCGGCTGCTATGGAGTTAATCTCCGCTGTTGCTGTGGGCGTGGCCTGGCTCGGGCAGCTACTCCAAAGTGGTGGAGTTGCGCTGGAGCAGGAGCTGCTGGGAGGCTATTTATCTCTATAAGGGGCCTCCCTGCTCCCTGCAGCCCAGGGGTTAGGGTGCCCAGAGATCCCGGATTCCCTACCTCTGGATTAAGTGACCTGCCCTGCCCCTTTAAGACTTCCAAAAAGCACCCGCCAAAACAAAACAACGCCCACCAAAAAAAAAAGAAAAAAAAAAAGTTTTTAATTAAAAAAAAAAAAAAAAAAAAGGTGGCCGCTCGTTTTTCTTTATTCTCCGGTGCCAGCCTCGGGCCTCTGCTCACCGGTCTTGCTGCCCTGTTTCCCTAGTATTGGGGTCCCTATCCCTTTAAGACTTCCAAAAAGCGCTCGCCAAAACAAAACAGCAAAAAAGCAAAAAAAAATGGTCGCGCGCTTTTCTTATGTCCTCTGGCGCCCAGCCTCCAGTGCCTGCTCACTGTTCTTGCTGCCCTGTTTTCCCAGTATCGAGGGCCCTGCACTCTGGCCCGGATGGCGGGGGCTGGGTGCTCGGCAGTCCTGGGCTCCGTCTCCCTCCCGCTCTGCCTGCTCTTCTCCCGCCGGGAGCTGGGGGGAGGGGCGCTCGGCTCCCGCGGGGCCGGGGCTTGTATCTTACCCCCTTCGCGAGGCGCTGGGTTCTCTCAGGTGCGGATGTGGTCTGGATATTGTCCTGTGTCCTCTGGTCTTTATTCTAGGAAGGGTTGTCTTTGTTATATTTTCATAGATATATGTTGTTTTGGGAGGAGATTTCCGCTGCTCTACTCACGCCGCCATCTTCTGCCCCTCTGGTATTGCTTTTTAAAATTCAATTTCTAATTGTTTTTGGTATATAGCAAATAATTTTTGTATATTAACTTTACATCTTGAAACTATGCTAAACTCCCTTTTTCATTCTGTTAGGGGTTTTTTTGGTAGAATCTTTCAGATTTTCTATGTCATAATCATGCTATTTACAAAGAGAGACAGTTTTCTTTTTCTACCTGCATACCTTTGTTTTTTTCTCTTACCTCATTACGTTGGCTTAGACCTTCAATACAAGGTTGAATACATGTGGTGAGACTGAACATCCTTTACTTGTTCCCAATTTTAGGCAGAAAGTCATTGATCTTTCACTGTTGAGTATCGTTTTAGCTGTAGATGGCCTACAGCAGGCTGAGGAAGTTTCTTATATTTCTAGTTTGCTTGGGGTTTTTAAAACAAATGGAAGTCAAATTTAACTTATTTTTACTGAATGAGATGGTCATACGATTTTTCTTCTTCAGACTTTGATATGATGACTTACATCAGTTGATTTTTAAATATTGAAACAGTTCTGAATTCTTAAGGTAACCCTATGTGGTCATAATGTATTATTCTGTTTTACATTGTGAGATTCAATTTACTGATACTTTGTGGAGAATTTTTGCGTCTGTTTTCATGCAAAATATCAGACTGTGGTTTTCTTGTCTTCTTGCCTTTTCTCATTTTTCTTGTCTTCTATCTTTGGTTCTGGTATCAGGATGATGCTGGCTTCATTAAGTGATCTGAGGAGCGTTTCCTTCTATTCTATTTTCTGGAAGAATTTGTGTAAAATTGGTAATATTTCTTTCTTCATTATATGGCAGAATTCACCAGGGATACCATCTGGAACTGGTGTTTTCTTTCTGATGGTTGTGATGAAAGGATAAACATGCTCCAGAGGATGTGATGCCAGAAAAACAATTTCACATTAAAGGAGCTCAGAGATAATCCATAATGTTGAAAATGCAAAGTATAAAGTGTTGGAAACTATGCATATAGTAGGTGTGCAAATAGACCTATTGATTTTAATTTTATTTGGCTCTTGGTAAAAGTATTGCAACACATTAAGCTTTAATACTTAAAGCCAGGGGTTTGTAAACTATGATCTATAGTTTAAATCTAGCCTGTGGCCTGTATTGGTATGGTCATTAACCTAATAAGTTTTTATGACATTTTTAAGTATTGCAGAACAAAGAAAAAAACAAGAAAATGTTCAGAAACTGTATGTGGCATACAATGTGTAAAATATTTCCTATCTGGCCCATTACAGAAAAAGGGTGCTTACCCTGCTTAAAACCAATGTGCACTTAATTTTACTTTTTGGTGGGAAAATATATTTCTTTATGTAAAGGAGTACATTAAAGATATGTGTGATTTGAAGAAAAAACTAATGGCACTAAAAAACAAAGAGAAATAGATATGTTTGCAATCATTGTTTTGAGACTTAAACCTACCTCCATTAGCAATTGTTAGAATAAACAGGCAAAAAACTTAATGAAGACATAATTAAAGACAGAAAAATATTTTAAGCAGCAAGAGAAAAACAACACCTTACCTACAGGGGAAAAACAATTCAAATGACAGTAGATTTCTCATCAGAAACCACAGAGTCCAACAGGAAATGGCACAACTTGTTTTTAAGTGCCAATAGAAAACAAACTGTCCGAACAGAACCCTGTATCTAGTGAAAATATCCTTTGGGAACAAAGGTGAAATCAGGACATTCTAAGATGAAAATAAATGAAGATAATTTGTCACTAGAATACCAAACATAAAAAAATGGCTAAGGAAAATTTTCTAAATTGAAAGGAAATGGTAAAAGAAGGAATCTTGGAACATAAGAAAGAAAGAACATGATAAGTAAAAATATGGTTACAAACAATAGACTTTCCTGTTACCCTTGAGTTTTCTAAATTATATTTGATAATTGAAACAAAAATTAAAATTATAATACTGTTTGATGTGGTTCTAAATGTGGAGGAAAAAAGCATGCAAGTATATGAAAGCCAACAATTACCCTCCAGGGCACTTTCCTTAAAGAAATGAAAATGTGTTCATACAAAAACCTGTACACAAATGTTTATAGCAGCTTTATATTCATAGTAGCCAAAGACTGGAAACAACTGATATGTCCTTCAACAGGTGAATGGTTTAAAAATAGTACATTCAAATCATGGAATACTAGTCAGCAATAACAAGGAACAAACTGCTGATATAAGCAACAACCTGGACAAATCTCCAGAGAATTATGCTGAGTGAAAAAAGCCAAACCCAAAAGGTTATGCGCTATGTGATTCCATTTATCTCACATACTTGAAATGACAAAATTATAGAAATGGAGGAGAGATTAATGGTTGCCAGGGTTAAAGAGGTGTGGGGGTGAGAGGGAAGAGGGCGTGGCTGTGAAAGAACCACCTGAGGAATCCTCCCGCTGAAGGAAATGTTCGGTACCTTGGCTGTGTCACTACCCCAGCTGTGATGTACTCTAGTTCTGCAATATATTACTTTGGGGAAAAGTGGGTTAAGAGTGCAAGGGGTATCTCTCTATATTATTTCTTACAACTTCATGCAAATCTATAATTATCTCAAAATATAAAGTTTAATCTAAAGAAAAGATGCCAGTAGGAGAATGAGATGCCAAGCTAGAGTGAGAAAAATTATTTGCAATACATATGACTGATGAAAGATTACCACCCAGAATATATAGATAATTCCTACAAATAACTTTAAAAAAAGAAAGACAACCCATTAAAAAAAATAGGTTGCAGTTGTAAACCATTTTACAAAAGAAAATACTCAAATGACCAACCCATGTATCAAAAAAAACACTGCTCAACCTCATTGGTCATTAGGGAATGGAAATTATAACTGCAAAGAGATGCCACAATACACTCACTGGGTTGGAAAAAAACAAAGAAACCCTGAAACCAAGTGCTGACAAAGAGATGTATTATCTGGAATTCTCATATACTGATAGTAAGAAATAAATCAGCATAACCATGTTGGAAAACTGGCAATACCTACTAAATCATATCCACTGATACCCTTCTCCTCAAATCCACCATCGTCTCTCACCTGGTTTACCACAATAGCCTTTTAACTAGTGTTCTTGCTTCCAGTCATGCTCCCCTATGATTCATTATCTGTAAAGCAGTCAGAATAGTCTGATTAAACCATAAATCAGTTCACCTTATCCTTCTGTTTGAACCTTTCAGTAGGTTCTCATTGTAATTAGGATTAAGTCCAACTCCTCATCATGTGTGAACGGCTGCCATGCTGGTTCTGCTACAATCTAAGATGTTTAAAAAGAAAGATTCTAAAATATATGGAGTGTTTTAAATAAATCAAGAGTTTATTTCTTTCTCACATGATAGTTAAAAGGAAGATAGTCTGGGGTTAGCAGGGCAGCTTTGCCAGATTCAGCAAGGAGTTCCAGCTCTGGCTCCAAAGTGCTTGCTCATCACATCTGCATCCCGGCCAGCCAGAGAAGGGAAAGGAAAAGGGAGGCCATGCTCCTCTCCTCTTAATAGGACAGCCTGGAAGTTTCCCTTTATACTTCTGCTTATGTCATCATGTCCAGAAGCTTGTCGTGTGGCACACTTAAGGAAGGCTGGGAAGTGTTGTCTTTAGCTAAGTTGACATATGCCTACCCACCACTCCATCACTATGGAAGAAGGGAAGAATGAATATTGAGGATAACTCACTGTCTCTGCTCTAGGCTACATCATATCATCCTTCTCTATTTCTCTAGCCTCCTCTCCTCCCTCCCTCTCCTGGGCCCTTGGCCCTCCAGCCACTGTAGCCTTCTTGCTCATTCCCTCCTTAGTCAACAGGGCCTTTATACCTATGCTGTGCTATGTCTGGAATGCTTGCCCCAAGATATTTACACGACTGGATCCTTCTTTTCATTTGGAGCCTAACTCAAGCCTCATACATCTTCTGAGAAGCATTCCCTGACCCTTTCCTCACAAGCAAGGTAGCTTCCTCCTTATCACCCTCTAATCCACTTTAAAAATATTTCTAGTGCTTATCACTAGTTCACATTACCATTTACTTACCTGCTTATTACCTGTATCTTCCACTAGAAGGTAAGCACCATGTGAGCAGAGATGTTGTCTGACATTCTCTGTTGGATCCCTGGCACCTTTATGCTTCCTTGACTGAAGCAAGCATTCACCAATATTTGTTGAGCAGATGAATAATTTAGCCAAAACTGTTCATTTCATAGCTGGGAAAGCTGAGGCCCAGAGAAAGTAAATGGCTTTTGCTTGAAGTTCTGCAGCTAGTTAGTAAGGGCCCAGGTCAGTGCTTTCCTCAAGCACCCTGTTTCATCCAACCTCCTCTTTGCAGTCTTCTGTTATCTCACCCCTCTCAGCAATCATTCATCTGAACACCTATAACACTTAAACATTCACTTGGATTTTATTCTACGCTGGTTTGTATTGTTATTTATCTTTATTATATCTATCTTGTTTTCCCAACCAAGCTGCAAACCCCTTGAAAATACCAACCTTCTAACATATAGAGAACACAGGCGTTGAGTAGGTAGTTTACAAAGAGACTAAAGTTACTTGACTCAGTAAAGTAAAACTCGGAATCATCTTGTCTTGTCCTATTATTGAAGACAAAAGTTGGATACTAGAAGACGAGATTTTTGTGGGGGTAATCTGTGTATCCCCAACTAAGCTTATAGGCAAGACTGTCTTACCAGCAGTTGGAATCTTCTGCGCTTCATCAAAATTATGCAGAGGAGCTGCTCTGGGTATAATGGGCGGATTCTGAAAGGTAATCCTTGCTGTTGGTGGAATCAACCCTCGTTCTATCATACCTAAAATCCCTGAAAAGGAAGGTTAGAAGAATATGAGTTTAACTCCAAGCGTTTCCACAAAGTCTGACCCCTATACATTTCAAAAGTGTTAACTTACTCTATTCAATCATCTTATCTGTAAGAGTGCTTTAATCCTTTGCAGGAAAATATAGCTATAGTATGTGTTAATTTAAGCCTAATATCCTAACCTAAGAAAAAATATCATTTCCCACAGTGGTATTATGAAATAAACTTGTTAAGATTATTTCATTTTGAGGTAGAAAGAGTTTCAGTGCAACTAAAACTTCTTAATACTTAATAACATTTTCAGTTATTGATAATACTGTTATCTTTTTCAAATTTGGAGAAATCAGGTACACAGCCTTAATAACTAAGACTCTGTTCTGAAAGAAAGAAAATATGTGTGCTTGAAACCATGCCCCTGTTGCTATAGTTACTCATAGTTTATAAAAGAAAGTTATTTTTAGAAATCTCTCATATCACTGAAGATATATATATATATACATATGCCAAAATAGGTTATTTTGTGTAACTGGGCAACATGGTTAGTAAAAATGCAACCAACTTACAATTCCTGGAACTAAAACTGGGTCAACATGACTTGTGCCAAGACTTTTTAACGGACAAGAGACATTGTTAAATAAACAAACAAATGAATTAATGAATAAATGAACAATTGTACAAAGCCTCTGTGAGGGACAAAGCTTTCATTAAGGTGGATCTATTGTACTGAAGACAGAAACTCCCAAAACTCAGGGAGTACTGGATATAACTTGTGATAGAGCCTAAGCTTCTTGTTGCTTTCATAGAATAGCAAGGAAGGTAAAGAACTGGGTCTCAGTGAAGTCTTTGTATGCAAACTGTGTGCCAAGCTGGACTAAATTGAAGAAGTTGGCACACATTCTAAGAGGGACAAATATTGTTTCCATTTGCCTCATAGCCTCCCTGACTATATTATATTGTTAATAAAGATTAACAGTAAGAGGATGACTAATGACACTAGAAAAAGAAGAACAAATGAGGCCCAAAGTCAGTAGAAAGAGAGACAGAATAAAGATTAGAGCAGAAATAAATAAAATCAAGAAGAATAAAACAATAGATAGAATCAATGAAAGCAGGAGCTCATTCTTCGAGAATATAAACAACATAGATAAACCCCTAGTGAGACATATTAAGAAAAAAAGAGAGTCTACACACATAAACAGAATCAGAAATAAGAAAGGAAAAATCACTATGGACACCACAGAAATACAAAGAATTATTAGAGAATACTGTGAAAAATTGTATACTAACAAATTGGATAACCTAGAAGAAATGGAAAACATTCTAGAAAAATACGTTTCAAGGCTGACCCAGAAAGAAACAGAAAATCTGAACAGACCAATTACTAGCAAGGAAATTGAACTGGTAATCAAAAACTAACTAAGAACAAAACCCCTGGACCAGATGATTTCACCGCTGAATTATCAAACATTTAGTGAAGACCTAATACCCATCGTCCTTAAAGTTTTCCAAAAAGTAGAAGAGGAGGAAATACTTCCAAACTCATTCTACAAGGCCAGCATCACTCTAATAACAAAACCAGGCAAAGACACCACAAAAAAAGAAAATTACAGACCAATATCCCTGATGAACATAGATGCAAAAATACGCAACAAAATATTAGCACACCGAATTAAAAAATCCATCAAAAAGATCATCCATTATGATCAAGTAGGATTTATTCCAGGGATGCAAGGATGGTACAACATTCGAAAATCAATTGACATCATCCACCACATCAACAAAAAGAAGGACAAAAACCACATGATCATCTCCATAAATGCTGAAAAGCATTCGACAAACTTCAACACCCATCCATGATAACAACTCTCAACAAAATGGGTATAGAGGGCAAGTATCTCAACATAATAAAGGCCATATATAACAAATCCACAGCCAACATTATACTTAAAGTGAGAAGCTGAAAGCTTTTCCTTTAAGTTCGGGACACAAGACAGGGATGCCCACTCTCCCCACTTTTACTCAACATAGCTCTGGAGGTCCTAGCCATGGCAATCAGACAACACAAAGAAATAAAGGAATCCAAATTGACAAGGAAGAAGTTAAACTGTCCCTGTTTCAGATGACATGGTATTGTATATAAAAAACCATAAAGAATCCACTCCAAAATGACTAGATCTAATATCTGAATTCAGCAAAGTTGCAGGATACAAAATTAATACACAGAAATCTGTTGCATTCCTAAACACTAATGATGAACTAGCAGGAAATCAGAAAAACAATTCCATTCATAATTGAATCAAAAAGAATAAAATACCTAGGAATAAACCTAACCAAGGAACTGAAAGACCTATACTCTGAAAACTACAAGACACTCATGAGAGGAATTAAAGAAGATACCAATAAATGGAAACATATCCTGTGCTCATGGATAGGAAGAATTAATATTGTCAAAATGGCCATCCTGCCTAAAGCAATCTAAAGATTCAATGCAATCCCTATCAAAGCACCAACTGCATTCTTCAACAAACCAGAGCATATAGTTCTAAAATCCATATGGAACCACAAAAGACCCTGAATAGCCAAAGCAATCCTGAGAAGGAAGAATAAAGCAGGGGGCATTACTCTCACCGAATTCAAGCTCTACTACAAAGCCACAATAATCAAGACAATTTGGTACTGGCACAAGAACAGACCCATAGACCAATGGAACAGACTAGAGAGCCCAGATATAAACCCAAGCATATACGGTCAATTAATATATGATAAAGGAGCCATGGGCATACAATGGGGAAATGACAGCCTCTTCAACAGCTGGTGTAAGCAAAACTGGGCAGCTACATGCAAAAATATGAAGCTGGATTATTGTCTAACCCCATACACAAAAGTAAACTCAAAATGGATCAAAGACCTGAATGTAAGTCATGAAACTATAAAACTCTTAGAAGAAAACAGGCAAAAATCTCTTGAATATAAACATGAGCAACTTTTTCCTGAATGCATCTCCTTGGGCAAGGGAAACAAAATAAAAAATGAACAAATGGAACTACACCATGCTAAAAACTTCTGTAGGGCAAAGGACACCATCAGCAGAACAAAAAGACATCCTACAGTATGGGAGAATATATTTGTAAATGACATATCTGACAAGGGGTTAACATCCAAAATATATAAAGAACTCACATGCCTCAACACCCAAAAAGCAAATAACCTGATGAAAAATGGGCAGATCTGAACAGACACTTCTCCAAAGAAGAAATTCAGATGGCCAACAGGCTCATGAAAAGATGCTTTACAATGCTAATTATCAGGGAAATGCAAATTAAAACCACAATCAGATATCACCTCACACCAGTTAGGTTGGTCAACATAGAAAAGCCTCGAAACAACAAATGCTGGCAAAGATGTGGAGAAAGGGGAACCCTCCTACAGTGCTGGTGGGAATGTAAAATAGTCCAACCATTGTAGAAAGCCATATGGAGGTTCCTTAAAAAACTAAAAATAGAAATACCATTCGACCCAGGAATTCCACTCCTAGGAATTTACCCTAAGAATGCAGGATCTCAGTTTGAAAAAGACACATGCCTCCCTATGTTTATCGCAGCACTATTTACAATAGCCAAGAAATGGAAGCAACCTAAGTGTCCATCAGTAGATGAATGGATAAAGAAGTGGTACATCTGGGAATGGAATATTATTCAGCCATAAGAAGAAAACAAATCCTACCATTTGCAACAACATGACATGAGGTAGAGGGTTTTTCGCTCAGTGAAATAAGCTAGGCAGAGAAAGACAAGTACCAAATTATTTCACTCATCTGTGGAGCATAAGAACAAAGCAAAAACTGAAGGAACAGAACCCAAAATGGACTAACAGTTGCCAAAGGGAAAGGGACTGGGGAGGGTGGTGGGGAAGGGAGTGATAATGGGATTAAGGGGCAATATGACTAGCACACATAATGTGGGGAGGTGGGGCACGGGGAAGGCACTATAGCCAGAGAAGACAAGTAGTGACTCTATAGCATCTTACTACGCTGATGGACAATGACTGTAATGGGGTATGTGGTGGGGACTTGATAATGGGGGGAATCTAGTAACCGCAATGTTGCTCATGTGATTGTATATTAATGATACCAAAATTAAAAGAAGTAAATTTTAAAAAAAGAATAGGAGGATGATCACTGATTCCAAAGAGAACAATGATTCCAAGCAATAACTCCAAAGAGAAATATCCAGTTTACCTACAGCAGAATCATTTGGACGGAGACTTTCTTATTTAAAAATGGAGATTTGGGGCCCAATCCAAGACCTGTCCAAATTTCTGAGGTCAAGGCCTGGGAGCCTGTTTTATTGAAGCCTCCAGGAAATATTTATGTGTCCTGAACTGTGTAAAGCACTATAATTGGGGCCCAGTGATCTACATTTTAAGTAAGCACTCTAGATCAGTCTTTTTACTCTTAAACTTAAGAAATGTGGATCTAGAGTACAACTCTTCAAGCCCTTTTTAAAATTTGTGCTGCAAGTTGTAGTTTTTATAACACTAGATCTAACTACTTAAAAATATTAAGACTTATTCTTTGTCCCCATAAATACTTTCCACCTATAAATATCAAATCTCATTTCCAGGAACTATGCCTGTTTTGCAGATATGAAAAACAAAGCTCCTTTTATTCAGTATATTTTTATTACTAGAGTCAGTTTCATTCTTGGAGAATCCCAAAGAATATAAAAATGATTTTAACTCTTGCTTTAGTTCTGATGGAAGCAACTCACTTAATATTAAGCAAACACATGTGTGTACATTAACCATTGGTAGGAAAAGTTAAGGTTTGGGAATAAGTGAAGGGGATTATCGGGTATCTTTTCATCAAAATGCTGAAACTTCTGAAGATTATCTGACCCTATTATCACCTTTGTTTTTGGTTAGTCTCTCTTGAAAAGAGGAATTTACCCAGGTCTATAAATCCTGTAGTTGAAAAGTGGTGGAAGGATTTTCTTGGGCTTGATTTCCTAGCCTCAAGATAGCAAATAACAAAGGCTTTTAAAAATTCAATCTGAGATTCCTTATGAGGAAATTATGAATACTTTCATTAAAACAAACTTAAGATGGCCTATATGGTAAATCAACATTCTCACTGCACCTATGAAAATAATCAGCTCAAACCTAATGAGACCAGCCTTATTTTGTGATTTTTTTTTTTTTTTTGGTGGGGGTGATCATTTTGAGAAAAATGGGAGAAGACTGTGGAAAGGTTTTTTTTTTTCAAGTTTTGGAATACACAAAAGAGATTACTGGTTATCTTTCTAATGGAATCCTGGAGCTTCCAGGGATTATCTGAACCTAGTTTTTGGCTAGGCTATTTTACAATTCTGTAGACTAAGGATGTGGAAAACTAAAATTAAGACTATGAAAAACCAATAATAATGTAAATAATTCTTATCAATAGACATGAAAATAAATTCTGTTTGGTGAAGGGACACCTCTCCTTCCCACAGAAAAGCCAATTTTGCACCTATTTGCAAATTTATTTCAATATTCCTGATCTACAAATGTGTGTTCTTTTGAGTTCTCTCTCTCTCTCTTTTTTTTTAGGTAGTGATCATTACTTTTTTTTTTTTTGGTATCAGTAATATATAATTACATGAGCAACATTGTGGTTACTAGACTCCCCCCATTATCAAGTCCCCACCACATACCCCATTACAGTCACTGTCCATCAGCATAGTAAGATGCTATAGAGTCACTACTTGAATTCTCTGTGCTATACTGCCTTGCCCGCACCCCGCCTATGTTATGTGTGCTAATAGTAATGCCGTTTTGTCCCCTTCTCCCTCCCTTCCCACCCACCCTCCCCAGTCCCTTTCCCTTGGTAACTGTTAGTCCATTCTTGGGTTCTGTGAGTCTGCTGCTGTTTTGTTGCTTCAGTTTTTGCTTTGTACTTATGCTCCACAGGTGAGTGAAATCATTTGGTACTTGTCTTTCTCTGCCTGGCTTATTTCACTGAGCATAATACCCTCTAGCTCCATCCATGTTGTTGCAAAGGTAGGATTTGTTTTCTTCTTATGGCTGAATAATATTCCATTGTGTATATGTACCACCTCTTCTTTATCCATTCATCTACTGATGGACACTTAGGTTGACTGCTTTCCACAATGGCTGAACTGGTTTACATGCCCACCAGCAGTGTAGGAGGGTTCCCCTTTCTCTGCATCCTCACCAGCATTTGTTCCTCATCTTTTCTATGCTGGCCATCCTAACTGGTGTGAGGTGATATCTCATTGTGATTTTAATTTTCATTTCCCTGATAATTAGTGATGTGGAGCATCTCTTTTCATGTGCCTGTTGGCCATCTGAATTTCTTCTTTAGAGAAATGTCTGTTCATATCCTCTGCCCATTTTTTTAAATAAGGTTATTTGCTTTTTGGGTGTTGAGGTGTGTGAGTTCTTTATATATTTTGGATGTTCTTTGGATTTTCTTTTAAGCCAGTTCTGGCAGCTTTGATATTCTCTCTTTTAATTGATGGGTTAAATAAGTAAAATCTCTAATATCTGTTCATTTTATATGAGTCAAGATTTTGCCTGTTTTTGAAAATTATCCCTTAACAACATTCTCTCATTAAATTTTTATAACACTCTTACTTCCCTGTTGACCGGATTAGGAATTAGAAGTTCATCCATTCTGTCATTCATTCAGCGAGTATAAGTGCCTAGCATGTGTCAGGAATTGTTCTGGGGGCTGGGATGCAGTGGAGAACCAGAGAGAACTCATGGAGCCTCTAGTACTGGGGAAGATGTTAAAGAAATTCACAAATGAATATATAATTACAAGCTGTAATCATCTATGAAAGAGAAAGACAGATGTGTGAGGAAGTGACTTTCACAGCCACTTGTGAAGGCCTGATATGAAAATGTGCTTGGCCTGAGAAGGAGCAGAGACTGGACCCTTTCTGCTGTTGAGCAGAGAAAAAGCTGAGATAAGAGTGGAGGTGAGGGCCAGGTCAGGCATGCCTTATTTATGGACTTTAGAGTTTTGTTTTGTTTTGTTTTATTTTTATTTTTGAAGATCAGAGAGCAACTTGCTGAGGTCACACAGAGCCTGAATTGAAAATTTAGCTTGTATACTATGAAACTTGTATTCATAACCATTAGAAAAAAAAAAGACGTGTGGGTTAAATTTTAATATTTCCAGAATATCTTGCCTGGCTTTAGTGCATCTGCATATCAACAGGTGTTCCTCAGGGGTGGATACAGTAGTTCATCTCCATATTAATGGATAATTACCTAAACCACTGAGGGCTTATCAGAACCTGAAAGGTTAGGGAGAGGGCTGGTTTGCTTCTGCTGGAGCAGTAAAGGGAGATGGCCCTGGACTGCAGTTTGTAAGCAATAAACGGGTATTAAACTTTATTTCTCCCTTTGACTGATTTCGGTTTTAGAGGTATTTTTCCCTGGGATTTTCTTTCCCTGGAGTTAAAGGATGCTTTCTGTTTTGGATGTAGGAAGATAATTCAAGAAAAAATAGGAAGGTTTGCCCTGCATTTACCAAAACAATGTCTTTTCTGGATGTTGATATTCTTTTACCTCCTGCTGGACTTGGGTAGACCTGAGGTGAGGCTTAAATGACAGGTAAGAGGATCAGAAACATGTACAAATCTAGACAATGTACCTACATTTCTGAGGCTCATGCTTTCCTGATATTCATATTACCTTGTGCAGTACCAGCCATATGGCAAGTACTCATTAAATATATATTGATTAATTGTTTGATTAATTGTAAATGTTATGGTAGGCCATGTGTGGTGGGTAACTGAAGGATGAAAACGTGATTTTTTTTCTGGACCAAGTTGCCACCGTTGTAGGTTTATCTTTGTTTTGCAGCAATTTTTTTGTGTGTGTGTCTATTGCTAAAAGCAAGAATTGATTGATTCATTCATTCACTATTTCATTCATCCTAATTTGATCCAAGGAGAACACAAGATGGTACTAAAGCAAGAAGTAGAAATGCTGTTGGAGTTATTCAGCATGCCCAGGGAGTAAATATTATGTAAACCAACTAAAAGCATATGTTGCAAAGATTTCTGAACAATTAGTGTTTCAGAACTAGGAAAGTAATAATTACAACTGTGGGAAGCTTCACAAATTAGGAGACTTACAATGCTGCGTGGGTTTTGCTATACCTCCACAGGTATAGCAGATGGAGGATTCAGGAGCTACAGGATGGACGACTTTAAACTCCAGGTGCCAGGAGAACCCCTGAGAATCACCTTTAGGTCCAAAACAGTCCAGACAATAGATAGAAAGTGAGGTAGGAATAATTAAAGACCATCTCACTTGGTTATATTTGAGATACAAAAGGGAATCCACTTGGGCTTCTTTAGCACTTCAGCCAATTAAACTAAGTAGCAGGGAGATGTAAAGAGGGCTGTACTTTTATGACACTCAGTCCTTGGTCATTCATTTGCTTATTTGCTTACCCATTCATTCAATCAACACTTAGTATCTCAAATGCTAAATATGGTTCTAGGTACTGGGGAGACTGAGATAAAGGTGATAGGACCTTTTACTTAAAAACTAGAAACCCACTGGTTTCACAAACACTATAGTTTACACTAAGATATGCATAGTTTAAGTGCTAATTACATGAACTTTGCCTTCATATTTTTGCATAATACGTATTAAAATAAAATCTTTAAGGTGACCAGAATAGCCTCAGAAACTATCTGCTTGGAACATTCTAATAATATCACTTCAACACAATAGTAATTTTAATATGTAATAACACTAACATCTAAGTGAATACTAAATCCATAGAATGATGGATTTTAGAGATGGAAGAGACCCTAGTGATTGTATAGTCCAACCTTCTGATTTACAGAAGAGGGAACTCAGGCCAGAGCAAGGACTTGACTTGTCTGTGGTCTCCTAGGGGCATTCATGGTTGAGTCTGATTTCAAACTCAGGCCCCCAATCCCATCTCAATGCTCCTTCCCTTACATTCCTAAACATATAAAATGGTTATTGAATCACTAACCTTTACTGGCACCCACTTGTAAGACTGGCATGGGCGTGAAATAGGGATTTGTGCGATGAGAAGCTGGCAGAACCACGAGGTTGGATATGGTAGACCCTTTTATTAACTTGTGAATCTTCACCTGAATGATCAAAAATTTATTTTCAGCAGACATTTTTGCTTTCAAGATGAACACAGTTTTCTTTTTATAAACAATAAGTAAGATTATGAATAGTTTCATTAAGTTTTAATAAAGCAGCATTATCAGCTCCAATTTTATAGCTCATGCATACCCTGTGCTATTGTCTACTGTCAGGAGTTTATGTAATTTAAAATAGTTAATTAAATCCAATTAACATGTTGTGATTTCCACTATGCAAAGTTGCTATAGTAGTTAATAAAGGAACTGTTAAGATTTTGTTCAGTTTTAATGACTTGTAATATAAAAGTGCTAAATCTTGACAGAAACGGTTTTGAATACAGCAAAGTTTGTACAGGCAAGTTTCCCAGGAAATATATAGTAGAGTTTTGAGGGGAAGAAAAAAATGGAGAGAATTTAAAGATAACTATCTCAGTCAACATTAACAGGTTAAAGATGAGTACTGAGTAGACTCTTGCTGGTCTTAGAAATGGTTAAAGACATGACATCTTGATCAGTATAGTAGATGATTACTTTTCCTAAAGTCATTAAATGCTTTTGTTATAGTTATGAAATATGAATTGTTTCCATGAAATGCTTTCTAGATTTTTAAAGATTATACGTATTGCATACAAATCACATTTAAATTGTATAGCCCGAGTACACTATTTTTACCTTTATTATAGAAGGTTATGAATTACCTGGGCCATCTCAGCAGGGAAGATGCAGTTGTTTGGTATTCTTAGACTGATTTAAATTTTCAAGTCATTTTCCAAACATTAATTAATTTGCATAAGTTTCAAAGGGAAAGGAACTAGGTAACGGTTTGCTATTTAATAAAGAATTAAGACAGAAAGGTATGCAGATTTGTTTCAGGTCACACAGTATGCCAGATGTAAACAGATTATTCAACTTTAAGACCTATCTGATTTTACGCTAGTGAAATTTGCCATTGGACTCAGTTTTAGCAGACCTTATTGCTTAAGGTCATGGTGAACTTAAGGAAAAAGAAGAGGAAAGTTTCATCAAGACTTGGAGGAGAAAAATCACTTTACAGAATAAATATCTATTGGCTGAGAAATGTCTATGTGAACAAAGTTGGTAGGGGCCTCACTGCCAAGTTGTGGTGTCCTAGGCAAACTACAAACTGCCACCATCCTGTTAACAATGAGTGCTTTGATGATGTTTCGTGAGGACAGTTAAAGATGACTCTAAGTAGGGCTTTTAACTGGAAAGAGTAGACTGTAAGTTCAGTCTGTTTCCTCCCAGGTGAGTCAGAAGCGTTAAGGGGAGTGCTATGGGCCTTGCCTGGATGAGAGAGCAGCTCGGATGCACGTGGTGTTCTTAGGGAGCTTCGGTCTTGCTGACCTGTCTTGGTCTCTCCCTCATCTTCAGCTCTCTTCTCTCCACCTCACCTCCAGACATAAGCAGCTTCCAGGCTCTCCTCCTAATCAGGGAGGCTGAGATAATCATCCAGTGTACTGAACTCCAGACATGGCGTATGCATAGCTAAGGAGATTTAATTATCAAAAATGGAAGAGGCACCCCTTGTCTGACCAATAGCAGGGCCAGGGAGGAAAGGTAAATTGGGGAAGAAAGAAACATTCAACTTAAATAACATCATCAAGCACAGTGAAGATGTGAAATATAGGTCTGGCAGTTTCAGGACACACAGCATTGTTTATCTGGATTTTCTAAAAGCCTTTGACAAAGTGCACCTGACAACCTGCTCTTGAAAGCTAAGTAGCAGGATCTGACATAAAATGCAATGTAAAGTATGACACAAAGGACAGGGTGGAAGGCAGGTGTATTTGGATTCTGTCTGGCAGTCAGCACATTCATAATGCTGGTTTCTTTAATTCTTTAAACTGCATCACTCTCAGCAGTATAAAAGCCAGACCCAAGGGCTATGCAGAACAGGCAGGGGGAGGTGTGTGCGAGAACGTGCCTGTGTTGGGGCCTGGAGCAGAGGGCTAGACTTGGGAGCTGACGGCCTGGCAATTTTTTTTCTTTTTTTGTTACGGTATCACTGATAAACACTCTTATGAAGGTTTCACATGAAAAACAATGTGGTTACTACAATCACCCATATTACCAAGATCCCCCCATACCCCATTGCAGTCACTGTCCATCAGTGTAGTAAGATGCCACAGAGTCACTACTTGTCTTCTCTGTGCTACACAGTCTTCCTCATGATCCCCCCCACACCATGTGTGCCAATCATAATATAATACCCCTCGATCCCCTCCTCCCTCCCTCCCACCCACCCTCCCCCACCCCTCCCCCCTCCCCTTTGGCAACCACTAGTCCCTTCTTGGAGTCTGTGAGTCTGCTACTGTTTTGTTGCTTCAGTTTTGCTTCGTTGTTATACTCCACAAATGAATGAAATCATTTGGTATTTGTCTTTCTCTGCCTAACTTATTTCACTGAGCATAATACCCTCAAGTACCATCCATGTTGCTGCAAATGGTAGGATTTGTTTCTTTCTTATGGCTGAATAGTATTCCATTGTGTATATGTACCACCTCTTCTTTATCCATTCATCTACTGATGGACACTTAGGTTGCTTCCATATCTTGGCCATTGCAAATAGTGCTGCGATAAACATAGGGGTGCATATGTCTTTTTGAATCTGAGAACTTGTTTTCTTTCAGTAAATTCCTTAGGAGTGGAGTTCCCAGATCAAATGGTATTTCTGTTTATAGTTTTTTGAAAAACCTCCATATTGCTTTCCCTAATGATTGAACTAATTTACATTCCCACCCACAGTGTAGGAGGGTTCCCCTTTCTCCACATCCTCACCAGCATTTGTTGTTCCTAGTCTTTTCAATGTTGGCCATCCTAACTGGTGTGAGGTGGTACCTCATTGTGGTTTTAATTTGCATTTCACTGATAATTAACAATGTGGAGCATCTTTTCATGTGCCTGTTGGCCATCTGAATTTCTTCTTTGGAGAAGTATCTGTTCATATCCTCCGCCCATTTTTTAGTCGGGTTGTTTGCTTTCTGGGTGTTGAGGCGTGTGAGTTCTTTATATATTTTGGATGTGAACACTTGTTAGATATGTCATTTACAAATATATTCTCCCATACCTTAGGATGCCTTTTTGTTCTGCTGATGGTGTCTTTTGCTGTACAGAAGAAGCTTTTTAGCTTGATGTAGTCCCATGTGTTCATTTTTGCTTTTGTTTTCCTTGCCTGAAGGAGATGCGTTCAGGAAAAAGTTGCTTGTGTTTCTATTCAAGAGATTTTTGCCTATGTTTTCTTCTAAGAGTTTTATAGTTTCATGACTTTGAAACTTTGAGTTTTTGATCCATTTTGAGTTTACTTTTGTGTATGGGGTTAGACAATAATCCAGTTTCATTCTCTTGCATGTAGCTGTCCAGTTTTGCCAACACCAGCTGTTGAAGAGGCTGTCATTTCCCCATTGTATGTCCATGGCTCCTTTACATATATTAATTGACCATATATGCTTGGGTTTATATCTGGGCTCTCTAGTCTGTTCCATTGGTCTATGGGTCTGTTCTTGTGCCAGTACCAAATTGTCTTGATTATTGTGGCTTTGTAGTAGAGTTTGAAGTCAGGAAGCATAATCTCCCCTGTTATATTCTTCCTTCTCAGGATTGCTTTGGCTATTCAGGGTCTTTTGTAGTTCCATATGAACTTTAGAACTATTTGCTCTAGTTTGTTGAAGAATGCTGTTGGTGTTTTGGTGGGATTACATTGAATCTGTAGATTGCTTTAGGCAGGATGGCCATTTTGACAATATTAATTCTTCCTATCCATGAGCACGGGATATGTTTCCATTTATTGGTATCTTCTTTAATTCCTCTCATGAGTGTCTTATAGTTTTCAGAGTATAGGTCTTTCAGTTCCTTGGTTAGGTTTATTCCTAGGTATTTTATTCTTTTTGATTCAATTGCGAATGGAATTGTTTTTCTGATTTCTCTTTCTGCTAGTTCATCATTAGTGTTTAGGAATGCAACAGATTTCTGTGTATTAATTTTGTATCCTGCAACTTTGCTGAATTTAGATATTAGATCTAGTCATTTTGGAGTGGGTTCTTTATGGTTTTTTATGTACAATATCATGTCATCTGCAAACAGGGACAGTTTAACCCCTTCCTTACCAATCTGGATGCCTTTTATTTCTTTGTGTTGTCTGATTTCCATGGCTAGGACCTCCAGAACTATGTTGAATAAAAGTGGGGAGAGTGGGCATCCTTGTCTTGTTCCTTGTCTTAAAGGAAAAGTTTTCAGCTTCTCACTGTTACGTATGATGCTGGCTGTGGTTTTGTCATATATGGTCTTTATTATGTTGAGGTACTTGCCCTCTTTACCCATTTTGTTGAGAGTTTTTATCTTGAATGGATGTTGAATTTTGTCGAATGCTTTTTCAGCATCTATGGAGATGATCATATGTTTTTTGTCCTTCTTTTTGTTGATTTGGTGGATGATGTTGATGGATTTTTGAATATTGTACCATCCTTGCATCCCTGGAATAAATTCTACTTGATCATGCTGGATGATCTTTTTGAATTCGGTTTGCTAATATTTTGTTGAGTATTTTTGCATCTATGTTCATCAGGGATATTGGTTTGTTAAGTGACATCCTGGCAAATTTGCAAAATAAATCCAGCAGGCAGACAGTGTCACTGGATGTGAAACATCAGCTCACTGTGCTGTCCAGTTCCCATGGTGAGAATAACCACTTCCGCCTATGCTTGATTGGAGGGAGAAGGAACATAAGAACCTTCAGCATTTACTGAGCACTTACTATGTAACACTAACTTTAATACAGTAAGCATTAAATTTCATGAGCAATGGAAAAGCTAAGGGCTATGGGAGTGCAGAACAGGGTGTAATTAGCTCTGCTTGTGGGTACTGCTGAAGGTTTTGCAACAACTCTCAACCCTGCCATATATTAGAATTACTCAGGGAGCTTTTTAAAAATACTACTGCCTGGGCTCCAACCCTGAGCAGTTAAATCAGAATAGCGGTGCTGGAGCCTGGGCCTCAGGATTTTTATAATGCTCCCTAGGTGATTTGGATATGCAGCCAAGGTTGAGATGCACTGCAGTAAGTGATATTTAAATTGCATCTTAAAAGAAGCATTAAATTATATCATGCAGAGGAGAGGATGCAATTATAGGTAGAAAGAATGGTGGCAACAAAGCAAAATAGCATGCAAATGCCTGAAGAATTCATTGAAGGTGAGGAGCTCTGTGTGGCTGGAGTATGGTGTGTGCATCAGGAGAGTAGAGAGGGGGATGGGACCAATAATATGTTAAGATTAATGCAAATTAAAGAAAACAGTTTAATGAATGTGCTGATTGCTTAACAGAAGCCAATTATTATCCACTTCTGACTTCTCCTTTATGTCATACTTCATACTTTATGCTGAAACCATGCTTTGTAGTTTGTATGATATAATATGGAGTATCATCTTATAAAAGTATCATATGTCCCTTTTATCTGGTACTTCTTTACTATTTCCAGAACTCTGTCACTTCTTGTCTAAACCTTCTATAATAGCTTACATTTTTCCCAAACTTTAAAATTACAGAAAAGCTTAAAGAAGAAAACAGCAATCATATTCCTGTCAGCCATAATTAATCATTGTTAATATCTTGGTGTATTTGCTTCCAGAGTTTTCAAATAGAAAAACTATTCTATTTTATTATTCTAGTAAAAGTGATATATGCTCATTATAAAGGTTCCATTTAATGCAGAAAAACACAAAAATGAAAGTTTAAGAAACCATGCCAAATACCATTAGGTGATCCATTATCCCTGACATCTTTGGAATGATTGGTAGATCATTTTGTAAAGGTAGGATTTATATCACATTAGTAAACTTAATTTGACATGAATGTAATGGGAGGGGGAAAGCTTGAATTAAGCCCAACAAATTTTTGAATCTCAAATAAATATTTCTTTACCAAAAGATTCCTGTGAATTAAGAAATATCCTTCTAAAAGGGTTGGCAATTTTATCTTAAAGGGCTAGGTAGTAAATATTTTAGGCAGTTCAGGTCTGTTGTTACAGCTGGAATGTAGCATAGGCAATATGTAAACAAACAGGTGAAGCCGTGTTCTAGTAAAACTTTATTTACAAAAACAGGTGGTCATCCCTCAGGCAGTAGTTTGTAGAACCTTGCTCCATGATTAAATAAACGGGATTCTGAAAAACAACTTGTTTTTATCATGCTTTTATTTTTAATAACTTATCCCCAAAAGATGAGACCATGAGAACTCTCTGGCTACTCCCATCTCCTCTCTCTCAACACCTAATAACTTGATTATATTACTATTTTTACATTGTCCAGATATATAAAATTCATATTGTTTTGAAACCATAATTGCTATGATTATTTAGCATTAGTTCTACGTGTAAATGGATCCAATTCTCACCAACAGCCCTTTATTATGGCTTCTTTACATTTGAGTCTTTGTTTCGATGGTTTCTTCATTGCCTTGCTTCGGTTATCAAGCAGTTTTTTCCAACAAGCCTTCATGGGTATTTTACTTCCCTGAGCCATTATGCCTGAATTATATCTGTGGTCATCTTTTCTTTTCTTAAAACTTTGTAGGCATGGCACCATTTTTTTCTTCTTTTTTTTTTTTAATTGAAGTATCATTGATATACAATCTTACACTTGTTTCATACATACAACACAGTGTTTCTCCAGCTCCCCATATTATTAAATTCTCACCCTCTCTAGTGTGGTTACTATCTGTCAACATAGAAAGGTGTTATAGAAGCATTGACTATAGTCTCCATGCTGTACTGCTATCTCCATGACCAACTTATATTATGATTGAGAATTGTTGTGCCCCTTCATCCCCCTCACCCTCCTCACCTACCCAGCCCAGTCCTTCCCCAATGGTAACCACTAGTCACTTCTCAGTGTCTATGAGTCTACTGCTATTTTGTTCATTCTGTTTTGCCTTTTTAAAATATTTCACAAATAAGTGATATCATATTTGTCTTTCTCTGCCTGGCTTATTTCACTGAGCATAATACTCTCTAGATCCATCCATGTTTGTTGCAAATGGCAGGATTTCCGTTTTTATGGCTGAATAATTTTCCACTGTGTATATGTACCACATCTTCTTTATCCATTCATCTTTTGACAGATACTTAGGTTGCTTCCATATCTTGGCTACTGTAAATAATGTGGTGATAAACGGGGTGCACATATCTTTTTGAATCATGGATTTTGTTTTCTTCAAGTAAATTCCTAGGAGTGGAATTAGTGGGTCAAATCATCTATCTATTTTTAGTTTGAGGAACTTCCTTACTGCTTTCCATAGTGATTGTACCAATCTACATGCCCATAAACTGTGTAGGTGGGTCCCATTTCTCCACATCCTCACCAACACTTGTTATTTTTTGTCTTTCGGATACTGGCCGTTCTCATAGGTGTGAGGTGATATCTCATTGTGGTTTTGGTTTGCTTTTCCATGATGATTAGTGATGTGGAGCATCTTTTCATGTGTCTGTTGGCCATCTGAATTTCTTCTTTGGAGAAGTGTGTGTTCAGGTCCTCGGCCCATTTTTTATTGGATTATTTGTTTTTTGGATGAGGTGTATGAGTTCTTTATATATTTTGGATATTAACTCCTTATGAGATGAGTCATTTATGGATATATTCTCCCATACTGCAGGATGCCTTTCTGTTCTGCTGATGGTGTCCTTTGCTCTACAGAAGCTTTTTAGTTTGATGTAGTCTCACTTGTTCATTTTTATTTTGTTTCCCTTGCCCAAGGAGATGTGTCCAGGAAGAAAATTGCTCATTTTTTAAACAGATTTTTCCTATGTTTTCTTCTAAGAGTTTTATGGTTTCATGACTTACATTCAGGTCTTTGATCCATTTTGAGTTTACTTTTGTGTATGAAGTTAAGCAGTAATCCATTTTCACTCTCTTGCATGTAGCTGTCCAATTTTCCCAATACCAGCTATTGAAGAAGCTGTCTTTTCCCCACTGTATATTCATGACTCTTTTATCATATATTAATTGACCATATATGCATGGGTTTATATATAGACTCCCTATTCTGTTCCATTGATCTATGAGTCTGTTCTTATGCCAGTACCATATTGTTTTGATTACTGTAGCTTTGTAGTATAGCCTGAAGTCAAGGAGCGTAATCCCCCCAGCTTTGTTCTTGTTTCTCAGGATTGCTCAGCTATTCAGGGTCTTTTGTGGTTCCATATGAATTTTAGAACTTTTTGATCTAGTTTTCATTGAAAAATGCCGTTGGTATTTTGATAGGGATTGCACTGAATCTGTAAATTGCTTTGGGCAGAATAGGCATTTTGACAATATTAATTCTTCTTATCCATAAGCACAGGATAGACTTCCATTTATTTGTGTCTTCTTTAATTTCTCTCATGAGTGTCTTATTGTTTTCAGAGTAAAGGTCTTTCACCTCCTTGGTTAGGTTTATTCCTAGGTATGTTATTATTTTGATGTAATTGTAAATGGAGTTGTTTTCCTGATTTCTCTTTCTGCTAGTTTGTTGTTAGTGTATAGGGATGCAACAGATTTCTGTGTCTTAATTTTGTATCCTGAAACTTTGCTGAATCCAGTTATTCGTTCTGATAGTTTTTTGGTGAAGTCTTCAGGGTTTTCTATGTATAATATCATATCATCTGCAAATATTGAATTTTACTTCTTCCTTGCCAATTTGTATAACTTTTATCTTTTTGTATTGTCTGATTGCCATGGCTAGGACTTACAGCACCACTGTCTTGTACAATTAATACTGTAAAATCTGATGCTAGCTAGCCTAATATTTTACCTCTTATGGGTGATTTTTCTTCTTGTCTGGATCTTGGAAGCATTCTTTGTCTTTGAAGTTCAGGTATTTAACTAAGAGATATCTTTATAATAAATTTTCTAAACCCAAATTTCCTGGGATTCAGTATTATCTTTCCACCTGCAGATTTAGTTCTTTCTTCCCTTCTGGAGAATATTCTTACATTATATGACTGGATATATCTTCTCTTTCATTTTCTGGGTTCTGTTTTAGGGACACCAATTGTCATTAAATGTTGGCTCATCTTTATCTCTCATATTGTAGTACCTAAATATTTGTTCTCTCCTGGTTCCTTTTAGAATATGACACCCTGAATTTTAGCTGAGCATATGGCTATCCAGGTACAGACTACATTTCCCAATGTCCCCTGTGGCTAAATATGGACATGTGACTAAATTCAGATCAATAAGATGTGTGAAGTGATATGAGTGACTTCTGGGCCATCTCTTTGGTGTGCTTGTCCTGGACAATCTTTATCCTCATGGGCTGAAACATGGGTGTGGGGAGCCAGTTATGAGATAATGGAACATCCAGAGAGAAGGAACCATATTTTGGATAACGTTGTGGATCACAGCTATCCTGCCATGCTTGGGCTTCTCACCTGTGGATTGTTTTGTGAGTAAGAAATAAACTAATTTGTTCAAGGAGTTATACTTTTGGATTTTTTTGTTACAACTGCTTAGCCTATAACAAATTAATATGCATATCTGTTAGCTTCTAATTAGTTTTCTGTATCTTTTCCTCTGCATTTACTATGCTTACATTCTTTTCTCCATGTCAATATTTCAATATTTAGCAGTGTCTGTTCTGTTCTTTCTATTTATAGTTTATTTATTAGTTTCATAAAGTATTTTGGTATTCAATTTATCTGCAACCTCCCGTTTTATCTCATTCTGCTATTTCATCATTTCATGGTTGAGCTCTAGTTTTACTTAATTTATGTTCCTATTAAGCTGTGCTACTATGTGAAGAAATTGTGAGAAAATTCCTCTGTTCCTTAAGTTATATCTTTTCTATGTTAGGCTTTGTCTTTTGCAGCCCATGTTTCTCCCTTATTCCTCCACTCCTTCTCTTTTGTTAGCTGTGGGTTCAACACTGACATTTATATAATAAATCAGTATAGTAACCATATCATTTCTTTTCCCTTTCTTCATCTTTGGGCAGCTCTGCCTAGACATTCTACTTGCTCTTATATAGTATCTCCTCCACCATTTCCTGGTACCAGTGTGTTTTCTTTCCTGACAACCCATGAGAACTGGGTATTCTGGGTTTTCTCTGCGTTTCTCTTACCAGAGGGTTTGGGTGGGGGAACTTCTGTTTTAGAATGCATGTAGTCTTTTTAAAATATGTAGGTTCTTCTCTCTCTCCTAAGATTTTGATGAACATACTATATAAGGGTTTGCTCTACCCAGTTGAGAATGAGACCATCTCTCCCTACTCCCAACTCCAGGGCATGGAACATTTCAGTGGAATCCTAACGATTTCACTTCTCTCAGGAGAATCAGACACATTATTTACATTATAATTTCACTTGTTTCTTCCAAGTCCCCTTGTCAGAAGAGAAAAAAGATAAGGGTGACTGCTTGATCGCTTTCCCTCCAGATTTTGTAGTATATCTGAGATCCCAATATTTTGATAATTTACTAGTAGTGTTTTCGAGTGGTAGAGAGACAGATGAGGATTGGAGCCATGCTGTGACCCTCTACTCTGTTCCATAATCTTCTGCATAGTGAATTTAAGCTCACATGACCATATTCTGCAACCTTGCCCCAACCCTCCTCCCCATATTATGGATAGGGAAACTAAATCTCTGGAAGAGAAAATAGTTAGGGTGCACAGTTGAAAAGCCTTTCCATTCAGAGGCAGAACTAAAAATGCACATAACTGCTTCATGGCCCAGTGCTTTTTACTATATTTTCTTGCTTCCTGAGTTCTTGAACATTTAGAGCCAAATACAGCTCTGATCGCCTGCTCTACTCCTATGTCCTCACAGAAAGGCCTTACCACTCTCTCCCCTTTCCCTCTGCTTTCCCAGTGCCATTAAAATCAGACACAGTAGGAGTGAATTTACTCCTTTCTCTCAGACTAAGGATTACCAGCATTCTTGCAGCAAGAAGAAAAGCTGCCCGGAGAGGCATCTGTAACACAAAAGCAAAGATCCTTTGGAAAGCTGGATTTGAGTCCTAGCTCTGTCATTTAACTAGTAATGTGCCTAGTCATTTAACTTCTCTGAGACTCAGTTTTATCGCCTATGAAATAGGGATGTTCTTATTGATGGCGCAGTTGAATGTTATGTAAGGGATCTGTTCCTAGAGACATTTCATAACTCGGAACCCATATAATTCAAGACAACCCAACAGAGTTCTACGAATGCAGAGACTGCTGGCTGACTTTCAGTGTGCTATGCAGCCAGAAACTACATTTCCCAGCCTCCCTTATAGCTTCATATGTCTTTGTGACAAGATTCTGGCCAGTGGTATAGTAATTGTAATGATTCTGTTGGAATACAGACATGATAGTGGGAGCATAGCAGTCATCTTAGATCACAAGATGGAAAACCACCTGTTCAGGAGGACGTAGCAGTAAAATGAAAGTGCACAGGCACCTGACATTGCAGAGCTGCCACATCAGCCACAAGCTGCTTATGCTCGAACTGTGACACAAAGAGAACATTACTGTCGTGTTTAATCTACTGTCATTTGTTACATGTGCTAAACTTATATCCTAAACAATACAGGGTGTTTTTATTTACTCAAGTAGTGCCTCTCTGTGGAAACTTCAGCATAAATATATCTTAAATTCACTGAGACTGCATCAGTTTTGAAAAAAAATGAAATTTTATTTCATTTTGAAAATTTGGGCAATTTTGTGTATAAAGCAATAGTTTATTATTATTATTTTACATCATGGTGCTCCAAATTTATATAATCTAATTCCACATAAACATTCAGCATCACTGATCTTCCATAAGGCCATTGTGAGGCATTAATGAGTTAAATGAGGAAATGCACAGTATAAGGTTTTTTCATCAGAAATTGCATTTTTTTAACATAAATATGTTATTGAAGTATAATGTTCATTTTTGAAAAGGCATAAATGATAAGGCTGTCAGTTGATACGTTTTCACAAAGTGGACACTCTGGGTAACCAGAATCTAGAACAAAAAGTAGAGCATTACAAGTACCCCAGAAGCCCCTCTCATGTCCCCTCCCAGTCACAACTACAACCCGAAGACAACCACTACTTTGAATTCTATTACCAGCTATTATTTTTCTGTGTTTTTACTTTACGTAAATGGATTATTACAGTATGCATCTTTGTATCTGGCTTTCTTCTTTCAAAATTGGTGTGAGATTTACCCATATGTTGTGTAGTAGTACGTCCACATCATGAACTTTTAAGTGTTGATTTTGAGTTATAAATTATACTTAAGATATAACCAATAAGTCTTGAATGAACCTTCAACCTCTCTCACTTTTTGGCATTGCTTATAACGTTTTTAGAATGTTCTCTCACCTCTGGCTATTAAATTCTATCACCTTTTAACAATTAGCTTAAAGGTAACCTCAGTCGCCTTTGATCTATTGTTCCTCTGACCTCCTATGGGTTATTTTTCACTTATTACAACATATACTGTAAGTATTTTTGTATAGTATCCTGAAGGCATTACATAATTCAAAACTCATCTAGTTCTTATTATCCCATTTGAAGAAGGAACAGAACAAATGAACGTTTTTAAAAATATAAATGCTTAAGATTTATTAAGGAACAAGTAACATAGAAATATTAATAGCAAATATTTTATTTTCTGATAAAGATCATGTAATGGAACAAGACTAAATAATGGCCTAGTTACTCTTATGGTAATAATAGTGGAGTAGCTTATAGTAGACTAACCCTCCTGAAGATAACAATTATTAATTCTATATAAATATTTTATATAAAATATTTTAAGAAAAACAACTATTTGGAAGTATTGAGATAAATTGATAAGCAGGCCAAGGCTAAAGAGGAGTTGATCTTGAAAGAAGAGAACTGGAAAGTTGAGATTGATGTGTCTATGACCTCTGGCCTGGAAGTGCTTCGCAGTCCATGAGATGCAGGGGAAAGGCAGAATCTTACTGGGTAGAGAAAGAAGAGGACCAAGTTCAGGACTGTCATAAAGGCTAAAAATGAGGGGGAAGCCCAGAAAGGATGAAATTGTAAGGCAGGGATCCAAAATTTGCAAACAAATGCCATACAAATCCTTGGCTCACCATTGAGCTTCACATATATGGAAGAGATTCTAAGGAGCCAGCAAAGATGCAACTTTAACAATTTAACAAAGACTGAGCAGAGATTTCAGCTGCCACCCACCAAGGATAGAATTTGGAATTTGAGTCTAACCAAATTAATTGCCTACTTGAACAAGAATCAACACATTAGAGAAGAAGGTAACAGAATTCAGAGTCTCTGCAACACGTCATTTATAATATCTGTAATAAAAGAAAGTTACTATATATACAAAGAAACAGGAAAGTGTTATCCACACAAGAGAAATATTCATCAATAGAAACAGACCCTGCAGGTAATAGGTTTATAGTTTGTGTGGTGCTGGTTCATGGATGTGTATTTATCTCCAAACTTAACAAGTCACATACATTAAATATGTATACTTTTTTATATGGTAATCATATCTTAGTAAAGTAGCTTAAAAAAATAAAGAAATAGACATCAAGATGATCCAGAGGGTATTAGCAGATGAAGCCTTTAAAGTTGTTATTATTTTAAAGACCTTAAAAGAAAATCTGATCATAGTGAATTAGCAGATGGAAAATGGAGAAATGAAACCTATATAAAAAAGAACCAAATAGAAATTCTAGAACTGAAAAATAAAATATCTGAAATGAAAAGCTTGTTGGATAAGCTTGACAGCAGATTGGAGTGTGCAGAAGAAAGGGTAGTGAACTTGAAGAGAGATCAGTAGATATTATCTAATTTGAAGAACAGAAAGAAAAAATATTTTAAGAAGAATAGATCCTTAGTGACCTATGGGACAATATCATGTATAATTTGTCTGTAACTGAAGTCCCAGAAAGAGAGGAGGGAGAGAAACGAGGAGGAAAATATATAAAGAAATAATGGTCAAACTGTCCTCCAATCTTCTAGAAAACATAACCTTACAGATTCTAGAAGCTCAATGGGTAAGATAAACACAAACAAAACCACACATGGACACATCATAATCAAACCTCTGGAGGCCAAAGACAAAGAGACAAATTTGAAAGCAGCCAGAAAAAAAAAGAAAAAACAGAAAAGACCCATCACATACAGGCGATCAGTGAACCAAATGGTGGCTGATTTCTCATCAGAAACAATGGTAATTTAAAGCATTGAATAAGGAAAAAAATCTGTAAATTCAGAGTTGAAGATTTTAAAATCCCCTCTCAGTAATTTGTAGAACAAACAGATTTTAAAAATCAATAAGGATATAGAAGAACTGAACATTATCATCAGCCACTTTGACCTAATGGATATTTGTAGAACATTATGACCAACAACTGTAGGATATATGTCCTTTTTGAATGGATACGAAACATTCACCAAAATAAATTATGTCCTGTGCCATAAAATAAGTTTTGAAAGATTTAAATCTTAACAGAGCATGTTCTCTGACTCTAACGGAATTATATTAGGATTCAAAAAGGATGAGAAAACTAAAAAAAAAAAAAAAATCCCCAAATATTTGGAAGTTAAACAACAGACTTCTAAATAACTCACCAGTCAAAGAAAAAAAGTCACTAGGGGAATTTTGAACTGAATGCTAAAAAAAAAATGCAACATATCAAAATTGTGGGATACAACTAAAACACTATTTAGGAGGAAATTTGTCAGTCTAAATTTGTCAATCTAAAAGCTAAATGCTTAGGAAAGAAAAAAGATCATTGAAGGTTCTCCCTTAAAAAACTTAAAAAAAAGAAGAGTAACATAAAAGCAAAGAAAGTTGGGGGTGGGGCGGAAGATGGCGGCGTGAGTAGAGCAGCGGAAATCTCCTCCCAAAACAACATATATCTATGAAAATATAACAAAGACAACCCTTCCTAGAATAAAGACCAGAGGACACAGGACAATATCCAGACCACATCCACACCTGAGAGAACCCAGCGCCTCGCGAAGGGGGTAAGATACAAGCCCCGGCCCCGCGGGAGCCGAGCGCCCCTCCCCCCAGCTCCCGGCGGGAGAAGAGCAGGCAGAGCGGGAGGGAGACGGAGCCCAGGGCTGCCGAACACCCAGCCCCAGCCATCCGGGC
This sequence comes from Manis pentadactyla, assembly GCF_030020395.1. Lineage (NCBI taxonomy): Eukaryota > Metazoa > Chordata > Mammalia > Pholidota > Manidae > Manis > Manis pentadactyla. The sequence goes on along the minus strand of NC_080029.1, from coordinate 115,290,976 downwards.
CAGAGTGTAGGGCCCTCGATACTGGGAAAACAGGGCAGCAAGAACAGTGAGCAGGCACTGGAGGCTGGGCGACAGAGGACATAAGAAAAGCGCGCGACCATTTTTTTTTTTTTGCTTTTTTGCTGCTTTGTTTTGGCGAGCGCTGTTTGGAAGTCTTAAAGGGACAGGGACCCCAATATTAGGGAAACAGGGCAGAAAGACCGGTGAGCAGAGGCCTGAGGCTGGCACCGGAGAATAAAGAAAAACGAACGACCACCTTTTTTTTTTTAAATAAAAAAATTTTTTTTTTTTAATTAAAAAAATTTTTTTTCTTGTTTTTTTTTGTGGTCGTTGTTTTGTTTTGGCGGGTGCTTTTTGGAAGTCTTAAAGGGGCAGGGCGGGCCACTTAATCCAGAGGTAGGGAATCCGGGACCTCTGGGCACCCTAACCCCTGGGCTGCAGGGAGCAGGGAGGCCCCTTACAGAGATAAATAGCCTCCCAGCAGCTCCTGCTCCAACGTGACTCCACCATTTTGGAGTAGCTGCCCGAGCCAGGCCACGCCCACAGCAACAGCGGAGATTAACTCCATAGCAGCCGGGCAGGAAGCAGAAACCCTGTCTGCGCGCAGCTGCGCAGCACAAGCCACTAGAGGCCGCTGTTCTCCCAGGAGAGGAGGGCCACAAACCAACAAGAAAGGAAGTCCTTCCAGCCGTCACTCGTCCCAGTTCTGCAGACTATTCCTATCACCATGAAAAGGCAAAGCTACAGGCAGACAAAGATCACAGAGACAACACCAGAGAAGGAGACAGACCTAACCAGTCTTCCTGACAAAGAATTCAAAATAAGAATCATAAACATGCTGACAGAGATGCAGAGAAATACGCAAGAAAAATGGGATGAAGTCCGGAAAGAGATCACAGATGCCAGAAAGGAGATCGCAGAAATGAAACAAACTCTGGAAGGGTTTATAAGCAGAATGGATAGAATGCAAGAGGCCATTGATGGAATTGAAATCAGAGAACAGGAACGCATGGAAGCTGACATAGAGAGAGACAAAAGGATCTCCAGGAATGAAACAATATTAAGAGAACTGTGTGACCAATCCAAAAGGAGCAATATCCGTATTATAGGGGTCCCAGAAGAAGAAGAGAGAGGCAAAGAGATGGAAAGTATCTTAGAAGAAATAATTGCTGAAAACTTCCCCACACTGGGGGAGGAAGTAATCAAACAGACCACGGAAATACACAGAACCCCCAACAGAAAGGATCCAAGAAGGGCAACACCAAGACACATAATAATTAAAATGGCAAAGATCAAGGACAAGGAAAGAGTGTTAAAGGCAGCTAGAGAGAAAAAGGTCACCTATAAAGGGAAACCCATCAGGCTAACGTCAGATTTCTCAACAGAAACCCTACAGGCCAGAAGAGAATGGCATGATATATTTAATACAATGAAACAGAAGGGCCTTGAACCAAGGATACTGTATCCAGCACGACTATCATTCAAATATGACGGTGGGATTAAACAATTCCCAGACAAACAAAAGCTGAGGGAATTTGCTTTCCACAAACCACCTCTACAGAACATCTTACAGGGACTGCTCTAGATGGGAGCACTCCTAGAAAGAGCACAGCACAAAACACCCAACATATGAAGAATCGAGGAGGAGGAACAAGAAGGGAGAGAAGAAAAGAATCTCCAGACAGTGTATATAACAGCTCAATAAGCGAGCTAAGTTAGGCAGTAAGATACTAAAGAGGCTAACCTTGAACCTTTGGTAACCACGAATTTAAAGCCTGCAATGGCAATAAGTACATATCTTTCAATAGTCACCCTAAATGTTAATGGGTTGAATGCACCAATCAAAAGACACAGAGTAATAGAATGGATAAAAAAGCAAGACCCATCTATATGCTGCTTACAAGAAACTCACCTCAAACCCAAAGACATGTACAGACTAAAAGTCAAGGGATGGAAAAACATATTTCAAGCAAACAACAGTGAGAAGAAAGCAGGGGTTGCAGTACTAATATCAGACAAAATAGACTTCAAAACAAAGAAAGTAACAAGAGATAAAGAAGGACACTACATAATGATAAAGGGCTCAGTCAAACAAGAGGATATAACCATTCTAAATATATATGCACCCAACACAGGAGCACCAGCATATGTGAAACAAATACTAACAGAACTAAAGGGGGATATAGACTGCAATGCATTCATTCTAGGAGACTTCAACACACCACTCACCCCAAAGGATAGATCCACCGGGCAGAAAATAAGTAAGGACACGGAAGCACTGAACAACACAGTAGAGCAGATGGACCTAATAGACATCTATAGAACTCTACATCCAAAAGCAGCGGGATATACATTCTTCTCAAGTGCACATGGAACATTCTCCAGAATAGACCACATACTAGGCCACAAAAAGAGCCTCAGAAAATTCCAAAAGATTGAAATCCTACCAACCAACTTTTCAGACCACAAAGGCATAAAACTAGAAATAAACTGTACAAAGAAAGCAAAGAGGCTCACGAACACATGGAGGCTTAACAACACGCTCCTAAATAATCAATGGATCAATGACCAAATCAAAATGGAGATCCAGCAATATATGGAAACAAATGACAACAACAACACTAAGCCCCAACTTCTGTGGGACACAGCAAAAGCAGTCTTAAGAGGAAAGTATATAGCAATCCAAGCATATTTAAAAAAGGAAGAGCAATCCCAAATGAATGGTCTAATGTCACAATTATCGAAATTGGAAAAAGAAGAACAGATGAGGCCTAAGGTCAGCAGAAGGAGGGACATAATAAAGATCAGAGAAGAAATAAATAAAATTGAGAAGAATAAAACAATAGCAAAAATCAATGAAACCAAGAGCTGGTTCTTCGAGAAAATAAACAAAATAGATAAGCCTCTAGCCAGACTTATTAAGAAGAAAAGAGAGTCAACACAAATCAACAGTATCAGAAACGAGAAAGGAAATATCACGACGGACCCCACGGAAATGCAAAGAATTATTGGAGAATACTATGAAAACCTATATGCTAACAAGCTGGGAAACCTAGGAGAAATGGACAACTTCCTAGAAAAATATAACCTTCCAAGATTGACCCAGGAAGAAACAGAAAATCTAAACAGACCAATTACCAGCAATGAAATTGAAGAGGTAATCAAAAAACTACCAAAGAACAAAACCCCCGGGCCAGATGGATTTACCTCGGAATTTTATCAGACATACAGGGAAGACATAATACCCATTCTCCTTAAAGTCTTCCAAAAAATAGAGGAGGAGGGGATACTCCCAAACTCATTCTATGAAGCTAACATCACCCTAATACCAAAACCAGGCAAAGACCCCACCAAAAAAGAAAACTACAGACCAATATCCCTGATGAACGTAGATGCAAAAATACTCAACAGAATATTAGCAAACCGAATTTAAAAATACATCAAAAGGATCATACACCATGACCAAGTGGGATTCATTCCAGGGATGCAAGGATGGTACAACATTCGAAAGTCCATCAACATCATCCACCACATCAACAAAAAGAAAGACAAAAACCACATGATCATCTCCATAGATGCTGAAAAAGCATTTGACAAAGTTCAACATCCATTCATGTTAAAAACTCTCAGCAAAATGGGAATAGAGGGCAAGTACCTCAACATAATAAAGGCCATCTATGATAAACCCACAGCCAACATTATATTGAACAGCGAGAAGCTGAAAGCATTTCCTCTGAGATCGGGAACTAGACAGGGATGCCCACTCTCTCCACTGTTATTTAACATAGTACTGGAGGTCCTAGCCACGGCAATCAGACAAAATAAAGAAATACAAGGAATCCAGATTGGTAAAGAAGAAGTTAAACTGTCACTATTTGCAGATGACATGATACTGTACATAAAAAACCCTAAAGACTCCACCCCAAAACTACTAGAACTGATATCGGAATACAGCAAAGTTGCAGGATACAAAATCAACACACAGAAATCTGTGGCTTTCCTATATACTAACAATGAACCAACAGAGAGAGAAATCAGGAAAACAACTCCATTCACAATTGCATCAAAAAAAATAAAATACCTAGGAATAAACCTAACCAAAGAAGTGAAAGACTTATACTCTGAAAACTACAAGTCACTCTTAAGAGAAATTAAAGGGGACACTAACAGATGGAAACTCATCCCATGCTCGTGGCTAGGAAGAATTAATATCGTTAAAATGGCCATCCTGCCCAAAGCAATATACAGATTTGATGCAATCCCTATGAAACTACCAGCAACATTCTTCAATGAACTGGAACAAATAATTCAAAAATTCATATGGAAACACCAAAGACCCCGAATAGCCAAAGCAATCCTGAGAAAGAAGAATAAAGTAGGGGGGATCTCACTCCCCAACTTCAAGCTCTACTATAAAGCCATAGTAATCAAGACAATTTGGTACTGGCACAAGAGCAGAGCCACAGACCAATGGAACAGACTAGAGAATCCAGACATTAACCCAGACATATATGGTCAATTAATATTTGATAAAGGAGCCATGGACATACAATGGCGAAATGACAGTCTCTTCAACAGGTGGTGCTGGCAAAACTGGACAGCTACATGTAGGAGAATGAAACTGGACCATTGTCTAACCCCATATACAAAAGTAAACTCAAAATGGATCAAAGACCTGAATGTAAGCCATGAAACCATTAAACTCCTGGAAGAAAACATAGGCGAAAACCTCTTAGACATAAACATGAGTGACCTCTTCTTGAACATATCTCCCCGGGCAAGGAAAACAACAGCAAAAATGAGTAAGTGGGACTATATTAAGCTGAAAAGCTTCTGTACAGCAAAAGACACCATCAATAGAACAAGAAGGATCCCTACAGTATGGGAGAATATATTTGAAAATGACACATCCGATAAAGGCTTGACGTCCAGAATATATAAGGAGCTCTCACGCCTCAACAAACAAAAAACAAATAACCCAATTAAAAAATGGGCAGAGGAACTGAACAGACAGTTCTCCAAAAAAGAAATACAGATGGCCAACAGACACATGAAAAGATGCTCCACATCGCTAATTATCAGAGAAATGCAAATTAAAACTACAATGAGGTATCACCTCACACCAGTAAGGATGGCTGCCATCCAAAAGACAAACAACAACAAATGTTGGCGAGGCTGTGGAGAAAGGGGAACCCTCCTACACTGCTGGTGGGAATGTAAGTTAGTTCAACCATTGTGGAAAGCAGTATGGAGGTACATCAAAATGCTCAAAACAGACTTACCATTTGACCCAGGAATTGCACTCCTAGGAATTTACCCTAAGAATGCAGCAATCAAGTTTGAGAAAGACAGATGCACCCCTATGTTTATTGCAGCACTATTTACAATAGCCAAGAATTGGAAGCAACCTAAATGTCCATCAATAGATGAATGGATAAAGAAGATGTGGTACATATACACAATGGAATACTACTCAGCTATAAGAAAAGGGCAAATCCAATCATTTGCAGCAACATGGATGGAGCTGGAGGGTATTATGCTCAGTGAAACAAGCCAAGCGGAGAAAGAGAAATACCAAATGATTTCACTTATCTGTGGAATATAAGAACAAAGGAAAAACTGAAGGAACAAAACAGCAGCAGAATCACAGAACTCAAGAATGGACTAACAGGTACCAAAGGGAAAGGGACTGGGGAGGATGGGTGGGTAGGGAGGGATAAGAGGGGGGAGAAGTAGGGGGGTATTAAGATTAACATGCATGGGGGGGTAGGAGAAAAGGGAGGGCTGTACAACACAGAGAAGGCAAGTAGTGATTCTACAACATTTTGCTATGCTGATGGACAGTGACTGTAAAGGGGTTTATAGGGGAGACCTGGTATAGGGGAGAGCCTAGTAAACATAATATTCGTCAGGTAAGTGTAGATTAGTGATAGCAAAAAAAAAAAAAGGGCAGTTCCTGTGTGGTAACCTCCAACGAGTTCTACACAAGGGTATAAAGGGCATATAAAAGTGTAGGCAAAGGGTCTGTTTGTGTTTATACAGAGGATCAAAGCCTAATTGGGCTACCCCGAAAATGAACTAAGATACGATATGAAAAAGAACTTCCAACATCTGCACCCTCTGGAAGACTCATGCCAGAAGATGATCATCAAAAAACCCCAACAAAGATCCACGCACTGCTACAGCTGTAGATGCACTCATCCCACCAGTTCCTGGACTTGCCATGTGAATGAGGATGGAGATATCTAAGCTGGCCTGTGCATACAGTAAAACAACAAAATTGGACTGGATCTATACTGTTGGAACTCAACCAAGAATTTGGAGAAGTGCAAATTGTAGCGCTCCAAAGTCTTACAACTACAAACTATTTATTGTTAAAAGAACATATGGCATGTGAACAGTCCCCAGGAATGGGTTGTTTTAATTTGTCTGATTTCTCTCAGACTGTTCAAGTTCATTTGGACAATATCCACCATATCATAGATAAGTTTTCACAAATGCCTAAGGTGCCTAACTGGTTTTCTTGGTTTCACTGCAGATGGCTGGTAATTACAGATATGCTTTGGTTATGTAACTATACTCCTATTATGTTAATGTGTGTGTGCAATTTAAGTAGTAGCTTAAAACCTATACATGCTGAAGTTACTCTACAAGAAGATATATCAAAGAAATAATCAATCTTCCCATGTTTTCTTCCGCCTGCTACTTCTATAGCTTTTCTTCTTCCTTCCTAATTACAACCCTTAAATAGAATTCGTGCCTCATATCAAATTTACCGAGTATCATAATTCTTCCAAGTGGTAAAGATACCTCAAGACAAATGCTGGGCATAGAAGCCACAGGGCATAAATATGCAAAGAAGTAAAAAGCTAACTTTTTCAAACAATAAGGCTTCTCTCTCACTTACCAACTTCACATTTCCCTGTATGGCCCCGGAAGATGACTGGTTAGCCAGAGACGGGTAAGATTCCTCAAGGGAGGAACAACCTAAGACAGGCACAGTCGCAGTGGGGCCATCAGGTGAGAAATTGGGGATCAACAGAGGTGAGGCTTAGAACCTCACCCCCCCGTTCTGAGAGAAATCTTCTGCATACGTGGATGTTTTATTGCCCTGGTCTAGCTTGGATTAACACATAGTCTACAGGCACACACCTGATCATCTACATGTGCTCTCTTACAACACTAAACTATGTTTTCTACCTTTATCTTGTATCTACCTACCACTTCAGCATTTTATTAAAAATAATAATAATAAAGAGAGAAATGTGGTATCCACATATAAATCAAGTATAAAAACCAAATGAGTATTCATATTTGAACTGACTGTTTATAGTTCATAATGCATGAGCAAAACCGAAAGTTTCTGTGATGACTGCCCTTGTACTGTTCACTATGTAACTTATTCATTATGTAAGAATTTGTTCTACATGTAAAAACTTGTTTGTTATGCCTCAGAAGATTGGAGACTGACAAAAATTAGGCTTGTGGTGGAATAATGATTGTGCATTGAGCATTGACTCCCCTATACAGAATTTTATTGTCGTTAACAACCATTTGATCAATAAATATGAGAGATACCCTCACAAAAAAAAAAAAAAAAAAGGACAGACTTCCAATGGTAAAATAAATTAGTAACCGGGATGTAATGTATAGCATAAGGAATATAGTCAAGATATTGTAACAGCCTGGTAGGGTGATAGCTGGAACCTAGAATTATGTATATAAATGTTCTACCAATGTGTTGTACACTTGAAACTCATGTAATGTAATACTGTGTGTCAACTACCCTTCAATAAAAAAAATAATTATTAAAAAAAAAAAAAAAAAAAAAAGCAAAGAAAGTAGAAAGAAGGGAATTAAAAAGGTAAGAGGAGAAATCATGAAACAGGAAACAAATAATAGAGAAAATTAACAAAGCCAAAGTGATTCTTAGAAAAGATTAATAAAATTGATAAACCCCAGCAAGAGTGATCAAGAAGAGAAATTGCCAATAGCAGAAATAAAGTCAAGGTGGGGTTTAGACAAAGAAAGAAGGAGGGAGAGAGAAAGCAAAAGTGATACAGGGGGTTACAGTTTTTAGAACTGGAAGGGGTCTTAGGTGATAAAAGGGTAGTTAATAGCAGAAGTGACTATGGGATTGTGAACAGACCCAGAGAGCATGGTTAGTAGAGATGATGCTTGCCAATGGGTTTCAGCCCTGGGAAAGTTCACTATAGATTCAGTGAGATTGAGGAATGACAATGGAACATTCTTGGGGTAAAAGGGTTTGTTGCTGGGCTTTCTTCTCCCAGTGATAGGCTGAGCACTAGAATTACTCCTGCATCCAACAGACTGCAGGTCTGTAATCCTCCTTCATCTCTGTCTCTGCCAAGAGCTTTATACAATGACTCAGTCAATAATAGCTTATTGCCTATGGGCGTGGAATAGTAGCCTAGCATTCAGCCAATTACATCATAAAGTAGTTGGGTTCTGGTGAGGATCCTGGCCATAGGAATTTCAATTTTCCCCAAAGATGACCATGGGAAAGATTCCACAAGAAGTATTATTTTGAATGTGTAGATGTCTGAGGTATGACCATCTGCACCTCACAGGCCCTGTGCATCATATCACATTTTAAAAAGTGGAGTGGGTTAGTGATTCCAGGTGGCCTAATGGTATAAAAATCATTCTGACTCTCTTTAACATCATGTTTCCCAATTTTATGGGTGGAACCACAAAATTCTCTTTTCATGGAATACCTATTAACTTTCCAAGGAACCAGTATTCTTTGGAATACATTTTGGAAGAAACTTGATCAAAGGATTAATACATAGCTAACAACTATAATTGTTGTATTTGTTAATATTAAGCCATTCTGCAAAGCTAAAAGATGACTAATGACTTGATTTTACCTAAAACTTCTCTTCAAAGGAAACACTTGGGATTTTCTGATGGATTCAGACTGACAGAATCTAATTGTTTCATGTTGCTATTTTTTTCTTTATTTAATAGCATTTATTTGTAGCAGTCCCATAGAAATCTTAAAATTCTGGAAAAGTAATCACTAGAGAATAATAAAGGACTGGCATTTCACCTATGCATTTATTACCTATCTGTAGATAAACTGAAGGTTCCTGTAGCCAGGATTCTCACCTGGCCCTGGCTGGCTAGCTCACTACACACATGTGGGCAGTACATTGTTATTGACTCTATATAAAGAGCTCCACCCAGTGCTCTGGGTGACATGGTGGCACGGCTGCAGGAGAGCAGAGCGGAGACAGGAGTGGTGGCAGCACTGAGGACAGAGACTGGGACGGCTGTGCAGGCAGAGAGGCCCAGAGGCAGAGACCGGCTTGCTGCCTGCAGACTCGCTCTGAGTGGACAGGATTCTAGTGACTGACCTGCCACTGTGGAAATAAAGTTGGGTTATAACCCTTTCAGCCCAAGAATATTCTACTGTCATTTCTTTGGTCACATTGAATCCATAGTGAATGTTGGGGGTGCTGAAACCCATTGGCAAGACAATATCATACAAGAAAAAAATGATGGAGTTGCTTACACTTGAGATTTCTGTGTATTGGTGAATATTATACCATCCCACCACTCAAACATTGCTACAAGATATGGAAAGGAAAATTACTGGAATACCTCTGCCTTCTATTTGACTTTTCTTATGTCAAGTTAAGGTTACATATTACAAATTGATGCTTACATAGAATCTACTGCCTCTAACTTCACCAGGGACCACATGACAGGAAATAGTTTAAATGGCCATCCTTTCCGTTGAGATCTAAGACTTTGTGAATGAGTTTATAATTTATTTTAATTATTTTTACTATTGCTAGTCATTCCTTTATTATCAAACATTGTGCCAGTCTCTAGACATTTTTGTTTAAATACCGGCTAGGGTCACAAGTGAAATGAAGTTAGGTCCTCATTTACCTCATACCAGCAGCTGGGTTGGCAACACAGCTGTGGAACTGCTGGGGCTCTTTTTATTTAATTTGGCATCCTTTCCTGAGCAGTGCTGAGACTTTTACTTCAATGACTCCACTGGGCTTTGCCATAATTTCTATGCTGTATCAGTAAAGTCTGCAGAAGAGATGCCTAAGCAAACCTTAAAGGAAACTAGGAGTGCTTCCAGTTGAGGTATGTTTGTTTAAGTCAGTGAAGGAATTAACTTGCAATACAAATTAAGTCCACTAAAAACCACATTATTCATTTAGTAGAGAAAAGATGATTTGTAGGGAATATTATCAGTGTGTGTGTGTGTGTGTGTGTGTGTGTGTATAAGAGTTTGTCCTTTTTACACAATTCTCTTGGAATAATTTTCCTAGACTCTGGATCAGACCATCAGAAGAAAATACCGGGTCAAAATCTGAGTTGAGTCACATATTAATTATATGACTTGGTCATATAACTTAACCTCTATCATCCTGAGTTTCTTATCTGTAAAATGGGAGAAAAATCTCTCTGACGTGCTCTGAGTATTGAAAGTGTTAGCACATAAAAGTTGTTAGGACAGGGTCAGTTACATAAAAGGTACTCAACAAACACTGGCGTAAATGCATAAATGGAAAAAATGAAAAATATCAATACCTTCTGTGAATTTCACCTGGTCTGTTTTTTGATTTTGTATACATTGGCAGTCATAAATGGGAAAGGAAAGGAACAAAAGGAAATAAATTTTGATCAGAATCAGAATTATGGATTATCAGAACTAGAAGAGATCTGAGAGATGATTTGATCCAATGCCCTAAATTCACAAATGAAGAAACTAAGGAAGGCTCAAAGAGTGACATGGTTTTCTCAAAAATCACATAGAAGTTAGTGACAGAACCAGGACTGGAGCCCAATACAAACAGATTTTTCTTATAATGGGGATTGTTGATATTGTATGAGGTTATGGTGTTTAAAAAAAACTTCCTTTGACTAACTTGAAAAATAGTTCTCTTTCTATGGTTTTCTTATATTTTGCTTCAATTTCATCCATCTGGAGTTTTCTTTGGTATAAGATGTAAGGTTAAGATTTAACTTAATGCTTTTTTCCCAAATTATTGGTCAAATGACTTAGCACAGCTCATCTAACATACGTTCTCTCTCCCACTGACCTGGAGTGTCACCTTTATTACATTCTAAGTCATTTCATATACTAAAGTCAATATCTATACTGATTTTTTAAACCGTTGATCTGTCTGTTAATTTTTCTACCCATAGGATGCCATTATAGTTATTTTAATCATATGTGTTAATAATATGAAAAATTCACCTTCATTAATCTTCTTCAGGAAAAAAAAAGGCCTTTACCCATTTATTTTTCAAGCTGATGAACAGTGGAAAGTTGAAAAGAGTTAATATTCCACACAAACCAAATAAAACCGACAAGAATTTTGACTGGAAATGTATTAGCTATCAGTATTAATTTGGGAAGACCTGGCATTCTTATCATAGTCATTTTTCCTTCTCAGGAATATATATTTTTATTTATTCAACAGTTCTTTGATGTTGCTCAGTAAATTCAAAGCATAACATGTAAAAGCCTTGGAAGCATGCAATGATGATTAGGGAAGCATGCAATGATGATTGCCCCCAATCACACAGATCCTTACAAAGTTGTTATTAAGTCATTTGCCACATGCACACATATCAACAATAAATTTATATTGGATTCTGACCAGATTGGGCACCATGCCTGATGTTAGAGGTCCCTGCCCTCAAAGGGGTTTGCAATCTAATTGGGGAAAGTTTTCATCTTAGTACTACTAGCTCTAGAGTAGATCTTAAATGTTCTCACCACACACACACTCACACAAAAGTTAATTATGTGAGGTGATGGAGGTGGTAATCATTTCACAATATATATGTGTATCAAATCATCACATTGTATACCATAAACTTAGACAATATCATATGGCAATTATATCTCAATAAAGCCGGGGGAGAAAAATAGCAGCTCTTCTTGTACTAATCCTTGAATTTATGTAGTCTCTTCCTAAGTGATCTTTTACTTCCGTTTCCAAACTATGGCAGAGAAATTTCTTCATCAAATTCTTGGTTATCAAGGAAGCAGTTTTTGGCTGCATCCCAGATCTACCTTGACAGTGCAGGTCAAAATCACCAGTCTCAAGGCTACCTGGACGTAGCATAGAATAAGGATTAAGAGTGCCGACTTGGAAGGCAGACCAGCTGAGTTTGAACTATGACCCATTGACTTTTCACTATACGACTTTAGGCAAGTTATTTAACCACTTTTGCCTCAGTTTCCCCAAACATAAAATGAAAGTAGTGATAGTACTTAACTTGTAGGGTCACTGTGAAAATTACATGAGGTAATCTGTGTATATTGTACTTACCCTCATGGCCACCATAGAGAAGCACTCAGAAATGCTAGCTACTGCTTAACATGCAGTTTCCTGAGCAGATAATATATTTCAGCTTAAAATGCAGCCTCAGGCAAAAGTACAGTGAGGTGTCCTGCAAGTGTTCAAGATTAAAAAATGGAAATTGTGGGGGACTTATCTTCTTTTCCATTTAGGTCTAGGTCTTACACTTAAAACTAAAGGTAACTGGAATAGTAAACCCAGGACTGTAGAAAGATCTTGGCAGGTACTTTCCCAGAGATTTCAATGTTTAGGTCAAACAATAATTCCAGAATGAGAGGGTTACAGTTTTTTGAAAATCTTTTGCTGAAAGAGTCAATCCTCATTCCCCCTAAATTACAGTTATATTAAGGCAATATTCTGTGTTGAGTACATCTGTAAGTGGGTGTAGAAAGGGATGTTGGGATAATATTTCCTTGGTGGTCAACTACTTCTCTTGAGTGAGAGTCTGTTTTCACTCTACAACTGTTCCTGATAACTTTCTACAAGGATCAGCCCTTTTAAATTAGATGACAAAGGGTATTTTGAAACTTAGAAGAGTGTTTTCTTAGGCACATCTTAAACAAGGTGGTTAGGTCCCAGGCAAGCTCACATGAGACATTCATAAGATCAGGACAATTGAACTGAATTACTAGACACACCTGGGCCTCTCACCAGCGAGAGGAGAATTCCTTGGCTCCAAGTGGCTCTAGTGGCTTGAGAAACATGTGGCGATGAGGGAAACAGAGTATCTCACCAAGAAATCCCCTGAGGAGACTTCATTATAGACTGGTTCCTTGACACCTCGTCTCTTCTCTTCCTTGTTCTCCTCGTATCCATCCTGTCTCTTCCCACCAGGGTTTCTCTCCTGCTCTGGGCAGCACAATTACTTAGAAAGGAAGTATAAGGTAGTGATGAAGAGATGTGTTCCCCTATTTCTGTTCCTAACTCTGAATGGTAAAGTAGAAAAATATGTACATGGTCAATGAGGTCAGCTCCATGTATAACTTAATTTCAAAGACCCAGGCCCCAAATAGAATGCAGTGTAATCAGTGTTATCAAAGAAACCAGATGTCAGCCGAAGGTGAGTGGTGAACAGGAAGGCGGTGGCTAAGAACGGAGGCTGTGATATTAGGTGGGCCTGGACTTGAATCTGGGCTCTAACGTTTACTAATTGTATAGCTGGAGCAAGTAACTCAGTTTCTCTCAGCCTGTTTCTTTATTAGCAAGATGGGGATGATAGCACTTATTTCACTGGGATAAATGGGGTCATGGATTTAGAGGCTGAGCAAAGTACAAACATAACTAACTCACATCGTCAAGTCCAGGCGGATAGTAACTATTTTAAAAAGTTGATTCAGAGAGTCAGAATTTCTCCGTGTCCATAAAGCACTCCCTTCACAGGGATATATTCCTATCCCTTTGACAGGAGTAGCTTCACAGACGGACACATCAGCCTATAAATGTGTGATGCTGCTCACCGTGAAGACGGTCCAACGAATTACCCTTAGTCACTTTCCCTGTTTGCTGAGCAGCCGTCTAACCGGGATCTCTGTGTTAACTTTCTAGTAAGTATACAGTCTGCTCATCAGACCAAGCTGACTTGAACATTCAGGTCTGTTTGACCCTTCTAGCTCTCTAGAGTAAATAAAGTGGTGTTCCATCTGTACATCAGTCTCTTGTGAGTTCAGCTGCACCCAAGAGATTGATCAACTCTGACAAAATCAGATCTCTAATCCTATAAAGTCAAACAAGGGTCATATCCTGGGTTTCACCAAAATAATACTGGAGGTGGCTCTAAGCTGTAAATTACTGACCTACAAGACAGGTATAGTCTGCAGTTTCTTTGAACTACACAAAGTTTTTTTGTTTTGTTTTTTCATTATTTGAGCAAACATTTAAAAACCAGGAGTTTTCACCAACAGTATTAATATGTATTTCCCTACTTAAAAAAAATAAAAACTCAGACATAGGGCTACGGCTGGGGTGGCTGTCTTCTGCAGAGAGGGTCCTGTCTCAGTTCTGTGTTCTGGTGATGTAGACCTGCTCTTACTCTGCATTATTTCACTCAGATGCTACCTGCCTAACCCCAGAGGACTTACTTTTGTGACTCCTGTTCTGAATAAGAACACTTTTGACATTTTCCTAGGGTTTTTATTTCTTGCAAAAGAGGGAAAAAGTCAGGAAAAAAATGCCCATCCCATGAATGCCACTTTACCTTTTTTCCACCCATTTAGCATAACTAGATCGGTTTGGAAGCACACCCATTTTTCAAAAAATTCAGATTAAGGTAGTCTCCTGGGCATTTCTTTCTATGAGCAAATGGGACCGCAGGGAGTGGGTGAGAGGGTGAGACTGGGCAGGGGGCTCCTACTGTCCAGTGTTGAGGCTGGTAATGGGCCATGAGGAAAGCAGTGGTGTGGGGTCGGCGGGAGGCGTGGGGCAGATGGGTCAACCACTCCTATGCTCTATCCTTCTCTTCCGTCTCCACAACTTTTGCCCCAAGTCCTGCTTTTTAATAATGTTGGAGGGAGAGGGGACACTTGGGGATTTGGCATGGGGTTACAGCAGAATCTGAGGTCGCAGTGGATCAGCATTCAGACAGAAAGTAAGAGGTTAAGAGGAAATCTCAGCCATCCAGCTAGAATGGCCAGCACTGAGTGGTCATTCATATGAAAAGGACAGAGTTGTATGCAGTTGTCAGGGAGGAGTGCTGCCTGTAGAACTCTAATTAGGCAGTTTCATGAACATCTAACAGTTCAGAGATAATGCTATTCAAGAAATCTTTAGAACCAAAGGGAGAGCAAATTAAGTTTAATAACCAATGAGGACATCAAGGGAGAGCGATCATTCAGAATTCTACAGCTGCCTTTCAGTCAGAGCATCTGGAGAAGTGATCTAATTTCAGGAACTGCATTCAGTCCTTCTTTTTATGCTCTAGACTGAGATCACATAATTAGATTTTAGTGGCCCATTCAAGGCCATCCATCAATTGGCTCTGCACATCCAACCACATCTTGTGGCTTTCCCTTTATAAAAAAATTCAAGATGATGAGGCAAAGCTTGAAACCACCCTGCAATCCTCTCATTACCCTTTGCCTTTGCTTGAATTGCTCCCATTGCCTAATGCCACCTCTCCCTTCAGCCATGCCTGTCAGCTCCTCAGGCCCAGCTTAAGGCTTGCCTCCAACCATCAGTACATCGATCACTACTTTGCCTCCCCTGAGAGACGGGTGGTTGCACAAGGCCCCAAAGGAGCTTTGATCTAGGAGTCACACAATCAGGGCTGTGGCCCCGACAATGGCTGTGAATAAGCCAATTTGTCTCCTCAGTACACAGATGAGAAATCTCAGTCTGTAGAGACTGAGTTTTATGCTACCATGGCTTATGGCAGCATCAAAGGCCAGATTAGCACCCAAGTCCTCTGACTCTTGTCTCCAGCTATGGTTCTTCCCACTAAAGAGTGCGTGGCTGCTTCCAGACCTCTTAGTTGCCAACCATAAACAACTTATTCAGGCTCTCTTTGAAGATAGAGATGGAAATCAAAAGACTACATGCATTGGATAATTTGGTGGCATAGTGGCCCAATTTTACAGCCTAATGAGAGGGATCTCCTCCAAATAACTGTCTTCTGGGCTTATGTTACACATTCTGACTCACAGGCTATGCTTTTAAGGAGAATACAGGGTAAATCACTCTAGTCTGTGGGCACTTATTTCTATTCTACCAAAGAGGTTTTAAAATTTGAGGAACGTATACTTGTATTCAAGTACAGTTAAGGTACAATGGGTTAGAATATGGGAGAACACAGCAATAGTATTTATTCATCTCAAGTACCTCTCAGTAGATAATTAACCTAGGCCATGGTAAAAACAATTCTCTTAGGCCCATTTCTCTTGTGCTAATGGTGTTGTACTACCTGCTGTAGTATTTTTCCTCAGTTTCCTTGTAACAGAACAGTTACTATAATATTGCAAGTACTACCTCTTTTGTAGCTGCTCCATTTTCCTCCTTGCAATAGAAAAGCAATGATAGAGGAAAGTGTTTCATATTTTCATTTATGAAAATGTAATTCTTATGAAATTTGGAGTGGCAGTCTAATGTGCCCACCTCTTGCAAGGTTTCCTGTACCATCAACTAAGAGAAGCAGATCTTTCATCCATAAATAATACATAGTTTCTAAGGTACTTCTCTGTTCTGATACATATTTTGCTCCTCACTGGGTATTTGTGTGAAAGCAAAGATCTATCACAGGGAGTTCTGAATTTGGGGGGGTCATGGGCCCTTTTGGCAGTCTGATGAAGCTTTTTATGAGTGTATAAAATAATATCCACTGGAAACCAATTATACTGTAATACAGTTCTATCCATAGACCTCTTCTTGTGTCTTAAACCTATTCTACAACTGACTGTGGCTCCTCCAACTACCTAAATTTTGGCTCTTCAAAGTGGAATTATGAGGTTAGAAACACAACATCTTAGTACAAAGTAAAAGAAGTACCAAAGCTCAAATACAAAGCCCAGGTTACAAAGTGCAAAGGCATTGGACCCCCTTGGGGAGCTGGGCTAGCTAGTTAGCAGGTGGTTGCTGACCTGGGATGCTTCCAGGGTAGTGCAAAGGCTCTCTCCCCGCATCCCCCAAATCTCTCTTCTCCCTGTCCACTCAGGCTTGAAATCCCTTAATAGAGTCTAACTCCTTTGGTTTAATTAAATAGAGGATTTACTCTTGTTAAAAAGCAAAAACCCATGGGAGAGGTAACACTCGATGCCAAAGATTTTCAAATTTATTTTCAGCAGGAGAATCTGTTTTCAAATGCAACTTTAAATAGAAGGCTGACATGTAAATGAAGGCAAATTTTATAACAATTTAGTATGATTTTATAAGCTGAATTATATATACACAAATAATATATGTTAGCTGTATTTTTTACATATTTATATACAAATCAACTCTGTAAATAATAAGGCTGTTTTGATGAAGGCAAACCAAGAGCTACAGGTAATAACTGCAGTCCCATCCATCACACCATACAATTCATTTCTGTATCTTATTTTGCCTGCACAAGATGGAGAAAATCTTGACATACGTAGATAAGTAATTTCAAATAGCTAATTTATGGTTATGATACTTAAGATCTCAGGATTTTCTTCAGTTTTAAAGGACCCAGAAGCTTTAATGAATAGTAGGAAAGTTTTGTTTCAAAATAGAATTAATAACAATATTGAACAACTGCTCATATCCCTTAGTAATTAAGTATTAGTTGGTAAGTACTGAGTTTAGGGAGATTTGACCAATAGATTTCCTAAAGAATTTGAAACCTGACTCCACTTACTTCATAACGTTTGCAAAGTAGCTTAATCTTAGTCTCAATCTCTTCATGTGTGAAATGGTTATAAAAATAGCATCTTTTTAGTAGGTATTATTATATAATGTACATAAAGCACTTAGCACAGTGTCTGGCACAGTTAATAAATGCTATTATTATTGAAAGATTGAATGACCTGAGATACTTTTGAAATGTGTCATGTAATTTTTAGGATGTTCCATCATGTCCCATTTCAGTTTCTTTTCCGATATCTCAGCACCCTTCTTTTTAGATATTCCCTCAATTTTAAAACAATCTAATTTTATTTCCCATGTGGAGGCCAAATTTTTATACGCTTTATTTCTGATCTTTTATCTGCAGTTGTAAACAAAATAATGTTGCAACCTTGAACTGCAAAATGAAGATTGTTCAGCACAGTTCAAATCAGGTAAAAACAGACCCAAACTTAAAATGAGCAATGAAACAACCTGTAATGCTATATTATCACAATGCAACATATGTTATTGTAATTGTACAGCTGAGCATACGCACCAGAGAACTTGCCTGGTTTTTACTGTATGGTAGCATACATACATAGCAATACTAATATTGGTTAACATTTACTTAATGCCTACTAGGGGCCAGGCATTGCTTTAAGACCGTGACATTTATTAGCTCATTTAATTTTCACTTTTGTTTCTTTGTATGATTATTAGAGGATATATGAGCAGATCCAAATTTCAAAAGATGACCAGTATATACCCTGTGTAATGAGTAACAGCACAAACCTGTTGTTGGTACCTAATGGATTAAAATATGGTATCTGACTTAAATTGTACATATTGTTCTTTGTTACACTTTACAAGAGTTTAAATAGTTATCATACAATGAAATAAGAATTAAATGCTTACAGCCTCCCTGAATGTAACAATTTGAAAACTCACACATGAAGTCTTATCATTCATTTATCCTGGAATATGAAAAGAGCCAAATCAGATCTTCTTCTGGCAGTGTGGGTGTGAAAAAGGAAGAAGAAAGTATGAAATTTTTAATATTAAGATTTAATATCATTTTTCAGAAAGACCTGGCACCTATTATGAGCCAGAAATGTTAATATATTTTCTATAACCCCCATAGCAACTTTGTCCCTAGTAGGCGCCATTATCCTGAATTTACAGAGGAAAAAACTGAGAACTTGAGATGGAATTTGCTTGCTAGGGGTTACAAAACTGGAAAATGGCAGATAGGACCCTGGCTCTGGCCTACCTGACTTCAGACCCTTCTGCCTCCCATTTCGCCTCCCCACTTCATAAGCCAGGACAGTGAAAACAAGCGAGGAAGAATAACTTGCCCCTGGAAACAGCTAGTTGGTGGCAAGGCTGTCCAGGAAGCCAGGAGCAAGGGTGTTTCACTAGGTCAGCTCCCCCGGTGGCCCCATGGAAGGAGCCCTGTGAAACCAGGCCTACTGGGGCCAGCAAGGTCACTCCTTCACTTCTAGATTCAGCACCAGATTACATAGCTTCAGTGAGGAGACTGCATGGGTGAGGAGCCCCATCTGTTCTCTCCTGAGTACCTATGATGTGCAAAACCCTGCTCAGTGTGGTGGAAGATTTGAAACACAGACAAAGGAAACTACCCCTGTCCTCATATCAGTGTGGGAAAAAAGGCACCATTACATGGAATCTTAAATAGGATCGTGGGAGGAACCTCAGTAGTGTGTTGGTTCTCTCCCTCAACCCCTATGATAATGTAAATTTTTAATTGACAGTACAAAACATGGTACAATACAATACGTGAAAACCGCTCACAGTCATAACTAATATTTTCAGAGCACTCATTTGTATCAGGACCTTTGTTAAGTGCTTTGAATTATCTCATTTAAATCTAAATACAATCCTGTAAGATACTCTTATTGTGGACATTTTACACATGAGGAAATAGAGGCTGTTTCTAGGAGGTCCCCCACCTGGTAAGAATTTGCACCAGGGAGGCTGACCCAGAATCACTTTGCTCAGAGCTACAGAGTGATTGGAGTTCAGCGGAAGCTAGTCTGGGAACACGTGCAAGGATCTCAGCACAGAAACTCAAGAAACACACCATTCTCAAGATCGAGAACTCACTAGAGCTAGATTTTTTATGAATGTTATCTGACGTGGGTATAGCCTCTGGTGGCCTCTCCCCACTCCCAGAGTAATGGCTTGTGTGTGTGTGAGAGAGTGTGCCGGACACAGCTAATGACAGCTGTCACATCACTGTCTTCAGCTTTTCCAGCACTCCAAACCAATAACTAACTGAAATTCTGAATAGCAGCAACACGCAAAGGTGATACACCACCACCACTACCGCTGTTTTGGGGAATGCATTTCATAGGTAGAAAGAACGTGAAAAGTCACTGTTTTCCTGAAAACTCTTTCTAAGCAACCTGAAGAGAAAGCTCTCTTTCCTGACAGAAGTGGGGACATTGCAAATGCCATCGCAGTCCTTGGGTAATGACTGTGTGTCATAAATAGGATATGGCAATTCTGGATGTCTTTGGAGCTATTTCCTTTTGTTCAACTAATTTAATTTACCAAGTGCTCCTGGGAAAAGGGGGTGGGGAACCAAGATGCTGACTCCACATTTCCAGAAAAGTCAACATTTTTTTTTTAAACTGCTCTCAAGGAAATTACATCTGATTGTTGTCTGCTGGCTCCCTCAAACTCTACCTCTGTCAGAATTCTGCCCCGGCAGGTGTGAGAGAGAATAGATGCAGAACTCAAGTGAATATCCACATCTGTTTTTGGAAAAAAGGAACAGAAGCAGCACAGACGGAAGTAAAAGAGATAATTGCTGGCTTGAACAACAATACATTTTACTTGTGGGCAGAGGGCCAGCTTACAGCAGGCGGACTATGCAGGCCCATCTTATTGGAATTCAGGGGTGGGCCTCCCTTCTTGTCCGGAGACAGCTGTAAACCAGCAGCCCATAGCATCACAATCAGGCACTGAGTTTTGTCAAGGAATGCTGATATGTACAGAAGCAGCTTTGTCTCTTCCGACTGCACCCCGCCTGGTGAAATGACAGTCAATCTCTGATTCCAGATGACAAGAACTGGATAAAAACTTACAACAAATGGCGACCTTTCAAGAGATTAATTTGTTTACCAACAAAATGTTCCCTCTTTGTCATCTGAGATGGGGGTGACCTTCACTTTCCCACATCTAGGCTGAAAGGATGCTGACTATAGTCATCTGTTAAGTTAACTCCATCTCAGCAATTATTCCCTTTTCTATGTTTAGTGACAAGAAGGGTTTATTAATTCACTCTGCTTCTTGTTATGGTTTATAAATGCAACAAGCTCATTCTGAATTACTGCAGTGTAACATCAATTTGTTTAAATCTAATTTTGCTACCGTTGCCAAATTATGTTGTGACTGTAATTGTGGCCATATGCATGGGCTTAAAACACAATCATGTTTCGAAATCATCCTTCGCCCCCCCTCCCCCCATACCCCCACCTCTTACTTCTGGTGCTTCTTCTAATCATTTGACATTAACACAATTGCCTCACTTTCCATTACTTTATCACTGCAGAGATGAATGTCCTTTCAGTGAGAGAGATTACTATGTACACCCCAAGTGAAACAGTGAAGAATGAAACTATGATTTGTGAAGTGTGGTTGCTACCCAACTAAGTTGGTAAAAAACACTGCATAACATATGACTCATAAAATCTAGAAATCATAATAGTATTAAATTCAACCTCATGAATAAATAAAAGACTCTAAGTTTACATTGCATTATATATTTATTTATTTGGAAAGTGGGACCAAAGAACTGGTATAATTCTACAGCAACTCGTATGTTGCCAAAAAGAAAAATGGTTTTATGATTCTTTTCTAGGTCATAATGGTTATAATCAGAGTTATTTGTGCAGCATTTCAAAGCAATGTTTTGTTTGGCTATTTTGTTATGCATTCATAATCGTTCTTTTAAAATTCATGTTAACAGATACATGTTTCAAGCCTGTTAAGAAACCCTTTTTATTAAAAAGAAATAAATCAGAGTCAAATTTTCTGTGCATCTTTTAAGTGTTACATTAAAAAGTGTAACTGGAACTACATGTCAGTAAGTATGAACACTATTAGAGATTTCCTATTCTCTCCCCATACCTCTATGGCTGTACTCAAAAAAGATAAAAGAGGTTTTTTTTTAATTTGGAAGATGTAGGATATTGGAAAGATCCTCGTTTCACTATTAATACTTTTTTGTAAATTGATTTTACCTAACAAAGTTACAGGAGATAAAATTCTGAAGGCAGTTTTGTGGGGTGTGTGTTTTCAATGCATTAAAAAACCTTTGCATCAAGCCCCTTTTATCAGGAAGGATACACTTCATGAAATGGAGAAAACACCATTTTCTAGGATCTAATAATGCAAATTAGCTAAATATTCAAAAATGCTCTGTCAAAAATGTCTAACAGTATTTACAGGCTTTTGACAAGCTGTTCAAGTTTCATAAGAAGTAAGGAAACACATGGCCCTCGGCAGCCAAATAATAATCCCTGTTGAGTGTTTAGTTTTAGAAAGGGATTAGCCTTGATGGTGCTTTTCTAATTAACCATACATCACAACGCAAGACGTTGCTTCAGTTTAGGTAAGCGCTTTCAAAAACATTTTTATAAGTGGTAAATCACAGCTGTGTTTATTCCCAAATGCTCTATGTGATTGTTTAAAACCAATCACCTGAGTATTTCTCTCATAGGACTTTTGGCACAATGCTCCTGTTCTATAAATTCAAAATGAAAATACTGTTTTTCTGTTAGTACCATCATATATACATATAACAACATTAACTGATAGAATCAACTATTTCGATGGAAATGCCACTAGTCACTTTGCACAAAATGTAGCTAATGTACATAGATTTTAAAGTGCTCTGGTGCAGATTTTTATGGAGTCAAGTTTTATGGGGGAAAAGGATCTTCAGTACAATAAGTGAATATACATTATCTACAGGTCATACAACGTAAACTGCTTTCCCAAATCTTCTGTGTTCAAAGTACATGAGCATAACATCTAAGGCATGCATCCTATTTGGGAATTAGAAAAAAATCTAATCAACAACTAAGATTCTGCCCAGCATTTTGGGTATTATTTTGAATTCCTATTTATGCCTGAATCTTCACTCTGATTCATTAAAGCAAAGCATAATCCTCTCTAAATCTAGACATATGCCTTTTCAAACTTCAATACTCATCAGAAAAAGTTTGCATGAAATGCAGCAGTGGCCTTAGGCTACAAAGCTTCCCCACTCCACCAGCTAAGCCAATATTAACTCTAGATTGAAGGGGAAAACCAACAACAAAAGAGAAATCAGCTTGTCTGGATAGCCAGAGAAATAATATTTTTATTTCAAGGGCCTTGGGCTCATGGGAAGCAGATAAAACGCCTTTCACATTATTCACATTGACATTTTAAATAAAGTTTTAGCAGAAATAAAAATATCTAACTTTCTGGTTATTTCTTAGGCTATAAAGTGTTTCCATGATAAAGTGCTCTTAAACCAAACCTGTTAGAATAACATGAAGTACATATAAAGAAACTAGAAATACATTTCATGGTGAACGTGAATGAAGTAGGCAGTTGAAAATGTCTATGTAGGAAATTCGGAAGATTAAGAGACTATTATGCTGGTCAGAAATGGTTTTGCAGTTTAATTCTAAAATTAATCTTTTAGTTTTGATTTTACCAAAGTATACATTTAAGAGCTTTTGAGAGAAGCCAAAGGTTAAAAAAATGTACTGAAAAATATATAAATGTCACCTCAGTAATTGTTTCCAGTATTAGAAATGATCTCAAACGAATCCCCCAATTAGCACTTAATCCTCCTAAGAAAACCCCACAACACAGAGAGAGTACAATCCTTGCCTTGGGACACTTAACAGGAAGTCAACAGCAAAAACAGGCACAGATTATGAGATCCCTTACTGCCTGTCTCGGTCTAGGAGTTTGCTTTTCCTCTCATCATGTTTGTTTTCCTTCTCATCATGTCGCAGACATAAAAGATTAACCCCCGGTTGCCTCAGATTTACAGTAATATTCTTAAATTTTGGGTATTGCATGAGCACACACCATTGAAGCTGATCCTGTGCTGTTGTTTTCTTTTGATTTTTCTCTTGGTAAGCCTAATGTCGAAAAAAATATTTAAAATTTCTTTATTAAGTCTTTTTGTTGTTA
This sequence comes from Manis pentadactyla, assembly GCF_030020395.1. Lineage (NCBI taxonomy): Eukaryota > Metazoa > Chordata > Mammalia > Pholidota > Manidae > Manis > Manis pentadactyla. The sequence goes on along the minus strand of NC_080029.1, from coordinate 115,267,115 downwards.
AATCATTTCATCCTTGTTAAAATCACGATACTAGATTACTTAAGAACATCAAGGAAAATAGAGAAATTTGAATGACCTACAAACAGATCTTTTAAAAATAGGCTTACTTTCTAAAATCATGTCTAATTATAAACAGAATGAAAGCCACCCCCTTTCATCTCCAAAAAAACTCTAAGGACAAAAGGACCCAAAATCTTTACCAAAATCTACATTATATTTCACATTTCTACTAATGACTTGATTTTTTTAAAGAAATTAGAAGCTCATTAAAACAACTCATTACTTACACATGTTTTTCTCTGATTAATATATGGCAAGCTGGTTCCATAGGTCTCATTTACAGCAGATCTGTGGTGGATGTTTTCAGGATCCTGCATGATTTTTACATTCAACCCTATCTTTCGCTGAAACAAAGAAACAATGAAACTTTCATGCTGGATGAACTAAAATGCTTACTAACATTTTAAATTCTCAGAGGAGTGTAAAGTTATTTGAAAAATAATGATTTTAATGTAATTCTTATTAAAACTATATATGTATTTGGTTTTTTATTTAGATTGCTAATTGGTCTCTTTTATTTACAGAAAAAGAACTTTCCACAGATTTTCCTTCATGTACCCTATTGCTCGTACAAATACATCCTCAGACACATTCATTTTTCTCAAAAATAAGGCTGGAAGTCAAACAAGGTGGACAAAGGACTGGTATGCTCTAGCCTTGATTTATTTTTAGCTTTCCAGGTCAAGGATTTTGCCAGTGAAATCTATACTACAAATACACAGGTAGAGGGCTCCCTTGGTCTGTTAATGTGGCCACTTTCCTCAAGGGACACTTCCAGGTAAATCTCAATTTGGACTTGCTAATTTACTGCTACAAATTTATTTACTCCTTCACAAGATTTTGCTATATCTAGAAAAAATGTATGCTTAGAAAAAAGCAGCTCATTCGAATCACGTGTTCCTCATTTTAAATAATTCAAATTAGTTACCAATGAGGTGCTTAAATATAAACCACCAGACTAGGCAGCACAGTGGGGATACAAAGGGCCATTTGGAGATGCATCCAGACCGATGTTCTAGTCCTGCTGTACCCTGGACTGCTCGTGTGTAACCTTGGGTAAGTCACTTCCCCTCTTGGAAATCATTTTCTTTATTTGCAAAATGCAGGCAACTATGATCTGATGCTGAAAGTTGACACTTAATGCTATATGATATTATCAACAGTTTATGAAGTCTTGTGACTTTACAAAATTGTGATATAGTTCACATACTATAAAGTTCACCCCTTTGAAAGTGTGCGATTCAGGGGCTTTTAGCATTTTCACAGGTTGCGCATCTATCATCCCTGCCTTATTCCAGAACACTTTCAGCGCCCCACAAAGAAGCGTCACACCCATCAACAACACTTGCTTTTCCCTCCTCCTTCCAGCCCCTGGCAACTCCTTACCTACTTTCTGTCTCCTAGATGTGCCCATCCTGGACATTTTATATAAATGGAATCATAAAATATGTAGCCTCTGTAACTTTTTAAAAAGGAGTGTTGTGAGCAACTAAAAAAACCTGATATCCTTTCGGTTGAGTATCTTAGTCTGAGGGTGATCTCATGCAATTGTTAAAATGGCTGTAGGGGCCAGACAGATGAGTTCATGATCTAGGTCTTTCTTTGGTTTTAAGGATTCATAAACGGGCTGTGCCTAAGGTCAAAGTGAAAGGGAAGACTACAAAAATACCTGCAGAATGTATGCTTCTAGATAAGTTATTTCTTAACATAAGCTCCAAACTTTCCTTCAATATTTTTAATAGCAGTTTTTAAACCAAATGTGGGGAAGCTGGGGTTCCTATGGCCAGGATCGTCACTGAACTTAAACCACCTGATGATGTAACGGGCCTGTTGCTAGGCTACCGCTTCCACACCTTTAGGCAATAAGCTATTACTGCTCTATATAGAGAGCTCGGCCCAGTGCTCTGGGCAGAGGTAGGGATGCTAGTGCTCGACCTAAGGCCAGGAGAACAAGCCGGGTAATAAACCCTTTCACCCCAAAGAACGTTTTGCTGTCCGTTTCTTTGGTCACATTGAATCCATAGCAAACTTGCCCAGGGCTGAAACCCATTGGCAAGACACTGAATCTTCAAATAACTGCTCTCAACTGTCTACTTTATTTAACCCATGCAGGGACACAGGTTGCAAATAAGACATCTACTCCCTTCTCCTTGAAGTTTTTGTAGTTACAAAAACAATGTAGTGCCTAATTACAAATGGCTTTTCTTCTGTAGGTAAACTGTCTTGCCAATGGGTTTCAGCCCTGGGCAAGTTCGCTATGGATTCAATGTGACCAAAGAAATTGACAGCAAAACGTTCTTTAGGGTGAAAGGGTTTATTACCAGGCTTGTTCTCTGGGCCGTAGGTCGAGCACCGTGTCTCTGCCTCCACCCAGAACACTGGGCCCAGCTCTCTCTATAGCACAATAATAGCTTATTGCCTAAAGGTGTGGAAGCGGTAGCCTAGCAACAGGCCCGTTACATCATCAGGTGGTTTAAGTTCAGTGACGATCCTGGCCATAGGAGCCCCAACTTCCCCACAGTAACACATTAGAGGAGAAAATGGAAGTTCCTATGGCTAGGATCCTCACCTGACCCTAAACTACTTGATGATATAATTGGCCTACTGGGTAGGCAATGAGCCTTCATTGTGAGGTGTTACTGTATACGAGCTCCACCCAGTGCTTGGCCAGGAGGCAAAGATGGAGATTTATTGTGAACTTTCCAGAGGCAGATGTGATTCCAGCACTCTACCTGCCACCATGAGAATAAAGCTTGTTATACAACCTTTTGCCCCCAAGTTCTGTTGTTGTTACTTGTTTTCACCGAATCCAGAGTGAACTTGCTGGAGGCAATCCCCCTGAGGCGAGACACCCACACTCCAGCAAACCCTAGTCTGGGGTTTTCTCGTGGAAGCTGAGTGCCTCTTTTATTGGGACTTAATTTTTTACCCGAACATAATTTTTTCCTTCTTAATTAAACTTTTAGAATAATTTCCCTTCTTCCAAGGATTGGGATATTGCTAATATGTATTATATTGACTGGATGTAGTTTCTGTAATTAGGGTGTTTTTAAAATGTGTATTCTGGCTATAATTGATGGTAATACCTTCAGCTATCATGTCTAAGCTTTGTTAGAACTTTTTAATTCTGGGATCATTGGCTCAGTGAACCATAGCAATTTTCTGAGTTTTATTATGCTCCATCAACTTTGTGAGGTTATAGGACTAGCATAGGAGGAAATAATCAGATACAGAATCGTTGTTAAAACTGGCATTAAAATCCACTTGTTTTCTGCCCATTTTTACATTTCTGTGGTATTGAACATAGAAATTTCTGGAAATAAAATGTAAATAAGAAACAACAGAAATGATAGGTTGTAATATCAGTTCTTAATTAGTTGACTTCGAAGGCAATGGGAAAGGTCCCTTAAGATTACTAATATTCTAAAATTCACTATTGTGGAACCAAAACGTGTGTATACCAAAATAATATGTAGCACATATGATTTAATTTTCCTTTTCAAAACATATTAAAGGAGGGTGGGGCCGCTGGGGCTCCTCCCCCGGGGCAGCTCAGCGGGAGGGGTGCAGCGCGTGCCATGCGTGCGGCCCGGGCTGGTGCCCGGCTCCTCCTTTATACAGTACCATTTTAACGGCTGATCAGGAAATATGGGATGTATAAAATCAAAAAGGAAAGACAATCCGAATGATGATGGAATAGATTTGAAGACTCAACCTGTTCCAGAATCTCAGTTTTTACCAGGACAGAGGTTTCAAACTAAAGATCCAGAGGAGCAAGGAGACAGTGTGGTAGCCTTGCACCCCTATGATGGCATCCATCCACGACTTGTCTTTCAAGAAAGGAGGGAGGATGACGGTGCTGGAGAAGCATGAAGAGCGGTGGAAAGCTAACTCCCTTTCGACAAAGAGAGAGGGCTTCATCCCCAGCAACTATGTAGGCAAAGCCACACCTTGGAAACAGAAGAGTGGTTTTTCAGGTATATAACCAGGAAAGATGCAGGAAGGCAGCTCTGGCCCCAGGGAACAGCGCTGGATCTGTTCTCATCAGAGAAAGTGAAACACTAAAAGGAAGCTCTTCTCTACATGTCGGAGATTAGGACCCTGTGCATGGTGATGTTATTAACACTGCAAAATTAGAAGTCTGGACAATGGGAGGTATTACATCCCACCACGCATCACACTTCCTCGTATTAGTGACATGATTAAGCATTACGAAAAGCAGTCAGATGGCTTGGGCAGAAGACTGGAGAAGGCATGTTTCAGTCCCAAACCACAAAAGTCGTGGGATAAAGATACCTGGGCATGTTTAAGTTGGTGAGAAGGCTGGGTGCTGGACAGTTTGGGGAAGTCTGGATGGGTGACTATAACAATAGTACCCAAGTGGCTGTAAAAACCCTGAAACCAGGCACTATGTCAGTGCAAGCATTCCTGGAAGAGGCAAACCTCAGGAAGACCCTTCGACAGGACAAGCTGGCGAAGCTGTCCGCCGTGGTCACCAAAGAGGAGCCCATCCATATCATCATCGAGTACATGGCCAAGGGCAGTTTGCTGGAGTTCCTGAAGCATGGCAAAGGGGGCAAAGTGCCACTTCCAAAGCTAAGTGACTTTCTGCCCAGATCGCAGAGAGAATGGCGTACACTGAGAGAACTACATTCACCGAGACCTATGAGCAGCTAATGTCTTGGTCTCAGAGTCACTCATGTGCAAAAGTGCAGATTTGGCCTTGCTCGAGTAATTGAAGATAACGAGTACACAGCAAGAGAAGGTACCAAATTCCCCTGTAAGTGGACGGCTCCAGAGGCCATCAACTTCAGATGTTTCACTATTAAGTCTGATGTGTGGCCCTTTGGAGTTCTCCTGTATGAAATCGTCACCTATGGGAAAATTCCCTACCCAGGGAGAACTAATGCCGACGTGATGACCACCCTGTCCCAGGGCTGCAGGATGCCCCGCATGGAGAGCTGCCCGGATGAGTCTACGACATCATGAAAATGTGCTGGGAAGAGAAGGCAGAAGAGAGGCCCACGTTCGATTACTTGCAGAGCGTCCTGCGTGATTTCTACACGGCCACGGAAGGGCAGTAACAGCAGCAGCCTTAGGGCAGAGGGCTCGGGGCCATGGGCAGGTATGGCGGCCCCCCTGAGGGGCTAAAAATAGCGGTCGCTGGTCGCACGAGATGTTTCATGTGCTGCCGTCTACCGTCTCTGCCTCCTTCCTGCAAATGAGGCCAGATTACTCAGGAAGAGCGCTTTCTACGTGGAAAAGTGTTCCCTTCTCATAAGCTGACGCCCATCGGTTAGCGGCCTGGACGGCTCCCAGCTGGCCGTCTGGCTTTGCTAGACCAACATCGGGATATAGTCTTCTGAGAAGGAAACACCAGTTCTATCTGGAAGGCACCCAACGTTGGCCTCTCGTTTACAATTCAATGTGAGACTCAAAGGTTCAGAGGTCATCTCCATAAATCCCAAATAGTAGCAGAACTAATAAACTCATTTACAAAAGTGAAAAAACAAACAAAAATATTAAAGGAGTCTACATTTAAATAATATTAACATATAAAATGGTTTCTCTGAACATCACTACCAAATACATTCATAACCTAAATTTTTCTTACAAATCATCTATGGAGATGTAAAGAAAAATACTTAAAAGCACAGCTGCATTATCAGCTTATGATAAGATTTTTTCAAGAAAAACAATTGTAGATTGAAAAAACAAGATCATTCCATTGAGCAGAGAAGCATGCTCTGGAAGATTAACATTTTTTACTAACAGTAAGATAAATATCAGAAATAATTTCAGAAATTTTTCTTAAATTGGTCAAGAAAAGACAGCAATTTATTTAATCTATCTTGAGTCACTAAACAATCTAAACTTTGTATTCTCTCCTTTTGATAGTAATTACAAGAAGATATATCAAATGTGACTCTCATTTAGACTTTGGTTTGTAAGAACAAAAGTTATTATCAGAGCCAATTACTGTTTTACCTACATGGCTGCACAGAAGCAGGGAGCTCAATTTTCATCTCATCAGTGATTTTGTGGTATTTATTTTATTACTATGCCCACAAAGCTATATAAGAGGGAAATAGCTTATGCTATTAAAACTAGGGTTTGAACATAAGAGGCTAAGATTTCTTTTAGAAAAAGTTCTGAATTAAAAACACTAGGCAGTGTGTAACGCCAGCTCCACAGACATGGGCAGACCATTAAATGACATACATCTGAGCAGTAGATCCCACACAGAGTAATCAAAATTGAAATGCTTCACAAACAAAGTTGAGAAAGGCTATTTACTAAGTTACAGTATGTTCAGCATAACACAATTCTCAACAGTGTTTGCTACAAGTAATGCCTTCTAAAGGGTATTTTGCTTAATATAATATTCCCACTGGTTAAAGGCATCTGCTGTTTAATCTCAAAGCGAGAAAAAAAAATTCAGTCCCTTTCAACACTCTGTTTCTTTCAACCACTATTATATTTCATGGAAAAGAACGATTGGCACCAAGTCCTGGTTCCAGTCCTATGACCTAGATTTCTCATTTGTAAAGCTGGGTAATACTACCTACCTTCACACAGTGGTTTGTGAGTTTTGAATGACTAATGTACATTAACTGTCTTGTAAATGATAAAGTACTACTCAGGAGCCTAATGGCCAAAAAGTAATGACTGCAATGGATTGAAAGACTTCAAATATATAAAAATTTATGAGTTCTTAATATTTTCTCCTTCCTCCCACAAAAAACTAATAACATTGATAAATCTGATAGTAGATAAATTAAAAAAAAGAATCAAGCACTTATTTTGCTTTTCCTGAAAATCTATTTTTCAGATTGGCCAAAGAGTTGGCATGGGAAAGTTCTCTATAGAAGTTAATAATGCAGAAAGAATGATAGGGGTTTCAAAATGGTGCTTTTATAACTCTAATAAAATAATGGATTAGCAACCATTCATGTTTACTTAAATACCATTAGGTGAAAGGTTGTAGGGAACTTTATATAAAGGATAGATTGAGCTGGTAATACCCAGACTCCCTGATCAATCTTATTGTTAAAAGAGGAAAAATAAGAGGTTTGGCTTAAAGATGGTGGTGTGAGAGGTGAGACAGAAACCTCCTCCCAAAACCACATATATGATGAAAATATAGCAATATGACTAATCTCGAAAGAGCAACAGGAAAGAATGCTGTGACAGTCTGCCTACATTTGGGGAAAAGAGCAGACCTCACAGAAAAGGGTAAAGTACCAAAATCATGATCTGGTAGGACCCAAGCCCTTCCCCGACCCCAGCTCACAGGCGGGAGGAAGAGAAATGGAGCAGGAAGGGGGCGGAGGCCTAGGACTGCTGAACACCCAGCCCTGGATATCTGCTCTGGGAGCATGAAACAACATTACATGGTGCTCTGGAGATTAGTGGGGTTGGAAGGCTAAGGTAGGCAGAATACCTGGAGACACTGAGATTCCAGCTTCTTGTGGAGAACAGGCACGCACAACTGGCTGCTCTGGGACAAAAGAAAGGTGGGCATTCTGAGAGACTTCCCAACAGTGAGAGGGCTGATAAAGGGACAAAGATTGCACAGAGCTTGCTGCTCAGGAGAAAGGACAGGTGGACAAAGTTGCTCCAGCACTCTCAGCCCAGCACATTGGGAACTTTCTGGAGGGGCTGCATCACCCTGGCTGGTAACAGCTCTGAGGCCCCCAACCACAACATGCAACCTGCTGCTCCTTCCTCCTGGCTGGCACCGGATCGCAAACCTGTTGCCCCTGCCATTGTGCCAGGCCAGCCAGAGAGTGGCTGGCCTATAGCAGCTAAAAGGACATAGCATAGAGGCTCCTCCCTGAACACTTGGCCCACTGGCCCTGGCAGTAGAGGCATGCACTGCAGCCGGGAAGCAGGAAAGAGCTCTTTCTTCCCAGCAGGCACCAGCGCCCTTGGCCTGCGACCCCCGCCATTGCTCCAAGGGCTGAGCAGCTACAGAGAGTAGAGCTTCTGGGCACTAGAGGGCACTACCTACAAATATGAAATGTCAAAGGAACCTGGTTCAACCCAAAATCCCACAAACACCAGAAAGAGGCCCAAGTGAAACTGAAACTCACCAATCTTCCTGAAAGAGATTTCAAAATAAAAATCATAAACTTGCTCATGGAGTTACAGAAAAATATTGAAGACCTCAGGGAGGAATTCAAAAAAGAGATAGAAACTTAAAAATACAGTATCCGAAATGAAACATACAGTGGAGGGATTTAAAAGCAGATTAGATGAAGTAGGAGAGATGGTAAATGAAATAGAAATTAGAGAAAAGGAATACAAAGAAGCTGAGGCACAGAGAGATAAAAGGATTTATAGGAATGAAAATATTGAGAGAACTGTGTGACCAATCCAAACGGAAAAATATTTGCATTATAGGGGTACCAGAAGAAGAAGAGAGAGAAAAAGGGATAGAAAGTGTCTTTCGGGAGATAATTTCTGAAAACTTCCCCAGTCTGGGGAAGGAGATAGTCTCTCAGGCCATGGAGGTGTCCAGATCTCCCAACACAAGGGACCCAAGGAAGACAACACCAAGACATATAATGATTAAAATGGCGAAGATCAAGGATAAGGAGAGTATTAAAAGCAGCCAGAGAGAGAAAAAAGACCACATAACAAAGGGAAACCCCATCAGGCTGTCATCAGGCTTCTCAGCAGAAACCTTACAGGCCAGAAGGGGGTGGCATGATATATGTAATGCAATGAAGCAGAAGTGCCTTGAACCAAGAATACTCTATCTGGAAAGATTATAATTTAAAATTGAAGGAGGGATTAAACAATTTTCAGATAAGCAAAAGCTGAGAGAATTTACTTCCCACAAACCATCTTTACACTGTATTTTGGAGGGACTGGTATAGATGGAAGTGTTCCTAAGGCTAAATAGCTGCCACCAGAGGAAATAAAACCACAGTAAATAAAGTAGACCAATTAATTACTAAGCTGCAAAATTAAATCAACTACCCCTAAAGTCAGTCAAGGGATAGACAAAGAGTACAGAATATGATACCTAATAAATATATAAAGAATGGAGGAGGAAGAAAAGGAAGGGAGGGGGAAAAAAGAAGCTTTAGATTGTGTTTCAAATAGCATACTAGGTAAGTTAAGTTAGATTGTTAGATAGTAAAGAAACTATCCTTGAACCTTTGGTAACTACGAGTCTAAAACCTGCAATGACAAAAAGTACATAACTACCGATAATTACCCTAAATGTAAATGGACTGAATGCACCAATCAAAAGACACAGAGTTACAGAATGGATAAAAAAACAAGACACATCTATATGCTGCCTACAAGAGACTCACTTCAAACCCAAAGACATACCCAGAGTAAAAGTGAAGTGATGGAAAAACATATTTCATGCAAGTAATAGGAAGAAAAAAGCAGGAGTTGCAGTACTTGTATCAGACCAAAAAAACTTCAAAACAAAGAAAGTAACAAGAGACAAAGAAGGACATTACATAATGATAAAAGGGTCAGTCCAACAAGAGGATATATAACCATTATAAATATCTACGTACCAACATAGGAGCACCTAAATATATACAACAAATACCAACAGAATTAAAGGGGGAAATGGAATGCAATGCATTCATTTTAGGAAACTTCATCACACCACTTACTCCAAAGGACAGATCAACCAGGCAGAAAATAAGTAAGGAGACAAAGGCACTGAACGACACATTAGAACACATGGACCTAACAGACATCTACAGAAGACTCCACCCAAAAGCATCAGGATACACATTCTTCTCAAGTGCACATGGAACATTTTCAAGAATAGATCATATACTAGGCCACAAAAAGAGCCTTAATTCAGAAGGTACAATTTCAGAGGGACTGCAATTGTACCAACCAGCTTCTCAGACCTCAAAGGTATGAAACTAGAAATAAATTATGCAAAGAAAATGAAAAAGCCCACAAACACATGGATACTTAACAGCATGCTCCTAAATAATCAATGGATCAATGACCAAATTAAAACAGAGATCAAACAATATATGAAGATGATTGAAAACAATAACTCAACACTGCAAACTCTGTGGGAAACAGCAAAGGCCATGCTAAGAGGGAAGTATATCGCAATACAGACCTACCTCAGGAAAGAACAACAATCCCATATGAACAGTCTAAACTCACAAATAATGAAACTGGAAAAAGAAGAACAAATGAGGCCCAAAGCCAATAGAAAGACATAATAAAGATCAAAGCATAAATAAATAATATCAAGAAGAATAAAACAATAGAACAAATCAATGAAAGCAGGAGCTGGTTCTTTCAGAAAATAAACAAAATAGATAAACCCCTAGCCAGACTTATCAAGAAAAAAAGAGACTCTACACACATAAACAGAATCAGAAATAAGAAAGGAAAAATCACTACAGACAACATAGAAATACAAAGAATTATTAGAGAATACTATGAAAAAGTATATGCTAACAAACTGGATAACCTAGAAGAAATGGACAAATTTCTAGAAAAATACAACCTTCCAAGGCTGACCCAGGAAGAAACAGAAAATCTGAACAGACCAATTACCAGCAACAAAATTGAATTGGTAATAAAAAAAACTACCTAAGAACAAAACCATTGTACCAGATGGCCTCACCACTGAATTTTATCAAACATTTAGTGAAGATCTAATACCCATCGTCCTTAAATTTTTCCAAACAGTGGAAGAGGAGAGAACGCTTCCAAACTTATTCCATGAGGCCAGCATCACTCTAACACCAAAACCAGGCAAAGACACCACAAAAAAAGAAAATTACAGAACAATATCCCTGATGAACATAGCTGCAAAAATAATCAACAAAATATTATTAAACTTCATTCAAAAATACATCAAAAAGGTCATCCATCATGATCAAGTACAATTTATTCCAGGGAAGCAAGGATGATACAATATTCAAAAATCCATCAACATCATTCACCACATCAAAAAAATGAAGTACAAAACTTACATGATCATCTCCGGAGATGCTGAAAAAGCATTTGACAAAAATCCAACATCCATTCATGATAAAAACTCTCAACAAAATGGGTATAGAGGGCAAGTACCTCAACATAATAAAAGCCACATATGACAAACCCACAGCCGACATTATACTTAACAGTGAAAAGCTGAAAGCTTTTCTTTTAAGATTGGGAACAAGACAAGGATGCCCACCAGCCCCACTTTTATTCAACAGAGTACTGGAGGTCCTAGCCATGGCAATCAGACAACACAAAGAAATAAAAGGCATCCAGATTGGTAACGAAGAAGTTAAACTGTCCTGTTTGCAGATGACATGATATTGCACATAAAAAACCCAAAATAATCCACCCCAAAACTACTAGAACTAATAACTGAATTCAGCAAAGTTGCAGGATACAAAATCAACACACAGAAATCTATTGCATCCCTATATACTAATGATGAAGTAGCAGAAAGAGAAATCAGGAAAATAATTCCACTCACAATTGCATCCAAAAGAACAAAATACTTAGGAATAAACCTAACCAAGGAGGTGAAAGACCTATACCCTGGAAACTACAAGATACTCATGAGAGAAATGAAAGAAGTCACCAATAAATGGATATACATCCTGTGCTCATGGATAGGAAGAATTAATATTGTCAAAATGGCCATCCTGCCTAGAGCAATCTACAGATTCAATGCAATCCCTATCAAAATACCAACAGCATTCTTCAACAAAACTAGAGCAAATAGTTCTAAAATTCATATGGAACCACAAAAGATCCCAAATAGCCAAAGCAATCCTGAGAAGGAACAATAAAGCAGGGGGGATTATGCTCCCTCACTTCAAGCTCTACTACAAAGCCACAGTAAACAAGGCAATTTGATACTGGCACAAGAACAGGTCCATAGATTAATGAAACAGACTAGAGAGCCCAGATATAAACCCAGGCATATATGGTCAATTAATATATGATAAAGGAGCCATGGACATACAATGGGGAAATGACAGCCTCTTCAACAACTGATGTTGGCAAAACTGGACAGCTACATGTAAGAGAATGAAACTGGATTACTGTCTAACTCCATACACAAAAGTAAACTCAAAATGAATCAAAGATCTGAATGTAAGTCATGAAACCATAAAACTCTTAGAAGAAAATATAGGCAAAAATCTCTTGAACATAAACATGAGCAACTTTTTCCTGAACACATCTCCTTGGGCAAGGGAAACAAAAGCAAAAATGAACAAATGGGCCTACATCAAGCTAAAAAGCTTCTGTACAGTGAAGGACACCATCGGTAGAACAAAAAGGCACCCTACAGTATGGGAGAATATATTCAAAAACGACATATCCGACAAGGGGTTAATATCCAAAATATATGAAGAACTCACACGCCTCAACACCCAAAAAGCAAATAACCCAATTAAAAAATGGGTTAAGGATATGAACAGATAATTCTCCAAAAAAGAAATTCAGATGGTCAACAGGCACATGAAAAGATGCTCCACATCGCTAATTATCAGGGAAATGCAAATTAAAACCACAATGAGATAGCACCTTACACCAGTTAGGATGGCCAACATCGAAAGACTAGGAACAACAAATGCTGGCAAGGATGCAGAAAAAGGGGAACCCTCCTATACTGCTGGTGGGAAGGTAAATTAGTTCAACCATTGTGGAAAGCAATATGGAGGTTCCTCATAAAACTAAAAATAGAAATACCATTTGACCTGGGAATTCCACTCCTAGGAATTTACCCAAAGAAAACAAGATACCAGATTCCAAAAGACATACGCACTCCTATGTTTATCGCAGCATTGTTTACCATAGCCAAGATATGGAAGCAACCTAAGTGTCCATCAGTAGATGAATGGATAAAGAAGATGTGGTACATACACACAATGGAATATTATTCAGCCATAAGAAGAAAACAAATCCTAACCATTTGCAACAACATGGATGGAGCTAGAGGGTATTATGCTCAGTGAAATAAGCCAGGGGGAGAAAGACAAGTACCAAATGATGTCCCTCATTTGTGGAGTTTAACAACAGAAAAACTGAAGGAACAAAACAGCAGCAGACTCACAGACTCCAAGAAGGAAGTAGCAGTTACCAAAGGGGAGGCGTGGGAGAAGGGAATTGAGTAGTATTATGATTAGTACACATGGTGTGGGGGGTCATGGGGAGGACAGTGTAGCACAGAGAAGACAAGTAGTGACTCTGAGGCATCTTACTATGGTGATGGACAGTGACTGCAATGGGTTGTGGGGGGGGACTTGATAATATGGGTGAATGTAGTAACCACAATATTTTTCATGTGAAACCTTCATAAGAGTATATGTCAATGACACCTTAATAAAAAATAAAAATAAAAAGAGGAAAAAGAAATTGCCTCCTGAAAGGAAGTACATAGCCTCACCTATGAAATATTCCTACCAAAAGGATGTCACCTGAATCTGATCAAGCTTCTAGATAAAACTACTATTTTACAAGAAACACTAGGGACAGAGAAAAACATTGATACTATGAGATTGTAATCAGCCAAATTCAGACGGTGAGGAGAAACCTATGACAAATAACCTGGTTTCTTCAACTGGTAAGTGGCATTTTTTTTTAATTAGGGAAGTTTTTATAGATATATAAAAATGAAATGTTCACATCCCGATTCAAACAAACAGAAAAACGCTGTTAAGACAATTGGGCAAACTGAACACAGACCAGGACTTATATAATTATAATGCATTGTTGAATTTGTTAGGCGTGCTCATACTTAACTGTTTTTAAAAAGTCCTTGTCTTAAGTGTTTAAGGGTTATGTCTGGGATTTGCTTTAAAAGACAGTCACCAAAACATGTGAAGGGAGTAGATGAAATAAGAATGGTAAAACTATGGTAACTGTTAACACTGGGTGATGGCTACATGAATTTCATTCTATTTTTATGTCTATTAGCAGATAGATTTTCTTAGCAAAAGGTCATACTTAAAATTAAAGTGTAATTAAAATGTAATTATTCATTAGCTTGTTATTTCAAGTCTAACATCCCATGGTCTTTGATATCCCTTCTACAGCCCCCTGCTAGTGCTAGAGGATCACCGTCCACAGCACCACTTAACTCCGAGCTGCTTCTCAAGAGCCCAGCTGCTGCATAACTGCCTCAGGTTCACAAAACTGTAAGACTTAACTACTTCTATTCAGATGTGCCTGTCCTATTTTCTGATTTCTGTAGTTGAATTGTTGAATAATCAAAAGGTTGGGGAAGAAGGCTAACAAATATTCAGCTTCTGTTTTGTGCCAGGCACCTAAACGACAGGCATTGTCACAATCCAACTGATTGACTTCACTCCTTAAAATGACAAGAAGGAGCCTGTGATATTATCCCTACTTTAGCACTGAGGATCATTGGTTAATGTGGGACAACCCAAAGTGGAGAGACAGGATTTGATTTATGTCTGTGATGTCAAAGCCTCTTTCTACCATTAAATGCTATCACATTATAAAAGAAATGTTAGTTGGTACACTCCTGATTCAACTTCCTGTCTGTTTACCAGACCCTTGACTCTCTCCAGTCCACAGGGACTGCTTTGGTCTGTGCCTTCATTATTTCACTGACCTCGTAATGGCCCCTCAGAGGGTCTCCTTACCTCCAGTCCATCCTCAGCATGACCTCCAGGATGACTGACCCCCTGACCACTAATTGAAATGTCTCTGATCACTTTAATATTCTCAAGTAGTTCCCCTTAGGGCGGCATGATCCGGCCCCTTCCTACTGTCCAGCCCCTCTCCTGCCAGTTGCTCATGACTGCTCCGTCATCTGACTGACCGGCCAGTCTCACACACATGTTCTCTCCACCTCTGTGAGTGAGCATGCTGCTCCCTTTTCTGGGAACGTCGTCTTCTCCCCTCATTGGTGTCTTCTGGGCATACTTTTACTCAAATTTGAACTTGGAGCACGTGCAACCTCCTCTGGGTGACCTCCCCTATCCTCCATCTCTCCTTCTCTGCTCCTAACAAAATTCATTCATCTCAACATTTACTGAGAGCCTCTTAGAGCCTAGCAAGAAAGATGAAGTCCCTGCCCAAGTGGATCTGAATTTTTGAAAGAATATAAAAAATGAGATAGTAACCATGTAAACAGATGTATAAGTAATTTCAGATTGCCATAAGTACTCTATTACAAACGATACTATGTTAATGGGATAGAGGAACAATTGGAGGCTACCTGAGATATGGTAGTCAGACAAACTCTGAGGAGGTAACAGATAATACTAGGACCTGATTGAAAAAACCGGAGCTAGTCATGCAAAGATCTTGGGATGATAGCAGTGAGAGAGGATAACTGTAAAGCAAAGGCCTTAAAAAGAGGCTGTCCTTTAAAATGGGACACATTTTCCATTATGATAAGGGAAAAGACATAAGATATAAATCCAGACATAGAAAAATGGATGTATTTGATAATGGGAAGATTAGTCCTAAGTTTGTATGTGACTGAAAACTGGAAGAATATTACTTAAATAAGATAATATTTATTCCTTTCATGTATACAAAGTGCAGAGATAGACTGTTCAGGGTTGGTCTGGAAGTCCATGATGTTGCTAGGGACCAGGCTTCTTTTAGATCAGTATATTACTGTCCCAAACATATGGGCTGCCTCCTTCTAGTCTAAAATGACTGCTGGAGTTCCAGCCATCACAGCCTCATTTCAGGCAGCAGAATAGAGGAAGGGAAAGAAAAGGGTCAAAGAGTGTAAGCTAGCTATCTTTTGAGAAAGTTTCCAGAAAACCACCCATAAGACCTCCCTTACATTTTATTAGTCAGTACTTGGTTATATAGCTATGTCTAGCTGCAAGGGAAGCTGGAAAAGGTGTTCTTTATATTGGGCAGCCGTAGATCTAGCTAAAAACCAGCCACTCGGAAAAGCCACTGAGATCCAGTCCCTTTCCCCCTTTCTGCTCTCTCATCCTTAGAGTGTGGCTTTTCATCATTGTGCCTGTCATTTCATGGTTGCAGGATGATTCTGGCAACTCCAGTTGTCATGTCTGTGTTCAAGGTAGGAAGAAAGGGGAAAGGACAGAAGGGAAAAGGGACGTGACATTTGTGATGATACCCTTTTATCAAGAAAGCAAAACATTTCCTAGAACCAACCCCCAGTAGACTGCTGCTCAGTGCTCACTGGTCAGAACTGGGACACACAGTCATACTTAGCTGCAAGGAAGGCTCAGAAATGAGGCATCTTCTGGGCATCATGCCATCCTGAACAAAGTCACAGTTAGTAATGCAGATGGGGGAATGGATATTGGATAGGGAACTGACAATTTCTGCCGTAATCCTGCAATCTAATCTAGCTAAGGAGGAAAACAGTTAGAAAGACAAAGTGATACATCGTGAAATAATGAGAAGTCAATGGATTGAAGGTCCTTGTATTGTTGAAAAAAATTGGAAGAGCAACCTATGTGAGCTGGCAGACTCGGAAGGGGAGGTCAGAGACTGCTGTAGTCGTAACAGATTTTAGAGATGTACTTACTGGTAACACTAAAGGCCAGGCATTAGGCATACCCCACCCCACCAGCCCTACCAGAGCATTTCTTTCCTACCTAATTTACAGTACTCACCACACAGTCTGTAGGATGTCTGCCTACAGACTGTGAGCTCCAACAGCACTGGGATTTCCATCTCTAGCACCTAGCCTAGACTGGCATTAAAATTAAAATATTTGAGGAAATGAAATAGCATACCAGTGATGAAAGGCATTTTTTAGTTTTACTATGTTTGTGCTATTCTTACCACATGCCGCAGTGACCTAATCCTCAGCTTACAGCAGTAGTATGTGCCAGAGGTGACATTCTGTCCAATTCCTGTGGCACAGGTGCCCACTGCAAACTCTATGACTTCCCTTCCTTCCCTGCAGACTATTCGCATGAGTCAGTGCCCAGTTCTCCTGCATGCACAGAAGTTACCATGTCCTAGTAAGCCAGCAAGAAAGGCATAAGAAATTGGGGATCCCCCCCTTTGAAATGTTACTGAACCATGGAATACTGTGTGGTAAGATCTGTGCAGTCTCTGCCATTGCAGTAAGTAGTTGATGTTCCTGGGAAAGGTGCTAAGTCACAAATATGTGGCTAATTGAATCTTCTCATAGAAACAACATTATTAGAAGATACAGTCTAAGGGTCAATTTTTGATGCCCATTTTTTGTAGAAATAGCTCCAAATACCACAGTTAATCATCTGTTCCATTATGTGTAACTTATGTACACTGTAAAGTATAAACCTTTTTAAGAGGTCCATGTAAGCCAATTGAATGGTAACCAATTATAGTAAATCAGTATTGCATAAAATAGAGTATCATAATGTATTAGAAATGATTCTAATATGGATTCAAAATTGTCACATTAGTATTACTGCAACAAATCAAAGGAAAAAGGTCATTTTTATCAGGAGTACTGTGTTGAGACATTTCTCTGGGAAAGTTTAGAGGGACATAGCTGAGGATAATTCTGGAGATAGTTAGGGCCATTTGGGGACCAAATCAGGAATTTGTTCTGCTTATTTTTCTTCTGTTATAAATTTCCTTGTGGCAAACAGAGGACGGAAGCTCAAGTTTTTGTATTTTTAATAGTGGTAAGAAAAAAACAGAACTTTGTGGTCAAATAGACCTGAGGTCGAATCCCAGTCTGCCATTTCTTAGCTTTAAATTACGAGCATCTCTCATCTTCAATTTCCTCATCTGTAAAATGGAACAGTAATGACTCCTTCCCTTGGCAAATAGTGACTCTGTGGCATCTTACTACACTGATGGACAGTGGCTACAATGGGGTATGGGTGGGGGGGACTTGATAATATGGGTGAGTGTAGCAACCACATTGTTTTTTCATGTGAAACCTTCATTAAGAGTGTATATCAATAATACCTTAATAAAAAAATTATGATTCCTTCCCTCAAAATGCTGTGAGGATGAGGTGTGCCTACATCGCCATGGCTACCACAGGCCTCCCTGCTCCTGCCCTTGCCCTTCTACATATTCTCAACATGGCAGCCAGAGTGACCCTTTCAAATGGCAAATCAGGTCATACTGGTCCTCTGGTGAAAAGCCTCCACTGACGCCCATCTCACTCGGAGTAATCCCTGCAGGCCTCACAGTGGCCCACCAGCTCTTGGCCCCTCCTACTCTCCCCACCTCTCTCCCCTTGCACGCTCCTCTCCAGCCTCCTTGCTGTTCATCCTGCTAATCCAGGGTCTTACATATCTGATTCCCTCTGCCTGGAGCACTTCCTCCAGCCAAATGACTGGGCCTCCACGTCCAGCAGATCTTGGCTCAAGTGTCAGCTGTCCAGTGAGACCATCCCAACACCCCTATGTTCCTTCCGCAGCTTTTCTCTTACCCACTAATACACTATATATACACTTCCCAAATCAGCTTTTGCTTTCCTAATGACTACCCCACCCCAGCGAGAATGTAAGCTCCACAAGAGCAGAGAAGTCGGGCTGATGCCTAAGATAGTGTCTGGCACATATTCGGTGCATATCGAGACTGGTCAGTATTCATCAACAAATAATATGAATTAACACATATAGTACTCACCATGCATGGGGCACTGTTATAAACATGTATATACACTAACTCATTCATCTTTACAACAGCTCTATGAGGCGGGTTCTGTCATCATGCCTATTTTGCAGATGAGGAACCCCAAGCGCAGAGAGGTTAAGTGACTTGCCAAGGTCCAGGGAGTAAGTGGTGGATGTGAACCTGTACTTCTAACCATTATATTGTTATCTACAGAGAGTTCACTCCAGGCCGGGTACTGCCTAGGTACTGGTTACAGCAGTGAACTAAACAGAGTTTCTCTCCTTTAGATTAACAGAGATTTAAGAAATAAAACAATGAAATACAATGGATAAATCTTAGCATATCTAGGGTTGCATAAAAAATGAGTAAGAGCCACTTGGGGAATAATTGGGGAAATCTGAGTATGAACTGACTATTTATTACATTCAAGAATTATTGTTAATGTTTTTTAGGTGTGGCAGTGGTATTGTGAGTAAATCAGAACACATTCATTTCAAAAGATGCACTTTAAAGCATTAAGGGATGAAATGTCATTAGGTTTAAATTTTAAAACACTAGGAGAAAATACATGGATCAAAAATGGTAACAATTGTGAAATCTAGATAAAGGAGAAAAGGTTATATTCATATAGTGTTTTTGGTGTGTTTAAATATTTTCATAACAAAATGTTTTTTTAAAAACCATAGAAGAGGGGAAAATATGTTCTTTAAGTTGCTGCTGTCATGGAGCTCCCGTTCTAATGAGAAGACAGAGCTCATTCTAGACATTCTCCCCTCTCTTCTGTAAATTCAACTACCATCTCGTCAGCAAAATTTCCCACCCAATGCCGTGCACCACCCAATGACGTATAACTCACAGTGAAAATCTGCCAAGTAACA
Organism: Manis pentadactyla; assembly: GCF_030020395.1. Taxonomy (NCBI): domain Eukaryota; kingdom Metazoa; phylum Chordata; class Mammalia; order Pholidota; family Manidae; genus Manis; species Manis pentadactyla. The sequence goes on along the minus strand of NC_080029.1, from coordinate 115,247,625 downwards.
TTCACTTGTTCTTTTTCCTTCTCTGATTTCTCACCATATTATTCCTCATAATGTCAAAAACTCTCAAAACTTTATTTTGATCACATTTTGAAAATTGCTTTCTCAATTAGATCCAAATTCACAAAATGAAAGATTCTTCTCACTTTAGACATAGATGTTGCACATTGCTGCATCATATTAGATCACAATATTTTGTTTGATTAATAAAGCATCCATTTTATAGAATTAATAAAGGGAATAAATCTCAAGCAATGAGAAGGGTTTATTTTCCCTGCTCCACAAACATACCAACTGTCTCATGCTTCTAAGCAGATCCTTTGATCTAAAGAGTTTAGGAATTTCCATTTTGAAATTGCCTTCAGACTTAGCTTGCTAGACACAACAAGAAAATCAAATACTCTCTTGGCCTATAAACTTTTTCATCTTCTCTTCCTCTCTCTTCCTTATCTTTTGTTGTTTTTATTTCAAAACCTTTCCTTGACCGTTATGAGTACGTGTGTGCCTATAGCCCAAGGTGCTCCAAAGAGGGGTTTGGCCAGTGTTGATTTGGAGCTAAGAAATATTATAAGGAAAAGCCATCAGAATATGACTTTTTCAGGTGTAAAAGAAGATTAAGAAACAACTCTTAATCATGATTCTTAGTTATAATTGAGCAACTCCTAATTGTTTATCATTTAACTTTTTTTGAGGTGAAATGAATTTCAAAAACTCTTTGGAAAAAGAGAGCTTAAAGAAGCAACTGGGGTTTACCTTGCTTAGCAGGTTGGCAGTGGGCAATTAAAGGTGGTAATATCCCAGTAGGATTTCACAACTACTTAATAATACACGCTTTTAGGTTGGTGTAGTGGGCTTGCAGGAACAGCTGGCAAAACAGCACTGTTTGTCATTGACTTTCCAGTGCAAAATGAGGGCTATCTTTTGTGTCAGCAGTTATGCATTTTTAAGCAGATGTCACTGATATTAGAAATAAAACAGTGATAGGGATCCAGGCCCTGGAGGGAAAGTCAGGGTGGGAAATAGTCCATGTGCCTTTCTAAGTGAAGCTCACCCCTGCTCACAGTATTTCAAAGAATTCCAGGGTTATACTCAGTGCATAAGAGCCTCATCTTTATAGTCATTTGCCAGGATCCAAAACTCTTTGGGAAAAATAAGTTTCTGGCCATAGTTTTATTTTTCTTTCAAATAATAACAGCAACTATACATTCTAAAATAGCCTTAATTTCAGATGTTTTATTTCATTGACCTTACAAGCCAGAGATCTGCAGTCTTCCACTTGTGGACCAGTTGAGGCCCTCCTGAGATTCTTGGCAAAAAAATAAAAGTAATTTAACTGAAGCAGTGACTTAATCGTAAGGAAGACAAGAGGTTGAAGCTCCCTTGACCACAGCGTTCTGTTCTATTTTAATGAAAGCTTTTAAAATTATGTGTTATTTTCTCATCGGTGGTCTGTCTCCCCTCTAGAATGTAGGTTCTATGAGAGCCAGAGACCTGGTCTGATGTTCATCCCAGGGTGCCTCTAACAGCCCTTGGCACACAGTTAGTTAGTGGCTGACAGAACCCAATGTAGCAAGTGCAGAGAAGGTAGGAGCAGGCTGCTCTGGGAGTGCAGAGGAGCCTGGGCTGATATTCTATATGGGGATGAGGACACCCTCAGAGAGCGCTATGGTGGTTTCATTTACTCATCCACCCAACATTTATTGAGACTCCTTGGCATTATTTAGCAATGAATAAACTGACACAGATTCTGCCTTCACAAAGCTTACCTAGTGGGAGACAGACATTTACAAAATGCATACAACACAGTACTAGTTAAAAATTGTGGCAAGTGTGATAAAGGAAAAATATAGGGTAATACAAACAATTGCATAAAGGGTACCATGTGATGGTGGTACAACTCTGTGGCTATCCTAAAAAAACACCTAATGAACACTTTAAGAGGGTGGATTTTATGGATTTTTATGGTATATAAATTAAAGCTCAATAAATCTATTGTTTAAAAAAGGGTACCACAGTGGTTAAGGGCATAGCTCTGGGTCCTCCCTACATTTCCAGATTCACAATCCTGCCTCTAACTCTTACTAGCTGAGTTCTCTTGGGCATTTTATTGAACATTTCTGAATCTTGGCTTCTTCATCAATAAAATGAAGATAATACTAACACCTCTCTCAGGATTGTTTTGAAGGTTAAGCAAAGTAGCATTCCCAAAACATGGACAGCAGTAGGTACCCAAAGAGGTGAGCTATCGTTTCTGGGGAGTCAGGGAGGGAACAGGAATCAACACTGGGTGAAAGAACACCCAGTGGAGGCAGTCAGAGACAGCTTGAGCTCTATTCCTTGCAACCTGGAAACTTTACATCTAGGGCTCTGTTAAAAAATTTAAAGGCATTCGGTTTTTATTTATTTTCCTTTCCGAAGAAAGCTCTTTTAGTGTAGAAATTGACCATGCCATTAACATATCTGAAGCAATAATAACATATTTTCTCATTTACAACACAGAGCAAATTTCCTACCTTTTAAAAAGAAATTTTTAACGTGAATTTTTTTATTGAGGTGTAGTTATCATAATATTAGTTTCCAAAGTAGAGCAAATTTCTTACACTCCTAATTTTTTTCTAATGGTTTTACTGAGATATAATTCATACACCTTAAATTCACCTTTTTCCTGTGTACAATTCAATGGTCCTTAGTAGAATCACAGAGTCGTGCACCCATCTGTACTGTCTAATTCCCGAACGTTGTCATCATCCTCCAAAGACACCTGACACCCATTAGGAGACACTCCTGCTTTCCCCTCCTCCCAGCTTCTGGGAGCCAGTAATCCACCTCCTGTCTCTATGGGTGTCTCTCTTCCTACCTTCAATCTTGGAAAGGCATGTGCAAATGAACTGTGTTGTCTTTGGGGTTGCGAAAGTTTACCCTCAGATTCTAGAGGGAAAATAAATGATTTCTGATCAATTACGGCCGGAAGTAACCTAAGTAAAAAAAAAAAAAAAGAAGAATTTAAAATCGAAGTTGCTATCTTAAAAGCTTCACAAATTGTAACTGAAAAGCAGTGTTTTCTAGCCAAATTACACTTTATTGGAAATATCCTGTTGGTAATTACAATAAATTAGACCAACTTTAGCATGTTATCACTAGAAAACTGCAGTTGTTTATTAAACATGAGAACCTCCAAGTCTGATCATGACAATTATAGCACGAATAAGAAGCTGTATGTCTGGCTGAGCTTATAGGACTCACCACTGACAGAATTACTACACTGTGAAACATTTCTTGGTAAAGAAAAGTAAAATACAGCATTTTGAATTTAATAAAATCAAATCACAGGACAGCCAATGTTAAACATATTGAGAATGCTAGCCCCTAAGCAGTTCACACCTGCATTCTTTAAACTTTTTCTATTTTATATAATTGAAAAGACTTAAGGATTGAAGGTGGTTAAAGGTCTTTCTTATTAAGGAGTGGACAGTTCTGTGGAAAAACAATGGAAAAACAAATAAAGCAAGAATGCCTATATGTGTATAATGTATGTCTTAGATTTTCTGGTCTAAAATGGTCCAGTTCTTTAAAATCATCAATAATTAAAATCAGTTCAATTCAACCACCAATGACTCAATCTCTTGACTCTATTACAATGCTCACTCTTGTAAAATTATCACTGAAAAGCAATTTGTGAACTTCTGGTTTTGTTCCAACATGCACAGAGCTTGGAAGTCATCGCTCTCATCCTCACAGCAAGAGGAAGCTGTAAAACCCAAAACCAGTTCTTCTTAGGTACGTCAGGGAATTGAGATCACAGGAGAACTGCTGCCCTGCAAACTGGAGAGAGGCAGAGAAAACCTCGAGCAGAGCCAGCTGCAGGAGCCAGTGCTGGCTGGAAGAACTCCACACTCTAATCAACAAATTGCTGGAGGCTCAGTATGGATTAGCTTGAGAGTTAAAGACTCTGAGGGGCCAAGTCTTGGGGGGGAACCTTATGTTCAGGAGTTTTACCTCTTGGAACCCCACCATGTTCTCACTGTGAAGATCAGAGAAAAATCCCCTCCTGCTTCCAGCAGGGGGAAAGGAAAAGAAACCATTTCAAAATACTTCCAGAGAGTTTTGTTCTTTGTTCTGTCTGTAATAAAGTCTAGCTTTCAAGAAAAACTATTTTACCAAAGCCTTTTCTGACTTGAAGAAGAAATTAGCTAACTCCAGCCCCCTCTAGTCTTTCTGTCTCACTAAGAGGGGGAAAATATTGAGAAAAATCTTATGAAAGTAACAGTCTAGGGCCACAGACCCACTAAAAGGACCTAATCATAGGATCATTGAATGCCTACCCTCAACACACACTAATCTGCAGAGCCTCTGTATAACAGAGGGTTACAGATGAAAGAACTGCAAAGCTGAGACTCTATTTAGGAAGGAGTTTCTAGGAAACCCAAAGACAACAGGGGAGTCAAAAACAAAGACAGCTGAAGAAATTGAAGCAAACAGTAAACAAAGGGTAATGCCTGGAATAACTCCTACATACCTCACAGTAAAGGCTTACTTACCTCAGTTCCTATGACCTAATACATCATATTCAGCTTTCAACAAAAAATGACACGGCATGCTAAAATACACACACACACACACAAAGTCTGAAGAGACAAACGAAGCATCAGAATCCAATTCAGATATGATAGAGATTTTGGAATTATTAGATCAGGAACTTGCAATAACCATGGTAAATATGCTAAGGCCTCTAACAGAAAAAGTGGACAACATGTAAGGAAGGACAGATGGGTAATGAAACAGAGAGATTGAAACCTTAAAAGAGAATCAAGAGGAAATTCTAGAAATAAAAAAAAACACAGTAAGATAGGAAGAATGCCTTTGATGGGCTGAATAATAGACTGGACACAGTCAAGGAAAGAATCAATGAGCTCAAAGAAATGTCAATATAAACTTCAAAACTGAAATACAAAGAGAAAGAAGAATAAATGGAACAGAATATACAGGAACTGTGGGACAATTATAAAAGGTATAAAATACACATAATAGTAATATCAGAAAAAAGAAGAAGAAATATTTGAGTGATAAAGACAGAATTTTCCAAAATTAATGACAGAAACTAAACCACAGATCCAGGAATAATGCCAGAAACCAAGCAGGATAAATGCCAAAAACCTATATGTAGGCATATCATATTCAAAATATAGAGAGACAAAGGCAAAGAAGAAATCTTGAAACAGAGGAAGAAAAACTTACCTAGAAGAACAAAGATAAGAATTATATTGGACTTTTCTTCATAAACTATGCAAGAAAAAGGAGAGTGGAGTGAAATATTTTAAGTGTGGAAAGAAAAAACTTACCAACCTGGAATTCCATAACCAGGGAAATTATCCTTTAAAAGTAGAGGAAATAAAGACACCCTCAGACAAACAAAAAGTAGGAGAATTGTTTGCCAAGGATCTATCTTGCAAGAAATGTTAAAAGCAGTTCTTCAGAGATGGGGAAAATGATGTAGGACAGATAGGGAATAAACGAGACGTAAAGAAACTCCAGAGACCTCACCCACATATCCTTCCTTGGGTCCTGAGGTCCGCAGTGAGGCTGCCTCCTCTCCAACTTTCAAAGTCTTCTTAAGTGTGTTTTTATAATGTCTGGGGTTTTTAATTGTATTTATCAGAAAGAATAAGGGAAAGTGTGTCTACACCATCTTCCTAGAAGTGAAACTCTCTAAGTGTATTTCTTATGAATCCTTTTTACCTCTGCGGATTATGTATTTAGAAGTAAATTTGAATTAAGATACAGTTTTGATCCTGCTTTTCCCCTCAACATATTCTGTGAGAATTTTTCCATGTCATTAAAATTTCTTGGACAATATCAGTTTTAATAGCTATATAATACATGTATAGATGCATTAGGGATTTAATCATTCTTTTATTGTTAACATTTGAAGTAGTTCCAAATTTACTGCTATTAGATACAACACTGAAATGAACAAACTTATACAGAGATTCATGTGTGCCTCTTCTTATTTCCTAGGATAAATTCCTAGAAGTACAACTGCTAAATTAAAAAATAGCAATTTTTAAAATTTCACACATGTTGAAAGTTGCCTTTAAGAACTTGGCACCAACTTAACACCTCCACTCACAGCATAAAAGTATGCCCATCCTGCCTGTCCTCATCAACACTGAGTGTTAGGGTGGTTTAAATAATCTATTTTGCTAATTTTTAAAGAAAAAGATTGTAATTTATTGTTTAATTTGCATTTCTCTGGTTTCTAAGGGAGATTAAAATATTTTTCACATATTCACTGGTTATTTGCATCTCTACAGCTCTGAGTAGTCTGCTGATGTCCTTTTGTCTAAGTCAAGGTTTTTGGCTGTGGGGGTGGGCAGGAGCTCTTTGTATTCAAGAATGTGAGCAATTTTTGTGTCATGTCTATTGCAAATATTTTCCCAGGTATTCTTTCTTTTTTAAAACATTTTTGTTTGCCTTAAAAGATTTCAAACCCACAGAAAGATTGAAAACATAGTGAGCACCCAAAGACCCTTCACATAGGGTACCAAGTGTTAATTAACATGTTGTTACCTGTGCTTCCTCTCTCCCTGTGACTAGAATGTAGTCACCTTCTAGACAAGTTGGATTTGTGGCCTGCTTTGTAAAACTCAGAGTTAGATGGACTCCAAGGTGCTTCAAAAACTGAATGGAATGTACCTTCCGATCTACACTCACCATTAACAGGAACCTCTTCTTTTTCTCTCACTGTTTCTCACTATTATTTATTTGCTTTGTTCTTGTTTTTTTTTTGACCCTCTGACACCAGCACAACAGCATATAAAATGGAGATTTCTGTGCTGTTCTGATAGTGTCGGTACAGATGGCAGTCACCCTCCTAGTATCAATAAGCAAAGCGTGGTCGTTAAGAACAGTGTGAGCAGATATCACAAGCAATAAAATCTGTGGAAGCCCGCAATGTTCAGAGGAAGAACTGCACTCCAACATAGAAGAACCATTGCCAAAGTGGGGGTAATAGTGAAACCTATTTTGAAAACAATACAAAAGCACTTTGAGGTCTTTGGAGAAATACTCCATTTTTGATAACATCCTTATCATTGCTTTCTGAATGCTCAGAAAATCTTTTGTATTTGCTGGCACCATTATTATCACTTTGTGTACCTACTGGTTTTTGTCTGTACTGGACAAAACTACCAGATTTTCCCTTTAACAACACTTGCTTAAAAGGAAACCCATCTTTTGTGAAAATTCAGTTTCCTGATGTTCAGGCAGCTGTGCTGTAGGAGAAGAGGGCTAGATTGCACACATCTGACTAGCCTTGAATCTGGGCCTCACCATCGGCAACCTGTGGGACCTGGGACTGGTGTGATCCTCACTTTGCCCATCTTTAAAAAGAAAAAAGTGAATATCAGCCTTGTAGGTTAAAAAAAGTCCTTTGCAAGCTGTCAAGTGTTACGAAAACATTGATGATGAAATTGATGAAAACAAGGATGACGAGTATTGTATCTAATCTGCTCTAAATCATTTTTAAAGGTATCCAGGGAGAGTAGTCATTTGGAATGAACTCTTCCGATGTCCCAGGCTTCCAGAGATAGAATGAAGCCCAGTAGAGCTGAGCAATGGCGGTTCTCAGTTATGCAGGGGAACTGTGCTCTGCTGTCAAAGGAACAGCAGAGATCTACAGTCCTTATTATATGCTTTCCCCTCTCAGAAAGAGTGACTGTGCTGGACTTTTGGCCTGTGACACTCCATCACACCCAGTTTTAGCAGACGCTGGCAGTCCTTCCAGCCTGACTGCGAGGTACCCCTCCTGGTTCAATCCTTGGGGAAGACACAGTCCAACTGTTCACAGCAATATGAATTCCAGGACCCGATGTGCGGTCCAGTGAAAGAGGTTTGCAAACCAAAACTTAAGAACCTTCACTCTAGGCCTGTGGTCTCTCAAATGCCCACATCTTAGGTGATACATAAGACAATGTCATTGGTTGTATGAAAAGAATATAAGAACTCCTATTTACAAAAAACAAAAGTATATGAAATAAGAAATAAAAATACGTTCTTTCATGCTACTGCTTAACAGTCAGCTTGTCACTGGATCTGTCACGTGGTCAAGTCACCTGCCATTCTGGAGACCTCCTGAGGGCAGAGGCCCCACGGCGAGGCAGGAACAGTGGGGTCGGCACTGGTACAGAGCGTTACAAGGTGCTTCGGTTTCCTCATGAAGAGGGTTTGCAGGTTATATTATTTAGTTTTGAACAAACAACCTTAAACAAATGGACAGGTGTCTTTAAAAATTCCTGCACAAAGCCACCCTATATTTTGAAGATAAATAGTAACAAGCATCCATGTAAAACAAGAAAATGGCCAAACTGACACTTTCACTCCCTGCACGAGCTTTTCTTCAGCTGGGTTAGAAAGGGAAAGTGATGATGAACCAATCAGATTTACAAAGGGCCAGCCAAAAACACTCCTCCGAACCTTAAAATTATCCAGAAGACTAGCTGAAATACGGACTAACATCCAACGAGCATCAAAATGGAATCTCAGCTAAGTGTAGGGTAGTTTCCAATATTAGCTATGGCCAGCATAAAGCCGTCATCATTCACAAGATTAAGCACCCAGAGTATTATAATTAATAACCTTTCATAGCAAGGGAAAGAAGTCCTGTGCTGTTAATAAAGAAAAAAAAATAACTATTTCATCTTTATGTCATTTAAACATTTCTAACGTGGTGTATTTTATAATGTATTCACTTTATATGATAAGTATATAATTTATAAATAAACACACACACACACACACATACACATGGTGGGGGCGTGTCCAAATTCTTTGGGCACCATGTGGGATAAAAGGTCAGATCCAGCTTCTGTCCCTGCTCAAAACGTCCATGATGCTAAGTCTCCTCCTCTAACCTGATCTGTGTTGAAACTAAGCAACTTGTTCCTCAGGGAGCCACGTCATCAGTGACAGAGTAAGGACTCTGTCATGGAAACTAAGAAGGAAAATGCCAGACCTGCTCTTTCCAGGCATGAGAACTAAGGGAATTCTGGGCTCTGCTTTGCATATAATCTCCCAGCAGGCCATAGCAGACTGAAGCAAAGTCTGTTTATGACAGTCCCTTGGGACACCTTGTAAGTGGAGAACCAGGTGTGACTATCTACCCGGGAACATGTCAGTCAAGGGCAATTGTCCCTGATCATCTGGGTCTTCTGTTTGCCATTTCCATTTATGGCGGCTGCTGCTTTTCCTCCCTGAGCCACTCCCTGTGGCCCACACTCTTGACTCCTAGGGCCTGCCTCAGCCCTGCTTACTTTGAAGACCCAGTTTGGGCTTCTTTCCCATTTTTGGCCTTGGCTCATCTCGCTGCCTTTTCAAATCGCAGGCCACTTCGGCAGCACACATTTACGGCTATGACGGGGTGCTCCCCTAGGCTTGTAGGGCTCACACAAACTTGCCAGGTTCCCATCTTCCTCATAGGAGGGCTGGTTTATATTATTGTGTTGAATAGGAAAGAAAGTATCCAAGGGCCACTTCTGGGAGGCATCTCCACCCCCCAGTTGGTGCCTTCCTTTACTTTTCCAGATCCTAATAAGGGGCAAGGACACTCCTTGGCAAGGGAGAAGAACTGTATAAGAAAAGGTCTCTGCCAGAACCTTGCTGTTTGGTTCTCTGTCTCTGCGGCAGACTCTGTTCTTTGCCAAGGTGACAGACAAAGAGAAAGCTGGAGACAGGACAGAACTTTCATTAGAGTTGATCTCTTCTGTCCAGTTTCCCCATCTCCTCCACTCGGAAGCCTTCTTACTTGCTGTTTGTGTGCTCCACCCTTCGGCCACACACTTTCTCCACCTACTACAGATCTCCTGGCTGCCATCTATGGAGGCCTCCCACTTTGCCCTGTGGGGCATTCTTGATTTTGAACTAGGAATCAATACAAGTTGGGAAAGTAACCTCCAAAGTTCTGTTCTTCAGGAATATCTTTTATTATTTTCCCTACAGATTCCTTAGTCTAAACGATTATATGTATTTACCTGTTTTCAGGTCTTATTTTTATTCTCAAGTTTCAAAACCCACTATATAAATGACTAAAAACCAGTCAAACTAGGGAAGAATGATGGATATCTGCGGCACTACCTTCATGGGGAGGAAAGGAGACATGTACAATGTACACCCAAGGCTCTGCTCCCCACCACTGAGTGCTGGGACTTGGTGCTGTCCCCCAGCACTGAGTCACTGGATGTCCATGCTTCCTTGTGCACTATTTCTGGAACTTGACCTCACAGTCTGATATTATTACTTATGCTTGCTATATATTTACAATGTAAATAGGGCCATAGGGTTTGTAACCTTAATCAAATTCAGGAGGCCTGTATGCAAGAAGGTCTAAAGTGAGGCAAGATCATTTCTTTTTAACTTGATTCTAATTTCAATAAATCATCTCTTAGGCTGTATTATATAATGAATATTTCAAGCAAGTTTTAGTTTAGTTTTGTTTACCTGGATACCCAAATCATCTTTACAATAGAGCGCATATGACATGCTAAGAACTAGAGAGAAAGTACCGTGTGATCTGAACAGCATAAAAACTGATTTGTATTAAAATATTTCCTTTTGGAGTTGAATTTTGGATACCCTATACTAAACAGAAAGAAAGATTAACACCAGAACTAAGACCCTGAAATAATTGTCATGGTGTCAAGCATTAGAACACAATAAAAGTAACCCAGAATAAATTTTATTAAAGTCCAAATTCTGTCATCAACTTGTACAAAACTTCCACTGAATTAGTAGAATGAATAGGAACAAATCCAAGAAAATTTTGTTTTTACAGACATCTCACCTGAGTGAGAAAAGTTATTTTTTTCTTGTATGTATTTTGGACCCTAAAATGGCTATTTTACTTACCATTTGGAAGCATGAGGAGAATATAAGTCATCATCATTAACAGGAGTCGTTAACGCATGATGGTTTACAACATTTAAATACTTCTCAATGTGAATCTGTTACAGAAAAGTTAAAGTTTAGGTCATTATAGTGGACTTAAGATACTTAGCTAATTTACTCCATTTCATTAGGTTAGCACTCTGAATCGTGTAATTAAGCCAAAAGACACAACATGCTATGTGTTTATTACATGCCTAAGGTGTCATTAGGCATCTCAAGGCCACATTGCTTTATCTGGAAAAGCATAATAAACAATTGAGACTCAAAGCTTGAGTGACCTGTAGCACTCTTCACAAATGAAACTATGCATGAAAGTCAGTAAATTGCTTAGCCAGGTAAACTTTACTAGGCAATACAGACATGGAGTAATGTCTTTCTCTTACATGGAGTACAAGCAAGCATCTGAGGAAAGAATCTGGCCTTCAGGTTACAGATAATTAAAAATGGCCGACCCAAAGACTCCAGCTGGGCCCAACTCTCCCACCATCAGGTAATATAGGGCAATGGTGTGCTAGTCTGATGAGGCAACGAAATATACCACATCTCCTGCAGCTCAGGGGCTGGGCTATGTAGCTGCTAACAGGGTAGAGAGAAAGTCTGAAGCAAGAACAGGGACACCAACACTTAGGGGTCTAGAAGTTGGAAGATGGTCCTTATTTGAACCCATGTGCTAATAGATCCTTATTTTATAAAATAATATTATCCTGGCCTCAAGTTTGGATTCTCCCCTGCCCTTAGATCCATCTGTAATGATGAAGTCCCTATCTAGTTTATTTCTCTGTTCAAAATTGGTGTAGGTCTGTCTTGCCAATGGGTTTCAGCCCCAGGAAAGTTTGCTATGGATTCAGTGTGACCAAAGAAATCTACAGCAAAACATTCTCGGGGTGAAAAGGTTATACCCAACTTTATTTCCAGGTGGCAGGTCAGTCACTAAAATCCCATTCACTCAGAGCGAGTCTGCATGCAGCAAGCCAGTCTCTGCCTCTGGGCCTCTCTGTCGGCACAGCCGTCCTCTGGGCCTCTCTGCATAGCTGTCCCACACAGCCGTCCTCTGGGCTTCTGCACAGTCATCCTACACAGCCGTCCTCTGGGCCTCTCTGCCTGCACAGTCGTCTGTACTAGCCGTCCTCTGGGCTCTGTCCTCGGTGCTGCCACCACTCCAGCCTCTGCTCTGCTCTCCTGCAGCCTTGCAGCCCTGCCACCGTGTCACACGCAGAGCACTGGACGGAGCTCTTTTTATAGAGTCAACAGCCATGCAGGTGTGCAGTGAGTTAGTCAACCACGGCCAGGTGAGAATCCTGGCCACAGGAACTCTCATTTTATCCACAAGGTCTTTAGTTTTACCCACTGGATTACAATATTACAAATATGTCTATTCTCAAAATACTTGAGCCATTGGAGAAAAGTAAACTCTTATTTTTTATAATCCCAGTGACTCTGATAGAAGCTCTCTGCAGTGTGTTGGTACGAATCCTTTTTTGTCGGTCATATTGGTATATGTAAATAAACATAAGTAAATAGCAATTATTTTTAAAATTCTAAATTCTTTTTATCAAACCCTATTTTAGGTGTTGTTCCTGCATAATCTTACATTACCAGTACCTTAAATTCTTTGTAGAATGTGACAGGATGTAAATCAATCCATCAGTTAATGATCATTTTTAACAAAGGAACGGAATGAGAAAGCTGGTGACCCACCCAAGTCCACCTCTGTACACAGTCCTGGAAGCACCACAGTTCTCTTCTTCTAGAAGAATCTTTGTCTCCTGCCAGAATTTTATTTTACATCAAAAGCTCTACTTACTCTTAATCCCATTTCAGTCCTTCTGATTGCTGTTTCAAGATTCTGAATGTCCAAAGTCTCTTTTTTTTCCCCAAGCAGGAATGTTGTTAATTTCTCCTTTAATTGATAAAGGTCTTCCTGGACCTGTAGGTATAAAAAACATTAAATATTGAAAGGATACACACATAGTCCACCTAAAACATATGTTTTAAAGGTTTGCAATTTGCTTCAAGTGCTAGAGACAATTAAGTTGATTTTATGGTGTTCATTAAAAAGGTCTATCTTTATGGTTCTGAGATATTCTCTATCGGAATGTTCCATGGTTGTCTTTCAGATTCTGAAAAACTGATCATTCAAGCTATTTTCTATTTTTTTTCCTATCCCCATTAGAAACAGATCCAAGAAAAAACGGCAACTCAAATGGCTTCTGCTTTCTTAGGTGGTAAGGCAGTTGAGTCAGAGATAGTGAGAAGTTTGTGCCAAACCCTGATTTCTATTAATTGGTTATGAGGTAAGAAAATAGAAAACTTCCAGTTAAGAGAGGTTCTAGTGAAAGCAGTGCCTTTCAAAGGGGATTCTGTCAATATGTTGGCAGAAAATGTTGGTTTTTCATTCTAGCTGGATCTTCTCCATTTACTGGTCTGGAGAAGCAGTTCTGTAGCTGTGTGGCCTTGATTTTGTTTTACGTAGTCCGAAATGAAAATGATCCATGAAGAAAAAAGCAACATATGTTGTTACTTCAACATTTTCCTTCAGTTTGTATTTTCCTGGGAGATAATGAACATCTCTCCAGTGTCAAGCACCCTGAGAATAAAATGGGCACTATGAAATTAGACAGCACAAGATTCTCTGCATTCATATTAGAAACCAAACTTCAACAGATAAATACAGATGGCACCAATTATTGTATGAGCTGCTGCCACAAGGAAATCATTTTGTTATGCAAATTTATGAACCCACCACCTGTTTCAGCAATAGTCACACCAATAACAATCTGCAGACTGGGTTGCTAAAGGCATTTGGAAACAGTTTACCTTTTCTCTGTTAGTCTAACTGGGCTTCCACATTGATCCAGTCTATGTTATCGATTACTTGTCAATATTCCCACACAGCCAAGTATTCAAAAGATCAAAATTTGCATCTTTTCACTGATGGGCTTCACAGTTTGGCAGACACATCTGGTCATTTGTACTATGCACAAATTGTCATGTAAAGCCTTCAGGGCTCACAGATTGAAATTCGAACACACCTACTGTTTCCTTGCAGACACTGAGGATGAGAAGAACTCCTTTCGACTGTCCAAATTACTGCTGTAAGCTGATTTACAATCTCTTGTCTAAAGATATTTGGAAAGTACAAAGAGGCAGTTCAAGGGCAAGCCCCACTTCCAGGCCCACAGTTTTTGGTTTGTCCTTTGAATGCATTTCCTTCCTCTAGCTCAAGTATTTGAAGTATTTGTAGCTTCGTGTGTAATTTCGTAATTTCGCCTGTCAACTGCTGGAGGGAGTGAAAACTGCCCTGGATTACTTATCAGGGAACTGAAGGCCTGGTTTCTTTATCTGCTTTGTGTGGACAATCATATTTCTTCCTAGAGTCATGAGATAAAAGGTCTGGTACTTAGAACTCAGTAAAGGCAGATGAACGTTATTCCTTGTTCTATCACAAATTACACGATGTTCCATTTTCTCCTGTTTTTTACTAAGAAAAAAAAAAGAATTACTCTACTTCATAGAATTGTTGAATGAAAGGGAAGTAATGTTTGGGAAAATGAATGAACATAGCTTTGGATCCAGATAAATATGACTAGAATACTATTTCCTTCTTTATTAAACTGAGCTTGACAACGTTACTTAGCTTTTTAGAGCCTCAGTATGCTCATCTGTAAAATGGGGATAAGAGCTAAGTTTCAGAATAGGGGCAGGAATAAAATTAGTTAAAGTATGCAAAGTGCTTTGTTCAGGACCAACCACGTAGTAGGGCATTGAAGAAATGTTAATTCTTCTCTCTTGAACTGTAAAACCCATTGAACCTCCTTGCACATAACTGGCACTTAGTAAATGTTCATTGATTTGGACTGTTTTCTCAATCTTTCTCAAGAGCTTTTTACTTTTCTTGACAGATATTTTCTTCTCTCCTCTTAATAACCACACATCTCTTTGTATAATTGCAATAGAGACAAGTACTGTACAATGGTTCCCAAACTAGGGCAGGAAAAGAGATTGAGTTCTAAATCTCTGTTCTTTCTTGAAATAGATCCAATCTCCCATATTGAAATTTTACGTGTCACCCTTCATCTCTGTGATCACCAAGTACATTGCTTTCCCTATATTTCTTACTTGGAGGAAGATTATTATTTTGACAGCTTGGGGGCAGGGCTGCTTAATAAGAAGCTCTTGAAAGATTTAATGCAGCAAAGATTTGCTCTAGAATTTAAGAGTCATGCAACCAAATTCCATATTGTCAAAAAGTCTCATAATTCCATTTTACTCATCTCTGCTAGAGATTGAGTTTGGCTGAACTATTCTCATCACTTCCCCATTCATTTTATGTGGTACGCTCCTGGCAAGCCAGACAGAAGGATTGATAAGACAGTGAGAATATCAAGCTGTCAATCAGCTCCCCTATTTCCAAGGTTAATGTTAACATACAACTGTTGGATTTTTGAAATATGATTTCCAAAACTAATTAAAAAGCTAATTTTGATCACAAGACTAGGTAACCCTTGTCACACAGACATATGTTTAATAGTTGGGTTAAGCAAGCATTCACAGAGATATATTAAAAAGATACTGCATTATTATTAATAAAGTATAAAAACAAAGCTTCTAAGAGTTACTAACTAAATAAAAGCATTTAGGAAGCATCCCAGAAACATCATTGCACTTCAACATTGTTTCACGAAAATGCCATAACCTGTTTAAGGGTTAATGCACACTGGATTCACCTTGGATAGGTTACTTTACCACCTTGTATTTTAGTTTCTTCTTCTGTAAACTGGGGCCAAAAATAATACCTACCTAATAAAGTTGTTGTTAGGACTTGAGATAATCTAAAGCTCTAAGCACAGTATCTGGCTGTCAATAAAAGTTGGCTACTATTTTAATTAATGAAGATTGTTACCCCTATATAAAGTCTCGCTATTCTGATTGAGGAAAGAGCCACCTAAAATTGTAAAAAGTCTGAATTATAGACTTGAAAGTGGAAAAAGTGGTTAACAAAATGCTGCCTACTAGAATCTGGGTGGAGGTAGTAATCATGTTGCCTCAACCCAAAATGAAAACATGGGCTTTGATACATGATCGGCCAATGGGATAGAATATTCACAATCAGAACTATCCTGAAAAATCCAAACATGCAAGACACATGTTTTCATAGTAAGTTACACAAAGAGCTTATAATTATGGAGCACTGTTTATTTGTATTTAAAGATTTTTTTCCTTATAGACATTTAATCAAAATATTACTTCTATTGAAATATTAATTTGTACCATGTTGTGTTTTCTAAATAATAGGAAATGTTAGTCCAGCTCTATTTATTTTTGAACAGAATGTAAGTTATTGGAGACCAAATCAATGAGCAGTTCATAATCTAATCATCTGGGATCAATAGGCCCCGTCCTGTACTAGGTAAAATGGGATATCTAAAAATCAGCTTGTAATAGGGAAACAAGGTATACACACAGTGTTTGCCATGCCAGTGTTAGCAACACCCATAAAGTTCTAGTTAGGAATGGAGTAGTCCTGGTTAACAAGGCAGGTTAAAATTAATTTTTCCTTTTTCCCCAGCAACTTAGAGTAAAAAGCAGGCTAATCTTGAAAAGATAGAAATGTACACAAAACTAAGTAATATTAAGGGTAAGAGGACAGATCTAATCATAAGTAACATCTATTGAGGGTTATCCTATATTTTGATCCTTATAAGATTCCTAAGAGAGAGTTCATATTATTTTCATTTTATATTTGAACGAATTTGAAGTTTAAAGTGGTTAAGTAACCTGTGCAAGGTAACACAGCTGGCTAGTTGGTAGAACTCTTCAAATCCAAGCAGTCTGAATCCAGAGCCTTCATCCCTAACCATTAACGAGTACATGCACAGTATCTACAATATCTACAAATGTATGTTCGTAAATAGACAAAGCTACAGGTTGGTGAAAATTCAGTGAAAAAGGCCAAATTGAAATATCTACAGGAGCAAAAAGGGGCAGGAAGGCTTGCTTTTTATACCAGGATTGACAGATTGAAAGGTCTAAGACTGTATGTATATGGATCTATCTACAACACTCATCTTTCATATACATGAAATAATAGTAGTTATCTGATAGCCTTGTTGTAAGGGTTAAATGAGTTAAAATATATAAAGTATTTAGAACCATGCATGATAGTTGGTAAATACTATGTAAGCTTTGATTGTTGTGATTTTTCTTTGAAACCATGTATTACAGTATATATTTTACAATATGATCTAAATTAGTAGCTCTCAATCTTAATTGTGCACCAGAGGTTTCTGAAAGGCTTGTAAAAAAACAGATTGCTGGGCCCCACCCAAGAGCTTCTGATTAATAGGTCTGGAGTGGAGTCTGAGAATTTGCGTTTCTAACAAGTGCTCAGATGAGAACCACTGATCTAAAGAGTTGCTTAATGTATCTGATTGAGGCATAGAATTATGTACCATATTGGGGTGAAGCAAGTAGAGATTTGAGGTCCCTCTGCTTTCCTGGCAACTATACACACACACACACACACACACACACACAATATACAGCACATTATGTCTGGTAACTATATGTATTATATATATCTATCTACATATATAATATATATAACATTAATATATAATTAATCTCATGGCCTAGGCTAATAGGAAAAGAAGTCCACTTTACAACAAAGAGAAATTAGGTAGCTTTGGGGAAATTGGGACAATTCAGAGCTGGAGGTGGAAACTGGCCCAGAGAGGTGAAGGGACTAGCCCAGTTACTCATCTGGAAGAATGTCATTGCCAGGGTCAGACCTCAGTACTCCAACTCCCAACCAAGGGTTCTTTTGACTAGATGTACTGCTTATTGGTAACCTGTTTGAAAGAAATAAATCACAGCCCCAGGCAGAAGTGGACTCCAGGTTGCATGTCCCAGAGTGGTGCTGTGTGCTCACACTCGGGACTCAGTGGGGAAGTAGGGAAGGTCTTCCGCATTTCCTAGCATACATATTCCGTAAATATTACTAGGGAGAATTTTACACTGCATCTAGTGATCAGCCTCAGTAATCAGGTTAACTGGTAGACTCTCCTTATCTATATAGCCCTCTACTTTGTGTGTCCAGAATAACCCTTTTAAGCAAATGGGGGTGCTGATCAGCATGGATATGACTGTTCACTGCTCTTCTGTTCCACTTGACAATTCAGTGATAACACATTGATATTGTAATGTTGTATTCTAGGTTGACCAAACAGCTCCCTCAGGATCCCACTTTAAAGTGAAAAGCCTTCTGGCTTTTCAGTCAATACAGTATTCGACACTATTCCAAACCACACAGGGAGCAGCCTTGGGAAATAGAATAATCTCAAGGGAAAGTGTGAAATTAATGTGAGAATTCTCTCCAGATTCTGGTCTCCTTCTTAAAGATGTTCCAGGTATGAAGAAATAGAGGAAGCTAAAGAGAAACTTAATTGTTTCTGTAGTCAACATGAAGTATACTGTGGAGAAGAACAGCTGTTTCTAAGCAGCAGTGGCTGCTAGTGTTTCAATTGTTTGGAATCTGTAAAAATGGGCCCTGGATTTAGAGGGGGTATGTGTAGTAAGAATCAACCTTACCAAAGTGAGGTCTGTACCATGAGGCAATCTTCAACCCCCTGAAGTGTCCTGTTTGGAAGGAGTGTCTTTGCTCCGGCTTTAGCCACTTGTCTGACAATGTGATTTATGATGGGGGCTTTGAATCATGCTGTATCAGTCCCAATCTCTAGAAGAACTGGAGACTGAAAGCATTAGTCTGACCTCTGGGAAGGGCTGAAGAAGAAAGTTCACCCACTGGCCAGTGTGTGATCAAGCCCCAGTAAAATCTCTGGACACCAAAGTCTCCTGTAAGCTTCGCTCGTTGGCAATACTCCATGCACATTGTCACACATCGTGGCTAGGAGGAGGTAATGCCATCCATGATTTCATGGACAAAGGATGATTGGAAGCCCCATTATACCCCTCCTAGACTCTGCCCTATGCCTCTCTTCCCTTGGCTGATTTTAATTTATGTCCCTTTGCAATAATAACACTGTAATGGTAACCATAGAGCTCTCCTGAGGTCTGTGAGTCACTCTAGGAAGTCAACTAAGGTGGGGGATCAGGGCCCCCAAATTTGTAGACAGCTGCTGGTCTAAAGATAGGGTGGTTGTGGGGACTCCTAAACTGTGGGTGGAGTGAGGGCAGTCTTGTGGGGACGGTTCCCTCAGTCTTTGCAGTTTGGCTAAACTCTTCCTAGGGTGTTGGTGAAAGAAGATAATAAAAGGTGAGGTAAAATTAGGCCATGATTCATAATGGGGAAGTCTATGAAACTGGTGACTTTAGCGGTTTGTATTTTGGAAAAGGTGCATTTAAAGAAGTATCTCCCAGATGGCAGGTAAGAGACCAAAATGCTGGCAGAAAGAAAAATTAAACCCATGACAGATTTGAGTGAGAGTCCTAATGGAGTGACCTTAGGCAAATGACTTCAAGCCTTGGTCACATGGAGCTAAAAGAGTTAAAAGTGGTGATATATGTGCAAATGTTTTAAAATTACGTTAATTTGGAAAAACAACAAAATGCTTTTACCATTTCAGAGAAATCTAAGTGTAAACTGAATTACACTGGAAAAGTTCAGGCTTTCTGGATATTTTCCCCTTAGGTTAGAAAAAGTTACTTCCCTGAGTTTTTCAATCTCTCACTTTTATGTTCAAAACTTGAACTTGGTTTGCAGTCCAGTTTATCTTTAATATATTTTCCTGTGTGTGTCCCAAGCAAGGGACTTTTTTTTTATTGAGATATAACTGACACATAACATTTTATTAGTTTCAGGCATACAACATAATGGTTCGTTATTTGTATATATTGCAAAATGATCACAAATCTAGTAAACATCCACACCACAGTTATAATTTTCTGCGTGCATGCTAAGAATTTTTAAGATCTCTTAGCAACTTTCAATTATACAAAACAGTATTATTAACTGCAGTCACCATGCTGTACATTACACCCCCAGGACTTATTTGCAAGCGACTTGAAGATCCAAATAATTTGGGTGCTTAAGAAAAGCAGCTCATATATTTCTATTTCTCCCCCAATTTCTTATCACCTCCTCAATATGTCTGATTTGTATTTCCCCCACACCACCAAATCGTTGGTTCAAAATTTTCAGAACGTAGTATTTTTAAATGGTGCCCCAGTATAAGATGGATTTTTCCTAAGCAAAGGTTCCCGGGTGGGGTGTACTGTCTTGGAGTTTAACCGGGGGCAGAATGGTCGTGCCTCTGGAGCGCAATCTCCAGGATAAGGCATCAGAGACGTGTGAGGCTGGTCGCCACATTTGGGAGGCGAGAGGCTGTGCCGCTCTCGAGTTGGAAGCGGTCTGGGGGCGGCGCTCCAAATGGCTGGGCGCAAGCAGATGGACGCTGCCGGGCCTTATTCAGAAGCGTCTTATCTGGGCAGAGGCCCCTTTTCCCACCTGGATTAAGATGGATCCGATGGGGTCGTGGTTTTCAGCCTCCCGTGCCATGGCCAGGGCCAGGGAGGGCTACCGCCGGCTGAGCGGAGCGCGGCAGTTGCGGAAACCTACTAGCGCGGCCGTCCCCATGGCAACACCACGCGCAGCCAGGCCTGTTCTACGCCGGCAGCGGAAGAGGGGGCGAGGGAGGAGTCAGGGTAGCCGTTCCTTCCGAGAACGCGCCCGTCCTGGCGTGTTTCCCCCCGCGCGCTGGTGGCTGTGGTGCAGCCCAAGGCGGAAGCGGCTCCCGACCCACCTGGCTCGCCAGCGCAGCTATGGCCGCGGGCGTCCCCTGTGCTCTTGTCACTAGCTGCTCGTCCACCTTCTCCGCAGACCGACTGGTGCAACGTAAGTGGCGAGGCTCCTGGACCGACCTCCAAGCCTCCTCGTCTCGTCGGCGGCAGCCTCAGGACCACAGCCTCCCTCTGGGCCTTTGTCCCGCCGCGGGGCCCGGGCTCTTCCTCCACTTGGCGGGGGGCCTGAGGCCCCTCGGGTGCCGCTCAGACAGGGTCGAGGTGCCTAGTTCCCGCAGGGGTCTCCCCCTTAGCTCTTACATTCGTAGCTTTTCTGCTTACCCGGCTCACTGTTGCATTTCGTACAGCTTTTTCTGTAAAGTGGGACTGACTGTACCCCGCCCAGCCCGCAGGTTGTTGCGGGAATCGTTTGCAAAGTACTCAAGGGCTCCCTGGAAATTGTACGGAGTTTCGTCGGGTGTAAGGTGCAGGAATTGTGATTTTTGTTGCTATTCCTTCTCCTGAAGTACAGAGTATGTTTCCTCTTGGCCTCCCCTTGAAGTAAATATTAAGACTTATTAGCCTTGTTCCCTCCACTCTGTAGTGACGCGTATAACCGCCTTGCCTTCCTCCTGAGGCATAGGCTCTCCACCAGTATTAGTTTTGGGTTATTTCTGGGCCTAGTCCTTGCCTCTGCGGAGCTTCATAGTGGCAAACTAAGTAACTTAAAAAAAAAAATGTAGGCGAGGAGACCAGTATCGTAGAAACAGCATAGGACTGGGTCAGAGGCTCATCTCTTCCAATAAAGGACTCTGAAGTTGATTATAACTCAAGACTCCTGTTTTAAATGCGTGGCTTGGGCTCAGAGCAGTGACTCTCAGCTATACGATAGCACAATTAACCTCTGCCCTTCAGTTATCTTAGCTGTAAAATGATTTTCACACGATGGTTGTGCTCAGCTTGGCTGGCACATAGCAAACATTCAGTAAATGGTAGATATTATTATTAAAGCGTCTTATCTCTCTAACCTGCAGTTTCCTAATCCTTAAAATGGTGCATATGAACCTATATTACAGGATTATTCTAAGGACAAGTGATAGGACATTTTGAAAGCACTTTATGAATTGTAAGGCATCGTACAAGTATTTTTTTCCTGTGTCTGTCAAATGACAGAATTAGGCAGGATGTCCCTCTAGTATGAATATTCTATAATTTATAATTTATTTATAACTAATCATAAGTTATCATTTGTGATCACTCCAAAAGTTTCTTGGGAGGGTAAAAATTTAATTAGAGCACTTACTAAGTGGTAACTAACTGCTCTAATTATTGCCATTTTCTCTTCTCTTGAACAGCGCTCCTTTCCATTTATTTCCCTCATTCTTAAAAAATTGTTTCATAAAAGTACAGTGCATACTCATTAAGTAAGATTTAGCATATGGAGACAAGAAAATGTCAGTCATGGTCTCATGACACAAACACAATTACAGTTAACATTTCTGTACATTTCCTTCCAGTCTTTCTTTCAACACACAGGTTTTTAAAAAAATTGTAGTTACATTTCACATGTAATTTTTATCTTGATAGTTAATAAATAACTTTTTACTTTTATATGTAAGAATTTAAAATATTTTTATATTTTTAAGTATATATATAAGTGACTATATATAAACATGTTTTTATTTTTCTTGTATAGTATTTCATATATAATTTTTTCCTATTATTTTCCTTTAACATTACAGCATAAATTAGTTTCCATCCTATAGTACATAGAGCAATATATCAGAATTTGTGAACATACCAGAATTGGCTCCAGATTCATAAGATGGATTCATAAGACTCTTGGTATATTTAACTTTCCAAAATACTTACAGGCATTTGGATTTCCATTATTGAAATAAGAGCCCTTTCAAAGCCAATCTCAGAAATACTTAAGTATTCTGAAGCTATGGTACTCTAGCTTCTGCTTTAAGGATCAGAATTGGCAGACATGAAGGAGCTGAGTACCAATAGATGGCAAATAGTAACACTGTACTTTTTTAGAAAGTATATTAGCATCATTGGAGGTGAAATTCTGTAAAATTATTAACTTTATTTCTATATGTGAAATGCCTTTTAGATCATTCAAAAGCCAACATTAATGTTGGTTAAAATTAGATGACCTTTCCTCTGTGAAAGAAGCAGTTAGCAGAGAGATTACTTGAGTAAGAAAAAGTGAACTATAAAAGAGGGTGCTATCATTTCTTCCCAGGTTAATGAGTAGGGAAACAGTAGATAACAATAGAATGCAGTATTTGCTGAACAATTCAGTTCAAAAAAAACAAAAACAGCTCATTGTTTTACTATAATTAAAAATTGAATTATGAACGGAGTCTAATTTTGGCATAAGGGATGGAGACTCCAGTAATGAATGACTTTTGCCAAGTTTTTGGTGTTACCAGGCCATAGTATGATTTTGAATTGAATCTAATCTACCTTTGGTTCAGTTTCATTCCATGCATCCGGAAGAGGAACATTTAGGATTTCTCCAGTTTCTCTTTCCTTTGACATCTGATAAATTTTACTGCTTTTAACCAATGGTGGGAAATATTTCATAGCCAAACAACAAAGTTTGCTATAAATATACATGAAATAAAAAAAGTAGGCCTCTGCTGTAGATAAAGTGTATGCATGGATTTTTTGAGAAACTTTTTTTATCATTTCATCACTCAGAGGCCTTGTTTACTATATTCTGGGGGGATGTCTGACATATAAAAGGGGCACTATAGACAGTGTAGACTTGTAAAGGGAAATGAAAGTTCAGGACACTTGAGAAGCTTGTTTAAGGCTGTATGCAGTGTGACAGTAAGTGTCTGTCCTCCAGGGCCTCATTCCACCTGACATATATTTATGTGAACATTTTACTTTTATTCTGGATATTAAGCATAGAGCTCGTCTTTGTGCCAGCCACTCAGCTAAACTGATTATTAGGTATTCTTCCCGCCCTCAAGAGGGAGGTAGTGAATGGATGTGCTCCTTGTGAAAATATTCAAATGCAGGTAGATACCTAAGTTTAACATCTATTGTACTTTCCTAGAAAGAACTTGAGAAAGAAAAGTCCCTGGAGACTTGCCTGGTTTTAAAGTGCGTAATGCCAGCACAGCAACTATAAGCCATTCAGGCTCTACATCTGAACATTTGGAGCAAGATTCCCTTAGTGGGAATCTGCAGATCTTAGAATCATAGCAAGCATTTGTATGTATATCAGTACTCTTCCCATATTCTGTTGTATGATATACCGTATTTTGTTTTCACATTGTTTAGTTTGGTTCTTGTATCCCCGTGAAGTCATGAAGTCAGGTTCTCTTCATTTTATAAATGAAAAAACAGTGACTTGGAAGTGCTAGGTGACTCGTATGTTCTGAAGCATCTTTTCACATTCAGGATTTGTATGTGTGAATGGGTTGCTATAATTCCTTAGCAGTCAGAATCATTTAAATTTAAGATGGTGCATTGGTGTAAGAAATGATAGAGAAGATTAACCCCTAAAAGAAGGTTTTAAAATATGTTTGCATTTCCATTTAGGATGGTTGAAGTCCTAGTTCTGAGTGAAGAAAAAAATACCTTTGCCCAGAAGACCTATATCTGAAAGGAGCATTATGGATGTCTGATAGTCCTTAACAGTGCCTGGATTTTTATTTTCTCAATTGAGTGAACTCAAAGTAGAGATATATTATTTCTTAGTCAATCATACTCTGTAGGATTAACATTAAAATAAAAAGTTGTCCCAGATCATCTCTAATCCCTTCTAGATGTAAGATTCTATGTTTTCATGTTACTTATTTTCACGTTAGATTATATAATGCTTCTTACCTCTGGCATTCTTATTCTGTGTGTGTATGTGTGTGTGTATGTTTATTTTTTGAAAACTGAAGAATCTAGCCCCATTATAAGGTTGCTGTACACACTCCACTTTTGGAGCAGTTTGGAGCAGAAATCAAACTTACCAGTATATGCACTTATACTGAATTTACCATAAAATGCACTTACCAGTATAAACAATCCTCTGGTCCTCAGGTTTCTAAACTGCAGACCAGATACTTCAATTATATGGTGGGTAAACTAGACTTTGGGGTTACACAAGCAAAGCCAGCCATTATTTATGACACTGCTTATTTGGGAAACATTCATTCTGCATGAGTGGGAGTTTATTTCTAGGTCTGTCAGACCCCCTATGCTTACAAAGAGATTTCAAAGTAATTTACTAAGGAAAACATCCTTATTTCAAAAGTAGGGGCTAATGCTGCACAGTTTAGCTCACATCCTGTAGCAACAGAACAGGCTTAAGCACTTGGGGCTTCTAATTTGCATTTTTCTAATAGCTGCTTGAGGTACTCGAAATGGATCCTTTTGTTTTACTCTGGGAATAAGTTACGATTTTCGCTTAAGCAAAGTTGCTTGTTTTGTTATGGTCGGACTACTCCGCCTTTGATTGGATTATGTAATTCCAAGTGTTTGATGATCTGGACATGACATTGTGTTTACATTGGAGCCAGTGCACGCAGATGCCACAAACACATCTCTAATAATTACCCATCCAGAAAGCAAGACTGACGTACATTAAGGCAGAGAGGACAGTTTTGAAACTCTTAAAGGACCTTTATGATGTTTTAGGTTCAGTAACAAGTTACCTATTTAGGGTTCAATTTTCCACACAGACTGAAAGCTGGTTCTACACACAGTGGGGGAAAAGTATTATCGTGCTTGGATCAAAGTCAGTACGTTCAGAAAATGTATGATCATTTGGTAATAAGCAGCACTGTTATGCTGACACAAGAAATTGCCATTCTGTCTGAATTCTGCTGGGGTTGTTCAGTGTTCTTGTGGGGGAAATTTTTTTGTGAGTTGAGCAGTTACTACTTTCTTCCTAGCTATTTGACTTGAAGCAAATGAACTTTTCCTTCCACAGATATTTACATCGTGTCTTTACACGTGCCATCCTACCATCCTTGTTCTAAGTATCTAAAACATGTGCCTCACCTCATGAGGAATCAGTAAAATGAGGGCATTATCTTCCAGCTTTCACGATTTTTTAGATTTATTGGGGTGTAATTTAAATAGCATAAAGTTCACCTGTTGTAAGTACGGGACATTTCTATCATCCTGGAAGGAAATATTACCCCTTTTTCTGGTTGCTCCCCTTACCCACCCTCAGTTCTAGGCAGTCACTATAATGTACTTTTTATCTTTATAGATTTGCCTTTTCTGGACATTTTATTCAAAAGGAATCATATAATATGTGGTCTCCTGGGTCTGGCTTCTTTTATTTGGCATGTTTTTGAGATTCATGCATATTACAGCCTGTACTTCATATTCTGTTATATGATATACCATATTTTGTTTATCCATTCATTAGTTGGTGGACATTTCGTTTTTTTCACTTTTTGACTGTTATAAATAAAGCTATTATGGACATTCTAAGAAATTATTATACTGTTAAGAAACTGCCAAACTATTTTCCAGAGTGGTCGCACCATTTTACATTCCCATCAGCAATGCATGGGGTCTCCAGTTTCTCATCTTCAATATTTGTTATTGTCTGTATTCTTGATGATAGCCATTCTAGTGGGTTTAAAGTAGTATCTCCTTGTGGTTTTGCTTTGTACTTCCCTAATAATTAACGATGTTGAAAATCTTTTCATGTGCAAATGGTCCATTCATCCGTCTTCTTTGGTGAAGTGTCTGTTCATATCTTTTGCCCATTTTTAAATTGGATTTTTTGTCATCTTATTAATGAGTTGTAAAAGTACTTTGTATATTCTGGTTACAAGTCCTTTATCATATATGTAATGTGCAAGTATTTTTCCTGTCCTGTGGCTTTCTTTTTGTTTTCTTGATGTTATCTTTTGAAATGCAAAAGTTTGAACTTTTGATTAAGTCCAGTTTATTGTCGTTATCTTTTTCCATGATCTTTCGACCATGTGTTACCCAATCATAATTTTAACTTTCTTGAAACCTTTTGGATAGTGGGACGTTGGATCTGTTAGTTTTATGATGTTTTTCAATGAACCAAACTTATTTTCAATATTTGAATATATATTGAAAGTAATATAAGGGGCTACAGAGTAAATGTTCATCAGTCTTATTCTGGTTTGGAATATTCATCACAGACATGTTTATCTTCTTTCAGAGTAAGTTAGTACCTTCTGTGGATACTGTTGTCATCTTGAGCAGACATTGGCATTTTTTATTAAAGTTGTATTACTTTGCATCTTTATTGAAGTTGTATTACTCATTATTTATTTATTTATGAAAAATTATCATTTGAATATAATTTTCCTATTAAGGTTTATGTATGCTTTCTTCCAGAAAACCACCATTCATAAGGTATTTTCAAGTAATTTGTGTAGTTAAAATAATTAAACAAGACACTTCAGAGAGAGTTTGTCAGATACAAATGAAAAGAAGACATTTGTGTCTGGGTTGGGGGGTTATGCTGCCTGTCTCTAAAGCCTAGTTTCAGTTCTGTGAGGGAGAATAAAATGAAGTTTGCATTCCAGAACTTATATTCTAGAACTGAGCGAAGTCAGTTCCCCAAGTTCCTTTGCTTGTAGATGAGGTTTTCTCCGCCTGAGCCCTGCTGGTGCTTGGGGCTGCCCATCTGCTGCAGGACGTTCAGCAGTTGGTCCTGGCCTTTGTCCACTACATGCTGGTAGCATCTCCCCACTTGTGACAACAAAAGATGTCCCCAGATGTTGACATGCATGTCCCCTGTGGGCCCAAATCACCTCCACATAAAGAGCTACTACTTTAGATGTGTGTCTAGAACTGTGGTTTCAAATAAGTAATAGTAATGAAAGTCAAAGACGTCTCCTTCCCCTCATATGAATAGGAGTTACCATCAGCTGTGCCACTGGGATGGATAAAGTGGTCTTTGCATGCAGCCTGTAAAATCAGAGGCTGATGGTTCTCCTTGTTCTCCTTAAAACACTTCTCCATATTCTCTCTACCCTTTCTGCAAGCTTCTTTCTGTTCTTCTGTGCATCTTTGTCTCTCCCTGCATTGTGAGGTCTTCTAAGGGCAAGCAGAGGCCATGTATCCCCTTCTCTCCCAGTTATTTTAAGGTGAAGCGGTGGTGATCAGTTCCAGATGGCTGTTGGGAGAAAGTAAACTTGAAGAAAAGGAGAAGCACTGAGTTAGATTTCCTGTGCTTCAACTTTTAAAACTTTTCCACTGTGATATAAAAAGCCCTAAAGCATGTGGAAATATGAATTTAGAGCGTGACTGGAGATAGGAGTGTGTGAGGAAAAGTGTCGCAAGCAAACTGAAATTGCTGTACTCTTGCTAAGGCAAGTGGTATGTGACTTTGACCTGATCCAGTGATTCTTCCCTCAGCAGCTTAAGGCTGCCCCTGTGACGGCATCGACTGAAGCAAAGGCTGCTCATACCTGCACCAGGAGGCTGCAGGGTGATTCCTCAGAGAGTCACAGATAAGAATTTCCCAGAGTTTGTCCCAACTCTAATGTCGCACAGTTTTAATCTTTAAATGCCACACAGGCTGCGAAGGCCCTTTGCATTGCAGCAGGATGATCCGCTCCTACTGCTTGGGCAATAATTTCTTAGCAACTATTGCAAAGTATTTGACCAAGCAGCACCCACCTTGTGTGATATCCTCATGCAGTTGTGGATATGAAATTGTAACTTGTTGCAACAATATAGAGCCATTATGATTTTTAAAGATCTCTTTTTTTCTTTCCCTGCTGGTTAATGAAAACCCTGGCTTTCTTACTGTTTCCTGAATCACATTTTGCTCAGTTCTTTTCTTTCATAATGGCTACTTTCCCCTTCAGCTGATGTCAAGACTCTGCTGCCTCCTGTAATTTCCCTACTTGCTTTCTCTTCTGTCTCTATCTGTGCCTTAACAATGGAAAAGAAAAAACTGAGAAGGCATATTTTGGGAAGGGAGTGGCCAGAGCAGCCTAGAGGAGGTGTTTATTTTGTAATTGTCATGTTGCTTTCTTTGCTTATGCGTCTCTAACTTACCCTCTGGTCAAGAGTGCTGTCACCTATACAGAAAACTGAACTAGGAAGGAAGACGTGAACGCAACCTGGGTCCTGCTCTGTGCCCAGTGGCGGCCTGTGCTTTCGTAGACATTGTTTCATTTAATCTTTGAGAAGCCATTTGAGTATTTTTGTCCCCTGTTTGTAGGTGAGGAAATGAGACACAGAGAGGTTTCTCTGTCATTCTCATAGAGGGCCACTGATCAAAGGCAGGTGGGCCTGACCCCAGGTCTGTGCTCTGTTGCCATCACAGAGGGAAGGGAGAGGAACAGGGGTCCCTGGAAGACGGGGTACCATGAAGGACACTCGGATCTGGGGTGGTAGGATATGAGACCTGGCTGTAAAGGCAGCTTTGGTTCTGTGAGAAAGACTAAAACCAACCGGGTTCTTAGAAGAGTGCTGATTTCTGAAAGGAGCATCTTGAATTGAGGTGGCAACTGTGCCTTCTCTCAGGGCATAGAAAATACGATTTAACCATTGGACAGCTTCTCTTCACAAAGGACGTCATGATTAGTTAAGGGTACATTAATTCTACTTGTATTAAAAGTGGCCCAAAGATGGCAGCGTGAGAGGAGAGACAGAGGCTTCCTCCTAAAACTGGATACAATTAGAAAATTTAATAGGCGCAACTAATCCTGAGAGAGCAGCAGGAAAGAGGACGGCGCCAGACCGCACACACCTGGAGAAAGAGCAGACCTGAGCGAACGGGGTGACGCACCAGAGCTGTGGCTCCGCGGCACCCGAGCCCTTCTCCCACCCCAGCTCACGCGCATCTCCGGGCGTCCGAGAACCCCGGACATGTAGCAGTTTGGTTCCCGTGGTAACTCAGCGCGCGGCGTCATGCTTCTGTGTCCGCGAGCTGAGAGCTTCTGTGATGTCACGGGGCCACTTCCCGGCCGGTGGCAGAGTCGGACCGAGGTTGCGGTGACTGGGGCGCCATGGAGGCCACTGGCGACGTCGAGCAGCCGCGGGGACCCGGCGGGGCTGAGCGGGGCGGCCCCGAGCTGGGAGACGCGGACGCAGCGGGGCAGCTGGCTCCCAAGAACCCCTGGAATGTAATGATAAAGCACCGGCAGGTGCCGCGAAGGGGCCATCGCCCACAGATCACCACAAGCTTCACAGACCCTTCCATCTCCATGGACCTCCTCCGAGCTGTCTTGCAGCCTAGCATCAATAAGGACATCCAGACTGTCTTCAACAAGTACATGAAGTTCTTCCAGAAGGGAGCACTGAACGTGCGAGAAAATGTCGGCGAAGACGTGGATGCAGAGGAGCTGATCCAGGAGGCCTGTCGGAACTGCCTAGAACGGGCTAAAGTACTGTTTCCTGGTAGAGAAAAAGTAATGCCCAGATCGATCCCTGAGCTTCCAGGAATAAAGCGTGCCAGGCAGGCAGAAGAGGAATGTGCCCGTCGCGAAAGCCCCATTCCCAAAAAGAGGAAGGAACGGCCTCTTGGACACATGATCTCAAATGACCAGGCAGCTGCCGGCAAGGTACGGAAACCAAAATCCTGTGAACCAAATCCCAGAGAAGGCCCCAAGTGGGACCCAGCTCGGCTGAATGAATCTACCACCTTTGTGTTGGGATCTCAAGTCAACAAGGCCCTGGGGATGGGGGGCACCAGAGGGAGAATCTACATCAAGCACCCATACCTCTTTAAGTATGCAGCTGACCCTCAGGACAAGCACTGGCTGGTTGGGCAGCATCACATGCTGGCAACAGAGGGGAAGATGGCCTGCCTCCTCGTCGAGGAGGACATCCAGGACCTCGCTGCCAGCGATGACTACAAAGGGTGCCCGGACCTGAAGTTAGAGGAGCTGAAGTCCTTTGTCCTACCCTCCTGGATAGTTGAGAAAATGAAAAAATACATGGAGACACTACGCAGAGAATGAGCATCGTGCTGTTGGAGCATCTTCACAGACCTGAAGCCCACTCCCCTGGGGACACTTGGCAGCAACCCTCCACGGCCCTCATACCACAGCTGGGACTGCTCCTAGACGATCTCAGCAGCATTAAGCTGTGCCTGGGCTAGTTTGTAGTGACTCACTGCAGAGCACCCCCAGACTGGCATGTAGTTATACTTTGGTAAAGTTATTGGGATAAGATAGTTTGTAAATAGTTTGCAACAGAAACACAGATGGTAAAAAAAAAAAAAAAGCCTAAAAGTAATTTGTTGAAAGGAATAAAAGAAAACTTGAATAAGTGGAGAAAAAAAAAAGTGTCTTTAATTCTACTGGAGGAGATAGGAGTAATCCGAAACAGTTATCAGTGTGTTTAGTTTATAATGCACTTGTGTGTGTGTTTTTGCGGGGGAGGAGGGGGGCTGGAGTGGATAGGTGAGGAAGTAAGGTAAGGGAAATGTGTGTCAAACGTGTGTGTGTGAGTGAGTGAGAGACAAAATATGAGCGCGTGTTTGTGGTGGTCGGGGAATTCACCTTGGCGCTGCAGTTGGCTTCCTGGTTCCTGCTAAAGAATATTATCACCTCTTGCTGATTCTGAACCATAAAAAGCTAGGTGCCGCCTTTCTTTACTTTGGCTTACCAAACTTACACCTTTTCCGAGGGAGGGAACTGTAGGATAGCCGGGGAGCAGGGGGAGGGAGTCGTAGGGTTACTGAGCTCAAGTGCCTGCTTGGCTCCAGCTTTCTTCCGCTCTCTGGAGTCTTTTCGCTGACTTGCCCTTTGGGACTACAGAGGAAATAAGTTCATCAAGAGAGTGACAAGTAAATAGGGGTTGCTGGAGGATTGGTCCTTATGTAAAACAGTTTCTCAAACAGGGAAGGAGATTAATACTTGCACTTAAAACTGGCAGAAAAGTTTATACTTGCTACTGGAACTGGATTGACATTTAACTTGTCATCTGAAAACACTACAAATTAACTATTTTAAGCCATGAAACAAAGTTCGTAGTAACAGACCTGGCAATTAATCACCTAGAATTTGTCTCTTAAAAAATGATGTATGACAGCTCCACCAGGTGGCTGCCAACAGAGAGTGAGACAGGCCGACGGCCACCAGGAGGAGAGAGAAGCTGCTCTCGATTTTATTGGTGTGTCACTTTGATAACGTCAAAATTCAGTTTAGTGAAGGGCAAAGAAGGGAGACCACTGCAGATTTTTCTAGGAAATCTGTCTGGCAAAAAAAAAAAAAAACACCACGAGATCACTATGACTCACTTTTGACAAGTAAATACCTGAAACCCATAGACAGTTTTCTGATGGGTTAATTGTGCCACAGTCTTACGAGTGCTCTTGTTTTGGCTGTTATTTTTGGTTTTCTTAAAAGGTCAGAGGATACTGTAGTTCCATAGGTTAGTTTTGGCTTGTGACCACTACACACTTGAGTGTGATCTAGCTCAGATGCCAAATGTCACGGTGTGTCCTGCATCACAGTGCAGCAGGAGAAATGCTGGTGACTTTTTTTAGGTTCTAGGCTTTGCTGGTTTTAGGCACTGCTGCCCTTAGGCAAGTGGCTTCTTTTTCCTGGCCCTCAATTTTCTCATCTGTGAAATTAATGAATTGTACCAGCTGATCTCCAGAAACTTAGCCATGTGTACAAGTGTTCGAATGACTTGTTTTATTTTGGAAAAGAATAAACTTGTTAAACATTTGAAACCAAACCAGGAAAGCTGAAGGGGAAAAGCTAATTCAGCATACACATTTACATTTTTTAAATTAAACTTTACATTATGATATTGATCATAACTGGAATCAGACAGTCTTTACTATTCTCTCTAGTTCTAATATGGCACAGATGTGATAATAAAGCCCATATGCAGCCTCAATGAAAATATCTGATTGGACATAAAATGTTAAAAAGTCTGGTAAGTAAATTGAGCTGTCAAATTATTTTAGGCAGCACGAAGAATTATATAAAAGAAACATCCCAACTACTAAAACACTGAAAGATGAAATTCATTTTCCAATTTATTGGTTCTGTTCTCATCTAGGTTTAGAGAAAAGAGAAAAAAGTTTCTTTTCATGTTAAGTAAATACCTTAATCATCTGAAAATCAAAGACAGTATAAAATTGAATTCTTAAGAGCTCTGAGTAATATGCTTTGGTTTGCTCTCTTGTATTGTAAACGCTGATCAATAAAATGAACCACTCTTAATGGATCCCAATATGTTAAATTGTAGTTAGTAAGTATATTTTAATTGATTTTATTTTTTTCATGTTGTTTGAAGATGCTGATTTCAGTAAAGCACAGCCCAAATTTTATTCCAATTTCTAACAGTACAGCCAGTTCAGGAAACATCAAGAACTGTGGCAATGGTGGCGTGCTGGTCCCTGTGCCTTGTGCCTTCCCCCTTACCCAGTGGATTCATTGTTTTGCTCTTTGTGCTTTCCCCCTTTAAAAAGATAATCAACTTGTTATTTTAAAAAACTACCTGTGAATGAAGAGAGATTCCATCTGGTGGCTCCTCCTACCCTTTAAAAAAAACAGTGTATACATTTTTTGCTACTCTCCTTGGTTTAATTTGCTTTCTTCCATATGTGCTTTTATTGGCCTATTGCCATGCCACCTGCTTGAAGTTTGGAATATTAACTTTGCAGCACAGACTTTGATGTAGGAGGTTTTATTCTGTGGGACATTTACATGAAAACAGAATCTTTGATTTTAATAACTTAATCTGTTTTTCCCACTTATTTCTTACCTGAACTTGTCATAATGCTGCATGAGGGACACAGCTGGTTCCTATGGAATTGATTGATAATTAATGAAAGATTATAACTTTAGGTAGAAATTAAGCAGAAAGAACTGTTGATTTCTTAAAAAGACAAGGTAAGCTTTCACATATTAGCACAGACCATCTGTTAATTTAAGAGTAACAATTCTGGTTTTGAAAAAATTTGAGAGTTAATTTCAAAGTCTGCCTATGTTAAAGGTAAAGTCTTAAATTTATTTTAAATTTAGGGTCTTTTTATTAAAAAGGTTTCATTTTTAGCAGACCAAGTTTCTCCTAATAACCACATGATGAAAATTTACCAATGAAAATAATGCACATATGCACACACATGCTTTATGTATTATTATACATTATTCCTAACAATCGTTTGGACTAAATAATTTACCCATATTTTTTTGTTGAGCACAAATTGTGGCAGTGTTTCAAATATATAATCTTAGCTCTGAAATTTAAAATTTAACTTCTAGTTTTCTGTGCCCTGCTAATTGTGAGTTTGAGATATTTTTTATATCTCAGTATGCATTATAAAGGAATTTGTGGTCATTTTGCTCTATATTCATATAATATCCCAATTAAAGGTATGTTATTTTACTTCCCTGAATTCATTTTCCACATCTGAATAAAATGGAGGTTGTAGGTTATGGGTGAGAGATGTGAGTTTGGGTTAAACAATTTCTAGTGTCTCTTCCAGTTCTAAACATTATATGACATTATGGAATCAAAATGCTTTAATGGCTCCATGACCACAACTCTATTTGTTCATCATGGAGTTGGTTTTTATTGTAAGAATTTCATTAGTTATACCCATTCTGCAGGGGGTTTTTTGGAAGATTTAGTTATATTCCCAATCATTTAGCTTGCTTGTCTATTATATATTTCAAATTTGCCAGAGGTGTCTTTGTCAGACAAGAATTTGAGTTGGTTTCAAAGAACCTGAACAAGGCAGAATATGAGTGGAATTGGGGTCCTGATAAAGTGTCCATTCTTTTACTTCATTAGTTGAATTGATGTGTAAGCATTTAGCCCAAAGAATATGTATAGCTCTTCTATTTTATTAATGGCTTAGCCTTACTGCATGCAGTCTTCCTTTTAACTTGCGTTAAGTGCAAAATAGTTACAAATTCTTGGAGATTCTTGTGATCGTCTATCTTCCATAAGTATGTAAGCAATAAAACAAATGAAGCTGTTGTTCTCTCCCTACTGCTTGCTCTTTTCTGGGCATTTGGTGAGATGGCTATTTCGTTCTCTACTACTGTCTAATGTAGTTACAATTTTTGTGTTCTTAAAAAAAGAGCCAGTGAGTTGTTATGTTATCCTTACTTTTACAGTCAAATGAGCAGAGAAGAAAATACCCTAATAAATGGGAGGCCCTTTGAAATCCTTGCAGAAAGAGAAGCAAAGTACCATTTTAATCTGGTATCTTACTGAGAAAATTGACTTGAGTATATTGGTTTTACACCTTCCATGGTAATGCCATTTACTTAGATATCCTTGGGACAGAAGATCTTACTGTGGAAGTGACTGCCAATGATGCTGTGCGATTTTATCCCTGGACCATTGATAATAAGTACTATTCAGCAGACATCAATCTATGTGTGGTGCCAAACAAATTTCTCATCACGGCAGAGATTGCAGAGTCTGTCCAAGCATTTGTGGTTTACTTTGACAGCACTCAGGTATGATTGTACATTCCATGGACTTTGAGTAAGAAATTATTTTGTGCTTCTCTTACACCCTGCATTTTCTGTTAGTGCCTCTTTTTCTGTTTTTTCATGTTTGTTCTTCCCTTTCTAGAAGTCTGGTCTTGATAGTGTTTCCGCATGGCTCCCACTGGCAGAAGCATGGTTACCTGAGGTGATGATCTTGGTCTGCGATAGAGTGTCTGAGAATGGTGAGGCGCTCCAGTGCCCGGTATTTGGTACATGTTTGTCCCTCCTTGGTAAACAGAACACATTTGTTTCCTTAACTTAGAACAGTACACCTCGGAGCTTTCATACTTTACAAAACTATTTTCAGCTATTTCCCTTTGGAATCTTGTAATATTTACATTTTAACATTTTATTTTTAAAAAGTGAACACTTCGGGTTTGAGAAATCATTTTCTTTAAGTTACTTTATTTCGGATGCCCTTGGGATAACATGGATATTAAGGGTAATACCTTGAGATGTGTGGAACGTATTGTGGCAATAGTCATGTTTTATTTTATTTTTGCATATAAAGATTCTTTTTCATTTTACTTTAGGTGTAAGCCGGCAAAAAGCTCAAGAATGGTGTATCAAACATGGCTTTGAATTGGTAGAACTTAGTCCAGAAGAGTTGCCTGAAGAGGACGGTGAGTATTTGTGTGTCAGGAAAAAACATGGCATTTGGATTCAGATATAAGAGATTATTTTAATTCAGGGAAGAAATATCAAAGTGAAATTCAAAAAACATTTTTTTTCCCAGTTGTTTGAAAAGATTTGTGCAAGATCCATTGATGTGGTCTATTAATAATTCATTTTTTTGGTTTCATCACTCATTTTAGGACTTTTGAAATGTTTTTCTTAATGGATAATGGTAGAGAATTTCTACCTTAAATCTTAGTCATTTCCCCAATCTCTTATCCTTTCTTCACTACCAAACAGGGAAGGTTTGACATATAATCATAAATAGTTAAAATTTATGTTCCTTATTTTGAATTCCTGGTAACCTAATCCTGAATTCCCAGGAACTCTAGGGGGCATGTCAGTCCTGATTGTATGTCTTTTGGACCTTTGAAACCGAATCTAGGCCTAGAATGCTCCCTCTAGGGTGGCTCTGCATTTACCTGCCTTTTTCTATATTCTGGACCTGCTCTTTCTCACCCTCTCCCTGTTTTCCCCTCCTCATTCCTCTTCTCATCTTCTTCCAAGTACACCTGTGCTACCTGCTGGGGGCTCTGCCAAGATAAGATGGGTTTTGGCTTACTAAAACCTTATAATCTGGTACAAGAAATAAAACATGTATGCAAATAATTGAATTACCAAATGACATTTCATAAATATTGCTACAATACATGTTAGTGCTATAGTATATCAGAGAAGGGAGAGATTATTTCTGTTAAGAAGTTCAAAGAGTGCATTGGCACTGTGAACTCTCACATGTCAACTGTTCCAGGGGGAAGAAATGGAGAAGCTACTGGACTTGTAACTAGAGGACTGGCAGGGGGTGGCATTGAGAAGATGCCAGTTACTACAAAAGCCATTCTGAATAGGGGCAACCATATGAATTAAAGTACATAGATAGGATATAAGTAATCATTACTTGAAATCTGTATTCTTTTTTTAAAAAAAGGAATTAGGAAATATTTTCCTACGTTCTGGCTTATATAGAATTTTTCCAAAATGTTACATTTGGGAATAAAACCCTGCCAGAGAAAAAGAGGACAAAAATGAAATAAAAGGTCTGTTTTTTCTCCCTGTACTTTTTAAAGAATATTAAAAATTAACAAGTATAGTTTCTCCATGTGTTTCTAGGTCTCTTAAAACTTGTGTCTCATTTTGTGTATGTGAGCATGTGTGTAATTGTTTATTTCTGGCACTAGAATTTTCTCATCTTCCTGTTCAGAGAGTCAGCATTTGAGTCATTTATTTAAATCTATTTTCATTTTGGAACGTCTGCTCATTATACCTCCATACTTCTTGTTCCTTGTCTGAACAATGTTCTTGTATTAACTCATCTTAATCTTAAAATAGATTTTTGACATATCATCTTCAGGTAAAGTAAGTAAAATCTTCCAGAATTTTAAAATAAAACTGTTCCCAAGCCCTCATCCTTTATTTGCATGTATTATTCAAACACCAGGGTGATACTTAATGCTTGTTTATATTAAATTCCATCTTATTGGTTCTAATTCTTTATTTCAGACCATATTTTTGGTTCCTGGTTATATCATCTGAAGTGTTAGTTATTCTTTCAAGAATCGAATCATTCATAGTTGAGATAAGCATGACTTGTATTTCTTCATTTGAACATTGAGGGTGATACACTCATCTTTGATTTTCAGTTTAATCCTCACCATATTTCTCTTAGGTTGGTAGGTTGGTATTCCTTAATTGATTGATCCAGTGCATCAGTGACTGAGTGCCTGCTGTCTTTCAGGCACCATGTTAACTGTGGGAATAATAAACTCAGTCTCACGTGATTCCTGCCTTCAAGGAGTATCCAGTCTAGAGGGGAAGGATAGACCAGTAAATCATTAATCCCAGAGCCTCTTTCCCAGGAGAGATGTGCACGCTGGTGTCATCCTCACTTCAAGAA
The DNA here is from genome assembly GCF_030020395.1 of Manis pentadactyla. Lineage (NCBI taxonomy): Eukaryota > Metazoa > Chordata > Mammalia > Pholidota > Manidae > Manis > Manis pentadactyla. Next base: position 115,209,945 of record NC_080029.1, on the reverse strand, counting down.
TAACATAAGTGGTTTGTCCTTGATCAAATAGCTAATAAATTACAGAGCCTAGGTTCAGATTGAGATTTTCTGACTTTTGATTTTCTCTCTCCCTGTTAAACTGTCCAGGGCCAAGGCAGACCACTAGAGATATGTTTTACGTTAAACTGTGCTCTGTAAATTCTTAAGACCTTTGTTTTCAACCACATGAAGACTAATTCTGCCATTATTTCCATAAGGAGGTATAAACAGTCTCCCTTTCCTTGGCACACGCTTGTATCTACAGTGTAGCTAAGAATACCACCTTATTATTGGCATGCTAACTGGGATTACCGTCTCTTATTTTGAGTAGTTCCAGAAGCAGGACACGACCCGTACCAAACTAAACTAAGCTGTTGGCTTTTCATTTTTAATGATGCTTTGCCTGTCTCGTACACCTATGGCTATAGTAACTTCACTTATCACACTTTAACTATCGATAAGTTATTCCCTAGATGTCTGTTATAAACAATGATTATTATTTTGTGGTTGCAAGAGAAGATAGGGCATTTACAGGATTTTATAGCACACTAAAAGGACCATCATTCTTGTCTTTAGGAAACTCATTCTCTCTATATATATAACAACCAAGATTGGTATTTCCAGTACTATAACGGGATTGTGTAATTAATGGAAACTAACATTTTCAGGAGAATGAGTGGCTTCCATTGGTGAGGTAATAGGGATGACTTTATTATATAACCTTTTATATTGTGTGTTTATTTCATTGTTTAAGTTTCTAGAATACTCTTAATCAGGAGCTTTAAGTTCTGTATTTGCTTTATTTTTTTACTTATTACGTAAGTTACAATATAAAGTAATGACTAAATAGGCAAGATTATTAAGCCACTACTATTTAAAAATACAGCTTTGGGGATATATGTATGTATGAATAAGTGTGTAGATAAATATATGTGTTTACCCTCCCTGATTAGATGACTTCCCAGAATCTACAGGAGTAAAGAGAATTGTTCAAGCCTTGAATGCCAATGTCTGGTCCAACGTAGTGATGAAGAACGGTAAGTAATTTGAGACTAAAAGTCCTAAAGAGTTTTTTTCCCTGTTCCTTGCAAATTTTAAATTATTTGGATATATGCAGAACCATTAGGGTTATATGAAATCTGTAGATTTGTTCAATTTTAAATCCCCAGTTTAAAAAAGAGCCCAAAGTAACATTTCTAAGAATTTTTAATCTATGCTTAGTCATTAATTCAATAAAAATTTAGGGCTTGCCTGTAATATGCCTACCATTGTCTTTGGCTTTGAGAAATACCTCTAAAATTGTTAAACATGGACCCTATCTTTAAAGTGTTCACCGTCCAGCTGTGGAATTAAAGTGTGCACTTTTAAAATGTTAGGTATCCATGCAAGGCAGTATGATGAGTGCGGAATGACTGACCCAAGCTGTAAATGCACAGAGGTCAGATATCTGGCCTTTGCTGTGGGCATGAGTCTAAAGCTAGGGCATCAACGTTCAAGCAGGTCTTGACAGTAGTTTTCACGGGGTGGTCAAGATTTGGGTTGTGAAGGCAGAGAGTGACAAGCAGAGAAGGAAGCATGGCATCAAGAATAATAGTTGAATGTTCCAGGGTCACTAGGAGAATCTCAGCCAGCAGGTGCTAGCGTGGAAGAGAGAGACCTGAATGCCAGGCAGGAGAATCTGAGCTTTTTCCTATAGCAATTGGTGAGTTGGTAAAGATTTTTTAACATGAGAGTGATGCAGAGAAAAAAATTGTCATCTTTGAAAGGTTAAAGTCATGGTGATGTGCAGCTGGGTTTGGCAGTTGAAGCAAATGGAGTTAGGGCCTGAGTCTGGGAGACCAGGCAGCTGTGGCTGCAGTTCAAGAGTGACATGCTGGGACCTGGGCCGATGTCATGCCAGTGGCCGTGGGTGGAAGGCTGGATCTGAAATGCATTCTGAAGTGGTAGGGTAGTTGGTGCGCACTTGCCTCTTATCTATCCATTTGCTGAGGCTGCAGTAACAAAGTACACAACAAACTGGAAGCTTAGGACAATAGGCATTTATTGTTTCACAGTTCTAGATGCCAGAAGTCTGAAATCTAGATGTCAGCAGGTGCACGTCCCTCTGAAGGTGCTGAGGGTGCGAGAGAAGGATCTGGTCCAGCTGTCTCGTAGCTTCTGGTAGTTCTTTGGCTTGTTCCAGAGAACTCCATTCTTCACGTGGCTTTCTCCTGGTGTACCTGTGTGTGTTCAGATTTCTTCTTTATTAAAAGGACTGTAGTCATATTGAATTAAGGGCCCATCCTACTCCTGTATGACTTCACCTTAACTAATTAGATCTGCAAGTAAGATAACATTCTGAGGTACTGGGGGTTAAAACTTCAACACAGGAGTTTTGGGATGGAGGACACAGTTCAACCTGTAACACAGTCCAGTTCTTCAGGAAGTGCTGCCTGGGAAGTGTTTTTCTCTCTTGTAGCACTTGGCTGCCTCAACAAGTATTCTGTGCTACGTGAAACACTATAAAAGGGGATGAGAGAAGTCTTATTTACAGCCAGCTTACACCCCAGCTTTCCTGGAGGTCAAGTGGAAGATTAGTTTTATGGAAGAATATTTCATCTCAATTTTTGGTCAACACGTGAGCGTTAAGTGAGATCGGGGCCTTTGAGCTTGCCCCCATCTGATGGCCTATGTCGCCATCAGGGGAGCCCCTTCTAGCACAGTGAGGTCCTCCATCCTTCTCCTCTCTGTTCTCTCCAGGAGTCGTCTAATGTGTCTGTTTCTTGAATGCAAAGATACTACATTTTATTCTGTTGCAGTAGTAATTGAAATAAGGCCCTGATCTAGAATAAATAAAGAGATTTTAACCTTTGTTGTCATCTCCTTGTTACCCAAACAAACTTTTGAGGCTTGGACCTTTTTATTCATTCATTCATTCATTCATTTCATTCAGCAAATCCTTGAGCATTTATGATAGTGAGGCATTGCTATAGTCTGTCTTCACTATAAATATACGTTTACAGTATAGTACATAAACTGAATTAATTTGGAATAAGGTTGTATTCAGTGGTGCTTGTTATATTTATGAGAACTATTTTCAGAAAAAGTTATTTGGCATCAATCACTTTTTGAAAAAATCTGTCCCCCAAGTTCATGTATTAAAGAAGTACTGCCTTCTACTTTACGTTTATGGCTATAAAATTTAGAAGCTGGACTAAACATACTTTATTACTTTGAAATTATGGTCAGAGATATTTTCTGAAAAAAATGCCATTCTACTTGTTTTAGACACTAAACAATAGTCTTAAGAAAACTGCAAAGCAAAGGCACATTGTGGATTTTTCATGCTTCTTTGCCCTGGAGTATCTTTGCTTTCTTCTTTTCTCTACTGTATTGGTCTGTTGGTTTGCCATTAACCAAAAACTAAAATATTGCCACTAGCTTACTTCCATGTTTAAGAGGAGCCTGAACTCTGTGGTATGAAGGAAATTAACTATCTTCTGTCTCAGAGGAGAAGATATGAAAATACAGTACCATTGCCATTATGTCCCCAGAATTGGAGTATTTCGTTTTTTTTGAGGTGGGGTGGGGTGGGGGTAGTCCTCCATCTTCTCTACTTCTTTTTCTCTTTCATTTCCCCCATTTTGTCTTTAGTTTTTAAAAATTGTGGTTAAATATACATCACATAAAATTATAAAATTTACCATTTTAACCATTTCTAGTTCAGAGGAATTAAATACATTCACACTGTTGTATTACCATTCAAAGCTTTTTAAACCAAAGCATTTTTTAAATCGAAAAGTTGCTTGACAAAGTAAAGATATTGGAGGTATTCTCTCTCTTTTTTTTTTTACTGTAAATTCAACCAGTTATTTAATCAAGTAATAAATTTTTATGCAAAGGCTTGTTTAACATCTAGACCTCTAAAGATAGTATCAGTAAAGAATATTATTGAGGCCATCTTATTCATGAACACAGAAACCATGATTTCAATAAAAATATTATCAATTCTAACCCAGAAATATGTAAAAAGAGTATTTCGTGACCTAGTTGGGTTATTGCAAGAACACAGCCTTCTTTACAGGGGGAAGGGTCATATGATTGTGGCAGCCAATGGGAGGAAAAAAACTTAAAAATGTGTATGGAGGGAAGAAGTAATGGAACTGGACAACTTAGAAGTGGACTCCTGTGGCAGAAACTGATAATATGTAATGCAGTAAACGGCATATGAATATGAGGCCAGTGTAGACCAATGCCACCTCTCACTTTCAGGACACTATTGACAACTAGTTTTCATCAGAAAAATTACTGTAATCACAATTACTCTTTGGGATTGTTACAAGTTACAAAATCCCAACTGATTATTTGTGACTATTACCTATTTCGTATTTTTCAAGGGGTAATGGAACTAGTCTTTAATTTGGTACCAATTCAGGGAAATACTAGTTTGAAACTCTTATGCTCAGTCTGAAAAAAACAATTCCAGTTCCAGCAAGGACTATGAGAATTTAGCCATTATGGCAAATAGCCCTGAAAAGGTACAAATCTGATCAGGGTTTTATTTCTTTACAGTTTATTGGCCACTTGGCCTTCAAAGGCCAATACTTAATCTGAAAATCTAGGTAATTAAAAACTTAGAAATGAGTAACTTCCTTGCTCCTCTCCACCAAGGTAAAGTAGATGTGTTTCCTAAATGGGAATTCATGCTTCAAGTGAGTGGCCAGCTCAATTCTTTGCTTATTACAAGTCTGGAACGACGTACCTGGTTATAAGATAGCCTAATAACTTTTTTCCTCTACTCTCTTCCTTAAGAGTTAATAATACACAAACAACCAAAGAAAAGGTAGGTAAATTGAACTTTATCAAAATTAAAAACTTTTGTACTTCAAAGGATACTCGAGAGCTTAGAGATAACTCTCAGAATAGGAGAAAATATTTGTAAACCATATATCTGATAAGGATCAAGTATGTAGGATGAATTATAGTATCTTGTAACTCAATAATAAAAGACAAAACCCAGATTAAAAATGGAAAAGGACTTGAATAGACATTTTTCCAAGGAAGACACACAAATGGCCATAAGCACATGAAAAGATGCTGGAACACTGTTAATCATCAGGGAAGTCACTACCACAGTGTGATACCACTTCACACCCCCTAGGTTAGCTGTCATCAAAAAGAGACAAATGTTGGTGAGGATATGAGGAAATTAGAACCCTTGTACATGGCTGGTATGAATGTAAAATGGTCCTGCTGCCACTTTGGAATAGTATTAATTGTTCAAAAAATAAAACCATATGAACCCAGCAATTCCACTCAGAGGTGTTACAACCAGGAGAACTGAAAACATATGTCTGCCCCAAAAACCTGTACACAAATATTCCCAGCAGCATTATGTGTAATAGCCAAAAGATGGAGGCCACTGCTGAAAACAGAAGTTGGTATATCCATACAGTGGAGTATTATTCATCCATGAGAAGAAAAGAAGCGTGGATGCATGTACAACATGAACATCAAATCATACTGAGTGACCAAAAAAAAAACCAGATACAAAGGCCACATATTTTATGAATCCAGTTACATGATATGTCCAGAATAGTTAAATTCATAGAGACAGAAAATAGATTAGTGGTTACCAGGGGCTGAGAGGAGGGGTTACTAATGGGTACAGGATTTCTTTTTGGGATGATGAAAATTTTATGGAATTAGTGGTGATAATTACAAAACTTTGTGAATGTACTAAAAACCTCTGTATTTTACACTTTAAAAAAGGTGAATGTTATGATGTGTGAATGATACCTCAATAAGAAGAAAGGGAAGAAGGAAGAGAATTAGGAAATAGGACCACTACTGTTGATAGTAATGGTAGAAGGGGTGGTGGCACTAGAAGGAAGTGTGCTGGTAATCATACTAATAGTAGCTGCTTATGTACGTACGTTATCTAATCACAGTAGCCATATGAGTTAGGCTTAAAGAGGTCAAGTGATTTCTCCAAGGTCATATAACTTCTCAGTTCTCAGACTCGTTTGCACACTGTGAACTTTAAGATGTACTGATGCCTGAATTGCACTCCCAGAGCTTCTGAATGAATTGTGTGGGGTGAGGCCTGGGCATAGAGATATTTTAAATCTCAGGGTAATTATCCCCAGGTAATTAAAATATGCAGTAAAGTTTGAGAATCCGTAATATTAGCTGTTAACTATCAAAGCCCTGATTCAAACTTAGATCTTTATAATTTTGAAGTCTTATGCATGTACCTATTATAACATGTAGCCTTATGAATTATTATATTGAATTGGGATTTCTACTTTACTGCTGTTTCTCTAAAGAATCAGGTGACAGTTTCCAGTCTTAATACTGCCAGTCAGCAATGTGACCTTAGGTTTAGTTCTGTCTGGGCTTTATTTTTAATCTGCAAAATGAGGTTGATCACCATCCATGGCTCCCGGCTCTGGCTGCACGTTTGAATCACCTGGGAAGCTTTTCCAACTTGTGCGTCTGGGCCTCATTCAGACCATTTATCTCAGAAGAGAGAGGTGGCTACAGTATATTTTAAGTGTCTCAGGAATTCAAATTTACAGCCCTGGTTGAGAATCACTGACATAAATGATAGTCACTTAAGTTATAACTTACAAGAGTCTTTGTTTAATCTATGGGAGTAAACTAAAAGGTGCATTAGCCCTCTGACTTTTTCTCCCATTCCTAAATCATGTAGCATCCCCAGGTCACTCCCTCTGACTTACAAAGCCACGAGGAAGGAGACAGAGCCATGCCAGCCTAATTACCTCATGGCAAAGGTGAAGAGGGAGGGCGCTGCTCTCCATTCTTCTGGGCGCCTGTCTAGTAGGGGCTGGGGTCATGCCAGGATCGCCAGTGCTTGTATTAGATGGCCTGCCTTGAGAGCTGAAAGAAATGATGCAGCCTTGTATAAGAAGCTAATTATGTAGGCATAATTGAGACCCTAGGGGTATCTGGGCCATTTGAGTTTTTCTTCTGTTGACCTTAAGTCTCTCTCTGGACTGCAGTTCAAGATCTGGTTTCAAGTGTGCATTCACTCATTGAAAAAAATGTATTTTTTGAGTATGTACTGTGTGCCAGGCATTGGTCTTGTGTGCTCAGGATACATCTATGAAGAAAATGAATGAAAATTTCTGTCTTTGTAGAGTTTTTATTCTAGTGGGAGGCAGTAGTCAGTGGACAATACATGTAATCAGTAGGTTGCACAGTGTGCTAGAAGATGATAAGTGATATTGAAAAAAATAAATAAAGCAGGGTGGGGGCAGTGAGATTGCTGGGTAGATAGCAGTATTAAATAGGGTGAATCTTGAGAGCTTGACATTTGAGGAAGGCAGTGAGGAATTTCACCCCGTGGCTCTCCGGGAGAAGAGCAGAGCAGGCACAGGGAGCACTGCCACAGAGGCCCTGGGGGTGTAAGTGCACCCGATGTGTTTGAAGGGTATCAAGAAGGCACTGTGGCTGAGGAGCGGTGAGGACAGAGAGGATGGAGACCAGATTGTTTAGGGCTTTGTAGGCCGTCGGAGTAGCTCTCACATCTACTCGCCGTCAACTGGCAAGCTCTGGCAGGGTGTTGAGTAGAAGAGTGATGTGATCTGACTTAAGGTCTAAAAGGATCAGTCTGCCTGCTGTGTGAGAAAAACGGCAGGTGAGGAGAGTGATGGTTCAGATCAGAGTTGCAGTAGTAGAAGGGGTAAGAAAAGGTCAAATTCTGGGTACAGTTGAGGTAGGGACAGCATGATTTCCTGACGGTTTGGATGTGCAGTATGAGATAATCAGAGCAATCAAGGAGGACTCCGGGATTCGGGCTGAGCATTTTGACGGACAGGTTGTCATCAGCTGTAGTGAGGAAGCTGCAGATCAAGTGGTCTTTGAAGGGCAGTAATACTAATTACTGTCTGATTCCGTTTTGGACATGTTAACTCTGAGATGGACTGAGACTACCAGGCTTTGAGTGGAGATGTCAAGTAGTCAGTTGGATAGATGTGTGAGTTTTGGGAAGAGAAAGGTGTATGCACGGCATTTAAAACCTTGAGCCTGGATGATATCAACAAGGGAGTAAGGGTAGTAAACAAAGAGGACCAAGGACTCAGCCCAGAGACATTCCAGCATCAAGAAGATAGGGACAAGAGAAGGAACCCAGAGAGGAGAATGAGAAAGAAGGGTCCCTAAGGTAGGAAACCAAGAGTGTAGAGTCCCAGAAGCAAAAGTGGAATCAGCTATGCCAAATGCCGCCGAGAGGTCAAGAAAGATGAGAACTGAGCGTTGACCTTTGGATTTAGCAATGTGGGGGTCATTAGGGATCTTGAAGAGAGAACCTTTAGAAAGATTGGGAGGACAGAAAGTGGAAATGGCTACTATAAACCACTCTTGAAAAATTTTTACAGGAAGAGGGAGCAGAGAAGTAGGTGGGACCTAGTGAGAAGAGTGTGGTTGAGTATTTTATCGTTTCTCTAGGTCGAGAACAAGAGCAGCATGTTCATAGGTTGAAGGAAAAGATCCAGTAGAGGGCAAAAACCGATGAAGCAGGGGAGAGAAGGAAGAAGTGCTGCAGGGAAGTCCTGGCGAGGGCGAGGGGGATGGGCTCTAGGGCACAAGTGGAGCAATTGGCTTTGGGTAGGAGGAGAGTAGATACGTGGAAAGAGGCAGGCAGGAAGCATGTGGGTGCACATGCTCCTGGGTGCGGAGATGTGGTGTGGAAAACTGGAGGTTTCTTCTGATTTCCATCTCTTCAATCAATAGGAAGTCCGGCTGTCAGCTGAGAGGGTAGAAGGAGGGAGGTAATGTTAGGATTTGAGGAGAGAGAAGAAAATGTGAAAGCTAGGCAAGTGAGAGAGGAGGTGAACCAAGGAATGTATATAAAGTACGACTTGCCATATAGCGTGAAAGGATGGAGTTGAAATCGGTATGATAAATTTAAAGTGAAGCCAGGCCGCGTGTGTGCGCGCACTTGCGCACGCGTGTGTTTTCTCCTGCCGTCTCAAGCGATATGGGTGCAAGCATGAGTAGTTAGTTGTGCTTTTACCGAGCAAGGGTCTCACAGCAGGAAATGTGGGCAAGGTATTAGATGGGGTACATATGAGAATAATTGTAATGATTGATCATGGAATCTGAGCTAGATAAGAAAGGGGGAGAGAAAATCCATGGGGAGAGGGTCAGTGAAAAGGTGGTAGTTTTGAAGTTCCAGTGGAGTTAAAGGATTGGGTTGAGGTACCATGGGGAGGGAAGGAGTCGGAAAGATAGGTGGTGGTCAGAGAGTGGGGTGCATGAAATTGAGATTATGGAGAGGTTGTAGTTAATGGTAATAATAAGGTTTTAGGATATGACTATGGGACTCCATGGCTGAAGTAGGGTAGACGACAACATTAGTAAAGTAGAAATTGAATGAACCGAGAATCAGATTATTGGAAGAATCATCTATATGTATATTGAACTTGGTAAGAATCCAGACAGTAGTAGTATTGGAGAAGATAACAGTGACCCAGTAATTAAAATAGAAATGAGGGGGGGAGGCCTGAGGGGTCTCTTGGATGATGATCTTAGATACTTGACTTCAAATAAAGATAGTCTGTGTGATAATATCAGTAGGCTTTTATATTCAATGGAGATTTTAGGAGTAATTTAATCGAGTGATTCTCAACTGAGGCCCACTGAGGGTAGGGGAGTGCGTATCAAATGCTACACACAGCCTCTGCAAACATTTGTCCGGCTCCTGTTACCAATTACTTTAACTAGTAAGTCAATACTGCAGTTGGTTGATAGGATGATGTCTCTCTCAACTACACTGGAATAGAAAAGTTAGGAAATTTTGAGCTAGTCTGTTTTGTCCAATGCAGGGAATGACTTCTATAGCATACTTACTAGATGATCATCTACCCTTTTTGGTTGAATGCTTCAAATAACAGGTACCCCAGTACCTTGTGAAGCAACCCTAGAAGTATTATAAATCAAAAAATTGTCCTGTTAATTCTCAGCAGATGGGATACCTTTTATACTGATAGTTTCAGGAAAAGATATTTATTTTCATTTGTGTCATAGAGCTGAAAACACTGGTGAAAATTCTCAGTGATGTATTTTCTTGCTTCTTCCTCTTAACTGTGGCTTTCATTTTCATCATGTCCTAGTCTTCCGAAGAGGTGAAGAAAGTTCCGTGGAATTGGAAAATATTTAGCTCGGGGCGACTGAAGTGATCAAGGGCATGAAAAGTATGGAGATTGTCTAATGTAATAAGTTTGGAAATACCAAACCTGAGAAGGGATTTAATTGGAATCTGTAGTATAGGGTGTATATGCAGGATAAACATGGACTTGATTTCCCAAATCTCAGACTGCTGTAACTTAGGGACATTCCCTAAAGCTTAAAATGGTTACTGATTATAAATAAAATGAAGGCATTATTGAACATAGCAGGAAGTAGTTTATGGAGTACATTACACTAAGAGGTGATCTAGGCAGAAACTAGAAATGGTTCAAAAAACGGTTACACCAGATTATCATGAATGATAGTTGTACCTAATTCAAATAGGCAGGTACTTGGCTTAAACTTTTAAGACTATTATCTTGGAGTGCAATCATGTTTTTCTTCCCAATATTTTTCTATACAATATTTTCTCTACCAAATCTTGTGCTTGTTGGGTTGCCTCAGATTACATGTTTTTGAGTTTTATAGAAATTAATAAGGGGCATTAGTCTGTTTGGCATGATGGTGTATGTGAATTAGCCAGGTGGCATTTGGAATGTAGAATCTTCATGCATGTATATGGTATGATATCTTCCTTTCACAGATGGGAAAATGAACCCTCAGGGAGGAGAGGTGACTTGGCCACGTTGACATAGTCACTCTCTAAGGTGGGACCTGAGGGCAAGACCTCTGACCAGGAGTGTTGGGTGTTTTTCCATTATTGTGTGTTGATTTACATTATTGGCGGGTGTCAGAAATGAACACAGAGCCCAGGCTACATGGAAACTATTAGCATAGCCAGATGAGTTCATTCCCTACAGAACCCCCTGAGCCTAGGGGCTTGGCATGAGTAAGATTTCAGTGAGACAAAGTAATGATCATATCTGAGGTACTGGACTTTTTTGCTTATTATGCTTTAAATCCTTTTTAAAAGGCTGTCTAAAGTGGTGTTGATACAGACTATCCCATTGTTCTGCAGTCAATTCAAAATACAGATAAAGCTCCTGGATAGTTAATATAATAAATACTCACACATTACCTGTGAATGAAGATAGTTTATTTTGAATTATTTTACTTAGGGTTACAACAGACTATATCTTCAGTTTAAGACCCTTATTTGTACATAATAGGTGCTCAGTTAATGTGTTTTTATTACTTAATTTCAGGTTGTAAAAGCAAGACAGGTTAAATTACAGTACTACAGTTGTAGGCAAATTATTATTCTAGAAGGAGATTAAAAATCTTACTGATATAGACACATATTTCTGGGTTAATTTATAATAACCTAGTTTTATATTCTTGGCTCTAGCAATATTTTGTTTCATAAGCAAAATCATGCATTCTTAATGGGGCATTATTGCCCCCAAAGGGGTGAAAATTGATTCTTGGGGGGAAGGCACAAAAAATTACTCTCTTTGTATAAAGCACAGATGTACATATAATATGTAAACATATATATATAGTATACTTGTGATATTCAGTGGGGAGGGTGTGTCATGATTAGGAAAAAAATGTCTAAAATGCCCCTGAGGGAGCGTGTCTTTGTTCTTAGTTCCTGGCTCAGAGATCCTAATGGAATACATATTTGGGTTTTTGCTGGCTTCTGAAACAGCTCCAGATGAAAGCAATAAGGTGAAAGAAGCATCTGTTGTTACTCAGTAACAAGCCCCTTTCAACCACACCTGAGTTCATGTTGATAAAGTGACTTTTGCAAAGCCCCTAAGGATGGGGGGCTGGTTGTCAGGGAAACCAACCACGTGATTGGTCAAAACATTCAGCCCTAGCCCCTGATGGGAGAAGGGCTGGGGGCCGATTTAATCATCGGTGGCCGACCATTTCACCGGCCATGCCCGTGTAATGGACCCTCCGTGAAAACGCTTCGCAGTGGAGTTCGGAGAGGTTCCAGGTCGGTGAACAGAGCGGAGTGTCGGGAGGGTGGTGCGTGCGGATGCTCTTCCATCTGACTGTTCGAGTTATATTCTTTTATAATAAATTGGTAATGTAGTAAGGAAACTGTTTTTCTGAGTTCGGTGAGCCATTCTAACAAATTATCAAACTTGAGGAGGGGGTCGTGGGAACCCCCAATTTGTAGTCAGCTGGTCGGAAGTACAGGAGAACCGGAGACGTGCCGTTGGTGTCTTCGCGTCTTAAGTGGGGGTGGGGGTGGGTGGGCAGCCTTGCGAGACTGAGCCCTGAGCGTGGGGGTCTCCGCTAACTATGGGCAGTTCGCATCAAAGTGGAGTTAAGTGGTAGGACACCCAGGTGCTATGCTCTGTGAGCTGGAGAAGCGCTTGGTGTGGGAAATACCCACACATCTGGTATCAAAGGTGCTGGTTATCAATAGAGAAGGAAACCGAAGTTTCCTTTAAGGGCCATGATGAAAATGGTTGAGAAACACCGAGCTGAAGGACCTGGTTGTCTGCACTAACCTCTGCCTCAGAGGAAATCCCCAGGTATCGTTGTATTCATTGTAAAGGTCAGACGTCTAGGGAAGTTAGTTTCCACTGTAGACATTAAAGAGGAGCCGTCAGATGGCCCCGCAATGAAGCGGCGTCTGCCCTTGCGACGGGTGTGTGCTGCGGGCATCGTCATGTCAGTCAGCTCACTGTGTAACTTCTGCTGTGCTGTCTCTGCCTTCCCTTAAAGGCTGGCGTGGCTCATGTGAAAGGGATGTGGGTAAAATCTCAGCTGCCTATCTGAGTTACCCTCCACCCCTGTCAGAGGCAGACATAGGGCTGTGGAGACCTTCCATTTGGGTCTATCTTTTATAATTTGGTAATCCCCTTATTATCATCATGAAAGGAGAAACTGTGGGTCAGTTCTCTGTGGCAAATGTGACACATTTTTAAGATTGGTCCCCCCTTTGGTCTCCGGTAAGACTACTTTCTCTTTCCATTTCTCAGCTGCATCAGAAAGCCTACGTACGGTGCAAAGTACTTTATTATCCGGAGATGATTTAGGCGTCAGACTCAGAACTGTGTCTGACATCTTAGGAGGCATCCGGTAAATGAGACTTGGTTTTAAGGGCAAGGAGAAGAAGACAGGAGACACCTGAGGCGTTTTGTTTTGTTTTCCAGGTGGAGTTGTCACTTACTGTTTCGTGTGGGAAGAATAGCATTATACACAGTGTGCTTGTTTAAATTGTCAGTTTAATGTTGCCCAGGGTGCTCATCCCAGCCTTTGTCACCGAGTAGGGCCGAGGACTATGGGGAGTTCGGTCTGTACTCGTGGCTCCTGGGTTTGCGGTGGGTCTTTTACGACCACCACCAGAGTGCGGGGCAGAAGGGGAAAAGCTGTCATCTTCTGCTATTTCTAGTCAGTGAAGGAGAGATTAGACTAAACAAATTTTACAGAGCTGTGACTTTGATCCCCCAGTGGTAAACAATAATTGCAGAGATTGCATTTCAATTGAGACTTTACTTTCAGTTCACCTATTATAGTTTAACCTCCAGTTGTTGCCGGGCAGCTGCGTCTGGGGAGGTCTGTCCCTGCGCATGAGGTGCAGCACTAGGAGAAACCTCAACCTGGATGGGGAGGGTTCTTGACTCTGGGCAAGAAAGAATTCTTGAGCAGGTCAGACGAGTGTAGGTAAGGAAGGAATTTAAAGCGGGAGCAGCGGGGAATGGCAGCTCCCTGGCAGGCAGCAGAGAGCAGGACGGTGCAGAGGGAGGGAAAGAGGGAACGTCCTTGGCCTAGGACAGATTCCCTTGCCAACTCCTGAAGCCAGGGTCACCTGGCATCCTGTGTCTGCTTGGATCTGCACGGCATGGGAACCAGCCCCTACCACTCCAGGATTTGGGGGAGCCATGGAGCACAGGATGGAGTGAGATTATGTTCTGAGACCTTCCCAAAGAAAGGAGATGTTCAGGCAGGCTACTAAGAGCAGATTGTACAGCGGCAGTTCCGTCCAGGTCACCCAGGTGACAGAAACATGCAGGTCCAAATCTGAGCTCTTAGCAGACCCTTCCTACTCACTAGGAGTAAAGCAGAGACAGACTGAAGACTTGGAAATAAAATGAAATAGCAAAGAGACAAACCGCAATAATCTGAGCAGTGAGAAAGCTTTATTTGAAAGTATGCACTTAAAGGGAGGAAAGCACGGGTGTCCTCAGAGAGGAGGCGCTCTGAGAGTTTGGGGATTCTGTCTTTTAAGGCTTTCAAGAATGGGGCAGAGGACAGAGTGGGGGTTGTTGGGCGTAGGCTTGACTTGTGGTCTCCAGGTGCTTATCTCTGGTGAGAGACACCATGTCTCCTTTCCTTTATTATCAGTCCTCCAGCTAATTCTGCTAAATAAACCCAACACAAGGGATTTGTTTATCCTGTTCTTCTCCAAGATAGTGGTTACCCTCAAGTGGCGACATACCAGGTAAGGCTGCCTGCCCTGCCTTAAGGTGGGCTATTGGGTTATTGTCTGACTACCAGAGAACATGTTAGGAATTTTACTTCTCAACTCTCTGCTTTTTAAAATGGAATCTTAGCCTTAAGATGGTGTCCCTCCTGATCTTACTATGCTATTTATAGCTTGGCATTTTTCATCATAGGCAGGAGAAGTTAATCATGATGCTTGTCCCCTGTCCCTGCCCTGCCTCACAGGGATGCAGGTGGGTAAGGATTAAGTGGAGTTTTAATAATAGAAAGAACAACTCATATGGTAGTTTTCTATATTCCCATCATAAATGGAGTTGCTATTAATAATGTACGTTCCTGTGAAATTACCTGGTCACAAGATACCATGGCAGAAGTACCAGGTTCCAGTTTAAGGAATCATGTGCAACTAACGTGCAGACCAGTGGCAGGAAATGAACGCCACAAACACAAGGTCTCCCTGGCTTCCTGACACCTGGGCTACTCTCCTGAGAAAGTAGATGGTTAATGCCTTTAATGTAAAAAAAAATTTTTTAAGAGGGTAAAAAATGATTAAATAAATTTCAGTGTTGTAGAAAACAAAACAATATCAAATCAGTGAGAATAAGAATGGTTAATAAAGAAGATTCTAGTAGAGTCCGTCTCTAAGTAATTTTGGGGAATTGGCACATGTAATCTCTGGGATAGAGTAGAATTATGCCAACAGTACATTATATGAAACTGAGTTCTTTGGGTCAAAAGTGAGTTGTTCCTCTTTTGTCCCAGTGCCTGATACTGTAGATCTGAAAACTTGATTTGAAAAATCTCTTATAGTTGTCTGTGAATGTTGTCAAAAATAAAATTAAGGTATATAGTTGCTCTGGTGTAGTTTTTTCCTATATATATATATATATATATATATATAATATTATATTATACACAGAAGTAATAGTAGTGTGACTCCATTTGGGTTCCCAGACCCGATTCCAATGTCTGTAAGTATGTGGGAGGGGGTCTTCCCACACATAACTCCAAGCAATTCTGGAACACCCGCAGGGTGCTGGAGAACTCAATACTGATGCTATCTGCCGGGAGACAGCACCAGATTCCTCCAGTTAAGGGCTCCATCCTACAAGACTGCCCTCCACCCCCACTCCAGATGCTCATCACAAGCCCCAGGCAGCTCCCCGTGCTTCTGACCTAGAGTGGAGGTTCCCACGACCTCCCCTTAGGTTCAGTTAGTTTGCTAGAGCGGCTCACAGAGCTCAGGAAAACCGAATTACCAGTTTAATAAAGGACACCATAAAGGATACAAGTTAACAGCCAGATCAAGAGATACACAGGGCAAGGTCCCAAAAAAGGAGGCTCTATCCTCGTGGAGCTCGGGGCCTGCTTGGTGGCACGTGGAGGTGTTCTGGTTCCCCAAGCATAGAATGTCTCCCCCGCTTAGGAGCAGGATCCAACTGAGCAGAGCAAAAGCTCTAAGCTCTTCTCAGGGGTTTGCATGAGGGTTTCATTGCTTAGTCATGATTGACTAAATTATTGGCCATTGGCTGATTTCAGCCTCCAGCCCCCGCCCTTGGGTGGGGGTCCAAAAATCTCTCATTAACATGACAAAACACCCATTTCACCTTTAAGACTGCAGTATTTACAGGATCTGTGGATAAAGACCAAATATACCTGGGAAATATATATTTGGTCATATGAATGACCAAATATATATTTCCTATGACTCATTTTTATTATTGCATTAGTGATTTCTGTGTGTGTGTGTGTGTGTGTATGAGCAGATGGCATAATTTGGAGGAAGACTGTTGTAAGAGAAAAAGGGAAAGAGGGAATTATGAACAGTTAGGATGAAAGGGAATTAATTGTATGAGTAAAATGATGAGACTTTGTTTTAAAAAATAAATCACCTTCAAAGTTGTCCGTAAGTAACTGAATGGTGGGGAGTCCCTTCAGATGAATTGCCTCGGTGGCACTGAAGGCATCCTCATGGCCACCTTGCAGAACATTTTAAACCACGTAAGAAAAGTCATCTTTTGCTCTCACTATTCCCACACTTGGTTCTGATTGATTTTTTTTTTCTTGATTCTGAAAATTCCCTTTAGGATTTCCAAGAGTGTGCATCACGCCCCGGAGATAGGACTTTGGAACCATTATTGAAATTAGTGTAAAGCTTCCTTTGCAACTGTTTCCTTTTCAAAAAGCTCATTCTGAGCTTAGTTCTGTTTACTGAGAATTAGTGTGTATATGTGTGTGTGCAAAGGAGGACATATACCAAAGTACTAATTGGCATCTTTGGTGACTTTTCTTCTTTATACTTTCCTATTTTCTCTAAATTTTCAATAATGAACATACTGTTTACAATCAGGAAAAGGGAAAAAACATGGCCTGATTACTTTCTGGTCATGTTACCATTATGTATTCAAGTATTGGCAGAAACAGTTCTTGACTTGCGAGCAGGTGGCCCAGGTGTCAGAGGGAGAGTACGGATCCGCTTTCCTGAATCCAAAGCCAATGTTGGAGCCGGAAACAGTGCGTAAGCCCATTTCTCTAAATAAGCGCTGTTTTTAATAACGTACTCAGTTTTGTCCTTTTCAAGCAGTAGTTTAGCTCAAGAGAATATATCAGTTCTTCCAATTCTTTGTGATTTTGAAAACATTTGTTTAAATTTGTCAGGCAGAAGTGGAATGTGATGTAAATGAGCAGGCTTATTTCCCTAATACTAGTGAAATCATTTCTGATGGAGTACTTGCTGAGAAGGAGTTTTTATGCAAATAGTATGGTGTAATTAAAAAATACCAAAAATAGGCACAGCTTCTCTATGTAGGTTAATATATCCTGTGGTTATTGTAAGTTTGGTCATGTTCATCACATGGGTGGAAAAGAAAATATTTTGTGGGGAGAGGAAGAGGATGTACAGAGAATTTGGAATATGGGGAGACCTTGAACTTGTTAAGATATGCCAAGTAACTGCTGCTTTAGCGGAATAAAAGCTGAAATATGAACACAGAAAATACATCAGGTCATTATGGGAGCACTTTGGGGGTGTGGTCGTGGAAATTCTTAATCCCATGAGCAGCGTATGTAAATTTGAAGTAAGAACTTCACCTGCTGCTCGCGGCCCCCGTCTGCCGATGTTATCGGGCTGTCAGCAGGTGTTCCAGCCCCCGCCGCATGTCCCGCGCTGTGCTGGGAGCTGGGGGTGCAGAAGCACCCTTGGCTGTTGTCTGTCTGCTCAGAGTTGATGATACAGTTTAGGATAGCAGGCAGACTCGACAAGTATTTATACTACATGTTCTCTCTTGGGCTGATTGAACTGTAAGGACAACAAAGGCAAATGGGACTGAGGGAGAAACAAAAATGAGCTCAAATCAGCTAGAGAAGTTCTCAGATTAGGGGAAGATATTTCTAATGCTGATACGAGGCAAAGAGCGAATCTCAAATGTTCTTATTCTCTTTTTTCATTGAAAAATCTTTTCAAGAAATGAGGTAAAACCTGAGAATTTTAGCCAAAATTTTCCCATCTAATTAGTAGATCTATACCAGTGATTCTTAATTGGAAGCGATTTTGCACACATACACACCCGCCACCCACCCACTTCCCGGGACATTTGGTAGTGCTATAGGCGTGCGGTAGGTGGAGGCCAGGGATGCATGGGACTCTCTTCCCTCCCCGCTCCCCCGACACACACACACCCGCCCAAAGAATTACCCAACCTCAAATGTCAGTAGGGCTGAGATGGAGAAACCCTTGTCTACTTGCATTTGAGGGTCAGTAAAGGTGCAGGGGGGCCTAACCGCCTGTCTGCCACTAGTTTTATGTGACCATTGCTTCCAGGGGTTTGAGGGGCTGGGCTAGGATCAGCTGATGAATGGCAGTGAAGTGGCATTATGATTCATTATTCAGTCCTGAACTGTTCATCTCAGTTCAGTTAAAAATCAGTCTCAGCCAAGGATATAATGAAGGAATACTGACAAAAGAGAGCTTAAGTATGTGAATAAAAAGACGTCTTTCTGCCTTTGACCCACATTTGTGTCATATGCAGTATTTGTATATCAGATGTTGACTGACAACTCTTTACGTGTTACTTCTGGGCTTATTGGAAAGAGTATGGAATTTAGAGTCAGTTCTGGATTTCAAATTCAGGTTCTAACTATGTCACTTTGGACAAGTAACTTAGTCTTTCTGAGTTATAGTTTACTCTGTAGAAGAGAATAATAAATCCTGTGTAAAAGAGAATAATGTAAAGAAGATATATGTTGACTTCTGTTTGTGTGTAAAAGGCATATTATATTTTGGTTGTGAGGATTAAAGAAGCATTGTGTGCCCAGTACTTAGGATGTTACCTTGCACATCTTGAGGACTCAGTATGTGTTAGCTATTGTTATTAACCTTTACGATAGCTGTGCAAGGTAAGTATTGTTATACCCACTGCACAAATGTAGAAACTGAAGTACGGAGAGGGCCTAATTTGTGTAAGACCACACGTTAAGTCGTAGAACTAGGATTCAAATCCATGCTTTTCTCTCTCTTCAAACTCCTATGCTTGTTATATTGCCTTGATAACATAGTGGAGGAGTGGGAGATGAGCAGAAAAAGTAGACAGAAAAAAACACTTTTTTAAGAACTCCTTTTCCCCTTTGCCCATACAGAAGTTCCTTTTCTGTCTAGGTTTTTAATTCTCTAAATGTCCCCTCTAATGAAAGTAAAAATTGCTGTGTGAAATGCATTTTATGTTTCTATAATAATGTGCCTTTGGGTTTGTAAAGAAATACACAATTTCATGTATTCCATTTTCTTGAAACTTCTTATATTAAAAAATAAATACATAAATATAAGCTCCTCCCCAAGGCTTGAAAATTCCCATTTCAAATCTTTGAAAAGGCTGTAGTTTTGTTTCTGACACTTCCTAGAAGAATTCTATGCTGACCAGCGCCACTAGATGTTTTTCATGATACTATCATTTTTATCTGTTTTTATACTGGTGCCAATTTGCTAGTCTGCCGAAACAGAATTAGATGTTTTTAGGACCAGAGTCTAAAATACTTACTATGCCTTCCAGAATAATTTATTTTACACCACTTAACAACTTCCCCTTTCTGCAGCTCTGATGTTGCAGAAGAATCAGTTAAGTAGGTGGATAATTATCCCTTCCTAGTCTAATATTTTGTGGTGTCATTAAAACCAGAGATGCTAAAGCCAATTTCAACAACTACCTGCTAAAGGAATAAATCCCTTGGAATAGGGATGACATTTCCATGCCCTGAATCTTGGGGAGAAAAATCTGGCAAGCAAACAATTTATGTAATTCTTTTCTATGAGAAGAATGGTCTACAGTGGTTGCACATGGGCAGAATTTTGTTAAAACATTGAACTCAGCAAAACTGAGAGTTTCTTTAAAACCGTAGGTATATAAAATATACAAGTTTTTTGAGCAACTCAAATGTGCGAGCAGTCTGCTTTGGATAAGCAAAAATGAATTGTTCTTCTAATTGTGAAAATTTACGTCTCTAACTCCCTTAAAACATAAGCAGTGGAACTAGTGAGCACTCATTAGTTGACTAAATTCTTCACTGTTTATAAGAGAACACTGAGCTGAAGTCCGTCCAGCTTATTATCTGAAACCCTTAATAGTTGTCTTTGAACTTAGAAAGGTTCTGAAATTTCAGGTTCTTGTTTTTTGCTCTACTAGGTCATTGTTAAAAATACCTAAGCCCAACTAATGCAAAGTTACTGTCAAGAGAGGCTAAAGAATTCCTCTTTATTTCATAAAACCACAAACCTCTAGAGGAAAAAGGATCCACGTGTAGCAACTGTCTTGTTTTACAGATCAGAAAATTGAGGCACACAGATTGATCAATTTGTCCAAGGTCTCGCTGGTAGGCAGAGCCAGGAATGAAATCCAGGCTTTCTGCCCACTAGCCCAGTTCTCTTTCCACTATTCTTTTGCATCATTTTATCCATTATCAGAATTGGGGCACTCAGGTTTTTTCTGTTGTGATAACATATACACAGCATATAATCATTAAATTAAAATCTCTTTGATAGGTAAACATAGAACAAAAAAGCCAGCAGGCACACAGAAGAGGTTTATGGTCTGTGGTGACAGGTCTGGCTTCTAACTCCTCTCCATTCTAGATTCCCTCCAAGGAGGCAGCCACTGTAAAGAATAAGGTGTTCTAAATAGACAATTTGGGTCTAATAACATGCCTAAACTAACACTGTATTGCATTATTCTTTATGGATTGCAGTCTGGCCTGCCAAGTTTAGGTAATGCCCAACAGAGGAAAACCGTAAGTTGTAGAATTGGAATATGGAGAGATTTGTGAATTGGATTTGAAAGTTACCCCAAGTCCAAGTTCTTTTGTGTAATAGAAGTGAGGGCTCTCTCAGATTAGGCCTTTTGTACAAAGAGCCTAAAATACCTTATAAGAGCTCTCATGTATCCTAATAACATGTAAAATACCTGTCTAGTATTGCACAGCTGCATACAACTGCTTTAAAATCTATTATCGCATTGGCCAAAAAGAAAGAGTTGTGCTGGCATTTAAATAAACACCTCCAGGCTCTGTGAAACTATCAGGGTGGGACAACACATGGGTCTGCTTCTCCCTGCCTCTCAGGCTCCACTGCCTGCCTTCATGAAACTTGGTGCCTGGTTCTGGGTGGGGCACACCCCAGCATTTGGCCCAGGGAGTTCTAGCAGAGTGAGCAAGTTGGGTGAGGAGGTGACAGGGGCTCCAGGAGTGCATGTGCACCTGTGGCCCTGCTGTCACTGTGGGGGTGTGGAGCAGCAGAGCACAGGGCAGCCGCACGCTCTTAGTGCTGCCCAGCATTTTGTAGCCGTAAAAGCATAAGCAAGTGCAGTAGTTAGAGGTGAGGTGACTGCCCACATGGTGGGTGGTCAGGCTGGGCAAAGCTGCAGGCCTACACCTAGCGTGTGAGAGAGGAGCTTCATCCCAGTTTGAAAAGCAGATGTCCCCAAGGAGGGCGGAAACTACAAGTGTTTCTTTCTTTAATACCTCTCTGTGTGACTGTCTGACAGCAGGTTGCACCTGGCACGGGGGAGGATGGAGGAAGTTTGTGGGTGGTTTAAAGAGAACTGAGAATGGGTTCAGGGAAGGAATAGGGAGAGGAAAGGTGTGGTGGGAGGAAGTCGCCTTTTTTAGAGTTCTTTGGGTTCTATACTCCTAAACTCTTGGATCGTGGGTTTTGTGTTCTGCTCTAAGGCAGTGTTGCTTTTGTTTTGTTTCAAACTTCTCTGATCCTGCTCCCTTGGAATATTTGCTAAAAGTTCAGATTCCTTGGCCGCTGTCCCAGAGTTTCTGCTTAAGTCAGTCTGAGGTAGGGTCCTTGATGGCTAGTGATTCTGGGGAGCATTGTCTAAGCAAGGCTGGTGCTTCTATTTCCATCAGTTCTAGATGTTCTGCAGATTTGTCCTCCATTGGTGATGCAAGCATTGAGAGTACTGGAAGCCTTAACTGCAAAAGGTCTGTCTGGATCAAACTTAGAGCTTTATTTTTAAAATCGTGCATGTGCCTCTTCACCTGATAATGCCTTGGTGTTGATTTTTAAAAAATGGTTTTGATGGTTTAAAACACTGGAATGTTAGTTCATAGTGACTATTAAAACATGAGTGCTGTTAACCTTTGCAAACAGAACCACCGTGCAGCCTTTTGTTTGTCATAAGGGCCCTGCCGTTACGTTTGACCTGGACTAATGCACTGTGAGGGTCAAAACTGATTCACAGTCAAGAGAGTACGGTAATTGGTAGTAACTTTTTTATAGTTAGAATTTTTATAATGAGGAACCAGCCATTGTTTCATTTTAACAATTTTAAATGTAAACAACAGATTTCAGTGACTTTTTTTTCTTTTTAGATAGGAACCAAGGCTTTAGCCTTCTCAGCTCACTGGCCGGAGCACACCGTGGTGCTGGGGCGGCAGAGAGCTGTCACTCAGAGGTAAAGATTTTTCCTGGATCTTCTCTCTGCTTTGGCTGTTATTTCTTCTTGTCATTATGAATGTTTACACCACTTTATCTGTCTTTTTCTCCCCTCCACTTAAGAGGCAGCAGAAAATACTTTAACAGGAGGCTCTAAAGCAGCCCTCTTGTACCTGCTGGGAGAAGGCTAGTTGACTAGTAAGCCCTGCCAGGATGCTTCAGTGCAGGCTTGTTCCGTGTTTTCTTTGCTTGAGTGCTTTTAAAAATGTGCTAGCATTTCTCTGAGGCATAAAGTTGCCTCCAGATCTTTAAATATAAAATAAAATTGATTCTTTTTCTGTACTTCTTGGGTACAAAGCCCTGTACAAATCCGAGGCAAGGTCCCTACCCTCAGTGAGCTTCACAGGCTGATTTCAACTCTCTGGCCTCAGGACTTCATCCAGGCTTACCTCGGTGAATGTGCTGGAACCAAGAGCAGATGGCACAGCACCATGTTGTCTTTCCAGGCATCTTTTCCACCATTCTCTGAACTCTTTGTACTATGACTGTGTTCATTGTCACATTTTGAATAAACCATGGATCTTAAAACACAAAAAGCATGCTTAAAAACCCACAGCAAAATCAAAGCACGTTCTAGTTTTTCCTTGGGGTAAAATACTCCTACTGAATTTTTGAGCTTCTAATTTTTTTATGACATTGATTCTTCTTCTGTCTTTCCTTGTCTCTCGCTCCTATTACTACTTCTCTAAAGCCCACCAGGGAGTAACTGTGAACCTTTTTGGCTTTAGTTCTGGAATAGCCTACTATTAAGTTACTGCCTGTGTGTATATTCTTCAACAGCAGCCCCGTTTGCCAGCAGCAGATAGGACTGAATGCCTCTTGGATCACCGGGGTGGTGCATCTAACACAACAGATACTCAGGTTGATAGCACTGTGGGTAAGTTCCTCCTTGGCTGCCAAGAGACAGCTCTCTGGAACTTGGAATAAGTGTGGGGCATAAGTCAAACTAAATTGATTTTAAACATGGATAGAGGATGAAAATTGATAGTGTAGTATACACCAAATGAATGTGAGTCTTGTGGATGGCTGTCAGAAAAAGAAGAGAGAATAACTACATAGCCAGTGTGGGTACTATTTTCTCTCTGATTCTCTTAATCAGGATCTGGATTCAGATCATCTTAGCAAAGACAGAACTTGGTGGTGAAACAGTTTTGTATCTTCATATTCCACAGATTTTTCATAGTATTTAACAGTTGTCAGAATTGATGGTAGCAAGAATAATACAACTTTAGAAGCCCTTTCACATCCTTTTAAAGTTCTTTTGTATTCATTTTCTTGTTTGGTAATGAAGCTTGGCAGAGAAGTTATTTTGTGGAGATGAAGCTGAGGCTTAGAGCAGTTTAAAAAGCTTGTCCAAGAGCATCTGATAAGAAGGTCCTGGGACTGAAACTAGAATCCACTCTTCTGTCCAAAAGCCAAAAAGCCAGGAAGCTCAGTTGACAGTAACAGTGTTCTCTTACTGAGGAACTACTGACATCTCTACTTTCTATTTATGCCACAGAGGGCCCATGCGCAGTAATAATTTTTAAAACTTTTTTTCTGATTATAAGGTAATCCATATAGAAAACTCAAGTGATTGATTATAGAAACATATTAAGAAGAAAAAATTATATGTAAGCTCTTGTCCTCTCAATTAAATCCTTCCTATTGGCTTTTAAACCTGCCATGAAAATAAACTATTAACCACGCTGAAGGAGGTGGGGAAGACAAGAACTAATCTAAGAAACTTGGGAATACAGTGTTCTGACTGGATACCATAAGGTTAAAAACAGAAAGAACTGAAAGAAATAGTGAACTCTACTTAATAAACTTGATTCACACAGGGGTATGGGTTAGAAGTTCTGAAATTACATGTATTTTATGTATATCAGGGCTGAAAAAAAATAGAATGAGGGCTACATTACTTGCTGTCAGAGAAAGAAATTATGAGTAAGGAAAGGAGAAGGCTGGGATGAATCCTTTGGTACTGGACTAGAACTGAAGGTATCAGTATGGACTCTTGCTTTTTAAAAATACAGTTAAATTGATAGAAAAATAAATACACATATACATATGCATGTGTTTGTATACAATATAAATATTTCCTAGCTCTATCCACGGAGAAGAGCCTAGAAGCAACAATACTCCAGCAGCAGTGGACACACTTAGCATTTAGACCTTTGTTTCTAAATACCGTTCTCCAATAAAAGGATCCAGGGCTACTCGGAGAAGTGGTTGATTCCAGGGCCGGGGCAGGAGAAAAGCAGGATGAATGAACCTAGAACATCTCATGGGACCAGAAAGTAAGGAAATACACCAAGAATGGGACATGTTGAAAGGGCACAGGAACCAACCTGAAAGACCTTCCAGTGGGCTAATGCTGGAACAATGTGACTGGTAAATTAAATTAATATAGTATTGGGCTATCTCATCCATTGAATAAATAAATATCCATGAGTCTATACTAAAATCAGTTGAGTAAATAATTAACTGGGACAGAAAGGGCTGCTCCTTCTTAGAGAAGAATTCCATTTAATAAATATAGAAGGAATGCGGGAAATAGAAAATCATCATTAGGCACACATCAAAGTAATAGTTGCTGCTGGGCAGATCCACTGACAGATGTTTAAATTATTAGATGAAAGTTTGAGAAGAAACATGACATTTGCATAGTCTAAAAGTACCTCTTCCAAGGTATGTATTTATTTATTACAAAGGGGAAAATAGTAGCTTACCACTGGAGAAACCCAGCAGAGACCACTTTAGCCAAGTGATGGTCAGCATCACCTGACCTCCCACTGTGTGGTGCACTAGGGCACATCCCGTCTGTGGGATTCTCATCAAAGGTTCATAACCCCGATCTAATGAGAGAACATCAAAAAACCCAACTTGAGGGACATTATACAGAGTAACTAACCAGTACTCTTTAAAAGTGTCAGTCATGAGAGACGAGGAGACTAAGGAGCTGTCACAGATTGGAGAAGGCTAAGGAGATGTGACAGCTAAATGCCGTGTAGGACCCCGGAACAGGCTATATTAGTGGGAAAACTGATGACGTTGGGATGAGGTCTGTACCTTAGTTAATAGCACTGCACCATTACCTTCTTGACATTTACAATTACACCATGGTTATGTAAGATGTTAACACTAGGAGAAAGTGGGTGAAGGGCATATTGGAACTCTCTACTATTTTTGCAACTTTTTTGTAGGGCTTAAAATTTCGTAGGGCTATAAAATAAAATTAAAAAAAGGCTAAACCAAATGAACAAGAAGAAAAATACTTCCTCAGCCCACATCTCCCTCCTTTTCTCTTTACTGAACTTACTTACATTTTTCACCTCCTATTCACTCCTCAACTCATGATCACAGAGCGTTTGCCACCATTGGCCACTGGAACAGCTCACCAGCAACCTCCGTGCCACTAATCTAATAGATATTTTCCAGTCCTCATCACGACATCTCGGCAACATTCAATATTATGGATCAATCCCTTTTTGAAACATTTTTTCTTAACTCGCGCAACACATCTCCTGGTTTCCTTCCTACTTCTCTAGCTATTCCTTCTCTTTCTTTGGTAGATGACCTTCCTTTACCCAGCCTTTAAATATTGCTGTTTCTTAGTGTTCCATCTAACTTTCTCTTCCACATTTTATTTTTAGGCACAAAGTGATTTTCTGGACATCCACCATTCAGTTACACACAGATAAATCAAGAATTTTTATCTCTAGTCCCATATACCAACTGCCTACATGACTTGCCCATTGAGCTAAAGCAAATTTGTTAACCAAAATGCATTTTTCATACCAAATTATCTCTATAGGATTGAAGTAAATGGAAGGAATTATAAGTTACCATCCTTGTCTTCAAATGACTTACAGTCAAAATGAAGAGACAGGCCGTGTAATGTAATGGCTAAAGTCATGGGCTTAGAGTCCTGGACAACTGGATTCAAAACCATGGCTCTCTCACTAGAAATGAGATGACCTTGAATAAATTATTTAGTCTCCATGGGCCTTAGTTCCCCCTTCTGTAAAACAGAGGTAACAAATCTTTTCTCACAACTCTGTTTGCAAAAATGAAATGGAATCATGTAAATTAAAGCAGTCAATGGTGCAGACACAAAATACTCTCTCTTGCTGTAGCCTATTTATTATAGTAGTGGTGGAGAGATGTCAGAACACAGAGTAGCACATGGCAGTGCCAGGACAATTCTATAAACACTAAGTGTGGGTGGATTCTAAGGAAGAAGGCCTGTGAGCTGAGACGCCAGGGAAGATGTCCTAGAAGTGGTCAGCCTGGAGTGGAGAATGAATAAAGATTATGATTAAAAAAAAAAAACTTTGACAGGCTACGTGCTGAGGTAGAAATAGTAAAAGATTTGTAGCGAGAAAATAGGACTTTTAAACTGGCTCTACCTCAGAACAGCTCTAATTTTAAATGAGTCCCTTTTAAAATCCAAGTCTCTTTGTGTGTCAATTGTGGACATTGATACCTGTCCTAACCACCTTATGTAGTGGTTGTAATAGATGTGAAAATATTTGTGTTACAGTAAAATATGCTATAAATTTCAGTCATTTATTGTTGAATCGGTGACCTTAGTGGAGAGTGTGGACTTTAGAATTGGAAACACCCAAGTCTGAATCCAAGGTCACTTCAACTCAGAGCTCTAGTTTTCTCATCTCTAAAGTGGAAACAGTGTTCCTTGCCTCATTTCAGTGCTGTGAGGATGAAATAAGTTACTGTTCACTTGTGAAGGTCCCCTGGCAGCCGTGCAGGGCGAAGCCTCAGGAGCTGTGAAGTCTGTGCCCAGTGGGCACTCATTCACAGGGACTTTCAGCAAAGCTAGGATCGGTTGCCTTAGGATTTTGTGTACTTAGCACATATGTAAGAAATGTGCACAAATAATTTGATGAATCCTTATTTCAGATCCTGTGTTAGATCTGGATATTCAAGAATTAGCCAGTCTTACTACTGGTGGAGGAGATTTGGAGAATTTTGAAAGACTGTTTTCAAAGTTAAAGGAAATGAAAGGTAACCAGATCCATTGTGTTTGACATATTCCCATATTGATGCTCCTCTATTTTATGCAGTAGGATATTATTTTGTAACTGCTGATTGGATTCCATGGTCTGCTCTCAGCTGTCCTTGAGAAACTTAGCTACAGGGGGACTGTGCCGGCCTCTCTTGGTAAAAATTCCCTGGGGAAAAATTTCCTGTTTCTTTATTCTCTTTCCTCTTTCTTTCCCATTTTTTTCTTGCCTCTGTTTCTTTCATTGTGTCTCATTAACTTGGAATCAGTAAGATCCCTACCAATTTACCCACATCATTCCCATCTGGAAAATTTGGAAGACTTAAAATTCCTAACAACTGTATTGACCACACCATAAACATACGTCTTGGAAACCCATCTCCCATTTTCTAGTGTTAGAACCACCGTACACTCGAGACTCTTCCATGCTCTTAGATGAATTTCTTAAGATATATTTTCCTTCTAGACAAGGCCGCGACGCTTCCTCACGAGCAAAGAAAATTGCATGCAGAGAAGGTGAGACAATCAGGTATTTACTGAGGGCCTACAAAAGGTCCAGGTTGTCAAAATCATGTATCACACTTGTTGACTTCTAAAGTGACTTAGTGTGAACTTTTCATTAGATATTAACTTATAACTAATTAAATATTTGAACAGTAGTAACATAGGTGTTGCAGTCAAACCAAGATTTTTCAAATGTGTGTTGAGTGATGTGAAACTTTCATTGAGACTCAGGGTGTTTGCCTTCCTAACTGTTGGGCTGGAAAACTCTTAGTTATTTTGCATTGTTTTGTTTCGTTATTACCAAAGCAACAGATGTTCTTGGCAGGAAACATATATGGTTTATGGTATTCCACTGTATGAAAATAATTTATCCAGGTCCCTTTTTGACATTTAGGTCACATTTATCTTTTGCTTGTGTAAATGGTGAAACTGTGCATATCCTTACACATCACCTTTGTATACAACTCTGATTGTATCCTCAGCATAAATTTCTAGGAGCAGAAGTCCTGGGTCAGGGTATCCAAGGGTTTCCGTATATGTTGCCAGAGGGCTGGAGGGTAAGCTACAGAATTTTAGGTCTTAATCAGTTCAAAGTATGGCATGAAATTTAGCTGTTGCCTAAAATTTCTCGCATGCTCCTTTCCACAGGTGGCCAAAGCGTTCTGGATGGCAATCGGGGGAGACAGAGAGGAAATTGAAGGCCTTTCATCTGATGAGGAGCACTAAATCATTCATACTAGGGCTTAACAAAGAGGCTCACTCTACCTGAGACACTTCCCTTCTCAATTGTTTTTGGACTTCGGCTGAGCTTCCCATCATCATGTTGCCCTCCCGACTTGTTTATATAGGATCCTCTTAATTTTAGTTTTTAGTAGGGGGTTAAGGAGGAATCTTTCCTTCCTCAGTTATAAGGGAGTGAAGAGTAAAAGGACAGTAAGGAGGGAGAACTTTCCAAGTACACCTCTTTGTTCCAGGGACAGGAGTGTGATGAGGCTCAGAGGGCTGTGGGCTTTGCCTGTTCAAGAAGGAAACCACCCCGCCACTCCTGGTCAGCCTCTGGTGTGGCCTTCCCCACACTCACACTGTGCTGCCTCAGATCGAGCACTCGGGCCGCCTTCTCTGGTGGTCTGGGTTTTCTGCTTCCAAGGAGCTTGCTGTTCTGAGTTTTGATGCTTCTGAGGGAGGAAGAGAAGCAGCGACCCATTGGATGTGTACTGGTGGGGCCAAAGTCGGTGGCCCTCGGGTTAGTCTCCAGCTAAGAAAGGCTCTGGGCATTTCATTTAAAGTGGTGTCTGAGCTCATGATTAATGCATTGAGCAGGCAGTGTGAATTTTTAGACTATAATAAATGAGGCAAAGGTTTCCACTCTGATAGGAATAAAACAAACCCCTCCATGAAGTTGTTGGGGTTGGGGGTAGAGAGAGAGAAACAAAGAATTCCCCGGGTGAGCCACGGAAACGCTACGTGGGTGCATACTGAGATCTGTGTGTTAGTGTTTCCATGAAGAAACTCTTCTTCTTCCTTAGCATTTCCCCCGCTGCTTGAGATGTCAGAGCTGTGCTGTGTCATACTCTGTACCCTCAGAACAAGGCACGTTTTCTCTCTGAAAGCCAAACAGATCACTGCCAAAGTAGTACCACTGAGGAGAGGGCAAGGTGGGACAGGCTGTGAGATGTCAGGCAGCCAATCCCTTAGTGCCCTGAGTTACTTCCTGGGCTGAGGTAGGTGAGCCCCAGGGGAACTGATCATGAAAGTTTCCAAAGGAAGAGTGGGAAATAACAGCACATAAAATTCCTTCTTTCTCTTTTTGTAGACACTTGCTAGTGCCTGTCATTAGCCTTCACTGTGGTAGTCATTGCCACGGCTCTAACGTGGCACGGGGCTGAGGGCTGCTAGGGTAGGCCTAGGTCACTAGAAGAAACGAGTTTCAGGCCCCTCCTTGCCACCAGCATCTAAGGACTGCTGACCCTGAAACGGATGGCAGACTGAGTGGAATGCTCCAGGAAGCAGGCCGGGGTGGCCACAGGAGGGAAGGTTTCAGTGGCTGGAACGTTCAAGAAGAGCCATTCCAGGGTACCTTGGAAGTTCTCTTTGGTGACTTTTTCTTAACCTCCTTTTTTTTTTTTTTTAAACTATTCTGAAGGTCTTTGAGACTAATTTGTCCCATCAGTGTTTCTTTGAGGTGACTATATAAGCCATTGATTAGGAATGTAAGGAAAGTTGGCTCTGGGGTTGTAAAATGAAAGATAGAACATGTTTTTCTTAAGCCATGAAAGGTTTCAGAAAATTAGGTCATACGGTTAGGAAAAACAGACTAGAAGAAGCTGTGAACTTGATTTTGTGAGCTAAACGAAGTCAGGTGATTAAAATGTGATTTATTGATAAAGTCTAATGTGTGTTGTCACGGTGCTTTTTAGCGGGATGTGTGAGGGGGAGGCCTTCCTTCACTGCATCAGGCATAGTGAACAGTCTAAGACTTTGTCAAACTCACTATTCTGGAATCCATCACACATACGGATAACATCAGCTCATACTTTCAGGACCTTAGTCTTAGAGTTTAGGATATAGGCCCCTTCTAGGGGACTTGTGAGCTAAAAATATCCAGTGGTATCTGCTGAAGAGTCATGTTTTAAGAAGTGTGATCATGAGGTAATAGTGCAGTAAGTGCTGCCGTCTATCTAAAGTGACCTGTGTACATGCCACCCCAAGTTATTACGGACTGTCCATCTGGGATTTCAAACGAGAGCCTTGGCTTTTTTCCCTCTTAAACGTTTCTCAATTTGCATAGCACCGTGTCTGGCACATAGTAAAACCTTACTTTTCGTTTGGATTTGGATTTGATAGTTTGATGAATATGATCCCAAAGTTTGAAGGTCCATGAGTGCTGGTAGGGAGAGACAAAAATAAACATTTTTTTTTCCCCCCGAGAAAACCATGTGTTATGTAATAATTTTAGAGTGATGAAGACATAGATATTTTTATAATTTTAAAATATGTGATCCTGCCAGAGTATGAGAAGATTGACAGAACCAGTTTGCTTGCTCTCTATTTATAGAACTTGGCCACGTCTAATTCAGAGAAGCTGGAGATTCAGGGAAGCTAGACTTAGATGGCTGAGTAATATGGGATGTGGTTCAAGGACCATAGAGCACGTCAGGCCACGACTGCAAACTGCTTGTGACGCACGAAATGTGATATACGGCTAACTTCATGTTCCCACTGTCGAGAGGTGGGGATGAACATTTCTGCCGTGGCTTTAACCTTAGGCCAGTGTCTTAACAATGGCCATCGGGAGAGCACGTGGAATGCCCCTTGGCCTCCCTCGGGAAAACAGTCTTAGAAGAAGCACTAAGGGTAAGATGAGAGCTCCGTAAGCTATTCTGAGCTTGAGCGTTTGCTGATGCAAAGCTAAATTTAGCAAACACGTGTCTAAGTGTGGTCAGAGGTTCTGATTCATTGAAGGTACCGATGGATGGAGACAGGGTTCCAGAGAATGCTGTAAAGGGTTAAGAGTTTCCCGTTACCCCCCGAGATGTTAAAATAGATAAGACAATTTAGGTATAACATTGTATTGTTAAATGCCAAATCTTATTAGACAGTAGGTAGAGAAAATGAAAATCTGATCATGTGTACCACCTTTAGGATGGGGTTGGTTGGTAAATAACACTCTAGTAATTTTCCCGTAATTCGTATGTCTCAAAAAAGGAACATGCCAACTGTGCAGGGCAAGGTTCTAGTTTTGGCTTTGACTCTGCTTGGGGTTTAGTTTAGTCATCCATGCTCACACCTTTGGAATGGAAGCTCTTGCAGAAAGGGCCTCAGAAATTCTCGAAGTTCCTTATTTGGGGCCTTACCCATGCCTGGTGTAACATCACAAGTGTTGCTCTTAATGGAGACATCTTCATTCAGCGTTAAGGGTTTGTGTTGCAGCGCTAGTACAGGAAGTGTCTTGCTGGGTTCTGAGGTGTTTCTCTGTGGTTTGCAGAATGAAGAATTTAAGGAGAGGTAATAGCACAGTTGGGCCTTTTGTTGGGGTGCCGCCGAGCCCCGCTGCAGCTCTTAATGATTTACAGTTCTGCTTTGTTCCCTGTTGGAAAAGTATTGATTCAAATCCTGGACCTGATGGTCATTACTGCATCTTTGGAACACAGGCTTGAAAAGAAAAATAGTTTTTTGCCTCAAAAACCCTTTTATATCTGTGTGTATCTGTTGATAGGCTCAAATGCTGTCGTCCCGCGACTACAAATCTGGGAGGCCTAAGCGGGTCACCTAGAGGCGTGCACAACCAGCCTCCCTGGTTCTCTCCTGTGAAGGATGTGACACTGCCTCTCCCCTTTCTCCTGTCAACCGGGTGGCTTAATGCTACACAAATGTGGGTTACCTGAGGCCTGGGGCAGGATCGTCACGGAAGCAGCAGCATAATCTAGGAGAGGAAATTATTTGTCTGAAGCTCAAAGACAAGGTCTGCCCCAGCCCTGCCAGGCCAGGGAATTCTTAGGAAGCCATAAACGGTGAAGTTAGAAGGCCTCAAACTTAAAGTTTAGAAAAAGCAACTGTACCTTCTTCCTGTACTCTGGTGAGAGCTGAAACAAGAATTCAGGGTCCAACCAACACTGACAGGGGGCCTTCTTGGGGCCAGACGGTACCAGGTGTGGCAGAGGCTGCAGACTCAAGTATGTGGGTTCTCTTCTTCAGGCACTCGCTGCCCACCTCGGGGGAAGGGAGCGAGCAGGATGGGCCACAAAAGATAGCCTGCTGGGTGGGGTGCACAGAGTGCTGTGACCGGTGGCACTGCTGTGGGGAGCACACAAGCACACCTTGAGCAGGGGTGCTCCAATGGGAGCCCCAGCAGAAGACGTCACTCAGCCTTTGGGCTGTGGACTGAGGAGCGTCTCCGGTTGGGTCGGCCCCTGGGCAGGGTGGGTCATGCATTTTCAGGAAAGCTGCAGCTAATATGGTGAAGAAGATATCCAAGTGCTAGAGGGCCTGAAGCACTGGCAGAGAGGGAGAGATAGGACCCATTGGGTGTGGGAGGAGGGAGTGATGGTGACCGCGACTTCTGGCTGTAGGGTGGCAAACGTGGGGCTGCAGGCCAGAGGAGAGGGAGATGTTTTAACAAGGGCAATGATTTCTGTGTTTTCAGTTGTGAGTTTGAGGTATGTGTGGCAACTCTGTGTACCAGTAGCCAGCAGTCTGTTGGAAATGTTGAAGGTTGGGATTGATGTCTGGGCTATAAATACGATTTGGAAGTCATCAGTGTCTGTGGTTTGAAGTCATGCGGGTGGATCATGGCTCGGGGAGGAATGTCAGGAGTGCATGCGGCGGTCTGGGAACACCATCTCAGGAGGAGCAGGAGACTGCGTGAGGGGGCCAAGCAGGACTGGGGCTCAGGAAGTAGGGCTTTCCCAAAGGGGACGTTTGATGAACGGGCAGCTGTAGTGGAGGTGACGGAGAGCAAGGAACAGAAGTGCAGCAGGACGCTCAGGAGTGGGAGCGCGGGAGGCTGACAGCTGGAGGTCAGGAAAGGGAGCCGGCTCGGGCGATGGTGGAAGACGGTTCGCTTTGGGAGGTGTGACACGGTAGATCACGTTTAACAGGCAGCTGGCACTTAAAGACGTGGAGCCCAAGGAACAGACTGGGTTGGAGGAGTACGAACTTGAGTCATTTGCTGAGAAATACAGACTAGATAAAACATGGGGTAAGTTGTTGGGGGCCAGAGGGCAGAACTGCCCAAATGGAAATCACAAAGGTAGGGACTGGATGCACTTGGGAGGCTACCCGTAGAGGCCCGCAGGGCCCGTGCTGTGACAGCTGCCTCCCTGCCGGCGCAGGAGCACCTGGGCTCTGGCGAGGCCCTTAGCTGGGCCACTTCCACAGCACTCTTCCTTCTGAAGGCTTACTCCAGCCCCATTACATCCTCCTCCGCCTCCGCCAGATGCTGCATTTCATTTTAATCATCCTTTTTCTTAATTCGATCGTCTGGGGTCAGTGTACGGTTCAGCCAAGGAAGGTAGTTTGAAGCATTTTGCATTGGGAGTTTTAAAATGGTCACGGGCACTGACAGAGCCATCTGAAAGTGTGGAAACCTACTTATTTATGAATCTAAAACTACCTCCAGGCCTGTGGGAAGATGAGGCTGGTAGCATCCAGTCATTTGCCAAAGGCCTGCAAACACAGGGGAGGTGAGTGCAGAATGACAAGCAGAGACCATGTGGATGGGGACTTGTGTGGTGCTTCGATGTGGGGAGCAAGGCACTGGCTCTGAGACGTCCGCTCAGCTGACCTGGGGGCCCTGCTGGCTCTGCACATTGGCTTGAGAGCAAGGAAGTGCACCTGGCTACACGTGAGGCCTGGCAGGAGGTGGCCTGGCACACCCTTGGTCAAAGGGCATCTGGGCTTAGAGACCTTCTCTGAAGCCCCCGGGACCTTGCTGGGTTGCTTGTAAATCATCAAGACTGAGCTCGGAGTGCAGGAGCTTTTCACTGGAAAGTTTATTAGAAGGGCACTTACAAGGGAGAGAGAGGACACAAATCTTAAACAATAGGGGTACAATGCTTAGACGGGTGCTCTGCTCTTAAGATACAAAAGTTAGAAAAATTTCTAGAACACTATAAATACATACATGCTTTTTACAAAGGTATGAAAAGGTCAGGCTGGCTGAGGAGTGAAGGTCATCAGCAGCCTACACATCCTGTCCCCGACGCAGACATCCTGAGGCCAGAGCGCAGACGGGACAGCCCGGCGGCCACAGTGGGTGAGGGGCGGCCCCCTGGAGGTAGGCAGGGGCTCTGCGCTCTGAGTACCGCTCAGCCCTGGGAAGGCGGAGGGCCGGCTTCCAAGGAGCCAGGGGAGGGCCTCCGTCTGACTCGGAGCTGCCTGGTTTTGCGTGCTGCCCCTTGCGTGGCCAGCCTGGGTTGGGCTTTCTGGATGCTGAGCCAGAAAGTCAGCTGCACCCTCCGCCGCCATTCAGAGGTGGCTGTGCCCCAGCAACTCCCAGCCACTGTCCTTGGGAGGAAAGACCTTTCCAACTTTCTTCAAAAAATTAAATAGTTGCCAGTCTTAAATGGTTTTAAGAAATTATTACATAAATATAAAAACACCAGAATGCTTGGGTGTGTACATTACTTCAGCATTTAAAAAAAATCAATTTCTCAATCCAGTTTACACAATAGGTGAGTTTTTTTGTGATAGCTGTGTTTCTGAAAAGTTGCCAGTATATCATTTCCCTGCTGACAGACACCCTTCCATCAGGGATGCTTCATCCTGTTTCATCCATGTCCTCTTGTGTATGTTTCTGCCTGCCCACCCCACTGAGAAGCAGCTGATGACTCCTTAAAAGGGTGATATACATCGTGAAGGCTGTAACTTCAAGGGGCTCTAGAAGGGACCACTTATGTCACACAGAAAGATGGCACAACTTAGCTGTGTTGAGGTTTTCTTCTAAAGTGGGGACCTCATGTAACTTTTGGGAAAACACCCAACTCTGCCACTTAAAGTCATACAATAAGACATAGGGTCCAGAACAAAACCCGGGCCCTCTCCTGCTCCTGGTGACCCCCCTTGGTAAACAGTCCCATGGGCGGTCTGCAGAACCCTCCTCCTAAGAACGGTGGAGAGGGGCCTGATGTGCGTGCCAGCCCGGAGGAGGCTGCTACGGAGCCTCAGTGCGGGCAGCTTGGGGCTGAGGAGGGAATCGCATCTGCCTTCTCCCCAGCCTCCTCACGTATATGCAGGACACGCACACGCCACTCAAAAGAAAGCCACCTAATGTGGTTTGAGTAAAACATTTCGCTCTGGAATATATCCAAACCCTAGGATGTCAAGGGGAGGTGGAGAAAAACAAAAACCAAGCGCGACCTACATGTGACAGCTCATTCCAATACATTAACAATGATTAAAAAAAAATAATCACCACGGTCAATAAAAAGATACAACACAGACAACATAAGGACAATGGAAAAGTCTGCCAGCAGCCTTGCCCTCATGTGTGCTCTTCCTAAATTAGGAGAGGAGAGTCAAAGTCCCCGCTCCTGCCTCTAGGCTTGTCCCGAAATGTCAGGTCTACAGCCTGCCAAGAAGGTGGCCCGCGGAGATGATGTTCCAGCCCAGGCCCGAAACCGAACCTGCTGGGGCAGCTACCGACATTAGCATCGCAACGATCTAAGTTACTAAATAAAGTTCAGACTGGGAGGAAGAGAATAGAAGTCGGCTCCCGGGAGAGTCGCTGAGGCCGCGGACCTCTGCCCAGTGCCGGCTACCCTCAGGTCAGTGTCGGCACAAGCCACAGGGTAGAGGTGACGTGGCGGGGAGCCCAGCGCAGAGGAGCAACGCACAGGGTGCACCCCAGACAAATGCAGCTGGTGCTGCTGGCCACCAGGTACTGCCACCCCTCTGGAACTGTCCTTATTTCCTCTTGCCTCTTTCAACTGTCCTGTAAAAGGGTTTTTTAATGTATAAATGCCATTCATACAACAGGATTTTAAAACTAAATCTACTTTTGTGACTTAGAGGAAAGACACTACTATTACACATGCCCCCAGAGCACCTGCGTAGCTCCCATGATGGTAACAGCACCAAGTCCTAACATCCAGGTACTGCCAAACTTATTTTCAGTGCTGCCAAAGGTGGGCTTACCAACATGTCCTCACACGTCTCCAGCACTGTAGTCTGTAGAGAAGAAGGACCAAGTAGGTAGCTTCTGGGAAAACACAAAACACTTCATGCCTCCCAGAAGCAGCCTTCCGCTCTGAGCCTTGAGGGCTCCATAACGCTGTCCACGTGTAGCCCAGCATGACCAAGTACCTGTGGACAGCTGGTGCCATAGAAGCTGTGCTGGGGGTCAGGTAGCAGGTGGAGACTGCAAGCCCTCAGAAGCCGCTGCCCAGGGCTTGGCGGGAGGTGGCATTTCCAGCAGAGGCCAAAATGAAGTATTCATACAATGAGTCTCAGACCTGACTGGAAGCATGAGTGCACGTCAGGAGGTTCAGACAGTTCTCTGTATCTGTAAGCAGCGGTCCACAAATCATTTCACACCTGGCACAAATTTCTGACCAGCAGCATTTGACCCTCGGGTGGAGAGGGGTGTTGCATTGTCTGGGTTCTCTGTCAACTGCCCTGTGAGAATAGCACAGGTCTGGTGAGGTGCTCCTCCCATTCCTTCCCGTGTCCTTGGGAGGCTTGGAGAGCAGCTTGCCTATTCGGACACCTCAAGGCTTGAGCCTCAGAGGTGTAGGATCCCGCAGGCGAGGCACCAGGAAGCCCCAGTGTCACAGAGCATCAGAGATGTCATCACAGTTGAGGCTTATACCTACCAAAAGCTTATACTTTCCTCCTCGTCACCTAGAATAAGACAGGACTTCCATAGGAAATCCCTTTATTTTTCCTGGTAGACATCCATGCAAGAAAAAACAGGGTAATTCATCTCATAGAAAAACAGCAACAAAGAACAAAGTACCAATGCCCCGTGGTAGCTCTGCCTGCTGTATTCTGCAGAAGGCCAGCAACAGAAGTGGGCTTTTTGTTTTCCAGTTGAAATAATTTATAATCGTTGTCTCACTAATTGCCACTGGGAGCGGTACTTATTACACAGCATAACTGCTGTACTTGTCACTGAGGATCCTCCACCATGAGCTCGATAATCTTGCATCCCAGGGAAAGGATGACAGACCTCCTGGCACCAAGCCTGCAATTTTCAAAGGGGTAAAAAAAAATTTAATAGCCCTTTTCATTTGCCTATGTTGGCCTGAGATTTTTCTCCCTTCTGGTGAATACGCTTCTGTTAATTTCAGTCTCCAAAAGTGCTGGCAGGTGTCTTCTCAAGAAAGCCTGGAAAAGCTCACCTTGGGAGAGAAGTTGCTGGGTTGCATCTGTTTTCCTAGTCAATGTACCAACTCAGGATGCCTTTTTAAAATACGGAACATCTACAGGAGCATATGATAAAGTTCATTTAATTAATGCAACTGACTACATAAACCAGTACAGCCGAATGCATGAGAGTATGGGGTGAGCTCTCAGGATGACTGGAGACCCACGCATGTAGTGCTGCCTTAGCCCAAATGCCATCATGCGACAACTGCCTCTTGCTTCACGTGATCATCACGTAATTCAGATCTCTTTGAGATTAACGTGATAATATGAACTATACATTGATACACACTGAGTCTCAGCAGATGCTTCCAACTATTCAAAGTGAGAGGACAAATTTAAAGGTTATTTTTTTAAAGAGGTGTCTCATCAACTTCTCTCACTGGCCCTGCATGCGTGTTCAGAACACACACCAATCAGTGTGCTCTGAGAGGGGAGGAGACAGACAAGCCCCTCCCCACCCCAGGTCAGTCCGGCTCCCGGATGCAGGGTCTGCCAGCACCTGGCGCTCGGGAGTGCTCAGCTGAAGAGGCATTTGTCCAAAGTGCCAGAGGCCAGGGCATGAGGTTTGTTCATTCGCCTGCAGGCTCTCCGCTATGAAGAATACCCAAGGTGAAGTCCACACTCCAGTCCTGAACAGAGGCCCGTTTCCTGTTGGGTGGTGACATCCTAGATTGCTGTCATTTAAAAAGAAGAGGGTTGGGGGAAGGGGCAGGTGGTAAAATGCTACCTGTGTGCTCAAGCCTCCAGAGTAGAAGCCCATTTCTTGCCCTTCAAATGCAAAGGGAAAATGTGTTCTGCAGATGCAGCTGTTCATAAAATCCATCTCTGGGTTTGCCTCTGTGTTTTGGAAAACAGGTTGGTGCCGCTTTGGTTGAGGGAGAAAAATTTCTTCTTGACAATAGTGAGTTGAGTTTCAATTTTCTCCACTTCCTAGACGGCCATCTCCCCCAAGCCCACCCTCCTTACCCTCCCCCTTCACACCCAATGTCTCTAAGACACACTGGAGCAGCGGATGCTTGGGGAGCCCATCTGGGTGAGGACCTTGTCAAGCCACTGCAAAGGCCCATTCAGGTGCAGCTCAATCCAGCAGGGGGTGCTGGTCACTGTCTGTCTCCTGTAAAAAACAGGAAAGGTTGGGGTGGGGGACTTAAAAAATGTCCAGAAGGATGCATCCAAGACAGAACACCTTGTCCTGCTTTGGTGACAGTCTTTCCTAGAGCCACAGATGTGTCCTGCCTTGCCAGACCCAACCCTCAAGGAGGTGCTAATAACTTGCTGAAACTACCAGGTCAACCATCTCCCACCGGGAAGAACTTTGAGTACATCAGGTTCTCTTGACAAGGAAAGAGGTGGCACTTAAAGAGTTAAATATATAAGGCAATTCCAGGGTACCCCAAAGTCTACCAGTTTCCATGACAGGCCTCCCAATGGAGAACTTCGAGCCTGAGCGGAAGTCTCCCTGGATCCCGTCAGTCCTGAATGGGCACCTAGGGCTTCCCCATCTCCAGACTCCGACGCAGCCCCAGCAGGCCACGATGACGTGCATCTGTCTGATTGAGGGGTGTTTTTTACAAAGCACCGACAGAATCCACATGCCATCAGTTCCCCATGTGCTGATATAATTCCCATCTATGGCCTTATTTTGGAAAATCTTACGAGCAGAGTGAGCCACGGAACAATTACTGGAAAAAACCAAGGCACACCACACGTTTCTTTTCCCCAAAGCACTTTGTCTAAATTCAGGCTGGTTGATGACGCAGCTCCCAGGCGAGCTCCCAAAGGCCTCCACTGAGCAAAGGCTATCTGCTGAGGCCGGAGGTGCTGGTGCCAGCTGGAGGTGAGAGGCCTGGGGCCTGGGCCCTGGGCCCTGCTTTCGGCCACCTCACAGACAGAGGGATGAAACCTTACTCTCCTTGGCCCCAAAGGCAGGCGGAGGGCAGGACGGTTCTGGGAAGGAGCCGCACCCTCCTGTTAGACTGCTGCGTGGGGCTGCCAGGTGGCCGTGACGAGGTGGGCTGCACAGGACCGGGAGTGCGGCGGGATGTCCTGTGTGGTGATAGGGTGTCCCCAGAAAGGCTTCTGCCACCAGGGGCCCCTTCCCAGCACCGGGAGCTGGAGGGCTGCAGTGCTGGGTCAGGTGGAGGGCCGCCTCCTTGCTGGGCCCGCACATTTCCCAAGCGGAGGGTTGGAAATGGGTGTGCGGGCCTTGGGCGCCTGAGTGCGGTTGTGCGGACTGTGCTCTGAGGGTAAGAAGGGCAAACAGACCTTCCACTGGCTCTTTTCCGTTGGGGTCCATCTTTAAGTATTTCCCTTCCTCACTTAAAAAAATTAATTTTCTAACCTTTCCCTCTTGTCCTCTGAATGATTTCAGCCAGGGCTGAAAGGTGGGCTATAAAGTCTCTTGGGCTGGGCCCCTGGGCCTGCGTTCAGCTCCCTCAGACCGTCCCAGCTGCGGAGGTCTGACCAGTTTGCCTGCTCAACTGGTCACTTACCCGGCGTTTAGAGACCCCGCAGACCAAGGCGCTATGTTCCCTGGCATGGGGGTGGTGGCAGACACAGGGAACAGCAGCTAAAATACGGTAAATAAAAGAAGATTTTACAGAGTGAAATCCTCTAATGAGAATCTGACTTTCCATAAGTCATGCTCATCTGGATTTCATTATAAACGGTGGCCCAGAGCCAATAATGAAATGGGTTTGGCCTGGGTGCAGAATGACTGCAAAACAAAATGGATTCCAAACATCTGGAAAAATGAGAAGAAGGGGAGAGTCACTTGCGAGATGCTCCGGCTGACGTGTGGGCACCCCTGCATCGGCTGCGGTAGCTGGGGGCCGGTGGGGGGGGGGTGTGGAGCAGAGGGGCACACACAGCCCTACCTCTTGGGAAACTCCTGGCCAGGTGTGGGAAGAAAAGGGGCTGGATTTTCTGAACCCAAACCAGAACGGGCTGAGACATTCACCAGAGCAGGCCAGGTAGACCCCGCCTAGTGCCTTGTTTAAATCAATACCTGAAATGCTGAAAAAAAAAATCATTTCTTTCCTGAACAAGTAAGCTTTGCTTCCTCATGACTACCTGAATCTCCTCCACCCTTCCT
The DNA here is from genome assembly GCF_030020395.1 of Manis pentadactyla. Taxonomy (NCBI): domain Eukaryota; kingdom Metazoa; phylum Chordata; class Mammalia; order Pholidota; family Manidae; genus Manis; species Manis pentadactyla. Next base: position 115,168,944 of record NC_080029.1, on the reverse strand, counting down.
TGCTTCTCAGTTTTAATAACCTGGATCTTCAGGGTCCCCCAGGTCTCAGATGGAGCCTGAGAGGAGGGAAGGAACAATGAGGTAAAGACTTAACCTCCCTGGAGAGGGGGGCCCAAAAGCCACCTGTCCGAGAGGAACAACAAAGCAGCAGCCTAGAGGACAGGGCTCGGGGCTCAGCTTTTCCACTGACACTGTGACTTCAGGCGAGTCATTTCCCTGCCCGGGGCATTAGTTCCTTTGTCCGTACAGCAGAGATGATGCCAGCGTCCCCGCCCAGGGTTGGGGTGAGGATGAAATGGAACATGTGTTTATGGCTCTTGAGAAACTGAAGCACTGGACCGACCTATCTAGTGTGCCTTGCCCCTCCTGTCCTGCCGTGGCCTCTCTCGCCCCTGGTCTCTGCTCTCTGGGGCAAGGGTTAGCCTAGCTCAGCTCAGAGGACCCCCCCACTCTGCAGGTGGGCCCCTGTGATACGCAGCACCGGGCCTGACCTGTATTCTGCTCCCCAGCCTTTGACGAAGCTCATGCGAATGGTGCACATGCGCGTCAGCTGGTAGACGGCCTCGAAGCCCTGGTTGACAGATTGAGCCAGGAGGGCGGCAAACTCCTGGTTGTTGAAGATCTTCAGGTTGCATCCTGCCAACAAAACCAAAGCAGTGCTTGTGGGATGAGGAGCACACGCGTCCGGTGCTCCCCTCCTGACAAGAGCCGCCCTCGCTCACCCAGACCAGAGTAACACACACAGCTGAAGTGGCACACGGTCATTCCCTGCATTAGCCACATAGCCCATGCTCAGCACTGTGCTTGGTCCCTGCCCTGGAGGGGCCGTCACTTCAATGGGGAGTTGCAGCTGACATAGGTGACGGGGGAAGAATTCAACACTGGCCTGTAAGCTCCAGCTCCCAGAGCTATGGGAATGCCGGGGAAGACTGCAAAGCGGGCTACCAAGAACAAGGGAGATGGAGAGGTGGGCCTTGCCCTGGGCAAAGGGGCCAAAGTGGACTCCAGGGAACAGAGAAAGGACCCAAGCCAGCATGCGCACAGCTGTGTGGAGTGTGGCTGACTACTTGGTGGACCAGGAGCCCTCAGAGGGCCTGCTGGCTAGGACAGGCCAGCCCAAAGTCTACTTGGCCTGCCATCCCAACAGGAAGCTTGGCAGAGGGTCCCAGGGCACCTTCCACCCAGGCTGCTCTGATGCATCCATCCCCTCGTGCTGAGGCCAAAAGGGAGCGAGAGATCTGGGCCATATTTTCGCCTCTGGGCACAAGGCTTGGTTGGGACGACATCTGCAGCAAAGGGAAGGTGTGTGTCTAACTCTCCAAGGCAGTAAAACCAGAGACAGGCACAAATAAAGTTTACAGTAAATCTCTTGTTTGAAGTCCCACCACTCACGTGCCAAGAATGTGCCAACCAGAAAAATAAAGACAAAAGCATATGTTGGAAATGCCCAGAAGGTGAGCCGAGGTGACATTTATTAAGGAACTCCTAATCCAGCGCTGGGCTCCTCATCTTGCTGTGTGACTCTGGGCTGGTCACTTTCTCTTCACAAGCCCATCTCTCCTTTAACATGACAGACTGGCCTCAGAGGTGCCCCCAGCCCTGACAGCCCAGGAACCCACAGACACCAGCAGAGCCAGCTCAGCCCTCACCGAGAACAGGGGCACAGTGCCAAGAATGCAACTGAGCTTCATCTTCTCGTTTTCTCCAAGGGGGTAAGTGTGGCAAAGCAGGGCAGAAAGTGGGCTCTGGCCCCCCGAGGAGCTGAGGAGCAGGGATGCCCTAGACTTGGGAGTCATCCAGTCCTCAGCTCATCCTGGCTCGGCCACATACTGTGTGTTCTTGAGCAGGTGCTTAACCTCTCTGAACTTGTTTCCTCAACGCACTGCCTCACCTGAAGAGCCAGAATAACTGGTGAGGACAACGCGAGATCAAAGATAAAAATGTACTTTGTAAATGCAACCACACAGTGCTCTGGAAACGCACAGCACTGTTACCATTTCACACTTTCTACATTCTTAAGTTGACCCTGCCCCTGGCCCCACAGCTCCACTGTCATCTGCTACTTAGCAGGCAGGAAAGACATGCTCCATGTGCACCAGAGGCAGCAGCCAGACTCAGCCACCCGCTCTGTCCGTCAGTCACAGTCTGCACGCTGCGGCTGCAGGCCCAGGGGCTGTGTGCGGGTGAGAAGTGGGCTTTGGCTCAGGCCCTCTGCCTCCGTTTTCTAAGTAAACAGGCCTTCGATGGGATCAGCCTCCTGCCTGGTCCTGCTGCCCAGGCCTGGCCCTGTCCGAGCCACCCGCTGGAACACAGCCTGACACCCCTTCTTGGAGTACAGGTGGGATATATCAGCCCCGTTCAGAAAACCTCTAGCAGTTTCCTGGATTAAAAGCACAACTGTCTCACGTCATAGTCCCGTCACGCTTTCTAAACATTTCCCCTGCTGTTCACACAGCCTCTCCTGCAGCCAAAGTGCCACCCAGACATGCTCTGCCCTCTGTCACCTCTAGGCCTTTGCTTGGAACACCCTCATGGTCCTCACCCTACCACCACCCTGTGCTTAATACATACGCATCCTTCAAAGCCCAAATGCCTGTTCCTCCACGCAGCCTTCCCTGATCCATCCCGACACTTAAATGAGCTCCCCCCTCCAACATCCGAGAGCACCTTATCTGTGCTGTTTCCTGAGTGCTTGGCAATTTTTCTTGTATTAAGCCCATTTTGTGCCTTTGTCTTGTACGCCAGGGGGTCTGTAAGGTCTGTGGGGACAGGGCTTCACGCACCCCTCCGTGCCCCCACAGCACCCTGCTCAGTGGCCTGCATGCTGTGGGTGTTTGTGGCAGGACAGAGGGAAACTGCCTGAGCATCTCTGCACACAGGGCAGAGAGCAGGTACACACAGGGCATCGGCAGATCTGTCTCATGCTCGGCAGTATCTGCTCCAGCTGGGCACAGAGAAAACCCAGGCACAGCACCTCCAGGTTGGCAGCGCAGACGCGGGTGAGGAGAAAAGGTAAGAAAGAAGAGACCTCTCCTGCACCACAGGCATGCGCCGCGGAGAGCAGCCTCCAAGGCAGGGGCGGGTTACCTGGTGGGATCTTGCAGACCGTGGCCGGGTGCCAGCCATAGCGCTGGTTACAGTTGGGGGACTGGACGAAGATAGCGCTGTCGCTGAGGCACTCCGCAAACACCTCCCCTCCGATGTAGTATAGCCGCACGCCTCGCCCTGCGGAGATGCGGGTCAGGCTGGAGCAGGGCCTCTGGCCCACACACGATGGCCCCGGGGCCGGCTGAGGCTAGCAAAGGAGCCAAGCGGCAGCTGATGCTCCAAGTGACTGCTGCCTTGCCAGCTTCACCAGGCGAACGGGACCCAGGCCTAAGCCTAAACCCGGCCAGGGGAACTGACGGGTGATGCTGGCCTCCTGAAGCTGGGGAGGCAGCAGGGGTGAGGAAGGAGCACCGGGTGGATCTCAGGGACGGCCTCTGCCGCTGGGCCTCGGCTGGGCTGCAGTCAGTCTGAGATGGGGATGACAGCCCCCCAGGGTTGTTGGGAGACGCACAGTAAGCTCCTGATGAGCGGCAGCTGTCACTGTTCTGCTAGGCCCCTTCCCGCCCCACTGTTCGGAAATCCATTCAGTGACCTGCTCCCCCTGAGGCAGCAGACCCCCCAGGCCCTCGCTGCAGGGATGCCTGAATGCCACCCCCTGGCCCTCTCTCCCCTGCATGCTTTTTTCTAAAACTCTCCATAGGTTTACATCATTCACTTTTCCTTCATCTCTTCAATACACTCCAGATGGACAGAAATTATTTTTAAATTGGCTCTGCAATTCAAGCAGTTACATAAATGCTCTTGACAATGAATTCTCTGCTCAGCCAGGAGATGTTGGCTTCTGCCTGGAAGGTCTCTGTTCCCAGTTTTGGGGAGGCAGCCCAGAGGGCTGGAAGATGGATCCAGAGGTCACGGACATGACATTAAGTGCAATGGAAACCCGGTGAGCAACCCGCAGGCCACTGGGGTTCCCCGTCTCCTCGCCCCACTGCCGCCCCACCCCTCCCTGCTCCCCATCTCTCTCTCGGTTCGGTGCTATAGGACTTGGTGTGTCATGGCTTTCAGGGTGCTGGCCGGCCCAGGCTCCGCATGGAGGGGCCGCTGCATCACGTGGTCAAGAGCAGCAGGCAGAGGTGGAGGTGGGAAAACCCAGGTCGACAGAAATAAAATTACCAAAGATTGTTTTGGTCATTTTTGAAATACTTTTTCAAATATAAAGAGATTAAGTAAACACCTGTGCATGCCACCTAGGATCAGCATTTTTTTCTTAAAGTAAAACAAATGGGGAGGCTGGGAAGGACATGAGCTCAGCGGCAGGGGGCTGTGGGTCACCAACTGTGTCACACTCCCTGAGCGGCTTCTGTTCCTCCCTGGGCATCAGGCTATTCCCTGGGAAATGAGCATTACCAGCCCAGACCCACGGCTTACAAACTTCTTAAAAATTCTTGGGTGAAATCTATGAACACCCAAGACAGGCAGGAGCAGCAGTATTCTGTTTCATGTGGGCCCAGGCCCCCTGCTGCCCACCCAGGGTCCGCCCAGGAGCCCCTGGACCGACCTCCAGACAGTGTCTGAGAATTCCCCTCTACACTACCACTATGGCCCTGCTAGGTAACTTTGGATGGCAAAATTGTGAGTGTCCTTAGCACGGTAATTTAATGAGCAAACCAAGTAACACAGACAACAGTTTCATCTTCCCTTAACTAAGTGAGCTTTCACTGCGTTCTGGCTGTTTGAATGTTAGCACTGTGCTGTCTGGCATCAGGCAATTCTCGTCCTTCTATCTTTTCTAAGTTTCCTAGAATGATCATCTAGGAAATGAACATATAAAGGATCTCCTCCAAGACTCACCACCTCCTTATCCACCTGTCAGGACTTTCACAGTATTTTTGCTAAGAGAATTGCGTACGTTGCCTTTCTCATAGGTTTCCCTCTCTTGTCCCCTTAAATGAAATGTTTTCCTCTGTGGCTTTCAAATTTTCAGAGATGATCTGTGCCTCTGAGTGGAAATGACCAAGCAACCTGAGCTCTTACCCATCTGGCCTCTCCACAAGGCAAACCGAGTTTGGGGTGGGGGCAGGGGAGTGAGTCCTCTCCCCAGTTCCCGGCAGGCTGGCCGGCGGGTTCTGTGCAGAGGCTGCGCTGGGGAAACGTGGCCCCTTACCGATGTGCCTCCGCGTGAGCTCCACGGCCGCGTTCCTGTTGACGTTGGAGAGCAGCCCGAGGCAGAAGCGCTCCGAGTTGGAGGGGTCCGTGAAGCCGTCCACTGTCATAGACGGCTGCGAGGCATGGAACGTCTCCCCGACGCGCTGGTTCAGCTCGTAGTAGGAGATGGAGCACCAGAAGGCCGGCTCGCAGTAGGTGACGGGCTGCAGGTCTGAGGAGACAGGCCAGGGCCCTGGATCAGGGAGGCCCCAAGCCTCAGGCTCCTCTGTGGGGCCCCCTGGCTGCTCCAGAAGACAGTGTCTTTACCTCTCAGAGGATATTATTGTCCCCCTGCCCTCATGCCTTTTATGGTCTGGACCTTGCAGAATCCAATGGGACAAAATACACAGGTGCTGGGAGAGGCGTTCCACCAGCCTCACCACTTCTCCTGTAGCTTTAGCTCATCGAGGCCCTGGCCACCTGGCTGGCCTTGGGTTGAAGCAGTCTTCAAAGAGGTGCTGGGCCAACCCTGAGGAGGGTCAGGCACCGACCAGGGCTGCCCTACCTACACGGCCCCCTCCTGGCCTCACCAAGGTCCCCTAAGGAGCCCATGCTGACCTCAGCCCTGAAAAAGACGCTCAGCTTTGGGCTCTGCCTGGTCGGAGGCAAACTCCTGACCTGCCGAGCAGCAGAGTCCAAGCCTGAAAAATGACAAGGCCAGCGCAGTGACCACATGGGACCACGTCTCTTATTACAGATTGTCTTCCAAACGTGTCCAGATGCTACTGAGGTGGCAGAGACCGACTCATCTAAAGCAAATTCTGAATTTGTCCTAGTGGTCAGTTTGTAGCCTCAACCAAGGGCTCCTCAAAGCAAAACTGCCATCTTTGAGGGGTCGGTTCTCTTTCTCATAAGAGTTGGGAACCCCTGAAATAGAGGTTTCTCCTCCCGTGATCCCACATCACCTTTCCTGTGACTCCCCTGGCCGTCTGTCACCTGCAGCCATTCCAGGCTCCCGACACCCCCCCCCCACCCCGTCGTCGTGCATCCCCTCTCACCTCAGCAGGCTGGCGCTCTGAGCCCTGGGCCAGGCCCTCGTCACCCTCACTGGCATCAGGGCCACAGCACCCTACCAGGACCCCCAGCACTCTGCCCAGCGCCCCCGGCTGTACCTCTGCACTGCACTGCTCCCGCCCCGGCTGGAAGCGGACTTCTGCTGCAGCTTGCTTACTGCCTACTTGAGAATCACTGGTTGGCTGGAGAATCAGGGGGTCGTCTGCTTATTCTCATTCCTCCGTCTCGCACCTCCAGCCTGGATCACTCTCTCTGGCTCTTATGTGGGGCCACTGGTTACTTTGGCGGCATCCCTCTGGGAGCCGGGGAGACGGCCGGGAAGGGCTCGGCAGGCCACGTCTTAGCGCTAGCCCGCGACTCCTGCTCACTGCCTACCAGGCAACTTCTTGCAACCAGAACCCACCAGCCACCTCTGCTCACCAGACCTCTGAAAGTGTGTAAAGCCCAAGAGGGAAGAATCAGAAGCTGTTCTGGGAGAGGCCTGGGAGCCCCCTGCAGGGCACAGGGCCCTGACCTCCTGCTGGGGTCTGTGCCTCCGATCCCTGATCCCTTTGAAGGGTAAGAGATGGCCGCCCCACGTGGGAGAAGGCGCAGACTGGGAGCCCCCCTGCACTCAACAGACCCAAAAAACGTCGGCTGGAGGGTTAGGACACCTCGACCTTGGCATCACTGACATTTGGGGCCAGATAATTCTTTGATGGCAGATGGACTCTGGACAAGACAGGATATTTAACAGCCCCCTGGGCCTCCACCCACTAGAAGCCAGGAGCGCGTATCCATCTCACCCTTCCAAGCTGGGACAGTAAAAAATGTCTCCAGACATTGCCGCATGGCAAAATATCTCCTGGTTGAAAATCACTGCACGAGATGCTTAACCAGGTCCTGGGGCACGAGCTGCAGAGCCAGAGGGACCGGGGTTCACTCTCTGCGCAGGCGCAGACCAGCTGTGCGACTGCGGGCAGCCAGCTCAGCTCCGGCTGTCAGCTTCCACGCCCCCCACCCCCAGCCGCCCGAGTGGAGAATCTTCTGTTCTGTACCACTGGATGCTACTTGTGGCTGGGCTGAGATCATTCGTATGAGGCGCAGGGCACTCCTCGAGCACTCAATAAATGGTGTGAACAATTACAGTAACTTGAGAACCTCCTGCTCCCGTCCTGACCGCCACTGCAAGAGCGACAAAGCTTCCTTCCCCCTGCGCCCACTTCCCAGGGCGGAGCCAGGGAGGACGAGGGAAGGCAGGGGTTCTGAGCTCCTTCTCACGGGAAAGGTGGAGTGACAGGGCAGGAGCGACCATGGCCCAGGGCCCGTGTCCCTGAGGTTGGGTTGAGCCGTGTCAGCCACATCCGGCTCTGGCTCTGCTCGATGCTATGACATTCCAATGAGATAAGCTATATTCTAAACAATGTGGTCACTAAAATGTGAGCTATGTTGCTTTGGAAACCTTTAAAAAAAAAAAAAAAACCCTCCAGAAATCCAAGTGCAATCCAAGTATTCAATGTGGTCAGGCAACATGTCAGAGCCAAGAGGTACTGGGGAAGGGCTGCTGGCCGCCGCTGCCCAGGGGCAGATCTGCTGACCTTGCTGTGTGACCTTGGGAACATGACCTCCCTCTCTGATCTCAGCTCCTAGTCTGAACAATGACTGCAGTGCACTAGAAGACATCTAAGACAGACCACCTAGGTCACTGTGCTTTTGGCATGGGTCAGCCTGAAGAGGCAGGCATGGCTGATCTGGCCTGTCCCTGGCTTCCCCTGCAAAGTGAAGAACAGAACAGAGTCCTTATTCTCAAATTAGGAAGCCTTGTCCAGCACCATCTAAGTTTAGTCCAAGCAGAAGAGAGAGACCTAGGCTCCTAGGAACACCATCTACCCATCAAAAGAAGAAAATCTGAAGGCCACCTGTTGGGTAACATGGTTTGTACCAGAACCGTGCTTGGGAAAGTGGGAACTTCAAGGCATCATAGAATCAGAGTGAAGCTGGGGTCCTAGGCCAAAAGGCCCTCCCAAGAAGATCTGAGCCCCTAACCAAACATCCCTGCCACTCAAAGACACACACGCTGGACAGCGTGGTGGAAAACACCAGACGCAGGACCTGACACATAATTAAAAAGATGCTAGTTGGAGGGAGCAGTGCAGCCAGCCCAAGGTGAAATCTGAAGGCTGCCATATCAGAAAGTGCTGTTTGGACGAGCTGTTTGGTGCTCAGAAGCAGGAAGGAACAGGAGCAGCACCCATAGTCATGAATTTACTGTCCTCTGCAAACAACTGGAAGCCAGCCCCGCCTTGCACCTTGCTCCCTCCCATCACCGGGGGCTGCTTCCCCAAGGGCCTCTGCACGAGCAGCCGTACGCAGACCAAAAGGCATGGCCACCATCTGTGGGGTCTGCCTTGATGGCATTTTAGTTTTAAACTGCACATAAGCTCTCATTTCTTTCCCTCCGAAAGACTTATCCAAACCATGGTTAATTGTAAGAATAACAAAAAATCAGGACCCTGGAGAGGAGAAGTCTATAAACAAGTTAACAATGAGGAGATGGCTACTGAAAGAGTACTCAGCTTGGCTCTGAGCTTCCTAGCAGACAAGGCAAAATGGGAGCATCATATGCTATATGGCTCTGGTTATGGACAGAAAATGCTTACTAGTTCTGCAGGGGAATCAAAGCTTGTCCTGGCACTAAATCTTTAAAGAAACCTGTCAGGTAGCAACCTCTCCTCCCACATCAATCAAGCCAGCCAAGCAGCTAGCCAGCCTTAATATCAAGAGTTTCCCAACAAATGCAGAAGCAATTTCTCATAAAGTTGTGTCTTGAAAAGGTCCTGAAGACATGCCATTCAAAGGCTCCTCTGGGAGAATAGCTCTCCAGGGCAGAGACGCCCTGCCCCCCCGGGAGAGGGGTTTTGCTTCTCTGGGGCCAAGGACTAGGTACAACTGGTATGGCAGACGACAGAGCGTGCCCAGGACCTTCCCATCAGACAGCCCTGCTCCTGGCTGACTGCTGCGTCGCGGCTAATCACCCTTCCTGGAGCAGAGGTGTCAGTGACACAGGAACCACCAGCTCCAGCCATTCGCAGCCCCCTGCTGCTGCTGGTATGGTGTCGGCCAGACTTCTTGAGGGGCATGGAGCATTTAATTCATGACTGGCCCCCTGCCAGCCTAACGCATTGGCTGGCTGCAGTGTTGAACCCTATTCCAAGCTGGCATAGACTTTCTATTTTGTTTAAGGAAAAGAAAACAGAGTAAAACCCAGAAGGCAACACTTGGATTAAGGATGCCTATTAAAACCATGTGCAAGAATCCAAATCCGGTAAAGGAAAGGGGAGAGGCCAGAGTGGGGATTAACTTTCTACCATAAATCGAAAGCAGGGCACAGGCAAAGGCTGGAGCATAGAGGCTGCAAGGCTAAAGGTCAAAACAGGAATGAGCTGCCTTCCTCTGTCCCCCCTCTCCCGTGGAAGGCAGCTCTGCTTCAACCAGGGAGACACCCCACACCAGTCCCCATGTGTCTTCACACTGCCACACCTCAGTCCTTGCTGTTCCCACTGCCTGGGCTGCCCGTGTCTCCCTCACCTGCACACACTCAACCTTCAGGACTCAGCTAGGTGGCTGTGAAACATTCCCTCACCCCGCATGCAGAATCGGCCCCTTGTGTCTGATCCACCTGTGCACCTGAGGGTTAGTTCCTTCGGGCCCAAGCCAGCTGTGTTCCGGGGCATCAATTTCAACCTATCTCATTAAGTATTAGACAATAAACCACAGTGTACACAGAAAGAAGCTCTGTTCTTTCAGCCTAGGGCCAGTCTACCCCAACCAAGAACAGTGGCAAAGTTGGAGAGCCGGACCCTCAGGAGGGTCAGGGTACAGATGGCACCGACTTCCTGCCAGTAGGATGCCTGTAACTGCCCAAGCTTACGGGAGACTAGAGCCTGCCCAGGCCTTGGGAAAAGTCTTGTGCAGCAGCATGGAGATGCTGGAACCAAGTCGGGCCTGTGACCCTGACTCCGCCCTTTCTCAGGGGTCAGGGGTCTTCCCACTGCCCTGCCACCCCCTGCCCCTCTCTCCTGGCAGGACAGAAAGGTGCTGCCTGTCCCTAGGCACTCCGGAAAACCATCACGTCCTTCAACTCCAGCCCAGAGGCTGCCCCAGGGCACTCCTGGTACCTCCTCACTTCCCTCGGTCAAGGCCCCTCCCAAAATGTCTCACGCTGAAGCAGAGAACAACTTACTCACCAGCAGGATCCAGCTTGTTATCTTTTTCCTCTCTCTCCACCTCTCTCCTCCTCCCATTTGCCCCAATCCTTCTGACTTAAATGCTTAGGAAATTCCAGGTGACTCACTAGCCCATTGCGTTGCGTAATAACAGGAACATCACCTGCTTGCATCCCTTCCCTGCAAAACAAAGGCCCTGGGTCTCCCCAGAGCCTGCCTCTGGCGAGAAGCTGAGCTGGCTCTCCCTCACCCATCTGGGCTCTGGACGAGGCCCCAGAAGTAGCTTTACTGTGGCAGGAGGCTCAGTCTTTTGCCTGGAGTGGGGAGGAAATGAGGAAGGAGCCAGATGTCCTGCACTCCATTTCTTTTTGTGTAATAATTTCCCTACAAGAAGTAATCAGACGCCCCATCTTCTCTGGGAAGAACTTGCTGTGTGCCTGTTGCCGTCCCACCACTAGGACACACCAGCCATGAAGAACGTCGAGGCAGAGCCTCCACTCCCCCAACTTTCCGCTGCCCTTCCCCCGCTGCTGACCAACTTCAGCCCCCACCTCACCCACAGCTGCTCCCTAAGGGATGCCCTTGAACCCAGAGGCCAAACCCAAGAGCTCCTCAAGTCTCATTTTGCGTCTCTGCAGGACCTGCCCCCGGCGTGCGGTCCTTCAGCGCCCAGGCCCAGCCTCCACCTGGCCCTCAGCCTCTGCCCCGGGCTGGCGGCCCCATCGGTCTGTCTCTGGCCCTCCTTCCCTCTTGAACTGGGCCTCCCTCCCCACTGAATTCCTCCATGCCACGACTTGTGCCCAACCTTTGTCAGTGCTTCGAGAACGAGAACGAGGGGTGGTGAATGGGGCTGGGAAAGAAAAGTGTTCCATCAGCAAAGTGCTGGCTCCAACAGCGTTACCATGAGCGTGCCCTGGAGGCCCCAGGAGCGGGTACAGCACAGGCTTCCCAAGCTCATTCGATGCAAAATGCTCTCAGACCCCACTTGGGGAAAGGCTGTCCCACACGCTAATGGCTTCCAAATCTGCACGTGCAGCCGCGGCCTCCCTCCCGACTAGGCAGCTGCATCCTGGACACCGTGAAGCAAAGGCAGCTCACTGTCACCTCCTAACCCAAACCCGTCCCGGCTCCTGGGTGTCCTGCTCGGGTAGCAGGCCTCTTCCCAGTCAAAGCCGGCCAAGGAACCCGGATTCAGGCCCCTGATGTGCAGACGCGTCTCCCAGCCGCGCTGCATTTCTCTAAAGCACTCATTGCAGCCTCCTTCGGTGCAACAGCTTCCAAGCGGGCTTTCTGGCCTCCAGTTGTTTCCCCTAGAATTTAAATTCCACACAGTGGTCATATTAATTTTTATGAAGCTGTCATCAGATAACCCTGCACTCCCAACTCAAAACCCGCCAATGGCTGTATTCTGTAGACAAGAAGGGCCAAACCACGCAGCCTTCAGGCTCTTTTTTCCAGAGCCCACCAGCCCCCTCATCATCGCCCTTGTCCCTCCCGACCTGCCGAGTAACCCAACGCCAACTGCCCTCAGAGCCCACCCTGCCCTTTCAAGCCATTCCCTCCATCTGCAATGTCCTTCCCTTCTTCTCTGCCTACTTGTCCTTCAGGGTTGAGCTCACACACGTCACTGCAACTGTGAGGTCTTCCCACCCCATCCAGCACTTCTCTCCCTGGCTTATTCAGCTCCTCCCCTGTGCTCGCTCTGTGGGCACCAGGCACAACACATACAGGTGGACACAGACACCCCCAGCTGCCACTCCACCAGACTGTGAATGCCTGTGTCTCCCCAGCTCTGGACCCCCAGCATCAATACACGCTAGGGACTTAGCAAAGCTGCCTGACTGAATGAATATGTAGGAGACACTGGCAAGCCTGGATGCACGCCCCCACCCTGCACCCCCCAGAATGTCATCACTGCCTCCTCTTGAGCCCTCGGGGTACTTCCACTGTGCCTACCTCTTGTTTTAGAATTATTTGTACTCCTGCCTTATTTACTCCAATAAGTCCTGAAGCACCTTGATGGCAGGGTCTGTGATTCGTCTTCGAATCCCTGACCTCCTGGCACACAGCATCAGGCAGGAAGTGAGTGAGTAAGGAAGAAACAGGCAAGCAGGCAGGGTTCCCACCCAGTGGCCGTAGGAGACGCTGGGCCTTTGACCTGACATACCCAACTCTAAGTTAGTAAATGCCTTTCTTGAGCCTTCCTCGCCTGAGATGGGGGCATGGGAAGTGGGTCTAGGGCCAGCAAGGCTGTGTCCTGATGCCTATGGAGCAAGCACATGCCCTGGGGCCTGAAGGCTCGAGTTCAGAGCCAGCTTCTCCGTTTACTAGCTGTGTGCCTTGTGCCGAACTAGTTAACCAGTTTGTTCCTTGGTTGCCTAACCTGTAAAAGGGAAACTTACTTACCCCTCCCTGACACAGTTGTTATGAAGATCAGGTTAAAGCACATGAAGCGCTCTGAACAACACTCAGTCAATAAATAGCTCAAGAAATGTTTACCGTCATCACCACCAGCATCTTGTCTCCTTACAGCTCTGATGCCAGGAGCCTAGGAGATGCTATGGGTAGGGATGAAGCCAGCAGTTCTGACGGCTGAAGGCGGGGGTGCCAGGGCTCATCAAGTGGACAGGAAGCCAGGCCTGTCAGCGCCCGTGTCTCACCGTGAGTCCCAACCCTGACTCGTTCCCCCATTCAGATCTTCCCAGCAGAGTGACACCCACGCTCTGCCCCCCAGGCTCATGGGCTGTTCCTTCCTTTGGAAGAAATAACCTAATTCCCCACCCTCAGATGAGGGGTCTGAGGAGCGAGTCAGCAGGGAAGGGAGAACTGTGTCAACAGGGCCCTTTGCCTGGGGTCCAAGGGCAAGAACCAGCCTGCCTTCCTTTGTGCACACAATCTAGAGGCACAGTCCGGGCAAGCCACCAGCTTCTGGTCCGAACCCCTGGGTCAGGCAGTGGGGCCTCAAAGGCAGGTGCCTGCTCTAAAGTTCGGTGCCTGGGAGTGTGGCCCTGGCTGTGGTGGGGTAACATGGCTCAGAAATTAAATCTAAACCACCTAAAAGCTCAGAGTCAAATCACAATCATAGCCTTTAACTTCTCAAATGTCAGTGCAGCTTCTAGCCTTCAGAGTTTGTTTTTAATGACTCCACCGGTCCCTCACATCGGGAATTTGACCTTCCCTTAGCAAAGCTCAACACTCACAGCGCTATTTTACAAAGATGTGAGGACAGACGCGCCCAAGCCCCGTTCCACACTGCCCACTCCTCAGCCTGTGCTAAAGGTTTTTCAGGCATCTCCTCATGTTCCAAATGACAACTGTCTTCACCTGAGGCTATCTGTCCAGGACCGGGAACAAGGGCCAGGCCAACCCGCTCTGATACAACAAGCCCTGATGTTAACTCTTCCTTTCCCTGAGCCACAAGTTGAGCCTCAGCAATAAAAGCAGAAACAAAATCAAACCCACATTTTTCTAAAAACGACCAAAGCAGCACATAAAAAAATACCCCTCAATAGAAACTGAATGGAGATTTCATTTGCTTTGAGCCCTTCTGCAGGCCCCACGCTGGAGCTGAAGGCCACTCCTGGAATAGAAAAGCAAATTTCCGAAAAACTGACCCAGAAATCCAACAACTGAGGGATGGTCATGGCAACGAAGGTCCAGCTGCTCCGAAACAGCATGCGATAAATGCAGGATAATAAATGAGGATCTAAATATGGAAGTGTGTTTACAAAACAGCATAAAGGAGAAGAATGAGAAAATGGATATACACTCTGATCTCAGTTGGCAAGGCCCAGATATACATGCCCGATCCCCAGACATCAGAAGGACCGTGACAGAACAAAAACAGTGTGTCAGGACACGGAGATTAAGGGCAACTGTGCCTTTTTTTTTTTTTCTGATTCCTTCTCTGTTGCTGTTTCAAATAAAAAGTACATAATTGTTAAGATGAAATGCACAGATAAAATTGAAGTAAGCATATCTGGAACAAGTCTACCAAAGTCGGGGGGGCTGGAGTCCATACTGCTGCCCATGGCCTTGCTTCGAACCACACAGGTATGCTGGGCTGACCACAGCCCCTCACCTCCTGAACACAAGGTTTGGGGGATTTTCATTCACTCATGTCTAACTGGCACCCAGGAGAAATACAAACCCGGCATGTGGCTGCCTTTCCTGCCACTACTGTTCTCAGGTTTCCCTTTCGGTGGGTGACCCCAGGATCACTGTAACCAGAAACCTGACAGGCGGAGCTGGGCCGATGGTGGTGGGAGGTGCGGGAGGAGTCTCATCCTCAGGTCCCCTTTCCCCACACCGGCCACCAGCCAGGGCTGCAGCTAGCAGGGGCTGCAGTCAGGTGGAGGCAGAGATACTTACCCAAGTTATTGTGTGCTGGGGACATCGGATTCGGGGATAGGTTTGGAGAACCTGTGAGGTGAGACACAGTTGTGAGCCTTCATGAAAGATTCTTGGCCCAGAGAGCCATATCACCGAGCACCTGCATCAAGTTGGAGCAGCTCAGCACAGCAGCAAGAAAACCCTGAGCCAAGCCTCCACAGCCCAGGAGAAGGCCTAACCCGTGTGCCGCCTGTCCTTCCCTGCCAGGGCCCTGGTTCTCCATCTGCGGAATGAATGGATGAGTGGATGTTCTCAGAGGTCTCTTCCATGACTCGATGGTATGGTGATCCTGACCAAGACCCACTGCACAGGGCTGCCGAGTTCCCAGCTAGGGTACGCTGACCCGCCCCGGTAACCCTGCTCCCAGGAAAATGAGGGGCGGGGAAGGCCCTCTCCCCAGCTGCCCAGAGACTCAGGCAGCAAAGAGCCTCCTCCCACAGAAGTGGGGCCTGTGGCTGCCCGGACCTCACCAGTTACAGCTCTCAGTGGCTCAGGCACCTGGGAACACCAGTCCAGCCCTTTGCCAGGTTTCTGGAGACTCACCAAGCTGCCTCAGAAATCCCACAACTTGGTGACCGACTGACATTTTGTGCAAGACATGATGCTGCCCGTGGAAACATGTCCAAGCCCACCCAGTTCCTCCTACTCCCTTCCCTTCCCTCTCCACCCCGCAGTCCCTGAAGCGAGGGAAAGAAAAACCCACACGGCACCAGCCTTCCAAAAACCCAAGCAGCTGCCTTTCTGCAGGGAGGCACTGGGTTTCTCCCTCCATTGTCCCTGCACCCACGGGCCATGGGGAATTATTCATTCACTAAC
The DNA here is from genome assembly GCF_030020395.1 of Manis pentadactyla. Taxonomy (NCBI): domain Eukaryota; kingdom Metazoa; phylum Chordata; class Mammalia; order Pholidota; family Manidae; genus Manis; species Manis pentadactyla. Next base: position 115,153,264 of record NC_080029.1, on the reverse strand, counting down.
AGCCCCTTAAGGCCAGTTCCAGCCGCAAGCTAGTGGTCAGTCCTCACGGCCGGGCGCCAGGCACATGCTGCCCGGAGCTGTTGGTGGTGGTCTGCTCCTGCGCCCCAGCTCTGCTGTAGGCTCCCTGAGGGCCAGGGATGAGCCCTAGATCTCCTTCTGTCCCCTAGCTGCCACCTACCAAGGGCTGTAGAAGAGTCCTGGGTAGGAAGCAGGGCCTCCAGTTCAGCCATGGGGCCCAGACATGCCAGCGTGTGTTAGCTATGGGACTTTGATGAAGTGGTTTGACCTCTTTGAGGTAAAAATGGGGATAATGCCATCTTCTGTGTGATTTGTGGAAATACAAAAATGCCTAAACCATGACTGGTACATAGTAGGCACTCAATAAATGCTGGTTTCTTATTTTGTGGTGGTCCAATCATGAAGACTCAGGAAGGTGGTGGGGCCTTCTCACTGGTCTGAAGGGAACGTCTGCGTGTCAGGGGAGACACACGGCTAGACAAGGTGATCCTTGCACCCCAACTGAGACACAACTGACAGGAAAGCCAAGTCTATAAGCAATTAGACAGGTTTCCAAATGCACAACTTTGAGTGAAGAACTGAATAAATGGGAGACCCCACCCAGACATCCACTGGCTGGCTGGGGTCCACAAAGCCAGTGTCCACTGGGTAAATCACTAATATACTCAGCAGGGCTCTGCAAGTAGGCTGATGGGAGGAGAAGTGAAGAGAGAGGAGAGAGAAAATGGGCAGAAAAGAGAGAGAGGAGGGGGAGGAATCGAGAGCTGAGAGGGAGAAAAGGTGGCTGCTCATCCCACACACAGGCCCTCTTCTTCATTCTCTTTATAACAGTAATGGTTCTACAAACATGAAGAGCAGCAAGGAGGGAAGAGTGAGAAGTGAGAAGAAATACAACATCCAGAGAGCTGCTGGCTTAGCTGGCCACTTCCCATGCCAGAATTTAATGGCTGCAGGCTCGCAGTGGTCACTTGGCATCGAATACTGGCAGGTCTTCAATGCATCCCGGCTGGGTTCACACCGCCAGCCACGTATCTAGGGGTGTGTGTTTGCAAGGTATGTGCTAAACCCACTAGTGCCACACAACACCCGGGCTAGGTGTCAGGCAACTACATTTATAATAACAGGCACGTCTCTTTCAACCTTTCAGGAACTGCACACTCTCTTGGGCTGTGTGCAAGGCCAGGTGGCTCCTGCTCTCCACTGCATCTAGCGTCTGTGTGAGTACAGGGCATGCCCGCCTTCCACGGACCAGGGCCTCTGCTTGGCTCCCTCCTCCTCCTCACCCAGCCATGCACAGCACAGTATATAGCCTATGTGGCAGCTGGGGTTCGGTGCACGAAGCTGCTGGTTTGCAGCCAATTTGGTCCCATAACAAGTAACACGGGAACATTTGGAGACGTGGCTAGAGACAAACCAGGCTGGGTCCCTCTTGGCAGGAACATATCCATCCCATTCGGACACTACACAGTTGATGCTTCAGGGGCCTCCACTGGCCATTGGTAAAGACCTTCCCTCCATTCAGACTCCTGAGCTATTTCAGGGGCGCGAGCCCACCCTCCACCCCACTGCCAGCAAACTCTCTTGGAGGCACAGATGCTCCCCATCAGCCCCCAGCCACACTGAAGCCGTGAGTGACAGGGCCTCCTGTCCCCCACTCTGGAGGAGTGTGCTCCAGCCACCCTGAGCTCTCAGGGTCCCCAGATTGCAACAGGCTCTCCTGACCATGCCTGGCACACCCCCCGGCCTGCCCTGATGGCCTGGCCAACACCCACACACCTCCGAGACTCAGCTCAAAAGAAACCAACACTGCCACCTCCCCAGGCTGGGTTAGGGGCCCTGCCTTGTGCCCCTGACGCACCTTCCATCAGGGTGGAAGTGAGATGGCACGGTAGCTGCTGGGTGTCTTGTCAGTCTGCCCCAGAAGCTGTGAGAACCTCAGGCTCCTCCTGATCCTCAGCACCTGCCACAGTGCCTGGCACATAGCGGCTGCTCTATAAATACTGGAGGGGGGGAGGGAGGGAGGCAGGGAGGGAGGGAGAAGGCATTCGGTCCTGATTAAGAGCACATCCCTGAGACACCTGACCTGCGTCCATGCTGTGGTTCATCTGGTGGTCGCTGGTCTCTCCATCTTCACTCAGGTAGCCAGGGGGTGGAGTTTCTGGGGATCAGAAGGAAGGAGGTTCATTAAATGGCATCCGTGGTTTGGCTCTTGCAACCCCTCTGCAAACTCGGCACAAATTAAGCCGATTGCACCTGTAGCAGGTGCTACAGGAACCCTGCGCCTCAGAGCAAGGGCGCCAGCTCCTGCACCCTGCTGTCCCTATGCCCTTCCACCTCCAGGCTCCCCACCCGATCATCACCTTCATCCCCGCCATCCCAACTCCCAGGTCTGAAAGACCTGCTCAGAGAGCCTCTGCCAGGCTAACTTCTCCCGTCCTTCAAGGTCAGGTTTCCTCCCACCCCTCCAGGGAGGCTGTAGAGCTGCCTCAGTCTCATCCACTCTCTGCTGAAGGCCGACCACCTCAAACCGCCCTCTGCCTCTGTTGTCTACACTTGTGCAGATCTGTTGGGCATCTCTTTAGGAGATGACACCTCTTCAGCTGGCCAAGGGGGTTGCAAGTTCAGTGACAGCAGAGACTGTGATCTGTTTCTCTGAATGAGCCCCCCTCCACCCCAGCTTAGCTCTAAGGTGTGCTGAATGAACAAGGTGGGAGACCTGCCCCCTAGACACCTGCGCCACCCGGGAGGGATCTGAAAAGGCCAGACCTGTACAATGGGTCTCTCTTTACACTCTGAGCCCTGGGCACAGGCCTGTGGTCAACCTCAGGGCCGTACACTCAGGGTGAGAGGCTTATCCAAAGAACATTCTGAAAGGAACGCAGCGCGATCACTGCCCAGGCAGCCCCAGCCCCTGCCGCTGCGACCGGCCCAAGGGCTGCCAAGCAGTTTTCCTGGACGCCAGAGCACTGGTGATTCACACATTATTTGCATATAAATGAGGGGCCTCTAAAAACATCTGCACTCTTGACAGTGGAGCCCCTTCTCCCGGGGCAGTGAAATCCCAGCGGGGCCTAACCCCGCCCAGGTCCTACCCTCACCGGGCTTACTTACAGGGCCAGTTCTCTGCGCTCGCCGCCCAGCCCTCGGCTCCCCCACCTCCTCTGCAGCCCCCAGGCCGTCCGGGATCCTGCCTAGGCTCCAGTCCCGGCGGCCGCGAGGGCGGTGAGAGAAACACAGGGTTGCTATTTCCGCTTCCAAAATAAATGACTGCACCGAGGCCCGGCGGAAGGGTCACGCCGCCGCTCCTCGGTGCCAAGAAAAGCATCACTAGTGAGAGGGAGCCAAGGCCACGGGTCCTCTCCCAACAGGGATGCGGTTCGGAGTCGGGGGCCAGCGCTGTGCACGGGGAGGCGGCGACAGGGACCGGGCTGAGGGACCAGGCTTGGGCTGCCGGGTGCCCGGCCCCTGGCCAGCCCGCACGGCCCATGGGCCTACCTGGAATATTGCTCTGGGGCTCAATGCCCGCAGGGAAGTTAGTGTTTTCAGGGATGGAGTGGCTGTAGTCGTCCAGCGGGGGGAACTCGGCCGGGATCTCCGTGTGGCGGGGCACCAACACAGGAGGCAGAACTGTCCGGAGGAGACAGAGCAGAGGCAGGTCAGCGTCCCCGCCAGGCTGGCCCCAAGGCCCTCGCACCCCCAGAGGCACGGCAGACCCTCCCTTGGGAAGAGGAGGCAGGTGCGGGGGGAGGGGAAGGCAGTGCGGGCAGCTGCAGGGCCTGTGCGCAGCGGCAGGTACCTGGGGTCTCCACCCTCTGGTAGTGGTAGGGGTTCACGCAGACCTCGTCCTTCTTCATGTTAAAGGCGAACTCACACAGCTCCATGGCGCGAAGCTCGTGGTGGCTGTGCAGGTCGGGCCATCGCCATAGGCGGCAGTAGATGACATGGGGGAGCCCCTTCCGGTGGGACACCTGCAGCCGGCCATCCAGGGACCTGCCAGGAGGCATGGGGCAAGGAGAGACAGCAAAGGGGGCTTGGCTTGCCTTCCCGAAGCTCAGCCTGCTGCTGCTCCCAGGGCGCCTGCTGGCAGGGGCTCAGACAGCTCTCCCCTCCCCTCACTTCTTCCGGGACGGAGAGCCAGGACACGGGAGAATCACCAACTGTCAGTGCTGGACAGGGGCCCCGGAGAGAACTCAGGGGCCCACCAAGGAAGACTGAGGGCACCCCCCTGGAACCTACCAGGCCCTGGAGCAAGCTCTCCAACCCCCCAGCCCACTGTCCCCAGATGACAGGACTGGCACTTGAATCGTGCTCTGAAAAGATCCGTGAGTCAGTCAGGTGGAGACGTGCAGAGGGGAACAGGGCTAAGCAAGGAAATCAGAGTTCCTTAGTTATGAATGCAAGGGCCACGGTGACACTGAGAAGGCAACAGGCACACAGGCTGGCTCTGACAGCCCTGGACACTCACCCAGGTCCGCCCCCACACATCAGGAAACAAGAAAAAACCCTCCTTCTTTAAGCTGGTACTTGTGATGAGGGAAGGAGGGAAACCAAAGGGAATCTGGGAATCCCTTTCAGTGTGAGGGTCATTCACAGGTTGACCCAGGGGTCACCACCCACAGCTCTCTCCTAGTTCAGAGCTAAGGTCCAAGGGGTGGCATGCAAGCTGAGCAGGAGCCGAGCCTGCGACCATATCTGGATTAGTTCTGCAACAGTCCTCAGCCTGGCTGGGCCAAATGCACCAAAAATGACAGTGCCCGGTGCAAACAATGCCTTCTGTGGTGACTTAGCCTCTGAGCAGCTGTGACCTGGCGCCCCCACCTCTCAGGCCAGGCCAATGTGTGGTCCCTGGACCAGCAGCATGGATCCATGGAAGCTTGTTAAAAAGGCAGAATCTTGGAGTCTACCTCAGCCTACTAAATCAGAACCTTCCTCTTTAGAAGATCACCAGGCAATCTATATGAAAAAAACGTTGGCACAGTGCTATAGGACACACAGCCAGGGGCCCAGGGGCGCAAGAAGCACCCTTGGCCAAGAGTGAGAAGGGGAGGTGGGAGGTTCTGAAGGGACGTGAGATTTTGGATGACATCCAGTATCATCCTTATTTGACAAATACTGAATGAGCTCTAACTTACTATGCGTGGTACTAGGGACACTGTGGTGGGGGAAAGTAAAGCAGACCACAGAGTGGCCCATGCTGCCATGGAGCTTCCAGTCCAGTGGGCAAGACCAGCATCAATCACATAATCATAGACAACCACAGTGACAAACTGTGCAAGTATTCTGAAGGAAAAGTGCCGGCAACCACGAGTATATGACCATGAGTGTGGACCTTGCTTTGCTGAAGGGCTGGACAGGGCATCTCTGCAGTGGTGGCTGACCAGAAAGTCTGAAGGATAAGTAAGAACTAAATGGGCCAGGGGGGCATGGGAGGAGGGCACTCCAAGTAGAGAAAGAGCATATGCAAAGGCCCTGGGAAGGGCAGAAGGAGAGAGAGAAGTGGGTGCAAGACGAGACTAGGGGAGTGGGCAGGGTTGACTCTGTAGAGCCTTGGAAGTCATGGTAAGAGGTTCCACCTTTTTTTCTAAAAGCCATAGGAAGCCTGAGATGTTTAAGAGGGCTGAGCATAGCATGTGTGTGCGCAAAGGAGACAGGCCTCGTGATAATTCCGGCTGGCTGCGTGGAAAGCAGACTGGGGTGGTGGGGGTGGGGACTCAGAGTGACTGAGACAGGTGCTCATGAATGAGGAGGACCCAGTGGCGGTAGTGCTCCGCCTACATGAAGGCCCATCCTAGCGTCCCACCAGTCAGTGGGCCCAACTTTTCTAAAAGCTGGGCAGGGCTGGCAGAGCGGCGTTTGCAAGCTCCCCCTTCCTGGCCCTGTATAACTAAGGGCTCATTTGCCTGAATAAACAGAATTTACAGGCACTCTGAGTGGGACGGAGGGAGTGCGAGCCAGATGCAGCCAGAAGCACCAACCAGAGAGAGAAACAAAGGAAGCCAATCAAAGTCCCCAGTGGGCTGGAGATGGGGAAGGACAGACAAAGGTCAGAGCTGGGCTTGGGCACAGGGACTGACTGGGGAGCTGCTGACTAAGGGCATCTTTGAAGGATGTAATTACCTCCCTCCTGTGGGGCCCCAGACCAAGGAACCCCCACAGCCAAAAAACAGTAATTACCAGGCCTGGGTACAGAAGGAAGACTGGCGGAGGTGAGTCCTGAGGTCAGGATGGGGTTCTACTCTCCTCTGTAAGACACGGGGCAAGTCACAGGGTCTCTGGGGCCCTCAGTCACTTCATCTGTGAAATGGGAACATTCTCCCACCCCTGTCCTCCCACAGCTCAGTGGCCACTTGAAAGTGCTTTCCGAAGCATCAGCTGATGAGTGTCATCACTCCACGGGGCCAAAGCCACCCTCCAGAGCTTTGCCCCGGATAACTGGGTGAGTCCTGGCGTTGAGGAGGGAGAGAGGGTGGGTGGGGAGTGATGAGTGGCGAAGGAATTATCCAGCTATCCCTTCCTGTTCTCTTGCAAAGCCATGGAATGCCCACCGACCAGGAGGTGGCCACGTTCCCTCGAGCGTGACGAAAGCCCCAGCAGAGGGCCAGCTGGGCGTCTGCAGCTGCCACTGCAAGGGGGGCCCTGGAGAACAGCTCAGGCCAACAGCAGGGAGGGATGGACTGTGGAGGGGGCCCCACCTGGCTCAGAGGGACAGTGGCGGTGGACGGCGTGAGACAAGGGTCTCCGAGTCCAAGGGGCCAAGAGCAGAGGAGAATGAGTGACAGGCCTGAGCCTTAGGGAAGGCAGGCGGAGGGGACAGGGCACTGGGCACTCCGGATGAGGGGGGACAGTCATACACAGCCCCAACAGCCTGAACTCCAGAACCAGGCTGCCCGGGCCAGGCACCTCCCTCGACAGAGGTGGGGAGTGGCCCTCGAGGCCTCACACCTGCTCAGGGCCATGTAAGGGAAAACGGCGTGGTGTGTGTGTCCGGGGGGCAGGAACGGGACAGCCACGGGAGACGTGAAGCTCTGAGGTGAGGCGGTTTGTGATGTGGTCGTTAGGGGTGTTTGTAGCAGGTGGGGAGAGTTGAGGAGGTGGTAAAGTAGGACAGGAGGTGAACCCCATCTGCGTGTAGAGCACTTCAGTTTCCTGACTCCTCATCCCCCGATTTCTGTGTTACATGCGGCCTCCTGTCTGGGCACAGAGGAAGGAGCAGGGAGGAAGGAGGAGGAGAAGGGGCATGGGGGGTACATGGAGGAGGGGTATTGGGGAGGGGTGACGTGGGGGGGGAGAGGGAGGCAAGAAGCATCATCCTCTGCTCAAATACAAGGAACTGAATGGATGTGTTTATCTCTGTCCTGCTCACGGTAATGAGCAGGACCACAGAGCAAACAGGTGGAAAGCAGATGGCCAAAGGGAACAGACTTAGCAGCAACGAAGCACCTGTCAGGAAGTTCACAACAACAGTGCTCCCATTTGTGCCCCAGAACCTGGGAGACACTCAGGTGTCAGAGGCACCACACTCCTCAAGATGAGGCTGTGAACAAGAGGGCAGGTGGGAAGTCTGCAGAGGAGGCAGGAAGATCCCAACTCCCCTCCCCAAGCCCCTGCAGGCAGGACACCCTCAGCCCTGGGAGACAGACGTGTTCGCTCTCCGCAGAAAATGAACTGGAGCACCTGGGTCTAGAGGGGTTCCCCAGGGCACAGCTCGGGGTGGGGTCAGACGAGGGCTGCAAACAAGATTTTGTCAAAGTTCCCTTGCTCACTGGGTACCCAGGACAGTGAACGGCAGGCCCGTACCCTCGGTCTGTCTTGTGGAGAAATTAAACAGCCCAGCACAAGAAAAGACCTGCTATACAAACATTTGGGGACCCCCGACAAAACGGCCCTGTTCTTGCCTTCCCATCTTACAGGGAAGCCCACCAGCCAACAAGCCCCTTCCATGTGTGCCCATACATAAAGCATTCTGTCAGCTTTTTACCACCTCACTCACAGCATGAATACACAGCCTGAATCCCCAGTCATTTAAAGAAAGCCTCTGATAGGAGGTAGAGAGACAGAAATAATGTGTGTGTGTGTGTGTTGGGGGTTGGGGGGGAGGGACAGAAATCTGAGACAATGCAGAGCAGAGAAAACTTATAAACAAAATAAAGCAAAAACTGCTCTGAGAGAGACAAGCTATTACAATCCTGAAACAGGAAACATTTACAGACTATTAAAAAAAAAACTCTTGGCAATAAAAAAAATAATATATATTACAAATTTAAGAGACACTTCTTGAGTTTTCAGACTACAAAAGTGAACAATCAATTAAATTTTTAACAATCAAGGCAGTGTGGTAGGGGCGAAAAGCCTGATAAACAGATCAAGGAACCTAATGAAGTCCAGAAATAGTCAAATATATATGAATAGCGGATTTTCGACCAAGGTCCAAAGACAGTTTAGTAGAGAAAGCACAGTCTTTTCAACAAATAGTACTGGAACAAACAGATATCCGAATGCAAGAAAATGAACTTCAATCTACACCTTGCACCCTATACAAAAATTAACTGAAGTGGGTCATAATATAAAGCCTAAAACTGTATAACTTCTAGAAGAAAACATAGGAGAGACTCCCTGTGACCTTGGGAAAGGCAAGCATTGCTTAGATACCACATCAGAAGCATATTCCATTAAAAAATAAAGTTGATAAACTGGACTTCATCAAAATTTAGGCTTCTGGTCTTTGGAAGACACTGTTAAGAGAAAAAGAAAAGCCACAAATTGGAGAAAATATTTGCAAAGTAAGTATCTAATAAAGGACCTGTTTCCAGAATTTATCAGGAACTCTGAGAACTCAATATTATAAAAACAAACAACTATTTAAAAAAAAAACAAGAAAACAGGCTAACAACTTAAACAGACACTACCCCAAAAGATTTAAAGATGGCAAATGAGCACATGAAAAGATGCTTACCATCACTAGACATTAGAGAAGTGCAAATTAAAACAAGATACCACTACATGATTATTAGAATGGCTACAATAAAAAAGACTGTGCCACATTCTGGAGGGATACAGAACAACTAAAACTTCACGCATTGCTGGTGGCAGTGTAAAAAAAGGGTGCAACTACTTTGGAAAACAGTTTGAAAGTTTCTTAAAAAGTTCAAAACATACACCTACTACAGGATCCGTTTCACTCCTAAGTCCTTACCCAAGAGAAATGAAGGCATCTGTCCCGTGCAAAGACTGATGCATGAATTTTCATAGCAGCTTATTTGTAATAGCCCTAAAGTGGAAACCGCTCCATGTTTGTCAACAGGCAAAGGGATAAACAAAACATGATATACCCAAAGAGAAGGCTGCTCAGCAATAAAAAATGACTGACTGATACACACAATGACATGGATTAAATGAAAAATAATCATGCTGAGTAGAAGAAGCCAGGCATGACTCTGTTTATGTAAAATCATAGACTAATTCACAGGAAAAAGGCAAACTTATCTAGAATGACACAGAGCTGATCAGTGATTGCCTGGGGATGGTGGGTGTGGAGGGTGGGGTGTGGGGGCTTATCAAGGGGCAAAGGTTATGTTTATGATCTATATGGTAGTGGTGGCCTCACAGGTGTATACGTATGTCAAAACGCACCAAATTGTACACTTTACATATGTGCGATGCAATCCAAGAAGATAAAAAGACAAGAGCATCGGGGTTTTGAACTTGGATATGCCTGGATTCAAATACGGACTCTGTGCTCGATAACTGTACAAACTTGATCAAATTGCTTAATGTCATGGTCTTAAGTTTTCTTTCACCTGAAATATAAGCCCCTTTGTTCAACTGTTGGGAGGACAAACTGATATTTTGTGCAGAAAGCCTTCGGCCTATGGTTAGAATACAATAAATGGCAGCTATCTACTGTCGTTATTGTCCATTACAATGACGATACCTGGCAAGGTAAGGTACACAACAGGAGCTCAAAACACCAGCCTGCCCTCCTGCTTTGGCAGCTGGGCGCACAGCCAGGTGGGCCACAATGAAGCCTCAGTTGGTCTGGTGCTTCTAATTTTTGAAAGGCTTCTGTGTTCTTTACCTCACAGCAGCCCCAGGGCAATGCTGCATGGGTCTACGAGGCAGACCTCCTGAAGGTCCTGGCTCACAGTCCCCAGTATGTCAGAGAGGCTGGGCTCCCCTCCCAGGATCACACAACTGTCTGTACCGGGCTGCGGCTACAGGCCAGCTCCCCTAGCTGCCAGGCTGGGCTGTGGTGGTAGAGAGATGGTCACGCTCCCCAGCTCTCCAGCATGTGACCACCAGTCTGGCCTGGCAGTATTTTCCAGAAATCTGGTCCATACAGTTCCCAACCCCATGACAGGAGGGCATCCCATTCACCTCTTATGCGCTGGTGACCCCTCCTCTTGGTTTAGTCTGGTAGTATTCCTTCTTTTCCCCTCTGTTCCACTCAAAATACACACCAATGCTTACCAAAGTAAGAATAGTGAATTGGGAGTTTCAGCTGCTGGATTTAATTTAGCCAATGTGTCCAGTACACACCCTCCTAAACTTTACAGGGCACCCAGCCCATTTTCAGTAAATTCGGTAAAAAGGTCTTAATTCTGAGCTGATGTTACCATAAACATGTTTGGTTGCAGAAAAGGGTCTATTTACGACCCACCCTTCCCCCCAAATCCAGCCCTTCTTCACAGCCCGCTCCCAGCTGCTGGGGCAAAGCGCACAGTCCCAGGGACTTGCCTTTGGGGCCCTCCCCGTCTGTGACTGAGATCTCTTCCCATACCCAGCAGCCTCCTGACAAGAGACCTCCAAGTCTTCCTCCAGAATACCCTCTCAAGCCTCTCTGACAGAGGGTTTAATCTTTAAATATATTCTTCACCAGCCGAGCCATTTCCTGGAGCAGGAAATTAGGTTTCCTCCCATTGGCTCCAAGTGGGACCTGTGAAGTGTTCCAAAATGGTGGGAGCCGCAGCCAAGATGCGGGCGTGCCAGGGTCCCAAGCTGGCAGTGAGGCGGGGCCTGCCAGGTGATCCCTGAGGGGAGAGGGCAGCGCTGTGTGGGTAAGTAAGCAGACCTTGTAAAGGTCCTGTCTCACTGCACCCAGTACGTCAGAGAGGCCAGGATCCCCTCCTAGGATCACACAGCAGTCTGCCTCGTGCCACGCACATCCTCCGTTATCAGTGGTCTGCTGCCCACGGCCGTCTGGGGCTGATGTGAAATACCAGTGGGTTTGGACTCTGGTATTTCAACCCACTGGGGGTTGGGAAGAAGATCGGGAGCAAAGCACATACTCTCCAGATGGGGCAGACACGTTGCTACTATGTGGGAACACAGAAACAGCAAAACCCTGGCACACCCTGCCTGCACCTAGCTCAGAGCACTGAAGGGGCTTGCCCAGGGTCATCTAACTTCTAGAGGCAGGGCCGGAATTCAAACCCAGACCAGTGCTGAGACGAGGAGGAGAGTAAACAGTGTTTTTTTCTGCTATCCAGGCGGCACCCCTGCCAAGGAAACTAACCTCCTGTCAGTCATCAAATAGTTCACTGAACACCCATGCTGCCCCAGCTCCCTGAGCCACAGAAGTGAACAGAAAGTAAATTTTTAAACACTGTATGTCATTTGACACACGCATCACTAAACTTTGTAGCTTATTTCAGAGACAAGCTTTCCTTTTCGACGGGCCAGCTGGGCAATCGTAACGACAGTGGCAGAAGTTCCTACCCCATGAGGTCATCGGACTCCGCTGAGACCAGGGTGGCTACGAGATGAAGCCAGGCTCGGCGACTCACTCTTTTCCCTGACTGTAAGTGGGGCATCATGCTGTTTTCTGACCTTGAATACAATACCTAGATAGGACTAAACCTTTGCAAAAGGACTTCGTTTTCATTTATGGAGAATCTACCTTTAGGCTTTCAGAGTTGATTTGCATAAAATGTGAACTTACCCCAAATACTCAACTAATGTTGATTTTTTTTGAAGGGGCCCAAAGTATTACACTAGAACTCAAAAACCAAACCTCTGGCATCCCTTTCAACTCAATTTGTTCTGTAACTTTACTTCCCTCCAACCCGCCCCCTCCCCCAACAATACCTGCTGTGTAAGGAAAAGGGGTTGTTTCCAGCTAGGGGGTGCCAGTTAAAACCACAAACCCTCACTCAAACGCATACTTCCCAGAACAGATGCTGCAGCGGATCCGTCCACCTGCACGTTGAATGCACCCCCCGCCCCCCACACACTTGCGGAATGAGACCTCACCTCTCTCCCTTCGATAACAAGCCAGCTAGCCCGCTCTCTCCCTGGGTTCACTCACCTGCAATAACATCTCTAGAGTCCATTCTTCGGGCTCTTTGCATTGTATGTGGGTTTTCTTTTTCCTTTTTGTTCTGGTTCAAAATAAAAGCAAGGCCTGAGTGACTTCAAATCTGGGTTGGGTGCTCACTCAGCAGACTTTCTAAGGCGGCAGAAAAACTCTTGAAAAGACGCCTTGCAGGGGTTCCACTTGGCCTTGGAGTGACAGTGGTCTGCTCTGAGATCCCTCCCGCCCTCTGCTGTTCCTTAAAACCCAAGTCTCAGAATGCGCCTTTCTCTCTTCCATGTCCAAAGCCCAGGACAGTGATCTGACTGAGAAGCATCATAAAAACCCTGAAAACACCCCTGCTAAGAGAGGCATCTGATTTGGGGGTTCGCCCTGGCTCCTTTCCCTTCGGTAAACACAGCCAAAACCAAAGCATCCTCTGGTCCGGGCTGAGCCGCCTGGGGTTTATGTGTTAAGTCTCTGAGCTGCAGGTGACAACCCAGAGAGGCCTAACATTCAGGGAGCAGAGTACCCTGGTGAGCGGAAGTGCCGGCTAACCAAAGGACAACCCACCCGGGAGAACTAGGCAGCTGGTACTCAGGAATCTTTCAGGCATCTTGTCTAATCCCTTCCCTTTGTGTGGCTGAGGAAACAGATTGATGGATTAAGCTCCTCAAGGTCACCCAGCAAAGGCAGAGGGAGAAGGCAGCTTCCCAGCTGCTGCCCCACTGTGTGACGTCTCTAAGATGTATGTGAGTCCACTTTCCTGCCTGGTCCGTCCAGTACAAACACAATTTTTTCTTTGTTGTATCGAATCTTAAGTTGCCTGAAAGTCTCCCTCTTCAGGATGACAAATGTTTTTTAAAAAAATGGGACGAAGCAATTGGTGACTCTGGTTAAAGGATGTCATTCCTGTTCTATCACTGTAACTTTCTGAGGTTGGAAATTGTTATCAAAATAAAAGGTTACGAACAAAAAGAGATGGAGCTGCACACTGAATATACTATTCCCAGATACTTTCAAGGTTTCCTTTGATGGTTGGAGTTTAAATGAACAGCACCGCTTCCAGCATCAGCGTGGTCTTGTCTTTTGGAGCCACAATGAAGCAATCTGGCTAGGTGAAGTTTGTGGAGGGGTCTTGGCTCTGGATAATTGAGGTTTCCACTGTAAACTCTGCCACAGTGACCAAGCCCCTGCTTTAGCCCAGTTTTTCGGCAAGTTCTGTAAGTATGCCAAGCACACTTTTTCATGTTCCCATTCAGACTGGTCTGTGAGGAGCTGAAAATGGGATTTCACAACCCTTGACACTAGTCACTGAACCACTTCCACCAAGAACAATTCAATTCCCATCTGAACTTGCCATATGGATATATCTGGTGCTTAAGGCTGCCAAATTAGGGGGGCACCCAATAACACCCTGGGCTGAAGGCCCCAAGCTCCAGAGCAACAGCTTGCCTCCCCTTCCCTCCTCCCCACTGTGTTTAAGTACTCCTCCCCAGGCTAGTTTTCTCAGGTCCCTTGAAGGAGGAAGCCAAGGATCACCTTGCCCTGTCCTCTGCAGGGGGCTGGACCCCACAGAAAACACATGAAGATCACCTGGACCTCAGAGCTGCCTTCTGCCCAAGGGGCCAGGGTGGGCACAGAGTAAGTACTTCTAGAAAACAAAGAGGCCGATTTATGGAGAAAGTTCAGCTTAGTTATAATCATCTGTAAAGCACATGGACACTGAGAACGTTTCAACATCAGCCTATGAGTAAGGTGAGTCCCACTGTTTCTCAACCTCAGCTCACCCAACCTTTGGGGCCAGTGATCCTTTGTTTAGGGGGTGGCTGCCCTGTGTATCACAGGGTGTTTAGCAGCAACCCTGGTTTCTACCCACTGCCAATAGCACCCCCACACCTAGCTGTGACAACCAAAAATGTCTCCAGCTATTGCCAAAGGTTCCCTAAAGGGCAAGTTCACTGCCTGGTGCCCCTTGAGAACCTACAGGATAAGGAAATGCTCTGGGGGTGGGCACAGGTCAGGCAAAACAGCAGCAATTTATACCTCAGAGCAGACGCTTACCCGGCACTTCTCACTCAGTATCTTACTGGATGCAGGGACCCTGCAGCGCTGGTCTCCTTGCTCCCACTTTATAGGTGAAAGATTCATGTGACGTTGGGTGACTTGCCCAAAGTTGCCCAGAACAGCCAGAAGCAGTGCCCAGCCTTGAACCTGGATGTTCCACCCCTAAACTGGTTCCCCATGACCGTAAAATACAGTGTTCACTGTGTTAGAATCATCCGAGATTCTCCTTAGGCTCTGGTGAGATTATTGGCCTTGGCCCTTACCTTCCCCTGTGCAAAGAAGGTAGTTGAATCTGAGGAGGGCTGGGCAGGGAAGGATGAGGATGAGGGGGAGCAAGGAAAGGGAGCAGGGGACGAGGAGGGGTCCTCTGAAAGCTTTCTACTTAACAGCTTTGGTTTTCACAGACTGTTTTTGTTTTCAAGCACCAGCTTGATGGGGATTGCTTTTTCTGGGGTGTCGGCAGGATCACAGAGGTTTCCAGGTACAAAGAAAAGATGCCTACAGGACCAAGACCCGGATTGGTCTCTGGTTACAGGAGGAAGGGGAAAGAAGAGTTTCCAGGCTTCGCAGAACTTTCTGGATGGCCATTTCACTCCGACAGTTAACATTCACTGGGAATGCAATTAAGCCTGAAGATCATTTATTTATTTGTTTGTTTTTAAAGTGATCGCTTGGGGAAACTTCAGATACTCACAGCCATTGGCAATGTTCTGATGGGCTTAAGGCAAAAAGCACACTTCACCCCAGCTCTTATTACAGCCCCACTGCCAAATCTCACCTCCTAAAACACAGGGAATTTGAAACACAGTCAGGAATCCAGGTGTGTTTAGCTACCTCTTCCCATTCTCCTGGGTGATTCGGCCTCCTGTGGTCCTGCTGTGCAGCAGGCCTCTCCACATGGCCGACACTTGGAGGCGGTTTCCAAACTGCTTTTGGGAAACAGAATAATTTGTATTTTCAATCTGGGAGAAAAAATAAAATGTCAGGCTGAAGCCCATAGGGCAGAAAGGATTCCTCTGTCTTATGACAATGTGAAGCTCCATGGGGGTGGGGGAGGGACTAAAATGGCCAGTTAGAGAAAGAGATTTACTAGCCTCTGAAGTCCAACTTTGAAGGGAAAGGTAAGAAGAAAAGAAGCAGCCCTTTTGGAGACTGGTGGATAATTCTCTGTACTTAAACGCTTTGCTCAGCAGAAGAGAAAACCGGGGCTTAGAAGTGACAAAGGGGAACTGAAATACAGATCTCAACCTTCTGCTTAATGAATGCCTTAAGACTGGGAAATAGATTTGCTCTCTTAAAAAAATAAAAAGGGCAGGGCACTGAACAATCACCTCCCCTGACAACTGCTCTTTCTCTTGTCTTATCTGCCAACGAGCTTCAATATTAGCTCACTTCACTACACAAACAATTCCTATTACAGGACTCTTAGTCATTCTGTTTTTCACTTTCTTCCACAAAGCAGAAGCCATGAAGGTCTGAGTATCCTCGCTGGGGCAGTCTTTTCCCAGACCCGGTTCCCAGCCTCCCACCTCCTGCCCCATCAGGTTTGCCTCAAGGCAGCACCGTGAATCACTTCCTGTGGGCAGTCTGCACGTTTGGGGGGTGGGGGGAGGTTTCCCTTCTTTTCTTTGGAGAAGATTCTCACAGACTTTTGGGGTTAAACAAGTGGAACCAGGCGAGGATGATAACTGGCTGCCTTGCCCTATCAAAACAAATCAGTTTTCAAAGACTTACAGAAACTGGCAGGCGAGGATTCGTGACTAGGAGAGTCTGGGGGAGGCGGAGGTGAAGAGGGCAAATCAGGAGGTTTTTGTGTTAATTGCACAGTTTTGACTTCCTTAATTATGAGTCACAGAGAGATAAAACAATGTCACAAGTGTTGCAGCGCATGCAAAGGGCGAGCTGGGCAGCTCACTGACTCCTGAACTGAGAGGGGCAGCTTCTGGGCATGGCTCCCTCAAGCGCCAATTTTACAATTCCTAGTGAAACACCACAGAATAGAAGCTGGAACAGGAACATCCGGGAATTTCAGTCTTAACCACATTTACAACTCTTTCCCTATTTTTAAAATAGGCCCCAAAGCCTTTAGAATCCTCAAACCTTTCAGTTCAGCCACCAGGGGGGAGCTGGAAGTAAGTGAGAGGTGGGAAATAACCACATTTCTAGAAAAAGTGAGTTTAGGACCATGAAGTTAAACAGCTAACTTTGTGTGCAGAAATAGGGCATTTATTTGCAGGACACCAATCTCTAACATGTCACAAATACACTGCTTCCTTCTGGACCAAAGCTTTACAAGCTTACATAAGCACTTTCCATCTAACGGGTAACAAAGAATGGATGTCCTGTATATTCTGGGCACCGGTATCCTCAGGACAGTTAAGCAGCCAATTAACATTCCTTTCAGTCTAAGGGGACAGACTTCCTATTGTCCTAAACAAAAGGTTCTGATTCATTGGGGGCAATTTCACCTAAGACAGCAAAGAACCCCTATGGGCAGGAAGATAGGAATTCCAAATAAACAAGAAGGGAGGACTTCAGAGAAGCCAGGCAGACACTTGCAACTCAGGGTGGTAACAGCCTGCTGCGTAAGCTGGCCTCATCAACTAAATGGCCTTTGGCTAAAAGCTGCATCCCAAAGCAGCTCCAAGCAGGAGCACAGGAAGGCTTCCAGGTGAGGCTCCCTCCCCGGGGTCCCAGTCACTTACAACTCTCTCCCATGCCCAGCCCACCCAGGCCTCGCCAAGATTCCCAGTAGCGCCCGCTCACCACCTCATTAGACTCTTACTTCCCAGAAAGCAGACAGATGTTCTGAGGCCTGATTTACAGGTACAGAAATTCAAACTGCTTAAGTCACTCAAGCAGCAAAGGTAACACATCGCAGCCATAGCATGAGAGCATGGGCTTCTGCACCTCCAAGCCAGAGATCTTCAGCCAGTGGTGGCATGCAGATATGTGTGTCTGGAGGCTTGCATCAGCCCTATGGGAGGCCCATCTATGCCTCTAGCTCAAAAACTGTCCCATCTATGGCTCTTCCTGCAGAATAACCTCTCTCAGTCCTTCCTCCTCAAAGTCTTAAAAGTCTCTGCTATCCTACACTCAGCGTCACTTAGCACCAAAGGTCTGGTGCTATTAAATAACTTCCCTGTGTTTCTGGCTTCCCTTCCCAGCTAAGATAGGAGCTCCTTGAGGGCAAGAAGACCAAACTCAACTTTCTCTGTACCTTATATGGAGCACAGGGCTTGCATATTACATTTGCTCACAAGTAGGTCATGATAGTGGAATTATTCCTCTGGGCATCAACAGTCAGAAGATGGAGGAAACAAAAAAACCCTCAGGTGCACTCCAGCTCTATGAACCCATGACGGCATCAATCAAGCCTTACAGCAAAGGGACCACAGACGCTCGTTCCTGCCAGAGACCAAATACCAGGACTGCTCTTCAAGCAATCATCTGGTCTTGAGAGGTGCAAGTACAAACCGCAAGGGAATGACAGGCACAGGTGCAAGTTAGTGGGGCTAAAGCAGCCAGTGGAAGTGCAGAAAACTAAAATGGTTTTGAATGAAGAGGTCCTGCCCACTTTACTTGCCAGACCAGAGAGAAAGGCAAAGTCATCTATGGCTAGGGTTGTAGGTAGGCATTAGATAGAAGGCTTTATAATAAATTTGCTCAACATATAGTTGTTGAGTGGAGATTTTTTATCAGCATTGGATTTACCCAAAGAGAAAGCATGCAGACACTGGGGTGTCTGTGCTCTTCACACTGGCGGCGATGCTGAACAATGGGGAGGGGGGTCTGTAGGTAGGGGTCATCCCATCTATAAAATGATGGAGCCAACCCACCTCTAGTGTCTCCTTGCCTTCTAGAACTGACATTCCACATGCCCGTGAATATGCTAATTTTCAGTGAAAGTACCTTAAAAGCGGCAGTGTTTCTGCTGCCATTCCTTTACTGCATTTAAGCATATAGGGCCTTTGAGAAAACAAACTTGAATCATCAATAGGAGCAGAGAAAATACATGATCAAGAATGGGGACTACTAACAAAAATTCCTTTCTTCCCTACTATAAATGGAATAGAGAGGGTTAGACAGAAACTTCAGAACCTGGACTCTTTCTACAAATCAAACCCCAAATCTAACAGTAATCTCAGCAAAACAGTGGCAAGTCACAGCTGTGACATGATATGAAGAAAATTAATTGGTACCAGATAACTCCCTGAGAAAGAAGGTAGCTTCCAACCAGAAAGGTGAGGGAGCGTGCAGAACTGCTGACCTCAGAGATCGGAGGCCATGCGGTGAATGACAGGGCTCACACACGGCTCCCCGTCTGCGGTTGGCTTTGGCGGAACCTGACCCGGAACCAGGAGTGAACACAGATGACCTCTTGTGGTATATTCCAGGCTTAGGAACCAGAGGGCTTTGGAGCTGGGGGAAGGGGGCTCCAAAAACCAGCCATTTCATCCCCCGCTCTTGTATTCCCACACAGGAGGACACAGAAGCGACTACCCAGGGATCCTTCTGAATGGATGCCGGTGTTCTTTTCTCTACGCCAGGAATCCATGATCCCAGAACTGTGACCCAAAAGGGAAAACCCAGCTGTGGGCTAACAAAGAAGCTAACACCGCAAGAAAGCGCAGGGACTCCCACGAAGAGCAGGAAGCCCAGAGAGGTTTCTGTGAAGGGGAATGGCACCCTGGCCCTTCCCAGCCCCCAAGCAGCCAGCTGGGGGGCCGCAGTGCCCTTTCGGCCTGTATTTCAAGTGAGCCTGGGCCTTCTCCGGCTGGGCCGTAAACAGTTCCGGCTCTCTCCTCCCTCATCGCCAGGCGGCGGGCACCCCTTGCCACTGGGGCCTGGATTGTTTGCTAACAATGGAGGGAACATTAAACAAGGACGGAAGACGGGAAGTGAATCACTGACTTCTCAAACAGCCTCCTTGGAAGGAGCAGGGCAGCGGGAGGGGCCTGGAGGAGCAGGAAGGAAGGTTCCCAGGTCCTCTTACCCCACAACAGGGCGCCCTCAAGCTCTGCCTCGCTGTGACCAGGGTGCCGCTCCACGCACGGGCGAGATCAGGCCCCTGAATTACCCTCCATGAAGCATCCCCGTGTTCCCTGTTCCCTCCATCAGGCGGAAGCAGGGGGAGAGACGCAAGGAGTACTCCTCTCCACTGAAGTACCGCTGCCCCCAAGCCCCTGAAAATGTCTGAATGTGAGACCAGTGGCTGTGGGCTCTCCTGGCAGAGGGAATGGGCCCATTCTCTCTCCTTCCCAGGACGCCAATTACTAAAAAAAATAAACCCCGTGGGGCAATGGGTGGGCAGGACTTGAGATGGCATCAGAGAGAAAGGTCCCCGCCTGCCCTACTCACTCTTGCACTGTTCTGGAAGCTGGTGCCGGTGCAGCCACGCCAGCCAGACCTCCCCTCCATGGACCAACTACCTGCCCTGGGTCTGAAATCTGGTCTCTTCCAGGATTGTATCCTGTTTCATTCATACAGTGTGTGGGATGTGCGCAGGCTCACTTTGCTGCTCCAAGCAGGAAGAGCACTTGGTCGGCCAGTCTGTTTATTCAGGGCCTACTATCTGCAAGGCACTTGGTGAGTACCTCAGTTTTCTTAACTTTGCAAAGGATCCCAGACTAATAGACCAGACAGCTATGATTCTGGGTGCAAGAACAGAGCCAAGGGCACCTACAGCTTGTTCAAAACTCCCCTAATTTTTGCTTTACAGACTCTTTTCATAAATAGCTTTTCCCCTCCCTGCCTCACCATCATTAAATAGGTCACATCAACCAGTTGCTTCCTATAAGCAGGTTCTTTGCTAAATACTTTATATACTTTAATCCTATAGAACAGGGCCCCATTTTCCGAAAGATGACAATGAAGTTCAGAGAGGTTAAGATTGTTCCAGGTGGTCACACAGCAAGCAGGAGAGCAGAGTGAAACTCTGAATTCCACGCACAAGAGCCGAGGCCTTCCCATTGTGTCATGCTGTTGCCCTGCACACCCACTTGCCTTGAAGGGGGACATGGAAGAGACAAGATGAGACTGGAAACTGAGACCTGGCTCCTCTCTCTGCCACCTGGGAGACCTTAGGCAAGGTTTCCCTGGGCCAGTTCCCTCGCCAGGAAGAAGAGTGTATCTGGGAAGACTGTCAAGGGCTCACATGAGAGATGGTGCTACACCAGTGTAAGGAATCACCCATCACCTTTCTTCCACGAGCCAGGAAACACTGCCCACCATGGCTGCTTGCTGATCATCCACCCCTGGATTTTTAAGGTCTTCCTGGAACAAGTTGGTGCCCAGGTCAGGACCTTGTGAGATGTGAGAACATTCTAGAAACATTATCCAAGCACACGTTATGTTGCCTTTTTTTTTTAATGGCACAAGCAGCTGTGAACACAGTTCGAGAGATTAACAACTTTTTTCCCAAGCCTACCAGATTTGGTCAAGTCTTCTTGAAACTCTTACCCTCACAGATCATGAGACTGAAGGTCTAAAGCAGTGGCCTGGGTTTTCCAAGTCCCAGTTCTGCTATTCATGACTGTGTGTGAGTTACTCCCACTCTCTGAACCTCAGTCCTCATCTGTAAAATGGGCAGGTTGCACCAGAAATGTCTGAGGTTGCTTCTCTGACAATCTGTGACTATTAATTAATCAGAGGCTTGCTGGTTTTTCTCACACACAGGAGACCTCTTTCAGGGGAGTTTCACTGAACAATGACAAAAGGAGCACATTTCCGACTTCCCAGTAACACCACTGGGTTCTGGCTCCTGCTGGGGACTGTCCAAATGCCAGCAACAAAACTAGGTTTGGTAAAACTCCAGCCACCACCTTGTGCGTGGCTTTGTGAGGCTGAGGGAATCCACAAGGCTAACTTCCTGCCTGCACTCCGCCCCCCATCACGCTATGCTCTGAACAGGAACCCCAAAACTGCAGAAACTGCAGCCTGAGATTACATCCCCACGCCTGGCCACAGAAGACTCCAGGGCAGCAAAAGGCTTATCTGCTGTCATATCCTGCACAGCTGGGAAACAGGGCCAGGCCTCGAGAAGACTGTGGAAGGCAGGACTTCAACGTTGTTGCAAAGATGGTTTAGCTCCGGGTCTAAAAGTACCACAGCTCCATCACGTGTAGTATGTGGTGCCCTTCCTGCTGACAGAACCTTGTGGGCAAATCAACTGCTGGCTGTGAAACAAAGTTCTTCTGTGCTCTGCAAGTACCACATCACTAAGTACCTCACTGAGTTACTTGATTAAGTGAAAATTCAGGGCCAAATGAGTTCTATACAAACATTTGCTCTTTCAAAGCCTGTTTAAAGAAAATACTTCTCCATAAGAAACTTATAACAAAGAGGAAAGCACAAGTGTACACATTCCCCATTAACATAATTTTACATGGATCACTTGCTTCTGATACTCTGAGCTTACTTAATTTCTTTGCTTATTAAGACATTAAGATCAAAACTCCTGTTTATATCCAACAATGAAATATTACCCAGCCATAAAAAGGAATTCATGATTGCAACATGCAAAAACATGAAGAATCTGAAAATAATGATGTTATGTGAAAGAAACCAGACCCACCCCCCACAAAAAAGAGAGTACATCCTGTATGATCCCATTAATATAAAATTTTAGGGAATTCAAACTAATGTATAGTGACAGAAAGCAGATCAGGGACTGTCTGCAGACAGGGTCAGGAGGAGGAGGCAGCAAACAGGAGGGTGATAATCACGGGGCAGGAGGAAATGGGGGTGGTGGACATGTTCATTATCTTGCTGGTGGTGAGAGTTTCATGGGTGTATACATGTCAAACTCATCAAAATTCTACATTTTCAATATGTGCCATTTATTGTATGTCAATTATACCTCAATACAAATGTTAAAGCAAACAAACCACTCCCTAAACTCTGATGGGAAAGTTATCTGAAGCCTGATTGTAAAATGTAGCAAAGCAAGCAAAGCAAAAGTTGCTCCAACCGACTGTATCAAAAATGTCTTCCTCTGCTCATTGCATGACAAACTCTGAAAAGAGCCAATACTGAAACACGAATGGGCTGCATAATTATGTTCTAAAAAAGTGTGACAAATATACACACTAAAGATTCCACTGAAAAAGTAGTTCTGGCCTATCTGCTACAGTAATGTCTTTAACTGTTTAGCTATTCGTGCAGCCCCTTACCTGATGTGAAAAATACTCCTGGGCTGACACTTCTCCTAACAACTGGTCATCAGTGAAAAACCCTGAAGGGCAAAGCATCCCAAAGTGGGTCACCAAATTTCAAGTCAGCATTGCAGAATGAATTATACACAGGGGCCCCCACCCCTTGCTCAGTGGTGCCGGGGCTAGAGCACGGAGGGCTGGCTCTTCTGCCTGGAGGTCTGGTCTAGCCAGGAATGTTGCACTGAGTAAGGGCACGTGCCAGGGAAAATGAGCACAGTGTTCAAACCGAGGAGTGAACTGCTAGGTGCTGGATGCCTACCTCTGTCCTGCATACAGGCTCATGGCCCATGAACCACATGGGCCTCTTCACAAGCATCACAGGACTATTTTGTGAGGGCTTTTTTTTTTGAATCTCCTTTAAATTTTGAGGTTACTACAGCTTCATGGTTGTTTAGCACCATGTTTTTCTTATGTTTTTCAGATGCCAGCAGCCTCTACAGTCACTCAGCCCACCAGACTCCTCCTATTCCAAAACAAACCAGTCGTCAAATCTCTGTCCATCAAGGAGCCTGAGATTTGAGGGTGGGAGGGATGCTTATCAGGGACATTGTTTGGAACGCTCCTATCTAGGACACTGAGCAGAAAAAGCACTTAACGCACTTAAGATTGACACTAGGGGGAAGCAAAGGTGGGGGGCAACATTAACAAGGTGAAAAATAGAGGGCTGCCATTCCTGAAGGAAATTCTTTCCAACCCGTTGGTGATATGTCCTCAAAAGTTCTGCATAAAGACCTAGTTTATTGCCAGCCCAGCCCCGGGTCGTTTCTAGTACAATTCCACGCAAACCATGGAGGCTCAGTAAACGTTCACAGATGGTGATGAATTCCTACTTGTAGCCAAGTACACGGGGGGGAAAAGACCTAACTACTCAACATTTGAATGCTGATAGTCCTGAAACAATCCGGGAAAGAAAAGATACACAGAAGAATGAGCACACGAACAAAAACGAAGAAACAAACAGTTCAGCAGAATGCGTAAGAGCAGGGGAAGCCGTCTACCCGATCCCGCTGTGTGGGCCTGAGCGAGTTACTTAAGCTCTCTGGTGTCTTAGTTGCCTCAAACTACCCTGTGGGTAAGTATTATTGCCCCCAATTTAAAATCCATGCCGCAGGAGACCTGAAATGTGACGTTTCACAGCATCAAGGGCAGACTAAGTATGCTATTCCTCCTCCAAAACCCCAGATGAACTGAGTCTGTTTTAATCAGAGCTGTACAGGCTTTTCTGGGGCACCTAACAGCAAGTTCAGCTACCGGAGGGGACAAATACGCCAGGACCTGCTGGGAGCCCATCAGAAATAACAGCTAAGAGCCAGAAAGGGTGTAAGGCCTAGGAGTCTAGTAGGTGTACAGGAGGCAGCCTCAAGGTAGCAGACTTTCTGGATATGAAAGTCTAGCTTAGAGGTCACTTAACCCAACAACCACAGAATACAGAGCTCTACTAGAAAGCTCTGCCGTGTACGGAGAGGAATCCAGTTTGCTCCAAAGTGACTTCTGCCTCCCAGTCCTAGTAGGGACCCTCAGAGACCCTGCAGAACTAAGTGTCCCTGGTTGGGCTCCCTGGGTTCCGGCTTCCTCATCCCAGGTCTTCTCTCAGATGAGGTGTTAAGCTGCCATCCAGTGAACTTTTCAGGGTCTGAGAACTAGACCCCAGGTACACCCCTTCCATATCCCCCAAGATTCCTCCCACTGCATCCAACCCGGTTATAATCCCAGTTGAAAGGCACAGAACCACAGCAGTTCATGATATCACGCATCCACCAGCATGAGTAAGACTCAGCTCATCCCAACACGTGACGGCATGACAGAGAGAGTGCTTTGAACATAACAGGTGCTCAATAAATATTTATGGTGCAAATGAACGCTCAACAGAAGCCAAGTCAAGCTCCTCTCTCCTCTTCCCCACCTCACTCGTGTGGTCAAGCCGGGCAACTTCCGTAGAAACTTCCCATTGCCGGAATTCGGAGACACAGAAGACAGCCACCAATTAATTGGTCTGGGCCGGAGGTCGAAAACAGGCAGCGGCCCACAGATGTTGTGCTTGGCCTACACAGTGCTTTTCAAAGTTTTAAATGAGTTGCCAACTTTTAAAAGCTGGAAGATTTCATATGTAAATCTAGATCTTTGGCTTCTCTTGAAAAAAAATCAGGTCTGGCGATACTTGGCCACTGGCTGAGGCTCAGTCGCCAGTGCTCCTTTAGATTGGGAAAGACACCTCAGTCCTGCTTTGTCCTCGTTCACCGGGCCCCACTTCCCGCGCGCCGCCTGTCCCTGTGAGCATCTGAGCTCGCAACTCCGGCCTGCGCTTCCCACTGGGGATGCAGCACTCCTTACAAGACAGAGCGGAACCTGAAGGGACCATGGACTGGCCTTTGTAGGGCAACCCCATGTCCATTTGGCACTTCAAGTCACACCTCTTGTCCTGGGGTCATTATTAACGGCAGCCCCTTTCCCTCTCAGAGTCCCAGTTTAGGTGACATGGTGCATGGTCACCTGAGCCTCTGCCAGCCCTAGACCCGCCTGGCTCACTCCAAGGATTCTGTACCCAAAGCCCTCAGAGGGAAGGCCACTTGCTCTCTCCATAGCTTCCCAAGCTGAAGACTGCAAACTTCTGGCAGAGTCCATTCCACGAAGGCTGCCTTCGAAACACCCTGCGGAGCTCATGCAGCCTGCAGAACCGAGTGCCAGGGGAAGCGAGGGAGAGATGGCCAGGACTACACAGCACGGCCGGGGCAGGCAGAGGTGCGGAGAGAAAAGGGATAACCAATCCTCCCTGGCCGAGCACTGTTTCTCTTACCTGAAGAGAAAGGGAAAACAAAGGCCTCCGCACCTTTCTCCCAGCTTGTGGTGGGGGCTGGGGAAGGAGAGAGGATGGCAGCCCTTAGGGTGAGTGAAGTCATCAATTTGTGCTTATTGCCTCTTCCAGAACCTTCCACCTACTTGGATCAAACACATTCACTTGTCAGAGCCAGAAGCACAGATTCTACCCACGCCTTCAGGCCGACTTCCCAAACCTTTAACTGAGTGAAGATGGGTCAGGATTAAAAAAAAAAATCTGTTTACCCACCTTCTCAGGGGCCTTTTAGCAAATCTGGGGCCACACCCCACTTTAGACAGGAGCCATGGAGAGGCACCGCCTTGGGAAGGGCTGCAGGAGAAATGAGCTGCTTTCCACACCAACTGCCGACACCCGGGCAGCTCCAGGACCCTGGGGCTGCTGCCCTCTTAAGGATGTCCTAAGGCACCTGCCCTGCACCTAGGCCGACACAGCAGCTCTGCACCGAACCTCAGATCAAAGGATTCCCTTCCTGGTCTTTAATGGGTTGAAGGCCAGGGAGGGAATGATCTCAGTGAGGGGGAGGGCAACAGACCGGCCTTCTCCCCCAGGAACAATCTGGCGGGAGCAGACAGTGTGCAAGGGGGGAGGGCAAGGCAGGAAGCCCAGGAGTGTTGTCTTGACATTTTATGAGAAAGCCTGACGTAACTGGATAGCACAGGGCATCTGAGGCTTATTCTTTCCCCTGTGAGCAGATAGAAGAAAATCTGGTTCTTAAAAACCTTGAGGTCCATGTGAACTTAAATCCCTAACCTTCTTCTTTTCCAAAGTGAGCACATCACACAAGAATTGCTGCAGCCAGAATCTGTTTTTAAGTTTCCTTTGGTAGCAGCCTCAGAGAAGTCCAAGCCCATTTTATCGGGCAATGGAGAGCTAATTTAAGGCACAATCTGTGTCTAAATGGATTCCCAACACTTCAGTCTCTCAAAGGTAATTTTGTGAATAGGCACAGTGAAGGGTCTGCTTTGAAACGTGGGCAGGGAATCAGCTACAGTTGCTTAAACACTGATCAAATTAAACAAAAAACACATCAAAAGAAATTGTATTTTACATCTTCCCTGATCAAGTCAACTACCAGCTTTGGTTTGGAGGGTTAATGGGGTGGAGTTTTCACATCTTGTAGGGAAGGGAGGGGTTGAGGGGTATATATAAATTCTCAACTGGCCTTTGGCCAGGGCCGTTCTTATTGATCTAGACAAACACAAATTATGAAGCTGACATGACTTGTATATATACAAGCAGCCATCTGAAAAGTCACAGGCCTAATTGAAGGAGACAGCTAGAAATCAAAGGAAGGACAGACGGAGGAACAAAAAAATGCTCTGCCCCACAGAGCAGCAGCATTCCAGCTGCCTGGAGAGGCCAAGCAGAGGCTCTTCCTTCGAGGGGAGGTGGATGTTTACTTACACAGATGACTTCGCTTCCCCTGGGTGCAATTGTCCCAGGGAGCCACTCAGCACAGCCATGATTGAAAAGAACAAATAGCAATGCTCGCCAGCAGGCTCCCCCTGCTCTCTCCGCACATTCTGCTGCAATGGCAGGCTTGGCCCTGATGTCATGCGGGGGAGCAAGATCCCAGGGTCTGGGACTGAGCAGAGGGCCATGAGCAATGCTCTGCTCCACCCACGCAGGGGGTTTCCTACAGGAACAGAGGCTTCCTAACACCCCAAGCATCCGTGTCCCCACCCAGAGCAGGATAAAGCCAGAACTCTGGCCAGCAAACCCGTGGACTGATGGAGAGGCCATTCCAGAGAGGACAGGGGACTTGTCCCCAGTGTGGGGCTTCTGACATCCCATCCACTATGCTTCTTAGGGTACCATCCTGCTGCTGCCCTTTGTGACACTGGCCCAGGGTGCAGGCACTAAGTGTTTGTGAATTTGGGAGGTCATAGGGCAGAAAGCCTGGAATCTGACAATGGAGATAACTTGGCCCTCCCTTGGAGAAGTCTGACCTCTAATAGCTCCCATTTTCTCTGTCACTAAAAGGAAAGCATTGGCAACACTCAGAAAGGAGAAACCCAAAGGGAGAATAATAGTTTACAAATTTGTTCCAGACTCTTTAAGAAACAAGCAAGACATTTTGACCTGCCATTCTGATCTCCACAGCATCCGGGCTAGATTACCAAGACAAATTAGACTTGAGAGAAAGAATCAACCCCAAACTGCAATGGCTAAAATCACACACCTTCAACATTTGTTGAAAATAAGTGGATGGAAGAGTCCCATCTTCTTGGCAACATTGAAAAAAATAAATGCAAAATCAACTCAGGATGGAAGAAAACCTTGGAGAAAAAAGTTCAACACTAACTACATAAAATGGAAAGCAGCTAAAACTGCAGGACATGGAAGTCACTGACTAAAAAGTTGATGAAAAAAAATCCAATAACTCGGGTATGCAAAGTTTTACCCAGGAAAATTGGACGTGATGGAAATAATGGCATGAAAGAAAATTCCCGAGTGGCAGAAGCTAAAATCGGTACCAACTGCAGGCAAGGAGGCAAACAAAAGCTTGCTTTTGGGTGGGTGTGGAGGTAGGGTAGGCATGAGTGAGTTTAACCTTTACTTACAGTACAGTTGTGATCAAAGAAAAAGGCCAAAACACTTGCTCTAAGAACACTGAGTCCGGAATCTATTTACTCACATGAAAGGGCCAGATGACCCTGGGAGCTGAAGGTGCTACAAGCTTGCATTTGCAGTTAAGCATGGGGTGGGGTCAAGTGCTAAGTCAAAGGCAACGGATTTATGATTTTCAGAACTTCAGTTTGGGAGCAGGTGGATTTGTTCTCTCTCTGAGGTTTCTCCCCTGGCCTTGGGTGTTCAGGCTCCTTTTCCCAAATGCTGATCATCTGCTTTGGTGGTTCAAACACATTCCGATGGGGTTATTTGGCTTTACAAACAATGTGCTACAAAATCCTGGCCAGGAAGGACACACACCGATTTCAAGGGTAAATACCTGGGAGGAGGGAGGGAGAAGAATGCAGGGGCAAACCGGACGACACCAGCCATCTTTTAATTTTTTTCTTAGCAAAGAAGTAAGACATTACAGATATCTGAAGTGAATACAGATTAATATGAACCTTTGCTAACTCCAAGGGAAGGTCTGTGGGCAAGTTATAATTTACCCGTGACTTCTAGGTTTCACATTTTTGTCATGCACCGAAAACACACACACAAGGCCCCAACAACAACAGACCTAGGCAGGGAACTGCCCCTGGCGTCTTGGAGAGGGTGTCTGCATCAGCACAGGCCAGCTGAGAAAATCAAAGTTCAAAGTCCTTTGGTATGTAAACACATGGGAAATTCTTGGCCTGAGAGCATATACAGCAACATATTAACTTGTCTCTGTCTTCTAAAATTTTTGTTATCATAGGAAAAAAGAGTTATTCTTTTTTAAAAAATGCAAATGAGTGGAAGAGAAAATGAAAACTATTATTTAGAGAGGGCCTACTTGGTACCAGGCACTTTTCAAGAAGTTTCCGGTATCAGCTCTCTCATCTTAACTATGAAGAAGGGTGTTACAACCCCTTCTTCTCCCAGAGCAAGAAACTGAGCTTCCAAGAGGCAGAGCCATGGTCCAAAGTCATGCAGCCAGTCGGGGGAGCTGAGAGAGGCAGGCTGGGCCTCACTGAGGCCCATCTTAACTTCACGTTGCCAGAGCCCGGATTGCCCATCCCTGGGACAGACAAGGAACCTTCCCCAAGGCAGCCTTTCTCATCTCCTGCCATCTCATCTCCTGCTGTTCCCAAACTAGGCTGTCCTGTCCCCGACACCTCCTCAGGTTCCACACCACTCTCCCAGGCCAGTGACACCTGCTCCTCTGAGCAGGACACTGGGAGGTTCTGAAAGGCAGACAGCTCAGGTTCTGATCTTCTCCCCATCGGGCTTATTAAACTTCCCCTCTTTAAACCTCAGTTTCCTTGTCTGTAAGATGAAGACATCACTGCCCCTTCTCATGTGGTTGCTGT
The DNA here is from genome assembly GCF_030020395.1 of Manis pentadactyla. NCBI lineage: Eukaryota > Metazoa > Chordata > Mammalia > Pholidota > Manidae > Manis > Manis pentadactyla. The sequence goes on along the minus strand of NC_080029.1, from coordinate 115,123,876 downwards.
GAGTGGCAGGTGCTAAAACACACCTAATAGCGCTTAGAACGGGGCCTGGCATAGCCGCTTACACAATATTTACCATCAGTATAACAGTCCTTGACAACTCTGTGCAAATACAGTTTTTCTGAATACCTGAACTTCAGGTTGAGAGCAGGAGTTGTGACCACCACAGAACTGGGGGGTCAGAGGGGAAGGAACTGAAGCCCAAGAGCCTGGGGTGGGGTTAAGTGTCCACCCAGGAAAGAGAGCTGTGCAACTCAAAAGAAAGGTCCCTCCCAGCCCTTTAAAACAACCTGTTAGCAAGAAGAGCAACAGATTCAGCAGGGCTTTGCTTAGAGCTGCTCAGCCAGTTCAGGGTCTGTGTCACACACACACACACACACACACACACACACACTGCAGAAGTGATGACATCACAGGCCTTCACACACACACTGCAGAAGTGATGACATCACAGGCCTTCACCTCGAATGGATGGGGAACAGTACTTCAAAAGGCCTCTGACCTCCACTCAATGGCATCTTAAAGCCCCAGTGCGTCTGAGCTTAGGGAGTTGCAGGCAGAGATCCTGCCACAAACATCTCCACACTGACACACATTCACTACTAATTAACCACAGGCTGATTTCCCTCTCAGAGCAGCAGTTTGAACAGGCAGTGCCGGGCCCTGGCTTGGACTGAGCTTTGGGAATAGCCAGACTCCCTAAAGGCAGGGGGAAACTGCCGCGTTCTCCTTTCCACCAGCACGTCTGAGCCCCGCGTGCGTGGCAGTGGCTGCCTGACCGGATAGCTCCATTACCTTGACTCTAACAAGGAGCATTGCTTCAGCCATGAGCACATCTCAAGTGCTGCCGGGAGAAGCTCAAGCAGACCAGCACCGGGGAGACAGACAGTGGCGGCCCCAGCCTTGCCGTGGGGCTCTGGCCCCAGCTCTAGCCTTCCTGGCTGTGTGACTTTGGGCAAGTCGCTTCCCCTCTCTGAATCTCTCATTTACCTCATTCAGAAAATGAGGAGGTTAGAACAGATCATTCCAAAAGTCCCTGCCAGTTTTTAAATTGTTGGGAAAGTGCTCTCTTCTGGGGAATATTTGAACCTTTCCCAAAATCACAGACTTGAGTGAAAACCAAAGCAACTCTTGGGTGCCCGCCCCCCCGCCCCCTCTACCCATCTGCTTCTGCGAGAGTTTTATGTATCAGTCCCTGAAAAGTTCTCCCAACCCTTTTCTAATTTGTAGTTAATTACAAGGAACTGCACTTACATTCATTTTTGGGTTCGCAAGTGGAAAATACTAATGACTTTGTAAATTAATTTCAGATTTGGCTGCATAATTCCTGGCAATAAGATCATACTTTGTTTTCCTTCTCATTGTTTTTAGAGGCAAACAGAAACACAGCCCACCCCCCAAAATGCATTAAAAATTCCAATTAAGTTTTTTTCTGAAAAAACAGTGATATAATATTGGCATCTGGGGCAAACTTAGGTCACAGTGTGGAAGATTACAGCTATAAGCCTGCAAGTACTCAAATGGGCGGAATGGGACATGGTTTTCCTCTGGCAAGAAGACAGATTAGAGGTCCGGGAGGGCTTTTCCCATTCCTACCAGCAGCTCAGCAAATTCCATCAAGTTCACCCTTCCAGAAAGTCAGACTGTCACGGCGACCTGCCTGGAGAGGAAGCAGAGACCCTGCACCCGGGGGGTCATGGTCATTGCTCCTTTGGCTGGGCTACTTCATCCTGTCCCGGGTGTGACCCTGGATGGGCCATAAACAAGTTGGGCAAGTATTTAAAGGGAGTCATCAGGAGGGTAAGGAGGGGCAGAACACGGGTCAGAAGAAGACCAAATGATGCTCTGCAGGGAGGAGTCCAAGTGACCAGGCACAATGTCCCAGAGGACAGAAGACTTACTGGTGGGCTGTCCTAAAGGGTGGAGCAGAAGTCACAAGGAGGCTGATTTCTGCTCAATTCAAGTAGTAGTTTATCAGGAGAGAAAACAATGAGAGAAAATACAATGACGCTGCCTTACAGTGATGAACGGGGGGTGTCAGCAGCTCACTGATGATTTAAAAAAAAGGCCTGTCTCACCCTGAGGTCACACTTCCTGGTTATTCAGTACGGGGAAGCCTAGAGCCTCACTGGATTCACGCAGCAGTTCTGCAAAGGCAGCGGCCCAGGCCTGTTTGTGAGTTCATCTTCCCCAGCATGGAAACGGAAGCTCAGAGACAGTGCTGTGCCCCACGTCAGGCAGCTAATAGATGCACGGGGAATGACCAGAACCCAGGCCTTCTACCCAGGGCTCTTTTCCCCAGAATTCCTCCTATTGCCAAGCCTCAGGAACCCTGCTTCTTGGGTCGGACGGTTGGGCCTCGGAGTCCTGGCCCCTGCACCCTCCCAAAAAGCACAGGGTGTCCAATTCTGGTCTGACTCCATCTTGCCTATGGAAAGGCATGCGATGCCCAAGGGGGCCAACCACCACACAGTGTGAATGTACCTTCTCAGTGTGATTTTCCAGCTCAGAAAAGGGCTGAACAGTGACACTGTTCCTCTCAAAGCCCCCTGGGCCGTGGTGGTGAGGACAGAGTCATTCACCCAAGCATGTAATTCTCAGCGTCCACTTCCTGTAAAGTACTGAGAGGGCCAGGCTGAGGTTCCCAGCATGGAAACCTGCTGCTCAGACAGGGAGATGCCATCACTCTCAGGGACCTACGAGGCAAAGTTGAAATAGCTGATTGCTCTAGGACTCAGTTCCCCCCATAAGTAAATGGTTTGCTAGTTATCCTCCATGACACCTTCCTCCCATGAAGGCCCATGTCTCTAAGATGTAGGACCTCTCAGCTGGCCCTCGGTTTGGACTGGGCTCTCTGCAGGTCTGCTCACGCTGTTGGTTCCGTGGAACAGGACTGCTCCAGGGTGCTCCCAACCTAGGGGGGACCACACCCAGAGCTTGTCCTGAGCAATGAGGGAAGAGGAGCAGACAGGAGGAACACAAAGATACCCTGATTGGTGCACACGCTTGGTCTTTCTCTCTTGTTTATACAGCATTCTCAGCAGGGCAGGCCGATTTCAGAGAAGGGTGGACTGCCCCACATTACAGCTATCAAAACTAAAGGCCAGACAGGGCACAATAAGGAGGTGCCAGCAAGCTGGGCTTCCCTTGGGGACCAGCACTGGACCCCAGACAGAGAGGCAGTGGGGGCAGAAGCTAGGGCAGAGCTCTGGACGGAGGCCGGGACTGGTATCCCTGCCCCACCCAAGCCATGCACCCTCCAGAGGTAACATGTCTCCGCACTTGAGTTTTCTCCTCTTTACAAGAGGACTGGGAGGAATCCCCAGTGCCTGGCATGCAACAGGCATCAGCCACTATTCAACAACCACTAGTATTGTGATTGCCCTTAAAAATAAAACAAAACAAGCACATTGAAAACAAAAACAAAAATCTGAGAATGTAGCTCAGTGCCTGGCAACCAGGAGCTCAGTGACTGGCTGCTGGCTAGACAGACAGATGGACAAAAGGATCAAAACACCTTAGTTCTGAGGTCTCGTATCTTCCATTCAGTAGCCATCTGACCTCTTGCAAGAGGTCTGCACTCTCTGGGCCTCAACTTCCTGCACTGTGAAATGGGGCAGAGGGTGTTGCAGAGGGCTGCCGTGAGGCTCAACCATGCCAGTGAGTAGATCCTCAGAGGTGAAAGGTTTCATCGTGCAAGACAAGGTAACACCCACTAATTCCTGCAAGAAGCACATATTCAATAAATATTTGGTGAACCAGTGAGTGACTACATGAATGCATGCCCGCATTCAAGAATCTGTTCAATCCCAGGCTCCCTAAATTCTTGGGGGTTCCCCAAGCAAAAAAGTCTTTGCTACTTGGAGGCTCCTGAAGTATATGGCATTCTCAGCTGGTATGGGAGCAGGCCCCAGCTCACAGGTCTCTACAACTGTGGCCCATCCCCAGCTCCCCACCCACAACCACAGAGCCCCCACTAGCTATCACCAGTCCTGCCCCCCAAGGACTGAAGAGTCTGCCTTTTCAGACAGAATCTGTGAGTAGAAAGAATGCTGTTTTAACACACATATCAACCTCAGCAAAAGCAGGCACAGGCTTTCTGAACCGATGTCCTGAAGCCCTTGTTGAACAGGCCAGCCACGCTGCCCTGGAGCTCCCTTGAATACCAGGCTGTGTGCAAATTCTCTTTCTGTGTCAAGAAAAGAGGACAGGTGCATGGGAGGCTCTGGAGGCAGCAGGCCTTGGGTCTGAATTCCAACTCCACCTCCTTCTGTGGCCTTGGATAAATCACTTGGCCTCTCTGAGCCTCTTTTACCTCATTTGTGCAATGCTCATGATATCCGTCCACCGCATAAGGCTACTGTGGGGGTTCAATGGAAAAACAAAGGTAGAGCATCTAAGCCCAGGGCCTGAGACACAGCAGACACTCAGCAAATGTGTTTCCCTGCTCCATAGTGAAGAGAAGACCCGAGCTCCAGCCCTACTCAGCTCCTTAGCGGCTGTGGAATGGAACCAAGTCACACTTCGGTGTCACCATCTTTCCCTTCTAAAGTGCAGGTGACGTTAGCTGACTAACAAATACACCCCAGAGCTGTGCTGCCCCTTACAGCAGCTACCAGACACATGTGGCTCTTGGGCACGTGAAATGTGGACAGTCCAGAATGAGATATGCTGCAAGTTTAGAGAACACATTTCGAAGATGTCCTATGATTTTTTAAAGCACATAAAATATCTCATTAATCTTGCTGAAATGATTTTTGATATACTGTGTTAAAAAACATTATTGAACATTAATTTCACCTTTTTTTTTTCATTTTAATGTGTCCAGAAGATTTCAAATTGCATATATAACTTGCATTATATTTCTATCAGACTACTCTAGGATACTAATGCTAAACAATCCAGAGTTATTGCTGTGGGCATAAGTCTCTCCCTGTAGACTACAATCCCGTTTTGGAGAAAGGACCCATCAGCTCTTTTTTTTTAGCTCCCATAGCACTTAATACACAGTGCACACTAAAATAACTTTTAGGGATCTTAGGAATAAATCTTAAGATTCTTAGACATGATCAAGTAGTCATGGCGCCAGGAACCATATCAGTGGGTAAAAGTATGCACCAATTCATTCAATTCTTAGGACAACCCATGAAGTAAATTTCACTCCCTGCATTTTACGTGAAAAATGCCCCACATTTTACAAGGAAATGGAGGCTCAATAAAGGTTGAGTGATTTGCCTAAGGCTACTAGACAGTCAGGTGCAACAGCTGGGATCCGAACCCAGGCCACTCTCACTCAGGTCCAGGCTCCTCTCCACTGCCCGGGAACAAAGCACGTAGTGCACGTTCCTTGTTCGCACAGGGCCTCTAAATTGTACACATCCTAGAAGAACTCCAGCTCAGCGATGCTCTGCTTCCCATCCCCACCCCGCACCACCATTAAAGGATTTCCCAGCAAGTCAGAAATGACACACCACAGAATGGAGTCCATGCACAGCCATATCCATGTCTGGCTCAGGCTCAGTGAACTCAGAATTAGTCATACTTTAAAAGGGCTGTGTGATAGGGAAGGTGAATTCTATTTTGTTGAACCTCCTGGACAGGGTGCAGGCAGGAACCTGGAAATAAAGAGCTGGGGCACCCCGAGGGCCTGATATTTTTTCTGCGGCACTCATTGGCAAGTCTGCATATTCCCAAATTTCAGAGGCTCAGCTCCTCCTGACTCCACTGAAAACCGCCTCCCTGACACTCCCAGCCCACGCTGTGCCCTGGGCTCGGGCCATCCTCTCTAAGCTTAGGCACAGACTCCTTTAGCATCCTGGGGGGTTAAGGCCCTGAGCTGGATACAGAACGGGCTGGATGAGTGTGTGTTGTAGGAAGGGCAGGTGAGGAGATGGGTGTACAGACAAACCTAAAAAGAAACAAAAGACAGCGCCCTGCATCTGAAGGAGCTTACAAGACAGGGTACAAACGACATGAATAATGAAAGAACAGGAGTACACAACTTGCCAGATGAGATTTGTCTGCACAGGGGAGGAAGGAGGCAGCACGAGTGAATGATCCTCTTTCATCTAAGCTGTCTGAGCTCAGGTAGAAGGCTGCCTGCAGGTAGAGTTCGGTGAAGGGCAAGGTCGGCAGGCCAGTCAATCGGGGAAGGCTTCAGGGAGGAGGACGCCCTGCAGAACAGGATTCAGACAAGACTGGAAGACATTCCAGTGGTTGGTTGTGTCAAGCCAGTCACTTAACCTCTCAACCTGTCAGGTTCCTTTTTTAAAAGGGGGAGGGACAGCAGGCAGGGAGGGAGAAGACAGAAAAAAAAAAAACAAAATGCTTGGTAGACGGTTCACATTTGACCTCAGACAGGGTAAATATTTATTCATCCATTCATGAGCCTGGCTCTGGTGCGCACCCTTGGTTTGGGCACCTAGGTTTATCCTGGTGTCTGGTCTTGACTTGAGTCCCAAGGTGGCCAGTGTTTAGCCCGTGGCACAGAGTTTGGCCCTACACCTTGTCTGCCTGTGAGCTAAATAGGTCCCATGTGAAGGCAGTGGAAAAACCTAGCCATGATGAGCCTGCCGCTCACGCCAAGACACTGGGGAGGCGCAGCAGGAGCTCACCTCTGCTGGACGCCGCCTGTGCAGGAAAGCCCCGAGCATGTGTGCCTGCTGGGGAGTTTATCTGGTCCTCACCAGGAAGCTGTAAGGGAGGCAGACTGCTGCCCTATTCCGTGTGTGAAGAAACTAAGACTCTCTAAGGCCACACCATTTGCGCAAAGTTACACAGAAGAGAAACTTAAACCAAACCTGCCAGACACTAGCATCTACTCTCACAGGAACCATAGAGCTGAGGAAGATACTGAGTTGCCCAACAAAGATTTACTGAGGGCCTACTGTACACCAGGCAGTGTTCAAGGCACCAGGACAAAGGGCAGGGGGATACAACCAGGGTCAGGACAGGGAAGGTCCCTGTCCTTGGAGCTGGCATTCCATATGAGAAAACTGGCCCTAAACACACAGTACAAAATTAAGGTAATTTCAGTGGAGAATACAGGGTTAACGTTTGAGATGGGTGACGGAAGCAGGGCCAGCCACTAGGCCACTTTAGTGTGAAGATCCTTAAGAACCACTGTGAAGCATCTTTAAAATGCATATTCTCATACTGCACCCCAGTGGTTCTGTTAAAGTCCAGGGAGAAGCTGGGAAATCTGCATCTGTAGTTGTGGGCTGGAGACTGGAGGCAGACGTCCCAGACCCAGGCTAGGACCCAGGCACGGTGCTCCCCCACTCACGAAGCAATAGTGGACGAGAATCACAATCTCTCATCCGTAACATGAGCACCATGACACCTGGGCACCTTGCAGCGTGGTGCTGAGACTCACAGAAGGCCGCGGAGGTGAACTGTAAAGGGCTGAACAAACAGAAGTTAGGTATATTCTTAAACCACACTGCTGGTAAAAGCGGACTGAGCAATAGAAGAAAACCAAGCAGCCCCCTAGGGACCCACCGGAGGCCCATCAAATGTACAGCGGCTCAGTGACCCCCACACGCAACCCCCGCCTAACAAGATAAGTCTTACTCAAGTGCAGTTGCCCAACATGGGCCCGTGTGTGGGTTTCCATGCAGTCGTCCCATCCTGTGGGAAGCCAGTGTGTGGGGTTCCTGGTTAGGCGAGCGGCTGCAGTAAATCACCCCGCCGCCAGCGGCTCTAGCCCACATGTTGCTCTTATGGTCAGCGCCCTTCACCCCAGCAGTGATCTAACCCCAGTGCTAGCTAAGTTGGCAGCAGCCTCCCCTGTTACCCTCCTCCAGCAAAGCACCAGCTCGCATTTCAGGCCGTTGGCTCCCCTGGGCGTGACTCAAGAGAGTCAGTTGTCTTTAAAAAAATGCTTTTCATATTTCAAATCAAAAATAAATACCACGCACTCTGGATGCAAGCCATTGCAGATGTCTCTGTTGAGCTAGTAAAATGAAAAGGCCTAAGGAAGTAGAAAAAGTGGTTAATTTATATCATCCTGTCCCTACTGCCTTAATCCAGGGTGGGCTGGAGGAGTGGGCTTGGGGCCAGGTCCCAGGACTGATCTCTGGCTCCTTCAGTAACAGTGAGATCAAGGATCCGCACGATCCGTGGGACCTGGAGAAGAAGAGCAGACGCCCTGCAGGGAGATCTCAGTAGGAGGTATCGTGGATCTAGGCAGAGGTGGGCCCTGCCACCTCAGACAGGCTCTCTGTACACAGATGGGAGCAGGTCTTAATCCCTAAAGCAGGGAGGTGGGTCGTCAGCAGTAGAAGCTGCAAGGCTCAGAGGTGTGGGGGGAACAAGGGGTGCCCGTGCAAGCGCTGTCCTGTACACGGACCTGTGCCCAGCCACCGGGGCCCCAGGCCACTCAAAGCATTTGCTTCCCCTTATCCTGACCCACCCACACCTCTGACCTTTTGGCTTCCTGGGTGGGGTGCCCACAAGGAGAAAACGCCCTGGTTATAACCTCACAGTGGTTATACTTCTCAACAAATAACTAGTGGCTTTGATTCAGCGTCCTGCTAGTGGGAACCAGCAGTTCTGACTCCGGGCCTGACAAAATGAGGTTTCTGAACAGGTAAGGCCAGGCCCTGCTCCCAGGTAAATTCACCAAGATCAAGGCCATCTTCTGGCCATCTCTGGTGTCACACCTTTCCTTGCAACCCCTCTGGATGCACCCTCATTTGGACATAGCACTGCGAGGCTTTTCAAGGTGCTCTAAGGTCACACCTAGAGGTCTACCTTTTAAAGCTGAAATGAAGAGTGGAAACTTCGCCTTCAGCCATGTTTAATTTCTATTCAAACATGGTCCCAAGTGAGGCCCTGATCAACTGTGACTGGAGAATGAGGCACTCTGATTTACAAATATTCTCATTAACCAAAGAGAACCAGAAACCTCTTCTTTTCCCAGTTCCCTATGAAAACATTTCCAGAAAGTATTTGTCTACTCTCCTACCCACTTTCTCTAAAGACAACAAGATCCTTTTTCTAAAGACAGAGGATCCCTCCAGCCCGCCGGGCCCTGTTGCTGAAGTGAATTCTCTCTGCAGAGTAGCAAGCTGTGTAAGTGGACAGTTGGGTATGTCACCCACATACCACAGGACAGCCACCAGCACGTCATCTTTCAAAGAAGCAAAAAAAGCCTTAAAATAAAATCTATGACAACCTATTTCCTAGTGATTTGTTTCGGTCTTATTCTACACAGTATCTCAACAGAAAACTGTATATACTATTTTCCCTCTGTTTCTGGACTTCCTGGACACTCGGGGATGTATATATTATGCCTTTCCAGATTAGCAGCTGGACACATCACCTTAAACTTAGAGGTCTTCCACCTTGCAAAGAAGTCCAAGGGTTGCTGATAAACACTGAGCATATCATTTGGGAATGTAAATAAAAGAGTGTTTCAAAGTAAGCTTATCCTTTCTCCAGTTCTGTGGCATCCAGCATATCTGGGTGCCTTATGTGCCAAAATAAAATTAGAGTCCAGGAGGGAGGTGATAATACTGCCATGATATCAATGGCTACCATTCAATGAGCATTTACAGTATGCCAGGAACTGCAAAGCTCTTACACATGTTGCGACTTAATCTTTAAAACAAATCCAGTGAGATATTTTACCCCTATTTTACAGATGAAGAAACTGAGGCTCAGAAAGCTTAAGTCCTTGCCTAAACCCCCATAACTTCTGAGTGGCAGGCCCAGGATTTAAACGCTGATCCATACAACCCTAAGCCTCCTTCTTTTCCATCCCACGGCGCTGTCTCAGGCCACAGGGAACATCACTGCAGTGTTTTTCTCTCTACAAGAAAATTTTTGTGTCCCTGGAGTGACTACTTTCTTAAGATGATCAGATGAACCATGGCTTGAAAACAAAAAGTTCAAGAGCCAGCTCAGCTCAGCTCCAAGCTAGCGGCATGACCCCAGAGTCCGCTCACCATTCTGGGCCTTGTAGATTTGGTTATGAAATGAGAATATAGTTCCTGAGACTTCTTTTGGCTCTAACAAAAGGCAATAATAATAACAATCATAAATAAAAACAAAACCAAGAGATCACCAACATCCACAAATCTTCAAATAGGAAATAAGTCAGAGGATTACTGTGAGGGAAGCTCCCTCGGTCCCCAACTCTGGCGAGAACACCGACAGCACGCGGCCACCGCCGCTGGATGGGGCCCAGGGGAGGCGCAGGAAAGAGGCCCCCACAGCAGCCCCAGGCTACCTGATGACCCCGGAGCCCGCACACCAATCTCTCTTCTCAATGAGGGAAAAATTAAAGGCAAAGCCTTCATTTTTCTTTTTTGTAAAATGAAAATATCTCATTTGCTCATTCAACAAAGGATTAGTATATGGACATACAGAAATATTTATAACAAACATGCTTTGACAAAAAATAAAAAAGATAGAGAGGCTCTGGAAGGCGGCAGATCTGGGTTAAAACTCCAGCTCTGCCATTTACTGACTATATGTGGTGACGTCAATTTAACCTCTGTGAGACTCAGTTTCTTCATCTACGAAGTTCAGACCTCGGGCCAATGCTAGAATTATCCATAATGACGAAAATCTCCTCCTCCATGTTGTCTGATGTGGTCGCCACAGCCACAGGTAACCACCGAGAATCTGAAATGTGACTAGTGTGACTGAGGACCTGAATTCTAAATTGTATTTAGTTGGAACTACCTGAAATGTGAACAGCCACAGGTGTTTACAATACAGCCTTACTGTAGGGGTAAAGAACTCAGTAAGGTAAGATTTGTAAACTGTCTAGCATGGTAAGTCCCGGAGGAAAAATACGTGAAGATGTAGAAGGCCTATCAGTGGAGATTTTTTTTTTTAAGCAGAGTATCCTCACAAAAGGAATGGAGGCACTAGAAGTGGACAGATAAAGACATCTATAGACATTTTAGAAAGACCTAAAGAAATCAGATATGCTGTTGGAATCATTCCCTTATATGTGTAAACTGAAGGGCTGAAAGTCTGCTGTTTTGTTTTCTCTGCAAATGTTCTTGTCAGCAGATAACGAGAGCCGTTTGAGGCCACGCCGGGTTTTTATAACCCTAAATGCCCAGTACAAACTGCCCTGTGAACAGGCTTTTATTTCTCAACAAAACCTCCCATCCCAATGGGTAACCGCCTCCAGGCCCGCCTGCAGCCTCCCAGGGGCCCCCAAGGAGCTGCCCACCCAGCCCCCAGCCTGACAGGGCCCACAGGCACACCTGCAGGGGAAACAAGCACGGGGGTCAGGGGGATCTGCCCACAGCACCTGGGTTCACGGGGAGGGCAGGCCAGCAGCAGCCCGGGTCGGGGGTGCCCACCGGTGCTCACTGGCAGCCAGCCCGCGTCAGAGCCGACAGGAAACGAGGAGAAGACAACACGGGCCTCGTGGAAATCCCCACCAGGCTCCACGCCAGGGTGTGGCTCAGTGGGGCTGGCCAGCAAGCTGCCCTCCCACCCCTCGGCCAAGACCCAGGGGGCGGGGCTGCAGGAACTGGCAAGGCCCCGCTGCACAAAGACCCGAAAGTTCTTAAATATAATTAACTGTGTTATAGATACAATCATGTCTTGCCTGAAAACATGGGAGACAGAGCTCCAACCTATCAGGTGGGGGTTCAAGGCCCTTTTGCAATAGCAAAATACACTTTCTTTAAAGGGAGGTCTGAGGTGAAGTCCTAGAGCCAGCACAGGGCCTAAGAAATCCACTTAACCTTTCCAGGCCTGATTCCTGACCTGTAAGATAAAGAGGCCTGCCCAAAATGGGAATCCCACCCCACCCAGCAGCACTCCCAGGCAGCCCCATGCCACAGAGCCTCCCGCCTCCTCTCAGCCCACCTACCTACCCTTTCTATTCCACCCTGTTGGCAGGTACTAGTCTTAGCCCTGTGATGTGAGCCATCCTAAATGTGGACATTTTGCCAGGCCTTGCTCTCCAATACTAATGTCACCAGGACAGAGGCCATGCCTTAGACCTTTAGAGTGAGTTTGATACACAGACGGGGGCCTCTAAAACCACTCACACATTGATCCAAAGAGACAACATGGAATGATTAAAGACCTGTTGTTCTTGACACCTGTCCAGCTCCAAGCCGTGGCTGGACTGCCAGAGGCTCTTGACACATGCCTCACTGTCACATTAAGGAGCTCAGGGCAGATCTGCCCCATGCTCTTTTCCTTTCTTCCAGAAGGCTACTACTCCAGGGTACTCCAGGGACTCATGGCTAGTAGTAAGCAAAAAGAAGCAAAGTTAAAAAAACAAACAAAAAAACCCCATTCCTAGTGTAATGCAAGAGGCTTACTAAATCCAAAAGTCTTTACCCTTTGAAATTACTAGAAAAAACCAACCTGTGTTACTTCACTTGAATACCAATTTGCCTTGACTTTTACTTTCAGAAGCTCTCTTAGGCAATTTTACCTTTGGACTATAAACTTCTTACAAAATAATCTGTTTGCCCTGTTCCCCTGAGTATGTATTGGTCTAAATTTATGGATGTCTTTGGCAAGTCTGAGATACATGGAACCCCGGCTGAGTTGTATGTACTTAATAAACAATTCCATTTAGTACTCAAGGCTCTTCCCTCTACCCCATTCCCGCCCCCAACCCCCATCCCTTAACACAGGCTCCTCTCCATCTCCTATCCTGTGGCTCTCCTTCCCTCACAAATGACGCAATGCCCCCCAGGCCCTCCATGTCCACTTCTCCATGGACCTGCCATTCACTGTGGGACTCACCACGTGGGCTTCAGCCAAGACCACCCTTACTAAAGTCCCTAGTGACTTCCCCCTTACAAAATCCCAAACACATGCTTTTCACGCCTTACCACCCTGGATTCTCTGCAACATCTGGCCCTGCTGCTCCCTCTCCCCTCTGAAAGGGTCTTGTCACTCTCAGCTTCAGTGTCACTGTGCACCATCTTGCTTCTCTCCGCCAACCCCTTTAATATAGCTGTTGCTCAGCTGCAGGTCTGGACCTTTCTCCACCCTCACACACTCCCCAACCTGGCCTCTTCCACATGATAACAACTCACAAATGTGGATCTGAACTCCACACTCATCCGCCTGGTGGCCTGGTTTCCATCTCACAGAGCAGGGACTCCATAAGGTTTGTTGGTACACACCGGCATTTAATTTGTACATGGCTCTGTGCTAGGCACAAATGGAGATGCGGATCTTTGGACCCAAGGGGGACAATGATGAAAAGCTATAGAATCTCAGAGAAAGGGCAGACCTCACCTGGCTGGGGCTCCCGAGAAAGGCACCACTGAGAAGTCAGCATTTGGGCTGTGTCCTAAAAGACAGCTCAGGAAACCCGCATTTTCACCCCATGAGACAGTCAGGGTTGGGCCTGCCACATCATGCTGAGAGAGCACAAAGCCCTACCTGGCTGTTGTAAACTGGTGACTTGCATCCTACACTTGATGAAAACCTCCTAGAGAAAGGCATTTTCCAAGCAGAGTTCTTTCCAGAGCTTTTTGTAACAAATAGATCTTTTCCCCCTAAGATTTTGGTCTGGTATAAAAGTGACACAGCTTTGGGATCAGAATTTGCTGGCCCCAGACCTCCCCCCATACTCAAAGATGGGATAGTACCTGCTTGTCACATATCAAAGACCACCAGAAATCAAGCAAACAAGAACTGCCACTCACTATCAGAGAATACCTTAGTTTCGCATTACACTGATCCTCACAAAGAACATTCTAAAGAGGAGTTTGCCCTGCAGCTCGCACACTGGGTGCCATGTTAGATGCTCTCTCACCCTCCTGTGCATTCGACGCCCCCATCACTGTGTCAGCCATGTGGGCAGCATCCCCCCCAGGAAGGCTGAAAAAATTAATTTCAGGCTGTTACTAAGGAGTTCTGACCAGAGACTAGCTATACATTGTGCTTACTATCACTTGCTTTTTATGCCATCTCTAAGACATCCCTGCTGGATCAGGTTGGCAGGCATTTCTAAGCTCACAAGGGCCTCTGAACAAAGTCTGCAAATCTGTGCTTGACAAACCACATCTCCTTGGCCTGAGCTTACAGGGCTTCCCAGCAGGAAGGGGCCCATCCTCACACCCACCAGAGTCTCACGCTCGGCACCACCTGCTGAAACCCTACTTGAAGACCTGGTAACTTCCTAAAGATCAAAAAGGGACTGCCACTCTGCAGTGCGGGCTTCATGGGGCCTGAACCTGAGGGCTGGCCTCACCACCACTTCTGCTTTGGGGTCTACGGCTTCCTCCTCTGTAAGATGAAGGAGTTGGACTTAGGAGGTCTGAGGCCCCTGCTGGTTCTGACAGTGGCTTTCTTCTTCCTTCCTGATCTGACTGGAGAAAACTGTGCCACCCAGTCCCTCATGGTCTAGTAGAACCCAAGGTCACCACCTGAGTGGGGCGAGTGTGGTGAAAAAGCACCTGGATTTGGGGTAAAAGACCTGAGTTTATATCCTAGCCAGCATTTTCAGCCTGGGAAGCCTCCCTGAACTTTATGCATTACAAAATGTATTTCTATTCTTCCCAATTACTTGGCTAGACAGGCCAGCTATGGTCCCAGACCTCAAGGAGCCAACCCTCCAAATGGGGAGGCAATGACAATCACCCAGTCTGTGTTCCGGGGCTGGGGAGATGGAGTGCCCAGGAGCACTGGGTGGAGTAGCCCAGAATGGCTTCCTGGAGGAAGTAAGCATGGGGATTTCCAAGCAATATACTACTTTTTGAGATGAACATTGCATTTATCCATTTTTCTCACCTCTTGACCTTTGTCTTCCAAATGGGACATGCTATTATCTCCACTCTCAAGATTTTTCCATGGCCATGATACAGAAAGCTAGCTGGGTCAGTATCCCCACAGTTGAAAAGCCACCTGCCCAGCTCACTGAACATCCATTTCCTCCATGCCTCATGGATATCCTTGGACAAAGACACCAAGGGTCATCCTCACTCCCTGCTGCTCAGGTCTCCTGACTCTACTCCGGGACTTCTACCTAGGGCCGTCCTCCTTTCTGGACACCCAACTCCCACAGGCTCAAGGAGCACTCCCAGAGCCATTCACTTCTTCTTCTCTGACTTCCCATGGCACTTACTTTCAAGACGAATTGCAGGACTGTTAATAATAATAATTATAATAATCACAGCCGCTCCCCTTACCAGGTGCTTCTCCAGCCAGGCACTTGCTTAGCACGGAACCGTCATGACCACGGCAATGTCCACACACCTCAGAAGATGTGTACTACCATTATCCCCAGGTACCAGGATGGATCCGAGATGCAAACGCTCAGGTCCCTTGCCTGAGGCCACATGGTTAGTCTGTGGAGAAGATTTCTAAGCTGCTTTGCATGGCTGGGTCCAGATCCACATCCTAAAGCAATGTGTCCAACGGGCTTTCTGCCTATTCTGTGCCCAGCACTGTGGCTATGGAGATGTGTCCAGCAGGTGTGTGCCTTCAAGGCCCTCACACCAACCATCATGTCCTGATTTATCTGGGGGCTGCTCCAGGTACCTGCTCATGAACGTGGCACCTTAGGAGTTGCTCCAAAAAGACCTGCAGAAATAAACTGAATAGGAGATGCTGAGAGCAATGTGCACCGTCATCCAGGAGGACTTCCCTCTGTGGCTAAACATTCTTCCCACCTCAGGGCTTCTGTACTTGCTTTTCCTTCTGCCCAGGCCACTCATCACCCACCTCTCCTCCTGGTGATTCCTACTCACATCTTTAGGCTTCAGCTCAAATGTCACTTCCTCGGAGAAGCCTTCCCACACTACCACACCTTCCCTGAATAGAATCAGGTCTCTGTCTACAGTTCTCAGGCTCCCTGTCATCTTCATTCACGGCCCCCATGGTCTGTAATGTGACATTTGTGATTGTTGGGTTCCCCAGACTACAAGCATCTCTTCGAGGCAGGTGCTGTTGCTGTTTACTACTGGATTAAGAGCCTGGCAGAGTGTGAGCTGTCAGTAAAATAAGCTGAGTGAATGGACGAAAGAGTTCAGGCCATTGAATCTGAGTTCAGCTACACCATCACTCCAGGAGGGAGGCTAGCCAGACATCCTCACCCACATTTTACTGATGAGGAAACTGTGGCTCAGAGGACCTATGTCTCTCACCCGGAGTGGGGGCACAGTGAAGATATGGCAAAAGTGCCCCAAAGGGGGCCATGGATTTTTTTGGTTGTTACTGGATTCTTGGGCAACCAGCACACCTCTGAGCATACAGCAGATCTGGAGAGCCAAGCAGCTGGAAACGGCCACTGGATGACCTCCAAGGTGGAGCCCAAACAACCTGGTTTTGTTGTTGAGCATCGCTTTCCATCAGCAGATTCTGGAGGGAGGCCACATTCTGTCTGCATTTGGTTCTAGTCTGCCTGCTCTGTTCTGAGAACACAGCCAGCCAGGTGCTGGAAGGATACAAAGAAATCCGTGGCTGTGGGGGAGACTTCACTTCCGTGGGAGGAAGGACTTTCCTATGGTCTCGTCATGTAGACAATGAAGTGCTAAGGCGTTCCTGGAGGCACGCACGGCAGCTGCAGTTCCAGGAGTCCTAAGCTTGTTAGTGCAACTTGATACACACAGGCTGAGACAGAGCACTGGGCCAGGAGTCAGATACCTGGTGTCTAAGACTACAGCTAACCATCTAGTGACCCTGGGCAAGTCTGTGTCCCTATGCAATGGGGTTAGCAGCACCCACCCTGCCTTCTTCACAGGGCTAGGGCCAGGTTCAAATGAGACAGCGGGTATGGAACATTCTTTGTAAGCTATAGGCAGTAGTCAGACGTCTGTATTATTATATTATTACAAGGCTCCTGGCACAGGGCCAGTGGTGCAGAGCGTGACCCCTGGGAGGCTGCTTGTTGATGGCCTCCTGCATGGATGCAAAAGTGACTTTAAAGGAAACTGCCCTTACCTGTCCAAAGGTGCCCAAGGGCAGAAAGAGTTCTGGCCTCTCACACCTCCCAAGTTAGATAAAGACTGGGGGCCAGCAGGTAGAAAAGGAAGGAGAAAATGGAGTCAAAGTCAGGATTCCATGGGCTGGAGTCATAGCTTTACATGTCACTAGCTGCACAACTTAGAGCAAAGTCTTACACTCTCTAAGCCTCCAATCCTCATCTGTAAACTGTGGAATAATGAGAACCTCCACCAGAGATTGTTCAAATCTATGTGAAAAAAAAAAAAAGTTGCTATCAAAAACAGTAAAGGCCTTTATTGGCAATGGGATGGAGAGGGCCACCCAACGTGGCGCATGTCCTCAGCTAAGGTGGCTTGCTCCTTGCCCCTCAGGAAGGGAGCCTATCTGGGTGGGCCTTTCTGTAGAGTGGCTGTCCCTGTGCCAAGCACAACCAGAGGTGGCAGTGGCCCCAATTCTATGAGAAAATGTCCAGTGTGGGCCAGGACCTCCCTCACACATGCTGGATTTTTCCATCAGACAGGGAAGTTGGAAGGCATGTAGGGGAGAGTAAACAAGCAAGAAGGACCCTCCAGCAGGGAGGAGGTGGAAGGATAGGTGGGCTCCAGGCTGGTGAAGCTTCGCTGCTTCCTTCCTCTCCAAAGTCACTGCCATCTTCCAGAACCATCTTCCACTGTTCAGCCAGCTCTCAGGAAGCTGAACTCAAGAAACGGCTTCTAAGATGCCACCAAGAAAGGGCAACCACTGCCACTTCTTGACCTCCAAATTAGTCCTGGCTAATTCAAGTTGGTGATAGAGATGACATGAAAGGATGTAATAAACACTCTGAATTGCAAAAAATTCAATCAAGATTTTTTAAGCACCTCCCTGTCCTCCTCTAGGTACTATACAATGGGATGTGAGGGAAGACAGACACAGCTCCTGCCTTCAAAGAGCTATTAAAAAGGCAGAGCTAACACAAAGGAAATACATATGTGCTTAAGAAGCTCTGGTTCCTAGGACCCACAGGAGAAAGTCTCTTGCGTTGCAGTCACTGAAAATACTGGGTTTTTCTCTACAAAACGTTTTGTTTCTGAATCTTATGGACACTAGTGTCGTGCATGGCAAAGGTCACATTTCTTTCACCTTTTGCTGCTAGGAAGGAGCTCAGAGTCAAATTTAGAGGTCAATCAACAATCTCACAAAATTTTAATATGAAATACTATGTACTCACATTACCCTTGATCTCATCTTGCTTCCCTATCCTTTTTCCCTCCTTTTCCTTATTTCCTTGTTTATCCTTTTTATACTATACCTCTGAGAGTTACCAAAACTCATTTTTGGAACAAGGTAGCTGATGAAACAATGCATTTAAGGAGTTGATTAATACCACAAGACTACAGTAATCAACACTGGCATGAGGATGGACATATAGATCAATGGAATAGAACTGAGAGTCCAGAAGAAAACTCCTATATTTATGGTTGTTGATTTTTGACAAGGACGCTAAGACAATTCAATGGTGAAAGATTCATCTTTTCAAATAGTGCTTGGATAACTGGATATCCATATGCAAAAGAACGAAATTGTACCCCTACTTCATATCATATACAAAAATTAAATCCAAATTGATCAAAGATCAAAGAGCTAAAATTATAAAACTCTTAGAAGAAAACAAGGGAGTAAATCTTCGTGACCTTGGGTTAGACAACTGTTTCTTAGATATGACACCAAAACCAAGAGCAACAAAAGTAAAAAATATATTTAGCTTTATCAGAATTAAAAACTTTTGTTCTTCAAAGGACACCATCATGAAAGTGAGAGCACTCACAGAAAGAGAGAAAATATTTGCTAGCTATGTATCTGGTAAGGGAGCTTTTATCCAGAATATATAAGGAATGCTTACAACTCAGCAATACAAAGACAATCCAATTAAAATATGGGCAAAGTATGTGACTAGATATTTCACTAAAGGAGATATACAGAAGTCCAATAAGCACATGAAAAGATGCTCAATATCATTAGCCGTTACAGAAATTCAAACCAAAACCATAAAGATACTACTTCACACCCAGTAGGGTGGCTAAAATAAAAGACAATAACAAGTGTTGGAGAACTGTAAACCTTATACATTGCTGGTGGAACTGTAATATGGTACAGCTACTTTGGAAGAGAACTTTGCAATATCTCAAACAGTTAAACATAATGTCTTTAACTTTTTAATAAATGACCCAGTAATTCTACAACTAGATATCTACCCAAGAGAAATGAAGACATATGACCACACAGAAACTTACACATATGTTCACAGCAGCATTATTCATACCAAAAAGTTGGTAACAGCCCAAATGGCCACCAACTGATAAATGGATAAACAGAATGTGATGCAGCCACACAGAATATTATTTGGCCATAAAAAGGAATGAGATACTGATACATGCTACATGAACCTTGAAAAAATATGCTAAGTGAAAGAAGACAATCATAAAGATCACAAATTACATGACTCCATTTATATGAAATGTCCAAAAGAGACAAATCTATAGAGACAAAAAAGTTGATTAAGTTTCCAGAGCTGGAGCAGGATGGGGGGGTAGATGGGGAATGGCTGCTAAAGGGTATGGGGTTTATTTTGGGGATGATGCATATATTCTAAAATTAGATAGTAGTGATAGTTGCAGAAATCATACTAAAAATCACTAATCATATACCTTTAAAAGGTGCATTTTATGGTAGATGAATTATATGCTAATAAGGCTGGGTTTTTTTTAAGTTTGAGTAAATAAAGTCTGGGATTGCATTCACAGTAATGTACTGATGCTGGTTTCTCACGTTTTGACAAATGTACCATGGTAATGTAAGATGCTAATGTTACAGATATCTGGGTGAGGAACTTTGTTACCTGTAATTTTTATGTAAATCCCAAAATACAGAAGACTTAGAGAAGAGGTTGATCATATACAGCTAACTATTATGTAATAATTTAATTAGGCCTACACGATCGCTGTATAGTATACCTCCCCTCTGAACCCAGAGAGCTCAAGGGCAGGGACAGCTCGCTTGGGTCTATGCACCACAGATGCTCAATGAGCCCAGGGCAGAGGGGCTGAACTAATAATAAGGAACACTACCGTCTTCCCTCTTGCTGTGTCCTTCAAGCCTCAGAGCAACATGTAAGGTGAATACCGTCACCCAGGGAGAGGGACAGCCTGAAGTCCTGTCAGCATCCTGTCACCCCCTCCCTCCCCCACCACACCGTCTCACCATCTCGTTCTGTTCATGTATGTACACTTCTGTTTTTCCAAAACCACCCTCCTCTAAATCCAGATTGTCTGACACATCCTGCTATGGGCCTGGAGTCATGGGAAATCAGCTCGGTACTTCCTGGCCTTGCTTCCCCTGGCAGAGGCGGTGACTCCTGGAGTGCTCCATGGATCCTTGATTTGAGCCCTTAGACCTTTACATATGTATTAGTCTCATCTCCCAACAGCACAGAAGTCCAAGGGCAGAGACAATGTCTTATTTATTCATATACCCCCAGAGTCTCACCAATACACACCCAAGCAATGAATGAGGTCATTGATCCATTCAGCAACTGATGACCTAGAAGAGCTCGGAATGCACAAGGTAATGCCATCCCTAAAGGAAACCTGATTTCCAGCGGAGAACCCCTAAAGAGCCTTCTTGGTCCTCTTTGTCTTGCATGGACATCACTAATGGGCTGGGTTTGTTTTCTGAGAAGCACAGGCTTGGTTCCCTACTCCGACTAGCTTCTTGTTATCTGGAGACACAGGTGGGTAGGAACTGGGCCGTGGAGGGGGCGCAGGCTTTGCATGCTCCACCAGGCTGATGGCAGCCCTGCTTCCTGTGGGGCCGAGGCCTGCTGACATCACTGAGAGGCCGGCAGTGTGCAGGGGGCACGCGGGTGTTGCAACTGCAGGCAGCACGCGGGGTCATGTGAAGTTCAGCTCTGGGGTTTTCTCAGTCCATTGGGTTTTACTCATCCCCTGTCCATTAAGCGTCTTTCTCTCCCTCTCGCTTTTCTTTCTTTGTGTGCATGTGTGTTTTAATTATTCAATGGCTCTGGGCTTGCTTTCCTAACCCCACATTACCATTTCTCTCTGCTACTGAGAAACCAGGCATTCCACCCACTGGAAAGCAGTCAAAGAAACTGGGGAGAATTCCAGCTCTGTGCATGAACCCTCGGGGACACAGTCCATGTCTAGTCACCAGAGGACAATATGAGAATTACACGTGCAGCATGAGAGCCGCGTGGTCAGCTCCCACCTCCCACCCATTGTACAAGTGAGGGTCAACAGTTCCAGGGGGTTACAGTAACTTGCACAATGTCACCCTGCCTCAGTCAGAGCAAAATGACTCAATATTTCAAACTACCACAAAGCACGTTTCAGTCCAGGCAAGCAGTCCCCCCAAACACATTCCCACACACAAAGAATTTACAATGGGAATCATGTCTTACAAATTAACAAGCCATGGGAATTGTCTAATCACCAAGCTCTAAAAATTCCAAAGAGTACACTCACCCCATGCATTCATCTGCAAAGTATTCATTAGGTGACCACTTTATCAGGCACTGTGGTAGGTTCAGAGGACATAAACGTGAGCATGAACTGGGCCCCCTGCCTTCGAGGAGACCCCAATTGTGAGATAAGGCCCAAGCCATGAAAATAAATCTATGTCAAACAAGGCCTGATTTTTGTAACATTCAAAGTAAGTAACAGCTCTTTGACCTGCATAATTTATCTTAACCTCGGATCAGTGAAATCTCTAGATTTCCACTATTTTTTCTTTGAAAATGAAAATAAAATACAGCTGTTTTATTTCAATATATGAAGTCATACACCATAAGACACATGCAAGGACCAAAAGCTCAGTTTACAACCAGTGCAGCCCAGCACTCACGCCACAAGGCAGGGGCCATCCTGTGGTCCAGATGAGTGAGGCACACTGAGTGCCCGGCTGTCAGCACCCTGCCAGCCTCGGACCCCGAGACTGGCTCCACAGAGCGCCTGCCTGCCTTGGAGGTTTCACTGTCTGGGACTGAAAGGGGAGGCCCAGAACAGATTATTTTGACATGCGGTGCGTGCTAAGAACTAGGCGTGCTCAGCAGCTGTGGCGACTCAGGGGAAGAACACTTCACAGTGGCTGGAAGGAGAAGGGTGCCCGAAAGCTATTTCCTGGAGATCAAGAATGGAATTATATTTTGGAGGAAGCTAGTTGAATAGATTTGGAACATTCCAGGCTCAGCACAAAGCAAGGAGGCAAGGACTCTCCTGGGGCAGGTGGGGAAGGTGTTCAGGCCCCAAGTCAGAGTGGTTATTCTGCACCTTTATGGGTAAGGAGCCAGTCATTTTGAATTCTAATGATTTTCAAAGACGTCTCCCACGAGGGCAGTTCTTGAAATTATTTACGCCACAGACAATGCCAGTGTGCATGTGGATTAGCAGCAAACATGCAACCTCACAGCATCTTCAGCTGCCAGATTGGAAAGCTCCTTGCCGGGGCCGCCCAGGGCGAGGCTGAGTGAACAGTACACAGGCCTGGCACAGGCCCCACGGGACAAGTGGAATTCCCCCGGAGGCACTGGGAGGAGGGCCGGGTTCTAAGCAGGGAGGTGCCAGGGCAACTCCTCTTTCAGCAAGATCGCTGTGGGCACAGAGGAAGGGCAGATCCAAGGGGGTGAAGGGGGAGACAGTGGGAGTGCCCTGGAGGCTCAGCCACCCGGGCGGGGGAGGGGCGACTTTCCATACCAGGTAGCAGTGCCACGCAAGCCTCCCACCCCAGATAATCCTCCCTTCCCAAACTAAAGTAAGCCAAAACCGCCCATGTACCTTTACTCACAGCGGGTGCCCTCTTTGCACCCATGGCTCCCTCCTTGTTCCTGCTTCCTCAGGCCACATCCACAAGGCAGGGGCTGGTGGGGGGCAGGGGCAGGGATTAGAGGGGAGGCCCAGGCGGGGCCACAACGACAGCCAGACGGGCCATGACTGGGTGGTGCAAACCAATGTGACCTCGACAGGGTTCAGAGGGGAGCGAGGGGCCTGGGAAACCACTCTCCTGTTAGGGATTGTTTTCAGTCCTGTGCTACTTCATTGGCCTCAACCTGCAGATGACCACAAACTGCACCAGCCAAGCAGGAGGCTGTGGCCACAAGGCTCTCCCCTCCCCTGGCACCTTGGAAAGCAAAGAGTTGATGAATCTCATCCCGGGTAGAAGGAATGGCTTCTTTCGTGGTGTGACTGGTGCGGCGGGTGGGGAGAAAGCTGGATTTAGGGGCTCTGTAAGGCCACCCCGCTCTACCCAAATAAAGCCACCCCTCTCCTGGTCTCCAGGCACTACCATGGTCACTGTGCCTGAAATTCCGTTTGTCATTCCTCTGGCATCCAAGGCCCAAAGTCTGACTAATTACACAAGCTGTGTTAAATTATGAGTCATTAAAATCTACTTCTTTCAAATTCACACAGTAAACATTTATTGAGGGCCTTCCCATGCCAGGGACTGTGCTGGGTGCTGGGTGGGACAGGGAGGTGACTCAGGCTTGGGGGCCTAAGGCCGGAGAAGTAGGCAGAAGCCAAATTGGGCAGAGATGGTCCTGTCAACCTGGCTAAGGATAACGGACTACTTGGACTCACTGGGAAGTTACTGAAGAGTTTTAAACCCCCAGGGAATATGTTTCGATACCATCATTTTGCATCCCCAAGGTTATAAACACTATGTCATTAGCACCTTTAACACCTTAGTGTGAGTTAAGTAATCAGATGAAGTATCACCTTGCAAAAGACTGTGATGTGGGACTGATACATTCTGAGGCCAGAGGCCAGGAAGAGTCAGTGCTCATGGGGACTGGAGAGTAGGGGACAGACCTTGGGATAGGGTGCCAGGGCAATGGAGGCACAAACAGACATGTCCTGCACAAAAAATTCAAGCCTGCAAATACTTACTGAACTCCTCAGTCCTAGGCCCCAGGCAGAGTGGAGAACAAAACAGACGGCCCCTGCCTTCGAGGGGAAGACAGACAGTAACCAACCACACAAACAGAATTCTAACTACACGCTGCGCTGTCGAGGTCTCTGAAGGAAAAAACTGGGTGCTATGAGAGGGTGTATCAGGGAAATCATTAAAATGGAGGGAGAAATCAAGGAGGGCCCTCTTAGGAGATGACAGTTGAGCTGAGATCTGACTCACTAGCCAGATGGAAACTGGGGAACAGCATTCCAGGCAGAAGCAACAGCATGTGCAAAGGCCCTGAGGAAGGAACTATAAGAAGGCTGGCATGGTGATGAGAGCCCAACTGGGGGTAGAAGGTGGACAGGCAGGCTAGGGCCAGATCCTGGAGGCTTGTTAGGGATTTGGACCCTCAGCCGTCGAGGCAGCAGGAAGCCCCTGAATGGTTTTCAGCAGATGTTAAGATGACCATTTTTTATGACAAGCTTACAGTCAGTGGTTACTAGAGGTTAGGGAAAGAGTGGGGACAGAAGGAAAGTGGGTGTGGCTATAAAACGGGCAACATAAGGGGTCTTTGTAGTGATGGAAATGTTCTGTATCTTGACTGTATCAATATTGGTATACTGTCTGTGATATTGTACTACAGTTTTGTAAACTGTTACCATTGGGGGAAACTGGGTAAAGGGTACACAAGACCTCTTATTTCTAAAAGTACATGTGTGTCTATAGTTATCTCAAAATAAAGTTTAATTTAAATAGAAAAAAAAAAAGATGACCATTTTTTAGAGATCAATCTGGCTGCCAGTGGAGAATGGGCCTGGCAAAGAGGTGTGTGCAGGCTTAGAGCCCAGCCAGGAAGAAGGCTAAGTCAGAGAGACCCTGATTTGGATGAGGAAGCCATTGTCAAGATGGGAACAGATGGACACAGATGTTCTAGAGGCAGCTCTGACAGGGGCTTGGTGATGGACCAGATGGTGGCAGAGAGGGAGGTGAAGGGGACACGATGATATCCTGGAGTCTGACTCAGGCAACTTGGGGATGGTGGTCCTTTCACTGGGAAAGGGACAACAGGAGGAGGAGCAGATGGCCGGGATGGTTTTGGGGTGCAGGGCAGATCAAAACATAGATTCGGGACATGTTCAGTCAAGCAAGGCCCAGAGAGGTGGCCCAGCAGGGATGTCGAACGGGGCATTCCCAGACCCTCTGCTTCAGCAAGAGATGGGCTGCTGGCAGTTGCAAATCTCATGGGACCTCCAGCCAGGGCATCAGGGTAAGAGCATTTCCTGGCACCTGGGCCCAGAGACACATTCCGATTTTTCCCTCCTGTGCCCCATCAGGGAGGAAGGCTTTCCCTTTTCTGGAAGTGTCAAAAATGCAGCACAGGAAAACTCCTTCTGCTGCCAGGGTGAGTAATATTTATCACCGGTATATACAGTAGCCATTCTTCCAGGCTATGAAATTCTGCCCACAGTTACAGCCACAGCCTCTCAGCAGCCCTGCCCCAGCTCAGCCATACCTGGGCATTCCACAGGCCTGAATAACACCACTCACTAGCCTTCCACCCCAGTGGCTTCTGAGCATCCCGGACTCACTGCCTACAGGGCAGGGCTCAGGATCCTCACTGTGGCCACAGAGGAGCGGCCATGACCTTACCCAGCTTGCCCCTCCAGCTGGAGTTCCCACTGCAGGACAGAGACAGGAAGGACACAGATGGCAGGAACTTCAGAGAGCACCTTGGCCAACATGGTTGTTTTCCAAGAATCAAATTGAGGATCCAAGAAGTCAAGCAGTTTGCCCAAGGTCAAAGAGCAGAGCTGAGACAAAAACTCCAGACAAGGGCTTGCTCTCTGGGCTCCTATAGAGCATCATAGGCAGCAGGGCTCAGGTGAGACGGAGCAGTGGGCAGCTTGACACCGAGGCCCCTGCGAGAAAACAGGAAGCAGACCAGAAAAGCAGCCACCGGGACACCCACGAGACCAGACTCTCGAAGAAGTCTGCACATCTCCCAGCAACTCTCAGATGAGAAGCAGGTAGCAAGCACCCAAAGTCGGGGGAGAGAACTGGGTCTCAGGAGACCGCAGGAAGTCTCCTGAGGACATGGGGAGGGTAGGCTCTGAGAGGAAGCTTTCAGCAAGACCCCAGGTCTTAACAGACAGGGTTTCACTCATGCAATGCAGTTCATGAATTTATGCCCAAAGGTCTCAGTAAAGAGAAGCCCACAGGGGAAGTACTTTCTTGTGTACAATAACCACCAAGGAAACAAGATAGCAAGATAGCACAAATCCAGCAATCTGTTGTCAGCTTGGCGATTCGTGCCAAGTCCCTTAACCAAGGTTATCTACCTACCACACCTGCCCAAACAGAAGGGACTGATGGAAATCAACAGGATAAAGGGCACTGCCCACAGTTAGTACGAATTTTCAGTCACTTACTATGTGTAAAACACAATCAAGCCCCTCCTAGGAACCAAGGACAAGAGGGCCTCCACTTCCTTTGCAGTCACAGATGCTTCTGAATTCAGAAATATTGAGGGGTGACCACAAAATACAGAAGGATGGAGATACAGGGGACAGCTTCAAAGGGCAATCCCTTCTTCCTAAAACCCCATCTTCTTTTGTAATCAGACCTGCTAGTATTTCTTAACCCATCAAATGAGCATGACTTTATGTATACCCTGATACCCTGCTGCCAGGGGGAGAACAGGGAGTCATTCATTCAAATGCTCAGTGAGTGTGCTCAGATATGCAGCACTGTGCTAGACACGGGGGTTACAAACGGAAAAAAGAGCCAGTCCCTGCCTGCCTGCCCTGTAAAAGCTCTCAGCAGGCAAAAATTGGGGGAGGGTGAAAATCCTGAAACCCGATCTTATCTATCTTCCTGCCTTTGAACACCAGCACCACAAAACCGGTGGAGGCAGGCACTTTTGAAAGTAGGGGCCTGATACACATACTTTCTGAGCTACCGGCCCCTTTCCTTTCTCCAGGTTTCCTGCCTCTCCTTTGGTGCCATCACCCCCAAATACCCATAAATGTCAACCCCTCTGGAAAAGGTGAAATGATTCTGCGACCCTCGATAACACAAACAGCTCCTCCCATCAGTCAGAGCAAGTGTTTATGGAGATCTAGCGATAAGCTAGTCACAAAGGAAGAGGTCCAGGGTGATCACTCCAGGGGACACCAAAGCTGCAATGGCCAGCCCAGAGGCACTCATGGCTGGAAGGAGCCTTCTTCATTGTTCCAGCCACACAGGAGTGGGAAGTCCCCACCGGCCACTCCCGCCCCTCACGGCTCCATCACCACCAGTGTCACCACTGGAAAAGGTAGTCAAGCTAAGGAAACCTCAGGGAGGGCGAGTGGAACTCAGGGCTCCTGCGCTCCAGGTCAGTGGCATATGCAAGCTCTCTACCACCCTGAGGCCCCAGCGAGAACAGCATTACTGTCAGCTCACAGCTCACTGGCCATTACATCAGAGTTCCACGACCATTCATCACTCATGCCTGTGGCTTCCCAAACTTTCTCCCAACTCTCATTCTCTCCTGATCACCAAGGCAGCCTGAATACAGGCAGTGTAGACCTCACCACCAGCACTTTGTGTGACATAAAGTGAGTCCCAAGGGGGCTGCATGCCTGTGGGAAGCCACATGCAGCAGGGAAACATGCCTAGGTCTTGGAAGACTCCTCGTCCACAGGGTGGTGGGAAGTGAGGGGAGGACTTAAAAGACAAGCCTAATACATGGCTCCTGTGCAAGGGAAGTCGGCAACCATACCTGGGTGGATGAATGACACACAGACAAGTTACCTATCATGGACAAGGGCCATAGTAACACTTTCAAGAATACTTATTGAATATGTACGATGTGCCAGACCCCGAAAGTGATTCAGAGGACCACTGAGAGAAAGGGGAGGTGGTCAGAGTAAGCTGGGATAGTCAAGGAAAACGCAACAGAGGAGGCAGAACTCATTCTGGGTTTTAGAGACAGAAAGGTACAGAGGAGTCTGGGAATGCATGCTGCAAAAGGTAAAGGTGGACCAACACGAGGCAAGGGTGCAGGCACAGCAGGCTGGGGAGAGGTTATGAGGACCCCATCTGGTAGGAGAAGCCGACCCATACAGAAGGTACAACCACAACAAGGTCGGCTCTGGAGGATTTTAACTACCAAGCTAAGGGGACCACATATGCTGCCTACAGAAATGTGGGTGTCCAGTTCTTCCCAGCCCCTTCTAGGCCACTGCCTGAAGCAGACCAACCTGGACCACCAAGAAGTTCAGAATTCCACCTGCTGAACAGAATTCTCCAGGGCACTGATTCCATCCCACACAGCCTGTGTCTACACACCACACACACGGCAGCCCGGGCTGGCCCCGAGCGAGCACTTGGGCAATCACAGAATTCCTGCAGATGAGCAAAGAGCTGAACATTCACAGATCCATTTCTGCTCAAGAGACCGGGTGTGTCAGGCATCCTTTGAAAAGGGCCACATGTCACACATTTTAAGTGGTTTTCGCACATTTCTGAGCAAGTGCCTGGTTTACTGTGCGTCTGAGCCTAAAGAGTTTCAAAAGGGAAAAAACTGGGTAAATCTGACTCACCCTGCTCTCCCGGCTTTTTTCTCCCTCTCAACACATTCACTCACTCGCTGTCGCTGTCTTGCAGCATTTCCCCCAGGACTCTGATTTGAAAAGCCTGGAGGATTCCTCAGGTCAGTCGCACTCACTCTCGACATGGGGCCTTGAGGTGACCGGTGGAAACACAGACGGTGACCCCCTGAAGGGCAGGAACTGGGTTTTACTCACACTGCCTTAGCGCAGGTGCCTCGCAACCCTGCTGATTGGACAGCAGGAATAAATACCTGTGCATTCCAAGTTGTGCTTCCCGCAGCTGAGGCGCCCCTGAAAAAAAGGCACATTCTGCCCCCCAAGTCCCAACACAGCCCAGTTTGTGTTGGTTCATTCTTTCTCCCCGTCCCTGCCGGCCTTCGGTTTCGGAAAACACCTCAGTGACAGCCTGATGGCCACCCGCACAGCTGAACACCCCCCATCTCACAGATGCTCAGGCCCACTCCGTGACCTAGGCCGGGCCGGGACGTCATTCCCATTTCAGGGTCAGGAAGCCACAACTTAGAAACTCTAGGCCACTCTGCTAAGGCCATGTTGCTAATGATAAAACTCAGGCCTTGTCCATGGATCTCACCAAGACTATAACTAAACTTCCAAGATTCTGAAACGCAATGTACCTTCTCCTCAGGATTAAATAGATTTAATTCGATTACAGCTCCGCCTCTTAAATGGCGTCGCCATCACTGCACCACACCAGCCAGGACAGTGTGCTAGAGCTTCACTTGCGGGAGAAGGCAGGCCACCCTGCTCCGTGGCCAGAGGAGGGGAGAGCTCGGGTGCTTGCTCAACTTGAAGCCTTTTCTGACATCCAAGCATTTAAACAGCTCATTGACTCCCATACATAAATATTACTATAAGCTTCAGTTTCATTTACCCTGTGCTGGGGCCAAGAGGGTTTGAAAGTAGAGTGAGCACAGATTAGGTACTGGAAAGTTCCTTATTTCCTGTAGTGTCAGATGTTCACAGGCAAAAAGAAAAGAAGAAGCAGTGTCATGTGGTAAGTCTCCCATCAAACACCAAACCTATGTGTTTACACATAATTGGTTCCTTTTGCTAAATGTCGAAATTGAGTAGCACAACTGGAATTGTTCTAGACACACGCACAGGGACTCAGCCCACGTCTTTGGCTATTTCCACCAAACAGCCCCAGGGCCTCCTGACAGCTGAGTTAATCCAGGGGCTGTTCCAACAGCGTGGGACAGATGCCCCAGGTGCCCAAGGAAGGCACAAAACAGCCAGTGGAACACAGCTGAACCTCTGCAGCCCAGAATGTACCCAATGACATAAAGGAGCTTAAAAAAAAGAAAACCAACAATCAAACAAACCATTTTTCCACTGTGATTTTCCTAAGGGAAAGTGAAAAGGCTAGAACTCAAGTCTCAACTCCAGTGCCTTGCTCTGTGCCCTTGCGTAAGTCACTAGCCCTTCCTGGGTAAAGGTAGAGCCTGGGAAAGCCCCAGACTTGCTTCAGCCTCGGTGCCCACAAAAATGACCCCTTCTTTTTGTCTCCCATTCACCACAAGTGTGCCAGAACTCAGCTCAGTGAGAGGGACACCATGAGAGGAACATGCTTCTTAAAATATATATTGTGCTAAAATAAACGTAACAAAAATGTACCATTTTAACCATTTTAATCGGTACACTTCAGTGTATTTAATTTACGCACAATGCTGTGCAACCAATTACATTGATTTTGTTCCTGAACATTTTCACCGCTCCCAAAGGAAACCCTGTTCCCACTAAGCAGTCGCTCTCCATTCTGTCTCCTTGACCCCTGGTAACAACTCATCTGCTTTCTATGGATTTGCTTATTCCAGATATTTCACGTAACTGGAATCATACAATACAAGGCCTTTGGTGTCTGGCTTCTTTCACTTGGCATTATGTTTTTAAGGTTCATCCATGTTGAGGCATGCACTTCACTTCTTGGCTGAAAAATATTCCATTGTATTAGAGGAATATGCCTTTGAATTAACTGGTAAATAAATCATTCACAAACTTGAGTACTATTAATTATTAGTAATAATTACACAAGATAATCTATGTAAGGTCCAGGGAACACAGTGAGTGCTCAATTAGCACTGGTTTCATTACCACTGTCATTATCACCTCTAATAAAAATCCCCTGAAGCGTGCCTCTGAGTGGTGCATCATCACATCTCACTTGGGAATCCTTGGTCTGGGGGCGGCCTGAGGTCTCACCTAGGTCCCAATTTCCCTGAATATATGAACCAAAACATTCTACACCCACACTATACCCTCCCCCAGGTCTCCAGCAGGTGTGAACCCCTTCCCAGCACCATCTTCATGCAGTACAAAAAATCCTAAGCTAGAAAAACCAGCGGGACCCCACTTTTAAGCCATCTTGCCACATGAAATCTACCAAAACAGAAAATCATTGTAGTGTAATTTGTCATTTTTCAAAATGACTCACAACAGGATTCCTTTAAATGGTTTTCCTGGCATGCTTAAAACGATAATTCAATTTACACAATCAGTGTTTCAGCAATGTACTTTGTCCATAAAACAGTATGCAGCTGCCAGAGGTGGACGCCACTCCTGGAGGACGGTGGCCGCCGCAGGACATTAGCACCTGATGTCTGCTCTCCCCTCCACATAATTAGCACGCTCAATCCAGAGGCAGAGGTCCTCAGTCCTTCTTCCCCTTCTAGCTCTGAGACTCTGAACAAGCTTAGGCCGCCTCTCTGAGTATTGGTTCACTCTTGGGGAACACAGAAGTTGCTCCCACTTTCCCTAAGGCTGGTCTACAGGGAGGTGAATTATCACCACTTGCAGAACTCCTAGGACAGAGGCCCTGTCTACAATCTTGGACAAAACTCCACACTGTGAAGCACTTCCCAACATTGTCCCATCCTCTTGAGTAGCTTGAACATCTTCCACACTGGCCCCTTACAAACCAAGATGCCCTTCCCATCCTGGTGAAGTCCTCCCCAACCAGGTCTCCCAGTTAAGCAGCAGTGGATCCTCACAGCGTCACTGGGGGGTGCATGGGACCCAGAAGCCTGCTCCCACCTGTCTTCCGGGGCAGTGGAGGCCTCCACAACCAGGCCATCCTCCCCAGTGCTCTGGGGCCAGTTCTCTCCCAACTCCCAAAGCCTGTTTTCTTTAATTAGCTCACTGTGGCAGGAGAAAAATGTGGCCCCACCCTCGAAATGAGCCAATCTGGGCCTCAAATGTACTCTGTGGTTTGCCTCTGTGCTGCCAAGCTGTTAGCCAGGGAGTAACAAGCTCCTGGGGCTCAGGAGGCAGGGGGTGGTGAGGAACCCCTGCCACGGTAACTCAGGCCTGTCTCTTCCCAACATCTGATGGTTCTCAGCCGCAGGGCTGGGCTGCACCCCTTCCTGAGACCCTGAGACCTGCGATTGCGGTTCCAGTTAGGGGACAATGCCAAACTCTGCTGGTTTTCTTTCCTTCTTTCCCTCTCCCTCCCCCTCCCTCTCTCCTTCCATTTTAACCTGCTCATGGGGGAATTCATGCTACATCCAAGTCATGGGCTCCGATCTCACAAATGGAGAACCGAGGCCCACGCAAAGTCACCGGCCCTCAGCCTCTCAGACCAGAGTGAGCAAGATTGAAATCAGTTCTGAAGACTCACCATAGAGTTCCTCCTAACATGGCACCTTGGATTTAAGTTTTAGAAAGATTTTTACATGTGTCATCTCAACTGGGCCTCGTTCTGTGAGGCAAGCAGACCCATCACCATTCCATCTTACAGGTGAAAGAAGTCAGGCTTGGAAGGGAAGGGAAGGGACGGTCAAAGGTTACATGACTGAGGGTGACAGAGGGTGAGAAGACAGGGACCCAAGCACCATAATATTTCTCTCATTTCAGTAACTTTTAAAACACAGTGGGAAGAGTGCTTGGAAGTCTGACAGCTGGGGTTTCCAAATGATACTACTTTGGTCCTAGCGTCTCTAGGGATTAGTTCCTCCCCCAGGGCCCCAACCACTGCTACCATTTATTCAACACCATGTACCAAACCCGATGTTAACTCCTTCCCCTACACTGATTTAATACCCTATGAGGTAGTTACTATTATCCCCATTTTACAGATGGGGAAACCAAGGCTCTAATAAAACAACCTGCCCAAGGTACAATACATATGTAGGAGGTAGAGACCAGATCTGACCCAAGAATGGAGCCTGCAAGTAGCTCACACTCTTAACAACTACACCACAACTGAGGCTCACCTGCTGAGGGAACTGATCCTGGAAGAAAATGACTTGCCCAAGGAGACCAAACCAGAGTAGGGATCTCTCCTCCCATGTTGGCTCATGCCTCTGCATTCGGCTGCTCAAAAATTCACAAGAGTGAATGTACAGTAGGCCCCAAATCACCTGCAACAAGGGTATGTCTGCAGCTTCAAGTTCCTCAACTGTGCTATCAGTGGACCCACCGCCTCCTGGAACAGCCTGAAATCTTTCAGAGCAAGTGTCAGCGCTCACAGGTCCATCCTTGTTCCTCGGCTCTGTGACCCAGAACACAGTGGGAGAAGCCCAGGGATCTAGGGAACAGCCGGCGTGTACAAGACCAGCCTGAGACCTCCAGGCCCTAGATGCCAGCCAGAGCTGACTCTCTAATTTGTGGGGCCCAGGACAAAATGAAAATGTGAAGCCCTTTGGGTAAAACGCAGGAAAAAGTTACCATTAACGGTATTAAAATACATTTCCCATTCCTTCCACAGTCTCTTTCTTGACTTTTGATGGTGCTTTTTGCTACTTAATATGATTCTAAGAAAAGAAAAAGAAAAGTTATAAATGATTAGCATGGATTGTGCCATTCATGTTTATATGGCACAATGCCAACTTTAAATACAAACATGAGTGCATTTAACTAGTATGTGAAATCACCAAAACTACACAGTTTGCATTTTGTAGCTTGGACACACGTATGCACGTGTAACTTAGCAGAGCTAAAACGACAGGGCATAAAACGACCTCAACTGTTTTACTTCTTGATGTTCACACATTCTACCAATACTGTCCACCTGCTTACTGACGAGTAACAAAGAGCTGAAAGAAAAAGGCACTCTGGCTCATCTTTTCCTTGTATGTTGTCATTTTCAGTGTGAGTGGCTGGCTAACATGGGGAAAGAACACAATTAAGAAGGCATATCATAGGATTCCTTGGCCATCGATGTTTCTTAAGAGTGACATCACCTTCTTTCTCATCCAAAACAAGTTCTGGTTCAAATGGAAAGTGTCAGGCCTGTCAGGACAGAAAAGGAACAATGTGTGTATCGCTTCTACTATACACATGCTCCACGGTCTCACCGGACTTCACATACAAAACACTCACTCAAAGAAAATTAAGAATTTCCAGATACAGACAACAGACATGAAGCCAAGCACAGGGCCCTCCCTGAGTGCAGGGCTCTGTGAGTGCACATGCCACGTGCCCATGAAGCTGGCCTGGATGTGTCAAGCACAAGTTCAACACACACTCCCACAGCTGTCTTTTCCTTTGCTGGCTGCTTGGTCTGATGCCAAATTAGCTCAAGTCCCCACAGTGAGAGGCCCAGGGTCTAAGAAACATTGGCTCAAGGCTCCAATACCAAAACACAACAAGGATCGGGATTAAAATGCTTACTCCCCAGGGACTTCACCAGCATTTTTAAACTTTCCTGAGGCTACCACACTGTGTGACAGCTCCTTTGTCAACACAGTAAAGCAGGTTAGGTGAGCAACCAGCCACCTTTTAACGCCAAGGGAAGGGAAGAAAGGGCCAATCACGTACCAGCTCTTAGCAAGACGACCAACACTGAGCCAAGCTTTGTACCTGCATTAGCTCAATCTC
Organism: Manis pentadactyla; assembly: GCF_030020395.1. Taxonomy (NCBI): domain Eukaryota; kingdom Metazoa; phylum Chordata; class Mammalia; order Pholidota; family Manidae; genus Manis; species Manis pentadactyla. The sequence continues at coordinate 115,089,611 of NC_080029.1, read as the reverse complement.
ACAACTACCCTTAGAGATGGGTACCATTATCCCCATTTAACTGCTGGAGAAACTAAGGCTCAGAGAAGGAATGTGATTTGCCCAAGACTTGGCAGCCAGCACAGGCAGACCTCACTGTACTTATCACCACCCCGCCGAGGCTCCTTGTGATACTGAGATTTATAATAAATATATATTTTGTCTTTGTCCATAGTTCTTGGTCCATCTTTTACTATTTTTAGTTTTGTTCCCAGTTCCTGAAACAGCTCCAGGGCAATAAAGGTGAAATGCGTATCTTTTGTTATTTGTAACAAACCCCTTTCAACCACACCTGAGTTTAGTTTAGGTAAGTGAGGGAACTTTTGGAAAGTCCCTAAGGATGGAGGGCTGGTTGTCAGGGAAACCAACCATACGATTGGAAGGTTGGAACTTTCAACCACAGCACCCCATCTCTGCACCTATCTTTGGGAAGGGGAGAGGGGCTGGAGTTGAGTCATTCACCAATAGCTAATCAATCATGCCTAAGTAATGAAGCCTCCATAAAAACCCAAACGGGGTTCAGAGAGCTTGCAGGTTGGTGAGAATGCGCGGTTACAGGGAGAGCTCTATGTCCAGCGAGGGCATCGAAGCTCAGAGCTCCTTTCCACATACCTTGCCCCATGCACCTCTTCCATCTGGCTGTTCCTGAGTTACATCCTTTTATAATAAACCAGTAAAATGTTTTCCTGAGTTCTGTGAGCCACTCTAGCAAATTAATTGAACTTTAGGGGGGTATTGGGATCCTCTGATCGAGCCTGTCGGTCAGAAGCACAGGTGAAACCTGGACTTGGAACTGGCATCTGCAGTGGTGATGGTGGGGTGGAAGGCAGTCTTGTGGGTCTGAGCCCTTAGCCTGATGTTATCTCTGGGTAGGTAGTCTCAGAATCAAGTTAAGTTGTAGACCATTCAGCTGGTGTCCACAGACTCTGAGAATTGCTTGGTGTGGGGAAATCAAGTGTGCACACATACACGTACACACACACACAATGACCAGAAGTGTCAGAAGGATTCACTGAGTATTAAGAGTAGAGGAGACACACAGAGCAGTTTTCTCAACACCCCTCCATACAGCTCTGCCAACCATCCAGAGGCTGGGGAGTGGAGCTAGATTAAAACTCAAGCACATTTAAGTCCAGGAAAGCAGAAAAGGAGCAACTCTGACTCCAAAAGTTCTGGTACACATCAAGTCGGCTGCAACCCGACTGGCAAAGGCTCCCTTGAGACACTTGTAAATACATGTGGCCACATCTTCCCTGGGTGAGTGCAGCCCCATGTGTTACCCTATGTACCTGCAAAGCAGATCTCAGGTAATTATGATCCTCTGACCAGCCTGGCTACATTAGAAATAAGAGGTATTTATTGAATTTAAAGCCCAAGTCCTGCCCCCGACACAGTTCTGTACAGTCACCGGGACCTGTCCCAGCAGGCCTGGAGCTACATGGTATCACACGCGCGCTGCCCTGCCACAGCCTTCTCCTCAGGGTAGCAATTTTGAGCAGAGCTTAAACAATAAATAAGATTATTTTGTGCTGAGTCTACTTTAGAAGGTGACCAGATAAATGCCCTCAGCCCTGCCCAGGAGGAGCCACCAAATGGGATGATGACACTGCTGACCCCCACATGCAGGGTGAATGGGAGCAACAGCTGCTCTCCTCCCAGGGCTGCACCTCCCATCTTGACGTCACTTCTAGTCGCAACCCAAACAATAGGATGACATCTGTTGGCTGGAGGATGACACGTGTTCTGACCTGCCCAAGGCTCAGACAGACTTCTCTGGGCTTGCGACACCACAGTCCACTCTGCGCTGAGGACCTCCTGCGGGACTGGCAGGAGAAGGTTCAGAGAACTGCAAAGTGCTGGCCACGCTTGGGTCTGGGGAGCACCTTGGTGTCACACAAAGAGCCCTGGAGCAGGAATGACACAACCTGGGCTCAAGTTCCCTTCCTGTATCGTGTCAGGTAAGCCATCTGACTTCTCTGAGCCTCCGTTAAGGGGGAAAGGCATCAGAATTTGCAGTGGATTGGTAGGTGGTCCTCCCGCCGGTCAGTCTGCTCTCAGGCGCTGCCAGAGGCAGGCAGATAGGAATGACTAGCTGCCTTTCTTTCCCTCAGGTAACCAGCTTCCCAACCATCTCTGATCGGCTAGTCTAGTTCACCTACACACAACACTTGTGGCCCAACAGATCACCCTAAGTCAGCAGGAACGGCCACTCAGTTCCTCTTCCCCCTCTAAGCAGCAGACCTCCACGGGTGGCTCGGAGGCAGAGCAGGCCTCTGCCTGTCCCCTCAGTCCCGGGTTTGCTCACATCCTTCCTCTTAAGCACCCGGGCCTTGGTGACTTTTTGTGAGACTCTCTTACTTGGAGGGATTGCTGGGAGGATTGAGAGAGAGAGGGACGCACAGAAGACCCCCGGCTGACCCCTGGCCTGGTGTCTCCCTAGAAGTTGTGGTCAGGACAGTGATATGCTCGGATGTCCGCCCTCACTGACGAACTCACATTAAGTACCTCCTGCACGAGGCGAAGGAGAGGTTTATAGGGTTGGCAAGCCTGGCCCAGCTGAGATGTGGACCCTAAAGGCTTTCTATCCATGAGGCCCACTAACTTTCAAGGTAGATTCCGTGTCTGTCACCCACCTGACCTGCACCATGGTCATCGAGGAGGCAATGTGGGGATTCTGCAGATAGGGGAACAGCAACTCAGAATGGCTAAGTGATAAGCCCAGGAGTCCACAGTCAGCTTGCAAAGCCAGGGGTCCTGGGCTGGGAGCAAGGTTCTTCCCACTTCGAGGGGCCAGACAAGAACGAGAGACAGGATGACAAGCTTGTTGCTCACTACCCTAAGAAAAGCAGGATGAGGAGAAGCTTGACTACAGATATGGAACTCTCAGTCCAAGATTCAAAGTTTGCTTGTCAACCTACTAAGTGCTGGTCGTTAACTCTGAGACTGCACACCTCAGGTACTGGCTCCAGAGCCAATTTGTCACACTTCCTTCTCCAAAGCTCCAGAAGACACAACACCTGGGGAACATCGTGCCCATCATTTCTTCTAATCCTCACACCTGTCACCATTCCCTCAGGGTGGACCTTCATTTGACCTCGCTGTGCCTCCTCCTTACACACGGGCCCTGGCATCCATCTGGGGCAGGGCACACATGAGCAGGCCCTCAGAGGACCACACTCTGGCACCAGGACCTGTGTGGCTTCAGAGGCAAGAACAACAAAATCCCATTCCTCTGACCACTGGTCACACCACCGACCGCCCCACTGGACTCTTGTGTCCCCCCATCCACAGCATCCAGCCAGTGCTACCCACTTACCACTGGGCCACTGACCAGCCGGTGCCCTGGGCCATGTCACTCTGCATCTCCAGGTCTCCATTTTCTCAAGTGGACTAGAATCTACTTCCAAGGATTGTCAGGGAGATAAATGAAATCATGTACGTGACAATGCTTTGTAAACTTTACAGGTCACGACGGTGGTGCTCCCTTTCCCAGTGACAGAAAGAATTGTTGAAAAGAATCCATTATCTTCTGAGGGATATACTGAGTACACGCATGAGCGTGCGCGCATGCACGCACGCTCACACACATTCACATTCATTTATTGCTGAGGCAACAGTGGAGTACAAGAACTACTCTGCCAAAGAACTGGAGGGATGGCCTCAGTACCTGCTTCTCCACTCACACATAAAGTGTCCCTCGTCACCTACAACCTGCAAAATAGGGATGAGACCACCTCCCTGGCCTCCTCTCAGGGCCGCTGTGAAGATAGAACAATGGGAAACTGCTCTCCAAACCATAAAGTATGCTACCTGTCATCCCACCATGAGGTTGAAGGGGTTCTCAGAAAGAAGGAAATCTGGCTTGTTTTCCAAACATCACCAAGAGGCCTAAAGGGAACAAGGCTAATCGGCTAAAACAGCAGCAAGGTAGCAGCAGTCGCCTGGCAGGCGGAGCTGACGTGAAGGCGGCAGTGAGTTCAGGCGTTTGGTGGGCCTCCCTCATCCTTCTGGGGTCTCCAGGCCTGGCTTCCCCAGCACAGCTCCAAGCAGCCAGCCCCTCCCCTGAAAAAGGCCCACTTTGCAAGAGAGAGCTGCTGGGAGTGCTCCCCTCAGGATTGCCAGCCTCCTGTCAGTGCTTCACCTGGGGTCTCCTGGGGACGCTGCAGGTTGGCAGGCTGAGGGGCCCTGGGGAAGGGCCCTCCTTCTCGGTTCACTGGGCTCTGTTAGTCCAGAGAGAGGCGGCCTCTGCCCAGGCCACGAGCTCCCAGGGGCTGCCTGGGGGAGCCGCTGCAGGAAGCCGCTTCCCTTCCCTGTCCCCGCAGAGTGGCCGCTCCCTCCATTCAGAGGGGGGTTTCTGAAATAGCCTTCCTAGAAGCACTGAACCCAGAGGGGCATGAAAATCCCCCAAAATGCCACTGTGTTTCCTCCCCTGCAGGCCCACCACCACCAAAAAGGCCCCAGACAGCTCTGCTGTTTCTGTGGGGTTTTCTCCCCAGCTTTCCCTGCTCACCTCCCTCTCTTCCACAAGTTTTCACCCACCAGTGCCCTCCACCTGCCTCAGCCTCCCTCTCTGCCCCAGTGCTCCTAGGTGGGCTTCCCCGGGCCCTGCCCACTCCACCTCACTTCCCTGCGGCTCACAAAACTCAGAAAGAGGAATGGCGTGCTCCATCAAGTCTACAGGGAGAGGCCCGTCCACCCCTTGTGTGTGCCCAGCCTCCAAGAACTAGTTCCAGTGTTGGGGCTGCCAGGCCTTTCTGACTTCCAGAGCAGAGGCATCAACACAGGCAAACGGGGAACAGAGAAACTCCAGGTCAGAATTACACACAGATGATTCCTCCTGTGATAATGGGGCACAAATAATAAATGCATATCCCCTCCCCACTCAGGCTCCAGGATTCTATTTTTATTCTTCTAGATGAGGCTTGAGTAATCATGTCTGAGCTGTTCATCAACTGGGCCACAGTAACTCTAAGAACTCTCCTCATCTAAACCACGGCTTCCAAAGGGACTGGCTTGCTCTGCCTCTTTCAGGCAGGGCTGGCATTACAGCAAAACAATTTCAAAGCACAGAGACCATAAAGACAAAATTAAAAGGTAAAGTAAAAAGGGAGGGAGATGTTTACTGGAAACTTAAGTTCTCCTGCCCAGAAAATACAGTTCTTTTTTTAAACACAAACACACACACATGCATATATATATAATGCCTCTGCCGCCCACCTTAAGAAATATGTACTTTGCTCTATATATGGCTTTCTTATCTGCCCCTGATTACACTCAGCTCATGACCATGAAGCCTGGAATAATTACCCACAGAGAAATAACAGCCTCGGCCACAGCCAGGGTCTAACAAAGCCAGTCCTGCATTTACTGATGATCACGTAACTTGCTCACAAGACGAACTTGAGTTTTCTGATGCACAGATAATCATTTCCATCCATACCTGAGATGCAGCCACTGCTGAGAGGGTGCCGGGCAGCTACTGGAACCAAGGACATATTACATGCTATTTCTGGGTCCAGAGAGAAAAGACTTTCCAATTGAAACTATGCAGGAAATTAAGGTACGCAGATGGTAATCATCAAAGCAGGGGTCTGGCAAAGACCACCTCTCCCTTGAAGGAAAAGAGGAAAGCAAGAGGAAAATTTACTGCTGAAAGCAGAGAATTTTGATGGGGGAAAGAAAATCAACTCATTCCTGCTAGCAATGGGATGCCCACCAGGGCTGCCCCCCAAAGATACTCAGCACCATGTCACAAGGGGAAGATACACACAGTTCCAGCAGGGTGGTGTGTCTCCCTTTTTCAAGCTCAGGCCCACATGCCTTGATGCGTTTGCCCCATCCCACTCTCCATTGCCCCCACTTCTGAACCCCCAGGCACTCAATGTGACCACAGAAGGCCTTTATTACTATGGTCCCACACTTATATATTCAACCCCCCAGTAAGATTGTAAGCTCTTGAGGAAAGGGGCCATGTTCCATTTCTCTGAGTGTCTTGCTCTGCTTCATAAATATTTGACTGAGGGATTCCTCATTTGTCTCAAAAATAGCAACCTACACCTGATGTGTATGTCTACACCTGCATCTCAAACCTTGTTATTTTAAAAGCTCCTCAATCAACGAACTAGAGCAAATAGTTCTAAAATTCATATGGAACCATAGAAGATGCCAAATAGCCAAAGCAATCCTGAGAAGGAAGAATAAAGCGGGGGAGATTATGCTCCCTGACTTCAAGCTCTACTACAAAGCCCATAGTAATCCAGACAATTTGGTACTGGCACAATAACAGACCCACAGACCAATGGAACAGACTAGAGAGCCTAGATATAAACCCAAGCATATATGGTCAATTAATATATGATAAAGGAGCCATGGATATACAATGGGGAAATGACAGCCTTTTCAACAACTGGTGTTGGCAAAACTGGACAGCTACATGCAAGAGAATGAAACTGGATCACTGTCTAACCCCATACATAAAAGTAAACTGAAAATGGATCAAAGACCTGAATGTAAGTCATGAAACCATAAAACTCTTAGAAGAAAACATAGGCAAAAATCTCTTAAATACAAACATGAGCAACTTTTTCCTGGATACATCTCCTCGGGCAAGGGAAAATCAAAAATGAACAAATGGGACTACATCATGCTAAAAAAGCTTCTGTATAGCAAAGGACACCACCAGTAGAACAAAAAGGCATCCTACAGTATGGGAGAATATATTTGTAAATGACATATCTAACAAAGGATTAACATCCAAAATATATAAAGAACTCACATGCCTCAACAAACAAAAAGCCAATAACCCGATTAAAAAATGAGCAGAGGATCTGAACAGACACTTCTCCAAAGAAGAAATTCAGATGGCCAACAGGCATGTGAAAAGATGCTCCACATCACTAATTATCAGAAAATGCAAATTAAAACCACAATGAGATATCACCTCACACCAGTTAGGATGGCCAACATCGAAAAGACCAGGAACAACAAATGCTGGCGCAAATGCAAAGAAAGGGGAACCCTCCTACACTACTGGTGGGAATGTAAACTAGTTCAACCATCATGGAAAGCAGTATGGAGGTTCCTCAAAAAACTCAAAATAGAAATACCATTTGACCCAGGAATTCCACTCCTAGGAATTTACCCTAAGAATGCAGGAGCCCAGTTTGAAAAAGACATATGCACCTCTATGTTTATCACAGGATTATTTACAATAGCCAAGAAATGGAAGCAACCTACGTGTCCATCAGTAGATGAATGGAAGAGGTGGTACATATACACAATGGAATATTATTCAGCCATAAGAAGAAAACAAATCCTACCATTTGCAACAACATGGATGGAGCTAGAGGGTATTATGCTCAGTGAAATAAGCCAGGCTGAGAAAGACAAGTATCAAATGATTTCACTCCTCTGTAGAATCTAAGAACAAAGCAAAAACTGAAGGAACAAAACAGCAGCAGACTCACAGAACCCAAGAATGGACTGACAGTTGCCAAAGGGAAAGGGACTGGAGGGGATGGGTGGAAAGGGAGGGAGAAGGGAAATAATGGGCATTTTGATTAGCACAGATAACATGGGGGGTGGGGCACCGGGAAGGCAGTAGAGCACAGAGAAGAGAAGTAGTGGCTCTAGCATCTTACTACGTGATAGACAGTGACTGGAATGGGGAATGTGGTGGGGACTTGATAATGGGGGGAATCTAGTAATCACAATGTTGCTCATGTGATTGTATATTAATGATACCAAAATTCTAAAAATATATGAAAGAAAAAAAAAAAAGCTCCTCAAACCCCGCATCCCCAACCACCTGCTCTCCTGATCTAACTCTCTTTCCTCCAGCAGCTCATTTCACACCAATCTTAGTATTCACCTTGGCCTCCCTGCCACCACCACAATATGCCCTCCCCTCCACCTGAAAGAGGTATTCGAATTCAGCTGCCCTTTCCCAGGTTGGCTTTTCCATTAACGTTTAACCCAGACAACTGTGCCCCATCAGATTTCTCAGGCTGTAGGGATGAATTCCCTGTAGGGAACCACGAACAACGGGGTGCAAACAGGAGTGTTTAGATGCTACAGCTGACGAGGTGGCAGGACACTGTCACGCAAAGGCAGGGACCCTGAACGGCATGCATGCCTCCACAGCCCCTAGAACCCACGGACATTGCCAAGGATCTGACACCAGGGCATGCCAGCGTTGGCTGAAGCCTCTCAAGTGTCACGAAAAAGTGTGGGTGTGTGTAATGGCCTGTTTAATCCATTCCTGCCCCACCCCTGCCCTCTCCACTCCCACTTAGTGCTCTGAGTTTCCTGAGCTGAAATAACCAACAGATGGTCCCACAACTTCAGAGATGTTGAGAAACCACCGACCCAGAGATACAGGAGAACTAGGGCTCCAACCCTCAGGCCTACTGCTCGCCAGCAGCAGCTGTGACCACCAAACCAACACACTTCAGGACGCTAGAACCTTTCTGTGGTGCATGTGCTTTTTATGTTTTTTAAGCCAACCACTATCACTTTCCCTCAAAACAGGTGCCTGTAACACTGGACCACAGCTCTACATAAGATTTAGGGCTGTGATTCTCAATCTTGCTTACACACCAGAATCACCTGGAAAACTTCAAAACTGATTCCCAGGCCGTACCTGCAGAAATTCTCAATTAATTTGTTTGAGGTGTAGTCTGGGCATCAGAATTTTTATAAGCAGCCAAGATGGAGAACCTTCTATGGGGAACACAACAACCAAATGTGAACCACTACGAAGCAGGAGACCCAGCTGCCGCAGCTCACCTTGAACCTCTTTCCATCCTGTCTTCTGGGAGCCCCAATCTCTAGCCCCTGGAATGTCTGTACAATGATCCAAAACTATCCAAATGAGAAACAGTCATTTCTTTGAATGCAAGCTCAAGAATTAGAATTTCTTAAAAGCGGAAGAAACTTCACAATCCTGCTAAGCCAACGCTTCTGGTTTGTAGAGGAAAACCAGGGGCTGGGGTGGCAAAGCGACTCATCCAAGGTCACGAAGCTGGTTCACAATGAGCCAGGCGTTCCACCTCTGGGGCTCTCTTTTGCACACCACAGAGAAGCCCCTCTGGTAGCAGACTTCCGACAAAAGCAACGTCAAAGGAAAGCTCATTGCTTCCTTATTGTATGCTTTCAGCAGCCATCCCCCGATTGCTTGTCTCTGGAAGCTTCTGTCTCCTCACTGGCCAAAAAACAACTGAAGGCAAAGATGGTGCTTCTCTTGAAGATCCCTGAGCGTGCTGGTTAACTCGTAATCCTCAAAGAATATACTTGGCTGGCTGCAGTTAATGGAAAAAGCCATTAGCAAAGAAAATCTACCCCGGTTTTGAAAGGGCATTCTGTCGGGCTGTGGGTCTGAGAGATCAAAAGCCAGCAAGTGGGTTCTGGTTTCTTGCGGATAAGAGAGAACTGATTGTTGGTTTCAAAATCTCTAACCAACCTGTGAACACGTTTCCCTTCCTTCCTGTTATTTTTACAGCACCACGGCTGGAATGCAGCTGGTGCCGAAAAGCACGGGAAGCGTGTGCGCTGAGCTTCAGGAAGAGCTCCTCTTTGCCGGCAGGCTGATTTCCCTAGCCCGGGAATAGGGAATAGACTCTCATCAGGTTAGCCTCATGTCAACACAAGCCTGGAAGCGCCAGGAGGGCAGGAGTATGTATGACTGTCCAAACCCAGAGTGTATTTGCCACTCCTGGACCAGAGCTGCACCACCACCACCTCTAGAGATGCTCAGTAAATACCTGATGAATTAAACAAGATCACTAAGAAGGGCCACGTCATATGAAAATATAGATGTGTCCCCTGGAAAAATACATGCATCAAGAAAACAGCAAAAGGCAAGAAGCTAAGGAAGAGAGCACAGAGAGGTCTTGTGAAATACTGGAGCTGATGTAGACGTTTGAGATTCTCTCAAGCTTGTCCTTTTGTAGATGCAAAGAGTGATAGCCAGAGAGGCCAAGAGGACTTTCCCAGAGTCATAAAGCCAGTCTCCAGATTGGCTCCAGAGTGACCAAGAGGGCTCAGCCTCATTGGGTAACGATGACGCTGAGGCCCGGGGGTGGGGGGGAGGGGAAAGATGGGAAGTGTGGATAAAATGAGAGTTCCTGTGGCCAGGATTCTCACCTGGCCCTGGTTGACTAGCTCACTGCACACCTGTGGGCAATACATGGCTGTTGACTCTATAAAAAGAGCTCCACCAAGTGCTCTGAGCACGACACGGTGGCAGGGCTACAAGGATGCAGGATTGCAGAGCAGAGGCTGGAGTGGTGGCAGCGGTGAGGACAGAGGCCCAGAGGATGGCTGTGTGGGACAGCTGTGCAGGCAGAGAGGCCCAGAGGACGGCTGTGCAGACATAGTGGCCCAAAGGCAGAGACCAGCTTGCTGCATACAGACTTGCTCTAAGTGAATAGGATTCTAGTGACTGACCTGCCACCTGGAAATAAAGTTGGGTATAACCCTTTCACCCCAAAGAGCATTCTGCTGTCAATTTTCTTTGGTCACATTGAATCCATAGCGAACTTGCCTGGAGCTGAAACCCATTGGCAAGACAGAAGGAATGGCTCCAGGTCAGTTCCAGGGTTGCTGGGATGTTTGGGCATGGATGTCCACTGAGCAGCTGGAGCTGAGGGTCTCCAAGGAGAACTACAGGTGAGGACGCCGACCCCACAAGGACAGCCAGGGGGAGGAGGAGAGGAGTTGCGGTTCTGAGTCAGGCCAGCTGCGTAGAGCAAGGTCCAGCGTGTGGTTCGATTTTCTCATCACTGAAGTTGAGGCCAACAGGCAAAAATAAAATAAAATACATAGTGGCCTAAAGATGACATTGAGAGATTCTTGGATCAAAGTCCCTTTGTGAGCACTGTTATTTCACCTCCTCCCAATGGTAACCACTTCCCACATGAGCCCCAGTAAGGCAACCGTGCAGCCCACAAGAGATAGAAATATGACCACACTTCCCTCTTATAAACAGGCGATGGTAAACATCTGAGACCACTGGTCCACAGCCGTGGTTAAACAAAGGGCTGGGGGCACCCTGGAATGGCTTTCAGGGCCTCCGTCTCCCCACATGCTGACTCTCCCTCCGTGAGTGGTGAACTTGGGCCATTAACTTCAGCTTCAACTGAAGCTACTCAAACACAACCAGCCTTACACTGGGCCAACTTAGTTTGGTTTCACGCCCAGGCTCACCTGGCCATTACTCCAGGGAACTCAAGAATTTTCAAGGCAAGTAGTTTCTTAGATTCCAGGCCTATGCTCAAAGGTGCCTGTCTGTGGGGAACCCCACGAGGAGAGCAGGGAGACAAGTCATGTGTTTCCTGAAGTTTGCAATCCCCCCAACGCCCACCTCCTTGATTAGCAGTGGTGATAGATTTTTTTTTTTTAATAAAAGCAAAAACTAATTCTTTCAATCAAGAAAGAAAAACAGGCAACCTCAAACATCTTTAATTCGTTTTGAGATGTTCCCCAGGGTCCCGAGCAATCCCAGCTCCTAGGTCAATGGGGAAATAAAACATGGGGCTTTGGACAGGCTATGTTTTCTCAGAATTGGAATGAAAAAGCATTTGCAGACCTGAAGCCAGTTATTAGCTGATGGTGATAGGAAAACGCCCGGGTATTCCCCATTCCATCAGAAAACAACAAAAACTACATAAACTGGCCAGCACTGTGTTTTTGACCACTAAACATTTATAAAATTCTTGCTTCTTCCTCTATGTGCCTTCAGAGAAAGTTTCCAGCCAATTCAAAGCCAGTGAAATGCACAAAGACACAAAACATTCAATTAAACGGCACATGGTTTTGAAGCTAGAATACCGCAAGAACCTTTAGAAAATTTCCCCTAGGGGCAGAAGGCTCTTAGCTCCCTACCCCGCCTCCACACCATACTCCAGCTCTAGCTGGATAAAATACTATGTGTTTTATTTTATCTTCATTTTGTCAATAGGAAAACAAGACTGGTGGAGATGTGGAGACAGAAATGTGAACTGCCTGAAAGGACCTGGCTTGGGTTGTAAAATATGTTGTCCTCTGGCCTGGCTTTTGGACACTCTGAGGGTCTCCTCTGGGAGTCATACTTGGAGTTGTCTCCCTGAGCCCCAATTTCACACCCTTTCCAATGAAGCCCTGGAGGAATGGTCCACGCCACCCTGTCAGATGGTCTGAACACAGTTACATAACTGTTTCTCCATCTTGTCTGGACTATAAGCTCCATGAGGGCAGAAACTGGTCTCTGCATGGCTTACTACCATAACCTAAGAAATTAGTAAGACATCAGAAAGCATTCAGGAGTCTACTAGGAGGAGAAGGAAAAACAACAATCCACAAGTATTAACTGAAATTTACTAAGTGCCTAACACAGTACTAAGTACCATAATGAGTCAAAGAAAATACCCTCGGTCCTTGACTTCAAGAGGTTTATTACCCATTATTTCTGCCATTGACTGCATGTGACACAACACTGGCCAATGAGGTACCAGGAGGCATTTGGGCAAGGTTTTCTTCCTAGAGAAGCAGCCTTTTATGCCCCCTGGATTCAGCTATGTAAAGAGAGCAATGCCAAGGGCATCTATGCCCAGTCGCTAGACCAGGAGGTGTCAAGTTTGAAGACAAAAGCCATTAGGCTGAAGATAGCAGAGCGAAAGATGGAGGGCTCCCGAGTCCTTGCTGATGCCTGAAACCTCCCTGCCTCGATTTCCTAGGGAAGACCACACACCGCCACAGTGTTGAAGCTGTTAGTTGAGTTTTCAGGTTGCTTGCAGCCACAAGCATCCTAATACAGTAAGCCTGGCCCCTGATACAGCCTATGACATGGATCAGAGAGGGAAGGGGCCAAGGGCTCACTGCAGCATCCAGGCATGAGGGACCCATGGCCTCCGCTGCAGAGGACAGGGTGGTAAGGGGCAGAAGAGCTGAAACTCAAGAGACACAAAAGCAGATTCCAGTCTTACCCACAAGATGGCCTAGAGAGTTCCATGAAGCCCAGGGCCCACTTCCCACGATGACTCTCTGATGAACTGGAACATAAATAATTAATACTGCCTGTTCATACTCATCCACACACATGCTTCCTTGTGTCTGCGGGGCGAAAAAAAAAAAAGGACGGGGTGGGGAATGCATTTTGTTCTATTTATAAGACACGGCACAGCCACAAAGGACAACGACCAACGCACCGCAGTGTCAGCTGAAGTTTTCCACACAAGTGTCAAGTCCAGCTTGAATTTACATTTCGCTTTTCTCAGCCTGTAACTGGTCCTCTTTGTCACTCCTGCTGCTCTCCTTGGAGCTCCTCAGAGTGGGCCTCAACCACGGCAACAGTTTAGTTATAATACAGAGGACTCAAGCCCTTCTCCAGACTTTCAACAAATTATTTGGGGCAAGAGAAGAAGGCTGAGGCTTGGGCAAGCACAGAAACAGATTCTGAGAACATCAAGCAGGAGTGAAACAGCTCAAAGCCTTTCCATGTTGTCTACAGAATTCCATGGGCAAAGGGGGTTATTCGGGGCCACGTGCTCCACAGCGGTCCAGGCACATTCCATGCATTGACCACAATCAAAGAGAAAGAAAAGGCATGCTTGCTGTTATTTTTAATTCCTTCCTCAATGCCTTCCAAAATTCTTCAGCAGAAGAATTATCCACTAAACTTCCACCAACTCCAGGCCCATAGTATCTTTGAGGCCTCAGCTAAAATGGAGCAGGGGGTAGGAGAGGTCAGCTCACAGAAAAAGTCTCTGCTCCTGGCCATAAAACTTCACCAAAGTTGCACCGGGTCTGGTGGCATCTCCTGGATTTCACAGGGACAAGGCCTGATGAGGATGTAGACATTCTAAAGCCAGGTGAATGCCCTACCATGCTCTCACTCTCACCCCAGCAGTCCCCGACGCATCCCACCTCCACCCCCCACCTCTCTCCTCTTTCCTCCAGAGCAGCCATCAGCAGAGCCAATGTTCCCAGTTAAGTAAGCTTGAAGGCTAACTTCACTAAGTTAGATTATCTCTAAAGTCTCATCCAGTTTCAAATTACCATGTTGCCAACTTGCTGAGTGACCTTAGGCAGGTCACTTCCCTTACAGTAGCATGATTCAGCAGCCCTCACACTTTAGCGGCGGCACATAGACTGGCTGATCTAATCGTCCTGGTTACCATGGTCAGGTATCGAGGTCAGTGGCACAAAGGCAGCGTGTCTATTTACTCAGGTTTGCCTGCACAGTCCAGGTTTATGCCCACTTTCTGACCATAATTAATAATAGCACTGACCCTTTTCACCCTTAAAAATGCCTTTTTGTTCAATAAATTATACAGTCACCCTAGATTCCAGAAGGGGTAGAGCACTGGAGGCAAATCCAGCCCCAGCTCCTATCGTGAGACCTAAAGCAACTCACCTAAGTGAGTCCATGGACTTTCGCGCGAGGATGAGAAGGGTAGTCCTTTCTCGCAGAGGGCAGAGACAACCGGGGTCAGGAACCAGAGACCTGACTTCGGATTCCTGTTTTGCTGCTGACACGCCCAGAGCCTCAGGCCCCTCCTCCGTAAACATGCTAACTCATCCTTCCCAGAGTACTGCCAATGGGTAGCAATAATCAGGTAAGCCATGGCCTGCCCTGGTGTCTGGCCTACAGTTGGTAGTCAGTCCATACGGCACATACCAAGAGCACCGCTGGGTGAGAGAGCTTAGGTGATTGGCCACAGGTCCACACAGCTGACCCAAACCCTGGGTCAAGACCAAGACCATCATCTCACCTGGGCTTCTGGCCCCAGGCCCCAGAGCACGCATGCTGAGTTCATATTCCTGTTGAATTTTGTGCACCATTTATGGTTTTCTCTAAGGTCTGTACAAAAATCTGGGTATGAACCTGTGAGCCTTAATCCCACCTGTGTCAGAAAGGGTTTTTAGCATACTAGAGAGTTGCGGTTCATAAAGAAATAATAGGTGACACTGTATAATACTTTACAGTGTGCAAAGTGCTTTGAATGCATAGCTCATCTAAGTAAATAACTTCAATAATCCTACCAAGGGAGGTATCATTTCTCCCATTTTACTGACAAGGCAGGAGTCACTAAAGCAGTAAGTGGAGGAGCAGGGATTTGAACATGGATCTCCTGAATGTAAACCAGAGCCTTCCACTGACGCATGCTGCCCCTTCAGAAACAGGTCTCTGTCAGTGTCTTCAAAAATGGTCCACGAACTAGAATCAGTCCATGGACATATAACTTTGTCTTCTAAAAACCTATAAACTTAAATTAACAACAAAAAAAGCTTATTCTAACCAGATAAGGTAAATTGTATCTAATCCCTCAAAGGTTAACATGATTTGTTTGCTCTTGGTAATAAAATAAATGAACAACACTGACTTACACAGACCTCTTTACTCCCTTATTAAAGAATATAATGTGTTTTTAATACACTTATAGTATTCTATGAGTCTGCAATAGAGAGCTTAGGTATTTTGGCTGATTGCAGTGTGCTCTGGAATTGGAAAGTCTGGCCTAGATGATCATCAATGAAGGAATTAAAAACACTGTCCAGAGACATTCCACATAAAGGCACTGTGCCAGGCGCTGGGAAGACCCAGAGAGAGGCCAAGACCTGATCTCCAGGCCTGTGCTCGGGGAGACCAGGTATCTGCACGGAGCCAGGCAACACTCGGCTTAATTTCCCAGGGAATCCATGTCAAGAGGCCGGCATGACTCACCGGCTAATTACCTGAACACTTGGGCTCCCAGAGCTCTCCTGGCTGTACAACTCGTCTTCTCTCCTGATGGCCAACAAAACACTATTTTCACCCTGGTCCAGACATAGCCTAAAGCTGTCCACATGGTGGTGTAAGGGATTATGACTCTGACCTGGATAATTCAAGCAGAAAACCTGCTGCTACCAGCTACGGGGTGGGGGAGGAAATGAAACACGCACAGATCGGTGGCTTTAGCCGTGCCACTTCCCTACTTTAAAACCTCCTGGGCGCTCACAAAACACCAAGTTTGGCCGCCTGAAGCCCTTGGCGACATCCTTTTCCGATTCCCCTCTGGCCACCCTGAGCCGCCCTGCCTGCCCCAGACACCAGGTCCTTCCACACTCCATCTGGCCAGGGCTCCATGTAGCCTTCACCTCACTCCCATACTCCTGTCCATCCTCGGGATTCCACCTCCTCTGTGAAGCCTTCTGAATCCCCTGGAAAGAGTGCATTCTCTCTGGGCTCCCAATCCACACTGTGCTTGACTTTCACTAAACTGTCTTCTCTGTGAGCCCACTGTAATTGTGGTCACTGTGTCCCTTTTTGCCTCTGTGCAGTTCAGAGATAGAACTTCATCTCTACATCTCTGCACCCCGGAGGCCCCAAGCACACAGTCAGTGCCCAATAAATGTACCCAACAAACAAATGTGCTACTAGCTGGACAGCTCTCTGCTCTACTCTTTAGATAGACAACTGCGATACCTATCACTTTCTGCCTGAGCTGCGTGGGTTCAAGGTGAGGGAAGTCAGCCCCTGAGGAAGTCCCCGCAACTCTGTCCATATAAAGGCACCACCTGGGCTGGGCCTCAGTTGTGGCTACCCAACTGAGAGGATGATGCTACAAACAGGCCTGCCCCTACCATGGGTGGGTCTGCCAGCAAGAGTACATATGAAGGCCCACATACCATATGTCACATTTAAAGACAGAAATCAAAGTCACAAACTAATAAATAGAATATGTTCTTTCCTCCTACCTTCACAAATACTTTAATACACCCTGGAAGGCCAGGTTTGAATTTAGAGTTCTCTGACCCCTTGGTTTCCCTTTGGTTTCATAATGGAATGTGATAATCAGGAAGTGCTGGTCCCAAATCCCAGGCCACCCCCAGCAACATTGCATGCTTACAGGGGCTCCATGCACACCCATGCAGACACCACAAATCTGAAATCCATCCTATTCCTCCATTCCCCTGCCTGGAACACCTTGTCAGCCCTCAGGCCCCCCACAGGTACACATTGGCCATGGCTGCCACAGTTCACCCTTCCTTAGGCAGATAGGCCTGGGGAAGAGGCCCGCATGGGACTGAGAAGCAGGCCCGAGACTCCTGGGGCAAGGAACCACAGGATCAAGGCCCAGAGTGTGGTCTGGAAGGAGATGGCGCAGGCTCTAGATGGCCCATCCTTTGGCCCGACAGCTCTGCACCATGAGAAGGAGCACGTCCAGGAGGGCCCAAGCATGTTCTCTAAGCATGAAGTCCTCTCCTGTACACACCTAAGAGGGCCACGGGCACCATTACTCATGGCCAGGTCATTTCAGAGCCATGGGTTTCTGGTGTTGACCATTTTCCCTTGACAGCCAAGCTAACTGGTGAGGTGGTACTTAGAGCAGGAACTGCTTTCCAACCAGGCCTCAAAAAAAGACCAGCAACAATAGACATCATGCACTTCCACACACTTACGGGCAGGCTATCGGTGACAGGCACATGAGTCACAGTATTTCTTCTTTGGGATCTTACCCATCCCCCGCCCCAGGAGCACTGATTCACCAAAGTTTGTTTTCAATACTATTATTTTTAGTCAGCCAAACAATTTTTAAAATGACAATAGAGAAGGTGGGGGGAGGGCAGAACCACTTAGGAGTATGAGCTGGTTCTCTTTCAATAGGCTGCCAAGCCCTAAATCCACTAGGGGCATGGCTGTGTGCTCTTGGTGTGCATGCTTTGGAGGTAGATTGTTACTACATAAACTGAGGTTCTCCAAATGGTGAGCTCTGAGGGCAACAGATGGGGTGGGGGTGGGGGGCGGGGCGGGGTGCCCTACTGGAACTGATCAACACCATCAGTCACAGTTCCCCCTTGAAAAGGTCAATGGAGTGTTTACTGAGCACCTACTATATGCTGTAGGTGCACCTGCAGATATTGACCAAGTGCTGGATCTATCTTACCTCATTTGGGTTGATTCATGTGAGGTGGGGGCCCCATTCCCATTTCACAGATGAGGAAACAAGGGCTCAATAACGGAAGCAAATGTGCCCAAGGTTGCCACGTGGCTGGCAACTGTCAGACTCCAACCCAGCTCTGTCAGACCCCTCGAGGCCTTTGCTTCCAAGTTCTTCCTGTCTACCCGTGCCCCCTGCCCCTGCTCCCAGGTTTTATTTTGAGAATCTGTTTAAGTAGAGATAAACATCTACACACAAAATTTAAAGGGGTAGCAGAACAAAGCAATCCACCCTGCCCTCCCACGCACACAGAGAAATAAGGCTCACCTCCAGTCTGAATTCAATGAGGGTGAGAGAAGGTGTACAGCGGGAAAGATTCGAAGCTAAAGGAAAAACCCAGTTTCCATCATCAGCGACTGCTTTAGGCCACTTGTAACTACTCAAAAAGTCCTTTCTGGATCCATTACTCCACATTTGGGCTTAGCCCAGAGGTGATTTTTTAAGGAAAAAATGCCTTTTGGCATTTTGAGCTGTGACAGCGTAAAAACAGACCTTTAAAAAACACACACCCAAAAAGCATTACTATTTTCAAAAGTCCAGTCTAAAAGAAAAAAAAAAAAATGGTGACACCTCAGAGCTACAACTTGGCTTGGCAGTTTGTGATGCAACACTTTGCTGCAAAAGCAACCAGATTTATAATTCTGTAGGTTTCAAAGGCAAACCCTTACACAGTGTTTCTTAAACAATAGTCCAGTCCTAAACTCCCAGCAAACATTCAGGAGAAAAACTGGCCAGAGGCAAGCAGGGAGAACCATATGCTACAGAAAAAGGACTATTGGGGGAAATACTTTTCATTTTCTAGCTGGAGTTTAAACTTGTAACCTCCATGCTGTCCAACAAAAGGTGCATGCTTATGCAATAAAGGATAGCCTTGCTTTATATAGATGCTTGAAAATAAATAAAGGAAGCTTCCCGGGTAAACTCTGACATATGAGCAAACATTTTCCACAGGTATCATCTGTAATGCCTACTTCTTACATTTAACCATTTTTAGGCATTTGTGGTCATTAGTTTAAGTAAACTTCCTACTCTGAGAATATCCAAAAATAGCAACAAAGGAAGAAAAATTGTTCATTGCATCTCAAGACACACAACCTCCGCATCTTTATCCTAGTATTTAGTTATTTTTATATCCCTTTGTAGTTAAATTCACTGAACGAGACCCACAGCGTAAGGGAGAGGCAAGAAACAGACAGAGACAAAATGACCAAAATAAATGACTGAATTGGTTTTATATATTCATTTACATATGTCAATTGGCACAGGCTGATAGGGTCTTAGGACATTAATAGTTAAAAAGATCTGTGATTCCTTGATCAACTGGACATGGGCAACTGGGAGCTTCTAAAAATGCTTGCATGAAAACCACTTTAGAGTTAGAAAGGCCCTCCAATAAAGCTTATCTCATCTACTTTCCAGTTGAGAATATCTGAGGCCCAGAGAGGTTAAGTGACTTGCCCCAGGCTACACAGCTAATCAGAAACAGAGCTAAGTTTAGAACTTATCCAGGTCTGCTGACTCCTGCCTCCCAAATGACCCCAAAAACCTTGTTTATAACTAAAGTTTTCTTTGACAGCATTTAAGAGAAAAGAAAGGCCTGCTAAACAAACTTTAGCCTAGTCCAGAATTAGCCAAAGTTCTTAATTAATAGGCTTCTAGTGTGTTTTCATTTTAAACTGAATCTCTCTGTCAAAACATTCTGCAGCAGTGTGCCACCGCGGCAGGCTGTGGTTTACAGGAGAGGCCTCAGATAATCAACGGCAAGAGTGCGGCTTGTGCCACAGATTTGTTAATTATGTCAAAACAAAGACTAATGTTACATACACACACACGCACGTACACACACAAACAACCTTTGTCAGGAGTCAATAAACTTCAGAGCTGGGGCACTCTGGCACCAACAAAGCAGTATTACAAATTAACTATGTGAACACATATACTACTATTACAACTCCAAAGAATCCGTGTTGGCAGCCAGTAGACTAGAAGCTACAAGAGGGTGGGGTGGGTGACTACCTCGTTGACTGTCTTGTCCCTGACACCTAGCACACGGTTTGGCTTCAGGTAGGTGTGCTGAAGGGAGCATAAACATGAACCTGGCAGTTCTTTTGAGATCTTTGTTCTACAACCTGGAATAGGATAAAATTAGAAACCAAATTTCTGTGGGGTGGAGTTAATATAGTTCCGACTGTTTCCAGGAACCACTGTGCTTGAAGGCTCCGCAGCCCAGGGACCCGTCGGTGGTCAGTAGACGAACCCTGCCCTCCTTAGGGAGGAGTCAGTCCCATCCCCCACTGCACCAGCTACTCACTGTCTGCCAAAGGCTTGTAAACCTCCCAGCCCCTGGGTGCTCAGCAGGCTGCCTTCATGAGCATCCTTTCTGGGCAGTTCCCTTCCCAGCCAACCAATACTATCAGAGATGGATTTGGGAAAGAGGACAGAGTTCATTTTTTTCTTTAAATAGGTCAGTACATCAAAGGAGACAAGGACAAATGTTACTTGGGACTAACTCATGAGCCTTGTTGATTGAGAATGCTGCATTCCAGCTTGGAGAACTTTACTGCACTGATGGGAGGATGGAAGAGAGGTGGATAAAAAAGGTGGGAGAATAAGGTAATGGTAATAAAGTCTGATTTCAATTTTGAAAGCCAGCAGTGCTTGGTCCTGTTTATTTCATAAAAGAGCTCACGCAGAATAATGGCTGTATTGTGCATCAACGGGCATTAAAATCCCCTAATAAATTAACAACTGAAAATTAATGGTTGCTCAAGTCCATTAAATAGTGTTAATTTTATTTCCATTAAAATAATACAGCAATTACAAGTTTACATTATTAAACCAATATTTATTTCTCAAAAACTCATTTTAGTTGGATTCCTATGATAAGCTTGAATCAGATTCTCTCAATTTCATCAACTTCTTGCATTTCTCATCAGAACTAAATGTCTACCATATTCATTTTTTTCTGTCATTAGAATTGTCATTTAAATTTTTATGTCCTTCAAGTAGTGACTCTGTGGCATCGTACTATACTGAGGGACAGTGACTGCAATGGAGTATGGGTGGGACTCGATAATATGGGTGAATGTAGTAACCACATTGTTTTTCTTGTGAAACCTTCATAAGGGTGTATATCAATGACATCTTAATAAAAAAATAAAAATAGAACTTTACGTCCTTGCAATAACTTTTAAACATATATTATTCATAGCTCTTAGGTCCAATCAGAAACTCAGGCTTATAGGATTTATTTTCAGCAAGTGTTAACCAGAGAAATGAAATGCTAGATCACACCAAAGCTCTGAAACTCTAAGTATCCACAATCATTTTCAAGTTGTCTACTTTTTATCAGCACTCTGTTATACTGAGCTAATATATCCAAAGTCACTGTTCCCACTGAGGGAACTTGAATTTCAGGTTTGCAATACTAAATTACTTTTTACTTCAAAGCAAGAACGTTTTATGGTGGGGTAAATACTGTACACAGGTCACTGGTCCTTGGGTGCAGGCTCTAAGGTAAATTCCTAGCAGTGCTCTAGTAAAAGGTAGAAGGTAAAGATGTCCTCATTCTTATAGGCAACTATCACCTCATACCCAAAAGTTCAAATGATCATACTGTGGTCCAGAAACTTCCTTCAGATAATAACTCCTGTCCTCGTTTTATTTTTCCACCTCACACCAACCCGTCTCCTCCTCCCACAGAATTAACCATCTGTCCGCCATGCCCCTGGGCACTTTGTACATTCCCTGGTTGCAGCTCATGCTCTGTATCTTTGGGCAAGTCTGTCTCCTGCTCTGGACAGACAGCCCCTTGAGAACAGGTGCCCTGCCTTACTCATCATAGTAGATATTTAATAAATGATTGAATAGTGTCCTAATGAATGAATGATACATACAGAAGGCTAAACATAATACATATCTGACAGCCTCTCTTGATTTTACAGTTCCACAGGTGCAGACATAAGGTGGAAGGTAATCTTGATTTTACAGGTGCAAACATAAAGGCTCTGAGACATAAAGTGAACTCCTAAATCCATCCAAATATTAAAATGGCAAGACCCAGGACCTGAATTCTGTGCTTTTTCTGGAGAAAAGAAATTGCTGCCATTATCCTATTTTCTAACATAGTGACTTTTACAATATTTAAACGGAACATCATAGTCCCACCTCCCCCAAATACACCAGAGCTCACATTTCCTCTGATGACTGGAAATAAGAAAGAAACAGCAATTAGACATGAAAATAATGCCCTAGTAATGTTTCCCTTACTGCAGTGTAAGGTCCTCACAGGCAGAAGCCATCTCAAATTTATCTCCCCATTGCCTGGAATACTGACTCAGACATGAGAAGGGGCCAATGAATATCAATGAGTCAACAAAATCCAACCCTATACTATGTGATTAGGAATTGTGAGCAAGGCACTGTCTGCAACATGCACGGGCCCAAACATTCAACCCCAAGGTGCAAGCAGCAAGCTCCAAGGTCCCAAACGTCAAGGGAACATCAAGTGGCTCCTAGGTTCTACCACAGATCTAAGCCAGCTCCACCATCAGCTACCAGTGTCTGTAGGTCCCTTCTCTTCCCAGGCCCTGTGTGGAACTCCCTAATCAGGATTAACAAGAGAAAAGAGAGGATGGGCCGGCCACCTTCCTGGCAGCTGGGAGTGGGCTTGCTTCCAATGGGCCACACAAGAATGGGACTCTGAGCAGCATCAGAGAGGTGGGAAGCTGGGAGATGCTGAGATCGAGAGGGTAGTGAAGAGGCCACTCCTGCAGGCTTGGTAATAGATAGGTCCCCGGAGTCGGAGGAAGGAGTGTTAAAGCTGAGGGTCTTTTCCCTTTCTCCCTAAATTGAGATAGGCTGGCAAAGGCCAGGAAGGTAAGGGGAAGAGGCCGTGTTAAAAGAACACATGCATGGAGAGGGAGGAGACAACGTGTGTCAGACCTGGCATGTGGTTCAATCACCCATTTTCCTCTGGACTTGGGGCTTTGACACAAGAAAGCTCAGACTCCCTTCCAAACAAACCAGGCCTTTAGCTTGGCCCAGCTCCCAACAACTGGGCCACGGCACAGATCCCACAGGTAGAAGCACAGGTTATCAGCGTCCATCAGAACAACCATTTTTAAGTGTGCCTGGCTCCTCATTACTGACAGAGGATGCACACACCTTCTCTGCCCCTCTGTGGCAAAATGCTGTGACTTCATTCTTATAAACTGGTCAGGAAGATACCTGCAGCTTTACTCAGGTACTCAAGCAGGTGACAAGCAAGATGCTGTATGAGTTCTAAGTCTAAGTTCTGCCCATCCTGCCAGGCCTCGGAGTCTCCTGACAGCCCCTCGGTTGGTGTATCCCGAATCAAACTCTTACCGTTTCCTGGCCACCCGCCTTTTTTACATTCTTGATTATCAGTGAGCCTGTAGCACTCCATCTCTCCTGATCACTGAGACAGGTTAGAGCTGGTGTAACAGAGAAGAGGTATGTGGTCTGGAACGCCCCAGTATACAGCTATAATTGCCAAATGGGGCTGTTGCTGCTTATGATTAGGTATTGGCCAAAACATGCATGTCAAAATCTCCTTAGACTGAGGGCTCCTTAAACCCCAAGGTCCAGTGCTTGCAAAGTACTTTTAAGCACCCAGTGCCCACCCCACCCCCACCCTCATGCAGTGGGACGACTAGGTTAAACATTTCCTTGTTATAAAAGGCAGTGTGGAGAGAGCAATTTGACAAGCAACCCCACAATCTATGGGGCTTAACAAGCACACTGATATCACTAGCATGAGGCCAGCTAGCCACATCCCCAAGATGTGGCCTTTAGTTTTCTGCCCACGACCCAAACACTAGCAGCTGTTGCCACGGGAGACAAGGTGACCCAGAGGCGTGGGCACAAGACCCAGGGATGGAAATCCATTTTGTCTGGATCCACCCAAACAACTGGGCTTCCCTCACTGAGAAAAGGTGAAAAAAAATCCGCCTTAGCAGTAGGCCCTTTCCGGGCAGGTCGGAGATGCCCCACGCCTAGGAGAGTCATGAGAAGGCCAAGGGCAAGTTAACTTGAACTCTCAAAAACATTGAAAGCATTCATATGCTTCTGGCCTTGGGGGATTTGGAAGAGGAAAAAGCCAGCCAGAGGTCTGCTTCCCCAGAGGGCAAACTCCTACCAAGGCAAGGCAAAGCAAGACCTTTCCTCCAAGCTGTCAGCAGCACAAAGACTGAACAGTAGCCATAGCCACCTTACCAGCAAAGACCCACAGCCTGCTCCCCACACCGGCTAACAGTGCTCTAGCAGTCAGCGAAGGACGCCTTCAGACCCGTCAACGCAAAGAGCAGCTCAGCTCGGCCGCTAGGAAAAGGAACCCGTGGGCTCGCAACCCCACCTCTACCATGTCAAGTCCTTACATCTCTCTCCTCCAAAGCTTTGCAAACTTCAAAAATGAGACTAACTGCCTCTCTATTAAGCCTACCGGCCCTGTCCAGTTTCCAGGAGTTTCTTTCTTGATCTCATTAAAACCATGTGAAAGTACTTTGAACACTGTAAAACACTTTATACAGCTACTTGTTTTATAATTGGTGCCATTTTTTTTTCTATTTCAAGGCATAAAGCACTAGTCCTCAGTGCGCCCAGGCAAGAAAAAAGGCAGGTTTTGCAAACACCTCCCCAAGCAGCATAAGTATATCGCTCATTCACCACCCCCCTCCCCTACAAACAACAGAATAAATACGAATTAAGAACCAGAGCTGGGACCACAATCCAGGGCTCACCAATCATTACAACACACCACCTCCTCTGAAGTCAACTCTGGCTCCTGATCACACACCCAGAGCACACTTACTTCCCAGACAGCACACTGCCTTCTCTCTCCCTTTAGTGACTGGATCCGCCCAGTCACCAAAAAAAAAAAAATTATTTTTTAAGTCAGCACTCCCACCATATGTGGCATTTATTTCCAGAGGAGGCCTGCCCTGGGTTCCTGTGGACAGATGTTGCTTTGTGCCTGCCTGACACGGCTGGCAGCCCCCATACAGCTGCCCCAAGCAGGTGGCCAAGGATGGAGTCCGCTCCTGGCCCAGGAGCAAGGATGACAATCTGTGCGGGGCTCAGGCCCTGGAAACCCTCTACTCCTTTCTCTGAGGCCTGGGACCCCAAAGTCACCCCCCACCACACATTGCCTTGGAGTACAATCAAACTTTAAAGGGGACTGAGTTGAAGACAGGAGGCCAAGGTTCTCCCCCACCCCCCCACACACACCAATTCCCAGCAAGGGGTGTCTAAGCTAAGAAAAGGCCCAGGGAAGTGGAGAGAAGTCACTGACCCTTTCTATCAGCCATCTGTGAGCTCCCGCCTGACCTAGCTAGCGCGATGTGGAGCATAAAGGCGGTCCAGACAGATGGCAAAGCGCTTTGGGAAGGAGGGCTCTGCAGGAATGCGAGCACCGATGCGAGGCCCACTTTGGGGTGCGCTTTGTTATCTCATCAGCTCCAAGCTCCCTCTTCTCAGCACCTACCCGCAATCTCAGACCAAAAGACCAAAATACTGTGACGAAGGCGGGGGAGAGGCCCCTACTCTCTGCCACTTGTCTCTCATTTGAAAGTCAGAGCATTGCTCTGCAACTAAAGTGCGTGTGTGCGGAGGGGGCGGGAGACTGGCACAAGCGAGTCTAAAAATACTCGATAAAAATGCTAATCCCGAAGGCAAAGAGAGAAGGAAGAAGGAATCTGTCAATCACGAGGCTCCCGCTCCTCACCCACAGTCCCAGCTGTACGGACTGCATTCCTGCTGAGGAGGAAAGAAGTGGAGAGGCAGGACTGAAGAAAGAAAGGGAGAGACACCACCACCTCCACGAGCGCGGGCCGCGGGGGCGGGAGGCGGCGGCGGAGGAGGGGCTCCGGCCGGCGGAGCCGAACAAAGCGGGCCTCAACTTCTAGCCCGCAGCTCGCCGGAGTGGGGGCGGCCACTGCCAGAGGCACCCCACTTGCCCGGAGGTGAAAAGCCAATGTGCGGTCTGGAAGTGAGAGTCCCGCGTGGAAGCCCCGGGCTCTGAATCTTTGCAAATTCAGAGGTTTTGTTCGGGGTCCCCCTACGCCTGCGGGTCCGCGCTCCCGGTCCCCCGGTACGTACACACACACACACACACACACACACGCTCACGCCCGCTCCAACCCCGCACGGTCGGCCCCACCGCGCCCCCGGGGTCGCCGGGGCGCCCACCTGGGGATGGTGATGCACTTGGTGTTGACGTTCTGCGTGGTGATGGCCTTCTCCAGCTCGTCCAGCTGCCCTGTCTTCTTGAGCTTCTTGACCAAACTCTTGACCGCCTTCTCACACCACTTCTCCTCCTGCCCGTTCTGCTCGCCCTTCTTCCAGCCCAGCAGACGCTTCACGATCGGGGGCGTGAAGGGCAGGATGGACGACATGGCTGGGTAGGGCGCGCGGGCGGCGAGGGGCGCCCCCGGCGAGGCTGGGCTCGGCGGGATGCCGGGGGCGCAGAGGGGAGCTCCTCCGGAGCCGGCCGCGGCCACCCAAACTTCGCCTCAACTCTCGGGGAACTTGCCGGTGCTCCGGGCCGGGCCGCGGCGCTGCAGCCTGCGGGGCTCGGCGCGCCGCCCTGCGCCCCGAGCAGCTCCCACGGCGGGAAGAAGGACGGCGGGGAGGCGAGCGGGCGGACAGCAGCGGCGCGGGGCAGGAGAGGCCCCGGGCGCGGGTCGGAGGCGGCGGCCGCGAGACTCGGAGTGGCAGAAGAAAGTTTGGGTTTCCGCACGGGGTAGCTGTTTGGGTGCCGCCTCCAGGAAGGAAAGGCCAACCCCCAGCCAAACTTTGCTCGCCCCGTTCGCTTTGATGCGCAGATCCCTCCGCCCCAGCAGCCTCGCCTCCCCGCCGCCCTCCTCCTTCCCGGCACACTCGCTCGCTCGCTCGCTCGCGCGCTGGGCTGGCCCGGGGCGTGCGCCGCGCTCCCGCTCCCGCTCCCGCCCGCTGCCAGTCTGTGTTTCATGCAAATCCGCGTGCAGCCTCCTTTCCAAGCGCTGTCACCGCCCCCTTGCCGCCGGGGCTCCCCGCCTCCTCCCCCGCGCCCCGCCGCCTCCTCCCCCGGGCGCCCTGCCGGCCCCCGGCCTCCGGGAGGGCGCCCGGCCTTCCCCCGCCGGCGCTGAGCACGCCCACGTGGGCGACCGGGGACCGCGGCGGCCCTGACTGCAACGCGCAGGACCCCGCGCGGCCCCGACCCGAAGGCCGGCGGGCGCCGGGAGGAAGTCGTGGGAAAGAAGCGGCGAGAGGGGCCCCAAGCGGCAGGGCTGGGCTTGGGCCGTGCGTCCTCTCTCGGAACCCACGCTCTGGAAGCTCAGTCGGAGTGGCGGGCCCGAGAGGTTAGATTCGCAGCGAATGAGCACCGTCCGGCCAACGGCTGGCGGTGCACCCCTGGGAGCACTCGGGTCCGAGAATGGCCGCACCGAAGGCCAAGGCCCAGGAAGTCGGGGTGCGCACTTGGACGCGCGAGCGCTAATGCGGGTCAGGAGCCTGGGACGCGCCGGCCACCCTGGAGCTGATTTTTCTTTTTTTGAAATCTCTCATCGGGGAGATCACACCGGCCATCCGAGAGCCCCGGGACTCTGTGGAAGTAGGGAGTTAGGGGGGAGGGGGAGAAGTGGGCTCTCAGAGGTGGAGATTTGGGGACCCCAGTGACTCCCTGGATAGCTGGAGCCAGGGGTCCCTTGGGTCTTGTGAATCAAGGGCCCAGCAGAAAATGGGTTTCAAAGACATCTGTTGAATTCATGAAGGAATGAATGGCGGCGCTTTAAAATTTATCTTTGGGGGGAGGAAATTACATTACAGGGTGTTTGGAATCTTACCACTCAGAAAAACCCGCAGTTCGAGGACCAATACATCGAAGGAGAAAGAGCTTTGTTTCCAAAGCTGTGAACTCAACAAAAAGGGGAGCAAAAAGCTGCTCAGGAACTTCATGTATTCAAAGTTAGCCTCGGGGGGGAGCAAAGAAACCAGGATACTGGGGAGCTCTGGGGATTTTCTCTCCACCAGCAGAATTTGGGGGCATTTGCCCACAAACCCCTCAGCTGCTTTCAAGAGTTACCCCAGGCCCCAGGGCCTTTCTCCTGCTTCCCCTGCTCCACCTGATTCTCACTTGGATGTCTAAGGCCTTTGTTTGTTTTTAACAGCAGGAAAACCCCAGTGGTGAGAAAGAAGTTATCTGCAAACCATAAAGCTGCCTGGAGTTGTGTGGGGAGTTACAAAGCCCTGTGAGGTGTGGCCCAATCCACAAAGTCAGCCCAGAAGCTGCAGGGGTCTCTGCCTTGTGGAGACTGATGGCCTCTCACAGGCTTGTCGGCTGCTGCTGCGGGGGGTGGTGCTCTTTGCCCTCCCCTCCTTCTAACTCCCTACCTGCTTGGACTTTAAAGGAAAATCTTTGAACCCTAACTAGGGCTTAACAGACCTGGTGGGTTCCTGACTGGTTCTCCTGCTAGCCCACAGCCACTGTAGTTTTGGGTTTCACTCCCATCTTCCCAGCCCTCATCAAAAAGGAGAAGAAAGGAAAGCAATCAACATTTATTGATGTCTTTCTTTGTTCCAGGTAACTCAACTACTGCCCTCTGATTTAATCTTCATGGCGACCCTTGAGGTAGATGTCCCTATACCTCCCACTCGCAGTATGGCATCTGAAGTGCAGAGAGACTGTGATACTTAGGATTTAGGCAGCAGAGCTGGGATTTGGGATTTGAACCTAATGCTCTGTAAGGCCTGTCCACATTCTTGCCACTGAGCCCACTAACTGCCTTACAGAGTTGCAGAAGGCAAAGATGACATCATTCATAGAGCTCTTTGCAAAACAACTGTTCTTTACACAGGTGCACTATTGTGACACTACAAGAAATGTTTACTCACCTATAAAATGGGGCTAGAAATAGCTTTCCTCCCAACCTCCTAAGGTGACTGTGGAAATCTGATGTGAAAAGTTTTGCAGTCAAGTGCAGGAAGGGCTGGAACCACACCTTGGGGCCACTGCTAGTGCCGTGCAGAACGGTGTGGATGAGGGGGCTCAGTTCAGTTAGACATGGACCTATGGAGCACCCCCCCACCCCCCACTCCGTGTTGCAACCCTCTTGTTCATTTCTGTGAACGCTGAAATGAACTGTGAAGGCCCCTAGCCTTAAGGAGTAGACTGCCTAGAGAAGCACCAAGGTGGGGTAGGGGGTGCCTGGGAGAAAGGGGCCATCATGGTCATCATCTCCCAGTAAAACATTCGATTTAACCTGAACATCAAGCAGGTCCAACTGTTGTTGACAGGCAGTCAGGTCAAGTGAAAGGGCCTCAAGCTGCATCCGTGACTGACCTGGCTTTCAGTCCTGGCTCTCGCCCTCCCTTCACCTTACTGAGTATCTCTTCTCTCAGCTGCAAGAATGAAGTGAAGAGTTCTTACTGTGCAAAGTGGTGAATAGAAAGAGCATTAAAATTGTTCTCCTCCAGCACTAGCCCCTCATTTCACACAGGTGGAAAGGATATCTGGTAAAGGGAGAATTTGCTCTGGGGAGGTTAAGAGTTTGAGAGAGATCTGAGGATTCAATGTAGTGGCGGGGGCCTGGCAGTAGCTAGCCCTCCAAAGTTGTGGCATTGGGAGGCCCCTTTGTGCAGCCCTCTCATTTTCCTAAGCAGAGGAAGTAGTTACTCAGCAGCTAGTTAGCATAGCTGAACATGCTTTCCTGCACTTCCTTCATCTACCAGCACCCACGGGACGTGGACGGCTGGGCACGCAGAAAAACAGGCTGGACCCACATGTGAGTCCAACAAGTGCCATTTCGGGGCTAGTTCTTGCTCCTCTGGCCTCAGTTTCTCATAAGAGGAGTTGAGAGAATTAGCCCAGTTTCACAGAGCAGTGCGGAGGGCTGAGGAATGGATTCCTCCGGTGCCGAGAAGCCCCTGCCTGCTCCCTTGGCTCTGGGCGGTGAATGGGCAGGTGGCTCTGGATGGATAGGAACTCTCTTCTGGTGCTTGGTCTCCTGGAGCCCAGCCAGGCTGGCTTTTGCGGAGGTCGTCCTTGGAAGGGAAACATTAGCCCAGTTAATTTTTCATCAGGGTAAGTGCAAAGTTCAAGAGACGTGGGATGGGGCTGGAGGCAGAGGCTGTAATCCTATCAGGGAATTGCCTCACAAACGGACTTGCCAAAGAGTTTTCGTGTGTTTGGAGTGGCTCCCAGGTGGAATACTGGATAGTAACAAACATATGACTTCAGTTCTGATTATTTTTCCATTAGCTAAAGGGTGTTTAATCAACAAGTGGTGAATCTAAAAAGAGTGTTAAAATTGTTCTGTCTTCATTTTACACAGACATAAGGTGTCATCTGTTGAAGGGAGGTGATTGCACTGTGGGGATAAGACAGGATCTAGTCAGGGCTAGAACTGTCAAGAGTGCCTCTGCCTGTAGCTCTGTGCAGCACCTCACACACATGAGCTCTGCCGTGGCACCAGGCTGCGTGGGCTTAGACCTCTAGCTCTACCACTTCAGCTGTGTGGCTTTGGGCAAATCCTCTAACCGCTGTGTGTCAGTTTCCTCATCCATACAATGGGAATAATAATAACACCTACCTCTTAGTAATGCTGTAAGGAATCAAATAACCCATGTCATGAGCCTGCCTCATGTGTATTTTCAACATATATGAACGTGGTTGCTGCTCACTATAGAGTACTAAGCAAAAGGCAGAAGCAATGAGTTCTGTGTACATGAACAAATGGAGGGATCTTAAAAACAGTTCCAAGCGAAAACAGTAACACAGAGAATAAAATAAATAACATGTTACCTATGTTAAAAAAAATGACATGTATATAAAACAACTATATACATTTTGGAAGAAGTCATACAAAAAGATACACACTGAACTACTTCACACCCATTCGCATGGCTATTATCGAAGAAAAAACAGAAAATAAGTGTTGGAGAAGATGTGGAGAAATTAGAACCCTTGTGCTTTGCTGGCGAGCATACAAAATGATGCAGCCACTGTGGAAAACAGGATGGCGGTGTCTAAAAAAATGAAATGAAATTACCACTCGATCCAGCAATTCTACTTCCGGGTATTTACCCAAAAGAAAAGAAAGCAGGGACTCAGATCTGTATTTGTACACCCATGTGTAGAGCAGCATTATTCATGAGAGCCAAAAGGTGGAAACAACTCTATCTATTGATGGATGAAGGATAAACAAAATGTGGCATATATACACAATTAAATACTCAGCCTTAAAAAAGAAGGAAATTCTGTCTCATGCTACCACATGTGATCAATGAATGTTGTGATGAGCGAATCTTCAACCTGTGGATGAATCTTAAAGACACTGTGCTAAGTGAACGAAAGCCAGTCAAAAAATACAAATACTGTATGACTCCACTTACATGAAGCACCTGGGAAGCCAAACTCAGAGCCAGAAAGTAGAATGCTGGTTGCCAGGGGTTGGGGGAGAGGGAATGGGGAAGTAGTGGTTCATGGGTGTGGAGTTTCACTGGAGAAGATGAAAAGCTCTGGAGGTGGAAGGTGGTGATGGTTGTATAGCAGTGTGAATATACTTAATGTCACAGAACCATACACTTAAAAATGGCTTAAAGGCACATTTTATTATGTGTATTTTACCATAGAAAATACACAGGAAAAAAATATGCATTAAGCACAGTAGAATAGGCATTTGAGGGTGGGAGTGCAAGAGGTAAAGGGGAGAATCGGTCAGGGAAATCAGGGATCTGTAAAGATGAGGTAGGGTGTGATGGGGAGTGTGATGGCCTCACCCTCCGCTCCAGAGCTGCAATTGTGCAAAGGGCACAACACATGGATATGGTGAGTCCATATACTGATGGTTCTCTGGTTTGCTCAAAAGACAGCCTTTGGTTTCCAGCACCTTCCAGCCCAGGGATCATGATACCTCACATTTGGAGAACTAAAAGTTATTGAAAACAGGAGGTTGCCTGCCTCTTGGCAAGCCCCAGCAACCCCAGGCTCAGGTGTGTCCCCTCTGAGATCTTAGAGAACTGAGGTCAAGGGACTAATGCCATTTGTGGGTCTGCTGTAAGCCGGGCTCTGAGCTGGGGACTTCAGGATGGGGTCTTATCTGACGCTCCCAAGTTCCCCACAAGAGGGTTGTTACTGTGACTGCTCGGCAGAGCGGGAGCCAGAGATGCAGGCAATTCAGCCGCTGCTCTCTGAATCGGACTGCTGATCCCTGACTGCCAGCCCAGCATTGGCTCCTCTGTCCCTGGAGGCCCCACCAGGGTTCCTGGTCTTGTCGACAGTGTCCCCAGGAGAAGGGGGCTGTGACTGTAGGAGCCGAGTGCAGGCAGTGTCCATGGAAGTGACTTTGAGGGACCAGGTCTGACACGGGGAGAACTGGGGCAGAGGACTGGGCTTCAGGTTTGGCACAGCCCCCTGCAGCTATGTGCAGGCCAGCCCCAGCCAGGGCTGTGGGGCAGGACAGGAAGGGCCTGCAGATACTGGAAACCAGGGCAGGGTTCACAGAGTTCTTTTGAGTTCCCACTCAAACAGCTCCTACCCCATTCAGAAATTGCAGGTCTGGGAGGTGGGGGCCAGGAGAGGAGCCTGGTAGGTTATGGCTGTGTGTGTGTTTGATTTTACCACTGTGTATGTCCTGGTGTGGTCACTCCCTCTGTATACCCAGGTGCTATTGAGATTCAGGTGTGTGTGTGTGTGTGTGTGTGTGTGTGTGTGTGTGTGTGTGTGTGTGTGTGTGTGTGTGTGTGTGTGTGTGTGTGTGTGTGTGTGTGTGTGTGTGTGTGTGTGTGTGTGTGTGTGTGTGTGTGAGTGATACCTCTGTCTGCCCAGGCCTCTGCCTGTCTGTTCAAATCACACTTGATTTTAGTGTCCAGGCCTATATATTTAAGTCCAGTGGGTATATGTTGTGTGTTTACCACTGTGTATGTCCTGGTGTGGTCACTCCCTCTGTATACCCAGGTGCTATTGAGATTCAGGTGTGTGTGTGTGTGTGTGTGTGTGTGTGTGTGTGTGTGTGTGTGTGTGTGTGTGTGTGTGTGTGTGTGTGTGAGTGATACCTCT
Organism: Manis pentadactyla; assembly: GCF_030020395.1. NCBI lineage: Eukaryota > Metazoa > Chordata > Mammalia > Pholidota > Manidae > Manis > Manis pentadactyla. The sequence goes on along the minus strand of NC_080029.1, from coordinate 115,056,578 downwards.
GTCTGCCCAGGCCTCTGCCTGTCTGTTCAAATCACACTTGATTTTAGTGTCCAGGCCTATATATTTAAGTCCAGTGGGTATATGTTGTGTGAGTATTCTCCCTGGGTTCATGTGTTTTTGTGTTTGTATCTTCTGTGTATGTATGTTTGTAGAGGTCACTGAGTTTTCCCTTTCCAATTTTCTGGGATAATAAGAGTCACAAACACAGCTTTGGCTCAAGCCAGGGTCTCCCTCAATCCAGGTTCAGTTTACAGTGTGGACCCAAAAAATAGTGGTTGGAAAATTGTTGGTTCATTATAATTGCATGTATGTTTAAAAGCACATATGTATATGGACAGCCACCTCACAGTGGTGTGCCAAATTGAAAATATAGTTCTATAAAGCCAGTGAGATTATATGTCTTTAGATTATTTTCAATATATTGGCATGCTATTTTTACATTAAAAATGAATGGAATATATGTGTCAAAATTATACCTCAACTTAGAAAAAGCTTTTTAAAAAAAAGAAAGAAAACAATGTGTAGAAGGGAAGTGAAGTCAGGCCTCACCAGCATAAGGAATGTGGTTCCTAGAGGGTGGAAGGGAACAAGTTTTGGCTCTTTGGACCGTCTGCCCAGGTCTGAGAAAGTGGCTGGGGCTCCAGGGGGCCTGTGAGTGCTCCCCAGTAGTCAGGCCCTGGGTGTGTAAAGGGAGAGGCAGAGTCCTCACCTCTCAAAAGCACACACACATCTAGAATACTCTGCCCCTTGTATCAACCCAGCATCTGGAAACAAACGTCCTGTGGTTAACTCAGACATCGAAGGGATGAAATAACCTTTAAAGAAACAAGGGTTTATGAAATAACCCTTCTCCCAAGCAACTCAACCTAACCATGGGGAGGGACACCAGCTTCAAGATAGCGGACTTTGGTTGGTTATTTTGTTACAAAAATGAAGTGCTTTCACTGTAGGAAAATGTTTTAAAAGTTATAATAATACGGATAATAAGAAAGAAATGAAGTACCGACCTGCACTGCGGCACTTTGGGATCATAATGCTAAGTGGCAGAACAAGTCACAAAGGCCACATATGTCTATGAAATGCCCAGAATAGACCAATCACTAGAGATAGAAAGTAAATTGCTGGTTGTCAGGGGCTGGGGGGAGGAGGGGTAAAGGCAGGGTTGCCAGGGGTTGGGGGAGGGGTAGAGGTGGGGTGTGATGGCCAGTGGGTACAGAGTTCCTTTCTGGACTAATGAAAATGTTGTAAAATCGATGATGGTGCTGATTGTACAACAGTACTGATCTGCTCATTTTTAAGTTGAGTGATAGCCAAATTTTATCTCAATAAAGATATTTTTAACATAATAATAAAGACAAACACATGTTGAGGTCTTGGGATTGTTAGGCCCTGTTCTAAGCACTTTACACACTTTACACAGATTAGATGAACTCAGTTTGTATAACTGCCTGTGGCTGTTATCATCATCCCCATTCCAGAAGAGGACACTGAGGCATGGGGAGGTGACAGCAGTGAGTGACCTTACTCGGACGGTCAGGCAGCCTGCTACACAGCCCGTGGCTTTAACCATGAGGAAGACGAACACCGACTAACTAGAGATAATTATACTGCAGTCACCTGCTTTTTCATTGAACGTATTGTGAACATCTTTCTGTGTCAATAAATATACATTTACTACTTCATTTTGAATGACTGTAGAGCCTTCTGTCACATGGCTCTATCACAGTTTATTAAACCAGTTTCCCACAATTGGACATTTAGGTTGCTCCCAATTTTATTTGGTATTATAGAAAGTGCTGCCTTCTGCACATAGCATTTGTGTACATCCCAGATTATTTTCTCAGAATAAGTCCCTAGAAGGAGAATTGCTACGTTGGATGCCGTTACCAAATGGCCCCCTGAAAAGCTACTGCACCAGCGGGGCCTCACCACACTGGCTTTGTGAAGTGAGGTTGCAGCTGGACAGATTCTTTTATCCTCACCTAGTCATCATTGCTCCATTCAAGGGGAACAGAAAGCTGAGCTTTAGCCATGGCTTTTTTGTTTTCTTCTGAAATCAACCAATGAAAAAATGTCCCTGCTAAAAGACCTCTCAGCATGGAGCATAGAGTTGCAGAGGGTAAGGGGTCATAGGGTGTTGGCAGACAGAAAAAAACATGTATTTTTCAGACCTCTTTCCCTGCCCTCTCTTAGGTGTTTGTTTCCTGAAGCCAAGCACTTGCCTCTTTTCTTTTACATCCTCTTCCTGGGTGATCGTACTCCCCCTCGAGTCTCATCTACTCTTGATAAACTAAAATCAAAGTTTCCAGCCCAAACTCTTCTCCAGCGCTCCAGGCTCAAACCGGACATTCAATGCCCGCAATCATCTCAAGTTAGTGAACTCGGCAGCCCCTCATGGAGCCCCTTCTCGGCACTCCTTCCTGCAGGGCACCACTGTGGTCCACAGCCACCCAACCAGCAACCTAGAGACTCTTACTCCTCTCTCCCCCAACATCCAATCTGTCTTCAAACCTTGTAGAATCTACTTCCCAACACCCAGCCTCCAACCTAATTCAGACTCCTATCATTGTTTATCACAGATTATTACAATAATTTTCTAATTGTCTCCCTTCTCTACTGGCTGCCAGGGTGAGCATTCTGCACACATCGAATCTGCATCTCCCCTGCTTTTTAGTAAATGCCTTCAATGATTTGCCAGTGTCTACAACAGCACTTTTCATAGACATATAATGAGAGTGACATAAGTAATTTTAATTTTTCTTGAGGCTGCGTTAAATAAAAGAAAAAAGAAACAGGTAAAGTTAAGCTTAGTAATATATTTTATTTATCTACCAGAGTATCATGTCAACATGTAATCAGCATAGAAATCATCTCTGTTTTTACATTTGTTTTTGTACAAAGTCTTTGATCTCTGGTATGTGTCTTACACTTCCATCTCAATCTGGATGGGCCACATTTGAAGTGCTCAGTAGCCACAGCGGCCAGTGGCTACCCTGTGGAGAACACAGGTCTAGAGAACAAGAGTCCAAGGTCCTTCCAAGGGATGGAGGGCACTGGCTGGCCTATCTTGGCCTTATCTCTCTGGCAGTGCCCACATCACATCTTCTCTCAGGCTAACTGCAAATGTTACTGATTCTTTCATGCCGCCTGCCTTTGCTCATGTTATTCCTTCTTGCCTTCTGTGTCCTTCCCACCCCTTCAGTCTCCACACCACTTTCAACAAACACCTCCTCCTCATCCAAGACGAGGATCAGACATCACCCCCTTCATGAAGACTTTTCTCCTCTGACCCCCAGGGTAGGACTAAGCCCCCACTCCCCCCTGTTCTGTGCTAATACCCAGAACCCATTTGTGCATTTATTTGTTTATTTAACTAACCCATTCATTATACTAGATTTTAAAAGTCAAGGACCTTGTCTCCTTTTTCTATCCCCAACACCTATGCCCAGGGACATCGAAGGTACCCAATAAATGTTTGCTGGATGAATTATTAGTAATTAGAAAACAGAGGCCCAGAAAGATTAAGTGATGTGCTGAAGGTCTCATAGCTCACATGTGGCATCTTGACTCACACTGCAGGCTCTCGGCCGAGTGCTCATTTGGCCAGTGGGTTAAGGGATGTCAGAAAGCCTATTCCACATGGTAGGCAGGGAAGGATTTATGAGAAGATTGGTTTGAGGTGCCAGTTGCTAAGATCCAGGAAACCTGGACCTCCTGCTGTTTCTGGTTTGGATTTAGCTTTAGTTGCACCGTATTTTATTGTCCTCAAATAGTTACTAGGAAATGACCGGGGCCAAAAGAAACAGAGGGCAGGCAGGGTACAGGGTGATCCCCAGCTCCCAGCTCCCAGACCTCACTCACAGATGCAGAGGAGCTTGGGGAAGAAGTTCCCCTGAAGTGCTTGGAGCCTGGCTCAGTGGCAGGAGAGCTGACTGGCTGGAGGCCCGGCATCTGGAGGGTCTGGTTCTACCCATGCGCCTGCTGCTTTCTTGCAAGTTATTGACACGCCCGGTCTCAGCTTTCTCGCCTGTGAAATGAAGGTTTGGGCCGGCCTTGGGTACTATAAATACAGGACTCAAGGACCCTCCTTTGCGTTACAAATGGCAGACATTGCAAACAGATACTGGATTCCTTCCTGCCTTGGAATCTTATCATTCTTGTAGTTGAAGCCTGTTTGCTGTTGAGACTCTCCCAGCTCTCCCCTTCTAATTCCACGACGGAGACACATTCCTCTGGTCTTCGGGAATCCCCTAACTGGATGCAAATGACTGTGGGAGAGCGGCACTACAAGTTCTTGTCAGCTTTCATCAACAGCTCAATTCTCAGCGCCTGATCCTGCCAAGGCCACCCAGGGAGCGCAGGGGAGAAGGGGAGGAGAAGAGGTGGCAGAAAGAAAGGAAGTCCAGGGCCCACCGGGGGTGCCATGACCACCGTTTCACTTTCGTTGGTCAGCCTGTGGGGCCCATTGCCCTGGCATCCATTGCCACACTCGTTCAGGGCATTTTATAGGAGAAATGCCACCAGAGAATTCTCCTGCTGTTGAATAGCATGCCATTTAATTCAGGAGCCAGAAAAAAGGAGTTCTGTTCCCACTGACATGGAAAGATAGAGCAGGAACTCGTCTATCTAATGAATGTCACTAAGTGTCCAGGATGGTACTTGACACAAAGCAGTCCTCAATATTTGAATCAATGAATGTAAAATGAATGCACATGCACACTAACAAATGAACACCCTCCGTCCTTGAAGCTTAGCTCTGTAGGGTGCAGCTGACATGGACTCATATTTTCATAATTCTCTCTCCTCTACTCAGATTTTTCCAACTGAGGCCATATTACCTCAGCTTGATATCTAACATACAATGATACCCTCGCCTTCAAATTCAAACCCCACTTTCTGTGATTTTGTGGTGTGTTGTGCATTCATTAAGTTCATTTTTGCCAATGCTGTTATTTTTTAAGCAGATCTAGGCCAGTTTTATGTAAGAATGTGTTACCCATACAATGCATCTGTTAGGACTGCAGCAGGAAAATCTAAAATCCCTCTATGTCATCTTCTGTGAAGTGTGGGGTTCCAGGCCCAGTATTCCAGCCTTTTGGTTCAAGGTTAGGAACTGAGCCTTCTATGGGAAACCTGTCCATATGGATCCGTCAGCATCAGAGGTCAGTCTACACCTGGCCAGATGTGGAGACTCCAAACACAGATATTACTTATGAGAGGGAACAAGGTGTTGTTTTGTGCTGTCCTTTCAGACTGGAACTAAGGAAGGTTGCTGAGCCCATGCACATTCTCTGTGTGTGTGTGTGTGTGTGTGTGTGTGTGTGTGTTCATACATGTGCATGCATGCGGGCTGGCACAGGCTGGGCCCACACCCCAACACAGTACTGATTGGACTCAGTGCTCTTCTGGGAAGTGCTCACACCTCATTCAATTTAGAAGTCATGGGCTGAGCCCCTATTATGCCCAAGGCCCCCTTGGCAGACCAGGCAACCCAAGAGGCAGAACAAGTAGGAGCTTAGGCCAACAGCAAAGCCACCCCCATCCCATCCCACTCTCTGCCCAAGGAGAGAAGTTCAGCTTCCTTGCATTTATCCAGGATTTTGCAGTTGGAATCTCTAGAAGGAATCTATTTTGAGTTCGGCACACATGGATAGGTGGCACTTTTTCAGTGTTAGAATTGAACACTTAGAACTGTTTTTGTTTGAATTTCATTTGAGGAGGCTGAATCTCTCAGGGCGTCTCAGTCTTTTCCCAGCCCTGTCCTAGTGGCAGTCCCTGTAGGCGTGCAGAGGGGAGCAGACAAGGTCTTCAGAGCGAGGCCCACACAGCCTCTCCAAGCTCCATTCTGTCATCTCAAGGTGATAAAGAGGAGCAAGGGATCCCTGTGACCACATGCCCAGGCACTGCAGTTGCAGAGCCCCGGGCAGATGCCATGCGCAGTAGGGACCAACCCCATCATGTCCAGGGACAGGAGGTGGCCTCCTAGAAACCTTCCTCTGAAACCAAGCCATGCTGATCCAGGGGTCAGGGGCTAAGTCTCCCCTTCTAGCTCTGCCAGGAATGCCATTGAGATCTTATGTCCAAGAGTCCTCTGGCAATGTAAACCCCAATTTCCGTGGCTCATGGTTGAGTCCCCATTGCCACCTCAAGCACATCACAGAGCTTCTCTGAGAGGTAGGCCCTCACCTATAAAATGACACAATAAACACACCTGAGAGAGTGGACATGAAAGCCTTTGAAAAGCTACAAGGTGGTGGGCCAGGATCCACTGCTTTTAGCATCATCTCGCTTCCCAGCACCCACCTGAGTCCCTACTCCCTGCACGATAGCAATAACATCCGCTGCACGATGCCAGATGCCAGGCACTGAGCTGATTTATGTATATCCTCATTTACTTAGCAGCTCCTTAAACTCCTTCTCTGATCCCAGGGCCTTCCTAGGAGAGGTCCAACTCCAGAAGCTGAACAAATTTAGCCAAGTGTGGGGAGAGATCCAGGTTTTGATTCAAGCACTCATTTTATATAAGGCCTGAGGATAAAACACAGCTCCCTGCCCTCATGGGCATCTTCCCGTTCCTCAGGAGGGTCCAGTGGGGAGAGACAGGCTATGGGAGAGAGAGTCCCTGGCTGCTTGGAGCCCACTCACTCGCTTCACCAGGCTCAGGTGGGTTCTGCCTGACCTCCAGTGGGACTCACTGACCCGGGCAAAAGTGTCCCCCCCCCGACTTGAGATGGAGCGTGAGGTGCCAGGAAATTAATTTTTGGATTTTACTGAACTGGGTCAAAACTTTACTTCCCCATTCATTTTACCAGGTTAAGATACAATTCCAGTGTGAACTAACTTCCCCATCCCTGGGCTATGCTATAGCAAATAACTTACTTGTGAGTAATGTGGCCATGTTGGTGCAGAGTTTATTTAGATAAGGAAAACAACCCCAGGCCTCCTGGGTGGAGCCACTCAGCACTGCAGAGCCAGCCCTGCTTCCCGGGCTGCCTGGGAGGGCCAGGCCTTCAGGCTCCTGGGGGGGACCTGGAGGGCTGCTGAAGAGCCCACCTGCCCCCAGATGTGGCTGGGTCCTGCTGCAGGGAGTAAAGGTGGGGCTTGGCAGGTGGAGAAGCTGAGAGCTGGATGCTGAGAACAGCTGTCACTCGCCAGTTGTGTGGCCTTGGGTGAGGCACCTCCACCCCCTAGCACAAGTTTCCCCCTCTTTGAAGAGAGGTGGTCTGGGGGTTAAAAATAATAGCATCTTCCCCACAGAAGGGTAGTGGGGCTTGAAAGAGACCCTGTAAGGGAAAGCACATTGTAAACTACAGAGGGCAATGCATGCACAGGTTAGTTAAAAATTAATGTTGGGATGAAGCTGTGTTTCCAGGCCACACAGTGGAATGGGCACAGTGCCGAGCTTCAAGGGCATGCATCCAAGTCCCGAATCTGCCACCCACCAGTCATGTGACCTCAGGTCCCTCCCTGAGCCTTTGTATTCTCCTCTGTGAGGTGGGAATAGTCACTCCCCCACTGCGTACCCCTCAAGGCTCTGACTGGCTGGTTCGGAGGGGAGGATAGATTGAAAGTGTTTGGGGAACTGTTTGAAATGTGTAGATATGAGATGACTCTGGTGCCAAGTTATTCAAAGGTTATTCATCAATGAGCCCGTCCACAAATGCTTACTGGGCCTGACAGTGAGGACACAGAAATAAAGAGGTGAGCTGGAGAAAAGACAAAGAAGGGTGGACCGTGATAACAGTGCACAGTAGGGGAGGAGCAGACTGGTTTGGGCTGAAAGGAGAATCACTCACCTTTGCTCAGTTGACGCAGTACGATTGTTCCTATAACACTGGTGAACAATGCCCTGGCTCAATTTCTTGTTTTCAGACTTTTTTTTTTTAAAAAAGCAGAACCCAGTTGTCAAATACAGAGTTAAACAGAACCCCAGGTCATAACATAAATCTGCTCTGGCTAAAACGGGTGGGGGGCAGAGCCAGGACTACCCTGCACCCCCACTGCATCCACCTGCCCATCTGTCTCCCCAGTCCTGTTCCAGCAGCCCTGAGGCACCTCCTCTCAGGGCTGAGCTTCTCCAACTCTAAAACCACAGCCTCCTCTGGGAGGTATGCATCCCACAGACCCTCTTACACAAGCAGGCACCTGCACAAGCCTTCACAGAAGCATTACTTGTGCTGATGAGCACTGGAAATGACCAAATGTCCATCAGCAGGAACAAGGGTAAGCAGATAGTATTGTATGGACACAGTGTAATTAACTTGGCTCTGGTGAAAGTAAATGAGAGCTACACATATCAACAAAGATTAATCTCAAAAATGCACTGTTGAGTGCAAAAACCAAGTTTCAGTACACGTCAGCACTCGCCAGTTAGTACTATGTTATTATATATTATTTGTATACAGTCTAAAAATATACAAAGCGATATTGTGTATGCTTAGTGACATATTACATGTAGTTAGAATATAAAGATTGGCATGAGATATAATAAAGCTTCTATAGGAAAACACAGGGGAATGTCTTACTGACCTGGGGTTAGGCAAAGATTTCTTAAACAGGGTACAAAAAGAACTAATCATAAAAAACAATAGAAGTGGAAAAAATTGATAAGCTGGACTTCATTAAAATTAAAAGCTATTCAATAAAAGAGACAATGAAGAGATATGTAAAAATAATACAGAGAGTAGGAAGTTATGTTCAGGACAAATATCTGATATTATCCAAAATATGTAACAAACTCCCAACAAGTCAATAAGAAAAAGATAATTCAATTTAGAAAAAAAATCAAACTTGAGCAATCAATTGAACAGGAGGATATCCAAAGGCCACTAAGCATGTAAGAAGGTGGTCAACATCCTTAATTATCAGGAAAATGCAAACTAAAATATAATATCATACCACTTATACTCCCATCAGGATGGCCAAAATTTGAGACTGACACCACCAAGTATTACCAAGGATGTGGGTCAACCAGAGCCCCAGTAAATCACTGGAGGGAATGTAAATTGGCGCAACCTTTGGAAAACTGACAGCATCCACTACTGAAAGTGTGTCAGCATCCCCCAGAAACTTGATTCCTGGTTATATTCCCAACAGAAATGAGACTAGGCTCATTAAAGACATGTGCAAGAACACTTCTATATTCATAACATCTCCAACTGGAAAAAATCCAATCATCCATCCTCAGTGGAATGGAAACATTTTGGTATATTCATATAATACTATATAGCAGTAAAAAAGAATGAACTACTGCTATTTTCAACAATCTTATAGATGAGTCCTGTAGGTGAAGTAAGCCTGATGTAAAACAGGATATACTATGTATCATTCATATGGAGGTCAAAAGCTGGCAAAACTAACCTATGTGATGGAGGTCAGACTAGTGGTACTTTGGGGAGATAGTCATGGTGAAGGGGCAGGAGGGAACTTTCTGGAGGCATGGAAATGACCTCTATCTTGATCCAAGTGGTGGTTCACAGGCATGTGTGTTTGTAAAATTCATCAAGCTGTTTGCTTAAGATTTCTGTACTAAGTGCAAGTGATACATTGGTTAACAACTTATAAAACGAAAAGATGTGTATGAATGGAAATTACTAAGTTTGGGATAAGTACTACATTCTGAAGAATTTCTTATGAGGGAGGGAGACATTACCTGGAGCAGCGTCATGGAGAAGATGAAATCTTTATTGGATCTTAAAGAATACAGGCTGGAGCAGGGCCATTCCAGGAGCACAGGCCAGACAGTGAGAAAGCACAGGAGGCTGTGGCTAGAGTGGAGGATTCTGGACAGGACAGGGCAGAAGGGAGAGGGCCAGCACTCGTGCTGTGGAAACAGGATGGACTTGGGAATCCAGGTTCAAACCCTAACTCACTACAGACAAGCTCTGTGACTGGGGATAGTCACTTACCTTCTCTGAGTCTCAGGTATTCCTTTTATAAGATGGGAATAGCTATGAAGTAATGCGCCCTGGCTGTCTGTATAGTGGCAGTAAATGCAGATATACAGTACTCAAAACACAGAGTGCCCACATCACGATCATGACACTGGGGAACTCTCCTAACGAGGTGCTATTTTTATCTCAGCTGACACCCCAAAGGCCTGAAATAATACAAGAGGTGCCAGGAACCACCACGTCATAAAGGGCCTGGGCCATCTGTGCAGGACAAGCGAAGAGATCGTGGAATATTGTGCCAGCACCTCCACGGTAACAAAAAGGAGTTGAAAGAGGACAGTTGTGAGAAATGCTTGGAAGAGAGTTGCAAGTGTGTCACATTCCCTGGACATGCAGGAGAAGGGCGGAGGCGCTTCAGGAGGACCCTCAGAGAGACTGATATGTGAGCTCGGGACTTGGGGAACCCAGGGACTGATATCGGATGCATGCCTGGTAATCTGAAGGTGAGAGGCTGGTTGGACAGGGAGAGAGGAGCCCTTCTGGGAGGGAGCATCCCACTGTTGCAAGGCCACCAGAAGCCAGATTGGGGTCCCTTCCACTGTAGACCACGCGTGGAAGTGGGAAGCGACCCTAACAGAGCGGTGCTCCGGGGAAAGCCCTGGGCTGGGTGGGTGGGATGTAGTGGAGGGGAGAGAGGCATGGCCCACAGCAGGGCACCACCACCACCGGTACGGATGCCCGAGCAACACCACACCTTCCCGGTGTTGGGGGGCCTTTCCCGCCCCTTCGCCTCGCCTTGACCCTGTGCCTGCCCTTCAGGGGCCAAAGCCGCAGCCAGTGGGGCAGAGGCGGAGTGAAGAAAGCCAACTACAGAGGAGAATAGCTTTAATTAGATCAGAGCGTGGAATTTTGATATTAAACTACACTAGATTTTCCACGTACTGAGGCAAGACTGTCCTGAAGCCTGAAAGGGCCTGCCTGAGATTTTATTTAGGGATGGGAAGGAGAGCAGTCTAAAAAGAACAGAGAAAAAGAAGCAAAGTTGACTTCTGTCTGCATGTCGAATCCAGCTGGAACCGTAAAATGGTTACATCTGTGTAAAAGTGCCAGGCACATACGAGGTGCACCCACTATTTGCCCTGGCCCGTGGGAGAAGCTGCTTCCCAGGCAGTCTTGGCCTTGTTCCAGGCTCAAGAAGTGCCTCCCACTCCCAGGAGGGCCTTGCTGGGCCTCGGAGGCTGACAAGGAAAAAACTCCCCTGTGAAATGTTGCCTCAGCCTCTGGAATTTACACTCGCCCCACTGCAGTCTGCTGAACATTCCTGCCTGAAATTCCAGTCGAACCATGAAACAAATACTTCGAGAAGGCCCCGGGACTGGCAGGCGCTGGCAGGCCTCTCCCAACTTCCGAACGGCTGTCAGAGGCTGTGACCTCACTTCCTTAGCCTCCTCCAGCGTGGGCCTCCCCGGCCGTCCTAGAGGCTATGTGGCCAGGACAGCAGCAGCTGCGGCCGTGAGGGCCTTGCTCAGACCACTGTGCGCTGCTGAGCAAGGGTTGCGTGAGCTGCTGCCATCACTCATTCCCTGCTTTGGAGAGTCACACACCCGTGGCTCCAAGTTGAATGCACAGGAGAAATTCCCCTTTCCGGGAGAGCTGGGGGGACGTGGATGTTCTATGGGCTCAGCCCGCTGATTAAAGGGAGGAAAGGAGCTGCCATTTATTGGGTGTTCCCTGTGTACATACTAGGCCCTGTGCTAGATGCTTTCATGGGCTGTCTCACACTCATGAGAACAAACTGCGTGAGCAGATGGATGAGGAGGGATGCTCCAGGGGTAAGAAGACTGGCAAGTGGTGGAGCTGCATTTTCCACGTCCTTTCCACAGCATTCTGCTACTCTGAGACTGGTAACAGTCTCACTTTACTCTGCTCCACAGCTTCTGTACATTCAGGAGTTTCAGGACTTTTTGGGTTTTTTTTTCTGGCATAGAATACTGAATGGAGTATTACAGTGCTAAGAGACCAGGGCTGGGCTTAGTTTGCCTGAGCGCCATGCTTGTGAGCTGTGTGCCCACAGAAGAGTTATTTAATATCTCTGAATCTCGGTTTCCTTATCTGTAAGGAAAAATAATAATAATAATAGGACCTTCCCCATTGCCTTGTGAAGACGGCATGTGATCATATGTGGGAAACACTTAGTCCAGAGCTTGGTACATTGTATGTGCTCAGTAATTATTGCTTGTCATTACTCTACTACAACCTAGTGAGGGGCTGGGATGAACTATAGTTACCCATGTTAAAAGATGATTAGAACTCTGAGCTTCAAAGGTTAGGTGGTACCCAAGGTCACACATGGCCACTGAAATGGCCCTTCTCCATGGCCTCTGGATTCCCTCTCAAGGGTCCCCTCTCACTTCTGAAGACCTCCCATGGGATTTCAAGTATTTGCTAACTCACTCTCCACTCAGAGCCTGCACACGGGGGAGGCACTGAGCCATGTGCAGATGTGGAGAGGCATCTGCAGGTGGCCAGTGCTGCAGGCCACCAGAGAATGCTGGCTCTATGTGCTCTGGGAAGCAGTTTGCAGGGGTGGGAAGAGGTGGCTGCTTGGAATAGACAAGAAGTGTAGAAGGCCCCTTAGGCAAAGTATTTTCCCCCACTTCTCTGCCCTGAGCCATGCAAGACTCCCTCTGTCCTCAAAATAAAGTTCTTAACATAGTTTCATGTCATGTTAAAATTTTTCCTAGCTCCTTCCCAATTTGATCCCATGAAGCATTACATTGAGATTCTCTATCCTTTCTCCCTGGGTCACTCTCTAAACACACTCACTCTTGCACACCAAAAGCTCAGTTCTCTCCCAGGTCAGGCTGGGGACCTCTGCTCTCCTCCTCAAGCGGAAACCAGCCCACATCTGGGCATCTGGACAACTGCGCCCTGGACTCTGGGAACAGTAGCAAATCTACAAGCCAGCAGAGGAACCCAGCTCAGTCTGAGTAAAAATAACCCATCAAATCAATTACAGTGGCAGAACCAATTAGGGGGACCGTAGGGGGAAAAATATGCAGTGTTTAACTTAATCATCTTTCTGTTCCAATGGCTGCATGATTAAGGGAAATGATTATTACATAACTGATATTTCTACTCTTTGCCCCTTCTCTTCATAAAGAGAAGCCCTTAAATTTCATTTTCCTTCAAGGTGGAAGAAAAGACAAAGGCAAAAAAGAAGATTGTTTCTGAACTTGCACGAACGGTAAGAGAGAAAGTCTAGGACCCTCTACTGTGAGTAAATACATTCACATTATTCATTAGCAATGTGACTCTAGGCAAGTCATCTTTCTTCTGTGATTCCTCATCTGTGAAGGAAGGGACTCGGACTTGGTGATCTCCAAAGGCCATCCTTACAAATTCTGACATTCTATTACCTAGGACAACTTGGACTCTCAAATCCTGCAGGGTCACGATGGCATCTTATTTATCTTTCAGTGACCCTATTGTTCCTTGCATGGCATTTGTATACTCAGGTGCTCAATAAATACTTGCTGAACTGAATTAATTGTCACACTCTTTCTTTCCTATCTCTGCAATACTTGCTAGGCACTGGAAGATAAGTAGCCAAGCAATAGAAAGATCAGGCATATTTCTGTTTGAGGCATGTCTCTAAAAAATGCCAGAGACTTGTGTGACAGTTAGGTAACTGTCACAGGCAGCAGATGCCCCGAGAAGAGAGAGAGTTCTACCCCAAGGGTGGTCATGAAGCACTTGCTGAAGGAGGTGAAATTTAAGTTGGGGCCTGAATTAGGAAGGATGCATTAGGTGAAAGATGCTCGGGGTATTTGTAGGAATGGCCTCTTCAGAAGTGGGGAGGGAGAAAGCCTGACAGCAATGAGAGTTTCTATTGGAAAATGAAGGAAAATCAGATATCTTGGAACCAGACTATGGACAGCTTTGGAAGCTGGGGTGGGACAGTGGGTCAATTATCTGCATGCAATGGGAGGGGAAGGTGGGATGGAGTCTCTAAGAATACCACCTTCTCCTCTGGCCAGGGGATGAACTTGCCATTCTGAATAGTGAGAGATAAACTCTGGTGCCAGCCCCTGGGCACAGTCTAGAGGAGGGGGAAGGAGCCAGGGGGTGGTCATTGAGCACAGAAGATGTGGTCCTTTTGTTTTGCACATCATCCCGAGGCCCTAAATTCACCTACATGCTCAAGGGTACACTTGCAACTTTTTAGGGCTGGAGGAGACTTAAAGATGAATGATCACAGCAGGTGCAGTCAGTGCCCTCCTGCTACCTGCTCAGCACTCACGCCCACACTGAAGGGTGCCTGCGAGTACACGGGGCAAAGCCCAAAGTGCCCAAGAGCCAGTGCTCCTGGGAACAGCCCTCTAGTAACAAAGGATGAGGACCTGGTGACTAAATCCCCAGGTCTTCACCCCATAGGCAGGGTGACTCCAAGGGGTGCTCCCACACTCTCTCCAGAGTCTCCACCAGGCCTGAGCCCCAGGTGCCCATGGTGATGACCTGCCCAACAGCATGGCATGTATTGGCTCCCTTCCCCCTCTGTCTCACTTCCACACCCCTTGACCCCAGTTTCTGGGAATCGCCTCTCAAATGAACTACTTAAATTTAAATCCTTGACTCAAGGTTAGCTTCTGGGGAAACCCAAACCAAAGCAATTAATGAACCTCCCTCATTTTATAACTGGGGAAACTGAGGCCCAGAGAGGTGGAGGTGGTTTGCTCATGGCCATCAAAGCCTCCAGCCCAGTTCCCTGCCCACTAGCCCAGACCCACTGTAGTTCAGGGCTCCCTCCCCTCTGCTCCTCCACTGAGGATCTCCAAAGTCGGAAGTCAGAAGTAGAAACTATTCTTCCACTCCTATTTGAACAGAAAACAAAAGGCCTCAGCAAGAGGGGAGAGGCAAGGGTCTGAGGCTCCCAGATGTGGCCCTCTTTATCCTGGAAAATGTGTGCTGTTGTCGCTGTGGTAACCAGGGCAGCCACCCTGTTTATCTGATTTCAGCAAAGCAGCCGCATCCTTTCGTTCAACTACTGGGGCTTAAATGGCATGTTTGCAAAGTGGAGTGATTAGCCCTTAAAAAAAAGGAAGGGGTTGGTGTTAGTTTCTTCCCCAGGGAGAGGGACATGAAGCTTGGGGTCTTTCCACATCAACATTAAAGAAGTGTGATATCCACAGAAATGACTTTACAGGGGCCAGAGCAATTCCACATAAAGATAGCACTCAGAAAATGGAGTGAGATGGATAGAGTGGTGCCTTTTAAAAGTAAGCAAATACATCTTATAATGGTGAAGCTGTTTATTGTGAAAGGGATCCAGGGGGAATATCACCAAGGAACAAAGACATTTTCTGTCTCTTTAAATAACTCAAGGCAGCTTGACATCTTAGTTAACAGAGGAACAAAGATATTGTGTGTTCAGGGAAAGGAAACTATTTTTCTCTTGAAAAGAAAGCAGATGTTATCACCTAGCTCTGGAGAAGTTTGAGGAACCTAAGCACAATTGGTCACTTTTCCAGGCTCAATAAACACTGCTTTGATGTGCTAACAACCCCTAATGAAGCTGGCCTGTTACATGAGCTAACCTTCAGGTCACAGATTGTTATGACTACCTTTCTGTGTATGGAACGATAAACCCTTTAGCAAATCATTCTGCTCCTGCCTTGCCATGGCGTATTTGTGAAGGGCTAATTGCAAATTCATCCAGCCATCCACTCATGCATCCATTCATTCGGAAAATTCATTATTTTTACTAGGTGGTTGAAGGAAAAAGTATATGCAGATGATGGATTAAATTGGTCATACTTGTAATACGAAAGGTAAAAAAAGTGGCCAAGAACATTAGCATCACTGTTGAAGCAGGGAAATATCACTGCGGCCCGGGGAAGGAAAAGGAAGATTTCAATGAGAATGAGTATCTGTTTCTCTGGCCCTCGTATGTTTTGGGGAGAATTTGAGTAAATAGATGGGAAGACAGCAAAGGCCAAAAACAAGGTAGGTTGGCTGGGGCACGTGATACATGACATGGAGTTGTTGGCAAAGAAGCTGGAAAGATAACTTGAGTCTCAGTTTAGAGGACCTGAAATGTCATGCAAAGAAGTCTAAGCTTTTTCCTAAGAAATAGGGAGCCATTGAATACTAAAGATCACACTGGGGAGGAAAATTGAGCTCGAGATGGTTGCCTACTTCCTCCAAAAGGCAGTAGTTAATATCTCTGACACAGCATTGATCTGATGAGATGGTTATGAAGTCTATTCACATATCTGGCTAATTTATTGGGCAAGGGGTAGGAGAGAGAGAAAGGAAGGGAGTGAGTTATTAAAGATTTCAAATTGCAAAATACAAGAGGAATTTCTCAAATGGGTCAGACAGCAAGGACACAGTGTCCTTGCTGGGAACCAAGACCCAGCTGCTACGCTGGTCTGGTGCATATGATAGAATTATAACAGTACCTGTTTGAGCTGCTGTTAAAATACTGCTGGGCTTTCCCCATAAAATAAACCCTTAGATGCTTAACATTTATATAGCTCATCCACAAAACTTTTGCTTCAGGCTGGACCTTGGCCTGTTACTACCTTAATTAATTTGTTTTTTTCCGGCATCCCTCCAAAATCTATCAGAGGGAGCAAAACTTTAGCAAAGTCTCTTGCGTTTCTGAATTATTTGGATTTTTCTCCTTTCACTCCTCTGAGGCCAGACTTTGAAAATGTATGTCTCAGTCAATACTCTCTTAAGCAGAAAGCTCAGGGAGTGGGTGACACAGGGTAGTGAAATTTCCTGGGTAATGGAGGATCTGTTGATAAAAGTCAATGTGTTTCAGTCTTCTTTGTGGCTTCTACTTATTAAAACAATTTCTGAGTCCACTTTTTCTGCCCTCCGATTGTGATTAAATGGATCCCTGTTGAAGAGCGTTCTTGCAGGCCACAGAGGAGTAGTGTGGTCATCCGTAACCTCAGGCCAGGAAGAGAGAAGGGAATGGAGAGATGGAGAATGAGAAGGACCCGGGTCAACCATCCCTGACCTTGTGGCTGCAGGGCACCATGGGAACTGAAGGCCTGCTGCCACTGCATCCCTCCCTCCCCATCCATCAAGCCTCCATCTGTCACAAAATCCAACTGAGGAAGACGGGTCAGAATTGTGGCATCATCATTTTCTTGCCTAACGTTCACTTGACTTTCACAAGGAAAAGACAGATGTTGGGAGAAACACTGTTAAGGGGATTTGTTTTAAACGGCGACTTCCAAGGGACATTGTAGGGGTCTGGACACCCTGGGTCAAATACTGTATCAGCAAGAACAGCACCCCTGAGCTGGAAGAGTCATTTCTCATCCTGGCTCTACTATTCATTACCTGTGTGGCCTTGGGCAAGTGGCTTCCCCTCTCTGGGCCTCATTATTTGCCTCTATAAAGGGAGTGGGCTGGGATGAGGTCTGTAGGGTCCCTTCCACGTGGCTCTAAAGTTGAGATAATAATGTTTTTTTGCTCACCTCAAGGAGGTGAGCAAAATAAAAAATGATTGGAAATACTTGGTAAACTATAAAACCCTATGTAATAGGGAGAGGTAAATCTCTGTGAGAGGCTCCCTTCAGTAGCCAGGAACTGTTGATGCAAACCAGGTGTTGGTGTGATCAGATCTGAGGGAAGGCTGGGTAGGGAGCCCTGTGGCCTAGGGGAGGGGAGGAGAGAAGTAAGGGGGGCAGCCTGGCCTCCCAGAGTCTCCCATCAGGCAGGGCCCCCCCATTCCACTTTCAGTCTCTGCTCCCAGCGGGCTGCACGCACCCCACCCCATCCTTTGCCCTACTCATGCTCTTATGCTGTGAGCACCTCCCCCATTCCTGTGATTCTTCTGCCTAGTTCCTCAGACATCCCTGGCAGGAAGCAGGCAGATATCTTCCTCATGCCCCTGCTCAGATAAGAAACCGAGTCACCTCCAGAGAGAGGTTAGGTGATAGGCCCTAAGTTCCTTGGCAAACCACAGTCCTAACTAGACCCTGGTCTGTGGTATTGTGGGAAAATCATGGGCTCTGAAAGCAGAGAGTTCTAATCCCTGCTGGGCTGACTCCTTCACCAGCTGTGTGACCTTGGGAAACTATTGAACTTATTTGAACCTCTCTTGCAGACAATTCTCAGAGGCCTTCTGTATGCTTCTCAGGAGGATCCAGCTGTGCCGAGCCCCTCTTTGCCCACAGCCACGAGCTCAACGGCACCCTTCATAGTGGACAATGCCTGGCACTGGAGAGGCACTTACAAATGGCAGTTGCAGCTGAGGCTGGGAGGTGCACTGTTTTTCAGATGGCTTCCACCGAAAGCTCTGAAAAGCTCTTTCCTCCACCCCACCTGCCCCAGCAGACCTTATCTGTAGAATGGCCTCCTCCCTGAAGTCCCAGCGGACTCCCACACAGCTTCTCTTCACTCTCCCAGGCCTTGACCTTGAGGCTCAACCATTCTCATGAGCTGGTTTGGGCAAATACACAAATCTGGGACATCATCCCTCCTCAAAGGTGCAGGCAAGTTTTCAGGAAGTAGAACTCAGAGGCAGCTTTACTTTAGCCAAGAGGGCTGTGGTTTGGTCTCTTGGGCTTGGGGTTTAACTGAACCTTAAGACACATTTGGCAGCTGTGGGAAACCTCTGCTCTGTGTCCCCAGCTGGACAATGGGGGCCATTTATAACTTTGCACATGGAACGAGAACATCTGGTTCAAATAACACACATACACACACACCAACGGGAACACATTACAACAGAGACAATCACTCTTAAACTGAATGTACTCTCCCTCCTCTCAATTCAAGGACCACGGGAAACAATAAGACACAAGCCCTGGCCTCGAGGAAAGGTAGAATTCATCTCATCTACCACGGCTTGCTTTAAAGTTCGTGATCTGAGATGGAGAGTAACTGTCTAAGGTCACACAGCAAGTGAGAGACAGGAGTGGTACCTGAATCCACGTGGCCCAACTTGCAAGCTGAGCCTTTCCCCTGGCTTTGCATGCACATTTCTGTTCCACCGAGGGGAGAAGAAAGTAAGCCCTCTGCCCTTTTGGGTCTGGAGGACAGAAAGAGGCACCCTCTCCCGCCAAGAGGCCGGAGGGTTCAGGGTCCCCAGCCAGCAGATGGCTATTCATCACATGCAGCAAAGCCATCTGTGCAACCAGGCCTGACGCTGCACTTAGGGAGCCCCCAGAGTCAAGGAATGTGCGGGGCCTCTCCACGACCGGCCAGGCACGGGACACACACCCCAGGGCGCGCAGGTGGCGCAGGTGCTGCGCGGGCCGTGCGGCGGGCGGGCGCCCCTGAGTGCGCATGCCCGGGGCAGAGCGGTCCCCGGGCCGCCGCACCGCGCGGCCTTTGCCTGAGTGAGCGCTTCGTCTGCGGAAAACAGCTGCGCGGGCCGGGCGTTTTTTTCTCTTAGTTTGTTCTTCCTTCTCGATTTCTCTGATTCTCCCTCTTTTGGGCGTCCTTCCATTAGGGTGCTGCTGCTCTAGGGCCCCGCATGGATTTTCCCCAGGGAGACGACTGCGTAAAGGCGTGCAGCCGCCTGCCCCGCCGTGTCTGTCTGTATTCGTTGTAGCATCGGTGGTTCCTGCGGCCCCGAGGGAAGAGAAACCTCCCTTCGTGGCTTCCCTTTCCCGTCTTCCCGGAAGGCTCTGCCCCTGCCCTCTGCCTACGTGGGCCACTCCTTTGAAGCAGCACGCCTGGGCCTCGCAGCGAGGGGAGGGAGGTTGAGGGATAAGGGGTCTGCGAGCCACAGAGGACTCAAGGGCGATGCCTACATCCTTTACCTGAACAGCTAGAAGGATGGAGTTGCCATTAGCGGAGATGGGGAAGGGGAGGGTGACAGGTTGCGACAGAGTCAAGATCAGGAGTTCCGTTTTGGACATATTTTATAGTTCCTGTTGGACACTGAAGTGGGACTTCTCAGAAAGCAGCTGGAAATATGAGCCTGGGGTTCAGAAGAGAGGTCTGATTGGAAAGAGAAATATGGGGGCCCTCAGTATAGGTGATACATTAAGCCATGAGACGGACTGGAGGAGGTGACCTAGAGAGTGAGTGTTGCCACCTTACCCCTCTTCTCAGAAATGGGTAACAAGATAACTTTCCTCACTGGACTGTTGTGGGGATGAAATGGGATGATGAATGGCAGGTGCTTAGCCTGACGGGTTTAGGTGCCTGGCGCCTGTTATTTTGCTGTTACCGAAGGGTAGGCAGTCGGGAAGGGAGGGTGATGGTTGGCAGCAACGGAGACTTGGGAAGAGAGAGTGCACACAGGTCATTATTGGTAAAACCTAACTCCACCCCCTTAGAGTGGGGTCGCCATCTCTGCAGACATCAGATTCCCAGGTGCCCTCTGGACCCTGATCCTTTAATCTAGGCTGTCTTACTGATGAGTACTCCAGATAGCCAGCACCCAGCTAGAGGGAGGTCTGGACATACCAGCCCCATCAAGATAAAACCCAGGCCCTTGCTCCAGCTACACCCTGACGGTTTCCTTGCTCCGACTGCAGAGAGCTTGCTGTTTCCCTGCTAGACATGTTCCCCTTGGACCTGGCCACAGATCTGAGGTCTTCAACACCATTTTATTTTATTCCCATGACAATCCTATGAAGAAGGTTCACTTATTATCTACTTAAGAAGGCTGAGTAAAATGACAGCAGTCACTCCCCAGGACGTCTCATCTAGCCCCATGGTCTCAACTATCTATTCCAAAGGCTCCCAGATTTTTCTCTTTCACCTGATCTCTCTCCTGAACTCCAGATTCATATCTAACAGCCTTCTTGGTTCTGTAAAGTACACAAGAGGAATAAGAAAGCCAGAAAGAGATTTCATAACCTCATTGTCTCCCCTGGAGGTTTCTTTTTTATTTGTTTGTTTCTTAGAATGTGAGAGCTGGAAAGGGTCCCACTGACCATCTGGTCTTCTTCAGTTTTTATAGATGAGGAAAACTTGAGTCCCAAGAGAGGAAGTGACTTGCCTAAGGTCACATTCAGAATGAAGCACCAGAGCTCCACGTGCTGTCCACAGTGTCACAGCTGCTTTTTCAAAAGTTGAGAGAGCAGAGCTCAACTCAAACATAACCTATATGTCATGAGTCCGACCTCATCACCCTTGTGTTTGAAATCCTTCAGTGGCTTCCTATTGCTTCATGACAAAGTTGAAATTCCTTAAAAGGACCCTACTATCTCCACCAGCTTCATGTCCTACCACTCCCCAGGGCCACCCATACTAAACCACAAGTGTGTCTCTTAAAAGGCTCTAGTACACACCTCCAGACCTTTACACAGACTCTCATCTCTGCCTAAATAGCTTTCCATGTTCTTGAGCAGCTCTTACGTATCCTGTGGTTCTGCTTAGCTGTCCCATCCCTCATGTAACCTCTAAAAGCCTCCCCTCAACCTGGACCAGATATCCTCTCAGAGTCCCATCACCACATGGCATTGTGTTCATCTGTTTTTTAGCTTCTCTACATCTCTAGGTTTGGTAAATTTCATGGCTTCAAGTATATAGGGAATGATGTGGTAGATCACAAGTGTGGGTGTCACAGGATTAAACCAGTAAAGACAGTGCCTCCCCTCCGCTTCCCACAACCCCCAGAGAAAACTCTGGAGCAATAGATTTGGAATCAGGCAGGCTTGCCTGGGCTCAAATCCCAGCTCAGCCAGTGCTCAGCTGTGTGACCGATGCTTCCTTATCTGTAAAGTGGTTAATAATCATGTCTGCTTCGAAGGATGGTCGTAAGAATCGGTCGAGGCCGGTCCTGACAGTGTAAGGCTCAAAGAATGGCAGAAGTAGTCACTCATGATCGTCCCCCTTCCCTTTGGAAAAAGAAGGCAAAACGGCAATGCCAGTTGTAGAGCGAACATACGTGGAGCCCAGTGCAGGCACACCGGAAGAGAAAGAAAGCCTGGCAAGTGGGAAGGCCAGGCAAACCCCGAGTCACCAAGCATGTCCTCAGAAGGACAGTGACATTACCAGCACATAACCAGAGCAACACCAGCGAGGCTTGGACAGGCAGGGCCTGGAGAACTGGCTCTCAGAAGACATGACGCTGACTTCCCGGGAAGGACTCGATTGTAAATAAACAGCTGCCCCCCGGAGTGCTGCCCCGTCCCAGTTCTGGACTCCCTGCCTCCTTTGTCCCCTCTAGCTCCATCTTGCAGTCTCTCTACTGGAGCTAGGCACTGGATGTGGTAACCCATCATTAGCCCTGGAATCCTTCCTTCTACCTCACCCTGTGGCAAATAAGAGCCATAAAGGCTGGCAGAGGGGTGCTCACAGGGGTGAGGGCCGTGGCTTTCCAGAGAGGGGCTTTGTGACTATCAGAGGGAGACCCCCTGAGAGTCAGCTATGGGATCTTCCCACACTCCCCAGTTGCACACCTGACTGCCTGGTCAACACCTGGTAGGTGTGCTTCTGGACCCTAGGGTCCTCCTTGCTCTAATTTGGCATCTCCTGGATGGAGCTCAGCTTTAACACTGGCCATCTCTGGCTGGGCCTTGGCCATCAGCCGCCTGTCCTAGGTAGTAGATCCAGGCCCTGACCCTATTACGGCCTCACCTAGTCTTAACTAGGAGCTGACTGCTCACAGGCACCCCCAGCCTCACCCCCAGTGGCTCAGGGTAGGACAGGTCCTCCACTGCCAGTTTTCAGGGCTCAGATAGCCTCACCTCTTCTGTGAAGGCTTCCCCGTACTCTCAAGTCCTCACTGAACCCCTTTCTTTGAATGCTTTAAAACCTTGCCTTCTCTGTCCTCAGTAAAATTTGACTCATCATTTTAGTCCTCAGCTATACACTTTAGAAATCAACCATTTTTGTATAGTATGGTGAAAAAAGAAGGCATTCTTTATAGTCACCAAATCCTGGCTCTGCTGAGGGACTTAGGCGAATGACTTCACCTTTCTGGGCCTCGGTTTCTGCATCTGTAAAATGGGATAATAACCTTTCTTATAAGGCTATTTGTCAGGATTAAATGTGTTATCACATCAAATGCCTATCTTAGAGTCTGCCACATAAGAACTGACTAATAAACAGCAGTACTTTATTATTTAGGGAGGTAGAGACCCCGCGTTTGTACCCTAGTGCCAGACCACGTGCTTTAAATGGGCTCCACCAATTACCAGGTTCGGGATCTTGGGCAAACATCTTAAGCTTTATTAACTTTGATTTCCTCATCTGTGAATTGGAACTAATAATGTCTGTTTTTCAAAGGTGAGGAAACTGAGGCACAGATAGGCTAAGTGACTTGCCTCAGGTTACACAGCTAACAGGTGTCAAATATAGGACATGAAGACTAGAGCCTGCTCATCTGGCCACTACTGCAGGATGATATGTGTGACACGCAGAGGCCCCTGAAATGAGGAAGCGGAGATGAAGGAGCCATCATTCCTAGTGGTGGAGGGGGGAGAGATGGGGAAAGGTTTAAACGGAAGGAGAAAATAGCTCTGGCCCTGGGAAGAAAGTGTGTGTGGCTAAGCTGAGAGTGAGATTAGAAAGTCATCCCAGGTGGTTGCACAACAATGTGAATATGCCTAATGCCACAGAGCTGTACACTTACAAATGGTTGAAATAGTTATCAATTTAAAAATTTTAAATTAAAAATAAACATTTAACTTATAATTTCCTCAAAAATAACAATTCACTATACAGATACATATTTTCTGTGAACATTCAGAAAGTAGAGATCATCAAGGAAACAAAATTAATTAGCTATTTTGTTATCCTACCATTCAGATATAAATAATGTTATTTTAATGCATGACTCTCCAGGGTTGTTTTCATATGTATGTTTGACTGTTATTTACTAAAGATGGGAGCTTATTGTATTTCTATACAGATAGTTTTGTAACTACCCTTTGCACTCACTAGATTATAAAATTTCCATGTCATTAAAAGAAAGAAAGTTATCCCAGGTAGGAGGCCTGGCATGAGCAAAGGCATGGAGGGATAATAATGCAAAACAAGTCTGGAAAAAGTGAGGAGTCCACAGTAGCCAAAACACAAATTACAAAAGGGAGTATAGGGGGAAGAAAACCTGGGTTGGTTGCTTGAATCTGGAGGCTGGAGGGCCTTAAAGGGAAAAAATAATAATTATGGCAGGAAATCTGGGCTAAAGGAAGGTACTACACTTTATTACACAACTTAACTGAGGCTCCTGGTAGCCAAGGTGAAAACAGAAACACGAAAAGGAGAAAAGCTTTCCATTGTTACAAAGGAATGAAGAAAACGAGCTCTGGAGCCTGACTCCCAGGATTTGAATCCTGGCTCTGCCATTTATTAGTTATGTTGCTTTGGCAAATCAGCTAACCTCTTTGTGATTCAGTTCCTCTATGTGTGAAAACAGGACAAATAATGGTGCCTACTTCATACGGTTGGGAGAATGAAATGAGCTGATACATGTAAAGCAGTTTGTACAGAGCCTGACATATTGTAAACTCCCAATAAAAGGTAGAAATCATTTTTATCAATACTTTTTCCTGGCTGAATTCTAAGATGAATTTGTCTTGAGGTTTCTGTATGCAAAGAGCTCTGAGCAACTTAAGGGATAGTATTCTCAATAAAAATGTGACAGCAACCATGACTGCATTCTCAGGAAGCCTGTGTCCGACATCTCCTGGAAAGAAGTCGAGAGAAGGCAAAGGCTCTCAGAGGGAGCCAGTGCGTACATCCAGGCCTGGGGCTTCCTGACTGCCTGACATGTGCTAGGAAAGCCCTTGGAAAGCTCGGAGAAAGGAAGGATTTTCAACCCCTTCCCACTTGTCCTCCCTCTCCCTGTTCATGTCAGCCTCTCAGCCTGACTTTCTGCCCAAGTCGTTTCCTGTTTCCTCAACATTTATCTCCTGCACATTCATGTTTTTTTCTCATATCATCCCCAGTGCCTGGAACACTTCTTCCTTCCAGAATCCTCCTGGCAAACTTACATGTCCTTTAAAACTCACTTCCTTTCTCTGGCCTTCCCTGATTCCCCACGTTCCCCTCTGCTCCTGGAGGTTGCTGCACCCCACTCTCTTCTATGATGTGTGATGGTGATGATGGTGGTGAGGATGCTGGTAGGGTGGTGATGATAATGATGGGGGTAGCTTACCTTTATCGACCTCTTCTTATTCACTAGGCACTATGCTAAGTGCATGGTAAGCATTATTATGTTTTACAACAATCCTCTAAGTGAGCCACTACTTGCACCTGCTGTTTTATAGGAAACTAAGGCACTGGATGGCCCAACAATTTGCTCAAGCCACATACCTACAAGCAAAGATGGTTTTCTTTCCTTTGTCTTTTTGTCCTCAGGGCCTGGTACCAGGCCTGACACCTAGTAAGCACTGAGGAAATATCTGCCACTCTTCAGGCTGGCAGTTTAGTTCAGCTGAAATGAGTCAAGCCTCATTTCAAAGGCCTTTTCCTCCTTACTGGACCTCCCAATCTCCCTGACCAGGCCCTGTACGACTCTGTGCTTCTCCAGTGGCACTTTCGGTCCTGCAGGGTCCACGTGCACATACATACATGCTTCCAGAGTGTGCAGGAGTGGCTGCTATAAGGTGAAGCCCTACTGTGTGCTAACCGGCATGCTGAGAACTTAAATATCTTATCTCATTTAACCCTTACACAATTTAATGAGGTGGGCATTGCTATCCCCACATCATGAAGGAAACCAAGGTTCAGAGCTACTAAGGGACCACGCTGGGGATTGACTCCATCGCTCTCTGGCTCCAAAACCCATTCTTCATTTCATGTTTTCCTTATAGTATCTCCCTCCTCCCTGGATTTCCCACTTCCAAATCCTTAGCACATTGCTTGGCACACAGTAGGCCTGCAATAAATATTTGCTGAATTGAAATGAACTGAATTAGGGTGTGGGTGGTCTAAGAAAAATGTGCCACGGCTCAGGCATTGCAAGCGAAATGCATAGTTTCCAAACCCAAGCCTGGAGGAGCCCGCTATTTTTGGATGGCCTTGCACAAATGTTGTGTGGGCTTCCTTTTTGCTACTAAATGTCACTGCATTAGTTTCCTAGTTTCATTCTCCTGCCTGGGCTGGGGAGGATTACGCAACCAGAGCCCAGGAATGAGTCATCACTGGCTCAGCTGCCAAACTGTCCACAATTGCCATGATACGGTGCAGTCCTTTTTTCTTCCAGGCTATTCGTGAGTGGTTTTGTTCAACTTTTAGTCTTTCTTTCCTTCTAATTTTGCTTCTCCCTATCTTGTTTTTTTGCTTTGAGGGGATGGGCTGGGGGTACTGAAGGCCTCCAAAACTCTGGCTGTTCGTGGCTGCAAGTGTTAAGTCCATCTACCCTCTATGAAATCCACATGGGGGAGAAAAACCCTTCTGGGGATGATATTATGAGAAGCTGACCTGCAATGAAAGGTGAGCAATCTCTTCAGGGCGGATGGGGGTTTCCCTCCACTGGGCCCGCTGCTGCCACCCCCACCCCACCCCCCAGCGAGCTAGAAAACAAGCAAAATTGGGCTTCAGACCCAAACTATGGCTGTGCTCTTCACACTCCTTACACGGGACTGTTCCCTGGATTTGCTGAGGCTGGCTGTTTACTTACAGCAGGATCCAGCGGCCTTGAGCCGGGGCGGCTCTGCGGGCAGCCCCCAGCCCTCACAGGATAAGAAGGCTGACGCAGCAGCGAGGCCAGCAGCTGGGGCTCACACACGAGGGCAAGGCTCAGTGCTTAAGGTGACTGACAGGCATGTGGCCCTTTCTGCGTGCCAGGTACAGTGCTGGGCGGCCCAATAGAAAGGGTAACCCGATAGCCAGCTGTGTAAGTGCTTCATTACACAGGCTGCCTGGTCTGTGAACTGGGGCAAGATGGCCTATAGATGGAACCAACAGACTCACATATGAGCAGCTTGCTCTAGAACCTTCTTAGATGAGTAACAGCTACCAGCAATGCTCAAGCCAGTGCTCAAATGGAAGACTGTCAGGCACTGGGTTTAGGAGGGATCATTAAGAGCTTCTTAATAAGTGTCTATACCACTTGCCATATGTGCAACACTTGATCATTTCCAGAGCAGTTTCCATACATGCTCTCAAATGATGCTGTAGAACGGGCGCCCAGCGAGTCAGATGCAAGAAGAGCCAGCCCTGTCTGTCCCTCTCCAGCTCCTCAGGCTGGAGCAGAGGTCAGCACATTTGCAAAGTACACATGAGAATGTAAAGAACCCTGGACTGGAAGGGAGAGGACTTGGACTTAGAGTCTTGGCAGCTCATGCTGTGTGCTTGTGTGCAACTCTCTTAACCTTTCTGAACCTCAGTTTCCCCACCTATAAGATGGGTTAATAATACAATTGAGAAATGTGCTAACAGTCTTTTATAAAATTTGGGGTGTCATTCTTCTGCCTAACACTCTCTAGTGGCTTCCCGTCTCAGTTGGAAATGAATCCAAAGGGCTTGTTTGCACTGGCCCAGGAGGCCCTGCATGATCTGCCCCTCCAACTCCTCTGATCTGATCTCCTATGTCTGCCCTGTTCCACCCCTGGTTTTGAAAATACACCAGGCTCTCGCCCACCTCAGGGCCGTTGCACTGGTGGTTTGCTTTGCCTCGAGCACTCCTTCCCCTGGTGCCTACTCAGCACCCCCTCGCCTCTCAGGTCTTGGTTCAAACAGCAGCATCTCAGTGAGGTCTTCCAAGAACTCCCTAAGATGGCATCACCTCTTCCCCACACAACTTGCCTCCTCCCTCCACTAAAATATTATCTCCATGGGGGCAGGGCTTCTGTTTTGTTTTCCGCTATAACCCCAGTGCCCAGAATAACGCCTGTGGGCACTTAGTGGATGTTCAATAAATATTCCCTGAATGAATGAGGTAGTAGATTAACAAAGAGGTCTTTAGTACTGTTATCCTAGAGTCAAGAGAGCCAGCCCCTGTTCCAAGCTCCTGACCCCACAAAGGCCAAGATCTTGGGGTCTTCAAGGCATGATCTCCCAGGGAAAGTGGCAGCTTCTTCTCTCTCACAGCTCTTCTGAGAGCCCAGTTTGATAAAACAGAGCATCGGTTTATCATGCAGTGGATGACTGAATCTCGAACATCATGCTAATGGCCCACTAGTGAGAAAATGGGCACTTAGCCCATCATCAGAATCCAATGGGGTGAGAGGAGCTTCTTCAAATGCCCAATTTCCTAAAGAGAGGAACAGTCAGTTTGCACGGAACAGGCCAGTCTTTTATGACCGCAGGGGTGGCAGGCCCAGTCACCCTCCTGTCTGTCTGCTGAACAGAGGAGCAGGTTTGGAGCAGGACTATGTCTTGCTCCTTAAGCTTGACTGCCCAGCACTTCAGAGCTGCCGTTGGCTTGGGAGAACGCCGGCTGACCCCTCCAACCGCAAGACTCCGGGAGCAAGTTCCTCTGGGATCATTTTTAAGGCTGATTGCTCCCTAAGTGCTAGAACATTTTAATCTCTTCCTTTTGAAGATAGAAATTTTTCCTTAAAAGGAGAGGCTAGATAATTCTCCCATGAAAGGGTTGGTGTTCCTTTTATACAAATTCTAGATTTTTAAATATTCTCCTTCTCTCTCCCTGTTCCCCCTACCAACCCCTCTTCCTAAATAATTAAAGCATGTTTGGTGGGGGGAGACGATTATATTTTGGTAACCAGTACCCTTTACCACAATGCTTTATATACATATATATATATATATATATATATCTCAAGTGGCTAGATATGTTTATAATTCAACATTTTAAAGTGCTTCTCTCCTGTCTTTATTCTCGCCAACTTCCAACACAGCTACTTCTGTTTGTTGGGTGTTTTGAAGATTCCAGGTATAGGTGAGGTATGGCTGAAAACTAGAAAAACAGAAATGTGTCACTCCCCAGTTTTTGCGAGTGGCCTTCCTTGCTGGACAGAAAGCCAGCGAGGCTGCCTCTCACGCGGCCAGCATCCATACTGGGGCGAGCTGGGGCCAGAGTGCCAGGCAGAGACCAGCAGGGAGCCCAGACCCGGTCCGCCGGCCAAAGCTGAGTCGGAGCTGCCTGGGACTCTGCCACGAGGGGGCCAGCAGCTTCGGGATCTGGGTCCGGAGAGGCAGGCCAGGAGGCCGCTAAACCCATCCAGGCACGGCCCAGGGTCGTTGCCCCAGGAGGTCTCAGAGGCACTGCTCAGTGGCCCTGAAATCAGCGAGTAGAGCACAGGGACGCACGGTGCATCTGCCAGAGGCCAAGTCCCCATGGTGACGTGGGACTTCCTGATTCCGCCACTTGTGATGACAAGATGCGTTATTATCTGAAAAGACTGGCACCGACACTGCATCCAAAGCAGCACAGCTAAGCCCCGTATCATCCCACAGATAAACACAGCAATAGCCAGGCTTTCTTGAGTGCTTTATTGTATAGCAAGTATAGCTCCAAGTGCTTTACATGACTTAGGTCATTTATTCTTTGCAACGACTCTGTGCATAGATAGAAATACTATCCTCATTTTAAAGCTGAGAAAACTCAGGCACATGGAAAGTAGGTGAGTTGTTCCAGGTAGAGCTGGGCTGTGAAGCAAGCAGTCTGACTTGATAGTAAGGTTTCTCAGACTTGGCACTATTGATGTATTGGGACAGATAATTTAGCTAACTCTTCACTGTGGGGCCCTTCTGGGCACTGTGGAATGTGTGGCAGCATCCCGGGCTCTACCCAGTAGGTGCCAGTGGCACCGCCACCCCCACCCAAGCTGTGACAACCCAAGTGTCTGCAGGTGTTGCCAAAGATCCCCCTCCTCCTCGAGAGCCACTGCAGTGCAGCCGGGGCCATTCCCTGCCAAACCTGCCTAGCGGAGCTGAGCTGGACAGTGCCAGGTGTGGAGTCTGAGATGCATCTAGGAGGGGGACTCCAGGTGGCTGCTCCTGTCAGGTCTCCCAGGGGGATCTGCACACAGATCCTCAGTTTTTAGTTTGAAAAATTCCATTTACTAGGTCATCTGGAATCAGCTGGACCCGGGGAAATAAACTCCTCTCAGCTCGGCTTGCAAGCCGGTTTGATAAAGCCAATCCTTGCTCATGGACTACAAAGCAGGGGTGGAGATGGGTTAATTAGCTGGCTAACCACACAGGACAGTCACCTGCGCAGGTGACAAAAGTCTGGCACGGAGAGACAGTGTGGATGAGGGGCTAGATTCCTTTGTGTTCTGATCCTAAGTCCTGGGCTGTTTCCTAGTTATTCTTTATGAATCTATCACAGGGCCTCACCTTTGTCCTGCCTCTTGAGCTTGGTGATTCGGGTGATTGGTTTGGTTCAAGACAGAGCAGGACTATCTGTCCTATTTCCAGCATGTTCCTGCCACCACATGCTACCTTGTGAGGGACCTGTGCCCCCTGTTGGCCTTCCCTCCCTGAGAAGGAATCCACTCCTCCAGGCTCCATTTTACTGCATGGAAACTGAGGCTAAGTGACAGGTTGTGGCTTTCCCAGAGTCACACAGATAGTGACAGAACAAGGACAAAATCCCAGGTCTTTGGATCACCCCCTTGGCCCCTGTTGGTGGTTCTTCTCAGAAAGTTGAAGAAAAGGCCAGAACCTGACCCTAACTTCCCTTAAGGAACAAGTCACACATATTTACTGAAGTCCTACTGTGTGCCCCGCTGAGCCAAGCCCTGCACAGCTTGTGGAGAGGTGCAATTTGCAAACCCTGACCTTGTAGAGTTACGTCTGGTTAGGAGGATGAGATGGAAGCTAAGAAATTATCTACAGATGAGAGGAGGACAGGGGGGGAGGGATGGGCCCTGAGTAGCCCCCAGGCTGGCTTCAGTGCTTTGGGACACAGGTGGAAGGACAGGGTCCAGGACAACGCGGTGACTCCGTACGAGCCTGCCGAGTTAAAGGCTGTGGGATATCAGGGGGAAGCCAAGTGGCCAAACCTGAAGCTCCAGGGAGAACTCTGGGCCTGACAAGGAGACCAGAGGCTTCTGCCATCATTGTAACGACAGAGCTTGAACTGCCGGAGCAGGTGAGGTGGCGCAGGGAGGGTGTGCAGGAGGAGCAGCCAGAGAGAGGAATAGCTGCAGGGGTGACTGAGGAGCAGCTGGGGAGGAAGGAGGAAAGCCAAGGGCAGTGAGGGACCCCCAAGCCAGAGCGTCCAGCCAGGAGGACTGTGGGTTGAGGGCGGGGGAGGACTACCTGTTGTTAGCAGAAAAAAGCCGCTCAGGACCTTATGGAGAACAAGTCCAGGCGGGTGCTGGGGGCAGAAGCTAGAATACAGTGGTGGAAAAATGAGTGGGAGGTGAGTACAGACACCACCTTCAAGGGGCGACGCAGTGAAGGAGAGGAAGGGCTGGAGCCTGGGGGAACGGCAGACTCTCACTTTCAAATTCCTGCCGTTTTGGCCATCAGAGGAACTGGAAGATGGGGGAAGCCCCGAGATATTTCCCCGCAAAGCTGCCAGAGTCTGCTTCCTCCAGTGGTTAATTCCACTTCCTCTGCTACCCCACCCGCCATCTGTGCACCTCTTCTCCCTGCCGCGTCCTTTCTGATTTGGCACAGACCTCTCCTCCTGGCTTGGCCCGTGCAGGCACAGCGAAGAGATGGCTTGAACCAGGTGATGAATGAAAGGGGTTCTTAGTGAGCTGGAGGGAGTTCAGATCCAGAGCTCCATGGGCTCTGAACTGGAATATTTTTGCCAACACCTAGTCCAAAGAGTCTGAAAACTTTCCAATGAAGAACCCTTACTGGCACACAGGAAAGAGCTCACACCACAGGGATCAGGGTCAAAGTGGAGTGCAGAGCAGCCATCACAAGCGCAGTGTTTCTTTAGTTCCTCTAAAGCCTCATGTTTTAGCTTAAAAATCATGTCATTTTGCATTCTACTCTGTCACGTACTTGTGTGTGTTTTGGAGTCTTAAAATTACATTCTAAATTTCTTACTTACATGTGAAACTGACACTCAAAGATGTACCAGTTTTGTTCCGTGTCGCTTCAGTTTGAGTCGCAGAGTCTGACCCCTCTGCCACCGGTTCCCTACCAGTGCACACACACATGCACACACTCACAGCTTATAACTGAGGAGACTGGGGCTCAGAGAGCAGAGGTCATATGCCACAGGGCTCACAGAGAGTGCCTGAACTGGAATTTAAGTCCATCAACTCCCTATCCAGGGCTCCTTCTACCTAACTCCACTGCCAAGGGAATCAGGGATGGCATAGCTCTGTGGGGGATCTTGAATTTCACATGTAATTTTGGCAGATGAAAATAGGAATGGGTAGGAGGAAGTTTAGAGCAGAAAATAAGCAATTTAACTATCTGGGCTCCACAACTAGGTTCTGATGCTTTTAAGATTTTGCATTATTAGAATTAAGAGCCTCATTCCACGTAGGTTTGACAGACTTCAAGAAGTCCTTCCGGCTCCAAATTCTCTCTCTGTTGTGGCATTAAAAGATTTGATACCTTTCAGTTAAGCATTGTTCTCTCCCCCTCAGTCATTATCATGGACTGAATTGTGTCCCCCAAATTTATATGTTGAAGTCCTAACTAACCACCAATACCTCAGAATGTCACCTTATTTGGAGATAGGGTCTTTGCAGAGATAATCAGGTTAAAATGAGGTCTTTGAGGTAGAGCCCTAATCCAATATGACTGCTGCCCTGATAAGAAGAGATGTGGACACAGATGTGTGGAAAAAAGACTGTGACCAGACACAGGGAGAAGGCGGCCATCCCCAAGCCAAGCAGAGAGGCTTCCCTCCCAGCCATGGTAGGAACTAACTCTGAAGACACCTTGATTTCAGACTCCCAGACTCCAGAACTGTGAGGCATTCAGTGCTATTGTTAAGACTGCTAGGAAACTAGTAAGTCACCTTTGTGGAGGCTTGTGACTCTCAGAAGGAAAGCACAGCTGGGTTCCTGCAGCTGAAAAGCATGATTATCTCTTCGCAAGGGGGGCTTCTGTTTTTGAGCTGGACCCTTTCCTTGGTGCCTCACACAGCTCATTTCCTCTTCGCTGGAGAGATAGCAACAATAAAACGTGTTGCTCATCTTTACTGAGCATTTACCATGTATTGAACAGTTTTTAATGTTTTATGTTTAATACTCCCTGCCACGAATATGAGGCAATATTATTCCCATTTTATAGATGAGGAAATTGAGTCCCAGTGAGATCAAATGCCCAGCCCCAGGCAGTCAGCTAACGGTAAGTGGCTGGACTACTTTCCACCTGCCTTTCTATCTACTTTCAGCATGAATGAGCTTCTCCAGGGCTTTTCTCCTGAGAGGACGGAATGGGAGCTGACCCAGGGTGCAGATAGTTAATGTGGGAAGAAGGTGCCTGAAATCCTGCACCTTCAGACCTGCTGGCAGGCCTTTCTCAGCCCCACTGCAGGTCGGATGGGCTTGGGCTGGAGTTGGGGCTGACGTCAGCGGGCTGGAAATGCCTCTGCCTAAGGATCAAGGCTTGCAGAACAAAAGCTCCCACCGCAGGAGAAAACTTCCTGCTCAGCCCCTAGCGAGAGGGCTCGGATTTCAACCACACAGCCGGTGAAGTCATCGGTTGCGGGCCAGCGGCAAAGGGGCTCCCGACGGCGCGGAGCAGATGGGCGGAAGGCCTCTGGCTCTTCCCCTCTGGCCCGCAGGGGCCTGCTCAGCAAGAGCCTACTGGGGAAGGTGGGGAGGGCCGCGGTGGTCTTGTCGAAGGCCTTTCCCATCTTTGCCCTCGACCAGCCCTCTCACCGCCGTTGTGTCCATGTGGATTTGCCAAGGGGGAAACTGAGGCCCAGAGAGGTGACGTCAGCGGCTCAATGATAGCCATCAAATTAGACTTGGGGTGGGAGGGCTTGAACCTGGTCCTTGGTCCCTCCCTCTAACTCTTAAGAGTTGCTGAGCTCCCGGTCCCTTGGATATTAAGCAAAAGGGGAAAGACCTCACTGAAAAGGAGACAGATCCAAAGACTCCCCTTTCCCCAGCCATAGACCAATCACTCGTTTAGCACATCAGGCGCCCACCACGGGTGCGGGGCGGGCGTTGGGCCGTGAGTGCTGGCCAGCCTGGGCGCATGTGTGCCCAGCTAACATACTAAGTCACCTCAGCCAGGGGGAGCCCATGATCAAGGCAAAGGGAGGAAGTAACTGGAAAAAATGGGCATAAAGCAACTGGAGACATGAAAGACATTACCTGTAATCCTCCCTCAGAGTCAAGCACCAGCCACAGACACGGCCTGGCAACACAGTGCTCTGTCTGCATCTGCCAGGCTCCATACAGGCCGCTTTCCATAGAATCTGCTTTAATCTTCACAGCTACCCTGTGAGGCTGGGGAGCGGATACCAGGATCCACAAGCCCCCCTTCTCTGGGACCCAAAACGCTCTCTCCCACGCACATGAGCCAGTCTCTCAGGCCATGAATTAAGAATGGATTCATGACCCAAGTTGAGCCACTCAGATTCTATTTCTCTAGAATTTGGAATTGGGATGTCTTGAAAGTCATAGACAACTGAGGACTGTAAGAATAAAGTTTGGAAGGAGGTGGGGGAGGGAGGGGAGGCAGAGAATGAATGACGCAGCAGGTAGGTTGAGAGCAGCAGAGTGGCTGGTGGTGTTCCAGTCGGACTGCTTTCCCCTCTGGGGTCCCCAGGCTTGCCTACATTCTGATGATGCACACCGTTCTTGCCTAAGCTGGCCCGAGTGGGTTTCTGTCACTTGCATCCAAGGAGTCCTAAGTAGACAGTGAATTCCAGGATGGCAAGGACTAGGGCTTGTTCACCAGTGCATTCCTGGGAACTGGCACATAAAAAGTGGTAAATATTTGTTAAATCAATGAAAAGTAGAGGTTCAGAGAAGTTAATTGATTTGGACCCAAGTCACATTGTAAATAACAGCTGGGGTTTGAATTAGGTCTTTCTATCGCCATGTTAAAATCACAGGCTGTCAGAGCTGCAGTGGATCTGAAGGATTAGTAAACCTGACTTTTTTGTTTTATAGATGGGAAATGACAGAAGTCTCTTCATTCCCATGCAACCTCCTAACCCGGGCTGATGGCCGGCTGGTTGTTGGAATACTGAAGTGCTTTCATAACCTGTTGGTGAATAGCAGTTGCCTGCAGCCCCAGAGCCCCTCTCTCCCTACCCCCTCCCTTCGGGACCCCTGGGCTTCCCACTGCCCACAAGCAAAGAGGTGATGTTGAGCCCAGGAGGGGTCTCCAGGCCAACAATCAGTACTAGTGCTGCTCTACCTGTTAAATATCTGCATATCAGCCCTGCACCTACCTAGTGTGATCTGAAGATCCCGAATCACTGCATCTCCATCAAAGAAAGCCTTCCCCTCTGCCTCCCCCAGCAGCTAAAATTCCACCTTTCTGAGCTGGTTCATGTATCCATTCCGCAAATATTTACTGAGAGCCCCTTCTGCGTCAGACTTGCAGTCCCCAGAAACTCCTGCTCCCCACCACCTAAAATGCAAACACGCCTGGGGAGGGAGAACTCTGAGATCGTCATAGTGCCCACGTGGGGACGATTTGGCAGCAGGCGAGGATCACCTGGTAGGCTGGCTAAACCACCCAAAAAAGGCCAATAGCAAATGGGGACCAAAAAATGTAAGCAAGAATGAGAGGAAAAAATACAGAAATAAGTGATTATGTTTGCAGCACACAAGTAAGTTTTGTGGCATATAAAAACACTAACTTTGATTTTATGGATCAGTGATGTTATTTTGATTTACATATTTTGGAGGTAGGCGGCATCAGGAGTTTTCAGGGCCTGGGGCCATCTGAAGGTCTTAATCTGGCCAAGCTGGCAGGCAACTGAGAACAAATTCCACAACTACAGATAAGGGCACTTGCACTGGATTGAAGTTCTAGGGGAAGGAGTGAGCCATCTAAGAATGCATTTAGGACTTTTACATGCCACCCACCATAGGTACTTTATTGTGTAGTATCTGATCACACCTTAAACCAGATGAAGCAGTAGATTTTATTATTCTGTTTTACAGATGGAGGAAACTGAGATTCAGTATTGCTAAGCAATTTTCACAAAATAACATCACTAATAATGAACAGAACTGGATTTGCACCTGCTTCTGGCATTTGGTAAAGATCTGTGGAATGAATGACCTTTTAGCTCCCAAGTCCATGCCTTTTCTATTACAATTGAGAGAATCCCACCCCAGCACCTAAATAATAATAGCTACCACATAAGCAGCACTCACCGTGTACTAGGCACTGCTCCCAGCACTTTATATATATTGACTCATTTAAATCTCATTTGACAGACAAGGAAAGCAAGACAGCGTGATTATCACCTTGTTGACGGTCTCAGGAGCGGCACATCATGGAGCCAGGATTTTATCCAGCTGTCTGGCTCCCAAGTCACTGCTCCCCACTTCTCTGTACGCCTGTGGCCCACAGCTCTACCAGGATGGGATTTTTGCCATTTAATTATTTTGACAGGTTTGATCAACATGTGCTAATACCTTAGAACTGGTTTGTTTGCTTTTCTCTCATTTCTGGTGGAGTCATGTACCTTTTCATGTTTTGATTTACCATATGTACATCCTGTATAAACTGTTCATCTTTTTTGTTGCTTACTTAGTGGAATCTGTGCACTGATTTTAGCTTTTTTGTGAAAAAGCAAAAATTAATATATTTTAGATGTACTAGTGGTTTATTCTTTCCAGGTTGTGATTTTCCTCTTGTGATTATACCGTATTTTATTCAACCAAAGTTTAATTTGAAAATCTTTTTTGTCTCTGGTGACAGATTCTTGTCCAATATGATAAATGTGGAATTGCACTTTCTTGTCTTTTCTAAGGTTTGTTTTTCCAACATGCATAAAATCTCATTTGTCATTTGTTGCAGAAAATGGCATAAGGTGTAACTTTTCCATATTAATTATAGTTGCCACCAAAATATTTATCATATAGTAATTACTTTCCTCATTGTTGGGTTTACAGTTTTATTATATACTGAATTAATTTTGGATCATTTAATCCCTTCCAGTGATCATTTTTTTCCATTGTTACCATATGGTTTGGATAATTGTCACTTTGTAATATGTTATGAAATCTTGTAGGTTAATTACTATCAGACCCTTTAAAAGCTTTTTAAAAAGCTTTAGCCTTTTGAACCATTTAATCTGGTAACTCAATATCACTATAGACTTTTCAAGCTCTTATAAAGTATCCCTTAGGAGCCTTGATAGGTAGCACATTAAATCTATATAGAATTCAAGGGAAAAAAATGTTGCCTTTGCTATTTCTAATTTTCTGGCCTGGAGTGGAGGTGCTCTCCATTAATTTTCATCTTTTATTTCTCCCAATAGGGTTCTGTAACCTTTATATGAAGTAAACTAATGTCCAAGTATTGAATGTTTGATATTAAATCAAGGTAACACCCATTCCTGTGTGTTTTCTAACTCTGTAGCTCTGGTATGCATGCCAGAATGGGAGCTCTTGTCTTCTGGGAAGGGTTCAATGACTTGGAAACGGTGCATTCAGATGGAGTGTGGCAGGTGCATGGATAGCTATAGGCAGGGGATGGGCTGAGGGTAGGCCCATCCCCAGGCCTATCACCCCTGGATGGGCTTACCCTGAGCCCACCCCAGGGACTTGTGGGAGTCCTGCAAGAGGGGAATACACAGTGGGGAGTAAGACCACATGAATGAGTGTGGCCTGTCACAGAGAGGGTGAGGAGCAGGGGGGCTGCTGGGGCCAGGCCTCAAATTTAGACTCTTGACATTAGCTCCACATGAGATTATTTACACAGTCAGTGGGTCCTTTTGAGAGGCCACTGGCTAGGAGTACGACATCCTCAGAGTCTGTTATGCTCCTACCCACAACGCTCTCCAGTATCTCAAATCTCGCCTCAGGGGGAGGCAGGAGTCTAACTGCTGTTGAATGCCTACTAGACATGCCAAATCCTGGGCTTGGAACTCTATTCTTGCCATCCTGTTTAATACTCACTATAGCCTGATGTGGTAAATATCATTACATCCATTCGGAGATGAGGAGAAGGCTGCCAGAGGTTAAGGGTGAACCCCAAAGGCACACACTGGTAAGTTTTAGACCTCGCAAGTATTGCCTTCAAAGCCCATAGTCCTTCCATTCACCATTCTGCTTTGTCATAGCGCAGGGTCTCAGTGAGTGGCTTTGTCACTTGGGAAGAAGTCAAACACCAAGCTTGGACAGGTCATTCATTCATTTGCTCGTTCATTCACTCGTTCTTCCAGCAAGCATTTGTCAAGTGTCAATCATGCGCTCCACTTCTCCCAGGGTCATATAATCCACTTCATGGATTCAGCCACCAACATGCTGAAGACTCTTCTCATGTCTATCCTCCCAACCCAGACTTCTTTCCTAAACTTCACACTTGACAGCCAACTTCGTGGTGGTAAATCTAGCAGGATGTCTCATGCTTCCATGTGTGAGGATGGAACTGGCCATTTCTTCTTCTTCTCTCAAAACCATTTTCCTGTGTGTTTTCTCAGTGAATGATGCTACCACCTAGCCTCCCTCTTGTTCATCCTATATTAATTTTCACTAAGGCTTACTGATTTTCTTCCAAAACACATCTCAATCTGTGTCTTCCTCTCTGCTTCAGCAAACACCCCCTTGGGCTGACTGCTGCCCATTTGGTCTGCCCCTTGGCTACTTAGGCCAGAGCCTGACTCTGCTCTGGTATCCCATGCATCTCAGGTGCACCTTCCCAAGCCCTGACTTTGACACCTTCCAAGACTGACGAATGCAGATCCAGTTTTGGTGCAAAACCTCCAAACTGGACTTTTGTGCCAGCCATGTCAAGCAGAGGACCTGCCTTTTAAATCCCTTCCAAGGGGAACTGATCCACTACGACCACCTGCTCGAAGGACAGCTGTGTTTGAGCCCATGGCAGCCAACTGACAACCTGGCCTAGAGGCAGCTGTCTTATCATCTGGCCAGGAACGTGGGACAGGTTTGCTATAAAGGAGGCATGTTAGGCAATTATATTCTTTCCAGAGAATGTAGCAAAGAAATATTGAGATAAAGGAGAAGTTAGCAATGGAAATTGAGACTGAAAAGTCATGAAACAGTGGTTCTGGAGAAGCCACTACTGGGGTCTTGTGCAATGCAGAGCATGCCCTAGAAGAGGAAGCTGGTGAGTACAGAGAGGAGGAAGGAGTAGCACAGAGGGCACAGGAACCGTGAAAAGGAAGCCAGGCGTCTTAAAAAGGATTCTTTAAATGGAATGCTTTTTGCTTTAGGAAAAATTCCCCACGTTGTCCTGATTTTCTTGTTTTTCTATAGGCCAGTAAAGATCCCAGTGGGATGTTGGGGGTCCCCCAGTCTGTCTCACATCAAACAAACCCTCTTTCAGACTGCAGGCTCTCGAGAGGCGGCAGAAGTCTTGCAGAAACAGCCTGAGATCTTCCCTCTGGGGAATCTAGATAATAGCAACCGCCATCTTTTGACCCCAAAACATCACCACACGTGGCGAGGTACGGATGCTCTAGTTCAATATTTAGACTTTGGTGCTGTGTAAGCCAGAGGTGTTTGTTATTCTGGTGGCTGGTGTTTGGAGAAGCACATTGTCCCCACCGTGATGCTTGGTGCCCATGTGCTTTTCCATTGTCTCAAAGCCCCTCCGGCAGGAGACAGCAGGGCCTTTCCAGCGTGCTCTCTTTCTGATAAGGCCCCAGGACGTTTGCGACTGATATAATTCTCTGAGGGAAGCTGGTTCCCTGACGCTGGGGGTCAGAGTGGGGTGCAAGGGCCAGTCCCCTAAGACTGTGGGCACGGCCATGTCAGTGTCTAGAAAAGGGATTCACAAGCACGGGCTCTGGAGTCAGATCCCTTGGATTTATAAACTGGCTCCATCACTTACCAGCTTTGTGCTCTTGGATAAGTCACTAGCTCTCTGTGCCTCAGTCTCCTCAACTGTAAAATGAGGATAATAATAGTATATACTTCATAGAGTTCTATCGTGATTACATAAAGAAATTTATTATGTCCACCTATATGAAATTGTCATTTTTATTGGCCTAAGCTGGTGTATCCTAATTATGACTAGCATGTAGTAAGTGCTTAATAAATATTAGCTAAAAATATAAACATTTATATTAACATTTACTATTATTTCATCCTTTCTCGGCCAGTAGGTAGCAGCCATTTTTTAGCAATCCTTGCCCAGACTGGTATGAGAAGGCAGGGGGTGCTGAGGCCCACTTCTATGCTACGGGCACTAGGAAACCGTGGGTTCCTTTGGGCTACGTCTAACCAAGCCACCACTGGCTGTGTTATTTCCCCTGGAAGAAACTGCAGCTTCTGACAACAGTCATGATTTTGGGCGAGCTCATAAAAAGCCCCTCTAGCTCTGAGTATCTGAGTGTATTCAGACCATAGCAGTCACTCTCTCCTTGTCACTCCTCAGCTCTTTGTGTCACTTGTTTGTCTCATGCTTTAACAGCTCTAGGACCTAGTCCCACATTTGCTCTGGGTTAACGCTCTGTCTAGGTAGCCTGTAGTAGTTTCTGTGGCCTGTGACAGCAAATTAAAGCTACAGTTCCTTTTGCTGCCTACACAGTACAACCTAGGCCACATCCAGCTTTTCTACAAGAAATGTAGGCTTTTTCACCTTTCCGAATAATAATGACAACTGTCACTTACGGATCCCTCTCTGTATCAGTCATTGTTCTAGGTGCTCACATAAGCCATTTAGCCCTCACAACAACTCCATAAAGGATGTGCTGTGATGTCCATCTTACTGTCAAGGAAACTGAGGGACAAAGTATTTTGCCTAGGGTCACAAGGCCAGTAAGTGGCAAAACTGTGATTTAAACCAAAGTCCCTGTTTCTTACCACAAACTCTACTCTCATGGGAGTCCCTGGACATTTTACCTAATCCACACACCCCTCTTGGTGTCACTTGACACCTTATTCAACTGTCTGCCTCCAGAATCTTGTCCCATTGAATGTCTCACTTCTAGCCAGTCACACCTCTAAAATCTTTCAAGGTACTGTGTGATAGAACAGTGCTTTTGTGTACCACCTTTGCTCTTTCTGAAGTGTTAACAAGGGATTTCACAGCCATACCCTCCCTCAGCTTCATCTTTAGACCATGGTACCCTGAGAGATCCCTGAATTTGATCTTTGCTTAGAAGCCATTTCTTAATTTTAGCATTGTTGTTATCAGGAGAGGTGGGAATCTATAAACAGCAAATCCTGTCTCCATTTAAACAAAAACAACAGCCTTTCCTATAGCTTCTTTCTCTCCTCTAGCATTTTATCATAGGCAGCAAGGAACCAGGCAGCACCTTCAACAGTGTGGGTGGAAATCTTCTTAGTCCAGTCACCCAGTTCATGGGGTACATTTTCTACTTTGCATATAACTGCAGGTACCAGTGTCGCTAAACTTCTCCAAGTACATGTCACGAGTCCCCCTCCCTCCAATTTCCAAGAACATGCTCCTCACTTTCCCTGAAGCCTTCACCAGTAGTCACCTCAGAGTCCTCTCATCTCCTCCCCATTGTTTGATTCCCAAAATACTCTGAAATTTTAAGTTGTTGTTTTATAGCAGCTCACTTCCAGACACCAAAATCTGTATCAGTTATCTACTGCTTTGTAACAAAGTATCTGGAAACTTATCAGCTTAAACAACAAAGCTTTATTATTGCATGCAGTGTCTGACAGTCAGGAGTCTGCAGTTGTTTTATAGTTGGGTGATTCTGGCTCAGGATCTTCACTGAGGTTGCAGTCAATTTGCTTAGGGCTACAGTCACAAAGACATGACTGGGGATGGAGGTGTCACTTCTGTGGCATCTTTCACATGGCTATTAGCTAAAGGCTCAAGTTGAGCTCATTGGCTGTTGTCAGTAGGCCACAGTTCCTTGCCACATGTGCCTTTCTCTAGGTATGGCATCTCGTATGGCACAATTTGACATTTCCAACAACACTGCATGATAGTTCCACTTTTCTCACATGCTCACCAACACTTTTATGGCTTGGTATAGCATCTGGCTTACCCCAAAATAATTTTGAAGAGAGGGACCAAGACAGAAGCTTTTTATTATCTAGTCTCTGAATTCACACACTGTCACTCCCTCATTATTCCATTGGTCACATAGACCTTCCTACACACAAACATTAGGAAGGACATGAATACCAGTAAGTGAGGATCACTGGAGCCATCTTGGGGACCATAATGATGAAATACTGAATGCATTCATTCCCCTAAGACCTGGAATGAGGCAGGGATGTGCATCCTCACCACTTCTATTCACCACTGAAGTGGAAGTTCTAGCTAATGCAATAAGGCAAGAAAAGGGAATAAAATGCATACAGATTGAAAAGGAAGAAATAAAACTCTTTTAATTTGCTAGATGACACAATTATCTAAGTAGAAAATTATAAGAAACCTACAGAAAAGCTACTAGAACAAAGAAGTGAATTTAGGAAATTAACAAAATAAATATTTTTGATCATTGTATTTTTATATATAGCAATAAATGACTGGAAGTTATAATTT
This sequence comes from Manis pentadactyla, assembly GCF_030020395.1. Classification (NCBI taxonomy): domain Eukaryota; kingdom Metazoa; phylum Chordata; class Mammalia; order Pholidota; family Manidae; genus Manis; species Manis pentadactyla. Next base: position 115,014,279 of record NC_080029.1, on the reverse strand, counting down.
AAAAAAAACAAAAATATCCTTTAATGAAAATAAGCACATATTTGCAGCTAAGTAGTTTTGTCAGCCTGCTTTCTGCTCATAGAATTTGAAGAGCCCAAAGGGCCTCTTTTCATTCTAAATCAACAGTATTTCTGTTGATATAATTCTTCCAAACGTTGTGTGTTATCAAAAATAAGATATACTTAGGGACAAATTTGATAAAAGATGTACAAGATATATATACTGGAAATTACATAATATTGCATAGAAAAATTAAAGATGACCTACACAAATGGAGATTATATATCTTCATGGATCAGAAGACTCAATACTATTAAGGTGTTAATTCTCCCAAAGTTGAGCTATAGATTCAATGCTATTCCAGTCAAAATCACAGTTGGTTTTTTTGTAGGAAATGACAAACTAATTCTAGAAAAGACCCATAAAAGCCCAAATAATTTTATAAAAGAAGAAGAAAGTTGTTGAAATTACACTAGTCAGTTTCCAAATCTATAAAGATACAATAATCAAGAGAGTGTGGCACTGGTATTAAGAACAGAAGAGAGAGCCCAGAAGTAGACCCACACATACACAGTCAATTGATTTTTTCAACAGTCTAATTGAGATATAATTTACACGTCATATAATTCACATACCTAAAGTGTACAACTCAAAGGTTTTTAGTATATTCACAGTTGTACAACTATCACCACAATCTAATTATAGAACATTTTCATCCCTCCTAAAAGAAATGCCATACCTATTAGCTATCATTCCCCATTCCCCACCACTACCACTCAATGTCCAGCCCTCAGCAACCACTAATCCATTTTCTGTCTCCACAGATTTGCCCATTTTGGACATTTGCTATAAATGGAATTTGACAACATATGGTTGTTTACTACTGGTTTCTTTCACTTAATATAATGTTTTCAAGGTTCATCCTTGTAGCATGTTTCAGTACTTCATTTCTTTTTATTTCCAAATAATGTTCTATTGCACAGATGTACCATGTTTTACTTATCTCTTCATCACTGATGGACTTTGGGGTTGTTTCCACTTTGGGGTGATTATGAATAATACAGCTATGAGCATTCATGTACAAATTTTGTGTGGATGTATGTTTTCATTTCTCTTGGGTTAATACCTGGGAATAGAATTCTTGGGTCATATGATAGCTCCATGTTTAACTTTTTGAAGAACTGCCAAAATGTTTTCCAAAGCAGCTGCATAATTTTACATTTCTACCAGCAATGCATAAGAGGTACACTTTCCCCATGTCCTCCCCAACACTTGTTATTATCCATCTTTTTTATTGTAGTCATCCTTGTGGGTGTGTATATGTCAGGTATATATATACATATATATATTTCTCTCTTCATGAAAATATGGTAACTATGTGAGGAGATGATATAAACACACAATGGAATATTACTCATCCTTAAAAATAAGGAGATTCTGTCATTTGCAACAACATGAATGAACCTAGAGGACATTATACTAAGTGAAATAAGTCAGACAAGGAAAGAGAAATACTGCATGATCACATTATATGTGAACTCCAAAAAATTCAAACTCATAGAAGCAGAAGGTAGAATGGCAGTTACCAGTGGAGGTAGGGGACATGAGGAGATATTGATCAAAGGGTACAGAGATGCAGTTAAGTAGGATGAATAAGTCTAGAGATCTGATGTATAACATGGTGACTACAGTTAATAATACTGTATTGAATACTGGAATACTGTATTACCAAGAGAGTAGATTTCAGGTTTCTCACCACACACACAAAAATGGTAACTACACACCTTAAAAATATACAACTATTATTTAAAACATGAAATGGTTTTAAAAATAAATAAAACTGGCTCACAGTGAAGTGGGGAAGAAAAAGTTAAATATATCCCAACCATATAGTCCACCTATCCCATTCCTAGGTATTTACTCAAGGTAAACAAAAATATATGTGCACAAAAAGACATGTACATGAATATTCATTAAATACTATAAACATAGGATATAATTATCATGGAATCTATTTCAAAAGTGGTTAATAAAGCCATTCTAAAATAACATTATTTATTAGGCATTTGTACTTTGATGGAGCTTTAGCTTAACATGACTGGTTTCTTCAACCTGTGATAGCTAGATGAAACTCAGAATACATTAAAGTATCATTTGAGCAAAAGCAATATAACTAATTTGACCCAGGAATTCCACTCCTAGGAATTTACCCTAAGAATGCCGGAGCCCAGTTTGAAAAAGACAGATGCACCCCCATGTTTATCGTGGCACTATTACAATAGCCAAGAAATGGAAGTAACCTAAGTGTCCATCAGTAGATGAATGGATAAAAAAGATGTAGTACATATACACAATGGAATATTATTCAGCCATAAGAAGAAAACAAATCCTACCATTTGCAACAACATGGATGGAGCTAGAGGGCATTATGCTCAGTGAAATAAGCCAGGCAGAGAAAGACAAGTATCGAATGATTTCACCCATCTGTGGAGTATAAGAACAAAGAAAAACTGAAGGAACAAAACAGCAGCAGACTCACAGAACCCAAGAGTGGACTAACAGTTACCAAAGGGAAAGGGACTGGAGAGGATGGGTGGAAAGGGAGGGATAAGGGGGAAAGGGGGCATTACGATTAGCACACAAAATGTGGGGGCGGGGGGCATGGGGAAGGCAGCACAACACAGAGAAGACAAGTAGTGATTCTATAGCATCTTACTACACTGATGGACAGTGACTGTAATGGGGTATGTGGTGGGGACTTGATAATGGGGGGAGTCTAGTAACCATAATGTTGCTCATGTAATTGTACATTAATGATACCAAAATTTTAAAAATTAAAAAAAATTAAAGTTCCCAACCTACCAAAAAAAAACAACAACAATATAACTGCACTAAGAGAAGTCAAAACAAAATGGAAAATTCAATCATGATCTACTTTTTTTGACAAACCAACTCATTTATTTTTCCTTTCCCATCTGGTACTTGTCTGCATGCATAAAACATTTTTACATAGTTGTAAAACTCTAATTTTGCATTCAGCTTTTAAAAAACAATTGTAATATGGTAAATTGTGTTCCATATTGCTACTTTGTCTTCATAATTGTTTTTAAATGACTGCGTTGTTTACTTTGTGGATCTTCCACTCTTTAACATTTTCCCTGTTGCTGGACATTTCTAGGTTTTTAAAAAATGTTCTACTAGAAAAAAATTGTGGTTAATGATTTCACATAAAAAACATTCTCTTTCTTTTTATTTTTTGGATTACTTTCTGGGACAAATTCCAGGAAGAAGGACTATTGGATCAGAACATATGAACATTTCCATAGCTCTCAAACTATATTGTTAAAAGTTATTCACCAAATATTTATTGAGCATTTCCTTCTTGCCAGACATTGATTAACTATTAGGATTCCAATGGTGAGGAAGAACATACTATCTATACTCATAGGCCCTCCTCCGTCATTGGAGAGAGACTCAGGTCATCGCACAGATGGATAAAATTATAGCCATGCTAAGCATTACTAAGGAGAGAGAGACATCGAGCTATAAAAGTATTTTGTGGTGGAACCCTAATTGCCTGATGGTTAATGGAAGGATTTCCTAAGGAAAAAGTGATTGAACTGGGGAGTTAAGGATGGCTAGGAGCTCATTAGACCAAAGGGAAGGAAAGAACAGCATTGCAGGCAGAGGGAGCAGCATGTGCAAACATTTTCTGGCAGAGGTCAGAAGACCACAACAGCTGGGGTTCCAAGAGCTGGAGGAACCTGGGGAAAGACCAGGCAGGACCTGAGGGCCACAAGAAAGGTGTCAATCTTTATCCTGAATGGGGTAGCCCCAGTGCGACCCTCTGGAACTGGATGCATGTTTTGAAAACCTCACTCTGGCTGCAGTATGTAGGGGAAGGGAGTCTGAGAAGGGGTCTGAGGTACCAAAGAGCAGTTGTTGCATCGGTCAAGACGAAACATGATAGTTGCTTAGATAATGAGAGCAGGGATAGAAATAGAGACAAGCAGACACACTTAGGAAATACTGAGAAGGTAAAATGGACAAGACTTCATAGTAGCTTTGATTACGATGTGTGGGGGAAGAGGAAGGAGAAAGGAATGTGAAGAACTGAGGGAGTTCTGGTGTAAGAAACAGGGGAAATCATGGTGCCATTCACTGATGGAGGGAACGGTGGAAGAGGACCAGCACCGGCGTGGTTCTGTACATACAGCGCTCAAGTGGTCTTTGAGATAGGCGAGAGGAGCTGTCAACCCAGCTGGACTGCGGTCTGAAAATAAGACCCGGATGCTGGGTTAGAGCCGTGAACTTCTGAGTCATCAGAATACGGATGGTACCTAAAGCCACAGGCAAGGACGAGTTTGCCCAAGGAGAAGGGTTGAGGGTGAACAGAGTGTGAGCCAGGTGGGCGAGGGACTCCCGCTCTCACGGCCAGGTGGAGGCTGGCTGGCTAAGAAGGCTGAAAGAGATACCGGAGGGAAACCAGGAGGACACGATGTCACCGAAGCCAGGGGAAGAATGTTCCAGGAAAGGGAGTGGTTGCCAATGTCGAATACTGCCGTGAAGTCCCAGCACATAGGTTTAGATCAGTGGTGACCTTGGCAAGAACTGTTATGATGGAGAGACGACCAGGGGGCAGAAATAAATGGGAAATAAGGACATGGGGATGGCATGTCTGTACAGCCCTTTCAAGAAGTGTGGCTGAGACAGGACATGGGAGGATAGCTGGAGAAGGTGGAGTGGGAGTTTGAGGGAGGGTTTTGTTTTGTTTTGTGTTTTCAGAAGGGAGGACTTGTGTGTTTGTTGAATGCTGATGGGAAAACTTGGGTTGAGAGGAAGAGGGTGAACTCCAAGAGAGAAGTGACAACTGATAATAAGGTCCCTGATCAGGTAGGAGATGAGGTCCCAAACACAGGTGAAGGGATTGCCTTTAGGCAGAAGGGACGCCTCCTCTCCTGAAGCAGGGCTGGACTCATTACACATCCCTCAAGGAGAACTCAGAAGCACCCCATGTTGAGTTTAATATTCTGTGGTTGCTGTCTTGAAATTCTTGATAATTTTTGAATAAGAGGCCCTGCATTTTCTGTTTGCACAGGGCCCTGCATATCATGCAGCTGGTCCGGCTTCCAGCAATATCGGAGCTATTACTTTCTTCCAGACCTCACTAGAATGGAATATAATCATCTAACCCTTTTTGTTTTGGCTGTTGATTTAATGGGTGGAAATGTGCGCCTCAGTTGTTTTCATTTGCATTTCTTTGATTACTGGCCAGGTTGACTGTGTTTCCTCATGTCTGTTTACTAGTCAAATTTCCTTTTGTGTGAACTGCCTGTGTCCTTTGCCCGTTTATGATGTTTTCAAACACCAAAAATGAGTCTCCTCTATGGGAATGAATCACTCATTTGTTGAGATGTATGGAGAGACTATTTTCTGCAGAAAAAATTTGGGGTTTCAGGAAAGAAGGCCCAGGCTAGGGGTGCCTTGAGAAGCCAAGATCCTTCATGTTAATAGAATTCCACTGGTCCATGTGCATGGAGTCTTTCAACCAAGCACCTTCACATCTCGGTGCTCCGTTAATCCTCTGGGTGTGGGAACTCAGCACTGGGCTTTGCTCAGGCTGTTCTTCCTGACTGGAGCGCCCTTTCCCCACGATTTCCCCATCATTGGGCCCCTAGCATTGTACGATATACAAATATATATATCTCCCATTTTACTGTAACTCCTGCTTCCACATCTATTCCCCTTCTTGGCCATGAGCTGTAGACTGCATCTTCTCACCCTCTTGCACACTCTCTCTTCATTCTCAGTGCCTCACGTGCTGTCTGCACATACCAGGTGCTCAACTTCCATTGACCAGTGAATGAGATCGACTGATGGGTGATGTGCATAAGAAGCTCTGTGGGCCACTTTCTTCTCCTCCTCCACAATTCTTTGACCCTTGACCCCATCTGAGCAGCATGTTCCATCTGGGACACCAACTGTAAGGACTGAAGGTCCCTAGAGAGCAAGGGAGCTGGGACACTGCCGTCACATATTTGAAAGGTGGTTGCTTCCTCTCCGTGGTGGAGCAGCGAGTGGGCAGGACTTCAGGACTGCTGTGTGCTCAAATTCAGCTCTGCCGCCAGCTGGGTAATCGGGGCAAGTGGCTTAACTTCCAAGTTTCTGTGCCTACCAAAAGGAACTAGCTTATTTCACAGGATGCTGGGAGGATGAAATGGGATGAACAATGTAAGAGCACATAGCCCAGCACCTGGTGTAAGACAGGTGCTTATTCGTCCAGACTAGGTTTTGAAAACTGCTGTATAGATAACCTCTGGTGAGCTCAGGATCCAATGAATGGAAGGTACAATAAAAACCAAACAATTTCAGCTAGAGTCAACAGTCAGAATGACCAAAGAGGGAATCAGCCCCTTGGAAGTATGTGAGATCCCTACAGTAGAGATAAGAACACAAAGACCAGGATATCACAAGGGAGACTCAAGCATTGTACCACAGACTGGACTGAGTGACCTTTATAGCCTTGAGGTGCTTGGATTCTGTGATCCTGCACAGTCCACTGTAGGACATCTATTGGATGCCCCCCAAGCATCTGTTCTCCCTCTTCTCCTTCCCCAAAAGGCCTCTGGCCTCCTTACCAAGCCAATCAGTCCATCTAATTCCCCAGCCACAGAAACTGGTTCAAAAATAGGCATTTCAGCCCAAGGAGATATAAGGAGGGGTTTACTGGAAAGAACTACTCTCTCTCATCTATAGGAGTGACCAGAGAGAAAGAAAGAAAGAGACAGAATGTGCATTAGTCTCAGGATATGATTGTCAGAAAAATACAGAGAGCTGTGAAATTTGAATTTCAGTTAAACAATAATTTTTAGTATAAATATGTCCCAAATACTGCATGAGGCATAAAAATAAAAAAAGATTGTTAATCTGAAATTGAAATTTAACTAAACATTCTATATTATTTTCTTGATAATTGTGACAACCCAATGAGTCCATAGAAGGCAGAGGAGAAAGAAACAAACAGGATCCTTGGAGCCACTAGATCAAGCCTTGCCTGAAGCTCACACTTTTGAAATTTTCATGTACAAGAACCAAAAAATTCTCTTTATTGTTTAACTAGACTTGAGACTAGTTTTCAGTCCTCAGGACCTTCCTTATCCTAACAAATGTGTCATGAATTGAAAGCTTTGTCAGTGGGATGCTGGTCTTGTAAGGAGAAAGCTTACTTCGCCCTCTTTCCTTAGTCTAGCTGCCTTACTCAGGAACTTCATGGCCCCCCATCCTTCTTGTGATGTTAATTTTACGCATCAACTGGACCAGGCCATGGGGTGCCCAGACATTTAGTTAAACATTATTCTGGGTGTGTCTGTGTGGTGTTCCTGGTTGAGATGAACACTTGAATCAGTAGATTAAGCAAAGCAGATTGCCCTCCCCAAAGTGGGTGGACTTCACTCAATCCAGCCGAGCCCTGAAGAGAACATAAAGGCAGGGTAAGGGAGAATTCCATCTCTCTGCCTGCCTTTAAGCTGGGCATCGGTTTTCTCCTGTCTTCAGACTCAGATCAGACTGGAGCTTACACCTTTGGCTCTCCTGGTTCTTAGAGATTTGGAGTCACACTTAAAATATACGATAGTCTCTCCGGGGTCTCCAGTTTGTTGACTGAAAATCTTGGGACTCCTCAGCTTCCATAACCATGAGCCAATTACTAATGTATGTAAGTGTGTGTATAGATATTTATAGATAAACACATATATATCTCCTATTAGTTCATATAGATACACTCCCCTGCCCCCCCCCCCACTCACATATATCTCCTATTAATTCTGTTCTTTTGGAGAACCCAGACTAACTAATAAACCTGTCCATTCGAACAAGCATCCCTGCAGAGACTCACTAAGCTGTGCCTTTATTTTTAGAACGGGACCTTTACGAGAAGCACAGTGTTGTCCTCAGCTTCCTCTCCCCCCACCCCGGGGCGGTCTGAGCCGAGGCCAGCTCCCTCCGAGAAGTCATTACCGACCGGTGGGTGCTGCAGCCTCAACCCTGCACACAGACTGGCCAGTGTCTGCTTGGCCCCAGGGCAGTGAGGAGCTGCCTTGGGACTGACAGAAAACTAACCAGTTTGTTTTGCTTTGGGACCAGAAGAAACCAGCTCCTTTTAATTCTCAATGGCCAGGCTTGGAAATCTAGCTTGCCAGAAGAGGGGGGTGGGGAGAGAGAAGCAGTCCTTTAAGGGGAGCTCTGGCCAGGGCATTAAAGAGGCAGGATTTTGCTGGAAACTGTGCTCCCTGGCCAGGACCAGGTGGGAAGATCTATTTGGGCTTTATGAATTAGCCCCTTCATTTTTCTCAGTCTGCTTTCCCTCACGTGTAGAACAGGTTGGACCGTCCGGCTGCAGAGCGCCTAGCGGTCAGGGCCCAAGGGAATGACGTGGGGTCCTAGTCGCTGGGCCGTGCCTAGAGGGTGGATGGTAGGCAGGCATGAGGCACCCAGCTGCAGGGCAATGGCCACGACCTTCCAGCCAGCTCCGCTCGGGAGGACAGGCTGGGCACAGCCGCACTGCCTCTGACAGCCCCGGGCCCCGTCTCCCTCCATTCCGACCTCCCTCTGCCCAGCTCCTAACCCTCAGACCCACTGACACCCCACAGACCTTGCCTTTGGTATGTAGGCACCTCGGCCACCACATGGTGCCTTCTCTGAGGCTTGGCCCCTCCTGCTTCGGTCCCCCTCCGCCGGGACACCCCTCCTCTGCTCTATTAGTTAGGTATTATCACTGCCGTGAGAAAGAAACCCACACCTATCGCGGACATTCATGAAGGGAGTTTACTTCGTGCTTTATCTCAGTCTAGGGGAGTTCTAGATCGGGGTTCAGGGCTGGTGATGTGGGGGCATCATTTCCACGCAGAGACTTTGGTGGGTGGCTGCTAAGGCCACGCTGGGGGATCGCCGTTGGCTGACCAAGGGAAAGAGTGGGGAAGGGTTTTATTCGTCAGGCCTGGAAAGAGCACACGCCTATCACTTTTCATCAATTCGAACTATGTTGCATGGTCTTGCCCAGCTACAAGGATGGAGGCTTCCTAGGAGCCCAGGAAGCAGAGGAAGTGGGTTGGGTGATCAGCTAGCCAGGCTTCAGCCCACTGGCATCTCTAGCAGTTGGGCTCCTGGCTCACCCTGGTTCAGATGCCGGGCCCAGCTGAGGGTTCCTGAAAATCCTGAATGGGAGTGGTTTGGGACTGGGGGATGTCCACTCCTATCTCAGGTGGAGTACGTGGAAGGTGTGGAGCAGTGAGCCAGGCAGGCTGGGGCACCACTGCCATCAGCGAGGTCACCATCCACTATCATTAGCCACGCGTCCTTCGGGCCTGGGGAGGCTCCCTTTCCATTGCAGAGGGAGGGCAGTGGTGAGGGTATTTCTCCCCCCATGTCTCTGACATTTCCCAGGAAACCTGAGTGTGTGTGTGTGAACTGACCACAAAATATCACAACAATGCAGAGGTATTATTATCTCTATTTCACAGATGAGAAAACAGAGGCTCAGAGAAACTCTGACTTTTCTAGGTGCAAATTGTAAGCCGGATTTGGAAACAGGTCCCCTGACTCCATATCCCACACTTCTCTCCCTATGTCACATTCTTTCCCTCTCTCTCCTGTGTCCTTAAGTTCATTCAAATGGCACCACTCCATGAAGCCTATTGCCCCTGTCTCAGAATCCCCATTACCCGTCACCTGTATCTCTTTCAAGTCTGCCTTGTGATAGGATTTCTGTGTGTATTTTGTTCCCCTGTAAGCCTCTTGAGGGCAGACTGTGTCAAATTCACTCCTGAACCTCTCCCTCCTGAAAGCAGCCTACATATAAATATCCATTCAGTGAATGAATACTTTAGTCATAGAATTCTTGAATTCAGTTAAATGGAAAATCTAAGCCAACCATGAAAGGAAGATCAAAGGACAATTTATAGTAAACTACACACTCGCTCCTGTATTTTTTCTTCACACCCTGTTCCCTTCTCTCGTCTCCTGGTTTTCTGAGGCAGGCTTCCATGGGGCTTGGCTCATTCACTCCGGCTAGAGAATTTCCTAACATCTTGTTTATTATTAGTAGTAGTAGCAATAGTACTATTACTATGAATAGCTGCAATTTATAGAGCCTCTAAATGGCACCCTCCTTGAGTACAGGGCCCATGTAGCCCCCAGGCCCCAGCGCAGGTCTGGCCCACTGTATCAACATGTCTTTCAGTAAATGAATAGACCTGTTTATTACCCCAGGCATTGGGTCAGACTCTCTAAATACTTTACCTTTAATTTTCAAAACCACCTAGCAAGGAAATCATTATAACTGTTATTGTACTGATGAGGAATCTGAGGCTTAATAAGGTTAAGGACTTTGCCCAAGGTCACACAGGTAGAATGCCATTGAGCCCAAGTACCAGTCAAGGATTGTCTGACCTCAGGGTGCATCTTCTTGACATTAAATCCCACTGCCTCCTGGTGCCCCTGCCTATTGCACCCTGGTCTCTCTCTTTCCTTTATCTACTCACTCACTAAGGAAATATTTCTGAGCATCTATGACGTGGGTGATATCACATAGGGATGAACAATGCAGACATGGCTTTTGCCCTAATAGAGCACATGGTCTAGTGGTCAAGACATATTAAACAAAGGATGGCCACTTAGACATCCACTTTAAAGTACGCTGTGTGCCAGGACGGAAGGAGGAGAATGCCACGAGGGACTTCCTTGGCTCGGATGGTCAGACAAAGCCTCTCTGAAGCTTGGATTTGATGGATAAAGAGTAACAACGAGCCAGCCCAGTGAGGGAAAGGTGTGGCAGGCAGTAGGAACAGTATTGGGGTCGTTCCTAATGCAGGGAAGTGGTGGGCGCAGAGAGAAGCAGAGCCAAGGCCGCCGTGGGCAGCTCTGATCCACAGGATCTGCATGCAGATGAGCTGTAGGCAGCGGGCAGCGGGCAGGGCCATTGGGCGCAGAGCCCAGCTGTACGGCGTGTGATGGCGGACCAGGGCAAGTGCTGTCGGGCTGATGGAGGCCAGAGCAGAAAGGGGAAGGAGGCTAGGTAGCAAAGAGACAGAGACGGCTTAGCCAGAGAGCGGCGGTGAAGGTGGAGAACACAGGACAGACTGGCAATGCAATCAGCAGGGTTCAGTGACGGAGCCTTGGCAAAGGAGTCAGGATTTCCGGGCATTACCAGGGCTTGGGCTGAACCTGGTCCTTATGAACAGGCAGGCCCTGGACTGGGTTTTCCAAGATCCCTGGTGAAGAGACTCAAGTTTATCCTATCAAGTCAAAGTAGCTGAGTCTTCACTGCGCATCTGTGATCGAAGGGTATGTTAGTGAGTCTTCCTGTGTGTATGCTGGGTCTTCCTGTGAAGGTATGATTATTACAGAGGGAAGGTATAACACCAGCTGGGCAAGGCCACCATGTCCCATCAGAGGGAAAGGCAAGTCAGGGGTTGGCCCACAGAGCTGCCCATTGGCTCAAGATGAGCCAGATCAGGATGAAGTGTTGGAAAGAGGTATTTCTTCCCTGGTCCAGGTGAAGGGTCCAGATATTCAGGCAGAGCAGCCGTGTGTCAGGAAGCAGGCTGTGCCTGTAATGTAGACACAGGCAGTGTGTTAGATGGCAGAAACCCCAGCTCAGGGTCACTGGATGAATGGAGGTGCTCGATGGAACCCATGGAATTAGAAAGGGTTTCATGATTCATTTTCCAACTTGAGAAGGGTTTAGGATTATATTCCACTCTACCTTCTTTCCCATGAATTCTCCAGTGGATCCCCCAAATGCCAGTTATATTTAGGGGAATAGTTGTTAGGAATGCCTTCATTTAACTTCTGGGTTTAGCCAAATGCCCTGGATTTATCCAGGTACTCGGTGAGATCGGCCTTCTGTGGGTTGGTGGTTCTTGGGTTCCAGTTCAGTGAAAATAATGGGAGCTCTTCCACTAATGTCTGCCCTCCACCTCCCTCTCTACCCCTGACTCCCGTTGCACCCACAACTCCTGCTTGGGGGGGGATACGCTCTCCCTGCCAGGCTCCTCGCCAGCCCTTGCCCTGTCCCAGCCTGTTGCCAGGGAAGGGGCTTGGACACCCACCACACATTCCCAGTCCTCCATGCTGGAGAAGGCAGGTCCTATTAGCCCACACCCTCTCTCCTGAGGAAGCCAGGCCCTTTGAGCAAACCTGTGATGGGCCACATATTTCCCTCTCCATTTAAAAATAAGCACTCCCTGTGGCTCAAGTTGGCCCTCACCCTGGTGAGGTGAGTCCCTTCCAAAAACCTATGTCAGAGCATCCTTTGTAACATCAGGGAAGAGGGAAAGTGGAAAAAAAGGCTTCTATTTATCCGGATGTTTGACATCCAGAGAAGGAATATTATTGTTTCTCCAGTCAAATACTGGGGCTCCACTGAAAAATATTTTCAATCTGCCAGACTAAAGTCCAGTGTCTTTGTGAACCTTTGCCAACAGACGCAGGCCCCGGGTGTTGGGTCCGGCTGGTTTCTCCCAGTCAGCCACAGTTTTGTCAGATGCCCTGACTGTGGCGTATCTGGTCTTGGTCATGGAGGCCGCTGCTGTGACCTTCTCCCATCCTATCAGTGGGTAGGGTTAGGGAATTCTCTCCATGCCATTATAGGCCCACCATCCTAGGAGCCGCTAGGGTAGGGATGGGGTCATGCCAAGAAAGGGCCATGATCTGGAGGTCATAGAAATGATGTGGCTGAAATCTCCTTACAGTCTCTTGCCAGATGTAGGCTAAGCCTGCCTGGGATAGGGCACAGAGCTCACCTCATCCCTCCCTTCACTCTCTATATTAATAACATCAGTTTTGGGGGGATTTTACCTTTTTTAACACTATAAGTGTCATATATAGTCATTAAAACAAATTTGAAAAATACGGACAAGCAAAAGGAGAAAATGAAAATCACCTAATATCCCACTTCCCAAAGAGAACAACTATGTCCATTATATTTTATATCATTCAAGCATAGTTTTATGCATAATATATATCTTTTAAAAAACACTAAAATGACATCATACAATAAATACTATTTTATAATTGGCTTTTTTCACCTACCAGTGTATCATGACTACCTCTCCATTTGATTAAGTACTCCTCTAAACCACTTAGTAAAAACTATATAGTATTTTGTGCAACTGTTTTGTAATTTTTAAATAACCCTCAATTAGTGGAGGATTCGTGTACACAATTAGTGTACTACTATAAACAACACTGTGATGAACATCTACGATGTGAACTCTTTGGGAACACCTATAATTATTCATTAAGAGCGATGATAATAACTACCAAATTTTTTATGTGCATTCTGCTTTATCTGGAAACAAAGCTCCAGCTTACCGAATACACACATCTACTTGACAGAGGCAGAATTCATACCGTGGTTTGTCTGACTCCAAATCCAGGCCTCCAAATGGGCCATTCCCCTTGTTCTGTTAGGTTGATGCTTTAGAATGAGGGGGATATATGGTAGGAATAGTGACTTCTATGAGCACAAGCCCACTGATGCACTTCATTAACTGTGAAATGAGTTCCCTGGTCAGAAGCAATGCTGTGTGAAATACCATGACAGTAAATAAGATATACCATAAGTCCATGGACAGTGATGTGGGCGATGTGGGCAGGAGCACTGTGGACAGGGAAAACAACCCAGACCCAGAATGCCCATCTATTTCAGTGGGGGTAAAAAGCGTTTCCAAAATGTGGCCCAATATAATTGACTTTCTGGAGAGTGGTGCCATTTGGGGGGCTCTGTGTTGGTCTCTGCTGTTAGTAGGCAGGTTGGTTATTCAGCAGTGACTGTAGCCAGACTGGTCTCGGTGAGTGGAAGTCCATGTTGCTGGGCCCATGCAAAACCTCCATCCACACTGTGTTTGTGAGCCCATTGACATAGACAGAATGGGTCATCTTTGTCAACCATATTGTTAAGATCATGCTGTGCTGAAATCCTCTTTGATGAGCACTAATTTGCGACATAAATGTCTTCATCTCTGAGCCTATTTGGAGGGGTCCCTCCAAATACCTCTTAGACCTCCTTGTCATCAAATTTCCAATTGTGTTCCTTCAAAGCCCCTGACCAAACCATTAGTCGTGTCCATGAATGGACATAGAACCAAATCTCTAGCTGTATTTCCTTCCAGGCAAGATAGACGTCTAGGTGCCCTGTTCAAAGTTCTCACACTGGGAGGACTTGCCTTCCCTGCCATCCTGTAGACGCTGAGCAGACCCACAGTTTTGGAGGGTGGCCACCAGCTGTCCCAGTATGGCTTCCCATCCCTTACCCACAGATTTCTCTCTGCACGCTCTTACAGTAGGGGTCCTAAAGAGACCCCTAATACCGATTACAGTGCAGCAAACTCTGTTATAGAAAGTGCCCAAATCCCTCAGATTTGTATCTGGGAACGGCCACTCAGTGACTCATTGGGCTGTTCTCAGCTTCATCTTGGAGGTCCCAAGCCAGAGACCATGTCTACCGACACCCTTTACTGAGGAGAGAGCTCTTTTCCCAGCAGGGAATGCTCCCCGAGGATGGCAGGGGCAAATCTGCCTCTCTGTCCTGGTAGCGTCCAGTTTCCAACACCCAGAGCACCTGGCACACAGCCGGGGCTCCTCTTCACGTGTCCTTCTCCTTCGGGCTCAGAGACATGAAAATCAAGCCCTGTATGGAGGAGGGCCATAACCCGAACTCTGTTAACCTCAGGGTACAGGGTTGTTTTGGTTAGTGTGGCTCAGGATCTTGTCAGAATATTTCACATTTTCTCAGCGCTGAGCACAAATTCCAGCCACTTCCCATTTTAACAATTCTGACATTGAGATATATGTCTTTACAGTCAGTGTTTACATTTACTGTAGATTGCCCCCCCTTTAATAAAACAAAACAAAGCTATTATATCAGTGGTGTATCTTTCAGTAAGTTAGTTCTTGGCATTGAGGTATTTAATGGAAGATAGCCAAAGACATGGGAAGGGGTGAAATTTACCCAAGGAGAGGTTGTAGGATAGGAATAGGAGAGAACTAGGAAATAAACTAAAATTAAAAATTATCAGTATTATTGTAATATCAATAACAATTATTAAATGTTTCCTGCATGCTAGGCTCTGTTCTAAGGGCTCAGCATATACTAACTACTTCAGTTCTGATTGTAAGCTTATGAGTGAGGCAGTGCTGTCATCAGCAGCATCGCCAGGTTTCACATTAGGAAACAGGAAAGTTGCCCAGAGCATACAGCCAGTTGGTGGTAGACGAGGCACCTCATCTCAGCCAGGTCTGGATCCAAAGTCCTCCCTCTTAAATCCCATGTTATGCCCATCTCAGGGGTAGACACTTACTTAGGCATTTGCCAGGTTGAGTTAAGAAACACCAGCCTGGACACCCAGGATTTACCCATCAGAGTTCTAAGTTGCAAGCAACAGGAACAGATCTTTCTTGAAGAAGGAAAGGGACTTATCAAGAGGCTATTGGTCTAGGTATCCATCAGTAGCAGTTGCTAAAGGCATGAGAAATGTTGACAACATGTTAACCCCTGATCAATCTCAGCCAGCCAATGAAAGGAGGATGTCCAGACATTCATGTGCCCTGACGTGAAGGGCCACCTCTGAGGCAGTCTGCCAAGGTGATGACCCTGAGGCTGACAGGGCCTCTGAGGCAAACAACCAGTTTCCAGGAAATGCAGAGGCCAGCAGACATGTTAAATAAAACCATGAGACAGCGATCAGCCAAGACCAGAAGGGAGACAGTTCTCTAGGAGAACTGACCCTAATTCTTCAAGAAACAGGCAAAAAAAAGAAAAGAAAAAAAAAAAACAGAAATGAAAAAGGGGAGGACATCTTTTATAGATGGACAGACATTGAAAACTGTTTTAGCCAAATACCATGGGTCGATACTGTTTGGATTCTGATCTGAATAAACCATAGAAATACATTTTCAGACAATTAGGGAAAACTGAACATATTAAGTGATATTAGAGAATCCTTGCTGGTGGGGCTGGGTGGCAGGGTGGCAATGGAGCTGTTGGCGTGGTTTTAAAGTCTATATCTGTTCAAGATTTATACTGAAGTATTTATGACTGAAATGACAGAATGTCTGGAAGTTGCTTTAAAATACATTATGCAGATCTGCGCCCTAGAGGAGGGGGACACCCACCGCTCCTCACTCTCTAGGTGTGGCTGTGCGTAGTGACTTCCTTCCAAAGAGCACAGCACAGAAAGGCAGTAACATGAGTAACTCCGCCATGGAGAAACCAAACGAACCTCAGCCCTTAGTACGGTGTGACGAGCACAGCACCGCCCTGCTGTGACCTTCCTCCCTGGAAGCCGTACGCCTTCATCATGAGAACAGCGGTAGACAAATTCCCTTAGAGGGGCATCCTCCTATATGCCCGACCAGCGCTCCCCAAAACTGTCTAGACATCAAAAACAAGGGAAGTCTGAGAGAAAAACTGTTTCTCTGCTCACGGCACATCTGACATCAAATGTGAGTGTCATCCACACCACAAAGTTCTTAAATTTCTGTGGACGCCAAAAGGGTGTCCTACAATTTAATTCAATTCTGACACTACCCAGAGTTAACATGAACCCACAAGTTAAGAGCTCAGTCCCACAAGACTGCCCCACCTCAGACGCCAGCTGCAGATAGTGGGAGTCAAGCTCACCCGCACTTCTGTCTGACTTGGCTATCAATCAAGGGTTCCCATGATCCTCTCCTCAGGCTCAATAATTTGCTATAATGGCTTGTTATTCCCACTCTTCCAATACCAAATGCAATGGTGTATTTTTTTCCCTACATATATGTATAACAGTAACAACATCACACACAGCAGTAACAGTCGTATAACTCCATTCAGGTTCCCGAACCCAATTCCAGTGTGTGTAAGTGTGTGGGAGGGGGTCTTCCCACACACACTTACCACCAAGCAATTCTGGAACACCAGCAGGGGGTCGGAGAGCTCGCCTCAACTCTGATGCTATCTGCCCGGAGACAGCACCAGATTCCCAGTTAAGGGCTCCAACCTACAGCACCGCCCTCCACCCACCACTCCACAGGCCAGTCGCAAGCCCCAGGCAGTTACCTGTGCTTCTGACCTACCGGGGGCTACAGAGTGGAGGTTCCCACGACCTCCCCATTAGGTTCTATTAATTTGCTAGAGCGGCGCACAGCACTACGGAGAACACTTAACGTTTACCAGTTTCATAAAGGACACCATAAAGGATACAAGCCAACAGAGACACAGGGCAAGGTCTCCTGTTAAGGAACTTCTATCCTCGTGGAGCTTAGTTATTGAGACAATCCCCAGTCCCCAGTCCCCAGCCCCCTCCCCATCCCAGAGGATGGAGGTGGGGTAGGGCTGAAAGACCAGTGCAATCAGGGCTTGGTCTGTCTGGCGGCCGCCCCCATCCCAAAGCTATGCAGGGGCCCCCAGCGCCCAGCCACCTCATTAGTCATTGCATACACAAGACGCTCTTATCACCCAGGAGATTCCAAGGGTCTTAAAGCCCTTGTGTCAGGAAGCAGGGACTCAAGACTGAATATTGTGACAAACAACACTCCTATCACTCAGGAAATTACAAGGGTCTTTGGAGCTTGGTACCAGGAACTGGGGGCCAGACCAAATATACATACATTGATTATACGACGTTATTATAGTACCCTTAATATGGAGTGATGAAATAGGTTATTACTTCTGGGATCTTCCTCCCCCATGCCCACCACCCTGGTCTAATCATGAGAAAAACAGCAAACTTCCAGTAGTGGGGCACCTGCAATATACCTGCTCGGTACTCCGCAAAGCTGTCAAGACCGTCAAAAACAAAGGAAGCCTGGGAAACTATCATAGTCCCCAGAAGCCTAAGGAGACAGGACAACTATATGTAATGTGGTACCCTGGATGGGATCCTGGGACGGGAAAAAGGCTTTAGGTAAAAACAAAGGAAACCGATACAGTTTGGGCTTTAGTTCATAGTAATGTATCAGTATTTGTTCATGACTTGTAATACATGCACCATACTAATGTAAGGGGTTAATAGTAGGGGACACTAGGTATGGGACGGGTATATGGGAACTCTTAGTACTATCTACTCAAATTCTTCTGTAAATCTAAAAACTGAAAAATAACCTCCTAAGATTTTTTTGAGAAAAAAAATGTCTGTGGGGGTCTACAGGAGGGGAGGTGAATAAGAATGGCAGGACGGTGACTCCTGGGTGTTGAAGCTTGGGGACAGGCACATGGGGCTTCTTTGCACTATTCTCTCTACTTTAGTGTGTGTTTGTAAATTTCTAAAAATAAAAAGCTTATTTTTTAGGGACACTAAGAGCCTCCCATGCCCTCCACCTGGCCTGGGGCATCACTGCCAAGGAACTCAGCAGGAAACATGGAGCTCCAGAACCAGTTGAGGGGCACCACCAATGCCATTGGCACGGCCTCTGCCCCGGAGCAGATCTTACCACACCTGCCCCAGCCCTGTGGCCACAGAGAATACCTTTGACCCTTTCCTTGTGGCACCAGCTTGACTTCAAACTGGGACAGGGACGTCTCATTGGCCAAACCGCAGTCACGTACCTCAGGGGAGGCTGGAATGGTGGGTTGCTGGCCTCGCCAGCTTCTCTAATGGGAGGTGGGCTTGGCCTGCAACCAAGATTCACTAGGAGGGGAATTCTCCAAACAAAGAGAGGGCGTCCACTGCTGAGGCCAACATGTTGTCTTCACAGCCTCACCACGCTGGGGGCTCTGATAGCCTGGGTGCCTCACTGTCTGGTCCATCCTCACATCCTCTAAGCCAAACACCAAGCATGGCTCCTGGGAGCATTCATTCAAAAGGGAATGAATGAGACGATGTGGTTGTAGAAATGATCTTGCCTCTTACGGAGAAGGTGATGAAATCCTGCAGTTGTGAAGCCTAGTCTAGCCCCGACTCAGCGCCCTACTGTCTGTGCGCCTGCAGGGAATCTCTCTCTGTGTCTGAGCCTCCTTGCCCTCCCTCTGTAAAAAGGCAGGTGGACCAAATGATCTGTTAGCTTTCCATTCCTCAGCCTAGGTCAAGGTTTACTGCCTGGACAGAATCCAGCCCAGCAGGTCCTGCTGCCAGGAAGGACAGCTCACAGCTGACCTGGTGACTCCCTGTGCAGACTGCCAAGGGGGGAGGCGGGCGCCTGCCACAGACTGGCCGTGGGACCCTCAGAAGGGCCTTGAAAGCCCGGAGGGGATGCTCCATTTCCCCTATGCAAGATGAGGCGTTCGTGACCAATTCCCAAGGACTTTTCCTGCTCGGGGATTCTCTCAGTCAGACGTCCCGGCTTGGACATCACCTCGAGAGAAAGCCCAGGAGGAAATACCAGATCATAGACACTGTTTGCTCAAGACCTAGGGTCTGAGGCTGGCCCCTCCTGGCGCAGGGCTGGCTCTGTGGGAGTGCAGGAAAGCCAGAGCGGATGACACATGCCAGCTCTCCAGAGGGAGGGAGCCTCTGAGAGAGGAGCGAGTCCCGGAACATAAATCAAATGAGGTGTAAAATTGTTCCAAGCCACGCTTCGTAAAGCTGCTGCAACATGTCGTTAATAGAGGCCCCAGAGCTGGGGACACATGCGCGGGCACCTGGTGGGCGGGTGGGATGGCAATTAGTCCAGGAGTGATGATGGGGGCCTCAAGGCTCATCCAGGGGGTGCTGCTGACCCACACTGGCTCTCTTTGCTTCTTTGGTGGGACCGAGGAAGACAGCTGAGGGGCAGGCACCTAAGGCTGCTGGTCGTTAGCAGCCCCTCCTCCTTGACTTCTCCACCCTGGGCTCCTTAGAGTCAGAAGGTCACTCGCAGACCTACAGCTCAATCTACACAGGGGTGGAGGTCCCAAGAAGGGCAGTCAGCAAGCCGTCGGCTGCCCCAGACGTGGCCAGGGCCCAGGGCCCCACTTTGTCCACCAGGCCGAGGTCAGCAGTCTCCTCTTCCTCCTCTGGTGTCAGGCTTCTCAGCCAACAGCACATGAGGAGCCTACTTGGGGTGATTTGGGACCTGTCACTGGGCCCCAGACCTAGATTTTCAGGGTGCAGAACTTCCTTTGTTTGTTCTTTTGTCAAGTAAAGACATTAAAGAAAACAAACTATTATCAGCAGTAAGTCATCATGTTAACAGCAAAAACTTATGATCAGCATAATCACTTCCCTAAGATTCAATGCATCATCCCAACTTTTCTAATTTTGCCATGAATTGTGAAAACTCTGTGGCCGCCAGCAGAGGTCGGTGGTTTGATCAGCGGCCTTGGGGGACCACTGTCATTGCTGTACATGAAACACTCCCACTCACAGGGGCCTTCTAGAAAGAGGTGGGATCCAGGGCACGAAGCTCTTCTCACCCTCCATCCTGCATTTCCTTTTTCCCTCCTTGCTAACAAAACTTTCTTGGAGAGCCTCTATCTAAACTGAACTGTATTTCCAGATGTCTAGGAATCTGAGCCAGGTGTTAAAGGGCCCATTTTTCAGGGATGGGTGCTTCAGGCCCTGGGGTTGCCTTCTCTGTGTAACAAGGACAGTCATTTTAGCAAGGCAAACCTTTTTATTATGTAGCTTTTGCAGCTTGGGTTCCCTGAAAGCCATCAGAGGTGAAGGTGGGGTGCAAGATGTTATAAGGGATCAACCCGGCTGTAGGTCTGATGACGAAGCCTCAGCCAGAGCCCATGGTGGACCCACATGGCTTTCTTTATGCCCCTGCCTTGTTCAGTCCTTGGCTGCAGGCTGCCCTGGGGAGGGCATGACCTCGGATGAGACCAGCTGAAGGAGCTGACGGTTGGAGGCCATCTGACCACTGACCACTGACCACACTCCTAGCAGCATCCCGGAGCAGGAAGTGGGCAGTCATCTCTGTGTTTACCAGGAGAGTTAGTTTTCAAAGCATTTTCACATCTCTGGATTCTTACAGCTACACTGGGGGGACAGGCAGAACAGAAGTACTCAGCCCCAAGAACTTTGCATATATTATGTTAATTTAAAATTCCCAACAGTCCTACAAGCTGACTTCTAGTATTATCCCTGTTTTGTGGACAAGTAAACTATGGCTCAAGAGGGAAAGATTCTAGCCCAAGGCTGCTCAGCCAGTACAGCAGGGTCACAGACTCAAACCCAGTTCTGTTTGGCTCCAGAGCCTGCAGGGACTGCGCTCTTAAACACTGTGGTGGTCCAAGACCCCGGATGCCCAGGGGGGCTTCAAGAGGTGTCGGGCTGGTGCTCCAGGTATGTACAGGGTGGATGGGACAGTCCTAAGGGCAGACATCACCTAGTGAGGGAGGCCGTGCTCTAGACTGGGAGCTGAAATAGCTCCTTGCCCTGGTTGTGTGGCCTGGAGCAATCCCTCCCACTCAGAGCCTCTGGGAAAAATAAGGGTCTAGCCTAATGTGCATTATGAAGGATCTCCCCTAGAGCTTCTGTCTACTTTGTGCTCATATCTGGAGCCACCCATGGCTTTGTGGACTTGCTTCTGTAGGAAACCCCTTAGGTGGTCCACCTCCCTGTCCAGGGTTGGCCTGGGCTCTGTGGATGATATGTGGTTCTGGAAAGTGACAAGCTCGTCTCTGTGCTCTGGCCAACTCTCCCTCCTCCGTCACACTGTTGTCTACAAAGCACAATCGGCCATGGGTTTGGTGAACACGGCCTCCACCTGCCCTCCTCCCTCCTTACTGCTGGGCCCTGGGAGCCCTTTGGCCTGGGAAGATGCAATGGACACTCCTGGAGAGACAAAGTTGGCAGGCAGAGGAGGAAGGAGGAGGCAAGGAAGAAGCAAAGAACAGGATATGTGTGTTGTTGGGGACCTGGGGGGCCTGCAGGGGCTCCACATTCCTCAGGGAACTTCCTCCAAGAAATTTCACGCTCCAGTGAGAACTCATAAAATCAAAGATGTGCTTCCATATGCAACGATTTACCCAGAACAAGTGATGAAAACTTCCCTCCCATTAATCACTGGGGGGGAGGCTGATTGATTCCCGGGCATGTGGTCAGTGCAGCAGTCTGGAGGGTTGTGCGTGGTGTGAGGATGGCCACGACGTCATGTGCTCTCCAGCTTGGCCCTCCAGGCCCTCCCCACGCAGAGCCAGGCCTGCCTCTCACTGCCCCCACCTGCCCTTCCACGTCCCCACCTCTCATCCTGCTGCGCCCAACCTCTCACATGTTCTTGAAGCTGCTCTGGGAAAACCAGAACCAGGGGTTATGACCATGCCAGACAGGGTTTGGCTACTTCAGACCAGTCACAACAGCCTCAGATCAGTTCTAACCAGAATAAGCCAGTTCTAGCTAATCTCAGGTCAGGGTAAAAACTGGTTCTAACATGATCTGATTGGATCTGAGTAAGCCAGAAAACAGATTCTGGCTAAATCTAACTGGATCAAACCAGTTATGCCCAAACTAAAGCCATGCTGACGGTTTCAGTGAGTCCAGACTGGTCTCAGCTCAGCCTGTGTCTTCTGCTCTGGAACTGTTCTCATTGAAACCAGCCTCTTCCTTGGCCTCCTCTGGAAAGGTGTGACCCCGCTGACTACTCTTGAAGAAAAAGGGGTTGGTTATGTGTTTGGTTCTCAGATTACCTAGAGAGGGAGACTGTTACTAATCTTAATAACTCCGTTTACAGGGTCCTGAGTGCCTCTGCACACACTGACTCGTTTGACGCGCACAAGAAGCATGTGAGCAGGAGGTTCAGATCCTGTGTCTGCTGGGTCTGTAGAGGCGCTGAGGTGGGCTCCAGAAACCCGAGCCTCCATTCGCCAGCTTTCTGGCTTTTGTTTCGCTTCTCTGAGCTCAAGTTTCCTGTGCCTTAGAACAGTGCTGTAACCCACAGCAAATGCACAGTAAATATTAGAATATTAGCTCCTTTTTATTATTATGCTTATTGTGGTGGCTGTACAATTATCACTGTCATCAGCAAATGGGAAAGTACCAGGGCTCGTCCTGGCTCCCAGGCTCACTTGAACCACAACCTCACCCGGCCACAGCGTCCTGGATTCCTCTCCTGGAAGGTTCACAGGAGGTGGAGAATTGACTGCCCCGGTGCGCTCCACCCTCACCTGTCCGGTGAGACCTGGGCTGTCCTGGGATGGGCTTTTCAGTATTGTTCCTGGGAATTTGTCACATCTAAATTGCTTACTGACAAGCTTCAGATGTTCCTCTTTCCTGAGAACTGCCTATGGTTGAGGGAACTCCCCAGGACAGAGGAAATGGGGCGAGCTTGCCGGCTGCATCTGGCAGGGTAGGCAGAGCCAGAGACCATGTGGGCAGAGGGCCGAAGGGCACTCTCCTTGCGCTAAAGAGAGAGAGCATCCTGGGCGGGAGATTCAGGGGCTGGGGTGCCTCCCCACCCAGGTCCTTTGGGGGCTCCCCAGGGGCTGTAGGGAGCTGGGTCTCTGGCCCCTAGACCTGCTTTGCAGGGGTCCCAGCTTGGGAAGGCACCTCAACCCAGGAAGGGGCCAGCCCCTGAGGTTGGGGCACGCCCTCGTCCCCCCAACTCCCATCCTTTTCTCTCAAAACAAACTATGCACACGCCATTCAGTACTCACAATGTCTACAGATCACCACTGGTTGAGGGGTTGCGGTGTTCCAAGCACTTCCCTGCACTGTCATCACCACCCAAGGACCCCAAAAGGGGTCCTGCAGCCCGAGCAGAGGAAGAAAGCCTCTGGCAGAGGCGGAGGGCTGGCAGGCCTCTAGCCCCGCTTCCATTCTGCACCCCTCCCAGGCCGCCCGCCCGCCCAAGGCTCCCAGGGGCCTGAGACGACAACATAAAACAGTAAAATGCCGCAGTTGTCGTCTGCCTTGACGACGGACCAAAAGCTCCTGCAGGTCAGGGCCTTGGCGCCAAGGCAGGAGGCAGGTGTGGAGCTGGTGACCTGGTCTGTATGGGGTGTGGGTGCCGGGGCACAGTGCCCAGGACACGAGCAAGCACAATGGGCTCTACAACCACCCAAACCCTTGGCTAACAGGGAATCGGAGGCCACCTGCATGCTGCACTTGGCCACCTGGCCTCTGCGTGCTCACCGCTCCTGCTGAGAAGCCCGCCGGCCCACGCCCTGCCCGCAGCCGGGCAGCCACAGCCATGGGGACCTCCCCGCTCAGGGCCAGGCTGGGGAGGGAGGGCCGGGTGTACTGAGTGTCTTTCCACATCACACACAGTAGACAGTGATGGAAGAAATCATTTAGTTCCCACAACAACCCAGAAGGCAAACCCTCTTACTAGCTCCATTTTTTTTAGATTAAAAACAATTTAATGGTGTTAAAATACACGTAAAGTAAATTTACCATCTTAACCATTTTTAAGTGTACGGCTCAATAGCGTTAACTACATTCACATCGTGCACCCAAGCTCCAGAGCTCCTGTCTTCCGGCCAGGCTGAGCCTCTGCCCAGGACACCACAGCCCCCCACCCGCTCCTCCCAGCTCCCGGCAGCCACCCTCCACTTGGGCTATGCGTTTATACTCTAGGCACCTCATGTAAATGAATCATACAATATTTGTCTTTTTGTGATTACTAGCTCTGTTTAAAAGCAAGGGACTAGAGACTCAGAGAGACTAAGCCACTTACCTGCTGTCCCAGCTAGTAAGTGACACAGCCAGGATTCGGACCCGGAGCTGCGTCTTCCCTGCACAGGCCCACACAGCTGTCCCGACCCGGCTGGCCTCTTCAGAACCTCCCTACTCCAGGTGGAACGGCCTGAGGCCCTTCGGTTATCACAGGTGTGGGGCAGTTGTGGGGAAGCCCAGACAGCTGGCTCCAGGCCTAGAAATAACTCAAGCAGGGTTTGGATTTTTATTTTCACTCCCTTGAATTCATCATGAAGGTATTCGAGCAGCCGGGGCAGGAGAGGGTGCCAAAATCTTTCTCAGTTGCTCCCTGAGGTCCAATTTGCTTTCCCAGGCCTTTTCCCTCAGTATGTGGGGTAAGGGTTAGATAGCCTCTCAGAAAAGGGCATCTCGAGACTTATTCCCCTAAGTCTCTGCTTAATGATGGATGCTTGCTGTTTGTTCGGAGCAACAGATCTTTTGTGGGTACCTGTCTGTCAGTATGTCTAACCTCAGGGGTGTCAGGGAGGCTCAAAAACAGACCCTGACCTCAAAGACCTCCCTGAACTAGGAGGGGCCGTGCTATCCGAACACAGTGACTTCAGGGGAGGTCGGGTAGCTGAAGACTCCATGAGAGGCACAACTGAGGGGCTAATGGAGTCTGCAGACAGAGGTCCCTTCCAGGTGGGGCAGTCAGGGAAGCCTTCTCAGAGGAGGTGGCGCTGAGCTGGGAGGATCTAGATGGGGTCATGGGGGAGTAGAAGTGCAGTCCACAGAGCAGAAGCAGCTTGAGCACAGGGACAGAGGCCTATGGGTGTCTTGGCCCCTGCCAGGTGGCCCCCTCAGCACCTTGCACACAGTAGGTTTCAGAAAACGCCTCTGTCCTGAATTTTATCCTTTATGGAAGGAAGGGGGATAGACCATATCACATTCCTGCTCGCACATGGTGCTGGCTGTGAGTCACCTGGAATTTCCTAAGTCAGTCAGAAGGTTGAGGGAGGGGAGAGGTAGGCATGTGGAAAGAGAAAAAGAGAAATCGTACACTGACATTTACAGGAGAGAGAGCATACATGTGCAAGCACCACCTACTGTGGGGAGTCTGTGAGGCTGTCAAGGAGAGGGCAGCATTTGCTAAGATGGCCCTTGAAGACAAAAAAGGCTTTGAGAAGTAGATGTGGGGCATGGGGGTGAGGGAAGGCCCCTCAGGTGAGGGAACCGTACAGTCAAAGACCCGGTGGTGGGATAGCATGGACCACAAACAGGGTCAAGCAAGCATTCACTTTGGCTGGAACATAAGGTGGGTGGAGAGACATCTGGGAATTGAGCTTGGAGATGAGCACAAGGCCAGATCATGGACACTGTGCCAATGGGCTACCTTGGGAAGGCTGTGGAGAGCCTCTGGAAGTTCTTGAGCAGAGAACTTTGGGGAGAGCATGCTGGCAAGTTTCCACGATGTGCTAGAGCCCTGAGAGGAGACCGTCAAGTGGTCCATGCAGAAGAAACGAGAGACAGAGCTACAATGGTGTTGAAGAGGGCAGAGAAGGATGAGATGGGACTTGTCGACAGAGCATTCCACAGACATGTAGGAGTTCTTGTCCATCTTCCTGTTTTTCACATGAAAATTCTGACAAGAATCGCCCCAGGTCACCCCACTGATTAGGTGATTGCCTTCCACCCACTACAGAAGGGGTGGCAATCCTCAATCGATTTTGGTAGTGGCTGCCTGAAGGGCTGCAGGGGTAAAGATTCCCAAGTGGAAAGCAAGAATGATATGATTGATTAATGATGTCTGCCCTGAGCAAGGGAATAGGAAGGAGTGGCTTGGATGCAACCCGTTTGCTATCTCTGCCTTCTTAAACCACAGGGTGAATGGTGCTGCCCTGCCTAGCTTATAGATGACTGCAGGAATCAACAAGATCACGTGTACAAAAATGTTCCGAAGACTATCAAGACTGCATAAGTAGGAGGGATTGTTCCTATGGTTATGTGTGCCTCCCTTAGTCACCCAGCTCCTGTGCCAGAGAAAACCCACAGCCCCCCAATATCCTCGACAGCTTTCACCCACCAAATGTCCCCAGCTTGTTGACTTGCTTGTTGACTAAGGCAGGCTTAGTCACAGGTGGCTGAGTTTGGGGAGCATATGGAGGGATGACATATTTAATAACCACAGACCAAGGGTGCCATGAGTCACTGGCTCCTTGGCACATGGAATTGAGGGCAAGTCCCATTTCATGATCAGCAAGGGCCTGACCCTGCTGGAATGTGCAGCCAAGTTAACTGTGTCCACCACACTGTCTCAGATGCCAGCTCCAGCACCTCGTGGGCTTCACTCTGTCCCTGAACTCGTGTGTCAGGATGGATAGAGTCACAGCCTCCAATTCGTACTTCTGGGCAATGTCACCTTACCTGCTCGTGTGCCCCCATAACTGTGGACCCCAAGGGCTGAAGTCTTTCTAGTAGAGTGGAATTCAGAGGGATTTTTTTTTCATGGGGCTTTGTAGAGAATTGATTTGGTGAACAGAGACTAGTGTCAGATTCACAGGATGACCCTGTTCTGCCACTCACTGCCTGAGGGACCTTGGGCAGGCCATTTAACCTCTCTGTGCCTCACTTTCCTCATCTTTAAAATGGGGATACAATGACCTGCTCTGTCTAGCTCCCTGGGAAAGGTAAGATTCAACTTCGAAACAAACTTGCATTCTCACAGGACTGCCAAATTTGGAAGGGCCTCTCATACCCATGTTCACATTTGAGCTTTACAGGACTCCAGTGTATACAGACAGGGCAAGGGCTTGTATTATCCTCATTTTATAGTGAAGAAACCAAGGCCCGGAGTCCAGTGCTGGAGCCTGGGCTTAATTCCAGGTCCTCGTGCTCTGCTCACAATCAGGCCAGGAAGATAGACAACAAGATGTGATCTCAGGTGGGAAGAGGCATTGCAGAGGCAACCAGACCACATGAATGGGAAAGAGAAGCAACTGAGAGCCCCAGGGCCGCACCCTTGGCTGAGGGGCTGGTGGGGGCACCCTGCCCAAGAACTCCAGGTCCCCGAACCATGCCCGCCGCACACCCTGGCCTCCACAGCCCCTTCCCTCCCACTGTGGGGACTGAGCCTCTGATGCCCAGGGGTCCCCACAGTCCGTCCTGTGTCCTATGTGCCCTCTCTTGCCCATACCCAGCCATGGATCCTGCCAGAAGCACCTTCCCTCTGCCCAGAGACTCCCTCCATAAACCTGCCTCCTCCCGGAGGGACTCATACACTGGTGGGTTCAGGGCCGGAGCATCTCAGCACCGCCCACCCCACCCACCGCGAGAACACCGGCACTCCCGCTCCCACCCTCATCCCTGCCGCTGGTTTAGCATTTACACCTCTGGTCCCCAGTGATGCTCAGACACCCCAGCACCTGCCCCCGCGCTGGGCACACAGGAGCCAATCAGGGAAGCTTCGTCCAATTGAAATGAATTGAGAAAATTGCTCCCCTTTCTGGGCCTATGTTTCTGGCCTCGTGGAGTGGGGTTAGCGGCAGCCACTAGGTCCATAAGGTGACCACACGGAGACTTGGGCTTTTCAGACTGATCACGAGGCAATCTACCCCCACGTGCCATCCCCGCTTAGCTGTCATCCCTGAATTCTCCCCAAAACCCAAACCAGAACCAAGGTTCCCAGATGCTGCTGCTTTTTACCTGGTGCTGGGTTTTCTCCCCCCTTCGCAGAGTGTGAGCTCCTGGGGGCAGAGACCCAGGCTTCATGGCCACTCAGCTCCAATGGCTTCTGAAGCAAGCCTTCCCCAAAGCCACATTTCCAGGTGCCCTGCGGCTGCACAGCTCTCTGTGCTTCCCTGGGCTCAGCACTTTAACCTGGGCCTGGAACCCCCTCTGAAAGTGATGCAAAAATGTGGGTGTGTGCACAGATGCTCGTGTGCAATTTCCCCGAAAGGAGTCCCACAGCTCTCATGGAGTCCCCAAGGGGCCCAGCACCCAAAAGTATCAGAACTACTACTCTGTCCTCCTGTCACTTGCCTCATTTCATGAGATGGTCCCTGTGTCCGTGATCACAACCAGACTGTGACTCCCTGTCCTTGATCATGAGCTCTGGTCTTGCCATACACAGTAGCTGGTCAGTGCACATCAGTTGATCCCAGCAGTGAGTTGGGAGATGAATAAATATGCATTCATTTATTCCTAAGGTGGCTCTGTTGACCCCCTTAGTGACCTTTGACTCTTATGTCTGGATGTGGACGAGGCTGCCTGCATCACACACTCTCTCAGATCTCCATGAGCCACCAAAGAGTTCACATTTCTGTGAGTACCTGTTGACTGCCAGGCAGAGCCCCGTGCACATTCACATGTGTTGCCACTGAGTCCTCAACAGCTCTAGGGGATACATCAGTCAGGGAAGCTGGGTTATGCTGCAAT
Source organism: Manis pentadactyla (assembly GCF_030020395.1). NCBI lineage: Eukaryota > Metazoa > Chordata > Mammalia > Pholidota > Manidae > Manis > Manis pentadactyla. The sequence goes on along the minus strand of NC_080029.1, from coordinate 114,985,309 downwards.
GACAAAGAGCTCCTCTTCTCTCCATGGCTCATACCAGGTTTGTGTCTTACGACTTTGCAGTTGGCTGGAACTTCTGTTCCGTGTCATCCCTGTTCTCACTCTGAGACCCCCAAGTGAAAGAGCAGCCACCACTCTGAAACACTATTTACGGACCCCTGCAGCAGAGGGAGGAGGGCTCTGGAGGGTCCTGCATCAGTGATTACGTGATCAAGCTAAAAAATTACACATATCGTTTTTGCCCATAAGTCATCAGCTGGGACTAGTCACATGGCCCCAACCACATAGGTGCTGAAAAACATGTGGGAGCAGAAGGAGAGGGGTACTCATTCTCCTCTTACACTGGCACATACGGCAGGTGGAATCCTACCCAAGGGCATACAAGGGGGCAGCTGGTCTTGGACCTGAATGCATTCTTGACCACCCCAAAGGCGAGCCCATCTTCAGCACCATGCTGTTCCTCAAAGGGGCTGCCTGGAGTCGAGGAGCAGCGGGCTGAAAGATCTCTCGGGCAGCATGAGGTCAATAGGCCCTTGCGGTCACTCTAATTTGTGGAGTGTTGAGTGAATCATGGAAGGCAAGGTGGCACATACCCCTCTTAGCCGTATCCTTTGCAGAAAAGACATATCTGCCCAGATGTCTGGCTAGAATGTCACAGTTCACAGGGGGAGCTGGGATGACACAAATGATAACCAAAAAGTCAGTGGGTCACAGCAGCCAGACAGTGGAATGAGTCAAGGTGGCAGAAGAGACACCAGGTCTCCTTTTCTGCCTCCTCAGTCTTAACCAAAAAACAACCTGGAAAGGGTGACTTTTTACAAAGTATAAAGATTGGGAGGACAGGAGAAGAAACAACGGCAACAAAATACTGCAAGATAGAAACCCAAGAAAATGGAATCCCAGCACAGTCGTGGGAAAGGTCAAGAGCCTGCCTGGCTTACACTGCAGAACCTTTAGAAGGCTCAGGAAGGGTAGGCTCTGGAACCCCGGAGAAGGCAGTGAAGACAGGGGCTAAAAGAGGGAGTGACAGAAAGTCTGTTTAAGCAAAAGACAGACCCAGCTTCTCTCCCTTTCTGAATACCTAGGTGTCCATTCCTCAACCTCCCAAAAAAGATTAGGGGTTATTTTCTGGAGGAGGTTACGTAAGAGGGTCTCCTGATGGGTGGGCACCAGTAAGAGCTGAGGACAGGGGTACATTCCGCTCTGGATTGCTGAATGAGTATATGCCAGTACCACCCCACCCTGGCCCTCTGCTCTGACTCAGTCCCCTGAGCCCTGGCGGCCAGGTGTCCCCCTCCAGGCAGAGCAGCTCAAGAAGAGTGGCCTACAGATCCTGACATCAGGAGTACCCCAACTAAATGGCACAGGCATCTCACCCCATGGGAGCTCTCACGGTTGGCAAGCCCCCACCCCCACCCTCTCAGAGCTTCTGGTTCTCTGGGTACCCCTCACCAGGCCACGTGAGCCTGGACCAGGGATGCCCAGACAGCCAAAGAGGGCCTCTAACAGGAAAAGCTCTCAATCTACCAAACAAATAAAAAAGCAATTTGGAGGAATCACACTCTGCAGGGAGAAGAAATTATAAAACAAACAAGCAAAAGCTGTCATTAATATCCTCAAAAATATATAATGTGAGATTATGAAATAAGATCATGAAATAAGAGCAGAATACTGCTTTAAAAAACAGCTAATTAGATAAAAAAGCTTTTCCGCTTTTCCTCTTTGTTCTTCTGTCCCTTTCCTCTTCCCATCGGTTCAAAAGCCATTAGACGGGGCCGCATAGCAGGTGCCCTCTTGGGGAGGGGCACTGGGGTGGCCCAGAGAGAGGGGTCAGAGCCTGTGCGGGGTGAGGGGGCGTCCTAGAAGGGTGGTGTCAGACGTGGAGATTAGATGGGCATAGATCTCATACAGGATTGATCAGATAAGTAGGAGACAGGTTCCTCGCTCAGAAAAGTGAGTTACAAGTCCAGAAAAGGAGAGAACTAGATGGAACTGTGGTGATGACTGGAACTGGAAGGCTCAGGTTCAGCTCTTGGTTTTCAAGATAAGTAGATAGACATATATGCACATGTATGTATTGATATGACCATGTAAGTATGTATAAACACATGTATATTCCCTAGGTCTAATCACTGGGAGGCCCGGGGCACGCAGCACCCCAACAGCAACAATCACACCTACAGCCCAAAATACAATTGGTTTCTAAATACAAGTCTTCATTTTGGGAACCAGGGCTGCCCGGAGAAATGACTGATTCCAGAACGGGGGCAGAGAAAGTACAAATTGAGCCCAAACATCTTGTGGTGCCAGAAAGCAAGGGAGTAGAATGATTTGGATGTGTCAAAGGGACACAGGGGCCACCCTGAACGGGCTCCCAATAGGCAAATGTGAAACAATTTGAGCACCAAATTATATAGTGTTGGTAACAGATTATAACCCATTGAGTAAAATAAAAAACCATGAGTCTATTCTCATGAATAAATCAACAAATAAATCGAACAGGATAGTTCCATGATGTCAAAGTACCTCCCACAAAATACTGAGCATTACAGAGGGCAAAATTATCAGTTGCAATGGAGAAGTCTGGCTGAGACCACCCGAATCAAGTGATCGACATGAACAGCATCAGGAACAACACAAGTGGAAATCATGCCTCACCTGGAAGTACAAGCCAGCGCCATAGAACAGTACTGAGAAGTTCAGGCCAAAGATGCAGGACCCAAGTCTGCTCATAAGAAACAGAAAACTCCAAAGCCAGGGACATCCTCCAACAGTGTGGGGGTCCTAAAAGTCAAAGAAAGACAGAGGGACTGTTCTAGAAGGAGATGAAAGAGATTTGACAAAACCAAGTGCAAGCAAGTTTCTGATCCAGATACTTTTGTTACAAAGAACATCAGAAGGAAATTGGCAAAACATGAAAGGCAGCTGCAGATAAGGTGGCAAGATGTTTCAACATTAATTTTCTGCTTTTTGAGGGCTGGAGTGGGGCTGGAGTATGTCCTTGTTTATAGGAAATACACACTAAAGAATCTGGTGAACTTGGGGAATCATTTCAGCAACTTAATAGCTCAGGGAAAAACTACCTGCACTGCACTTGCAACTTTTCTTTATGTATGACATTGTTTAAAAAAAACAACCTTAAAACAATCAAACAAGTAACAAAAATCAAAGTCCTTTCTTAGCACTGTAGCTTTAGAACTTTTTAAGGCATCGGTCTTTGTTGGTATGATGGCGCCCTCTTGTGGTGCTTATGGCGCAGTGCAGCACTAGGCTCCCGGTAGTCTGGGTTTTGTTGCTGTTCCCTGTCTCGCCCGGGCCCCTGCCTCGGGCCAGGGTTTCTCCTCACCTACACCGTAAAGATACCTGTGTCCTCTGCCTTCAGAGTTCCAGGAGTGTCCCTCTTTCACCCTGAGAACTGAACCCCTTGGAGGTCCCCTAGGCAGACAGGGGAGGCACGGACCTGTGACGCGAGGGGCCGGCCAGGGACAAGGGCTGTAGAGGACAGACAGAGCCCAGCTGGAAGGCTGGAGGCTGCCGCCGACCATCTGCCCGGCCTTGGGCACATCACCTCCCTCTTCTCCGGCTCACTCTCTTCATTTCTGCTTTGGAGCCCAGGAAACTTAGCCAGACTTTCCTAGGAGCTATGAGATAAAAATAACAGGTCCCAGTTCTCAGTTACTGGGGTGACCACGTGTCCCAGACTGCCCTGGAAAAGCCTGATTTACACCTGTCACCAGCATAATTGTTAATGACCCCTCTTTCTTACAGCTCACTTGGTCACCCCATGTATAGATAGTCTACCAAGTGGAGGATGCATTATATGGCCGCTTGCCAACTGTGAGCTTGCTTCTTGCAGGATTTTTGAAAGCCCTCAGGATTCTAAGCCTTTGATTTCCTCCCACCCTTTCACTTGGGACGTGACACTGTAGGAGGAGTAATGGGTGCAAACTCACTTCAATGTCTTCCTTAGCAAAGGACAGGGAGCAAATTCCAATCTGAGTTGAGCGCTAAGCCTGTCTTGGGTGGCTGGGCACCTGGCTGGCTAACAAGAAATGGTTCCCTCTGCATAATCAGGAGTCTGGGCAGGTAGGTGGGTCCAAAGGGCCTAAGCCCTTAGGTTACCAGTGATTTATTGAAAAAAAAAATTCAATATCATATTTTTGTGGTGAAAGAGAATGAAATCATCTCTCTCCCGCTCCCTAGGAAGAGGAGACAGGCCTTTGAGTTCCAGGGTGAGGAGAGGCAGGCAGGGTGACAGCCTTTGCATGTTTTGGGGGCTGTCACCAGGTGGGTCCATCCTGAGGCTGCATCTGGCTTTTCCCATGGGGCAGGGGGAGAACCTGGGGGACAGGAATGTCTTGAGGGTCAGAGAGATGGTAACACAGCAGCTGGAAGGGATGGATGGGTACCATGCTCTGCTTGGAGAGATGAGAGGGTTGCACGGACCAAGGATGGGTCCTGCGTCTGCTCCCCTCTGTAAGGCTTTGATGGGCTGGTGAAGGGGCTTATGGGGAATGGACAGGGATCTTTGGTGGCTTTGGGGGCAGCCAGCAGAGCGGAGCGCTCAGCAGAAGTCCCGTGATGCAAGGGACAGAGGAGAGAGACCAAGCCCTGCACAGTCGTCTGCAGAGCAAAGGCCAGTGGCAATGTGCACGGCCACAGCCAAGACTGCAGGCCAGGCCCTGCCCTGTGTCCCTAGATACCATGTGACCAGACTTCCTGTCTGATCCAAGAGGGGAGTGGGAGGTAGGGAACTGTAGAAATACACAAAAATGCCCCTTATGAACAGGGGAGAGGAGGCCTGTGGATTCGGGTTGAGCTTGATTTTGTAAAGTGAAGACCTGTGACATTTCTTAGACCCAAGTGTAGAGGAGACCCTGGGCCAATCACAGAAACCTGGTGAGTTTCTCAAAGAGGGGACCAGGCTCTTAGGATGCTGCACGTATCTGCTGCAACCATCTGTCCCTGCTGCCTGCCTAGCCCCTAATACATGACACAGACACAGGGCAGCCTGCTGGCCCCTCGTGTCCAGGGCCTGCAGCCAAAGCAGGTGGCCTGGGGATGTGTGGTGGTGAGAATGTGGCCGGCCACAGTGGCCTCCTGAGGGAGCCGTTTGCCTCTAACATTCAGCGGGGAAAGGAGAGGCAGGGAGCTGGGGAAAGGTGGGCTTCCATGGGACCCTGGGCAAGGATCCTTCTCTTCTTTCTTTCCTGTGCTCTCTCCTCCACCTTCTGCCTGTTCCTGAAAGGGCCTTCCATGCTGCTGCCCAGAGGGTCACAAGGAGGTTCGGAGAGGAGGGAGCCTGGACAGGAGGGATGGAGCAGGGGGGCGCCCACCCAGGGCTGGCCCACCGTGGAGCAGGCTCCCTCCCTCGGGTCTGGGCGCTGCCTTCTCAGAGCTGCTCAGAGGTGTGCTCGTGTGGCCTTGGGCTCTCTCTTCCCAGGGAAAAGTCAAAGACCACCACCCCTTTCTCATGCCAGCCCCTCCCTTCTCCCAAACTCCCCCTCCACTTCCCCCCAGGGAATTAGCCACTTGGAAAGAGAACCTCATCCTAAAGGCCCAAGAGGGGCAGCCTGGGTGCGGTGGAAAGTGCCAGGAGCAGGAGAGAAAGATCCACATCTGAGCCTGGCCCCGGTCGCTGGCCAGCTGGGCACCCGTGGGCATGGTTCTTTGTAAGCTCTGGATTTGTGTTGCTGCCTGCGATGAGCGAGATGGTGCCTGCCTCGCCAGCCTGCAGGCGGGGTTGCAGCGGCCCCAGGAGCACAGCCAGCAGCGTGGTAGACACAAAGGACCAAGTATTGTTAAATAAAGAAAAAGCGCTACGGTGGGGGAGAAGGCTTGCAGAGGAAGGCAAGACTGGAAATGCTGCCCGTGGGGAAGGGGGCCGGTTCCTGCAAGGGAAGGCCCGGCGGGAGCCACAGAAGATGCTCAGGGCCAAGGGGAGTCTGGTAGCACTCGAGGGAGTGTGTAGGGAAAGCAGCTGTTGGCAGTTAGCATGAAATAAACGTTAAATAGAAAGTGAAGTTCTGAGGGTACCTAAGGACAAGGAAAGGCCTCAAAAGAGAAGCTGGGAAGACAAAAGATACATGATTGTGACCAATAAATACAGCATGTTGTCACTTAGAAACACGTTCACAGATTTTGCTCACATAATCTTCCTCACAGCCGTGTGAGGCAAGTCTGATCGTCTTCTCATCTCCATTTTCAAGACCAGACATGGCAAACCTCTCCTTTTAAAGAGGGGGAAACTGAGGCTCGGAGGGCAGTGATTTCTCCAAGGCCCCACTTGGCCCCTCCAGGCACCCCCAACTCACCTGGGCCTTGTGATTTGGGGCACCTGTACAGGCAAAGGCTGGGAAGGTCGCTGAACCTGCAGACTTGGGGGAGACGGCGAGAGTGGGCTGCAGCTCGGGGGCTACCCTGGGAAGTCCCAGAGGGGCTCAGTGAGGGCGCTCTGTGAGGAAGATGGACAGGTGGGTTGGGAGGCCAGCAGACAACTGACACAATGAAAAAAAAAAATACAAAAGCAATCCTGCCAGACTTCCTATGTGAACGCTCTTCCTATGCTAAAATGCTCGGGTGTGTAGTCTTCTGCAGGGAGTGGGGGTACAGCTGCCCCGCAGGGGTAGGTGAGCTCTGGGGACATGGCTGGCTCAGCCACACCTCTGATGGCAGGTGAGCATTCTGTCTGTGCCAGGCTGTTTGACTTACCTCCTCCAGCTGAAGTGGACCCTATAACCTCCATGCCATCGTTCAGAACATGGGGCCTCCGGGAAGTGAAGTCACTTCCACAGGGTCACAGAAGGAGGTGGAGGAACCATTACTCCGGCCAAGGTCTTCTGTCTCTGACACCACATTCTTTGCAAACATAATCAGTAGTTAATGAGAATCGCTGATGACTGACGAGGAACTAGGTCCAGACTCAGGTGCATTATGGGGTTATCTTTCATCTCTGTGACCCTCCCTCACTGTGTGCAGTAGAAATTTCAGGTTCAGAGAGGTGAAGCCCACAGCACTTAACACAGATCTTCCTTGACTCCAAAGCCCATACTCTTCCTTCTATGGCTTCTTCTCCAGAGTATGATGCATGGGATGCCCACTGGTGTCTTGGAAAGAGCTGGGGAGACTGTTGGTAGACAAGCGTTTTGGGAAACATTGGGTTCAACAGTTGTCTTTACATTAAGATTTCTCACAGTCTTAATAATCAAATGTATTTTGTGAATTTCTGACTATGGAAATCATATGCCCAAACATTTGGTCAACACTCTCCTTTCGTCACAAAACATTTCATTAGTTACAAACATGTTGAGCTGCAAGTGAGAGAACTAACGCCCACTAGCCCCCTGTTAGTGGCCAGGAACCAGTATAAAAATAGGCAGTCCAGGGCTGATGGCGTGGCTCAGACCTGGCGCTGGGAACCCAGACCCCTTCGAGCCTCCTACTCTTCCATCCTTCACATGTAGCTGCCATTCGCATAGCTGCAGAATGACTGCAGCCCTTTCAGACACCACAGTTACATTCTAGGGAGAAAGAAGGAGAAACAGAAAGAGCAAAGATGAGCCTGAACTTTTATAACCTGCAAGCTCCCCCTGCAGACTTCTGCTTACTTCTCATTGACCAGAAGTATGTCTCATAACGGCCCTAGCTGCAAGGGAGCCTGGAAGACTGAGCAGTTTTAAGGGGCACATTTATCAGCTGGATGGAATTGGGGGTCTATGGGCAAGCAAGGATGGGTACCATACAACCCCTCCTGGGAATGATGTTCTATGAAACTTACTTGGAAAATGCTGCTCTACACTCAGACCACCTCTCCTTATTTTCTTGCCCAGTGAAAGTCAATTCATTCTCCAAAGCGTACACGTGGCCTGGCCCCTGGCAAGGCCCTCACATTCTCCCTCCTCTTACTCCCCACCCCTTGCTCCTTGGCCAGTGATGTGCTCCTTAGCAGTGCACTGCAGGCTATGCCAGCATGCGGAACAGGATGTCCACCTACCCTACAGGCATGTGACCCATCAGCTGCTGATGGGCAAGGTCCATACCTGCACGATCAAGCCCTGGCACAAATCCCAAATAGTTTTATGAATGGTGCACAGAGGTGGAAAGTGGTTCAGAATGCCTTTTTGGTTAGTTGAGCTGGGTACCAAGTTGAACCGGCATAAACAGAAAAGCAGACCTTTTAATAAGGATCCAGGGGGGTTGGGGGAACACAGGGCTGGGATGTGGCTCAGGAAAGGACAGGACAGAGTCTGGAAGGGCCCTGGGAACCCAGACAGCCTCTCTCCATCATCTGCATGCTCTGCAGATGGGCCTTTTCTGCTTCTCTGTCCAGGGGACAGAAGGAAGACGCCATGCTTCAGCCCCCAGTGAAATCAGCTCTGGATGCAAACTCCCCCTCTTAGCCCAATTTTTACACTGGGGGAGACTTGGAATGGCCCAGCTTGGGTCAGGTGTCACTCTGATCCAATTGGTTGTGCCCTCAGCGGCTGGGGAGAGGGCAGGTAGGACTCATGTAATACAGTGCGTGGGAGGGACACTTAACGCAGACGCCCCAAGATGTAACTACCTCGATTTAGGGTTTTCTAGTGTAGCAGGGGTCAGCAAATTTTGACACATGGGCTAAACCCAGCCTGCCACTATTTTTACAAACAACACTTTACTAGAACACAGCTCTGCTTGTGCATTTATGTATTGCGCATGGCTGTGTTTGTGCTATGACTGCAGAATAAATAGTTGTGACAGAGATCATATCGCCTGCAAAGCCAAGTATCTACCGTCTGGCCCTTTACTAAACAAATTTGCCAAGCCCTGTATTATAAGAAGGAAGTGTGTCTGTCTAGGAGCCTGTGGGCAACTCGAGGGCAAGGATGTGCCGTTCAGAGCTGTATCCCCAAAGGCTGCAGCTCGGGCGCCTGGGAGCTCCAAGGAGAGGGAGTGAAGGAAGGGAAGGGCAGGCAAAGGCAGAAGCCGGTGCCGCTGCTCTTCTCAGACCACCTCTCTGGGTTTCGAGCTGAGCAGAGGGATATGCCAGGGAGGGGCTTTCTCCCTCCTCGTTGGCTCAGCCTCGCATCTGCTCCTAATTGAGGCGCACTGGTACAAGCCTGATTGGGAATAGCAGGTGCCGGGACGCGGTGAACATTAGGGAATAGTCACTTGGCGGGCTCCGGAGCTGCCAAAAACGAAAGTGTGCCGATGGGCCAGATGTTCGCTCATTACCATTCGCTCTTCCTCAGAAACGGTTTAAGGGAACATTTGTTTGTTGAGGAAACACAGCTGTTCCCAGGGAAATGGGTTTCCCTCCTTTGGGCAGAGGAGTGGGGGAGGGACACTGGGGATACCTTGGGTGGGTGGCAGTTAAAACTTTGCATCCCATCAGGGGCAGGGGTCCTTGAGAAGAGCTCTTCAGAGACCAGAAAGGCCCACTACACTTTCTGCGTGCTTGTGTGGAAGAGATTATTACCCCATTTCTCAGGGAAGGAAGCAGAGGCCACGAGAGGCCACATGACTCAGTCACGGCCACACAGCCAGTCAGTGGCCGATCCCAGCCCAGAACCTGGCCTCTGCCCCCCAAGACCACTGCTCTTGCCCAGGTCCAGCTCCGTCCTCCGCTGCTCTGGCTGGGATGTGTCTCTTTGAACCTCAGCCTTAGGATCCCCATTTCCCTGCCCGTGCGTGTTTCTGTCCCTGCATCTCAGTTTTAATTCCCTGCCTCTCTCCAGTGCCCTGCCCTCTCCCTAGGCTTCTATGTTCTCTCCTTGGTTTCACTTGTCTCCTCTCTGCCCTGCTTGGGGTGTCACATGAGTGTCAGTGGGTGAGCAGCTCTGTCTGTTTGGCTCTTCCTGTCCATCTCTCTCCCTGCTTCTCCCTCTCCATCCCTCTTTCTTTATTCCCAGGCCACCTCTGTGACATCTGTGACAAGGGATGTAGGGGACCAGGCAGTCCCTCTTTCTCTCCTGGACCTGTAGAGGTGGATGGAGCCCTAGCAGCCCCCCTGTGATCATGAGGGCAGCTCAGAGGATGGCTGAGGGCAAAAGGAGAAAGGAAAGTAACATCTCAGCGTCTGAGGCAGGGTTTGGGGGATGTTTTGCTTCCTTTAATTCTCTCTCTTTGGCATCTGTTTCTGTATTTGCAGGAGAGTGTTTTCCAAGTTGAGTGTTATGACCATTGGTGGGTCATGAAATCAGTTTACTAGATTGTTACCAGCGATTAAAAAAAAAAGAATAACATAGAATATTTCAGAATGTGTCGCACATACTACCTTCTGAGTAGTGTCAGTTCCCTACATGACTGTGTGTACTGGGTTCCAAAGTAAAATGTTTTCACTATAAGATTTGGTAAAAAAACAAAAACAAAAAAACATTTGAAAACTGAGTGGAGATACTTGGGCTGTGCATGCAGAAATCTCAACAAGAAGGAATCGATGTGGGCAGGGCAGCTCCAGGGCTGGCTGGTCAGCTACCAGACACTGTAGGAGCCAGGTACTCTCCTTTCTCCTTTTGTCCTCAGCCATCCTCAGTGAGCCAGCTTACTGTCCTCAGGGTCACAAAGTAGCCACCAGGGCTCCATCCACCGCCACAGGTCCAGGAGAAAATGAGGGACTGTCTGGTTCCTTACATCCCTTGTAAGAATCCAGGAAACCCTTCCTCTCACATCTCATGGCCAGGACAGGTCACCTGCCCACCCCTTATCCAATCACTGGAAGAGGAGATGACGCTTACTGTGACTGGCTTAGACTACTCAGGAGGCAGCCTCTTCCCTCTGCGTGGGACTGCACAGGGGAGGCGGACACCAGAGGCTGGGCCTTCCCCCACCAGGAAGAAGAAGGCTGTGGGCTAGACTGACAGCTCCACCTGCTATCGTCTCTCACTGTCCCTTCTGCCTGGCGGCCTGCCTCGGTTTCCCTCCTAGTCCTACCTGAGGAGGGGAGACCACAGTGAGTGTGGTGCACAGTTTAGGGTGTTCAAATTAGTTTCCTGTGGCTACTGTAACAAATTACTACAAACTGGTGGCTTAAAACAACAGAAATGTATTCTCTCACCTTTCTGGAGAACAGAAGCCTAAAGTGAAGGTGCTGACCAGCCAAACACCTCTGAAAGCTGGAGGGGAGACCCATCCCTGCTCTTTCACCTTCCAGTGGCCCCAGGCGTTCCTGGCTTGTGGCTGCCTCACTCCCAGCTCTGCCTCTGTCATCCCATGGCCTTTTCTTCTTCTCCCTGTGTCTCCTCTGCATCTCTTAAAAGGACACCTGTGATTGCATTTCTGGACCACCTGGACAATGCAGGATGACCTCATCCTAGGATCTTTGACTTAATTACAACCTGCAAAGCCATTTTTAAAAATAAGGTCACATTCACAGGTTCCTGGGCATGGACATACCTTTGGGGGACTGCTCTGCAACGGGCTACAGAGCGTCTGCTCACCCCCGCCCAGCCCAGGCCCTTGGAGGGGCAGGCCCTACAGCCACACCTGCCCTCCCACTGGCTACCTCATGGCTGCAGTGTCTTGACCTCTGAGCTGCACTGTCCTCATCTGCCAAATAGAGGCCTGAGTGGGTAACTGACACAAAAAGTCCTGGCAAATATCTGGCGGCAACATGTTTTCCTATTGTTTCTTGTCCTTTAAGAGAAAATGCAGGTTGTTTTTTCCCACCCTTTCTCCAGGAAACTAAGGCCTTTTTGGAAACTGGACTGAGGCAGTGGGTCCTGATGAGCTTTTAGAAAAAGACCCCTGGGCTCCCTGTGAGGATTACAAGACCCAGCCATCTTCCCCTTCACAGTTGCCTGAATCAAAGCATGATCCTGGCAGGGCTGCCCGTTACCTGGGAGGGGCCAGCCCGGCCACAACCACAGCTGTGGGAAGAGTATGAGTTACTGCCCCTCAGCTCCGCCTAGTGCCTCACAGCTCCCCAGGGGCCCCACACATCAGCCTCTGCAACAGTCCTCATGGTGGAAGCAAAGTGATGGAAGTATGTTCATTCACTCCTTCATTCAACCAAAGGACATTTGATTGAACACCTATTATGGGCATGACAGGCACTGTTCCAGGCCTGGGAATTCGTTTTCAGCAAGACAAACATCCCTTCACTCATGGAACTGCATGTAGCACAGAATAGTTAAGTGACTCCCCCGAGCCCAAACAGAGATCAGACCAGGCCCAGAACTGGGTCCCCAGGATATTCACCAGTGGAAAGATCAGTAGTCTTCTGGGAAAGCCATGGGAGTGGTGGGATAAGGGCAACCATGTTGGGAGGGTGTGTAAGAAAGAATTCGGGTGACCTTTGTCCCCTGGGAGGTAATTTCTAATCCCTGGGAAGTTCCTGAGTGACAGGGGTCCCACCCACACCTGACGGTTTATGCTAATAAGGGGACTCATGTGGGTCTTTCCATAATTTATGCTAATGAGACGACTCAGGGACTGGCTATATCTGAAGACCAACCATGTGATTAGAGGGTTGGGACTTTCAATCACGTGATATCAGCCTTGTGGGGGAGGGGCTGGCCGGAGGTTGAATTCAATCACGGGACCAATGAATCAATCAGTCATGCCTGAGTAACGAAGCCTCACTAAAAACTCTAGACACCGAGCAGGGAAGCTGCCCTTGATGGCAATGTGCTTTGAGTTTGTCAACCTCTGATGCTGAGGGTGACGTATCCCCGAGGAAGACAGCAGCTGCACACCTGGAACCCTCCCAGGCCTCACCCTCTGTGTCTCCCCTTTGGCTGATTCAGATGTGTAACAACTTGCTATAATAAAACTATAATTATAGAAAAGAACACTGTATGATTCCACTTACATGAGGTGTCTAGGGCAGTCAAATCCATAGACACTGAAAGTGGAGGGTGGTTGCCAGGAGCTGGGGGAAGGGAAAAATGGGGAGTTGTTGTTGAATGGGTACGGGGATTGGTCGCACAACAGTGTGAATGTAACTTAACACTACTGTGCCGTACCCTTAAAAATTATTAAGATGGCAAATTTTATGTTCTGCTTATTTTACCACAATTAAAAAAAAAACTGTACTCCTAAATGTAGCTTTTCCCTGAGCTCGGTGAGTCTTTCTAGCATATTACCAACCTGAAGATGGCTGTGGGAACTCCCGAATTAGTAGCCAGCTGGTAAGCGTGAGGGTGGCCCTGGGACGCTTGAACTCGCAGTGACAGTCCTGCCGAGGCCTGTGCCCCTGACCCGTAAGGTCGAGTCTGGCTCAGCTCCGGGTAGACGGGGCAGGGAGTGGTAGAAAGTGGGCGCTGGCTGGTGGAGCCAATGGCCTTTGGAATCCCATTCAGTGCTGAGTTTCTGTGGTTGCTCCACGAAGACTCCCGGCCCCCAAAGCACGCAGCCTGCACTCTCCGTTCCACTGATGCCCCACGTGGCTCTCTCCCCTTGGTTTCCTTTACAGCACGTGTGTTCTCTCCCCGTCAACACTGTGACCTGGACTTTGTACTGTCGTGTTGCCTCCACCACCAAAAGGTTGTTTTGTGGATGAATTAAACAGTCCTTCCTTCTTCCCTATGGCCTCTATGAGGCGCCCCTGGCGGGCACTCATTGCTGTGGTTCCATGTTAAGTGTTTGCTTCTTGGAGTTTGAGCTGGATTGTTCTTTAGGGGTACCTCTACTTGGAGACTACAGGGAGAAGGAGGAGAGTTATTTAGCTATGATACAGCACGATCACCAACAAAAGAAAAACCTTCCATGGCGGCACCTCCCCTAAGCTCACCCCCCTCCCTCTGGTCCTGAGACCATCAAAAGGGATTAGACCCTCCTTCTGAAGGATGACCTCGCTGCCCTGGGGATGTGGACTGTTTAATTAGAACACCTTCAGTCGGAAATGCTCACCCATTTATGGCAAAAACGGCGATACGCTTTTAAAGGACATGCCATAAGTTTTACAGTTATTGGATTTTTCAACTTGTTTACAAAAGCAATATTGTTAAATGGCCAACGGCCAGGCCCAGTTGTTTTTCCTCCTGTGCCTTCTGACGACAGGAAAGCATATTATCTCCCCCAGCCAGCTCCCAGGAGGTGTGTGGGGCTGCATTCCATTTTGCTATCTGTTTAATTATCCATTCAGCTGGGCTTACGCTAAAGCTCTTTCTCGTTTGTTCACAGCCAGATCTGTTCTGGAATGCAGCAAAGACCTCCTTCCCCATCCCTCTACCCCCTGCAGCAGCTCCTGCAAGCAGTTGCACTCCAAGAAAATGCCAACCCCTTAAGCAGCTATCCCTTTGGAACAACGGACCCACAAGTGGCTGCAGGCCTGAGTGACCTCGACACTTAACACCTCTGTGTTATGGGCTCTTCCTTGTTCAGGGAAAGAAGGTTGTTTTAGAAGAGTGGCTTCCAAACCAGGCTGCTGGGCACCCAAAATCCCTGGGGAGATTTTCAACATAAGCCTTGCCACGGCTTGCCCTTTCAGATTCTGATTTAGGGGGTTTAGGTCCTCAAATCTGGATTTTTAAAAGCTCCCAGGTGATTCTGATGACCTAGCACCTGGATTTGGAGCTCTTTGGCCTTCATATTCTCTTGCCTGCCTTTGACCCTGAGGCTCTACAATGTTCCTTCCTGGCGTGGGGGTGGGGGGATTGGTGAAACCAGGCCCTCCGTGTGCTTTTCATACCAGCACCAAGTGGGAACCCCACACCTCCTCAGCTGGGTGAGCTTAAATAAACTCACACCTGGTTTAAAGTTATCCTGGGGAAGCGCCCAGGTTGGGCGGGGCTCCAGAATCATCCAGTAGCTATAAGTAAGTGGGAAGTAGATATGAGCAGAAGCCGGAGTTTTGTGAATGACATGATCGTGGAACACCTGCACTGGCTCAGCGTGTGTCTGTAGGGCCTGGGAAGACGTGTCCCTGCACCAAGACTGCTGGGAAAGTGCCTCTGGATGAAGGTGGGCTTGACAACTGCTGCTGGCTTGGCTGAGGGATGTAGAGAGCAGGGTGAGGGGCAGACAGCCTGAGGCAGGAGCTCCTGCTCTCAGCGGCCCTGGTTTGTCCCCTGGGAAGTAGGTCAGGAGAGGGGCCAGGAGCTCCTTGCCCAGACCACCCTTCTACCCTGGCTGGCGTGAGGACAGTGACGAGCACAGACATAACCACACTGAAGTGTAACTGCTCTGTGATGCCCTGTGCATCCATTATCTCCCTGTATCCTTACTGTATCTCCGAGGCAGGCAAGGCAAGCCCGTTAGACAGCTGAGGGGATTGAGACTCCAAGACGGGAGTGAGGGATTTGAAAAAGGTCACAGGCTGCCAGGTGGTGGAGCCGGAATTTGCCCTCGGATCTTATAACCCCAAGTCCACAGCACCATGGGCCTCCTTTATCAATGCTACGTGTGCATGGGGCTTTCACTTTTCTCATGGAGCTTCCATATCCACGACTCTACTGACTAATTGAGAGAAGCAGGGAAGCTTTCAGATCCTCACGTGAGAACTGAGGACACTGAAGCCCCGAGAAGTTAAGGGGACCACACAGCTGTATGCCTTGCAAACCAGGAGCTGTAAGAAGGAAGGATGTAAGTTGGGGATGTGGGTAGGGAAAGAATATAAGGTTTGCAATTAAACTGTAGTTCTTACAAGCTGTGAGCCAGGGCAGAGCATTAAATCTGAAGTTTTGTCATGTTAAAAAACAAAATTCAACAAGATCTTATGGCTTTAATCAATGATTCATCGATCGGGCAGCATCCCATGTAGCGAAAGAAAGGAGCTCCAGGGAGCTGTACAAAATGACAGACTTTTATAGGCAGAAGGGAGCAGGGACAGGAAGTCATACTGGGCAAAATGCTGATTGGTTGTAGCGAGATCATTTTCCTCAAGGAGAGGGCAGGGGGTCTATCAGGAGGATCACACAACTAGTGCTGAGTAGGTGATTCCTGATCCACCAGTGTAAATTCATTTCCGGGCCGCCAAAACTGCGATTCAGTCTCCATTTGGTGGCATGGGGCCCAGCATAAGCAACTCCACTTGGGGCCTGTTGTCTTGTTTTTAACAATTATCTATGTTAAAGGATAATACTTAAAATGTAGAATAACCACTTTAATGCAAATATAAAGATACGCAAGTATCAAAAAGATGTTATTTAACCCACTCATTAAAAAGGGGCGCAGTAAAGTGTTAAAAACTGGCTCAAAGAATTCAAAGAGCACACATATAGACAATCTGAAATGAATTACAAATAGTTGCAAAACCAGTCAATAGTGTCGGGACAATAGTTATTTGCATTCCAACAGACAAAATTTATTTGCCTCTCGATATCGGTTTTCTACAACTTGTATGGTTATAAAACACCTGAAAGACAATAAAATGTACAGCTTTCCCAGAAAGGCACACTATTCAAGACTTGCAATAATCTGTTTTTTGCATTTCAAAGACTTTCACAGTTTTGCTTAACATCATAAACTCCAAACAGTCATTGCAAGGATTAAATGAGATGGCATGTGTTTACTGCCTGGCATGAAGTAGATGCCCAGTAAAACTTCCTTCCCTTCTTCCCCACCCAGTCGAGGGCTCTTCCCTCTGGAATGGCCTCCTGACTACCCAGGCCCATGGGCTTTCTCGCTCCCCTGGGTCTGGAGCAGGGGAAGGGGTCTGGGCCTTGAGATTACCCAGACCTGGGGTCTGGTCCTGGCTCTGCCACAACCTTGATAAGTCATTTCTCTGCTCCGTGGACTTCAGTTTACATCAGTAAAACTGAGTGGCTGGACCAGATGACCTAAAAATGATCTTCAGCTCAACAAATCTTTACTTGACACTGACTTACATAACAGAACCAGAAGTTTGGGTTCCCCGATAGCAATTCACAGCACAGTAAATAAACATGGACTTCAGAGACAGATTTTTTTAAGTCCAGCTCAGCCTCTTACTATCTGTGTGACCTTAGGTAAGTGGCTTAACATCTCTTGAGCTATACTGCTTATTTGTAAAGGAGGTTACAAGTTCAAACCTAGATGAAGTTGGATAACATGTGATGTGCTCAATAAGTAGTTAATACTCAGTAAGTGTCAGTTTCCATTCTCCCCTTTCTTACACCCACTTGGTCCCCTCACTGGGTCACTGGGCCAGATATCCCCTGCCTCTGTCCCTAGTCAGTCGGTAGGTGGACAAACTGTCACTGAGCTCTCCTCTGGCCATGCTCCGAGAGCATGATTGCGCTTGTTTCCTGCATTCAGGCAGTTTCAGTCTTGCCATGGATCTAGGCCACGGAAATGGCTAAGCACAGGGGAGACAGAACTTAGTCCTTAAAGGGGGGCAGGCAATGGGCTGGGAGAGATCACAGGAGATAGGGCTCACTTTGGCAGGGGTGCTAGGATGGGCTTCCAGGAAAAGGTGTCCCTTGAGTGGGCACTGCAAGATTCAGACTCAGGGAGGTGCCTTACAAGCACAGGGGCCACTTGGACAGAGACTTGGAGTCTGGAAGGCAAGGTGTGTGTACTGGGAAATTGCTTGTTTCATTTGGCAAGGGCCCAGGGCACCCAGAGGGGAATCCTGGAGGAAGGGTCTAGAAAGGGGTGTGAGGTTTTGATTGCCAAGGGTTTTGAGTGATGGGCCAAGGACTTCACCCTTCAGATGGTGGGGTGCCAGGGGAGAAGGCTGTAGGACTCTTGGCTTCCGGCCAGCAGGGAAAACCATGGGGAGAAGCAGCTGCCCCACTTTATGTCCTCCCCAATGTCTAGCACAGGGGGAGTCACATAAATGGCCTCCCTACATAAATATGGATTTCTTATTTTCTAGAACAGTGTTCCTCAAACTTGATAGCACAGGTCAATCCTTGGGGATCTTGTTCACATGCAGATACACATTAACTAGGTCTAGCATTGGGCCCTCAAGTCTGCATTTGCTTGATGCCAGTGCTTCTGGCCCACAGGCCACATTTTCAAGAATGACAACTGAATCAAGCATGCATTTGAAGCCTGCAGGTACCATCAGGACCAGCAAGAGAAACACTGTTGGGAAGATGCAGCTTAGACTAGACACCTTTCTCTCCTCTTTCCTCCTGGTCCCCAGGCCCCAGCTCCCCAAAGCCAGACTTCCTGTGTCTGGCCACTTAGGACTCAGTCCCCAGTGCGCTGTCCTACCTGGGACGCCCCTTCCAAGCACTACAGATGGTGCAAGTCTTGCTCTCCACCACTCTCTCCATACCTTACGGGTCTCAATTCCTCGAGGCTGTAGGAGATGAGAAGGAGACCACTTTTAGTAAACTGTCCAAGGAAGTTCACGGAGCAGGTGGCCATTCAGCTAAGCCTGGAAGGATGCCAGCAAGCGGCAGCTTGTCCCACTGAACTAGCCCGGCCCAAGATGCTAATGACGGACAAGAGTCTATTGCCCATGATTCCAGAACATATTCTTCAATTTTAACTGGGGCCTCAAATGCGTCAAATCAAAGGAGGTGACCTAGTGTTGGGCATCATGGAAGGCTTTAGGACAGGAGCTGGACACCATCTCACTTCACGTTAGGCGGGTCTCTGTCACCAAGACTCAGCCTGGCTCAGCGCCCTTCCCTTCTCATCCCAGCCCCCTTCTCAGTTCCCAGAGCACCCCAGGCTCTTCCACCGCCGTCGCCCTGATGACTTGCCTCCACGGTTACGCTGTGAACACCATGAGAAGCACTGTGAAGGATGCAACTTTGATTCCTGGCACCTGGCACAGGGAGATGCTTCATGGCTGAGAAATGAGTGAGGGCCACACGCAGAGCCCACACACTCCTGTATAGATCAGTGGTTCTCAGCACAGCAATTTTGCTCCCAGGGACATTTGACAAGGTCTGGAGACATTTTTGGTTGTCACATCTGGGTGAGGAGGGGAGGAAGGGGCTGCTGGCATCTGGGGTCCAAGGATGCTGCTAAATGTCTTCCCGTTCACAGGACAGCCCCTCACACAAAGGATTAACCAGCCCCAAACACTAACAGCATCAAGGCTGAGAAAGCTTGGTGTGGGGAACAGCAAGTACATAGCGACACAGTACTTCCCGGGGATGTTCACTGGGGCACTGACCCATCCACTAGAACCTGAGACCAAAGTGGGTGACGTGACTTTCTCTGGGTTGGCAACAGCCTGAAAGAGAAGCTGGTCTTCGGACGCATCAGCTAGGTACCTCTGCCATCACGCCTCTCATCTCCTCTTCGCCCGTGTTGTCACTGTTACATCCTAAAATCAGCTTGGCCCACCTCCTCACCATAGCTCAACAAGAACATATCACTAGCAGAGGTGGACACGTCTTCAAAACCACCAAATGGTTCAGATCTATGAGACTTTGAGCCCTTCACTGATAGAAGGACACTAAGCCTTCCCCAGACCTGTGTTTGTGGAAGCATTCCTACTCGATAATTGGTTTAAGAAAAATGTAAATAGTACCAAGTAAAGGCAGCAACAGTGTGCTAGTAACAAGACACCTTGGGATGTTCATTATGCTGGATTGACCGACAGCTGAATTGGTTAATGCCTTTCCCTTCAGCTTGCAGATTAATCTTGGCAATTGTTGGCCACACTGCAGCCACTTTGTTATACATGACAGCTGAAATGCCTTGGTGACACCAGTGAAGTCCTGCTCTCCAGGTACGGACAGCAGAATGGAGGAGACAGGTACCTGTGCCCACCATCCCAGCTGCTGGGGCACCTCACCCTGGCTTCCCCACAGGCTCATATGCACTCAGGAGCAGTTACATAATACATGCAAGTGAAAGTCATTGACTCAATCATTTCCTGTTATTAATTAATTAAGTGAATTCCTGTAGTTATTTCCTGCAATGTCTTGGCATGGGGAAAATCCTAGCATCCTCTCTGCATGGGGACTTTCCTTTGAGAAGCCACAATCAGCCGGCACGGCCAAGGAAGGAGGGGGCTGACAGAGGCAGTGGGTTTGGGGTGCTGTCGCTGTGCAGCATGGAAACCCGGCCTGGGCAGCAATTCTGTGGAATGAGATTCACTCCCTTTTCAGTTTCCTTCTCTGTTCAGCAGGAGGGCTCACAACCATCCTTCTACCCATCCTTTCTTCCTCCGGCAAACACTCATTCAGGTCCTAGTGTGTGCAAATTCTGGGCTATGCACTAGAGAAGAGGGAGAAAGAAGAGGTATGGGGAGGGGCCAAGAACGATGAGACCCCAGAAAGGGTGCAAGCTGGGCCAGGGTGAGGTGGGGATGCTATTCGGTGGGACAGGCCCCACCTGCGAGTTCATGGCCTTCCCCATTGGGCCACAACACCCACGACCCATCCCCGCTCCCTCAGTCTTTCCCCAGGTGGTATCCAAGGCCAGGCTCCCCTCCCGCAGGACATGTCCTCTGCCTAGAAGGCATCCTTCACTCCTCACACACTCCTATTTTCCCCTCTCTTCAAGGCACCTGCCTCCCCATTATGGTTGTTGATGTTTCCACTGTATTACTAAAGGTTAATTTTCCCATGGCTTTGCACTGGCTGAACAGCTAAGCTGTACCACTTCACCCCATTAGGGTACCTACTGTCAAAAAAACAAAACAAATGTTGGTGAGATGCAGAGATCGGAACTCGTGCGCACGGTTCTTGGGAATGTTAAAATGGTGCAACTGCTGTGGAGAACAGTATGGTGGTTCTTCAAAAAATTACATATATAATTATCATATGATCCAGAAATTACACTTCTGGGTATATGCCCCAAAGAATTGAAAGCAGGGGCTCAAATACATATTTGTATACCCATGTACATTATTCACAATAGCCAAAAGGTGGGGGCAACCTAAGTGTCCACTGACAGACGAGTGGATAAACAGAATGTGGTATATACATACGATGGAATATTGTTCAGCCTTAAGAGGAAATGACATCCTGACACCTGCTGCAACATGGATGGACCTTAAAGACATTATGGTAAGTGAAATAAGCCATCACGAAAGGACAAATACTCTATGATTCCATTTATAGGAGGTACATAGAATAGTCAAATACATCAAGTCAGAAAGTATAATGTTGATTATCAGGGGCCAGGAGGAAGGGGCAATGGGGAGCTGGTGTTTGACACTTAGAGAATTTCTGCTGGGGAAGATGAGAAAGTTCTGGAGATGGATGGTGGTGATGGTTGTGACAAATGCCATTGAACTGTACACTTGAAAGTGGTTAAAATGATACATTTTATGTTATGTATATTTTACCACAATTGGGGGGAAAAAAAGAAAAACCTAAGCTGTGAGCTCCTTGGGGACAGGGCCTGTATTTTTCACTTTGGTTTCTGTTCACCGGTATCAACAAAGGGCAGGGAGGAAGGAAGCCCCCTAGCGCCAGAGGTGGGAGCTGCGGTTCCTGCCACCAGGGCTCGCCCCTTCCCCAGGCCCCTCTTCCACACCACAGGCCTGGCTCCACCCCCTCCCACCCTGAGGCAGACACTGTGGCCGCACACCCTTGGCCCCCACGTACCCGGCGAGGCCCTCCCTGCTGCACTCCTGCTGACCTGGAAGGCCACGCCCCTCCGGCTGCCGGGTCCCCCTCTGCTCAAATCACACCCAACGCCTTTGTTGCCAGCGGTGCCACATTCTCACCACCCTAGGCTGCTGCTCAGGCCACAGCTTTCGCTGGAATAGTCCTGCCTTCCCTGCCCCCTGGTAAAGTCCACCCCATGCTTCAGCTTCAGTTCACACCCCACGGGCTCTCGAGGCCTCCCTTCCCCAGGTCGGCACCCAACTCCCAGACCTAACTGCGGGCTTCTGCTGGAGGGCGGGAGAGTGGGGCAGTCACCGCTGACTGGACCCATCCCCCTTCTTTGTTCGCAGGACCCCAATTTTGTTCAGCGAACGCCCCTACTGCCAGGTCAGGAGACGGCCCGTGCCCCAGTGGGAGGGAGCCTGACGAGTCTACCCAATCACAGCGTCCCACTTCCCTCACCAGGTATTGGCTGAGGAGGGAATCATGTGATCTACTTTTGGCCAATAAAATATGAGATGTTTGCGAGAGGAACTTGCGGGAGTATTTCTTTGTGCTTCAAAAGACACAGGACTGGCAGTTTGAAAAAGACAGATGCACCCCTATGTTTATCGCAGCGCTATGTACAATAGCCAAGAATTGGAAGCAACCTAAGTGTCCATCAGTAGATGAATGGATAAAGAAGAGGTGGTACATATACACAATGGAATATTATTCAGCCATAAGAAGAAAACAAATCCTACCATTTGCAACAACATGGATGGAGCTGGAGGACATTATGCCAGTGAAATAAGCCAGGCAGAGAGACAAGTACCAAATGATTTCACTCATATGTGGAGTATAAGAACAAAGAAAAACTGAAGGAACAAAACAGCAGCAGAGTCACAGAACCCAAGAATGGACTAACAGTTACCAAGCAAAAGGGACTGGGGAGGATGGGTGGGAAGGGAGGGACAAGGGGGGCGGGAAAGAAAGGGGGCCTTACGATTAGCATGTATAATGTGGTGGTGGGGGCAAGGGGAGGGCTGTGCAACACAGAGAAGACAAGTAGTGATTCTACAGCATCTTACACTGATGGACAGTGACTGTAATGGGGTTTGTGGGGAGAACTTGGTGATGGGGGGAGTCTAGTAAACAATGTTCTTCATGTAATTGTAGATTAATGATACCAAAGATAATAATAATAATACAATAAATAAATAATAAATTACATGGGACTGGGACAAAAGGAAAGAGGTCCTTTTCTGCCTCTGGGCTTGGTCATCAACATTTGTCAGCTGGAATTGCTGCAGCGACCCTGTGACCACGAGCCGCGACATCAGTGACACGTTGGGGATGTGCGGCAGAAAGAAGTGTTTTCAGGCAGGGCCCAGGCAGGAGCAGGAACCATACTAGTTACGTTAACAGTAGAACTTGTTATTACCAATTGTTAACGAAGATTATTAACTAGGTAACTGAAAGGGTAAAAAGGGAGGTAGTGGCTGCAGGCGGCAGACAGCACTTTAGGGGCTGGGGGATGGGAGGGAAGAGGTCGGGATCGTGTGCACCCACATAGAGGGCTGCCTGGAGCTCAGAGCCCACGGTGAGAAGGGGTGGGAAGGGGGCTTGCTGCACGTGGGCCTGGGGCCCGGAGGCGGGGCCCCCCACGGGGCGGGAGGGGTGGAAGGCCTTACTGGAGGTACCGACTGGGAGCCCTCTTCCAGCCCGACGGTCTCCCTCTGCACCCGCGGTGGGCCGACCATGCCAGTGAGAGGCTGGCAACGCAGAAGGGCTTGTGCAACTCCAGCCCTGTTCGCAGAGTGAAGAGGGTGGGTTTGAAGCGGAGGCAGGAGCGTAATCCTGATAAGGATGGAAGGAGCCTAAATCCTGGAAAACAGGCTAAGCCACTGAAGTAAAAAGCCATGGAGCTGCCCTACCTCAGATCTCCTGTCATGAAGGAAAATAAAGGTCTCCGTGGGAAGCCGCTTCTGAGCGGCCTTCGTGTTACTGGTCCAGCATTTGTGTGGCCACCGCTTGTCTTCCTCGCCGCCCAGAGCCCAGCGCGGGGCAGCCTCGTCGGGACTCACTGATGAGGTGGAGCTGAGGCGGCTCGTGGGGTGGTGGGGGGCGGGGACCCCCTCCTTGGCTCAGATTCCAACTCCTGAGCTTCACTCACTGTGCCGTTTCAGGCCCTCGTTCACCTCTCTTAGCCTCCAGTTCCTCATCTACAACATGGGGCTATTAAAACATTTTTATCTCCCCGGATCCTGGTGAAGACTTAGCGGGAGGGTCTGTGCAGAGCACTGATGCCTCACATTCCGGAAGCCCTCGGTACCGGGCATCAGCTCACACGCTGCTCATCGGACAAAAGGGCTTCGGACTGGCTCCCAAACGCCCAGGTCCACCCTATGCCCCCCAGGTGGAGCCAGGCTCCGTGCCTTACCTCCCTGGGCCCGGGTCACTGCCTCCGGTGCCTGCCTACTAGCTCCTCCGGGCCCCAGGACTCCTCCATGACTCTCTGGGCCAGTCCATGTTGATGGCTTCTTGTCGCCAGGGTCTGTGGCTTATGGGGCATTTGCTGCAGGTGCCAGGTCCGCCGTCCGCCTGGACTTCCCTTCCTCTGGTCCCGTGTCCTCACTCGGTGGCCTTCCGGCCTCCTGCTGCTCTCCCCTGGCCCCGAACCGTCTCATGGCCTTCCTGGCCCAGGTCAGACACGCCTGTTGCCGAGGTGTTGCTCTTCAGCGGCGTGTTGGTGTCCCAGCCCCTTGTGACGACCAACCACATACTTCATGGCTTACAACGACAGAAACGGATTCTCTTACAGTTCTAAATCAAGGTGTCACCACAGCCACACCTCCTCTGCACGCTCTAGGGGAGAATCCCTCCTCTCTTCCGGCTGTTGGCCCCACCCACTTCTTGACATATGGCAACATCATGCCAGTCGCTACCTCTGTCTGCTCCTGGCCTTCTCCTCTCTAGGTGTCTTTTCTGCCTTTACAAGGACACTTTCATTGGATGTAGGGCCTCATCCAGTGTGATTTCATCTCAATCCTTCGCTTAATTACATCTACAAAGACTCTATTTCCAAATAGGTCCCAGGTAGACTTGGATTTTGGGGTGACACTATTCAATCCACTACAAGTGGCAAGATCCAGACCCAGAGAGCAAAGCTGGAAACAGAGTAGTGGCTGTCCTCCCCCAAGCATAGGGGCTCCTTCTTCTGGAGCCAATTGTCACGTGTGAGGCAACCCCAACATTTCAGCCCCTGTAACCACCCCGCCCCTGGCAGTGGGCAGACGCTGCTAGACTCTCGGTGGGTTATACTACGCCACCCCTTGCGTCTCACCTACAGGTTGTTAGTAAGGGCCACCTGTCAAAGCACACACTGTAAATAAAACTATTTCCATCTGGGGAATGGCAGTAGAGCAAAGGGAAAAGGAAGAGAATTAAACAAATAAAGGGAAAATCTTCATCATCGGAGAACAATACGCAAAAACCAGGGTGTTCCTCTGGACCATCGATAAATAATCCAGACCACAAAAATAATACATTAGACAGCTTGTGTAATGGTAGTATGTGAAAGACTGTGGAACTTTCTAAAATTAATTTTCTTCATTTTGGTTTATTAAAATTGCACTCATCTATCTCCCCTGTTAAATATTTTATTTTTTCATATTAATGGCTGCAATTTCAGCTTGTGCCTGTTTCTGTCATTAACACTGTACAAACTTAATATCATTAGTAGTTTTTCCCTTAATTATGTGACTAGAGAAGAAAAACATCAAAGTTTCCGTGAAATTGGAATAGTATATCTAAATTGCCTCATGTTTATTTTAACATTAACAGTAAATGAAGCTAATGGGCTTTTATATTATTAAAAGCACTCATTTGTGTCCTGCCTGTTCTAATATATAACAAAGCTCTAAAAGATGTTAAATAATTAGTTATTTAATAGGGATGGGTGGAATAGATCAAACGGAAGGAAAAGTTGAGGGTAACCAACACACACAGTTGAGGGGTCTGTCCCTTTTAGGGCCTCCAAACAGGATTCCCTCTCCCCAGCTTCGCTGGCCCACTGTTAATGTGAAAGCTCTAATTTATAACCACCCAGAGAGTTAAAGCAAAAAATCTATTGCCACAGCCCCGTAGAGGACACATGTGTGGGGGGCAATAATGTTTGCAATTATTTCCGGGTAACCTCCATTCATAATTCAGTACCTGCACAAGGCCAGGGTTAGGTGGGGCTCAGAGGTCCCCTGCAGGAGAGAGGCCGTGCAGCTGCTACTGGCCTCCCTTCTGCCTTACAGCCTCCTCGCCTCATAGCAGGGCCTCCCTGGCTTTAGGGGACGCTGATGAATGGAGACACTCCTCTGCATTAAGAGCCCAGTGAGACCTAGGGAAGGACTCTAGCCTGTGGGTCTTAAAGAGGTGACAGACAGTTTCACTGTCCTACTCAAAAACCTGCAGTGACCCCCCTGGGGCCTGCTCATCAAGGCCATCCTCCTTGCTTGGCCCTCCCTCTCTGACCCTAGCTCCTGATCTTCCCCACATCTGAACTCCATTCCATCATCTGGTTTCCACATGGGGCCCAACACACGCCAAGTTGTCCCATCTCCTTGCCTTTGCCCACTCACCCTTTCTTCTGTCTATCCCAATTCTCACCACTCTTTACAATTAAAATTCCAGATCCTTGATAGGCCTCTCCCAGTGCCTCTGGCCCCTGAATTCCTAAAAGAGAGGTTCTCGAACTTGAATGTGCATCAGAATCATGGACAGGGCTGGTCACAACACAGTTCGCAGGCCCCACCCCTAGTGTAGAGTCCACAGGTCTGAATTTCTGACATGTGCCCACGTGACATTGGTGCTCCTGGTCTGGGGAGCCCATCTGAGAGCTACGAGAGGTGCACAGTCACAGCAGACCATTCAACACTGCACTTGTCCTGGCTTGAAAGGCTCTCTGATTGTAGCATGTGTCCAAGACTTGTCTCCTCAAATAGACAGCAAATTTCCTTGAGGGAAGGAACCCTAGACTACTTCTCTATATCCCTCTAAACACCACTAGCTCAAGGATGGGCCCTTGGTGTATGAGCCAATGACTCCTGACAATGGATTGACAAGTTGCCAGGAGTTCCTTCCAATCCTTAGAGAGCTTGCCACTTTATAGGTGAGGAAGCCATGGCTTAGAGAAATGAGGTAAGTTGCCGAAGTAAGTAAGTAATCACATAACTAGTAAGTGACAGGATTTGAACCCAAGTTCATCTCCAGAGCCCTGGCCAGGGCTTCCAAGTTGAGGGATTTCAGGCATGAGGACGCTCTGAGGACAGAAGGCATTGTGTTAGCAGGAGACTGGCTGCTGCTATCACTGATGTGCTGAAGAGCTTGGGCTTCCAAAAGAGTTAGATCTACTCAGGGGAAGAAATGGAGATGGTATTTCCCTCCATGCATTAAGTATCCTTCAATGTAAGGAAGATACACACGTTAACTGAGCCGCCACTTTCCTCTCTCCTCCAGTCAGTTGCTGCACTGTTACCCTGGTCTCAGGCGCAGTGTCCAAATCCCTCTAATCGATCGGCAGTTCTATGGCAAGATGACATCTATTTGCCATTCATAATAGAGTCCATCTTCTCCACTATACAGTTGAGAAAACTGAGGCCCAGAGAGGAAATGCCATCTGGCCACACAGACAATTAGTGACAGGTATTTATTACCTCTTGCCATGTAACAAATTACCCCAAAACTCAACTACTTTAAACTACAAATATTTCCTGACTCACAGCGTCTGTGTGACATGAATTTGGAAGCAGTTTAGCTGGGCGGTTCTCTCTCAGCGTCTCTGATGTGGTTGTAGTCAGGATTGTGGCAGGAGCTGTTGCCATCTGAGTCTTGACTACAGCTGGAGGATCTGCTTCCAAGAAGGCTTATTCGCTTAACTGCTGGCTGAAGGCCTAAGTTCCTCATCACATGAGCCTCTTCATAGGTTGATTGAGTGTCCTCACAACATGGCTTCCCCCAGGGCAAAAGATCCAAGAGAAAACAGGGAGGAATTTACAGTGCCTTTTGTAGCCTGGTCTCTGAAGTCGCTTCCACTTTATTCTATTTAAAAGAAACAAGTCACTGAGTCCAGTCCATATTCAAGGGGAGGAGAACTGGTGCCCATCTCCTGACGGGAGGAATATCAAGGCACTTATGGATACTGCAAGATGGAAAAGGATCTAGGACCCAGAATGTCCAACTGTTTTCAGCTGTGAAATAAATCATGCATGCATTAAATATACATATACAATGTAAAGTATAATTATAAAATGAACACCTGAGCAATTACCACCCAAATTACTAGACCGAAACTTCATCAGCACCCCAGAACTCCTCTGTGCCCCTTGCTGATTACAACTGCCCTTAAGATGTAACCTGACTTCTGTGATTTGTATTTTCTCTCCTTTCTTTATAATTGTACCACCAGTTGGGAGTCACTGTTTTCTGGATTTTATGTTAGAGGAATCATACGGTAATGATTCTTTAGTGTCTTGCTTCTTTCACTCATCATGTGTGTACATTTCATCCATGTTTTTGCATGTAGCTATATTTTGCTTTTTTTTTTTTTTGGTTGTACAAAAGGACTTCTTTATATTTAATAATTTTTATTGCCTTAAAGACTATACTGTTTGATATGAATATAGCTATACAAACGTTTGGTAAGTATTTGCATATATAATTTTTGATAGATTTGGATTTATTACTACTACATTGTTTTGTGATTTCTATGTGCTCCACTGGTTCTATGTTTCTTTTACTCTCCTTTCTTGTCTTTTTTGGGTTAATGGAATATTTTGACCACATAGAAAAGCTCCTTCAATTAGTTCAAAAGGTATATTCTCTGAACATATCAATAGTTAACCTAGATATTACAACAACATGTATTCAAACATTATCAATAGCTAACATTAATTAATATCTTTACTTTCCTTCGGGTCTATACTAGGGCCTTAGAATGCTTTCAATCCATTTGATCCCTGACTTAAATATTGTTGTTTCATATTTTGTCTTTTCTTTTAATCACACATAACACAATTATTATAGCTTTAAGAAGTTAATGTTTATTTAGTCTATGTAGTTACCAGTTTCTGTGCTCTTTATCTGTTTGTACACTTCAGTTCCTCATTTCTGGGATCACTTTCTTTCTACCTGTAGTACAACCTTTGACATTGCCTTTTGTGATACACTGCTAATGGCAATTTTCTTTTTTGTTCAAAAAGCCTTAATTTTACTTTGTTCTTCAAAGACGTTTTCATTGACTACAGAATTCTAGGTCAGTGCTTATTTTTAAACAACAAATGCTAAAATATTTTTACTATCTTCTGGCTCCTATGATTGCCGTTGAAAGTCAGCTGCTAATCTAGATTTTTTTTCTTTTGAATAGATTGTAACCTGTTTTTCCCCTTCTCTAGCAGCTCTGAAATTCTTCTCTTTGTCCTTCATATTCTACAACTTCTTTGAAGCATCCACATGTGAATTTCACATATTTGACCTTCATAGGATTTTTTGAGCTTCTTAATACTAAGGATCAATATCTTCCTTCAGGTCTGGAAATTCTTAGTCATTATTTCCTGAATTACTGACTCTGCCACATTCTCTTACTCTTCTGCTTTTGGAACTTTGATTTGATATATTCTAGATCTTTTCAGTTTGTCTCCCATATCTCTTCTCTTTCATATTCCCCATCTTCATTTCTCTGCTACATTTATCTAGTTCACTGACTCTCTCTTCAGCAATGTCTAAGCTGCACATATAATTATAATCTGCAATTATACACATCCATTGAGTGTTTACTTCAACTCTTCTCTTATTCATTTCTTAATCTATTATTTCCTTCTTTTTTTAGACTTTAAGTCTCTTTCTTTTTTTAACATTTCCCTATTTCCTGCAGATATTATCATCCTCAGCATCCTTGTCTTTTTACTCCTTTCAAATAGTAAACGTCATTGTTTTATATCTTGTATCTGATGGTTTCAGTGTCTGAAATCTTGCATATCTGTTTCTGCAAACTTTTTTTTCAGGTTCTCATTCTCAGAGCCTTACTTCCTTCTGTACTTGCTTCTTTTTTGTCTGGGTTGTTCATTTAGCCTTGGAAAATTATTTTTGGTAATTCTTGGAGGTCTGCAATGAAAAGGCCAGTGTTTACTTCTGCCAGGTAACTTAAAGACATTACTAGTGCAAGACTACTTTAAATTCATGGCTACAGTCATTCTGACCATTCAAGTGATGTGGATTTGGACTACAAATCCATTTTTCATGAATGCATCCCCACCCCTACTCCCTATACTACTGTGCTCAGACCCAAGGTAACTTTTCTTGCAGTCCCTGGGTGTGGGATGAGTGAGGCAGTCTTCCTTCTGGGTCACACATACCCTAAGCATTTCCCTTTGGAGTCTCACCTTCATGAGGGAGGGCATCCTATTAAATTCCCCATCTTTGCTGAGCCCTGGATTTTATTTTCTCTCCCCTAAGTCCCTCAGCAATATTGAAACTGAAGCTTAAGTTTGCTGGTTGTACAAATGCCGACAGAGCCCAGGTAGCCTCAGTGCCCTCAGAATTCCCACTTTCACTTAGCTTTCAGCCTTGTAACTTCTTACTATCTTGTCAGATTTTTATGCTCTTAAGAAAATATTTTTCATTTTATTCAGCATTTCTAGTTGTTTCTTCCATGAGGATTTATCTAAATATCCCAACTTGTCATATTACTGAAAACAGAATCTGCTGTATGCTTTTTTCCACAACCTTAGGTTAGCACGTTTTCTCAATTAGAGAAACCATAACAGGAAGTGGGATGATACAATCCAATGGGTGGTAGGGGTGATGGAGTGGTGGCTGTTGGTCAAAAGTTCCTGCTGAGGATGACCAGGGCCCCTTGCCCACTGAATACGGGCCCTACCCACGCCCCTGAGCTATTATTCATGTCCTCCGTGGAGGATGGTCCTGAGTCTCCTGACCTCAGGAGGATGACATGGATGTCACTCCGAGAAAGATGGCCATGGCTGCGTGAAGAGTGTTGGACACAGTCAGAGGAGGTTTGGATGGAGCCATCTGGAGGCTGTTGCAGCGGTCAGCGTGCGAGACGATGGACTGGGGTCAGGGAGGGGGAAAGAAGTGGGAGATCGATCCATATCAGGAGGCACCCCCAACAAGCATCATGCCCTTGGCAGGGTTGCTCAAGATCCATGGCCTTGATACAATGAACAAGGGTGGATTTTAAGAGGTGCAGCTCTCCTTGAGGTTCAGTTGATGAGAATGGCCAGGAGGCAACTTGCTTCCAATGAACCAGTCCTGTGACCACACCGAGTTGACTGTGAAGGATTTGAAGCCCCCTCCTTGAGTGGACATGCAAGATTGACAGCTACAAAGACAGCGGAGGGCCAAGGCTCCAACCGGTCCCAGGTGTGGACCTTCCTCACTGTGACTCTCTTGCGTTCATTCATCTTGCTTCCTGGCATGAACACCCATCCCCAGGCAAAGAGGGCTACAAAAAGGGAGCAAGAGATGGAGACAGCAAAGAATCAAGTCAAAGTAGGATAAGAGATTATAAAAGGTCAAAATGAAGAATGAGAATAAGAGGATAAATTTAAAAAAGGTATTCAAAGGAATTCAAGATTTGAAAATGGTGAGTTTATGAATAATAAAACCAACTGCATCTTTAAAAAATAAGCTCTCAGAATCTGGGAAATAAAAATCTAAAATCATGTGAGAGGGATTCACTTGGAGCAATTGAAAGAGTGGCTCCAATTTGAAAAAGTAAAAATGATAATAAATTGCTTAAAGTGCAAAAAAAAGAAATGAAAGAATGGATAAAGGGGGTCCAAATAGGAATGTGGGCTAAGAAACAAGGAGGTAGATGACAAAAACTTCAGATGAAAGGAGGAAAGAAGGTGATTTAAAGATAAAAT
This sequence comes from Manis pentadactyla, assembly GCF_030020395.1. Taxonomy (NCBI): domain Eukaryota; kingdom Metazoa; phylum Chordata; class Mammalia; order Pholidota; family Manidae; genus Manis; species Manis pentadactyla. Next base: position 114,954,024 of record NC_080029.1, on the reverse strand, counting down.
CAGGGAGCAGAAAAGAAACATCCAATCAGTGGCTGGCCTAAGAGCTCGGGGGAGAGTGAGTGCGCCTGGTCAGGAAGGCTCCTGCCTCTCAACCCACTGCAGGGAGCTGTGAAGGGGGGAAGAGAGCCCCCAGCCTGGGAGTTGAGAGACCAGTTCAGCCCGGTCTCTCCTGTCCAAGGTCTCAGTGCATCCCCTGCAGCACCTGAGCCAGCCAATCCCCGGCAGACCTCGGTCTCCTAAAGAGAGAAGAGCTGGCCTGCTGTGCCCAGAGGTCCTTCTGCTCTGCTGCTCTGGAGCAGGGAATGGGTGCCAGTCGCAAGCAGGGGATTGGGAGCTTTGTTTTGTGGCTTCTTAGGGGAGGCTCTGAATCTGGGGGCTGACATTTTGAGTTTGAGTCTCAAAGTCTCCAGAACACAGCGGAAAGCAGAAAATGAGAGCTATTCAGCAGGACGCCACGGGTGCTGGTCAAGTCCCCTGCCCATGACTGTCCCTGCAGGTCACACCGCTGTAAGGAAACCCAGCTGTGTGAGCAGTGGCCCGGGGCAGGGCTTCTCCAACTTCCACCTTCTGTCGGCCTCCCTGGACCCTCAGCTCCTGGAAGGCAGGCGCTGGGCCTCCTCAGGTCTTACCCCAGCGCCCCTCCTCTCACCCCACAGCGCGGACATTACAAGTCGCTGTTCAGTGACTGTGTTACTGTGTCCCTCTGATTCTTGTCTTCTCAAAGGAAAGAGTTCAGTCAAGAGACCAGATAGCAAGAAAAAGCAGCGAGGCATGTATGGGGTTAAAGTGAAAAGTACACTCTTAAGACAGGAGAACGCGCTGTCTGGAAAGTGAAGCAGCCCCGCTATTAGGGTTAGGTGGGCTTTAATTATTCGCAAGATGGCAGGAAGTCCTGCCCTGTGTCTTATGTCCTTTGACTGACAGGTTGATTGACAGTTGTAGGTTACATAACCTTTTTCTCAGTGAGCAGGAACTTTACCCAGAAGTACGTAAGTGAAGTCCACAGCAACACCAAAAACCACACTGCTAATTATATTTAGATGTTATTTTAATGAGGTGGGGTTACTTTCGGACAAAGTCTTCAGACCTTGTTCATGTCCTGAAGTCAAGGAAGCCCCTGTGGTCCTGGGCCCTTGACAATCTAGGTGTCCTTGACTGTGGAACTGGGAACTAAGGAGGGCTTAGGGGCTGGCCAGGGAAAAGTCTTCTTGGGAGTGACCCCTTGATGGGGTGACCCCTTTCTCCTGCTTATGTCTTACCAACTGCCTACTCTAGCGTTGTGAGGGATGAAGATAGCACAAAACAATTATTCCACCTCTTGTCAGTGCCTACCAGGTGCCATCTCTTCACCTGCATGGCTTCATTTGCTCCTCAGGACAGCCCTCTAAGTACTATTATTATCCCATTTTATAAATGGGTAAAATAGGCTCAGAGCACTGAAATAACCTGCCCACGTCCAGCCAGACAGGAAGAAGCCTCAGGTATTCTGGCTCCAAAGTGGCAAGATTCATCATTCTGCTCTGAGATGAGTGGGAGGGAATGAATGACCCTGGACCGCACAGCCCAGTTGCTGTGAGCACGTTTGGGGAAGGAAGTTATCTTGAGGCCCATGGAATGAGGCAGCCATGGTGTAGTCAGGGCGTGGATGAAGTACCCTTACCTTATTGTTGGGGGTGGGGACTCAGCTGTCCATGCTGGTTCATCCCTTTGGAGTCCCCTCCACATTGGTGCTTGGGCAAATGGAAGCTTCTACAATGGGACAGAGTGGCCCCTTCAAGAGAAAAGTGAAGGACGTAATAGCCAAGAGACTGGTGTCCCCAGGTAAAGGGAGGTGGCGGTCCCCCTGTGAGGAAGGACCCTCGGGCCTGCAGGACCGGACGTTCTCCTAGGGAGCCTTGTCTTCTTCCTGTCCACCTTCCTCTCCGTCTTCCTCCGCAGGGTCTTCTGCGACATGGCTCTGATGTGCCCTCCCCACCACTCCTGACATTCAGGGCGTGTAAGCTCGCTTCCTCAGTCCCACTCTCCCTCCAGCCTCTGCCCCGGCCTCTCACCAGACCTGGCTGCTGTCTGGATCCGTAGGACCCTCATTGGCTTTGTTAAGATCCCACAGCTCAGTCCCAGGCCCTGGGCCAGCAGAGCGGACGGGCAGACCCAGTTCCCTCCGTGTCCAGGGCAGAGTCCCATGTGGTCTGCAGCTTCCGCCTCGTAACTGTCTCCTCATCAGCCCGTGAGGACACCTCAGCCTCCATCCCTCGAGGATGTGGACCTGACCCCCCTTCCCTCAGGCTCCTAGAGACCAACCACGTCCCACCTCTCCCTTTGCTCTCCCATGAACGTCCCTTTCTGTCTCTTCTGAATGGCCACAACCTCCTCCTTCGAGGCTCCCCTGGTGGTGGGCCGTGGGTCCCCCTGCAGTGGTCCCCTGGGACAGCCCATCCCTTCCTCTCTCCCTGAAAGTAGTTTTAGTCCTCTCAGCCGGAGCCTTGCCCTGGTGGAGGTCTGTGATGCCAAGCCAGCCCTGCCTTTGTGAGGCACAAGGAGAACCCCTCCTCACGGAGGGGCCAGAGAGAACCCTGGAGCAGGCCTGGTGGGCTGAGCACTGGCTGAGGGGCCGGAACTGGTGCACTGGCCCCATCACTTACTCACTTGGTCAGCGAATAATAGTTACTGGGGGAGGGACGGCTACTCCATGCCAGGAAGTAGAGGGACACTAGGAGGGAACCGGGCAGATGTGGTGCTGCCCCAGTGGAGCAGGTGGTGTAGGGGAGGGGCTGAGGGACGGCTGAGACACTGAGCAATCATGAGCCAAGTCACTCTTTCCGGAATCTCAGTTCCTTACCTGTGAGATGGGCACACCACTCCCCACCCCCAGGGCAGGTGGGATGGTCAGAGGAGATGACACATAGAAAGTCTCCGCATTTTCCAAACTGATGGTTGAGTCGCAAGAATCGTTTGCAAAAAATCTAGTGAGTCATGGGCAATTTCTTTTACAAAGGAAATAGAATAAAAACATTATATGCATCATATATAATAACGGTATTATTTGTGAAGCTTTAGTTGTAAGTGTGTGTGTGTGTGTGTGTGTGTATGCACTGGGTCATGTGGAAAAATGTATGTTTTTTTTAAAGGCCGCAGACCTAGTGGTTCAAAGCAGGGTTTCGGGGTCACCCAGGTCTAGTTCGAATCCCAGCTGCACTACTTACTATATTGTGTGACTTGGCTGCTTCCCTTCACCAGCTGTTGTGAGGACTGATGAGACAGTGCATAGGAAAAAGTCACTCAGAACAGCAACCGGGACATACAGGGCATCAAAATATCTGTGTCTGGTCTTTGTGTTAGTGTTGTTTGTGTATAGCAGGACCTCAGCTATGGGCTAATTGTCTCTGATCTAAAACATGACACCCAAAAAGGAAGGCAGTCTTGTTGTTCCTGTTTTTTTCTATATCAATAACTAACATTTTGAAGCCTCTGTGCACCAGGCACCGACCTCATTTAATCCCCACAGCAGCTCTGTGAAGTCAGTTCTATCACAATTCCCATTTTACAGCTGTGGAAACTAAGGAGGCTGAAGGTGGAGGCTTAGAGCGGGTCTCGCAGATGAACCAACCAAACTCGCAGGGCTACCCCTGCCCCAGTCACACTCCCTGCCTGATTCAGGGCCCCCTCTGGCCCCAAGGCCCACAGTGGCTCTGGCTCTGAGCCTCCTGAGCCGGCCCCAGCAGCCAGGCCTAGTTCTCTGCCCACGGCCCTGTCTGCAGGGCCCTGGCCTGACCACTCTGCCCGGGTTTCCTCAGGGCACTTGCAATCTTGCTATCATGCTCCTGCTGTTTCTATTTAAATCCTCCGCCCCACGGGGCTCCCAGAGGCTGCCTTGAGCACTGGCAGCAGCCAGGGAGCTGGTCACAGGTGGGCAAGTTGCTGGGGAAGCCTGTTTCTCGAGGCTGGTGCCAGGCCTGGGGGCTGTGGGCCTGCCCGCCTCTGCTCCACCCTCGAGCGGCCAGGAGAACGGGGTTCATCACAGTCCTTGGGACGGAGGAAGCTCCTGAGAAGGAGGTCTTCCTCCACGGAGCCCCGACTTGAGGATGACCTCTCACCCGGAAGTCGTGAGCCAGCGCAGAGGCCTGCTGGGTGGGCCCCGGGAGCCAGTGTCGCAGAGGCAGGGAGCACAGGCCGTGCACCAGCGCAGTGTCAGCCGCTGGCTTTCACCACATCGATCATCCAGTCCTTAAGACATATTTAAATGGATTTTAAAAGGCATTTTGCATTTTCTCTCCTTAACACCCACATTATTGCCACACATCGGCTTTTGTTTTAATTAAAATCGGTTTTGAAATCCTCCATGAAACTTCAGTGGGATTGTTAAAGGCAGCAATTTCCTTATCGGCAGTGCGTCCCCACAACATACTGTAATAGTTATTTTGCTGCAAAGCACAAGTCTTATTAATTTAGCTCAATCAAATCAGCACCACGTTAATTTACGGGGCTGTAAAAATCTGGCAGGGCTGCTCTAGATCAAGGAACTTAGGGCAGGCAAGACACCAAGTGGGATGTTTATTTTGTACAATGGTCCCTAACTGCATTTCTGTGATTTAAAAGCTTTCCGAGGCGTGCGATGATAATATCACATGCATATAGAATTGTGTGTTTGCTATGCCTCATTACTCCCCACAGAGACCCAAAATCATTTGGTATTCAACTCCTACCTAAAATATTTGCTTTTACATACAAATATTTTTTCTGCTTTAAATGGCTTCTGTATGTTAAATTTTTTTTTTCTGGGGCTGTGAAGCCACATCATTTCTTACGTGGGATTCTATTTTGGTCCAGTATTGATCTTTAGTGGTGGTTACTAAGTGGGTAGTTGGCTTTCTCCCCTTCTTTGCCTCTAGCCAATCCCTCCAAGGTGAAGGTTTCCGTGGGGTTGATTTTGCATTTTCTGCCCTTTTCCTCCCTCCCTTCCAGTCCAGCTTCCTGGTTTACTTTGACTAATGTCTTCTTCAGGGACTAGGAATGCTTCTCTCTCACTCACTCTTAATAACAAAGCTTCACAATAATAATTATAACAATTTGCCGGGAGATGCTGCCTAGTGCCAACTGATGTTTTGAAAAGCAGTGTGTGTGCACGCAGGGGGGTACTAGAGCAGATGTGGGGTGTAAATGAGGCAATAGAGGCTCAGACAGAACAAGTGACCTGCCCGAGGTCACACAGCAAGTTAGAAAGAGCAGGACTCTTGGACTCAACATGGATCCTCTGAGCCCTAGTTTATCCACCGGTAGGACCATGAGTGAGTAGAGTGGAGGGAGGCCACTCGCATGAAGGGCCTAGCACAAGGCCTGGCACAGAGTGGGTGCTCAGCCATGTTAGATGTAGGGATAATCACATTGTCCTTCCTCAGCAAGGCTGGGCACAGTTTTTTCAAGCACCTCACACTGAATTGCAGGGCTGGACTATGCTCAGGGGCAAGTAAGAATCACTGATATCTCAACTGCTTACACCTGCAGGGCTGCTCTTGGGGTGCAAAGATGTTCCCTTTTGTTCCAGGAGGGCACACCTCTGCTCTGGGGATGCAAACTGGGCCCTGAAACGTGATGTATATATTAACTAATGGCCCCAAGACAACCTATCTCAAGACAGACAAACATGAAACCCCATTTAATGGATGAGAAAACCAAGACTAGCAAAGAGACTTGATGACTGCCATAGGGTCAGACAATGGATGGCAGAGGGAGAGTCCAACCCAGGGCTATGACCAAGGTCAGCATCCTTTCCAGCATGCTGGTCATCTCTGGTCAGTCTGAAGGAGCCCAGGTGGAGGGTGGCTATGGGTAGGAAGCAGGCTTGCTGTTGGTTATATAAACAGCTGCTGGTGGATAGCATGTGAAAGGCCCCGGAAGGCACCCCGTGCTCCCTTCCTGACTGTGGCCAAGCCCTAGACAGAACTGTGCTTTAAGTTAAGGCTTGCTTTATTCCCACATGTGTATTCCCTTATTTTAATTATATAACCCACACTGTCCACTAACCTTCCTTCTTTGCCCCGTTAGTGAGACTGAATCTCTAGTCAGTCTAGGCAGCAGGAGAGCTCTCAGTGCCTGGCAAGGGCCTTTGTGCCGGGGGTGGAGATTCTGATGTGTGACTCCCAGATGCCATCACATCTTCAGTGGCCATGACGTGAGACTCACTAACTCCAGAGACAATCCAACTAGTGTTGGACAAAGCTCCTGTTTGAAACTGACCTTTCCTGTGTGGAACCTGAACCAACTTCTTCAGTAAAACATCTCCCTTAGGAACAGCCAGGCATCCTCTCTCATCTGCCAGTGCCAGGAGGTCCCAGAGCCACCTGGGGATGGAGGTGTGACGGCTAGGCTACGAACCAACTCAAAGCCATGCAAGTGAATTGAGGCCAAGAGAGCTGTCCCTGTGGACCCGGGCAAGCAAGGTCCCGGGGGCTAGGAGGGTGAAGAAGCAGAGGGAAGTTGCCAGAGATGATAATACCGGGGAGGGGTGTTTCAGGCCGAGGGCCGGCCAGCATGGCCTCAAGCCCTCCAGTGAGGAATGGAGCCAGAAGGGTCCCGCCAAGGGGCTCCGTTCAAAGCAGATCCATACCCTTTGGCTAAGTACCAGAAAAAGACCAATAAAATGAGAAGGTGAGGCATGAGCTTAGAGTCTGTTGGATGAAGTTGGGTGAACGGGGCAGTGACAGCAAGATTGAAAGCTCCGTTATTGAAAGAATTCAACAAGTACTTTGGGAAACCGGCTGTGTGCCCAGCACTGGGGTGGGCTCTGAAAAGCAGCAGCAGAAAGCATTCTCCATGCAGGCCCTGTTCTGCCGGAGCATACCTCGTCTGTAAGTCTGTAGGCTCTAGAATGTACCCCCTTTGTCCTGGTGAGAGAGTTAGTCCCCATTTCCTGCTGCATTTTCCTCTTATTTTGGGGCTGGACCCAGGAGGAAATGGAGATGTTCACAGACAACGCTGCTCTTTGAACATCCTAGGTCAGCCTCTGCCAACAAATGCTAAGCCTGTGCAAGGCCGGGTCCCATGGTTGAACAGCCTTGAAGGCATCAGTTGCCACACAAAAATGGTAGCAACTGGTTACTTTCAAAAATGGCTTCTCTCAGAGGAGGCCACAGCTAGGTGGCCTAGCTTTTCCTGAGTGTGAATTAAAAGAAGGCACACTCTTAGGCCTCAGAGGATGCCAGGTTAGCACATGGATCACAGGATGGACTTCAGCCTTTACAACCCCCTGGGCTGGGCACACTTGTGCAATAAACGACTTGTACAACTGTAGTGGGTGGCTGTGTTTAGATTCCAACTGCATGGCCCAAGTGCCCAGACCCTTTTTGGTCATTACTTATGAGAGGATGCAGGCCTAGGCTCCCCCTAGACATATGGATCACCCCACATCTAAACCAAGACTCCCCAAGAGATGAAGGAAGCTGTGCTCTAACACTCCCACTATATACAACCACGTTGCTCAGAAACCTAGCACCACACACACGGCGTCTTCCATCACTCCCTTCATAGAGGGACAGGTGGACATGGCCAGGGGAGGGGAAAGGGCCTCTGCAGCCCCTTCCTGCAGTGAGTGCCAAGCCTTCCCCTCTTCTTGCTGCTCTTTAAGAAGGCTTTCTAAAGAAGAGGAACCTTCCGCGGTAGCAGATGGCGGATAAGTAGGAATGGTAAATAGTTTTAATTACTGCATAATGTAAGTGAGACAATAAAGGGGAGACAGTGGAAGCAAGCTGCTGCCGCCGAGGCCCTGAAACTGTTGTGGGGCCCAATTTGTCTGGCATGTGCTGTTCTCAGTCTTGGGAGGGCTTTAAAGAGAACGCCGAAAATATTAATTGCCCGCCTCACTGGCCCATCCATCTTCACAACCGAGTAACACGCTTTTTTAATTTCAGGGGAATCGTTTTCGAATGGGAATCATGCAAATGAGTATTTTAGCTATTCATTTGTTTTACTGCGAGCGCTTTGTGAGCAAATGGCCTACAGCTTGCAATGAATTAAAAGACATGGGCACTGGAGACCGATTTTTAATACAAAGTCTTGACTCGGAGACGACCCCGACCAGCAGCACAGAAAATGTTGGCATAGCAACTTTGGGCATTTTCATGCAAATTGGCTTCTATATAGATGATACGAATGCAATGTTTTCCTTCAACTAATCATCATAAAATTAGTTTCACTATATTTAAATGCCTCCACTTAATGCATTATATCCATATGCATGAAATTGCCTCCGCTAATGCAGTACATAAAATGCCAAAGATACAATGAATAGCCAAATTGCAAGCAGTTATGTTATCTCCCATAAAAACCACTCCCCTCCCCCTTCTTTTTTTTGTGAGTGTGGGTGTTATTGAATGTGTGGGCGCCAAAGGCATCTATCACAAATTGCTATTAACACACAGACTCACATACACACGCACACTCATCCACACACAAACATCCCAAAGTCCTCTTCAGTTAAGTAACGTTAAGGTTGGAACACAATCTAACAAAGGCCAGACAAGGCCGGGACGGGCCCGCTGGGCTCACCTGGGCAGGACACCTCCCCTCACAGAGTCTGCAGCCGGAGGAGATCTGCAGCCGAGAATACGAGCCTTGCAATTGGCTCGGAGAGGGAGTGGTTCATCCCTGCCCCCTGATCAGCCATCAGATTAGGGGGCCCAAGAAAACGATGTCTAAGCTGATTGTGGACCAAGAATCCAACTGGAAATAATCAGTGGTGGTGTCACCGTTGGTGACAACAATCCCCGAAGACCACTGGGCAGTTTGGAGAGAGAGCTCTGAAGGCACGTGACCAAAGTCAATAATTGAAAAAGGACCCGAAAGGAAGCAAGAAAGGGAACATCCATGGAACCCCTATGTTCGCAGTGCCACTGTACCACTTCCATGTCATGTCGTCTTGACAGCAGTAAGAGCTGACATGATCATCACCCGCCTTGTGGACTAAGGCATGGGTCTCAAAGAAACTAGAGAACACATCCAAAGTCATAGGACCACAGGCACCCAGGACTTAAACCCAGAGCGTGGATCCCAAAGCTTCACTTGCCTCTGTGCCAGGCTGCCCCCTGCAGGTGGCATCGGATAACAGCAGGAGTGAGCTGCACTGCCCCTTTAGCACCACGAGGAAGCTCTCTCCAACAAGGCGAGGTCTGTGAGGACAGGTTTTGTGAGTCTTTCCTCAGTACTTAAGCTTGAATCTCCTTACATATCTGATGAGTCCTCAGTATGGACCCCGAACTCCCCCAGGGTCAAGACGAGTAGCTGTGCTCCTCAACTCACTCTCTGGGCTCCTACCTCCTCCAGTCCACCAAGGAAGTTCAGGTTCTTCTATGCTCTAGTCCCTGGTGGCATTTCCTCACAAGAACGTGGAAACATTACAAACAAGGCTGTGGAAACAGTATGGCAGTTCCTCAAAAAATTAAAAATAAGAGTTATCACATAATCCAGCAACTTCATTTCTGGGTATATACTCCAAAAAAGTGAAAGCAGGGACTCAGCAGGTATTTACACAGCCAGGTTCACAGCATCATTATTTTCAAGAGCTGAGGTGGAAGCTACCCAAGTGTCCAGAAGAGATGAATGAATACGCAAAATGTGGCACATATATAGAATGGAATATTATTCAGCCTTAAAAAGGAAGGGAATGTGACACATGCTACAATATAGATGAACCTTGAGCATATTATACTAAGGGAGGTAAGTCAGCCACAAAGAAGACAAACACTGTACCTAGAATAGTCAAATTCATAGGGACACAAATTACAATGGTGGTTGCCAGGGGCTGGGAGGAGAGGAACAATGCGGGGCTAGTATTTAATGAACATGAGAAGAGTCTAGAGATGGATGGTGGTGACGGCTGCACAGCAATGTGAATGGACTAAATACTGCTAAGCTATACACTTGAAAATGGCTAAGGTAGTACATTTTATGTTCTGTGCATTTTACCATAATTTACAAAAATTTTTAAAGACTGCATACCGTAGGAAGACATCTTCCCCAAGACCCCAAGCATGTCTCAGAATTCAGGAGCCAAACTCTCTGGGTAACTTATTGAAGAGGTAAGAACAGCTCCTTCTGATCTCTCAGGACTGCCTACCTCCTGCAAAGCACGTCTATGCTCAATACAGGCCTGTGGAATTAAATTAAATGGTAAAGTGAGGGAGGCCCCTAAGAGTGACAGGATTAGCTGGGTCTGAGGCATAGATCATGAACTCCTCCAATTTCATGGAGTTTGTCCATTTTCATTTCCTTCTTATCCTTCCCCCTCTTGTCTTCTGTCTTATCTGGAGAATCCCCTCCACTCACCCCCCTACACACAAATACTATTAAATTTCTTTCTTTTAAATTTTCTTTGTTTCCCCTCCACAAGTGTTTTTTTCACCACCTGGAATTGTGTATAGCTATGTGACTTTACAAGCTGAAAAGCAAGTTGGCACAATTTCTTGCAAGTTGAGTGGTTTATCCTATGGGCAGTGTTATCCTTGCCGAAGCTTAGCCTTAACATTGGTCCTGTTATTCCAATAGTAACCACCAGGTGGCATGTTTTGAAAAAAACCCAACCTATATCAATTATGGCAAATTCCAGCTTCCCTTGCCCCCCTGTGGTTGTACCGGGATTTGCAGGCACCATGCCTGGGTGGCAATTAACCAGGACTTTAGGAGGCACCTGGGTTTTAAAAAGCCAAGTCCTTCCGGTGACTGCAAGTATAACAGCTCCTAAATATGCCCCACAGCTCCGGCTGCTTTTCATGTTCCCTCTCAGACCTTTAGCTACCAGAAGAACCAGTACTGGGTGAGGTCTTCTTGGGTATAACCTGCCTCTAATGCAGGGCTGCATACTTGATCCCTAGCAGTACTGAGTGGGCATGTTCTCCCATGGCCTCGATCCTGAGGTCAGATCTAATGTTCCAGCTCATTCTGTTTCTACTCTCTTCTCAAAATTTGATTTTTAAATTGCTCTGTCATGTGGCTTTGTTCCTGGCACACCCTTCCTGATGAAGCTTCCTTTGCTATTTCTTTCATGTCTGCACCTCCTCCTGCATCTGCTGCTGCGACAGAATCATGTCATCCTTGACCTGCAAGGTTGTTGCCTCCCTTTGTAGAACTTTCTTTTGTAACTGATAGTATCCTCCAAGTTTATCAGCAGCTAGAAAGAAAAAAAAAAAGAAATAGTGACTTCTAGGAATTAGTGGGGAGTCACCAAGAAAAGTCATAGCAAACTCACTTGGTTTCCCTTCTGACAGGATGCTTTAGATAGAATGCATTTTGATTTCTTCATAACATTTTCAAAGTCTCTCTTGTTAGCCTGTGAACAAAATGGAGAGATGGGGAAGATGAGAGTTTAAATACACAGATTCACAGATGGTTAATCAACCCCACATAAGCAATATGGAACAACTGACTGGAAGGAGGTCACTGGCAAAATATTGTAAGGCCCATTGTTATCTCTGTTCTATTCTGCTTTTTGCTGCCTGAATGAGACTCTCAAACAGGCATTTCTTATTTCCAGGCACTGTAGAAGCTATTGAGTGACAAAATATATGTTGGAAAGTATTTAGAGCCAAAAAAAAAAAAAGAGGCTGGGTGCAATAAGGTGAAATTTAACAGACAAAAAAAAATGTAGTTTCCCATTTAAATTCAAAGGATCAATTGGCTGAGCATAGGATGGGGGATACTTGACAGCAGGTTCTTGTTTAAAATCCCTGAGGTTTTAATAATCTCTAAACTGATTCCTAACTAAAGATAGGGTACAGCTGCTAAAAGTACCAATGCCAGCTGAGATGGTATTAATGCAAGTGTGGGATAGAGGTGACACTAGACCCACTAAGGACCCTGGGATGTGTGACCAAGGAGGTCGGGACAATGCAGGCACTTGATATGAGTAATGGTTTGAGCTACAGAAGAAAATGGACAGATCTAGTCCCTGCTCGATAGCCCTTTGAAGGAGGGGAACACATCCTATTTACTTTTATATCTCCAATATCTACTATAGCACGTGAAAGCAGAGAAGGTGCTGGTCTTATGTGTCAAAGAATAAATGCATAGAATGATTGGAGGGGTCAGGAAGCTTTCTATGAATCCTGGAAGAGCTTTCACGGGAAAATGGGAGCCAGGGCCCATCTGTAATGGGGGCCCTGGTATCTTTGGCACCCTGCACCGCTTTCCTGTGAGCCCACCCACAAACCTGTCTGTGACAGTACATTCCCAATGTTCCAGTTATAAATAATTGGCATATCTGATAACGGAAGGAGAAAGCCACTCCTGGGTTCAAATTCTTTCTCTACCACTTTCTGTTTGAGCCTGGGCATATTAACTTCTCAGCACCTCTTTCCCTAATGGCCAAATGGAAGTAAAACTACTGCCTCTTCCATAGGGTTGTTGTGAGGATTAAAATTAATGGCATAAGTAGGGAACCTGGCATATAATAAGGGCTCCAAAAAAACTGTGTAGAAGGAATAGATTTCCTCCAAAAGCCTCCCATGCACCCACTGGCTTCCCACTGACAACAAAACCCCTCTGTTCACTAGATTCTGCTCTGTCGTCAGATGCAGCCTCCCTTTCTCCCCGAGGAAACCTCCCTGACCACACGTAGCCATGGTCTTTGTGTGTCTTCTGGTTCCCCGCCTGTCTGTCTATTGCATACCGTGTTCCCCGGTCCCCCCAAGGACCTGAGGGCATCCTCGGGGACAGCCATCTGGGTCTGCCCTCGCTGCCTCCCGAATCGACATCCCAGGGGACGGGCGGTGGAGCTGGGAACGGTACCCTAACTGGGAGCTCTGGGGACCCGGACTCTACTCTGGCTGCTGGAGAACTGGGCAATTCCAGCCCCTCTCCAGGCCTAACGGAAGGTTCTCCAGATGGTCCCTCACAGGCAGCAATTCTCTGTCATTCTCTGGCTCCATGGCACCCTCAGTGACTACAAGGAAAAGATGGCTCCTTGGCAGAAGGGGTACCCAGGTGGCGGCCGTTTTTACCTTCCAACGGGGTACTTGGAGACAATGACATCATATTTGTCCTCCCATCATATTTATCCAAGTATTTCCTTAACTGATGAGATGCGTTTCTTTGAACTCCTTCAGGAGGCACTGATGGCCCAAATCAGAATGATACCCTCTGGGGCTCCTTAAACCTCTCGCTGGTGTTCTCAGAAGTAGAAGCACCCTGCCTGGGAGTTTCTAATCCCTGGAGAGCCTGGGGGTCCACCTTTCCCTCTCTGGGCCTCATTTTCTCCATCTACAAAATGAAATGATTTGGGTGGGTGAGCTCTGAGGTCCCTATCAGCAACAACATCAAAATTATTAATTTTAGTGCAGCCATGCCCCCAATAATAAGGCAGAAATATCAAAACAGGATCTGGGCTTAGTAAACAAAGCTTATTAAATGGAACCCTCAAACAATTATTCTTCCAATCTCAATCAAGAGACCCAAATAATCTGGTTTCTCAATTTGCTCCAGCAATTTCCTTGAATTCCTGCTGTTGATTAGTTCGGGTAGCCAGTTAATGGAGTCTGGCACACCAAACCCATTCATTCTGTTTTCTTAGAGGCAGGCTCCCATCTTGGAAATCAGAACCAGGAGGTAATGGCTTTTGATGTATTATCAACGGGAGAGCCGGGGGTTCTTGCACAGCGTCACACAGTGTCATCACCACCTGGGACCCCACAAGGATGATGATACTGAGAATGAGGATGGAGAAGGATGTCCGGGGAAGAGAGTGCCCAGTCCCCACCAGGCCTGGGCAGGGTGGGTGTCCAATGAGCCAGGGCTGGCAGCGGCAGAGCCCATGGGCAGGCTGGTTGGGATTTGGGTGTCCAGCGATATCCATTGCAGGAAAGCAGAGGAGTAAATAATGAGACTTCACAGCTCAGTACTGAAAGCCTGAGGCATAGAGGAAGCAAAAATTCTAATTCCAGGGGTCACAGAGAGCTTGCAGATGTCAGTAACAGAAGCAAATGCTCAGAGCCCAACTGGCTCAGAATATGTCCATTCATTCAACAATATGTATTGAGGGTCTACTATATGCCAGCTAACTACTCTTCTAGGCACTGTGGATGCAGCCATGAGACAAGACAGAAGGGTGGAGGAGGAAGTAACAAATAATTATGTAACATAACATCAGGCAGTGATTAACAAGAACCAGAAAAAAATCATGCAGGGAAAAGGAATGGAGCATGATGAGAGCTCCTATTTAGATAGGGTGGTCAGGGAAGGCTTCTCTGAGGAGGTGACAGGGAGAAAGGCCTGAATGAAGCAAGGAGTGAGTCATGTGAATACCAACTGATTTCTCCAAAAGTTGCTCTTTCCGCCGTGGGTACTGGCACTTCAAGGATCACATTCAAGCTGTGAGCATTAGAAAATCCAGCTAATTGTGGCTTGAGACGAGCGCATTAATTTAACTCACTGGAAAAGGGGTGGGGCACGCAGCCCAGGGCCAGGACAGAGGGTTAAAGGGGCCCTGGGGCCCAGGCTCTTCTTCTCTTTCTGCTCCACCATCCTTAGCATGTGGCTTTTGTCCTCAAGGTCATGAGGAAGCTGCTCACCTCCAGGCACAGGGGGCACCCTCAAGACATGAAGGGGGAAGAGGAACAGGTGCAAAGGGCCAAGGGGCATCCGCTGAGCTTGTCCGCATTAGCCCTGCCCAATGATTTCTGCTACGTCTTCATGGCCAGAACCAGATCGGTGGCTGTTAAGTCTCACCTCTGCATCAGTCACTAGGAGAGAGCAGAGGGTCCTGTGTGGGGGCCGCGTCAGCCAGTCTGCGCCCTCCACCTGGGTCATTTTACTGGGGACTCCCCTCAGGGAGAGTGGCTCTGCCTTCAATGTCTTTCACCCTAGGTCATTTGAAAAGCCCAGAGGTCTCTCCTCTACTGAATACAAGCCTTGTTGGGAAGCAGGAGAACCCAGCTCAAGTCTAGCTCTGACACAAACCTGCTGTGTGACCTCAAGCCAGTTGCTTCTGCTCTCTGGGTCTCACTGGAGCAATCATGAGACTGCTCTCTGCTTTCATGGTCTAGGGTTCCAAGTGCCACCGTAAAGTCTGCTGCTTAGTGCCCCTAAGAACCCAGCTGGCGCCTGGAGGGGCAAACACGATGGTCATTTTACCAAGGGGAACACAGACTCTAAGAGACAACCCCACGGGCAGAGCCAGGGAGGCACTCAGCCATGGGAACCCAAGGGGGGGCCAAAAAATGCAGTAATCAAGATACATAGTACTTTAATGCAGTGTTTTTAAAAATCCAAATTAATAAAGTCCCTGAGGAACAAAATATAAAAATTTTAGGTAAAGACAGGTCAGTATTACTGATTTTTTTCCTTTTGCTTCAGATTCCAATATGGTTCACCCTGGCATGGCATTGTCACTGACGCAGTCTTCATGTAAAATTTTTAGATTTTGTTTCTCAATTATTTTTTGCATTGATTTTGATTTTTTAAAAATACATTGTGTTCCACATATAAATCAAGTATAAAAATCAAATGAGTATTCATATTTGAACTGACTGTTTATAGTTCATAATGCATGAGCAAAACCAAAAGTTTCTGTGATGACTGCCCTTGTACTGTTCACCATGTAATTTATTCACTATGTAAGAATTTGTTCTCCATGTAAGAACTTGTTCGTTATGCTTCAGAAGATTGGAGACTGACGAAAATTAGGCTTGGGGTGGATTAATGATTGTGCATTGAGCACTGACTCCCCTATACAGAATTTTATTGTTGTTAACAACCATTTGATCAATAAATATGAGAGATGCCCTCACACACACAAAAAAAATACATTGTGTTAAAATATTTGGTTGCCAAATACTTCGGCACCCACTTAAATTTGCACCCAAAGCAAATGCCTCACCCCCCCACCCTGGTCCTGTCCCTGCCAGCTGGGGGCCTTTAGGGAGCCTATTGCTGGACAGTGGCCAGCCTGCCTAGCCAGGCATTTACCATGTCTGGGGACTTCGGGGTCACATAGTGGACATGTGCAATTTTAGCACTTTGCCTTAAGGTGTTTGGTTAAAGACCCTAACTATTTCTTTAATAAGAAGAACAGGCTATAGCCATTAAAAATTTAGTCCCACAAATTAGTAGCTCCTCTCTGAGGTGCTGTATTTATTTAATCGTAGTAAATTTGGGCCAAATCCTCTCCTGGGGCTTCCTGCACCTGCCTCCCTACCCCTGAGGAGTCTGTCACTGGGTGCATGCTATTTGCACAAAACCCCTCTGCCTTGGGCTCCCCTGGCCCGCCGGCTCACAGGGAGATAAAACACCTTAGCCTCATTACTCAGATGGCTAATTGCGAACTGATTTAATTAAAGTATACAGATATTTCCCCGAGTTAGTTACATTTCATATCACTCCATTAGGAGTAATTGGCTGGAATGAGGAGCCTCAGAGAGGGAGCCTGGCCAGGTGGGTGGGATGCTGGGAGCCCCCTCGGTCTGTGGAAGGCTTGCTGCCTGACTACGGGGGCAGTTTAGAGGCGTTCTTGCAGGTACAGGGTCGCTGAGAGACCCACCTTGGCTCAGCGGCCCACTGGCGATGTACCCAGGTCATATTAATCACAGGCACTCGAGTGCTCACAGCCCAGGTTGGGAACCTAGGTTTCAAGCCCACTCCAACTGTTAGGAGCTCTCTGACCTGAAGCAGTCACCTCACTTAACTGGGCCTCGGCTTCTTCCTCTGTAAAATGGGAATGATAGTAATGCCTACCTCGAATGGCCAGCACCAGGTTAAATGGAACAAGGCTGGAAAGCCATTAGCATAGTATCTGGCACACCGTTAATGCTTAATAAATACTAATAGCTTCAGTATCTGGCCAGATGTGTAGTCACAGAGTAAAGCAGTAGGGACAGTGGAAGGAGCATCTGCTTTGAAGTCAGAAATCTTGGGGTCTGGTCTCAGTTATGTCCCTAACTTTCTGTGCCATCTTGGGCAAGTTGCTTTCTTCCCTGGGCCTTAATTTACTCACCTGGCCAATGAGGGTAAGGAGGCAGAGACTGAAGTTGGTCCACCCTAATGAAACAAAAGCCAAACTTGTTCCTTCCTTGGGTGGAGTTCCCAGGAATTTGCTTTTTAAAAGGGAGCCAACCTAGCTTTCTGGGACCCATTCTAATCTCCCCACTTCCTTCTTTCTTCCATCGAGAATGTGATCCTAATGTCTGGAGCTCCAGTGGCCATCTTGTGACCATGAGGTAACCTTGGGGGTGGAAGCCACTTGCAGAGCCACTTGGCTGAGCAGAAAGATAGAAGATGCCAGAGACTTTGATGACATCTGGGAGTTATCGCCCCAGCCCAGACCACCCTGGATTTCATAATACATAGTACATGAGGGAAAAACAGACATCACCTTTTATGTTTGGTTTGGTTTTGTTCCTGTTTCTGTTAAGCCTTAGCCTTTTGGGTCTTAGTTACTTGCTCCCAAACGCTATCCCGGACTGAGGCAGAGCTTCCTGCTCTATCAGAATATTAAAGCTTGATCTCTGAGCTGGTAAGAAATGCCTGTCCATCCCTTGTGCACCAGGAGGGATCCTTCAGCCTACAGCGATGTCACCCCACTCCCACCCCGACTCCAGCCCCGTCTGCTCACCCGCCTCAGGATCATCACTACAGAGCCAAGATCCCTGTATTGCTACCCTGTTAAGTCTCAAAACTTGAGGCTAAGAAGTAGCTTCTCCTCGCAGAGAAATTAAGCCCCCGATCTACACACTTCCCAAGCATCTGTAGAGCCAGTGCATTTGTTCATGGCCGTGGCAGGCGTAGACAGACCGGGGACAGCTGACAGCTTGGGTGTGGTGAAAAATGAGAAGGTTTGCTGCTGACGTGTCTGGTTTTAATCCCTGACCTCTCCCCTACTGATGGGGTGACTGCCGTAGACTGAATGCTTGTGTCCCTCCAGAATTCACTTGTGGAAACCTAACACCAAGTGTGCCGGTACTAGGAGGTGGGGGCCTTTGGGAGGTGATGGGGGCTTGAGGACAGAGCCCTGATAGGTGGGATTAGTGCCCTTACAAAAAGGGCCCAAGGGAGCTCCCTCACCTTTTCCACCATATGAAGTTCCTGTAAAAAGACAGTCATCTATGCAGAAGCAGATCTTACCAGACACCAAATTGGCTGGTGCCTTGAGCCTGGACTAGAAAGCAAATTTCTATTGTTCATAAGCCACATAGTCTATGGTGTTTTGCCATAGCAGCCCGAATGGGCTAAGACAGTCTTTGGAGAGTCTCTAAATCTTTCTGTCTTTGGTTCTCATCTGTAAAATAGGGATAATAACAATACTGTACCTATTCATAGGAGATGGGGTAAGGAAATGAGACGCGTGTGAAATGCACTGTACTTTGAAAAGTGCAGCCCACTCACCAGGGGTTGTTACTATTGTCAGAGACTAGTGTTCTGAAGCAATCTGCAAGTCTTTCCTGAGCTCCTTCTCTGAGCCCAGCTCTGTAGGCACGTTGGAGGAAATCCCAAAAATGTACAAGTCACTGTTCTCCATTTTACAGAAGAGGAAGTGGAGGCTCAGAGAGGTTAAGTCACTTGTCTAAGGCCACACAGCTAAAGAGTGAAGGTGCTGGGTTATGAGCCCACCTATCTGAGTTCAAAACTGCCATGGCCTCACTGCACAGAAACTAAACCGCTGTGGCTAAATCCAGCTACAACTTGACTTAAAAGTAAAGTCTTCTTGGACCACAGACACACTCATTTGTTTCCATCTTGTCTCTGGCTGCTTTTGCACAAGGGCAGTGGTAAGTAGTTGCAACAGAGATTGTATGGCTCCTAAAACTTAAAATATTTGCTACCTGAACCTTTAGAAAAAGTTTTCTGAACCCTAATCTACAGTGTCCAGGGTATTAGTCCATCATCTAGCCACCGCTGAACACTACTTGTATGCCAGGCACTGTGCTGGGCAGTGGGTGATTTGGGGACAAGATGGATGAGAGCCTGGTTACTTCCAGGTTCCAGTGATTGGCTCCATTTCACAGATCAGGAGACTGAGGTCTTAGAACTGCTGGGCTTCCCCAGATGCCCAGGAGATTTGTGGCTGAAATGGATGCAAATCCAGTTGTGGCTCCTCACTGTGTTCTGCTCCACCTTCTTCAGGCTCCAGGGGACAGGCCCACAGGTCCATGTCGGGACCCAAAGAGGGAAAGGGGTGCAGAGTGTGTAGGGAAATGGTCTCCCTCCCCTGTCCCTGTCGATCGCCTCCACCAGGTCTCCCTTGTCGGAAAGTCAGGGCAAGTTGCAGCACCTCATCTGGGAAGGAGATTAATAATGCGAATGTCCGCTCGTTCGTGGACACGTCCCCAGTGCCTCCGAGGCACCAAGCACATGAGGGGCTTTCCTCTTCTAATCTCACAGCAACACTGAGGGGAGGGTGTTGGAATCCCCCTGTCTCCGTATTCTAGCTGATCAAGTGGAGACCACAGGCATTGAATGAGGTGCCCCAGTTCGCAAAGCTCTCAGAGCTAGCACAAGGTGGACTCAAAGGAGAACCCAGGTCTAGGGGCCCCCCCATCTTCATGGCAGAGTTGGTGGCAGCGAGAATGGGTCTGTTCACTGGAAAAATGTATGCAGGGGAAGATTTGCTCCTCTGTCTCTCAGTCTAGCTATTCCTGGGGTTCGACCCTCAACCTTGAGCTCTAGTGCTTCCCTCACTACCTGAAAGTTGCTCCCGCCCTCTGAGATGGCAGTGACCAAGACCCAGGCCGCTTCCCAGGGGAATCTGCTCTTTGAAGGAATACACTACAGAAGTACTTTGTTTTAAGGACGCAATTTCAGGCCTCCACTGGCCAGGCAAAGGGCACAAAGCACTCCTGGGTCCCTGCAGCAGCGCCCTGGAGGATTCACTTCTGTACCTTCTCAGAAGGCCGGCCTCAGGCAGACATGGGCCAGCCTCCCACCCTCCTGCCCCTTGCAGGTCAGCCTAAAGTACCAGGCAGCAGGGGCCCCAGGAGCCAGGGTTCTAGTTTCCCTCTGCCTCCTGGACACTGGCCAAGTCCTTCCTCTTCTCTGAACCTAGTATTCTTCTTCTAAAACACGAGGATGTTGGGTCAGTGAGTGTTTTACCCCAGGTTAAGCTGCCTCCCAACAAACCAGAAATGGAGAGAGAAGCTGGGTTTCAAAGCTGCTGTAGGGGAAAGTGTCAGGAGAGGACGGGCTCCAGGGGCTGACCTGGCCCTTCTGGGCCCATCACCACTCACCTGGGTCCTCAGCATCCTTGCCGAAGCATCTCCCCTCACCCACCTCCATCTGCAGCCCTGGACTATTCTTCTCACTCCTGGATCAAGACACGGAGATTGTCCAGGAGGATCCCTGAGAAAATTGCTCGCAGTCATGGTGCCCTCCCTCTCTCCTCTTCTCCCTCCTCCATCAACCATAGTCGCCTCCACTCAAGAGACGGCTGGGTGCTGGCCTGTGGACTGCACAGGATGTCTAATCCCCTGACCCCCCAGCCCCGGCCCTTCCTCCACCTCCCACCCTCCTGCCCCTTGCAGGTCAGCCTGAAGTACCAGGCAATCCACCTTGCTCACCACCCAAACCCCTCGAGCCCTTCCCAGCCCCCACCCACCCCACTGGTGTGTTTACTTAAGGCTGACTTCTATATCTGGAAGTTCATTAATTTTTTGTGGGTGCCAAAATGCGGATCATTTGTGCTTATCCTCAACTAAATAAGTCAGGTCATAAGAGGTAATGCCATGGGTAGTGGAATGTAAACAAACACATTCTACCTCAATAAACATGCTAATTTCCAGCTATAATATTCACAAGTAAAAGATCCATCACGCCGACCCTATTTGGCAAAGGCAGCGGGCCTCATCCGTCAACGAGGGAGGCTCCCGCCAGTTCTCTGCGGGAGGGAAATAGTACAACTTAACTTGCTTGATGACGCCCTCGGGGGGAAACATGAGCCTCATAAATGAGTCTGGAAATGTGATAAAAGGATAATCTTGCATAAATGAGCCTGTATCATCAGTACCTGCCCCGACTAAGGCCAGGCACAGGCTTTGAGTGATGGAGTCACATTTCATATAAATTACGGCCGAGGCGCCGGTGCACCAGGCCAGCGGGAGCTCCCCGTCCTGGCCGGTCCCACTGGCCACCCTCGCCTGAGGCCTGCATGCAGGATGCATGTGGGACCAAGCGGGGCTTCAGCCCTGGTGGAAGTGGGGGTGCTGGGGTGGGAAAAGCAGGGACAGCCCAGGCCTTACCTGGACACAGTGCACCCTTGGCCAATAGTGAAATCAGAGGGGTCTTGACCCTTTCCCTGACCTCATAGAAAAATTAAGGGATTTATTATTTTACTTACTTAATAATACTTATTAGGCACCTATTAAATGCCAAGGCACTGAGAGAAGCACTTGGAAAATCAAAATTAGATGAAGCCCCTGCTTGTAAGGCTCAGGAAGGCAAAGCCATCCTCCCAGCCAGCTGGGCCTGTGGTCCCGCACGAGCACCCAGAGGATGCAGAACCTTGCTGGCCCCGGATGTGGGGAGTAGGTTGGTTCCCTGGTGCAGACAAGGAGGCAGGCACTCTGTGAGAGGAGTGGTGAAGGGCCGGAGCCCCCTCCCCCTTGCAGGCCTCTCAGGGACCCAGGCCCTACCCCTGCACCATACGCATGTAGCTTTTGTCTCTGCCTGCGAGTCCTTTTACAAAAGACAGAGGGACAGAGGACAAACACGCAGAACACGTATGCCATCTTGGAAAACAGCTGGAGGAGAGAGGGCTGCTCCTTCCTGATTCTCCCTTGCCCCTGCTCAGGGGATGCTGTGGGGGCCCCACCCTCATGGGGGCCTCGCTCACCCACGGCTGGGGCACGTGTCCCCTGCTGCTCTGAGTGTTGGTGGCTACAGTTCACAGCCACCCTCTTCCTCAGAGACTTGCCTTTGGCTAAAGCAGAGTCTCCTCACCCGGGAGCTTACCCTGCCTGTCCTCTGATGTCAGACTAGGGGACTCAGGGGTTCAGGGCCTGGCCCCCTTGACTGAAGAGGGTCAGGTCATGATCTGAGGCACAGAGCCCCCTCCAGAGCCCCCTGTGGACCAGGCTGAGGCTGGGCTCCAGCGGAGACCGCATCCCTGCTGCCCCATCCAGCTCCCCTAACTCTCTTCCCCCGAGGACACTCCCCAGCAAACACACACACCCACATCTCAGTCTCCGGCTCTCCTTTTAGGGAGCCCAATGCAAGCACTCTGTTTTCCCTTTTGGTGCGCAACTCTCGTGTTCTGTCTCCTCAGAAGCGGGCTTGGAAACAGTCCCCACCACACGCAGTGCTGGGGGGACAGAGGGGCAGAACCCCCATTATGACTAAAGTGCTGAGGGGCTCAGAGAAGGAGCAGACTCAGGGGGTCAGGGAAGGCACCTCAGAGAAAGGGTGCCCACCTTCTCTGGGCTGGGTTGTGTATTCTCCAGAGGGTGAGGTGGGAAGGATTTTCAAGGCAGAGGTAACCTCACGCCCTTCAGTGTCCAAAGCACTTCCGTTTGTGACTTCACAGCAAGTAGAAGGATGTGAAATGGAAAGGGCTTGCTTTAAAAGCCCCCAGAACCACCATCAGTGGTAAGCAGTGGCCTGGCCCTCTTCCCTCAGTGAACACTTACTGCAGGAGTGACTGAGTACTTGCAAAACAAGGGAACAAAATCATCCCGAACATTCCTCAGAAGACAACATTCTATCCACTCTGTCATTTCCCTGTTCCCTCACTGGACCAGAAAATCCCTTACAGCGGGGCAGGGGCCTGAGCTTCAGGGAGGCCCAGCTCTGCTCTTTGTACAGAGTCACGTTTCACAAGTAAAAGATCCATCACGCCAGTGTTGATGCTCAGTAAATATCTGTCTCATGGCTTTGAACTGTTGACTTGTGAGGAGAAGAAGGGGATCGTTGAGAGCAGAAGGTGTTTAGATGTATAAAGACCTTCATTTATTCATTTGCCACACAACTTTGTGAGGAGATAATAGACTCAGGGACCAAGAAACAAGGAAGAGAGGAAACTATTGTTTCCTCTGTGCTGTACTGTGCCCAGGCATTGTGCTTTTATACACTGCCCTTAAACCTCACAATAACCCAGAGGTGGGTTAAAATTGCCATTTTACAGATGGGTGAAACCAAGTGGAAGCAGTTGGACAATGGACATCTAGGCCCAGAGTCTGTGGTCTCTCCATTCTCCCTCCCTTCCTTCACTTCCACGGAGGACATTTCATCAAAGTTGCAGAGGTCTGGAGCGCATTAACCAAATCTTTCTTGAGGCAGAAGATATGGAAGACCTCCGGGCATCCCTTTCAGGGAGAATTCTCTGACTCCAGCTGCCTGGGCCCAAGGAACGCTGATGAGCAGCATATTCCGCCCCCCAAGCCAGGCATATCCCAAACCACACTTCTAAGTGGGAGAGCTCCATGCCTCCAGGGTCTGTAGGATTCAGAACCTGCTTTAGGGTTAATTTTCTGAAGGCATAAAGAGAGGTATAAATGCTGTTGAAAAACCGAGCTGACAAGCTCCTGGGAAACCTGAGCCACACAAATCTTAGTCAGAAGCGCTGGCCGAGGGGCGGTTGGCCTCTGCCATGCCAGGCGAATGGAAGCCTGCACATTCCCAGGCTGCATGTTTCAAATACTTTCCGTGGTTTCACCAGTGGAGGGCCAGGGGAGAAGAATCTGTCATTACCAACTTGGGTCTGCAAAACAGCTTGGCTGGCAGGGAGCTGAGAAATCACAGGAGGCAGAAAGCCTAACTCATGAGCTTCAGGGACGCGGGAATGTGTGGTGAGGGGTGGGGGGTGCGTTGGGGGTGCTGAGTGGCTACCCGACCTCAGACCCGAAGGGGCAGGATGGATCTTTTGCCTCACAGTGCCTCCTAGCCACCAACCTAACTGCTGTGACTGCTCCTCCCTCTGGGTGAGAGCCTTGTGCAGTTTTCCAAATGTTCTCCATTGGTGCAAGCATTTGTTGAGCAACTACTCAGTGCCATGCCTCATGCTGAGTATCTGATATGACAGCCGGAGGACATCACATGCCTACTTTTTAAACGAGGAAACTGAGGGCCAAAAGGGCATAGGAACTGCCCCAAGCCACATAGCAAATGGCCAGAACATCAGTTCACCCTTTGTGTGTCGGGGCCCTACTATGTGTTGGACACTGGATCAGTGGCTGGGGTGTCAAGATGGAGATGATGAGGTCTTTTTCAGTGGAGGCCTCAAAGTCTCATGCTCTTAAGCCATTTGGTGTTTATCAAGGTGCGTCTATATCTGCTACCAAAGTAGTAACTAAACCATGCGAGGGAGGAGGGGCAAGGAGGATCTGGGGACCTGCTCGCATGGAAGTAGGGGATGGGAGGGGGCGGGTGCAGAAAGAGCCCTGGGTGGTGAGTCCAGAGGCTTGGCTTCTTGGTTCAGCTGGTGCTAACTTGCAGTGTGACCCAGGGGAAAAAAGTCACTTCCATCCCTTTGGGTCTATTCTCTGAAGAATCACTGTCCATGCCCGGCCAACCTCCCTGTGGAAGGACTGCTGGTACACACCGTCGCCCTCCTGCCAATGGCTTCTGACGGCAAGCCTGTGCCACCCTCTGCCTGAAGACCTTCCCTGGCTGCAGGAGGGTGCTGCCCCGTAGGTTGTAGAAGTGCGGGGGAGTTCGTGGCCCCAGGAGCAGTCCTCCTCAAAAGACAGGCAGAAGCTGGGGGATGGAGGCCCTCTTCCTGCCCCTCCGACAGGACAGCTCGAAGGCATGTGTCACCCAGCCTCCCGGGTGCCCTTGGGGATTCTCTGCTCCTCTCCCTCCCCTCCCCCATCCCCAGGCTGCTTCCCGAGGTCACCTCCCAAACAAACTACTGGCTCTCAAATCCTGTCTCAGGCTCCACTTCTGGGAGGAGCCAGATGAAAATACTTTCCTTGTGTGTGAAGGACTCCAGCCTGGAAGGAGCTTTAGCCAGCATCTGCGACACCCCATTACTGTCAGAAGGAGTGACTGAGGCCCCAGAGGAGAAGCTGCCGTCTGGGGAGCTGCAACTCTCCCCGCCTCTTCCCCAGGTCTTGGGAAGGCAGCCGCTCAGCCCCAGAGGCCCTGCCTCCAGCCAGGAGCAAGGCCTAGCAGGTGAGGCCCGGGTTCAGGGAGAGCACAGAGGTGAGGGCACCCACACGGGGTTGTTCCTGGGCTACGGGTCCCTGTGGGTCCCTACCGCAGACCAAGGGGCCCCGAGGACGAGGGCCTGTGGAGAGAACCGCAGAGTCGGGGCGGCCCCCTCCCTCAGCTCCCCAGGACCCCCCCTACTTTGTGACCAAACCTAAGCCCTCTGCTCGGCCTCCGCCCTCCCCATGGGTCACTCTAGCAGAACGTGCCCCCCACCCCCAGCTGGGCAGTGCCCCTCCCCTTCGGAGTAGCTCCGCCTTCCGTCCTCGCCCGGAGCCCCCCCTCCCCTGCCCCTCTGCGGGTCTGGAACCCGCTGGGCGCGGTGTGTCGCCTGTGGGGAGCCACTGCGGCCGAACTACCTGACGTACCTCTGCTATGTCACAGCTTCCCATAAGCTCTCCAAGCGCAGGCTTGCTTACCTTTTTGTCCTCAGATGCTGGCTTTTATAGCTCTATAAATATTTATTGAGTAAGTATTGGAAAATCACTCAAACTTTGTTCAGTCCCCAGAATCACTGTCGTTTTTCCACCTGTGTTGTCCCTCCCCTTGGTCACTCATAGAGACAATAGAGGCAGAGAGAAACCCCTCCGGAGGAGGGAGAAGGCTGCTGGCAGGGTAGGGGGCACAGCAAGCGAGAAAGGCACCCACTGGCCAGGCTTGTGGGGAGAAGGGGGAACCAGAGGGGCGTGGGCAGGCAGGGGCTCCTAGGCTTAACCTTTAGGGAGCCCGATGGAGAAGCCAAGGGCCGGGGGTACAGGACCCCAGACCAGAGCCTCAGAGTTCCCTTGGAGAATCAAGTGGTCCTGTAACAGGTCCCTTCTTGGGACGATTTTGGAGAAGTCAGTGGTTTTAAAAGCTTTTCTAGTTGTGGCATCCAAAAAAAATCCTGCCTAGAGGTCCAACATGTAAATAATTGCCCTGGTTGAAGGGAGGAGGGGGGCAGTTGGGGATGGAGTTGCCAGTCCTCTCAATGACCCCTTCTCCTTGAGGCAAACCACTCTAGAGTCCCCTGGGCCTCCACAGAGCTGTCTGGAAACCACTGGCCAAGCAGGACGAGCTGGACTGTGTCTGAGGATCCAGTTTTAGTTCCACTCTGCCACTTCCAGGCTGTGTGACCCTGGGAAAGTCTCATCACCTCTCTGGGCTTCCAGTCCCTCATCCCACAATGGAAAGCATAACATCTCCCTCCCAGGGTTGCTGAGAGGCTGAAAGGTGATCGCCAGTGTAGCTTTGCACCTTATTATGGTCATATAATCTGTGGACAGGAGGCCCAGAAGAACGTGAGAAATTTCGTGTCATCTTGAAAGAGGAGCTCATGGAGGCACTAGGCCCTGGGCTGAACTGACACAAGACTCAGTTGCCTTTCTTCCTGGGGTTTTAGGCCCCAAGGGCTCACGAGACATCTCTTTGCCCCAGACCTCATTACCCACCCAGCTGGCGCCCTCGCACAGCCATTGTTTCTCTTCCCTGGATGCGGAGCTGAGACACGTGAACGTGGAAAATTCCTCCCCTCTCTGCTCCACCAGCCAAACCCAGTCCCAGCCTGGGACCACAGACCCCTAAAGGGAAAGGGAGGCAGAGCGTTCTGACTCCAGGAATCAGCTAATGGAACCTTGTTAATTACTATGTAAATTATTTTAATAGCCTGGATCCCCCTTAGACAATTGTTTAGGGGCTTGAGGCCCTGGACTGGGGAGAAGGTTTCTCCAGTGAGGGGAAGGTGTAGCCTTTCCAATTGGCCCAAGAGCTCCATGTATGGTTTCCCGTGGAGCGGGAGCAGAGCCACAGATGGGCAGCTGGAGGGAAGGATGGCTCTCATCTGACCCTGGTCCAGGAGGATCCTGAATGTGACACTGACATGCAGGAATCAAGTCCATCTTTGAAGGTTGGAACTAAAAAGGACCTCAGATGATCTCTAGTCCACCTTCACCCCTCAGTGCACAGGGAGAAACAGAAGCCCAGAGCAGGTAAGTGACTTACCAAAGCCATACAGCAAGGGGATGCGCAGGCAGGGCGAGAGCACTAGTGTTGCATTTCCAGCCCAGGAGGTCTCAGACCGGCACCTGCAGATGAGCCGGTCCTCGGTGTCCTGCCTGTGACATCGTATAGTGAGACTTTCCCAGTTTACAGGGGAAAAAATTAAGTTAAAGGGAGGTATTTTATAAATTTTCAGTTCTACACATAGTTGTTTTTTTTAAGAGATGCTATCCTGCAGACCTATAAGAGGTTATCTTCTCTTCTTTCACATGCTCTTGTACTGTGGAATTAAGTGTGTTAAAATGTCATTCTGTGAAGGACACCAGGCTTTAAGATGCTCTGACCTAAAGGAAACCCCAGTCCCAAAGCACTTATTTTTGTCTCAATTTTCCAGATAGGGCAAGAGACACAGAGAGATACTAATGACTTGCCTCAGGACCTCTGATGGATCGATGATCTTTCCACTACGCCCTTTGTTAGGAGTGTGTGTAAACTAAGAGTGAATAAATTGTGAAGAGCAGAGCTAGGAAGGGAAGTGGGGAAGAGAGAGGCTGATCATACCAGGGCTGTGCCAGATGATGAGCTCGTGAGTACTTAGTGGGCCTGCTGACGCCTCTCCTGGCTGCTCCGGGCGCTCTGCTCCCCCCTGCAGCAAAGCCTGTTTCAGACAGGAGGTCTGCTGCCACGATGAGGGCCAAGCTAGAGTAGTTTCACCACAACATGTGGCTCCGTGGCCACTTACCACCTGTGTGACCTCGGGCATGTGGCATCACCTCTCTGAGTCTTGATTTCTTCATCTGGGAAATGAGCATAAGAATACTTGCCTCATGGGATGATTGAAAGAATGAAATGAGATGGTTCTATGCACCTGGCACAGTGCCTGGCATGTCACTTTCTCCCTTTTCATCTCTGTCTCTTTAAGATGTAGATAACAAAATGTATTTAGGTTAGGGTCAAGTGCACAGGGAAATGCAGCAGGCCATCAGGGCTCCCCTAAGCCCCCTGTGACTTCCTCAAACCCCAGTGCAATGCATCCAACCAGAGACCTTCAGTGCCCAGAAAGGCTCCACCAGGAACCCCCCATCAATGCCCTGCAGGCCCAGCTCTGCCCTGTACTCAGGCACAAGCTGCCTGCTCCCTATGTCAATACCCAGGCCTCCCTTGAGCCCCCAAGTCAGGAAGCCTTCCCACTTACTGCCTCCAGAACTGGGTGCCCTTGGTCCTCAACGCCTCCGTGGAGGACACAGATGCCTCCTCCCCTTCTCTCCACAGCCTCAGATAGATGTTCCAGCATCACTTCAACCCAGGGTTCTAGGCTCTGAGTATTTCTTAGAATCTGCTGGAAGGAAAAGGTATGGACGTCTGAGCCTTGGTCTCCACCCTGGGAGTGGGGGGGTCACAGCCCCTTCCCCACCATGACCATGCGGGGGGAAATGCATAGGGCTGTGAACCTGTGGGTAAAATTGCAACATTTCCAGAATCTCTTGCCTGGCCTTAGTGCATCTCCAAAGCAATAGTTAATGACAAAGGGCAGCAAGGGCATATCTGGACCTGAGAGGTTGGGTGGGGCCCCTTTTTGCAGTCGAGTCATGAGAGACATGGGCAAGCAGAAGTGGACAACGGTTTGTAAGCAATAAACAGGTTTCCCCCACTTTATTTCTCTCTTTGACTGATTTCAGTCAAAGGTGTTTTGACCCAGGCTGGGAAAATATCTTTCCCCTCAGAGTTAGACAGAAGCCCTCCAAGAAGCAGGGATTGCTGATGATATCAAGACGCAAATATGGATGTTGATGTATGAAATACGCCAGGCTATCTCTGAGGTGCCTGATGCACTGGGTCCCCTGCACTGGCTGCTGTCCCCTCCCGCCTCCCTAACCTCAGAGGTCACTCCCTCGGACAGGGGCCTTTGCCCTCCACCCAAGCTTGGCTCTGTGTGTCTCCCCACCCGAGCACTTCCCCCAGGGGCCTGTCACGGCCTGCTTGCCCTGGACTGAGTTCCAGGAGGGAAGGAGCCACATCTCATTCACCAGGCTCTGGGCTGCAAGTAACAGAATCCAACTAAAGCTGTTAAATCAAAAAGGGGAATTGCTGGAAGGCCCTGAATGTGGTTTAGGAGGGGCCCAAGGACGTGCCTCAGGAAGGGCTGAAACCAGAAGCAGATCCCCCTCCAGACACTTCTCCTTCATTTCTCAGCCCTGTTTCTTTCTCCTCTCTCTGCAGGATTTTATAATAGGAAGCTTTTACTGAGCCTCTAAAATGACAGACATACCATTACCAAAGTGAGACACGAACAGTCCACTGGGCACAATTTTCAGGTAAGTGGTCAAAAGCTGCTCAGATAACCTTAAGGCCCTCACCTTAAGCCTTTTTTCACATAGAGGTTGTGAAGGGGTGGCAGTCAGAGTAAGGAGTTTGAGAAGGAGGCATCCGGATCTGTCTGTAAGGAGTAGGTCCTCACCGTCAACAAGGAGAAGTAACATAGCTGACAGCGATGGAGCAGGAATCCAGTGCCGGCACCCACGCTAAGCACTACACATGGGTGATCCGTTCAGCCCCCTCAAAAGACATCTGACCAATGTTCTTTCACTAGCCTCCATTTTACAGATGAGAAAACTGAGGCTTGGGAAAGTTTAGTAACTTGTCTAGTAAGTTGTAAAGCTGGAATGTCAACTGGCTGCGTGATTCGCAAGCCCTGGTTATGCAGTGCCATGTGTCAGCCTGTGGGTGTGGCACATGGCATTCCCGGGTGTGTCGTGCATTACCCGTCCATCTGCCCATGCTGACATAGGTGGCGCACGCATTGCGCCCTGGGCGTTAGGCAGGCATGCGTGTGTGCGGGCCGTGCACTGCCCCAGCTGGATACCCAGGAGGGAGGCACCGTCACACCTCTGTGTCTGGCTCATTCATCTCCCACACAGTGCTGGTGAAACCACCCAGCCACTGCTCTTCAGCGACCATTTTTCTTAATGAAAACTTTAGCTCACAGAGGAGTGGTTGCTGAGTGCTGGGAAGCCTGGCGCTTGCAGCTTTGGCTGGTGAAGCCCCGGGGCGAGGAGCAGGGCCCTAGTGCTCACCGTTCCCGCCCCTGTTGGGGGCTCTGGTGTAAGCAGCAGCCACTGCGGGGAGAAATACCAGCTTCGAAAGACCTGAGAGGCCTCAGCACCTACCTTCTCTTGACCTTCACCGCCCACCGCCTCCACCAACCTTGTTTCTGGCCCCCTCGACCAAGTTACCACCAAGCTGCCTTCTGAACACCCACTCCATCCTGATCACCGTCCTGCTCTGCAAACCTCCCTGCCTCCCTTTTATCCTAAACATAAAACCCTACATTTGTGCCCAGCTTTCCACCTGGGCCCAACCTGCCAGCACTGGGATGGGGAGGAAGAGGCCCTCACTGTCGGGGCACAGCCCACCCCGCTTTCCTCCATGTCCTCCGCCACCCCTGGCACAGGAGTGGGCTTATTCATGGGGCTCCGGAGGATTGAACTAAAGGTGCTGCAGGAAATTTATCTCAGATTCGACAAAGGCTCTGTGTGCCAGCTTGGTGCTGGGCCCCTCCCTATCCGCCCTGGCCCTCGGCCTCACCACACCCCATTTTCAGGTGCGTACCTCACTGCTCCAGTCACAGAACCAGTGGGCAGCAGAGCAACAGCCATAAGGACTCCAGATTGAGGCCCCGCAAAGGGGCAGCTGCTGGAGGGCTTCTGCCCCCTGCCTTGTTAACCACTGTGACAACCCAGGGAGGTCGGTGTGACCTCAGGGAGGTGGATCCTCATTGCCCACTGGCTGTGTATTTGGGAATCGGCCTACCCAGTGGAATTTAACTCCCAAGCAATACTCACCATTCTTTCTAGGTCGTTGCAGATTTGCACAGGGTGGCAAAAATCTGGGTGGCCCTGCTCACCGGCTCCCGGCGAAAGTCCAGGAAGGTGACCCTCTGCATGCTTAAGTCAGCTCACACTGTGAACAAGCGTCCTTCACGTGGTCTCTTCAGTGCCATGCTTTTTGCATTTTTGTGCTTTTGGTTGGTGATTTCTGTTGACAGCAGCTGCTGGGTGAAGTGCTGCCTAAGTGTTCCTAAATGCCACAAGGCTGCGGTGCCCTTCCGGAGAAAACTGGTGAGACGGAGAAGCTTCCTTTTGTCAATGAATCGATAGCATAAACAAGGTGTCTAAACAGAAAGACACCTAAAACAAAGTTATGTATTGATTAATTGATGACAACGTGATCAGAGGCTCTCAGAAACCTAACCCTGTATGTTCCTGGGAATAATGGCTCTGTATTTGCAAATTCAGTGTTCCCAGCAATGCTGTACAACATGATTACCATGAGTAAAGAATAGACTGTTTTCATCCTTTTCTGGTGAACACACATGGCTAAGAGGTTAAGTCAGCACATGGGTGTTAGCACAGCTAATGAGTTTCAAGCCAGTCTGCTAAGAGTCAGAAATAAGCCCCCCATTGTTTTAGAAGGTATGGGATAAATGCTGGTGGCCTGGGACATAAGTGTGGCAGTGGATGCCGACTTGGCATTAAATAGCATTATCTAAAGTTCTTTTTCATTAATACTCCAGTCTTTATGATGGATACAAGTGAAAGCCTGGGCTTGGTGGGAGTCAGTCCTTAATGCCTCTCAAATCCCCCTAATTCCCCTAGAAAGAGCAGCTCCTAGGTTCACAGGGTCTAGCTGAAATTCAGAAACAATTATTTTTATACTTGACTTCAAATAAAATACCATAAATAATGGCTTTAAATAATGGTGTTTAACTTCCAACAAAGTGATTAAAAGTTTCTTTTCAAATACATGCAGTTAAGTAATGGTGTAAATATTTAAAGAGAAATGTAAAGTGTAAGAAAAGTCCCAAAAGCGTCATGTAGTGGTAGGTGGATGAGGCAAAAATCAAGAGGGTGACATGTGAGTGCCATGTGGTTTGAGGGTGCTGGCAATGTTCTGTTTCTCGATCTGGAGCTGAATACACAGAGGTGCATTAAAACTTTTAATAGCTTAAACCAGTGTGGCTACCCCAACACCAGATTTGTTTTATTTTACAGTTCTGGAGGTCGGAAATCCAGAATGGGTTGGCAGGGCTGCGTCCTTCGAGAGGCTATCTAGAGGACCATCTGTTTCCCTGTCCTTTACCACTTCCAGAGGCTGTTGCACCCCTTGGCTTGTGGTCTCTTCTTCCATCTCCAAAGCCAGCATCAAATCTCTCTCTCCTGTCTCCCTCTCTCCTTTATAGAGACCCCCGTGGTTATATTGGATCCAGCTGGATAATCCTGGATAATCTCTCCATCTCATAATCCTTAAACACATCTGTAAAGTCCCATGTAAGGTGACATATTCACAGGCCTGTGATTAGGATGTGGACATGTTTGGGAGCCATCATTCTGCCTACCACACATGCTAGCGTGATTACACGGGAACACATGTAGAGAGAGGGAGGGCGTGTGCGTGTGTGGGTGTGTGTGGAGCCTACAGAGCTGGGCCTTGGGTAACTAAGGCTCGTCCATGCTCACGGCACTCCATGCATGCAGCTGCCATCTGCCCCTGTCTCCTCAAGACCTCCCTTTACAGCCAACCAGCAAGGTGGCCTCTTCCCTCCCAGCCGGGACCAGGGTAGAAGGGAGGGAGGGGATCTCGCGGTGGGGCCAGGCAGTGCCCAGAGCCTCTGCTGAAGACATGAATGGTTGGGGTGGGGAAGGCGGGCCCAGGCCACCCACAACAATCACTCCATTCAATTGCTCTTTAATGGGCTTCCCCAACAAACCCGCTTCACTGTGTGTCTTCGCCCGGACCTACCTGGTCACCTTTCTGGCCACCACAAGCCTTCCTCTTTGCTTGGCTGAGTTTGGGGGTTTTATAAATTGTAAATCCATCTGCCTTCATGATTGCACCACTTATTTTCAAAACCGAGGTGCCCCTTGGAAAGCATTTATTAGTGATAAATAATTAGTAATTTATTAGTAATAATGAAAAAGTAAGAGCAGCTATAATTTCTGTGCTGCTTGCCTTCCACATCAGCATGGTAACCCTTCATGCACATTATAGCCTTTAACCCTTGTGCCAGCCCCTCGAGGGGCGTCTTCTTGCTGCCCATGTTTAAGGATACGGCATCTGAAGGGCAGAGAGGGTAAGCGACTTGCCCAAGGTCCTGCAGCAAGTGAACAGAGTTGCTGGGAGTTGGGTGCAGGCCCTAGAGGTCACCCACACTGCCTCGCTGGGGTGAGACTGCGACAGAGAGCCATTCCTGCCCGTCAGCCTGGCCCCCCCGGGAGTTCTCCTCCCACATCCGCTGTGTCCTGGGGAGGGAGGGAAACGGGGCCCAGGTTTGGAGCTGTGCCTTGTCGGTTTCAGGGTAAGTTTTTCGGTGTCATGGAGGCTTTGGGGAGGCCTGCTGGTGCTTGGGGGCAGGGCTGTGTGACCCTGAGGTGCCTCTGGGCCTCAGCTCCTCTTCTCTAAGTTTGGAGAGCTGAACTTGATCTCTCAGGGCCTTCTAGGGCTGCACTTGACGGGCTCCTGCAGGGACTGTGACCTGCCAGAAGGCTGCTCGGGGCTCGCTGAACCTACGGGGGTCGCCCCAGAACCCTCGGTAACGTGTCTCATCCTCTTCAGGCCGTGGCCCACAGTCCTGGGGGTGTGGTCCCCGTCTTCCAAGGGTATGGGTTAAGTGTGAGGCTGGAGATCTTGACACCTAATCTTCCTTCCTTAAAATCAAATAAATTAGTATTTAGAATACAATTGCTGAGGCTTCTGGGAAGATGGCAGGGTAGGAGGCTCCTGTGGTCACTTCCTCCCACAGACACACTGAGGCAGCAACGACGTGTGATGTAACGCACTCTGAAATGACCTGCAGACTGCAGGACAGAGCCTCCGCAGCGGACGACATCAGCAGAAGGCCACCCTGAGAAGGACAAAAGCATATGTGGTTGGGACCCAGCTCTCCCCTCCCTGCCCCGACCTTTGCATGTCAACCCACAGCGGGAGGAAGGCTGCACCAGAGTGAGGGGGCCAAGCCCCATGCCAGGCAAGCCGAGCCCCGGGAACCTGCACCAGGAGGATGAGCCCCCACAACATCTGGCTTTGAAAATCAGCAGGGCTTACCTCTGGGAGAGCTGCAGGGCAGTGGGAGGCCAGGTCTCTGCTGTGTCACTCAGTCTGGGACCTGGCACAGAAGTAACAGTTTAAGTGCTGGGGTTACACATAAAGGAGATTTACTGACTAACTTCGGGTGCACCAGAGGTGGGGGGGACCTGCAGGAGCTTTCTTCAGGGGACAAGGTATGGGGAGCACCATTTTTCTTGCCCTTCCTCAGCCCAGCTGTCTAGCCCTGTGGGAACCAGTTGGGACATGCTCCATCTAAGGTGCCAGTAGCACCCGCCCCACCCCAGAGCTCCCTTGTAGACTCACTGCACCCAAGCCACCCACCGGGCAGGAGCTGGCCCCGCCTCCCAGCATGCCTGCAGTAGATGTAGCCAGGTGTCCCCTGCCGCAGGCTGCCGGGGTAAGCCCTCCCTCCCCACCGGCGCCCACAGAAGTCGTAGCCAACCATCACTGACAGCCGGGCTGAGGACTGGGCCTGCCCACCAGCACACTTGCAGTGTCTGAAGCCATGCTTGTGACTAGCAACACAGGAGCCAGCTCTGTCAGCCAGTGCACCCACAACAGGTGCAGCCAGTCATTGCTGACCGCTGGGCACAGGCCCAGCCCCATGCACCAGGGCACTCACAGAGGTTGTGGCCCAGCCACAACAGGAGGGCAGGCAGCCTACACAGGGACCCTCCTGGAGCCCCTGGTTCTGGTGACCAGGGGTATTTGCTACTGGCACCATAGGCTGCTTACTATGTAAGACCAGGAGACATAGCTGGCTTACCTAATACATAGGAACAGACACAGAGAGCCAGACAAAATGAAGAGGTTTTCCCAAAGAAAAAACCTGACAAAATGCCAGAATAAGAAGTAAACAAAACAGAGAAAAGGAATCTTTGAGAGATGCAAGGCAAATCTCTGGTGCAAAAGAATTCTAAATAATTTGTGTAGATATCCCTCTTTCAAGGAAGGGGGAGCTCAAGTCCCCAAGCCTTAAGTGTGGGCCGTGCATAGTGACTTCCTTCCTGAGTACAGAACGGGAAGGGGATAAAGAGTGCCTTACTAGTGGGACTCCTGACAGGCACTGCCTCATCCAGGTGGTCAAGGCGAACATCAACAGTGCTAAGTTACGTTGACAAGTATGTACCTTTTCTCTGGTATGATGAGAATGCACTTAGCCTCTGTGGTCTTCCTCCCCAAAACTCTAGTCCCAGTCTAATCACGAGAAAACCAGCAAAGCTCAGTAGAGAGGTACACCTGACCAGCACTCAAAACTACCAAGGTCATCAAACACCAGAGAAGTCTGAGAAATTGTCACAACCAAGAGGAGCCCAAGGAGACATAACAATGACAGGTACGGTGATATCCTGGATAGGATCCTGGAAAAGAAAAAGAAAGACAGTAAGTAAAAACGAGTGAATCTGAATGAACTATGAACTTCAGTTAATAAGAATGTGTCAATACTGGTTCATGAATTATAACCAGTGGGGCAGGCTGACGGAGGAAGCTGGGTAGGGAGCACAGGGAAGCTCTCTGTACGACCTTTGCAACTTTTCTGTAAATAGGAAGTTCTTCTAAAACTAAAAGCTTACTTTAAAAAGTTTTAAAGCCTTTCTGCATCTATCATCAGAGCCTTATAAGTAACTTGCAATGAATGATACTTTTGCTAGATATTTATGTACTTTAATCAGTTGCTTAGCCCTATCTATTTCTAATGGTGTTTTTCCAAAGAATGTTTTGTTTTTTTAATTTGGTCTTCCCCCCACCCCCCTCAAAGAATTGCCTAGAAATCATCTTCAAAATTACATCTTATGATTGATAAAATGGAAATCGTTGCCACCTTTCATAGACTCTTCTCTGTAGATCACAATATTTTTAATGGGAATATAGTTTAACTGCAGAGGCAACATGGAGGATATTCTTGATTCTAATTTCTTTAGATAGGAAGAGTTAACTATTTCAGCCTAAATATTTTTACCAGTAGCATCTTTTAAACCTCCATTTAGAGTACCTTTCTTTAACAAGGATTATGAGAAAATAAATCTCATCACCTAAGTTGACTTTGTAACTTAAAAAAAATATTTTGCCAGTTGTACATGCTGCAGACCATAAGTCTTCTGTCTGCCTTCAATCCAAGCACAAAACGTAGATTTGCCCAATTACAAGTAGGAGCTCCATCAAAATACTCTTTGCACAAACCAAAACATTCCAGAGAAAAAGCATAGAATTTTTAAGTTAAATCTTGGCCCCCCTTTGAGCTCTCATTACTGTGTTCAGCAACTCCTTTGCTTTTGAAGGGTGAACTTAGCAGTTGTCCAGTGTAAAATAACTGAAATTTGCTAAAAGCTTTGTTTAAAATACCTAAAATTTAATAGAAGTTTCAAACATTATAGTTTATTTGGGCACACTTGTTGAACGCTCTGATGAAAGATTTTCAGTTGTTTTTGAACAAAATTTCGAGGATGCATTTACAGAATATTCAAATCCATTGTGAACACTTAAGATGGCTTGCAAAGTAATTCTTCAGAGGCTCAAACATTTGAAAACTTTGGCTGATGTCAGAGAGCAAAAGGAGAAGACACACTGTGAGGCAGGGCTGTGCCTACTCGGACAGGTGACTGAGGCAAAAAGAAAAATCAATATTGTTTATCCTGCCTTTATGTAAAATTTGATATTTTGTTCACCAAGGACAAAATTTTTTGCTTTAGTTCTTATTTTTTAAATGCTGCATTAGAAGATTATTTATCTTGGTCACTGCACTTTTGGTGGCCCCTTAAACTTTGCACCTGAGGCAGATGCCTTTCTGCCCACAACTTAGTCTGGGCTTTGCTGCCCTATTGAAACGTTGTATATTAAATGTCAGTTTGCCATGAAAACATTGTAATGTAGTTACACTTTCTGTATGTATGTATATGTGTGTGTGTGTGTGTGCAAGTGTACATACAAATAACTACAATTTCTGTTTCAATTGATATACCATCACAGCTTGTTTTAGCCCAATTTTCAATTATATGGGCACCACCACCAATTTCAAGTTTGTTTCTGCTCCATGAATTTCCTAATTGGATATGAATATTGTTTTTTGCCATGCTGCTGTGTTCTGCTAAAATTTATATTCATATTTGCAAGCACAAATAATTCTATTTTCAATGCTGAACTTTGTAAATGAATTTGCGAGAATGTGTCCAGCAGTGTCAGACGTTTCACCCCCACCAGGATGAACTCCCAAAAGCTTGGCTTTGAGTCCATTATTGAAATAACTGAATTTCTATATGAAGCACTTGACCTTGATTTAAAATTGCTGAGGGTCAGTATGTGAGGTTGCAAAGAGCAGAGCCCCTGTCAGGGGACTTTGTGACGGGCATGACTCCACCAAGAGCTACAAAGGAAGCTCATGGAGGTCTGAGCTGAAGCCCCCAGGGCCAGGCTAAGAGACCACGTGGAATCGAGGACAAGCCCAGGCACCCAGCGGCAGAACATTCCCCGGGTGTCTCCTTCCTGTGGTTTTGCTCCTATGTGAAAGTTCTTTGCACACAGGCAAAGTTCCTGAACCAGGCCATCTGAATGGCTAGGTCATTTTCTGAGCGAGGGCATGGGAGGGTGGCAAGCCTGTGGCTTGGGCCAGCCTTTAGTCCAGTCTAGGGGCAAATGGTGGCACCAAGTCACTTGGGACAGAATGAGTTAGCCTGCAACACACAGGCATTTTCCTTAGGGGCTGTGGCTACGCCCTCAGTGGGCACTGACTGGTGGCCCTGGTACAGTCAGTACACAACTGCTGCAGGGCCTCAGTGACTCCTCCCCCAGACAGCTCTTCTCTCTACTGATGGCCCATCTGACATTGATGACTGCAGCTCTGTGACTGGAAGCTGCTCTTCATGTCCATATAGCCAGACATTCTAGAAAGGAAAATGTGTCCTCCATAGTGACCACTGTCCACTGAGACAATAGTCCCAAAATTACCCAGAGGAACCTGCCAGCCTCTGCCCATGCAGTCTTGACACCACCTCAGGACCCTAACTGGGAACATTTATGGCGCCCTTGTAGAGTATTTCCCAGCCTCCCTTGCACCCTTCCCATGGTGGCCATGTGACACAGTCGGTGAGATTGAAGGGCAGATTGTTGCTTGAGATTTCCAGGAAAGCCCCTGTAAACGAGGCAGGCTCAGCCACCACACACCTGGACCTTCCCCTCCCGGGACTGCAGGTTTGCAGCGAGAGGCAGAGCAGCCAACTCAGACCATGAATGACTGAGAAAAGGAAAGATTCTGGGCCCCTGACAGCGTTAAGGACCCACTGCAGCAGAACTGGATTGCCTGTCTCTATATTTCTTTTCTTCAAAGGAAGGAAATTTAACTCTCATTTGTATACATTGCTGTTGGGGAAATCTCCCAGAGCATCATTCCTAACTGTGTCAGCATCCAAATCTCTCCTTTCCAACTGAGTTCAGTGCAGAGGAATTCGATGGAGCCCTGGGGAAGCACATACACAGTCCAGTGTGGTGACCCATCCCTTGTCTCCAGGCAATGTTTTCTCAACCAGCGGCAAGGAGAAGCAGCGCTCAGATCTGGGACACAGTTCTGGGAATCATGGGACCCCCAAGGATCCTGCTCTTATCTGGGTCATGTGCCCTCACGCTTTCCACTTGTCTTTCTGATCCAGGCCATGACTTGGTTGTACTGAAACGCCAGTCACATTCAGTTCCCACCACAGACATTCTTGAAGTGCAGTGGGAAGCAGAAGTCCCAAGGAGGGATGGAGGGAGAGAAGAGGAAAACAAGACACCATCAACTGTTTTTTTAGAGACTTTACATTGTCTAAGATAAAGTAAAATATTAAAACAGTGCCGCAGATTTTGCACTTTCTCTTCTGTGCCAGGCATTTTGTACCTTTGATTTCATCTTATCCTCATAACAGTCTTGTGATTAGCATTATTATCCCACTTTCACAGGTGAGAGATTAAGGCTCAGAGAAATTCGGTGACATACCCAAAGCCACACTGCTGACCTGATTTGCCCACATCCCTTCTTGTCTGCCCTCCCAGCACCGAGTCATTCTCCCCAGAGCAGTCAGAATGATCTTTTTAATACATCATTCCCATCATGCCTCTGTTTCAAACTTTTCAGTGGGTTCCCACTGCTATTCTAGACAGACTGGCTTGTCGCCCTGAGACCTGAGACCTGGCCCCTATCTCTCTCACATTACTTGGCCACTTGCTTCCGCCATCTTGCCCTCAAAGGTTTGTGCTTCTTCTTACACAAACTCTTGTCCTGTGCTGTATTATATTATTTTATGTTATGTCATGTCATGTCATGTCACGTTACATTTAATATACCCATACCCCCTCTGCCCAGAACGTGCTACCCCACCTCCTTCTCCTAGGACTCTCCCACAAAAAATGGTGCCTTATAAGATTGCAACATTTGGTTCCACATTCTTAAGCCCCTTTTTTCAATCCCCCAATAGACAGCAGTCTGACCCTTAAGGGTGACCTTGCTCAGGGTGAGACTCTTACCTCCTGGGAATTGTTTGGTCTGAGCTCCGCCCCCACTGGCCGATGCAGTCTCCCCTTTCCCTTGCAATGTCCCCCACCTCTGCCCTAGCATAGGCTCAGGAGGTGGCTCTGTTGGTTTCAAACATTTTCTTTCCCTTCTTTCACATATACAGAAGTTTATTAGGCTGCAAGATTATTTAATTCTTCTTGGGGGTCTTTATGGTTTTTGGAGGCTATATGGAGATGTTAAGATATTGGTGGTTGCCATTATCCTCCAGAAACCTGAAACAAAATTTGTTAATTTTATCAGTAACTTAAAATAAACCAACTACCTAATTTTGTCTTCACTGGTCCTCTTTATTGTGTTAGTTTCTACTTCATTTACTTTTTGTTCTGGTCTTTTCTTCCTCTTCTATTTATTCTGCTATTCCTTTCCTAACTTCTTAAATAGGTTACTTAGCTCGTAGTGTTCAGCCTTTCTTCCTAATATAAGCACTTATGGCTACAAATTTCTCTTTAAGTATCACTTTAGCTGCATCTCACACATTTTAGTAGGTAATATTTTCATTAGCCTTCAGTTCTAAGTATTTTCTAATTTTTCTTTGATCCACAAGTTGTCTATAACTGAACTTACCAATTTCCAAATGTTTAAATTTTAAAGTCTTTTTGTTACTGATTTCTTACTTTATTACAGTATGTTCAGGAAGTGTTTTCTTAGTAATTTGCATGATACAAATTATTCAAAATGTGTTTGGACGTGATTTTTATGGTGTCTCATAATGTGGTCAATTTTAGCTCTAAATTGAGTGTTAAATTTGGGTAACTGAGTCTTCCGATTTCATTCTTTCCCAAAATTATTTTGGTTAGTTGAGTTCCATATAAATATTAAAATCAACTCGTATCTATCTACAAAAAAATCTGCCAGCATTTAATTTTTTTTGGAATTGTGTTGTTTATAGATCTGTTTGGGGATCATTGACATCTTACATCTGTCCCTGCTTATTTTAATCTCCTTTGATTTCTGTCCTCAGTGTTTTATTATTTTCAGCACAGATTCTGCAAGTATTTTGTAAGATTTATACCCAATTACATCATTTTTTGGTGCTATTGCAAATATCATTTTTAAACCTCAGTTTCTAATTGTTCATTGCTAGTATGTAGACATATAATTGATTTTTGTATGCTAACCTTGTAACCTGTATCATTGTTAAATTATCTTACAAGCTTTAAATTTTTTGTAGATTCCTTGAGGTTTTCTACATAGAATCATGTTATCTGCAAATAGGGATGGTTTTATATCTTCCTTTCCAACTTGTATGCCTTTTATTTATTTGTCTTGCCTTAATGCACTATGACATTCAAGACAAGGTTGAACAGGAATGGGGAGAATGAACATCCTTGTTCTTGGTCTTAGGGAGAAAGCGTTCGGTATTAACCTCTAGGTATGATATAGGGTGTTTTTTTTTTTATATGCTCTTTATCGGGTTAAGGAAGTTCTCTGTTCCTAGTTTATGAGAGTTTTGTGGATGTTATGAGACTATTTCATGAATGTCCATGAATGGATGTTGAATTTAGTTAAATGCTTTTCTGCATTCCTTGATATGTTCATGAGAATTTCATCTTTGGTTTGTTAATATAGTGGCTTACATTGATTTATCTTCAATGCTTTGCGTTTCTGAGACAAGACTCCCTTATTTTTTATATATTGCTGGATACATTTTGTCAAGGATTTTGTTCATGAGGGATATTGATCTGTAGTTTTCTTTGTCTAGTTTTGTAGTACTATCTGTACCTGGTTTTGGTATCAGGATAAAGTTAGCCTCACAAAATGAACTAGGAAATCAGGATAAAGTTAGCCTCATAAAATGAAATTTTCTGTAAGACATTAAATGTCAAAAGATTGGTTTGATTTCTTCTTTAAACAGTTGGTAGAAATTTTCTAGTGAAATCTGGGTCTGCAGCTTTCTTTTTCAGATGGTTTTTAACTATAAATTCAAATTCTTTAATAAATGAGGACTCTTCAGGTTATCTAGTTCTTTTGGATGAGTTTTGGTAATTGCAGCTTTTAAGGAATTTGTTTTATCTAAGTTGTCAATTCATTTTGTAGAGCTGTTCATATTATTATTCCCTTTAGCCTGCTAATGTGTGTAAGGTCTGTGGTAATAACTCACCTATCATTCCTGATATTGGTAACGTGTGTCTTTTTTTTTTTCTTAGACAGTCTTCCTAGATGTTAATAATTTTATTCATCTTTTCAAAGAATCAGCTTTTGTTTCATTTATCTTTCTCTACTGTTTTCTTGTTTTCAATTTCATTGAATTTTGCTCTTATTTTTATTATTTCCTTCTTTCTGCTGGCTTTGGGTTTATATTTCTTCTCTCTTTTGAGTTTCTGAAGGTGAAAGCTTAGATGTTGATGTGAGATCTTTCTTCCTTTCTATCACAACCACTTAATGCTATCAGTTTCCCTCTGAGCCTTGCTCAAGCTGTATCTCATAAATTTTGGTATGTTTTATTTTTATTCAGTTCAGAATATTTTCTGATTTCCCATAAGACCTTCCTTTTGACCCATAAATTATTTGAAGTGTGTTTTTTATGTTCAGTATGATTAAAGATTTTCCAGTATTCTCTGCTATAAATTTCTAGTTTCCTTGTGATCAAATAACATACTTTGCACGATTTCAATTACTTTAAAATTACTAAGACTTGTTTTAGGACTCAAGATCTGCTCTTTCTTAGTGCAGGTTCTTTGCACACTTGGAAAGAATTTGTTTCTGCTGGTTTTTGATGGAATGCTCTATAAACGGCAATTGAATCCAGTTGGTTTATGGCTTAGTTCTTCTGTATCCTTGCTTTTTCCTATTTACTTGTTATATTAATTACTGAGAGAGGACTGTGGAAGTCTCCAACCATAATTTTTTGTGGAGTATTCCATTTCTCCTTTTAGTTTAGTCAGTTTTTGCTACACATATTTGTTATTAGGTGCATACACACTTAGGATTTTTATGTCTTCTTGGTTAACTGGCCCTCTTATTGTTATATGTGTGTCCCTTTATCCTTTTCTTTACTCTGGTCTATTTTGTCTGATATTAATATAGCCACCCCAGTTTTCTTTGGATTGGTGTTTACACAGTGTATCTTAATCTTTTTTAACAGTTTTATTGAAGTATAATTCACATATCATAAATTTGCCCACTTAAAGAGTACTCTTCAATGGTTTTTAGTGTCTCTTAGTCTTTTAACCTATCATTAATTATATCAGCATAATTATAGGCAACATAGTTTGTTTTCTTTTCATCTATTTTGACCATTTCTGTCTTGTAATTGGTATATTTAATACATTTATATTTAATGTAATTATTGACACATTTGGATTTAAATCACATTTGACTATCTATTTTCTGTTTGCACTGTGTTTTTTGTTCCTGTTTCCCCCTTTCATTCTTTCTTTTGAGTTATTTAAGCTTCTTTCAGTTTACCTACTTTATTTTTTACTCTATCTTGTTGATAATTTTTTTTTGTGATTGCAGTATACATATCTTAGCTTTTCACTGTCTATTTGGAGCAAATATTTACCCCCTTATATAAAATTTAGAAATCTTACCATCATATAAATCCCTTTATTCTCCTTCCTTTATATTATAACTGTCTTACATATCATATCACATTAAAAACCTCATCAAACAACGTCATTATTTTTGCTTTCAACTGTCAATCATATTTTAGATAACTCAAAAAAAGATGAAGAGTCTATTTACCCAGATGCTTACCATTTCTGCTGTTTGTCCTTCATTCCTGTTGTTCCAAGTTTTCCTATGATATCATCTCCCTTCCATCTGAAGAACTTAGTATTTATTTTAAAACAGATGTGCTGGCAACAGTCTCTAAATTTTCCTTCATCTGAGGATATTTTTATTTCTCCTTTATTCCTAAAGGATATTTTCACTACATATAGAACTCTGGATTGTCAGTTCTTTTCTTTCAGGGCCTCAAAAACAGTTTCACCTCCGTTTAGCTTCCATGATTTCTGAGATATTGACAGTCATTCAAACAAATGTTCTCCTATAGATAATGTGCTTTTTCTCTGACTACTTTCAAGAGTTTTTTCTTTGTCTTTAATTTAAAGACACTTGATTATCATGCTTCAGGGAGGTGATTTCTTTGAGTTAATCTTGTTTGAAGTTTGCTGAATTTCCTAAACTTGTAAATTTGGGAAGCTTTTAGCCATTATTTTTCAGTTATTATTTCCTGAGCCGTATTCTTTCTCCACTTCTTCTAGGACTGTGGTGACATGAATGTTCAGTACTTTGGTGTTATCCCACAGGTTCCTGAGATTCTGTTCAATTTTTTAAATCTTTTTTCTCCCCATTGTTCAGACTGGATAACTTCTGTGGGTCTGTCTTCAAGTTCACTGACTCTTCCCTCTGTGTTCTCCATTCTGCTATTGAGACCATCCAGTTATTTTAAAAATTTGGTAATTGTATTTTTCAGTTCTATGATTTCCACGTTTCTTCTTTATGTCTTCTATTTCTTCACTGGGACTTTCTTTTTATTCATTGCCACAATGTTCACCCTTACTTCTTAGCGTTATAATAGGCACTTTAAAGTTTTGATAATTTCAATTTCCATGTTCTCTCAGGATTGACATCTATTGATTGCCTTTTTACTGTGCAATGAGATTTTTCTAGTTCTTCATACACCAAGTCATTTTAGATTATTTCCTGGACATTTTGCACATCATGTTATCCAACTCTGGGTTTTGTTTAAGTAGTAAAGAGAATGTTGATTTTTAAAAATATAAATATTAACAGACAGTAAGCCTAGGCTAGGTTCAGGCTGTAAGTTTCAACTCACTTTCTATGGGCTCTGGCTCCAATATCAGTCCAGTTTTTCAAAGCTTTTTGCAGGGCTATTCAAATTTGTCCTGCATGTGCAACACCAGTGGCCTGTCTGAGATCTGGGTTGCAGTCTGCCTCATAGTTCAGTTCTTAAAACCTTTCAGACTCTCTTAAGGATCAGATTCATGCAACCACAGTTTGGAGGTGATTCCAGAAGTTCTTACACACATTTATGAGATGGCTCTCTTCTCTTCCTCTCTCCTCTCCACAATTACCTCCAACACTTTCTGGCTCCCTGGGGCCTTCCTCCCCAGTCTCCCAGCCCAGGGCTTTAATTTGCCAGCTCTGCTATGCACTCCTTATGAGTGCATCTGAGTCTGGGGTTAAGCAATGGGAAGATAGGGAAGGGAAAAAAAGCAACAAGAATTTGCCCATGCTTTTGTGTT
Source organism: Manis pentadactyla (assembly GCF_030020395.1). Taxonomy (NCBI): domain Eukaryota; kingdom Metazoa; phylum Chordata; class Mammalia; order Pholidota; family Manidae; genus Manis; species Manis pentadactyla. The sequence continues at coordinate 114,909,078 of NC_080029.1, read as the reverse complement.
CACAGATCTTCTGGTAGACAGACTTTCTTTCCCTCAAAAATGTTTAACCTACTTGGCTCATGTTCAAACCACTATTGCCACCTATCACTGGTGCAAGATTGCCTGGAGGCTGGGATGGGAGATGAAGGAGGCAAAGAAAAAATGCTTCCCACTCCCTCTGATCCTTAGGAGCTTCTTTCCTGCTCTTCAGACCAGCAAGAGAGCTCTATCTGCTCTTTTCTATCTCTTTCTACCTGCACTTGGTGTGTCCTTCCAGTTTCAGGCTGTTTTTAATTCCAGGCCAGGCAAAACTGGAAGGGAAAGAAATGAGAAATTGATCCCAGTTCAGTTGTACTTCAAATTCTTATTTCCTTCCCCAATCTATCGGCTACTAGTTACTTTTCAAGTCCTCAGGTAAGCTGGTCCATACGTTCCATACAGGGTTTATAATCACATTCAGTAGGAGACAAGATAGAATGTGTTTACTCCATTTTTCCTAGAACCAGTCCTCATCCATTGGATTTAATTTCCATTCTAATTATTATTTCTAGAAATTCTATCTGGTTCTTTTTCAAATTCATCTGATCACTTTTGATACTCTCATTCTTATGTCATACATTCCATCACTTATTCAATTTCTTTAAGCAAACCACACATAGTTATTTTAACTTCTATAACAGATAATTCCAATATCTCTACTCATCGGTCTGATTCAGCGATATTGTTTCTGCTGACTCTCACTTCATGTAGCTTATTTCCTCTTCTGCTTAATGATTTTTTTTTCAACATGACCTCCTGTTCCTTGGAAGTTTGTCTGTGAGAATTCTTTGAAGCCTAGATATAAAGGGTGTTCCTCCAGGGAGCATCTGCAACCGCTTCATCAGACATCTGGGGAGCACTTTGAACTGCATGTTTAGTTTTGTTGTTGTTATTTTGTTTTGTTTTGTGTTGTGTTTTGAGGACAGAAGCAAAGGGGGAAGTACAGGCGGGATAAATTCTGGCACCACACGCATTTGAAATTGGGCTTGTCCTAGAAATTCTCAGGGAAGACCCTTCTTTCCTGTGCTCCAACTCCAGTGAAGTGATAGACAAATTTCTGCACTCTTCTCCCCTAGTTAACTAGCACTCCGGGATCCTAGCTTTATGCTGCGGTCTTCTAACCTATTTCCACCTTGACTGGGCCTCAGGAATTATCTTCTGTGCCCAGAACTGTGTTGCCTGTTAAACCCAGACTTTGGGTCACCAGAGGCAGATAACCTTTGGGGAAATGCTGGCTCAATGGACTCAGTATTTCTTGATGCCTCTGAACACTGACATTTCCCTTATTTTCTGTCATATAAGCTATGTTGTTAAAAAAATATTTTTTAAGATATCCAGCAGTTCAGGTGATCTGTCCCAGGGGATATTTCAGCAGAGATTTACTGGAAATGATGTCTTTGACTTCTAATAGGGAGGTCATCCTGATCACGCTTATTGTGACAGCTAATGAACTTCTATTTTTCCTGCTTAAGTGCATATTTGCTCCTGATTAAAATTTTCTCCCTCTTTATCCCTTTCCTCTCTTGGCTTGGTCAAGCTTTTCTGTATTCCTTATTTCAAATCCTATCACCACCAGCCATCATCACTTGCTTATTGAGAAATTCAACTCTGCTTTTCAATTTTGCTGCTGGTTTTGCTTGTTTCTTTCTCTTCTATCATTTTGGAAGATCTTAGAATACTTTTATTTTCTACTCTCTAAAATGTCCTTTTTCTCCCATGGGTATGCTGATAACTTAGACCAGTGCTGTCCAAAAGAACTTTCTGCAATGATGGAAATGTTCTATATCTGCTTTGCCCAATATAGTAGTCACTAGCCATGCGTAGCCCCTGAACACTTGAAAAGTGGCTAAGGCAACAGAGGAACTGAATATTTGATTTTATTTAACTTTAATTAATTTAAGCACAAGGAACCAGATATGATTAGTGGCTACCATACTGGGGATAATGCAAACTTCAATTCTTTCATTTCTGACTCTTAAATAGTCGTTTCCCTTACACCGTGGCTTTCTTTGTTTCAAGAATCCCTACTTAAGACTACAAATGATTAAGTCATCGTTCATCTAGATTTAACTATAGCCATTCCTTTCTCTTGTTTCCTGTACACTTTTTCATCCTCTATCTTGTGATCTCCCTTCTAATCCAGTTTTTATTTGGTCTGAGTATTTTGTTCAGGTTTCATGTGACCCCAAGATGCCCTGAAATAATTAGTGGTATCTTGGCTGGATGAAGACTCTTGGATCACAAATCTCTTCCCTAATAGGTCTGTTGAAGTTTTGTTATCCAGTATTGCAGATGTAAAGACTAATGTTAGCTTAAGTCTCTTTGAAAGCCACCTTTTCTCACCTGTATGAACCTGTATGATGTCCCCTTTATTCGTGAGTAGCAGGTATGAATCTCAGACTACAAACTGAGGTATATGAGAAATAGAACTTTCCCTTTTTAACTGGACTGTATTTCTATTTTGAGCCCTATTTCACTTGGATGGAGGTCACTGAATTTCAGGCAGGGCTACTTCTCAATTCTTGGGTGGGGGTGGGGAATATGTAGTACTAAGGTGGCGGGGGAGCAGTAGGAAAATCTAGTCCTTAGTCATCTGTCTTGCTGTCCTCCTCTGAGATGTCTGGACATAGGACATTGGTGCCCATTGACCACACAGGGCCTCCACCTCAGCCTCTCCAGGTCCTGCCCTCTGTGCCACACTCTTGGGCACATCAGAAACATGCTGCTGAGTTCACCCCACTCCTGCGGAGGGAAACCCTCTTGCTCACCCAGGGGCCTTCTGCTGCTCCTGGGGGCTCTGTGAGGCCACATCAGGCCCATCTTCATGGCCTGGGCCCACTGGGCGACTTTGATTCCACCCCAGTACCTGTCTGGACCCAAGGAGGTCCTGGCTCCTCCCACCCCCTTGGCTGCGCCAGGGCCCATCGCCTCTTCATGCTTGGATCCCAGACCTAACTAGGGGACGATTCTCTCCTCTCACTTCTCCTATGAGTCTCCTCCCTCCGCAGCTCACGGCATCTTGATTTAGTTTGGGGGGACACATAAGGAGTGAGTAGTAAAGCAAAGACTGAACTGAAATCCAGATATCCAGGCACTGAGGCAGGTTCCGCGCAGGCCTACAGTGACCCGGCAGGACACGCCCCACCCTGCATGGAAGTGCCTGGGAACCCCTCAGGCGGGGGCTCACCTGCCAGGCAGGGCACGCTCATAACGCTGAATGGGTGAGGCTGAGGCCACCCAGGCAGTTCTGCAACGCATTGCCCGTCTTCATGTGTGGCTAAGTCCCCAGTGTGGGCCAGACATTGGCCACTACTTGGCCCATTTAGCCAGGAGCCGCACTGGGTGGGCGGGAGCAGGCAGAGGAAAGAGGAATGAGGGTGCCGAGCGGCGTGTCGCACAGCACAGCCCCATCACAAGGATGTGGCGCCAGACGCTGCCCTCAGAGCTCTCTGTGCATTCTGCGAATGAACTCTTAACATGCTCTTTTGGAAGCAAAAGAGAAGTTCTTCTTTTACCTCTTTTATAAATGGGGAAATTGAGGTTCCAAAGATTACCTTGAGCAAAGTCACACAGCCAGTCACTGGACAAGCTGGATTCAAGTCAGCTTGAAAGTTGAGCCCCAAACCTCCATATCACACAGCTTATTGCCCACCAGCCCAGTGTGATACCACCCACTGTACAGATGAGGAAACTGAGGCTGGAAGAGGAAGGAACTTGCTGGAAGTAGTAGCAGAGCCAGACCCAAACCCAGGACCAGAGCCCGGCCTGTTTAACTACAATGGTCTCTACCTACCAGGAGCTTCCAGGCTAATGGGAAGACGGATCCCCATGTTCCTGCCCTGGGGTGGCAGCCATCGTGCAGGCATAGTGCCTGTCCCGGCCAGCAGAGGTCAGCCTTTCGGGGAGACACAGCCTTTCGCGCGGGGAGGCCGGCCAAGACACTCCTCGGGGCCAGGCAGTGCGCACACCCCAGCACTGAGAAAGGCGAGAGCCCAGCTCCTGGACTCGTGATGGTGTGTCACGCTGAGAGGACACATTCAGCAAGAAAGTGCCCCCTACACCTCACACTACCCCACCTCCTCCACCAACGCCCATTGCCCGCGGGGCTCCCTGAGAGGAGGTCCTGAGATGCCGGTGGCCCGTGGTGGCCACAAAAGTACCCCTCGCGAATCTGTCACTGGGGAGCATGATTAACCAATGGCTTCAGCGACTGGGCTCTGGGTCTTAAAGACAAGGAAGTCCGCCTCTTATTTTACACGTGGGGAAACTGAGGCTGAGAGAGTGGGGTGACGATGGTCAAGAGGACAGAGTGAGGGAGTGGCCACTTCCACAACCAGACATGAGCACATGGTTCTTAAACTAGCTACAGGTTGAAATTAGCAGAATGAAGACTGAGAAAGAGGCCAGGCCCTCCCCCAGCCACACCAGCACTCACAGCGTTCACACCACCACTACTTCAGAAAGGGCTTCCTCGCCAACAGCCACAACCCTGCTCTTCCGTTAAGCACACCACTGCGTCCTGGGCCTGCAGAAGCCCCCCTTCCCACAAGTCAGTGACTGATCACAGCAGGAATATAAAGGAGGGCCGTTCCCAGGGGAGGCAGGAACCCCTCTGACAGGCTCCTTGGCCAGACTCCCCATTAGCCCTGCCGAACTTCCTTAGAACTGCGCTATAGTCAAAAATGCTCCCCCTCAGCCTGCCTTCCTTCCCCACCTGCCCCCTTCCCCCTGCTCAGATCAGCATCCTGGTCTGAGGCTCCCTCAGCCTGCACAGCTCTCTCCTCCTTTCCCCTCACAGACGTCCTCTAATCAACCTCCTGCACATCTAACCCTGCCTTGGTGTCTGCTTCTCAGAGAAACTGGATTAATTCCAGGTCCTTACCCTGCAGCCAGACTCTAGCTCCTGAAGTTATGGGACATTTGTGAGCCACACATCAACTGGAACAGTGGACCAGCAGATGCCAGTGCTCACCAAGCCCAGTGTCCATTACTCCCTAACACCCAAACTGAGGAAATGCACCCTCCGGTCCTGTGACCTGGGCACACCTCCCCCTTCAGCACCCGGAACCTTTTCCTCTCAGACAGTCCCAGCTCTGAGACTCTCCCCACTTATGCCTGAGGCAGACTGGAATACTAAGGGAAAGGGCTAGTTATATATTCTATATATATATTTATGTCTGTGTTTTATTATCCAGGAATTCATCAAGCATCTACTATGTGCAAGGCACAGTGATAGCAGAGTATTCCAGAAACTGCACAGGATTTGGAGATGCTTGGAAAGAGGGACTGCATTTGAGCATTCCCACAGAGCGCTGTGTGACCTTAAGCAAGTTACTTAGCCTCTCTGATCCCGTGTTCTCATCTATAAATGGGCTGTGTGAGAATTTCATGTTACAGAGCAGAAAGAGCTGACAATAGCAGACTTCTACAAATAGCCAGAGATATACTACTGTTAGGGCTGCAGCTATTTATTTTTGTCCCTAAAGGAATGAGCTGGGCAGTGAACTCACTCTGGCCCTTTATTCTGGGCACCCAGAGACCAGCCTCTCACACTCAGCTCAGCAGCTGGAGCCTGTGTGCTGGGCAGGTCTATGCCTGCTGAGGGGCAGAGTTCAATAGGAATCTGGCTGGGCTAAAGCTCATGTCCTTCTCATCTACTGCCAGACCTCCTTTCACAAGGGCAGCCCCTGCTGGCTCAGCGGAGGTAGACGGGAAGAGCGGGAGTTACCGCCCGGCTGCTCAGCCCAGATGCCAGCGGTGAGGGCTCCGCCTTTGGAAAGACTCAGATACAAAGCAGACCTGGAGCCAGTCCTCAGGGAAGGGAGTTACGTGGGTAAACATGAACTCTCTGTGTTCCAAGAGACATCTGTAGACAAAGTTAGCTGGAAGTTCAGAGTAAGGAGATCTTGGACCCAAGTGGAAAAATCCTGGAAGTCTTCCTGGAGGAAATGGTATTTAACTGTCTTGAAAGATGCTATAGAGACTAAAGGAAAGGGTAGGACACTGGGGAAAAGAAACAGCAAGAGCAGAGGCTAGGAGATGGGAAAGGATCAAATAGTTTGCCTGGTGTGGAATAGGAAAGGACAAGAATGAAGAATGAGGCCATAGGGCCATTGGTAACAAGCAGGCATCCGTTTCTGGAGAGCCCTAAATGCCCTGGCCAGGAGTTTGATATTTACGCTGTTCAACAGAGGAGCGACAGGAATGAGATTTTGAACAGAGGAAGAATGCTCTCAATGTGTGAGCAAGCCAAGCCTGTCCCCTGTCGGCCACCAGAGGGCGCCTCTCCCATCCAGGCAACGTGAGAACAAGAGCCTGGGCTTAATTAAGACAGGCCCCAGGCCATAGTCACGGAGTCAGCTGCCTCCTTACATGTGGGGAAACTGAGGCCCAGAGAGCAGGGTGACGTGGTCAAGATGAGGGAGGAGGCAGTGGTCACCTCAGCAGCTGGACACGAGAGCATGGCTCTTAAACTGCAATTTGAAAGTCAACACAAGTAAGACAGAGTCACCCACCCTGTCCCCATGCCAGCACACACAGCACTTACCCCACCACTGCTCCAGAAAGGGTTTCCTCGCCGTCTGTCACGATGCCTGCCTCTCCCCTGTTAGAGGATTGTTCCTTTAGATTAAAATCCACCGTGTCCAACAAATCTCTGTGTAAATGGAGATGCCCACTGAAGGTTATAGATTCTATCGTTGGGCTCTGAGGTGGGAGGAGATCTGCACTGGACCCTAGGGTTCTGGCTACAGCCCCGGGAGCTCACCGCAGCCTGGGAGCAGGAGAAACCTGCCTCTTTTTCCCAGGACTGTGCCCTTGCCTCTCCCCATCCCTGGAACACACCTCCTCTGCCTCTCCTGGTAACGCGGTCCCATTCACCCTTCAAACTCCCATGTAATTCCTTCTGGAAACTTTCCAATGTTTCTCTCTCCATCCTGTTCTCCAAAGCTCTCTGGATAGACCCTTGCCAGCCCTCCACCCACCCTGATTCAGATGAGTCCCTGCTCCTGATCACATCCCGTGGAAACCTCTCAAGGGTGGGGAGTCCGTCATCAGCACCCCGGTGCCTGGCTCAGAGCCTGCCCCTGCTCCCAACAGCTGCTTCCAAATGTCTCCTCGCTCTTCTTTGATGGAGGGGCACAAAATGGCCCCCAAGAATTGGGACTGGAATCAAACCTGTGCTCTAGTCCAAGCTCTGCCACCAGCCATTATGGCTGAGTCCCTCCCCACTCTTTCTGCCCCCACAAGAGGAATGGCATCGACTCCTCTGAGATCCCTTTCCACCCAGATGTTTGACTCTGACGTCTGACTTACAACAGCCCTTCGGAGAATGTCGGTTCCTGTTAGTAGAACATTCATTCACAAGGCCAGGAGTGTGGACCTTGCAGCACTGTGGGGCTGCCGTCTCCTGTTCCTCAGACTATCTTACGTAAACATCGGGGCAGGGGGAGCTCCACAGTACGTGGAAGAGAGAATTACACAGAAGCGTTTGGACTGGTGCAGCAAGGAGCCTGCCATTGCAGACAGTGCTCTAGAGCTCAGACCATAAAAGGTGCAGGTGTCCCCTTCCAAGAATCATTAATTTGCATTTTTTTATGCTTAGAAAGCCTTTGAGATACTACAGAATCCGTTTTAATGGTGGAACTTGAATTGTAATAGGCAGCAGCGGAGATTTTGGAGAACTTTCAAGAGCCCTCAAATTTTGCTTCTCAGTGCCTGTGTCTCAGGCTGGCCTGGCCTTTAAGGCCCGAAGCCCCCATGCTGCTCAAGCCCCCAACCCCTTCCTGCTTCTCCTCAGGCTCCTTCCTCACAGCAGAAGCACTGGATGTCATGGTCACACTCCTTTTAAAAAATAAACACAGGGCAGGCTATAGCCCAATTATGTGTTGTGGATGGTAACTTGGAATAGACCCTTGGTTTTCCAGCCTTTGTGTGGACTGAAGGGCTGGGAGGTTAGGGTGGGGCCTTGGGAGACCTGCCAGTCACCAGCCTGAGGGTCTGTATTTGGGGAACCTCAGGGAGAAGACTTGGAGACCAACAGAGCTGAGTCTGGTCCCGACCTCCTGGGACCCTTTAGGTTGCCCTGCAGGCAGCTGAGGCTTGGGTAGGCAGGGCCTCACAGACGTGCGGCGTCCATGAGCCCCCAATTCCCCCTCCTCCCCGCTCCTCTGCTTCACCTCCTGCTCCTCCCATCAAGCACACAGATGGTTTATGGGAGAGTGGGATGGCCCGTGGGCAGGTTTGGAGCACTGGTCAGGGAGTCAGGAGATGCAAAGCTGGTTCTCACCCCTGCCATCAGACAAGCCGCTTTCCTTTCCTGGGCCACAATTGCCCCATTGATAAGAAGGGACAAGAATTGCTGCCCAGCCAAGCACATGAGAAGGCCCGGGCCCTCAGGTTCCCCATGCTGCCCCGCCTGCCTGGACGGCCCTCTGCCAGCCTTCCCAGGGCAAATGCCTGCTGTCCTAACTCTCAGCCCAGGGGTCTCTCCAGCACACCTTGCTCACTTTGTCACTGTTGAACTTAGTTTGGGGGTTGGGGTACAGCACCCTTTCTGATGTCCCCCTACAAAACTCCCCTGAGTAGAGAGGTTCATTATTTGCAATAGAATAAAATTAGAATTTAAATATCAACAATTAAGACATAATAGTAATAATACTAACGACAATGTCTAACCCTCAATGAGTGCTTACCATGCATATAACCACAAGAACCCCTTATAAGGAATTTAGGAAGGACGCTCTTATCTCCATTTTACAGATGAGGAAACAGAGGGACAGAGAGGCTGTGGTAAGATGTGATATACCCATTTTGTGGCATTTTACAAGATCACTTAAAATCATGATGATATGCTGAAGTTTAATGCCATGAGGAAATAGGTTATAATGTTAAGGTGGGGTGCATGTATATGTAAAATAAAATATATAAAAAAAAAATATGAAAAAAAAAAGAATGTTGAATGAACATACACCAAAATGTTCACAACTGTTTACTCAGGGCAACAGGTTTTTTCTATTTCCTTCTTTGTAGCTCTCTGTAATTTCCCCATCTTCTACAATAAGCAGGCATTCTTTTAAATCGCAAAATGAAGCAGCCATCATATATGTTGTGTTAGCAATTTAAGAGTACCAGTTCTGACCCCATTTACGTCTGAAGAGAATGTGAGGAGGAAAGACGCCTTGCTCCCGAAGTGTCCCTGTCACTGGGCTTCCCAAGCTCAGAGGCTGCCTTACCCTGCCATGATTCCTCCATCTATTCATTCCCTCCCTCACCCACAGGTGTCAGGTGTGCGGGAAGTGGGGGAGACAGAGATAGTCAGCTCATCTCTGGCCCTCACTGAGCCCACACTGGGAGACGCTGAGGGCCTGAGCAGGGCGGGATGCAGAAGGGTAGTGTCTGGGCGGCAGGAGAGGGGGCTGGGGACAGACAGGACAGGGCAGGGGGGAGCTGAGGGGGAGGAGTCCAGGATCGGTGAATCTATCTTGGGCACCTGGTGGCTCAGTCCCTCAGGGCCACCCTGTTCACAACTGGGTATCCCCAGAGTCCTGTGGCTTGAGACGGAGAAAAAAAAAATGAATGAATCAACAAACAAATATGACAAATGACCAGCTGGGAAAATATCTGACCTTTTATCACAGACAAGGGACTCAGGTCTCTAATTTATAAAGAACTTCTAAGAGAGGGAAAAAAAACAGCAACCTTCTAGAAAAATGGGCTAAAACTGTTACCAAACAATTCACAGATAAAGAAATGCAACTAGCCCCAACCATGGGAAATATGATCAACATCATTCAAACAAAAGAAATGCAAATTGCAACTACTGGAGGTATCATTTCCTACCTGTCAGATTGGTAAAAATCCAAAAGTTTGGCGATGCATTCTGCCGGGGAGGCTGTGGGGTCTCCCTGGTAGCCGATGGGAATGCATATTGGTGCGATCCCTTTGCAGGAGAATTTGACAGAAGCTGGCAAAATTCCCTGTTTATTCAACCCGTGACTCAGGAACCCTATTGCTGGGAATCTCTGCCGGCAGGTGTACTAAAAGATGGAAGCACAAGGCTTTTTATCACAACTCTATTTGTATCAGCAAAAGACTGGAAACAAGGAAAATGTCCATCAACAGGGGCCTGGGGTTATCAGTGCAATGCAGGACTCGGCTGTAATGAACAAGGAAGATCTGGACAGACCGCTGTGGGGAGATCTGGACAGATGGCTGTGGGGAAGACGGTAGGATGGATGACGCAAGGTGGAGGAAAGCATGATTGTATGCTAACCTTTATCTAAGAAGAGGAGGGAGGGATCCAAATATGTGTATACGTGTATGTATTGTATATAGCATACATGTATAATGTAAGGAGAATGCATGATTTTTAAAAAATTAACAATTATAGGGAGGAGGGGAGTTGGGTAAAGGGAACACAAATAAAAAGTTAGACCTTCCTGAATATATTTTGTATGATAGACTTTGGAACCATAAATAACATTTTAAATTTTTAAATAAATTCATAAAAACCAAAGCAAAATGAAGCAAATAAATCTGTGTTGAGTTAGTGATCGAATCACAAAGAGAAAAACTATTCCAAATGATTTCCAAGCAAAGTACCTTAAAGACACATATACCAGTCACAGTGTGTGGACTTTATTTCATCCTGACTCAAGCAAGTTGTAAAAAAAAAAAATGACATTCAGGAGACAATCAGGGAAATGTGAGCACTGGCTAAATATTTGATGACAGTAAGTGTGATATGGCACACATTCTAAGTGTGGTAAGGGCAGTGTGCTTTTTTTGGAAAAGAATTCTTATCTTTTAGCGATAATATCAAATATTTATGAATGATAAGACATCTGGGATTTGCTTCAGAAATATTTGGTCATTGTGGGGGAGTAGGGCAATGAAACAAAATAAGCCATTTGAAGTGACAACTGCTGAGCCCAGAACGCAGTCCCCACCACTCCCCTGAGTCATTGGTGGGGTCCCCCCCACCCGGGGGGGAGATCTCACAGTCTCTTCCCTGGAGGACTCCTAGTCTAATCTGATGGGGAGACACAGACCTCACTCCAAAGAGTCCCCCGAGGTTGGTGCAAACCCAACTCATTCTTGTTCTCAGCTTAACAACCTCCCCTGTTTCTTAAGCCTCTACAATTATCCTAGTTTCTTGAAGACAAAGTTACTAACATGTTTTAACTATTGCTAAATATGTGAAACAGGGAGGGAGAAGGTGGATCCAGACTTGTGAGAGGAAGGCCCAGATACGCAAACTTGAGGGAGGTAATAGGTTAAAAAGGGAAAGAAAACTTTTCAAGAAAAACTTTTTAAATAATCGGGCCAAGCGATTCGATGTCCCTGATGGGCTGTAGGGGGCGCTGGAAGAACGCAAGCATCTCCGGGCTGCTTAACCGAGTGACTCAAGCCTTAGAGAAGACTAGGGAAGTTTCTAAAGTCTGCCCAGGGGCACCTAGGGCACTTCACCCATAAAAGCAGAAGAATGTTCGTCATACCGGCCTTCCATGGTTATCAGAAAGATCAAGGGTGATCACAAAGGTGAAATGATACAAAGGAGTTATTTGCAAAAATGAATGCTGAAGCCAGGACAACCAAAACGGCATTGGGTCATTAGACATGTTACTGCTGTCTTCCAATTCCTGCAATGTAGTGGAAGGAGCACCTGGAATCAGAGAACTCTGGTTTCATGCCTGTGTCCACCGCTGCAGAGCTGTGTGGCCTTGGGAAGGTCACTGCACCTCTCTGAGCATCAGTGTCCATATCTGTAAAACAGGCACAGCACCTCGCTCAGTTACTGTGAGAATTCAGCGAGGGAAATGTGTTGGGGTGCCCGGTGCTCACTGAGCCCAGCCCTCGGGAAGGCCTCACGGAGAGAAAGTGAGCTGAATGGGCAGGCGAACCAGCCTCCCAGGGCCACGGGGGGAGCTCCAGGCTTCAGGAGGCTCCGAGGTGACAGAACGCCTGGAGCCTGGATTGTGTTGGCGGAATCGGGCCTGCTGAGCAGGACCCTGCCCTGGGGTAGGGCCTCAAAGACCATGCGGGCACCAGGGCACCAACGCTGAGCATTTGGCCTTGGACTCCAGTCCTGGTTGCGCTGCCTACAAACGAGGGGGCCCTGGTCAAGTGTCTTTACTTCTCTGTACCCAGCCTTCCTCTTCTGGGGATACTAGGCCCACGTCATGGCTCAGAAGTTAGCATGTTCCCAGCAGCCTCTCCGGCTTTGTCCGTCAGCTCTACCCATCCCAGGGCTTCACGGGGACAGAATGGAAAGGAGAGGGGAGAAGGCAGAAGCCTGCATGACCAACTGCTTCCTTTCTGAGGCCCGGAGAGGGGAAGGGACCTTACCAAAGTCCCCCACTACATTAGAGGCAGAGCGCTGCCTCCTAGAAGGGTGGCCTTCGGGAAAGCAAAGAGCCTCCCTGCTTTCACTGGGGTTTGCTGCCACTCTGTGTCCTTGTGACTCGCCCTGTGACTTCCCACGTGGCTCCCTCACCTGCACCTGGGGCGCCTGCATTTCCCAAGTCGCCAGGGCGCAATCACCTCTGAGGGCCTAGGGAGCCTTGGGGCCAGACACTGGGCAGTCCTGTTATCAGGGGGCCCAGAGAGAGGAGCGGCTTCTGCGAGGTCTGCGGGGAAGGCAGAGCTTCCTGGCGAGTCAGGGCAGCCGGGTCCCGAGACCCCAGCCTGAGGAGCAGCTCACCGGGAAAGCATATAGCCCGGAGTGGAGGGAGGGGGCTGCCGGAGACCCATCCCAGGGGAGGAAAAACTGGGAAGTGTTAGGAGAAATCATCCTAAAACAGGGAGGAACTGCACAGCAATGGGCTTTGTGGGGACAGGGGCCCCTCTCTCTTAATAGCTGCTTGAGGTCTTGGAGCTCAAAGACTTTGGCTGCTGCTTCAAAATATGTCTTATCTTTTAGCGATACATACTGGCATATTTATGGATGAAATAATATGATATCTGGGATTTAGTTCAAAATAATCCAGCTGGGGCAAAACGTTTCTGTGAAACAAAACTGGCCATGAGCTGATGGGGGTTGAAGTGGGTGATGGGGACGTGGGAGTTCCTTGAATTATCCTACTTTTGCACAGTTTGACGTTTTCCATAACAAAAAGTTCTGCCGTCTAGAATCAGCCGATTCTCCCGGCTGCACGCTCAGCGTCCTGGTCCTCCGCCTGGATGGCTGCAATAACCTCGCAGGCTCGCCTGCTTCAGCTCGGCTCCTCCAGCCTGTTCTCGACGCGGCCACCAGAGGGAGCCTGTCACACCGAGGGAGGCCCTGCTCAAACCCTGCAGCCGCCCCATCTCGCTCAGAGCACCCAGCCTCCAAGTCCACACTCCACCTCTCCCGGTACCGCTTGGCACACTGGACTCTCTCCAGGCACACTGGACTCTTCTGGCTCCCACGTTTCCTCCATGACCCCTAGGGTCCCATGCGCTGAGGTGTGTTGGCGGGAGTTGGATTTGACCAGAGCTCGTCCAACCCTCATGAAACTTACACATTGCAATATTGTATGGGAATAATTGTACTTCAATAAAGAAAAAATTATTTGCTGTTTATCTGAAATTCAAGCCGTTTTCATATATATGGCAACCCTACTCCTAACGGAGTATGAGCTACTACAAAGGAACCATGTTGCCATCTTAACATCCCCAGTGCCTAGTACACAAAGGTACCCCTTCTTAGCAGACCCTTGCAAAAAAGCATTCTCTGGGGCCCCTTGCCCAGTAGCAAGGATCCAGGTCCAGTTGTTTCAGTGGCAAGGTGTCCTTTTGCAGTGTACAACCTGCCCAACCATTCATGGTAGCTCTGCAGGAAGACAAAGAAGCAGGTGCTTCCAGAATGAAAGGCTGAATCTGCCCTCCCAGCTCTCCCCCTAGTGGGCAGGGACTAGGAGGGGATAACGATGCCAAAGACCTCGGGGGTCTGTCAGCCCCCTCTAGGTGCCTTTGGATTCTGGCCCATGTGGGGTGGCTCTGAATCCTTGTAGTACTCTGTGGTGGTGGGCAGAGGGCCCCATGCCAGGCGCCTGGCTGCCCCCGTGGCCTGAGGGTGCCCACTTGAACCATTCCAAGTAAACATTTGACCAGCCCAGCCCCGGCCATCATCCCACGCCAACACTTGGCCCTTGTTCCCGGACAGGCCCCTCTGTGTCCCTTCCTTTGTGGCTGACATTTCAGCAGGGCCCTGGAGGGGCTGGGGTGACCCAGCGCCCCACCCCATTCTGCAGACAGGCCCCAGGGAGGTGGTCCCTGTGGCGGCAAGGACTCGGCGGGGGAGTCCCAGCAGACGGGCAGTCGCCGGGCTGGGCTAGCCGCCCCGCTGAACAGCCCACGTGAGCCACGGGGCTGACGGCAGAGCCATGGGGCGGCCAGCTGACTCGGCTGCTTTGTTCCAAGCCTGGAGTGGTCTGAGCACGGCTGAGGACTGTGGCTCCTTCTTTGCTGAGAAGCCACAGATAACGCAGGCGACAGGGCCTGATAAAGCGTCTGTCAGAGGCTTCCTTCCAGACAGGCCTCACTGTTCCCGCCGGCCCCAAGGGCCCCCGCAGCCCAAGACTGTCTCCAGAGGTCACCCCCTTCTCTGGGGTCTCAGCACTGCTCCACCAGAGGCTGAGGAGCAGGCTGGCAGACCCCTTCCCACCCATATCTGCAGTCTGACTCTCAGAAGTTCGTGAGGCCTCTGGGCCTACGAGCAGAGTAAACTAACCCTCTGAGTTATTCCCATGAAGAGACTGTCAAGGAATGTGCCCCCCTCCGTGGAATTTCAGACTGTGGGTCCTGGGAAGTTGGGGGGATGGGGACTAGGGGGCCTGGATTCTCTTCCTAGAGCCCCTTGAATGATACCCTGAGTCACCTCTTTCATGTCACAAGAGCCCACTCTATGTCAGGCTCTATCAGGGGCACAGGGGACACAGGCACAAACAGACATGGTCTGCGAGCACAGGAGTTCCAGGAAGCTCCCAGGGGCTGAAGGATGAACCCGCCCTGACCTGACCCAGGCCTGCACCCCCAGCCTACAGAGAGGCTGGAGAAGGAGGTGTATATGGGGGTACCTGCTCATTCTTGGGGGTGTTGGGGGTTCTGAAATGAGACTCAGTGCCAAAGGGCTAGAGAGCTGAGACCTGAGGTACCCGTGAGCAAGGAGTCTCCAGTCTGAGAAGGAGGCACAGGCCCTGCCCTGGGAATGGTCCAGTCTGCTGTGGGGTTGCCAAGGCCCAGAGGATAGGATTTCTGGAGCCAGGCCCCATGTACACTGAGCATAGTTCAGGTGAGGAGACAGGGCTGCAGGCATTACCAGAGAAGGTGCCCTTGAGGGCAGTAGCCCCGCTCCCCAGGACTGCATGGGGACACTGGGCTCCCACTTTAACCAGAGGAAGTGTGGGACCCAAGGCTAAGGCTATCTGTCCTGGGATGACCAACCTGAATAAGGCCCTTACACTCAGTAGAGCATGGGAGCCAGGTACCCCAGGGCTGCAGGGAGTCCTGTCCCTGCTGTGTGACCAAGGGCAGGCCTCTGGCCCTCTCTGGGGGCTGGGCTGGAGGCTCTCTAGGGACTCTTGGGGATAGATACCCAAAGGGAAAGTCCCAGGCCAGGGCCACAGTGTCTGGAGGGAGAAGGCCTGGGCTGCCTCCCTTCCCTAAGGAGGAGGAATGTCTTCCCCGGCTCTGCGTGGAGCCCTGTGCTGAGTGGGGCTCCATTCCTGCTTCTGTGGACCCAGGAGCTGCTCTGCCCACACAGGGACACCACCGAGTTTCACAGTCAGGTCTGCAGCTCATAAGGGAAGGGCCTCCATTTCCAGGCCCCCCTGCCCCGCCCGCCGTCCAGCCAGCTCCCCTGAAGGGGCTGCCACCACACAGGCTCAGCCCAAGTGGTCCTGCCACAGCACACACGCCCTAGAACCAACCCGCCCCGCCCTGGCCCTTCCACACACACTGTCTGCCTCCCCGCCAGAGCATTTCTTACTCATCATCATCTGTTCATCTCTCTAAGATGTATTGTTACAACTCTTTCGGGCACCAGGGGCCCAGCGGCAAAGAGAACAGACACAGTTCCTGCCCTCGAGGGGCTTACAGTCTTGTGGGGACCGGTGGCTGCAGCGGTCCCTCCCGTGGAGAGAGAACTGTGAGGGGGCCATGGGGGCGGTAAAGGGGCAGCACAGGCTCTGAGACAGGGTCGGGCGGGGGCAGAGGCCACGGAGGTGACATTGACCCTGACACCGGAAGGCAGGTGAGGAGGGAGAGCAGACCAGTCCTGCAGCTGGTCCAGGGCTGGGTCACCTTCACCGCTGGAATTTCTCCCCCAGGACACCCCGCCACACACCTAGTTACAGCAGGAGTCAGGCCAAGATCACTCAGGTTGAAAGCAGGGACAGTCTGGGTATTTTTATGGGAAGCAAGAAAAGAGTGGCACAACGGGGAGGTGGGTCCTAGACTGTGGCCCTGAGATGGGAGGGGCTGAGACGATGGGGCTCACCGCGCACAGCTCCTAGTGGGAAAGCCCACTCCTGCCCCCACGTGAGTTGATCATAACATACTCCCTCCATTAACACTGTAGATGCTCCTCCTCTGCAGAGCAGACATCCCAGCCTCTGCTCAGGAGTGACCTTGCTCCCATGGGCACGAGGGGCAAGACCAACTGGTGGCCCAGGCCTTCAGCCTCCCGCCTGCCCCTCCGCCCAGGGCTTTGCCTGGCTCTGCTGTAGGCTTCCTGTGTGGTCGTGGGGCAGTCACTCCCCTCTCTGGGCTCTGAGACAGGGTGGAAGGGTGGAGGTGGTAAAGGCGTCCCCAGCCAATTGATCCCGGGGGCATTTGGATGTGGGCCAATGAGAGGTATCGGGGGTCAGGTCTCTGCCACTCCATTGGTAGGTGAACCTGGGGTCCTCAAGCCCCTCTCTGGGGAATCTTGCCCATCTGCAAGGGGAGTGGGTACTCTCCATGCCATCTCATAGGTCCCAGGCCTGGAAAGCTGCGTGTCCCCCAATCCAGGTCTCCACCACACACCAGGCCTAGGGACCTGCGCTCCGGCTAGTTGCCACATTCAATCATGATAAAGGCTATAATTTTCTCATCATGAAACAAAGCAACAGAAAAAAATAATCAAGGAATAAAAAGAAAAAACAGCCCAGTCCCGTGCCATCCCTCAGTTCTAACAGCGAAGTGTCATCTGACCGCAGGTGATGCTCGCTCCAGGTGGGACACGCAGGCAGGGGCCTGGGGGCTAGCGGGCACTCCTGGGTCCTCAGGGAGCCACTGGGGAAGCAAGGAACCTCCGCAGGCGCCCACTGCAAGGAGGCATGCTGGCGTTCTTGCTCTCACTTACTCTGCTCCAGCTGTCTAGGCAGTGCGGGGGGTTCCTTTGTGCCTTTTAATTGAAACATTACATAAAGCACGACACGCACCCATGTATTATTCATGGAACTCAAGTCCAGTGAACTCTGACATGCACATAAACCCATGTGACAACAACTAGATTATGATATAAAACACGTCTGACATGCCAGAAGATCCCTCAAGCCCCCTCCCAGTCAGCACCCAACAAGGGTAACTGCTATCCTGGCCTCTCTCACCATAGATTCGCTTTACCTGTTCTTGAACTTCTTACTAATGAAATAATACATACAGACCTATCTTTGTGCCTGGCTTCTTTCACTCACGAAAGGTCAGATTCCTCCATGTTGTTGCCCCTGCCAGTAGTTTGCTTGTGCTGATGTGTGCATTCCATTGCACGTGGACACCACGGCTTATTTAGCTAATCTTCCGCGAGTGGACATCAGAACTGATTCCATTTGGGGGCTGTTAGGACCAACCCCTAGGAACACCTGTCAGTGCCTTTTGGAGCCGCGAATTCATTTCCCTGGCTCATGCACCGAGGAGTGTACCTGCTGTCAGAGGGTGGGCATACACCTGCTTTCACAGCTGTTGAGGAGTGAGTATGTTCAGCCCTGTTTTGCAGATATGGAGACAGAGGTTCAGAGAGTGTAAGTAGCTCACCCCAGCTCCTGCTAAGTAGTGGAGCCTGGTCTGGAATCCATAAATTTCTGGCTGCAAATTGCTTTCAGGGGAGGTCAGCTTTCTTGTGATCTTTTTAATCCTGCTTTTTAGAACAGGTGAAGGGGGTACAAAGGTGGAGGGAGCCTAAAAAGAGGGAAACAGTGGGGTGACTCTGACAGCCTGCTCTGTAATTCACTCCTCAGATGTCTGGCCACCTTGGGAGGGTACAGCTCCAGCAGAGGCAGACACAGAATAAGTGGGGCAACTCTGGGGCCACAAGGGGCGTGCACAGCCACCCCTCTACTCTCCAGTTCCTTGTCCTCCCCCTCACTCCCCACTTCCTCCCACCCCACTGTCTTCCTTGCTAGTCCCTGAAAATGCCAAGCCTTTTCCTGCCTCGCCATCTCTGCACCTTGGGCCGCCTCTCTCAGCAGTCTCCCGCCACACACTTCCACGGGGCACACTCCCCTTGGTTGTGGCCTACTGCTCCATTACCCAGTCTAAAAGAGCATCCCTATCACACACCACCCCTCACCTTTCAACTCCATCTGACCTACTGGTTTGTGTCCAAGAGTTTATTGCCTGTCTCCACCCTAGAATGTGAGCTCCAGAAGGCCGTCTGGTGTGCTGCTCCACCTTCAATGTGTGGAACAGGGGTGATAGCCTTTACTGACTCACATTAAGTCTTTGGGCCTCGGTTTCTTCCTTCTGTAAAATGGGTAGAACTTGGCCACGAAGTACAATAAAGAAACAGCCCTAGATCAAAGATCTGCTGGTGTACATTTTCATAATTCAGGACTGTTGTGTGTTCTCTGGCAAAGTCCTATCCTCTCTGGGCTTCAGAATCCCCCTGTGTCAAATGAGGTAGTGTGCTAGAACTGTCTGCAAGGACTGAAATCCTCCCGTGACTGTGAGTGAAGTGAATGACCTCCTGTCCTTGCCCAAGGAAGGGCAAGCTTACCCAGGGAGGCAGGGAGAGGGAATTGAAGGAAGGCAATGAAGACATGAAATGTGAACTTTGCCAAGGTCACGGCTTTGTCCTGATCTGGGCTTGCTGGAGGTCTCCTTTCTGAACCTCACTGAATGCCCGACTGAGACTTGGACAGTCCAGGTGGGAGCTGTGTTCAGCTGCCTCTCTCTCTTCCTACTGATGGGGCTCTGAGTTCCAGAGGGTGACCAGTGCCGGACCCCAGCTAGGAACCACCTTCCAGTTTGTCTGAGCTGCTCACAGTTCTACTACTGGTGTCCCTGTCACCACCAAAGTGGGAAAAAGGTAAGCCCACTTTTCACTCCAAGTTAGAGGTAGACCTAATTTTCAGAAAAATAAACTGAGGTCTTCCCAAGGATCCAAAGACCATTCATCTGAGCACATAAATATGCCTGAGTCTGGGCTTGCAACGTGCCAGTGTCACCTCACTGAAGCCTCCCACAAACCTATAAGGAGCAAACCATTGTTCTCCTCATTTGACAGATGTAAGAGCTACCACCCAGAGAGATTAAGTGACTTGTGCAAGGTCACACAGCTGGTGAGTAACAGGGCCAGAATTTACCATCAGGTTTGTCTGACCCCACATCTGCTCTTCATGCTTCCTGCCCGAGGACTGGTGAAGAAAAGGTGACCTTGTGCTTCAGTAGCCCAGGAGCTGGAGACATTATTTCTGCCAGCACAGGGTGGTGGAGCAGATCCAGGGCCTTTGCACCCACTGTCTGCTTTGTCCACAAGCCTTCCCCTGGAAAATTGCCTTGCTCACTGACACACTTCAGTCAGGTCTCAGATGAAGGACACTTTGGAGACTTGCCTTCCAGGACCAGTGAGTCTCACATAGAACGACCCCTCCTCTTGCTGCAATGCCTTTTCCCCTTACCATTTAATTTCCACACACACCCCAACACCTATTACCATCTGAAGCACTATCTTGTGGGATGTGTGCACTTCTGTACAGTGTGTACACTGTAATATCTTGTGGTTACTGTCTGTCCACCCGGAGAATGTTAGATTTTATCTGTCATATCCATCACTATAACCCCAAAGCCTAACCTTGTGCCTGGCACATAGTAGGAGTGTAATCAGTATTTGTTGACAGAGGCATGACTGAGTGTCATTTTGCTGAGTAAGTGCAAGAAAACAGAGCAGCCCCTATGTGCTGAGCGTGAAGGAGAGGAGGGTCACGCACATCTCATTTCAGCCATAGCTGTTGCTAACCCATTTCACGGATGGGGAAACTGAGGCTCCCTCCAGCATCAAGGGTCCACAGACGGTGAGGAGCAGACTAAGCGGTCCATCAGAGTGGGGCACGCGACCCCCCACGAGGTCTGGCTAGAAACCCAGTGCTCCTTCTGAGTGGGGCAGGGTGGGGACAGGGGACCCCCTGGCGGGGGTCAGGCCACCGCCGCCCCCACCCCTACCCCCACCCCACCCTCGGGCCCTGGCAGCGATTCCGGGCGGTGCGGGGCCCTGGCCTCGCTCCGCGGGCCGCGCCCTGGGCCCAGCGCTGGGAGTCCCCGCCCCGCCCCGCGCCCGGCGCCTCCCGCCGCCCGAGCGGCCCGCGGCCCGGCTCCTTCCCCAGCAGGGGCCGCCCAGTGGCAATGGGCCGCTCGTGACCCCCAGGCTCCCCGGACCCCGGCCCGCACCCCCCCCGGACCCCCAGACTCGGGGCGCCCGCAGGCCCCGCGGCTCAGCGGGAACCGGCAATTTCCCGGGCCGCCCGCCCGCCGCCCCCCTGTACTTAGCCTGATGACCGGTTCCGCGGCCCCAGTGGCGGGGCGGGCGGCGGGTTCGCGGCGGGCGAAGCCGGCCCGGCCGGTCGGCGCTCGGCTCTCAGGCGGCCGCCGGGCCTGTGTCATCCACCAGGAATTTCTGTTTTCCCCTCCGCGGGGCTGGAAGAAAAAACAATAATTAGGTCACTGGGCAGGCGGCAGAGAGGGTGTGGGACAGGCCGGTGGCGCCCTGTTGGGCAGGAGAAGGGTCTGCGGGGAGGAAGGGGAAAGAGGGGCCCCCCAGTGCCCCTGTCCCCTGCCTGCCCTCCCAGAATGCCAGCTGATGGCAGCAAGGGCATCCCTGACCGTTTCCAGGGTTCCTTTTGGGACCACTCATTCCAAGCACTTACTGGACGCCCCCTGCGCACCAGTGCTGCCCAGGCCACGGGCATCCCCACAGTAATACACGGTGGGGGCATGGCTGCACCAGCATGGAGTCCCCGGGGAATATACTCCCCCCAAGGACTGGGGGTGGGAGGGAGTCAGGGAAGGCTTCTCCTGGAAGTGGCACCTGCACAGAAGCCCGAGAGAGGAATAAGGATTGGCCAGGCCAAGTGAGGGGGCGGGGGAGGCAGGAAGAGCATTGGGGGTAGAAGGAACAGCATGGGCAAAGGCTTGGAGGTAAGAGGACAGCACTTGTTACAAGGACTGAAAGTACAGTAGAGAAGCATCACATGAACTTTTAATTCCGAATGTGACTCCGCTGATTAAAGACACATCTTTTTGGTCCATGAGGCCCCAAAACACAAGCCAGGTACTATGTCAACTGGAGATGTAGCCATCTGTTTCTACACTGGAGGAAAATCTTTCTGGACTTACTGAGAGGTACTAGGTCTAGGCACTGTACCTACGGGCAGTTGAAGGGATTTTTCAGGGGTCATTTGGACTTAGCAAATTGCTTGTCTTTCACTTCAACCTTAGGAAAACTCCCTGGGAAAGATGAGAGGCCACAGTTACTCCATCCGGCTGTGTTGTTCAAAACATGAGTGATAAGACTAGGGAGGTAGACAGGATTAGCATAAAGTGTTTTACAGGTCATGGTAGAGAGTTTAGACTTTATCTTAAGGGAAATAGGGAGCAATGATTAAAGCAGGGTGGGACGGGACAGGATCTGATTTCTGAAACTAATAGCTGATAACAGCCGCCAATGATTTAGCTCCTGTTATGTGCCAGCACAAGGCTAAGTGTTTTCCACACAATATCCCACTAAACTTGATGGCAATCTTGTGACAATGTTTCTTAGTCCCATTTTATAGAAATGGTCATTTGCCCCAGTCACCTGCCAATAAAGGGCAGAACCAGAACTGAAACAAGCGAGGCCCTGTTCTCAGAGCTCTGGGGAGAAAGAGGAAGGCTCTCTGCCCACCCTTAAGAAGCCTGCTGTCTGCTGGGGGACGTGTGTGTCTGACACATTGGTCAGCGCCAGGGCAGAGTGGAGTTTACTTCTCCCTCCTATGACCACCCAGAGGCAGACAGTCCAGGACTGGAACGGTGACCCCACTCCACAGGGTTGTCCAGGCACCCAGGCCCCTTCCTCTTTGTTGGTCTGCCATCCTGATGTGTCCAAGTTGGCTCTTATCCACATTTCTGAGCAGAGGGAAGAGAAGGGTGGGAACATACTCTTTTTCCCTAGGGAACATCACTTCTACACCTTCATCTCTAGCTGCAGCTGTATCTGTATCCAGATCTACACCCACATATGAATCTATGTCCCTATCGATAGATCCACCAATCACCCAATATCCAAAGCATCACCTGTAAGGACAGAAGCTCTTGTGCAAAAGGTTAAAATGCAGTCATGGCTAAAACCAGCTCCTAGTGGCCAGGTATGGAAACAGAAAACATCATCGTCGAGATAACCCTTTCACTTCTCAGTGACATCCCGTTGGTAGTGCTCTTAACAGAAATATTGTTGCATGTAATATTTGATTTACCTGAACAAAATTAAATACTTTCAGTATGGTTATGATAAAAGGAAATCAATTTTTTTTTCAAAAATGTTTCCTTATAAAATTGGAGTGTATCATTTCTCTCCATGGGTTTTATGGGTCAGCGAATATGGGCGCTTCTTGGCAAACTGCGACAGAGATGAACAAGACAGGGCACTGCCCTTTGTGGTTCTCCAACCACTCCCGACTCCCTAAAGGAGATGGTGCCTAGACAGCCACCCAGGGAGTCTGCAAATTGCCCTTGGTCCGCACTTTGGGGGACCATCAGGAGACATCTAGGAGTCAGACAGCCTAGTGTACTGGTTCTCAAAGTGTGGTCCTCCACCTGCAGCCTCGGCACTGCCTAGAACTTGGGAGAAATGCAAATTCTTAGGCCCCACCCAGGCCTACAGAATCAGAAAATTCCAGGGTGGAGCCCTGCTGTCTGTTTTACAAGCTCTCCAGATGATTCTGATACAAGGTGAAGCTTAGAAGCACTGGCCTACGGCCCTGCACACTGGGCTGAGAGTCAGAAACTCTTGGTTCTAACCCTGGACCTGGCTCTGTGACTTTGGGGAAATTGGGTATCCTCCCCAGACCTCTGCTTTTAGGTGTAAACTGGTGGAGTTGGCCCTGAGAGCTTGAAGTGAGCCAGATGGTCCCCAAGCTCCTTCCTGGCTTAGACAGTCCATGATCCCCCAACCCAACTGCTGGGACTGGGGCCTCAGCCTTGAAGCAGGGAATGATGCCTTCTTTGGAGAGAGCTGTTCTCCCTCTAAAGCATTCTGGTGACTGAAATGTGGACGCCCTTGGGTGTCCCAGCCTAGAAGAGGTTCCTGCAGGAACCATGCAGTACCGCCCAGACACAGCCTCTCTGCAGCCTGAGAAGGATGCGGGTTTCAGTGCACTGGGACTGGATTGGTGAGGCCTCTGTGAGATTGTGTATGTTTCCATCCTTCTGTCTGGGCCCAAGCCCCCCAAATCCAACAGTCCCAGGTCCCAACAAGAGGTGGAGGCAGCACAGCCCCAAATATGTCTTGGCCCACCACATGGAGGAGACCCTTTGCCCACCCTGGCCTGGCCGGGACTCGTGGCTCCGCCACATGGGATGTCTGAGGATGGTCAGGCTGTGTCCTCCTGGGATCCGAGGATGAACTCCCTTTCTTGACCCCAAGACCATTTAGGGTCTATAGGGGCTGGGCCCAGACTCAAGGTCTCAGACCCCAAAGAATAGAAGGCAAAGCACCCTCCCAAAGGGTGCTTACCCAGTTCTGAGCCAAGGAAACCAGGCTGAGAATCACTAATGTCTGTCTTC
The DNA here is from genome assembly GCF_030020395.1 of Manis pentadactyla. NCBI lineage: Eukaryota > Metazoa > Chordata > Mammalia > Pholidota > Manidae > Manis > Manis pentadactyla. The sequence continues at coordinate 114,885,063 of NC_080029.1, read as the reverse complement.
TTCGAATCCCCACCCCATGGGATTCTATGTGAGCAGGACTGCCTGGGGAAGGGAGCCTAGTGTGTGCTAAATAAAGATCCTGAACCCTGACTCAGGGACCTGGGTTCCAATCAAGTCTTTGCAACTAGCATTCTGAAGGACTTTAAACAAGTCGATCTCCCGCCTGGGCCTCAGTTTCCTCGTCCGGCCAATAAAGTCATAATATCTACCTGACTAGGAAGCTCGAGCAGAAGGAGGAAGGTGAAAGAGCCTTGTTGAGCCTGAGGTAGCAATGCCCTGTCTTCCAATAGGGTTTGTGGTTAAAAAGCCTGGACTTGGGCTTGCATTCCAGTGTCCCGGCTCCCAGCCCGATGACCTTGGGCAAGTAAGAGAAACTCCTGAGTCTCTCTCTCCACATCTATGAACTAGGCTGACCTCCCAGGTGTGGCAGGGGCAAGAATGACAGGAAAGGGACTAGGCACACTGTAGGCACTTGATTGGTATGTGCCGTATTACATCACTGTGCAACAAACTGCCCCAAAAGTTAGCGACTTAAAACAACCCACACTTATCACCATACAGTTTCTGTGAGTCAGGAGCCTGCCTGAGCGTGGCCTAGCTGGCCCTCTGCCCCGGGGTCTCTCATAGGTTGCAATCAAGCTGTCAGCCAGGACTGCAGTCATCTGAGCTTGACCAGGGACGGATCTGCATCCAAGCACACTCACGTGCTTGCTGGCAGGGTTTGGTGCCTCGTGGGTTGCTGGGCTGCAGACCTCAGTTCCCCACTGGCCTTGCTGGCCTCACTGGCTGTTGGCCAAAGTCCTCCCTCGAGTCCTGCCCATGGGCCTCACAATTGGGCAGCTAGCAATATGGCAGCTGGCTTCACTCAGTGAGAGCACAAGGGTGCCCAAGAGGAAAGCCATGGTCTTTTTGTAACCTAATATCAAAAGTGACATTCCATCACTTTTGCTGTATCCTCTTTGTTAGAAGCAGTCACTAAGCCTACCCACCTTGGAGGAGGGGATTACACAGGGCATGGATACCAGGATGCAGGGATCACTGGGGGTTACTTTAGCAACTCCCCACCACACCTGCAAGGCCTTGTTCTGAGCACAGCCCTCTGATTGAGAGAGCGGTAAAAGGAGGGGGATCCTGGGAGAAGCCAGAGAAAGGTGTGGCCTGGTAGGGGGCTCCTGAGACACATTCCCCTGTGCCTGCCCACCCTGATTTTTATCTTCACCGCAGGGTCTGTCTAATAGTGGGGGGTTACTTGTAGCCAGCAGGAGCTGCATTCCAGCACTGGGTACTTAACATTCCTGAGGAGCTCTCAGCTAATTACTGCCTTGCCAATCCCAGGCTGGACCACCCAGCTCCCCTGAGCTCCACTGTCTTGGCCAGAGGACGGCGGTGGCTTTGTTCTTGGGTCATATAGAAAGGCCCAGAGATGGGCCAGATTTAACCGGCGTCACACAGCAATGGGTTGGAGGCAACATCAGGGCCAGAGCCCAGGTCTTTTCACCCATAGCCTGTGGGCAATGGGCAGATACAGCAGGAACTTTGGGCCTGAGCCCCCTGGGGCTGAGGTGGACTAAAGCAGACCTCAGGTGAAGAGCGACTGCTCTGAGCCTCCATTTCTGCACCTGCAAAAGGGAATTTCCATGATCCCGTGACATAACAAAGACTCTTTCCTTTACCAAACTCCAGACAAGTTCCTATGAACTCTCTTTTGAGCCACATCTTTGGGCCCTGCCTTTGACCTGCCTAGCCCAGTTTTAGCAAAAATCCTGCTCAGTCAGTTGGGTGAGAATCTCCCACCTTTATTTCCTTTCAGTATTTTCTACCCACTGATCCCCTTATTCTGCTTGTTGACTGCAAATCCCCAGCTATCCTCACTATATCCAAAGTGGAGCCCAATGTTTGTACTCATTGCAATAGTTTTAACATCTAGCATGAGAGTCCTGACTAAAGTCTTCCTTATTTACTGTTTTAACCTTTTTAACAAGTGTCAGAATAACTTTTTTCTTTAACACATGCATCCTATTATGTATGTTCCAGTCCCTTCCCCATGCAAAGGGGTCCCAGGAGGAACAGCATTTCCACTGCTCCTTGGGTGGTCCTTGGGAATGTAGGCTTGGGGCAGCCAGCCCTTTGTCCCAGCACCAGGAATGAGCAGAGGTTTTGGGCCTGAGACAGGCCAGTGGGGCCCAAATTCTCTGGATGCCCTTCTTGGCTTCTCCTCCTCTCATAGTTGGGCCTATTCAGCTCTGAGTCCTTCGGAGCAAACCCTGAAGGCTGAGGGAGCAAGATGGCATGAGGGAGGCCTCTGGCTAGGAGCCACGGGAATGCCAGGGCAGAGGCAGGGACTGAGTGGGGCCTGGGCAGCTGAGTAGGACCGAGCATGTGAAGAAGCAGGATAATTCCAGGGAAGACAAGCCTGGCAAAGCCATGGAAGCAGATAACATAAGCTGCAGGGCCCAGAGGATGGGATATCACATAAGTGGGAGATGCACCAAGGATTCTGGGAAGCTGCTGCACCCCTCTGCTGTCAGGGGCCACAGGCAGGCAGCCCAGCCTCTCTTCTGCTCCGGGGGTAAGGCTCACCTGCTTCTCCCCTCTTTCCTCAGCACCCAATTTCTGGGGTTTCTTCAACTTCCCCAAAATAGTAGACACTTTATTATAAATATAAATCACATGATTTGTTAAATATGTTCACATGCACACAGCACAAACTCAAAAACTGTCACTTCCTCCATAATTCCGTAGCCCCCTCTTCCCTTCCCCTGAGGCAAGCGTTGCCAGTACAAGTAGTTATACCTTTTTTCTTACACAAACAGTAGCTTACTGCATTCAGAGGAGTGCACCTGGCGTCTTTCACTTATTGTTATATATTGGATTATTCCAAACCAATCCACGACATCCATTTGACCCTGGCACAGCAGTCTGTTAATGAATATACCAATGTGTATTCAACTAGTCTCCAAAATGGTAACAGATTTTTACTGGCATCTGAACTTTTGTCAGTAAACATGTGTAGATACACCTTCTTTTCAAGGCATATGGAACATTGTCCAGGATGAATCAAATGTTAGGCCACAAAAAAAGTCTCAATAAATTTAAGAAGATTGAACTCATATTAAGCATCTTTTCTGACCCCAACAGTATGGCACTAGAAATCAATTACAAAAAAAAATAAAACTGGAGAAAAACCAAATACATGGAGGCTAAACAATGTGCTACTAAGCAACCAATAGGTCAATGAAGAAATCACAGAGGGAATTGAAAAGTACCAGGAAACAATGAAAAGAAAAACACAACAGTTTAAAATCTTTAGGACCCAGCAAAAGCAGTTCTAAGAATGAATCTTATACCAACACAGGCCTACCTCAAGAGACAAGAAAAATCTCAAATAATCTATAATCTTATACCTAAAGTAACTATAAAAAGAACAAACAACACCCAAAATTAGTAAAAGGAAGGAAAGATATATCATGCTCATGAATTGTAAGAATTAATATTTCTAAAATGTCCATACTACCCAAAGTAATCTACAGATTGAATGAAGTCCCTATCAAAATACCAATAGCATTTTTCACAGAGCTAGAACAAATAATCTTAAAATTTGTGTAGAACCACAGAAGACCCCAAATAACCAAAGCAATCTTGAGAAAGAGTAACAAAGCTGGAGATAAAACAGTCCCAGATTTAAAACTATACTACAAAGCTACAGTAATTGAAACAGTATGGTGCTCACCAAATATAAACAGATCAATGGATCAGAATAGATAGCCCAGAAATAAACCCCTGCTTATATAGATAATTAATTAATCTATGACAAAGGAGGCAAGAATTAACAATGGGGAAAAGACAGTCTCTTCAATAAATGGTCTTGGAAAAACTGGACAGCTATATGCAAAAGAATGAAACTAGACCACTTTTTTATACCATACACAAAAATAAACTCAAAGTAGATTGAAGATCTAAATTAAGACCTGAAGTCATAAAACGCCTCATAGAAACATAGGCAGGAAAGTCTTAAACATTGGCTTTAGCAATTTTTTTCTGGACAGGTCTTCCCAGGCTAGGGAAACAAGAGAAAAAATAAAAATGGAACTATATCAAGCTAAAATGCTTTTGCACAGCAAAGGAAACCATCAGCAAAACAAAAAGACAACCTACTGAGTGGGAGAAGATATGTGCAAATGATATATCCAGTAAGGGGTTAATATCCAGTATGTATAAAGAACTCATACAAATCAATGATCACAAAACTAATAACCCAATTAAAAAATGGGAAGAGGAACTGAATAGACATTTTTCCAAAGAAGACATACAGATGGCCAACAGACACATGACTAATCATCAGGGAAATGCAAATCAAAACCACAGTGAGATGTCACCTCATACCAGTCAGAATGGCTAGTGTCAAAAAGACAAGAAATAACAAGTATTGGTGAGGATGTGGAGAAAAGGGAATCCTCCTACACTGTTGGTGGGAATGTAAATTGGTGTAGCCACTGTGGTAAACAATGTGGAGATTCCTCAGAAAATTAAAAATGGAACTATGACCCAGTAATTCCACTTATGGGTATTTATCTAAAGAAAATGAAAATACTAATTCAGAAAGATATAGGCACCCCTATGTTTACTTCAGCATTATTTACAATAGTCAAAATATGGAAGCGACCTAAGTGTCCACGGACAGATAAACAGATAAAGAAGCTATGATACATATATACAATGAAATACTACTCAGCCATAAAAAAGAATGAGATCTTGCTACTTGCAACAACATGGATGGACCTAGAGGGTATTATGCTAAGTGAAATAAGCCAGACACAAATATCATATGATTTCACTTACATATGGAATCTAGAAAACAAAACATACAAAAGAGAAATAGACTCATAAATACAAAGAACAAACTGGTGGTTACCAGAGGGGCAGGGATGGGGAGGTGAACAAGGTGAAGGGGATAAAGAGGCACAAAATTCCTCTTATGAAATAAATATTATGGGATGAGAAGTATAGCAGAGAAACATAGTAAATAATATTGTAATAACTTTGTATGGTGACAGACAGTAACTACACTTACCATGTTGAGCAATTTCAATGTATATGATTATTGAATCAGGTATACTATGTTGTACACCTGAAGCTAATATAATACTGTATATCAGCTATACTTCAATTTTTAAAAAATGTGTAGTGTCTACTATGGCTCAGGCACTCAGTTTTGCCTAGAGATACAGGAGTGGTTGTGACCTGATATTTGTGAACTGGAGCTCCCAGGCTCATGGAGGAGACAGAAAGGCTAGGGCATTGCAGAATGGAATAACAACACCTGGTCATCCCAGGAAAGGATTCTCCTTCCTTGGGCTAGGAGAGAGGTAGGTCTCTGAGCACTTAGGGGGCTTTCTTTGAAAGGTAAGTTGGATTTTACTGACAGGAAAGGAAAGGAAAGGATGGTGTGCTGGGGCCAGGGAACTATGTGAGCAAACTGGAGGAGTGACAGCCCGTGGCACGTGTATATAATGCATGAAGATCCACAGTGCATGGATGGAGGGAGGTGGGGATGAAGCGGTTTGGAGAGTCAGTCTGGGGAGGCCTCTTATTTCAAGGAGGTGGGCGTGGTCTGATCCCTGCTACTCTACCACAGCCCTCCCCGCATACACCTCCTTTGGGAAAGGGGGCTCCGGGAAGGGATGGAAGGAAGAGGGGCCCTCTAGGAAGGAGGCGGGCAGAGGCATCTCTAGGACCGTGGAGCAGTGACTGGCGATTATTGAGATCTCCCCTCTGCTGGGCATTTATTTTAATTTAATTTGATTTTTGCTGCATTTACTTTGTCTCTGAACCAGTAGAGAGTTGTTGCAGACATCATAGCATTTTCCCCTAAGTATTTCAGCAACTATCTCTTAAGAGTGAGGGCATTGCCCACAGAATCCCTATACAGTGATGACACTCAGGAAATTTAATATTGCCATACTGTTATCTAACGTACTATCCATATGCAAACTTGCCCAGCTGTCTCAATCATGTCCTTTCGTGCTTCCCAACCCTACCCAGGCCCCAAACAGGGATCACCCTTTTCCATCTCCTTTAATCTAAAATAGTTCTCCAGATTTTTTCTTTATTTATTCCTTTCATGCCATTGGCAATTCTAAAAATCCAGGCCAGACATTTGCATTCTATTCAATTTGTCTGATTTTTCCTCATGACTAGAATCAGGTTCAATGTTTTCGTTGGGACCCTTAGGGCTGTGTGCTTCTCAGGCCCCGTTACTAGTGATTTTAAATCTACTTACTGGCTGGGGTCTGCCAGATTTCCTACTGCAGTGCACTAGGCTCTTAATGTTCACCTCGGCTTCCTCTTGCAGATAAACCGCCTGACATTCAGAGAGGACAAGTGACCTGCCCACCTTCCCTACAACAGTCCCCGCAACGTAATGCAGCTAGGATGTAACCCCATTCTGACTTATTAACCACTGCACTATGCTGCCTCTCCACAGTGCACAATAATTACAGAAAAATTCGAAAATACAGAAGAGCCAAAAGAAACCCACTAGGATTCCATTACCTGGAGATCACTTTGGTTAACCTTTTGGTGTGTATCTTTCTGGATTTTCCCCCATGTGAATACACACATATAAATGACATTTTTTACAAAAATGGGATCACCTTGTTGTCCACGCCGCTGCTTTCATTTAATGTGCTACAGCCTGAGTAGGGAAGGCGCAGGCCCATGGTTACTGCCTGTTCTCTCTGCCACTCCCCACTCAAGCCTGCCCCAGAAGTGTCAGCAACTTCACCTGTGCTTGAAGGACCCAGGGAGGAAAAGGACTGGGAAGAGTGGGCTTCTCCCAAGGGGGCCTCCCAGGTCTCTTAGCTACCGGGACCTAAGTGGTCACTGGGTGGAAGATCAAGAACACAAGTTCCAGCCCCTGCAGCCCCTATCGTCCCATAGCTCCACAGTCCCATGCACTGGGTGGCCTGGGTATCTTCCCTTCTCTCGCCAGTCACCCAGGTCAACCCTCTTTATGCACCAGCTCTTCTCAGCACTGCCCTTGGGCCCCACTCACCTTCGCTGTACCTGGGCACCTAGTTGGGACAACATGGAATAATAACCATGCTGCTGGCCCCTGGAGCCCTGTGCACCCTGGGCTTTAATGAGGATGCCTTTAATACGTCTCTCCCTCTGCTTGCTGTTGGGGTTTGGTGAGTACTTCTAACCATGTTTAGGATTCCTTCTAATCGCATGCAGATCTTTTCTTCTATTTATGGAGAGAATTACATGGCTTCCCCCCACTGTCTGTCAATGTAATGAACACTTGCTAGAATCCTCAGTATCAGCCATCCTTGCATTCCTGAAATGAACTATTGTGGTAGGAAGTATTATTCTTTTAATTCAGTGTAGTGCTGGATTTCTTCTGCTAATATTTCACTTTGAATTCTTGTATCTACAGTCACAATGAAACCAGTCCTGAGTTTTCTTTGAGCTGTACATTCTGTGGACTTTGGGCGACTATTAACAAGGATGACATAGAACTCTATTCAAGTGGAAGGATGTCCATAATCTATCTAGTGGAAAAACAAATGATGTACGTCACACAGTATGATCCCATTTCTTTTGAAAACTATACATTCATAGAATTCAAATGAATGAACTTTAAAAGCCTTTCAAAGGTCAAAAGCAGCTGGTCTCTGCCTCTGGAGAGCCCACTTGCCCGCACACAGCCATGCCTATACTATACCTGAGAGGCTTTACTGATGATCCTGGAGCTGCCAGGTCCCCCGCTATTTCCCCTATGGGGCCCTATGGCTTCCATGGCCTGGCCAGTGTTGGGACTTCTCTCTCCGTGTGACCCTACAAGGACAATCACCCACTGTTGGTGGGGATGGGAGCCAAGCTTATCCCAGGTGTCAGCTTTGTCCTGCATGGCTACTCAGCAGGCGAACCCAGCCAATGACAAATGGAAATGATAATAATTCCCACATTTTGGAGTTATCATCAGGATTTAATGAAATAAGGAAGGTGAGGCTGCTGGCTCAGTAAGTAGACAGTCACATAAAAATAGATCTCACTGTGTTTTCCTTTAAAACAGGTGGGATTATTTTAGTTGTGATAGAAACTCACCTGAACTAGGCATAGCAAGGAAAAGAAAGTGTTGGGGGTGGGGGGCTGTGGAAGTTATTGAAAGGGGGCCTGGAGTATTCCCTGCCATCCCAGAGCAGGACCCAGCTGGCCTCAGGCAAGGGTGGCGCCGGGGCTGAGAGCCCCGTGGGTGCTCAAGTGGGCCCCCTCGGCCTCCTGCCCTGCTCTTCTCCGCTGTCTCCTCGGCCTCTGCTTACAGCCCCTGCCTGGCTCCATCTGCCCTTCCCGTCAGTGGGGGAAAGCATGGCTGTCAGCAGCTTGTGTTTTGACGTGGCCTTTGGATGTGAAGACAGCCAGCTTTAGCTGAAGTCTTTTGTTCTGAGTCCAAATGCTCTGTAGAAGATACTGATTGGCTCATGTGGGTCAGGTGCTCACCACCTGGGAGAATAAATGTGGCGAATCCCACTGGAAGCCTGTGGGCTAATGGTGGGGGCAGTTTTCACAAAGGGGCAACACTAGGCAAAGAAAACAGTAGGCGTCTCTTGCATGCTCTGGGTTCTAACTCCCCAGTCAGACCCTGAACCCCCTCCCCACTTCCATCCCAGAAGCAAAGCAGGGGTGGGAGGCACTTCTGTCTTCCAGGCCGGCTTACTTCATCGGTCTGTGTAAAAACATACCCTCCCACTGCTCTAACACATACAGGGCAGACATTTGTGCTTGGGAAACCAGATCCCAGAGTCTCCAGCCTGCCTCTCTGCTGTGTCTTATGGGTGCTTTGAGGACTGTATAAAAACACTTCATTTGAACTGGGTGGGCACACACTTCCCAGCTTGGCACAGGCTGCATGCCTGGAGGTTGCTACCCTGTGAGCCACTTTCTACACTGGTTGCCCACCTAGTCCCTGTGGACATGTGGGCGGTGATCCGGCCTGGACGAGTATTCACTCTAGCACTTGGGCTTTCTAGCCATCCAGACCGCCGCAGTCCCAGTCTCCAGGGTCATGGAATACACTGGTCTGGGAGCAGGGGCTGGGCTGCAGTTAGAGTCTGCCTTCAGAGCTCTGACCAAGGGCTGGGCATACCGGAGCCAGAGGATATGAAAGGCTGGGCAGAGAAGGAAGGGATGCACCACCGGTGGCCAATGGCAGCTCCCTGGGGAGCCGAGGCTGCAGCGGGACCGTGTAGGCCAGGCAGTACTGCCTTGGTACAAGTCCTGGCCTGTGGGGATTCTGGAATGTGCCCTGTGGGAGGCCCTTCTCACAAGTGTCCACAGTAAGAGCATGTGGGCACAGCACCTGGGCACTCGCGAAGACCATTCCCATCCACCAACTGGAGCCCTCGATATGCCCTTGAGAAGCAGGCTGCCACTTCACGGAGGGAAAACTGGAGCTTTAAGGTCCCCGGCACGTCCAAGGCAGAGGTGGAGTTCCGCAGCCACACCGTGGGCCAGGGGAAACTCCTACTCTTCTGCCTCCAAGCCCAGAGTGGGGGGCTCAGAGAAGGGCCTGTACTTCCCATTGCCCACTCCACGAGCCCCTCCTCTGTGGCTCCCATTTTTCTCCAAGAGCGTTGTCTCCATGGTCCCAGCCCACCACAAATAGCGTATCTATGATGTAGGTATGTGGACTGTCATTTCTAAAGCATCCAGCCCGTTAGGCCTCAGGCCCCGGAATTAGCAAGACAGCTTTACTCAAGGGCCCCCAAGAGCCACCTCCTGGCCTTGTTTATAGCATTTCTCTGGCCGGGGGCCCCTCAGCCACCTGCCCCAGCTGTCCAGGCCTAGGTCAGAAGTCTGATGGGAGCTCTGGCCCTTCTCTCTGTGGCCCTCCACACAGCAGCTCCATCTCCTCAGTGACCACAGCTCAAGGGCATCTCAGGGTCTTCCATGGGAAGGAGACGTGTCTTAACTAGCAAGAAGCTGGTCTAAAGGCAAGTCCACAGAAGAAGCCACGTTGAAGCACTGAATGCCTCAGGGGAGAAGGAGGGAAGCCCCTCAAAGGCCCTGTGGAGACAGAACCAGCTGTGTGTTTCAAATACAGAGGTCTTTGTACCTGCTGTTCCTGTTGGTGGGAACACCTTTCCTAGCATCTGTCCTCAGTGTGGCAAACTTGGCCAGTTATAACCACCAGTGTCTGGTCCCCAAGTTCTCCTTAGTTATGGAACCCCCACTTCTTAGCTAGCTGGGCACATGACCCCCCAGAACAATGTTTCCTGGTCTTCCCTGCAGTTAGATTGGCCATGGGATGAAGCTTTGATGACTGCTTACAAGTGCAGTGCATGACTCCCAGAAGCATCCATGAAGAGACAGTGTTGCTAGAGCCGTGTCCCCACCTTGCACCAGGAGGAGCGTGGGGGATGCAGGCCATGCGTGGGCAGCAACAAGACAGGAGGAGCTGTGGTGTCTGTCACTGTGGAGTGCCATGGGGGCCCTGCGCCTCCCACCAGCAGATTTCTACTTAAGTCAGACATAACCTTCTATCTTGTTTAAGCTACTGTTATTTGGGGCTTTGCGTTTTTTGTTTTGTAGTGAGGGTGGCAGTTGCATTTACTCAGAGCCAAGCATAAACCTCACTGATAAAGCCAGAAAACTCTTGTCAATCCTCAAAACCCAATTCGATTGTTACCTCCCTCAGGAAGTCTTCCTAATTCCCAGGTAGAATAAACCACTCCCAATCTTGACTATTCTCCTGCTTTTATTTTTATTTTTTTATTCCTCTGTATTGCTACTTACCTGTTTACTTACCTATACTTCTATTTTGTGAGACTGTGAGTTTCCTCAGATCACAAACAGAAATATCCAGCTCAAAATCCCTGGAACTAGTACTAGTACAACAATAGATAATACGTATTGAAGGCTTACAATGTGTCAAACACTGTTTTTAGAGTCTGTATATATTACCTCCTTCAGTCCTTATAGGAACTCTATGAAACAGGCTCAGGCATTAACCTCATTTTACAGATGAGGATACTGAAGCACAGAGAGGTTAAGTAAGTTGTCCAAGGTCACAAAGTGGCAGATCTGGGCCTTAAATTCCAGGAGTCTGACCCTAGAGTCCAAGCTCTTAGCTTGTCATTCTTGTCATAGGAGCTCCATTAGCTTATCAGAGAAGCGCCTTTGAAACAGGGTGTGGGGGAGCCACACAACTCCCCTCATCTCCCCTGGTAAGACTAAAATGGGAAGAAAGCCCTGGCCAGTGGTCTGGGAACCACAGGACCCAGGGGTCCGGGCTCTGGAGGAGCTTAGGGGTCCCAGGGACCCTAGAGCCCAGGCACCCACCAGGGCCCCTGTTCAGTTATCCATGCTGGGTAACAAACCACCCCACCACTTAGTGGCTTGACATAATAGTGATTTACTACTTCTCGCAGTCGTGTGGGTCTGCTGGGTGGGCCCCCTGCTTATGGGTCCAGCTGGAAGCTCAGCAAAGCTGAAGCACCCATGAGGCCTCCCTCGCACGCATGCCCTGGGGCCCCTCAGGTGGCTCCTCCATTTCTCCTTACTCTCTGCTCTGCTGCGCTTCCCGTCGTGGCAGCTGGCTTCCCAAAAGAAAGAGGAAGTGTAAGTCCCCAGGCCGTTTAAGGCTAGGCCTGGAAGTGGCACAGCGTCACCTCTGCCATGTTCTCTTCATCAAGAAAGTCACAAGGCCGGTCAAGATTCAAGGAGACAGGGCCCAGCCTCCTCTCTGGGAGGAGCACTCTGCGGGTGGGCTCAGCTAGGCAGAAATGGCTGGCAACCGCCTTTGGAGAAAATTTACCATCCTACTTCACAGGATTTTAGGAAGGGGCACCCGGACAGACTGGTATAGGACCAGTAAGATTGCCCCATGGCAAACAGGCTGGGTCCCACCTGCGGGTGGGGAAGCTCACCCACCTCTCCGGGCCTCTAAGGCTCATGAGTGTCTGCTCCACAGAGCAGCGAGGGTTCAAGGCAGGGAGGGGTAGGGGAGCTCCAAGAGGGGACATGGCCGCCCCCAGGTCACATCCCCAGGATACGGTGACATGGCTTTGGAACCTGGGTAGTCTCAGGCTCCAAAGGTCATGGCCTCCCCAGCGGCAAAGCCCTGCCCTAGTGGAGCTTCAGAAATGGGTTCCTTGATTTCAGTGCTAGGAGCAGCTCTGGGGACACCCAGGTTCCAGTGACCCTTGCTGTAGGGTCATTGCCTAGGCCAGTCTGGGGCTCCATGTGGTGGGTGAGCCCCGCTGAGGAGGTCAGAATCAGAGCAGGGAGGTGGGGCTGGAGCACAAAGGGTAGACGAGCCATGTAGGACTTGGCACCTGAACACACAGGCAAGAGAAAAGAACAAAGCTCGGCCCTCCCTGTCTTAGTCCATTGAACTGCTCTAACAAAGGGCCAGAGGCTGGGTGACTTAGAAACAACAGAAAGTTACTTCTCACAGTTCTGGAGCCTGGAAGTCCAAGCTCAGGGGCTTGGGCTCTGGTGAGGGCCTTCCCCAGGGCTGTAGGCTGCCCACTTCTCATTTCATTCCCACAGAGCAGAAAGACAGCAAGAGGTTCTCCAAGCTCTTTCATGAGCAAGTAATCCCGTGCATGAGAGCTGCACCCTCATCACCTAGTCACCTCCCAAAGCTGCAGCTCCTAATACAATCGCACTGGGAGTTAGGATTTCAACATATGAATTTTGAGGGCACACGGACATCAGTCCATTGCACTCCCTATCAGCTTATCAACTTTCAGTGGCTCCCCATTGCCCTCTGGGAGACCCCAGGCTCTTGAACCTGGCATTCAGAGCTCACCACTATTGGGCCCCTTGCTGGAGCATTCTAGTCTCATTTCCTGCATTGCCCTCCACATACTGGCCATACCAGGTGACTTGCGATTCCCCAGCACACCTTGCAGTTGGACACCTGTGCATGTGTCTGCTTCCTCTTCCTGGGACACCTTCCTCCTCCTTCAAGATTCGGCTCTGTGTTACTGGTCTAGGGTCCATTCTCTGACCTCTCAGCCCAGAATCCACTGCTCCTCCCCACTTCATGCAGACCTCCCGCAAAGCCCTTCTCACCTGCAATCTATTGTCAGATCGGCTACCTACACATCTGCCTCTGCCACCGATTGCCACAATAATGCTGCATAACAACCCAAAAAGTCAGTGGCAAACATTCGTTTAGCTCACGCATTTGTGGGTTGCCGCTGACCTTGGCTGGGGCCTCTTGCACCTAGGACAGCTAGCTGACCTACGATGGCCTCGGCTGGGATGGCCGAGGTAACTTGGCTCAGGGACATGTCTGGTCATTCAGCAAGCTAGCCGGCGTGTTCCCCTGACAATGGCAGAAGAGAAAGAGCAAAAGGGCAAATGTGCCAAGCCTCTGCCTGTACCAGTCTGTTAACACTCATCTATCAAAGAAGTCATGGAGCTGAGCCCCGAGCCAAGGACGGGGCAGAACATTCCGGGTGGGAGAGCAGTGCAGAGTGACCAGGCAAGGGACGTGGCTACAGGGGGCGTGAAGAATCGTGGACCACGAATACAGTTGATCCTCCGCAACATCCATCTTCTCCACTAGCCCACGGGTTCAGTCCTCTAGGGCTGTTTATCTTCGCTGGGCTAAAAATCTGTCCCAGGGTGGTTGGAATTTGATAGGAGGAGAAAAGCTGGGGAACTTGGCCATTCCTAGCTCTGTGACCGTGAGAAAAACATTTGCCTTCTGCTCAAAGTCTCAGTTTCCTTATTTCTGCAAAAACGAAGAAGGAAGTCCCCCAGGGAGATTGGGTTCTTCCCAGTTTCCTTAACTATACCTGGGGACAGCTGTGGCACCCTCCCCACGGGGCCATGGAAAGATCAGTGAGGACCGTCTAGGACTCCATCAGGCACACAGCAAGGACCGACCTTCAGTGCTGGGTCTTGTTAGACGTTCTCCCAGGGCCCCATCTCTCTCCTCCCCAGCACTTGTTAAATGGCATGATTTTGTGTTGTTACATGCGGCTATTTGTATAAAGCCTTTGTCCTCAGGCGTGGAGAGAAAGCTCCACGGGGCTGGCACCACGCTCAGCACTGTATCCTCAAAGGGTGGCCGCCAAGTATCTGCAATGAGGGGCTGAGGGGATGAGCAGACGAATGAGAAGTAAGCAAGGTGGACGGAGGCACAGATGGGGATCCAGCTGGGGCCCTGGCAGGGCTCGAAACGGCTTCATTATCTTTGGCCAGGGTGGCCTGAATATTTCAAGTTCCATTACCAAGTCCAATGTCTTTCCCGAGGCAAATCTCAAATTCACGGGGAACCTGGCCCACCCACCCCCACACCCCGCGCCAGGGGATGCACCCTTCTAGGGGCTGATCACCGAGGGCAGTAGCCTGCTCTGCATTCCCATCCCTCGGCACCCTGAAGCCCGAGCTCTGTGCATAACCAGCCCCTCTGACCACTCCGCCTGCTCCTCGCAGCCCCTGGCCAGGGAGCTAACAGGGCTGCTGTTCCCTTCACAGAGGAAGAAGCCGAGGTTGCTAAGTGACCGAGCAAGTCCGTTTTACGCCCCACAGAAATAGCCAAGTAACCAGCCCAGAGCACCCCAGGCGAGTGGGCACTGAGCAGAACAAAGCTTGGGGTTCCAGTGCGCCCCCTTCACTGGAGCTTTCACCCCTGGAGAGAGAGAACCTCAGGCTGGAAGGTCTCAGCCCCAGCCCCTGCCCGTAAGGACAGGCCCGGAGTCAGCAGCCGTCGGAGTGCCCGCCCCCGCCGTCACCCAAACCCAGAGCTGCCACGGGTAAGAAGCCAGGGGATCGGCTGCCTCGGGGGGTGTCTTGGTTATTTTTGCCGACCGCAGTGCTGATGGGCAGCTGTGATGGTCTTGGATTATTTAGGAATGGGAAATGAGGATTTAATCAAGGTCATCTGAGAGTCACACCGACTCGCCTCTGCTGAGCCTCGGCTAGGCCCTGTCGGTCACCGCTTACAGCCCCCAGGTGGGGCTCATCGTTCCCACCGGGCAAATGGGAATCTGAGGGTGGAGATACTCAGTTATTGACCCAAAGTTACCCCACTGGACAGTGATAGAAGCTGGAGTATCTTAGCTAGCAGTGACACTGAGACCATTTCCCACTCATTTGTGCGGACTTGGTTGCTTGTCTGCCCCTGGGAGAGTCGAGGAAGGGGGTCATTCTCTTTCAATGGAATTTTTCTTCTTCAGTGATTCAAACATAAAGCTTTCAAAATATGTGATCACATGGGGGGGGGGGGTAGTTACACTGGCTCCTTGGTGGATGTCCGGCGCTCACATTCGGGGCTGAAGCCTCCTCTCTAAAGGCCTTTGTTCCTGTCCACTGGTGTCAGGGAGCCCAGCACCTCCGAGGACTCCTGCCTTCCGGCTGAGCACACGGGACCCCGGGGGCTCTCAAGAGAGAGCCTAAGCCGTCCGAAGCGGGGAGGAGAAAGTGTTCTCCACAGAGCCAGTGGCCTCCAACTTGAGTCTCATTTTCTGAGGCCAGCGCCTCTCCCATCCCAGGGAGATCGTGTGTGCTCGCGTCATGGAGCTGTGGTTTCCACTCTGGGCTCTGCCGCCAAACTCCACGGAGTTTCAAATATTCCCAGGGCCTCTGAGGAGGAAGGCTGCTGAGCCCGTCCAGGGAACGGGCTGCATCTGGTCCGTGTTAACCAGTAGCTGCCACTGCCTCGAACCCTGTCGGGGAGCAGGGCTGGATGGCGGTGCCCTGAGGGAGGACCTCGAAGGAGAGGGCTCAGCTCCCCGCTAGCCTTCCTCCGGCGCTCCCAGCCCTTCCCTTAGGGCCACAAAGCTGAGACAGTCCTTTTGACATTTACACCAAACGTCCCATTTCTTAGGGCAGAAGCTGAAGTCTGAGGCGGCACAGGCAGTTTCGGGGCAGGACCCTGAGGCGTCAGGG
Organism: Manis pentadactyla; assembly: GCF_030020395.1. NCBI lineage: Eukaryota > Metazoa > Chordata > Mammalia > Pholidota > Manidae > Manis > Manis pentadactyla. The sequence goes on along the minus strand of NC_080029.1, from coordinate 114,869,151 downwards.
CTTCACGCCGCTCAAGAGTTCTTCCCGCTGCACTGTGCCCAGTGCTTAGAACCTGGCGAGTCCGAGGCAGGGCCGCCTCCCAGGATGGGGGCACTGCCCAGCAGCTTCCTCGTCTGCCCCTCACAATGCCTCAAAATGGCACAGACAGGCAGCTGCTGGTGGCCAGCCAGGAGGAAGCAGAAACGGGTTCATGTGACTTCAGCACGAGGTGGGAAAGACCCCAATTTGCAAGAAGGGATCCACAGAAGGTATGAGGTTCCCAAGCCAAAAACACAGCAAGGGTTTCTCAAAACACATGTTTTTTGACCTGCAAAAGCTCCCCTTTACCCCAGGCCCATCTTCACAGACAGGGCTCAGCCCATTCTGCCTGGGCTCCTGGCCCAAGCCGGTCCTCCCTCTCACGGGGCCCCTGTGTCACCCCAGGGGCTCCTCACAACAGCCCCGCTTCATAGAGGAGGGAACTGGGGCTGCCCTCTCTGAGCCTGTGCTGGGTTGGGGGGAGTCTGGCTACTCACTCCAATTGCTTCTCCCCACTTCTGAGCCGGGACCAGGGCCGGTGGAGCCCCTGCCGCCTGGGTGTGCTGCTGGCTCTGCTTCCTGGTGCCCCCAGACCTTTGTCCTGGGGCCCCGCCCAGGGTCCAGCTGGGAGGGAGGCAGAGAGCAGAGTGCTTATGACCTGGTTTTGTTTGTGTGCCTGTTCCTTGGCCCCCGAGAAGCCTTCAGAACAGTTTTATATAAATAAGAAAGAAAGGGGGTGTATTTTTGGAGCTGTTTTCTACCACCTCCTCATCCACACCCAACATCCTAATGATTTAACCTCTTGTACATACAAAAAATGTTAAGTAGTGCTAGAAAAATTTAAACAATACTCATTATTTGTCCTCACTTTCTGGCAAAAAGAAAGAGAGTGAGAAGGAAGGAAAAAAAAGGAGAGAAAGAAAAAGGAAGAAAAGACATAAGGACGGAAGGAAGGAAAAAAACAAATGAAAATTTTCCAAACTCATGAGAGCCCAGATTAGAGAATAAGGGGCTCCAGAAATCTTGACGTTGCACAGTCAGACTGCCTCTGGGGGGTATACAGAATGATGTGGGCTCCCTGCTCCACCATCTGCAAGAAGGTGAAGTCCTCTTGGCACGTGGCCCAGCCTAATTTAATTCTCTAAACCTTGGGTTATAGACGTTTCCATTTTTCGCCATTATGCTTCTGAAACAAAATTTAAAATACTGAGAAAATTGGAAAAGTAAATAGTCAATATTCCTTCTATCATATTGCAATCAAACACACACACACACACATGTGCAAATACACACAACCATATGTATGCAATTCAGAACATTTCTTTTTTCACTGTGCAAAAGACCGACAGACCTGTATTTAAATCCCGGCTCTGGGCAAGTCGCTTCAGCCCTCTGCACCTCAGTTTCCCCACCTACAAAATTCAGTAGCTGGTGAAACCACGGGGAGCATAGGAGACAGGGAGTGGGGAGCATCTGCCCGAGGTGAGGGCAGCACTCATTGCTGATTGCTGTTACTTTTGCTGATGTCCTGGGTGCTGCTTCCTCAGGCCCCACTCCTGAGGATCCAGAGGGCTTCCATACGCTCATTCATCGCAGAACCACTTAGAGGGTGTGTGCTCCAGGCTGGGGGCCCTGTACCGGGTGATAGGAGCATGGAAACACATGTGACAGGTCTGCCTTCAGTCCAGAGTTCAGTCCAGGAAAGGAGGGGAGATATGTAATCTGACTTGGGTCTTGATAGATGAGAACTTGGGTGATGATAGACGGTGGCCACTCAGACAGGTGCTGTGTGTGGGACGCTGCATAGAAAGTGATGGCACAGCTGGTCCAGGAGAGAAGAGAGCGTGTGTGTGAAACCGACACCTGGGAGGGCACTTCAGGCAGTGGAAACAGCAAATGCAAAGGCTCGGAGGCCCCAGAGAACATGGACCATCATGGGATTAGCAAGTCATCAACTCTGGCTAGAAGAGCCGATGTTGACATGAAACAGGGCCACTGGGGTCTGAGCCTGGAATGACGTGCGGAGAGGTCTGTGGTTCATCCTTACATCAGAAAGAATGATTTCAGCTGCAAGGAGCAGAAAACCCTGATGTGACAACTTAGCTCATAAGAGATGTAAGATCTCATGTGTCAAGAAGGCCATATTGTAGTTAATTCAGCACTTCAACCACATCTTTGAGGACTCATTAATTCCTGCCTCTGCTCTGCCCTCTTCAGTATGACCAACTATTCTCGGATTTGTTCCCTCATGGACCTAAGGTAGCTGCCATAGTTCCAACATCACATGCAGACACCACAATGTCCAGAGATGGAAGAGGGACCATTGTATGTTCCATGGGCTTCTCTCTCAATCAAGGATCTCCTTCCAAAATTTCCCTTTCTTCCACTTCTCACAGGCCAGGAGGCATCCCCTGCCTATCCCGCAACCAATCTCTCACAAGTGGACCATCATGAGTGGCTGAGACCCGTGAAGAGCCTCCCCTGGGGCTGGCCTCTCCTGAAGCTCCAGTGTGGAGTAAGGGGGATAGAGGGACGGTGTGGCTGCTCTGCCAGGGAGACAAGCAGGGGCGGGTGTGGGAGAGGCAACGAGGAGTGTCTGCTAAAACCCTGAAAGCCCTGGGGGGTCATTACTTAACCTCTCTGTGCCTGAGTTTCCTCAACTATAAAATGCAAATAATAGTTTCCCCGTAGGGTTACTTTGAGGATTAAATCACATATTCCCTATAAAGCCCTTACAGTAGCGCCTGACACATATTAACAGCCAATAAATACCAGTCATCGTCATCATTACTAAGTTACCCTTCTCCCTAATCAAAACTCTGGTTCTCCATGTTCAATTAGGCCCCGGGATGAAAATAAATCTAGCAGTGTGACAGTTGAGAGGTCTCTTCTTCCCTCTCTGGGCCTCAACTTCCTTATCTCCAAAGCAAAATGATTGGGTCAAATGACCTCTGTACCTTACCTGTTCAGCTGTGGACACCTTTGGGGTCCATGACCCACACCAGACTGTTCACCAGTCCTGGGACGCACCATGCTTTGGCCACCCCCAAGCCTTGCTCAGCCTGCATTCTCAGCTTCGGATGGACTCCCATGTTTAGAGGCCTACCTCAAATGCCCCAGGTCAGGAACCCTTCCCACCCTGTGCCCTGAATTCAGCTGAGCTAAGCTTGCCATTGAACTCCATCTGCCAGAAGCTGGTGGTGCCTGTTACAAGGGTGGGTAAGTGTGATGCCTCTCCTGGCTGTGAGCCCTGGAGGGGAGCCTGTGTTTGAGCTCTGAGTCTCCCAGGACCAACCAAGGGTGGGGCACAGCAAGAGCTCAGTGTTGTGTTCCTTCTTTCCTACTAACACCATGAGTGAGTAGGGTTAAGGGCCGGGTCTCAGAGAGATGAAGTGACTGGTCCCAAATCACACAGCAGGTGAGTGATAGAGCCAGGATTGTATCCCTGGGGTGTCGGGCTTCAATAACTTGGTCTCTTGGGCAATAGAGCCAAATGCCCATGCCCAGATGTTGCCCAAATGCTGCCCATAAGGTAGGTTATATGGCCCAGGATCTTGAACGTTCCATGGGAACTTGAGAAGAATGTGGATTCTGCTGCTGTTGGATGACATGTTCCATAAATTAGATCCAGTTGATTGACGGCGCTGTTTAGTTCAACTGTGTCCTTACTGATTTCCTGTCTGCTGGATCTGTCCATGACTGGGAGAAGGGTGTTGAAGTCTCCAAATGTAATAGTGGTTTTCTCTTTCTCTTTGCCATCTGATCTGTGTTTGGCCTCATGTGCTTTGAAGTGCTCTGGTTAGATGCATATACTTCAAGATTGTTTTATCTTTTTGGAGAATTCATCCCTTTACCATTGTGTAATGCTTCGTTTGTCCCTGATCATTTTCCTTGTTTTGAAGTCTGAAATTCGTGTAGGTACTCCAGCCTTTTCTGATTAGTGTTAGTGTGGTATAACTTTCTCCATCCCTTTACTTTTAATCTGTGTCTTTATTTTTAAAGTGGGCTCTTGTAGACAAGAGGTAGTTGAGTCTTGTTTATCTCTCTGATAGTATCTGTTTTTTAATTGGTGTATTTACACCATTCATATTGAAGGTGATTATAATATAGCTGGATTAATATCTATCATGTTTGTACCTGTTTGCTATTTGTTGCCCATGTTTCTTTTTTCAATCTTCTCCTCTTTTCTACCTTATCTGATTTTACATGACTCTATTCTCTCCCCTCTCTTAGCATATCAATTGGATGTCTTTAAAAACTTTTCTAGTTGTCACCTATCCCTCAATGTACATTTTCAATGCATCTAAGTCCACTTTCAATAACACTTTATCCCTTCCTGGTGCCTCAAAGCAGAGTGTTTATCCCCGTTCCCTCCTTCTCACCCTTTATAACACTGCTGGTATTCACTTCACTTATCCATATGCTATGATCACCCAATATTTCTTTTGCTATTATTTTTGCTACTTTTACTTTGAACAGTTACCTATTAGATCAGTTACGAATAAGGTTTTATCTTCATTATTCCTTCCCTGATACTCTTCCTTTCTTTATGTAGATCTGAGTTTCTGACTGATAGAATTTTCTTGCTCTCCAAAGAACTTCTCTGAACATTTCTTAGAAGGCAGGCCTACTGGGAACCCATTCCCTCCGTTGCTGGAATGGCATATCCCCAGTACACACATTACCCCTTCTGTAATTGTCCTAGTTCCCGTATGCTCTGTTCCTATGTGTTTGATTTTTTCCATTCCTTTTTGTCTTTGCATTTCAGCTTGGGAAGTTCCTGGCGACACATCTTCATGATCACTGGCTTTTTCTCGGTCATGCCCAGTCTACTAACGAGCCCATCAGAAACATGCCTCCTTTTTGTTCCAGTGGCTTTGATTTCTCACTTTTCCTTTTGATTTTTTTCTCAGAGTTTCCATCTCTCTGCTTACACTACCCATGTGTCCTTGCATATCATTACTTTTTCCACTGGAATATTAATCAGTTATTTTAAATCCCCTATTTAATCCCAAAAATCTCTGTGATATCTGAGTCTGGCTCTAATGCTTGCTTCATCTCTGCAGGCTGCTTTTCCTTGCCTTTTAACTTTTTGTTGAAAGCCAGACACGATACAGTGGATTGTAGGAACTGAGGTAATTAGGCTCTTACCGTGAGGTATTATGTTAATTTTGCTGCAGCTGTAGGTGCCAGAGGCTTCAGGTTCCTAGAATTTCCTTGTTAGGTTTTTCTTCCCCTGTTGTCTGTGGGTTTCCCTAAGAGTTCCTTCTTAAAAAGAGTCTGTGTCTTGCAGGTGTAACCCACTGTTTTTACCCTTGAAGACCTGCTGCATGGGTGGTAAGGTATTGGAGAAGTGAAGCATTCCACACCCCTATCATTAAATTTAGAATTTTTAGTTGACCTGAGTCCTGGGCTGTGACCTTCAGAAGCATATAGTGGCCCTTTTTCCCTCCCCTTAAGTGGACAGGAGGCTCAAGAAGGCTGGCTTGTCTAATTGCCCTTGTTCCAGGTCAGACAAGGCTCTGAAAAAGTAGTTTCTCCTGAAGGGTAGGTCTTTCTTATGGAAAAAACTCTGGGCATATTTCAAAATGTTTATTTTTCCTGCCCCAAACAGAAGGGGGTTTTCTCTCATCTTCACCATGTAAACTCGGTAGGGTTCCTGGGGATAAAACCCAAAAAAATATGGGGAGCTAAAGGCTAAAGCCCCAAAAGTTTTTTAACTTTCAAGCTAGTCCACAGTCTCCCCAGCAGTTCATTAAAATTACCATTAATAATAATAATAATAAAAATAATGAATAAATAAATTAAAACGGTGGGAGGAAACTTGTGGAGGTGATGGATATCTTTATGGCGCAGATTGTGGTGATGGTTTAATGGATATATATTTATGTGCAAACTCATCAAGTGTTATGCATTGAATATGTACAGCTTTTTGTATGTCAGTGACACCTCAGAAAAGTAGTTTAAAAAATTACCATTTAAGTGCTCCTAACAGGGGCTCAGGTGGCTTCTGCTTCAGGGAAGCTGACCTTGGCTGTGATTCTCTGTATTCACCTGTCTCTCCAGATTTTAGGCATTTTGCCCTGTGACCTTAATTCTCTGATGGATCTAAAAGTTGCTGATTTTCAGTTTGTTCAGCTTTTTCTTACGGTGAGGATGGGAGAGAGAACTTCCAAGGTCCTTATGCATCGGAGCCAGAATTAGAAGTACCCCCTTGTTGGGGTTTTAACACATCTGCCAAAGGCCTGCATTCCAGTCATGGAACAGAAGGACAGGCAGACTTGGGGAGCAAAGCCGGAAGAGCAGACCTGCCCTGCTCCCTGCAAGAAGAGGCACCATCCAGGGGAAACTGACACCCTAGGAAAGAGCCAGAACCAGGTCCCAAGGACCCAGTAGCTTCTCCACTCCTCCGCCAGCTCTGGCCTTCTGGCCTTCCCACCTCCTCAGGGTTAGACTATAGTGGAGGCAGAAGCAGAGGTCAGGTGAAGTGGGTGTGGGGTTGAGGTCAGGCTGGCCACCAAGCACTGTGATCTTGGGCTGGTCACTGCACTTCCGGGGCCTGGACCCTCATCTGTAAGCTCAGAAAATAGCTACTTTTCTAGTACAATTATGGAGAAGAGGGAAATCAGTGCCTGGCACTGAAGCTGGCATATCACAGGCATTACACAAACACCCTTCCCTCTCCCCAAGGCAGCCCCTGCTACCTCCAGAATCCAGTCTGGTAGCCCTTCCTTGGTGCTGACTGCTCACAGGTCAGCACTGTCTTTCCTCCATCCCACTTAAGCCCAAGGGGCACCCAGTGGAGGGAAAATCGGAAAGCAAGGAGCTCGTGTTAACGGAGGGATGTGCCAAGCACTCTTCTAAGTACTTTCTGTGTATTTGATAGTTTAATCTGCACCAAAAAAAAGTGTATGAACTAGGAAATACTGTTACAGAAAAGGAACACTGAGGCACTGAGAAGTTTACAATAAGAATAACAGTCTGTAAGTGGCATTGCCTGAGTTTGAACCCAGCGCCCACATTCCAGGAAGAGAGAGGAAAGGAGGTGAAGATTGTGACCTTGGGAGAGGGGACTCGGTGGTGGGGAATTCCTCCCACTAGATGAGTTTGGCTGTGGGTTTTAAGGACTGAAGGCTCTCTCCAGCACCTCTGGGCTCCAGGGTTTACTGAGGGGAAACCCAAGCCCCAAGGTACCTGGGCTGAGGCTAGTGCGGATCCCAGATTCCTATTATCCTGTCTGCTCTGCAACAGGTACGGTCTGAGGATGTGCCCACCTGCCCCACCCCATGTTTCTGGAGCTTTTTCAATTTGAATTGCACACAAACCCCTAGGATCTTATTAAAATGCAGATTCTGATTCTGTAGGCCTGGGGCAGGCCCAAGATTTCACATTCCTAACAAGCTGCTGGGTAGTGTTGGTGCTGCTGGTCCAGGGACCACATTTGGAGAAAGATTCTGCAGGAGCCTGCATCTCTCAGGCCCACAGCTTCTTTCCGTCTCTTGTTTCTCCCACGCCACCCGTCTTGTTTCCTCTGGATTCTCCAGGTCTGGAGTGAGAGTTCTCCCCATAATCAGTGCTTAGAAGGCAGGGCAGCCTCTGAAGGGCATTTAAGAAAAGCTACGTAGGGAAACGTGGGCCACAATAACCAGTTAACCAGCACAGGCCACGTCTGTACATTGGATCCAGTGTCTCCCATAACCTCTGAGATCCCAGAACGCTGCTCTGGCCAAAAAGCAACACTTATATCATCTGTAAAATGGAGAAAAGATCACAGAACCTGACCTCACAGGGTTGATGTGGGGATCAGCAGTGGGTGTAAAGCAGTTAGCAGGGCATCTGGCACACAGGAAGCACTACATAAGCATTACCTCTTAGTTTTTTTGAATGAATAACCAGCAGATGTGGGTTTGAAACTGACGTACAGATCATTCAGTGCAGTGGTCCTCAAACCTGAGCGTGCATCAGAATCATCCGGAGGGCTTGTTACAATGCAGATCTCTGGACTCCACCCCCGGAGTTTCTGATTTAATTTTGGTCAAAGTTTTCTGATTTAGGCCTGGGGCGGGGCCTGAGAATCTGCATTCCTGACCAGTTCCCAGGTGATGCTGATGGGCATGTACAGGGTCCAGTTGGAGGACCTCTGATCTAGGGGCGCTCCTGCCCCTGCCCTGTGAGGAGGGGCCCGCAGGCCGGAGCTAGCAGGGCTGGGCCAGGCCGCAATGCGAGGTAGGAGCCTTCCCAGCCGCCTGGGCTTCAAGGACGCTAGAGAGGGGCTCATCTGAGGCCCGGACCCCCTCCGCAGGCCTCTCCCTCGGGTCTGCTCCCTCTTCCTGGCCCTCAGAAGGCCCCTCCACCCAGCTTTGTTTGCATTCCCGGGGCCTGCGTCAGCCTGGGCAGCGGGCATGTCTACACGGGCAGGCCTGGCGTAGTCCTCACGGCCGGCCCTGAGCTCCAGGCCTCCTGGCTGGGGCCGTAGTGGCCACGCAGGGCTCACTCCGCAGACCCTGTGACTCACGCTTCCTCCCGGATTCCGGGAAACGCTTCCCTCCTGCTGGGCTGCTCTTTCTTGTTTAATGAGAAGTTCTCTGCAGACTTCAGGCAAGCTCCGAATGGGGAGGCAGGGGGAGAAGGTGAACTTACCCATTCCCAAGAGGGCCCCCAAGAATGCCCACATCACACACGCACACACTCACTCGCACGCAGGCACTCCCACCTTCCCCAGCCTGAGCCCGCAACCCACCATGGAACTTTGGTCCAGGAGGGCCAGCCCCAGAAATGCTTGCTTTTATTAAAAAGGAATGGCCTCACAAAGGCACGACTGTAGGAAAGGTTGTAATTTGCCCAAATAAAACTTAATTTGATCCATGAAATAGCTGTGGTTTATTGTGTAATAGATGTGCTATGTGTTTCAATTTAATAGAAGCCAATATAATAGGGGGCCAGCTGGGGCCTCCAGAGGCCGGCCCTTTCCCAGCACGCACAGTAGGGCCACACTGCCTGCTCTGACGATGGGACCCTCCACCAGGCCAGGATGGAGAAGGGCTGGCCGCAGACTCCTGGCCCCGCCCACGGGGGCCCGTGGGAGACAGCCTGGGGAGAGTACGAGTGCTTGGAGGGAAAAAACAAGAAATGAAAACCACTCTTTTTCCAAAGCAAGGCTCCTGAGTGTGTGAGTCTGAGGAGGGGGCTGTGGGGGCTGAGTCACCTTCCCATCCCCTGCTGGAGTGGGAGGGCCCTTGTCGGGGGGCTGTGGGAGAAAGAAGGATGGGTCTGTCACCTAGAATGTGTTGGGGGTCGGGGATCCCTCTGAAGAAGCATTTAGGGTTAGCCCCTGGGGCAATGGGCCTCTCTCTGTCCCCAGAGCCTCTGCATGCAGGCTGTCCCCAGGCTCGGCACGAAGGTGCTACAGGCTGGGGATGAGAGCCAGGGACAGGGGGCTCTCTCGAGCAGGCAATGTCCCCAGAGAAGGTCCAATCAGCACCCCCTAACTCCAGCCCACCTGGCAGTCCAGGCTGCGGCCCAGAGAGGGTAGGTGGGCCGTACAAGGTCAAGCAACCAGGGAGCAGCTCCGCTGGCTCTCACTCCATAAGCCTTTGGACCACGCCTGTGCTGGGACAAGGACATGGACAGGGACAGGCAGCGACGGGTGCCAGGTGGAGCCTACAGACCCCCAGGAGTGTTGACCAGCTGACAGAGGCACCCATAGGAAGGGAAAGTGGAGTGGGGAGAGGGACCTCACATGAGGCAGGTGTCAGCTGCAAGCTTGGTGATGCTCTAGGCATGTCCCGTGCAGTATCTCACTTCATCCTCATGACAGCCCTGTATGCTAGGCATTAATGGTACCATTTTTCAGATGAGGAAATTGAGGCTGGGGTGGTGGCTTGTCCAAAGTCACAGTTATCCCCTGGGCCCCCTGCTACCACCTGTGAGTAGAGACAACTAGCAGCCCCACCTGTTTCTAGGTCCTTCTAGTTCTGGGGCTCTGATCCTGGGTCCCAGTTGCTTGATTTCTTCTCCCCATTAACGCTTCCCTAAAAAGGCCTTTATTTGGCTCTGTGTGATCTTGGACAAACCTCTGAGCTTCAGTTTTCTTATTTATGAAATGAGAATAACTATACATACCCTACAAAGGCTGTTCTGGGGATTAAATTGGATTCCATGTAAAAAGCACTGAGGCCAGGGCTTGGCATTCAGTAGGTACTCATTCAATCCAACTATTTCAAACAACTCCTACTTGAGAATACCATTTGCAGGAAAATTTTAGACATTAGTTTGGGAGGGAGAACCACTGATTTGAATTCCATCTCTGCCATTTACTTGCCCAGTATCTGCATAGGTTATGTCACCTCTCTGAGTCTCAATTTTGTTACTTGTACAATAGACATAATATTACCTACATCACGAGGATGATGGGATAATTAAGTGAGATGATAGAAGGCACACAATAGGTGCTCAATAAATGACAGCTATTTCATTATTGTCATTATTATTATTACTACTCTCTTTCTAAACTCTTTCCTGTGGCCTAACCTCCAATGTGTCTGATCAACATGTCTAGTGAAGTACCGCCCCATAATCTTGCTCATGCTGTGCCCCAGTCCTGCAAGGATTTCTTAGTCCCTCTGTGAACTGGGGCCTCTGCACTGAGGCTCAGAACCTCTGTATTTCCAGAACCCCAGAGACAAATCAGGCATGAATCCAATGACAGAAAGAATGGAAAGAAGTTATTCTGGAAGGATCTTCAGGACATGGTCTTCTGCTCTTCCAAAGAAATGTCACCTCTTCACCAAACCCATTGTTGGGCAGAGAAGGGTGGGTCCGTGGGGAGCAGAGGGGTAGGACCCTTATTAGTCAGGGTGGGGTCTTCCAGGGACAAGCAGGCAGGAGGTCTCCTCTGCAAGCCAAATGAGAGGGGAGCTGCACCCTCTCACCTCTCGAGGACTCTGAGCGAGTTCCTCTCCTCCCCTCTTGCCCTGCGGACTTCCACCGCTGCTGACTGAAGCGCAGCAAGGCCAGGAAGCCCATTTAGAAAGCCGTCTGGGGGCCTAGTCATCCAAAGTGCAGCTTATATGAGATTGGAGCCCTCAGGGACTGTGACTCATCCAAGGTCACAAGCAGATGCATGTGTTTATGTGCACATTTTTTCCATATTATGTTTTGTTGAGTTCCCTTAATCTCAGTACCTCTCGGGGTGCCACAGGGGTCAAGGGAGGCAGCCAACTGTGGAAGTGCCCTGTTACATGATGCAAATGTGAGGATATATTTATTGTCATTTAATACAGTTAAACTTCAATTAGGCAGAACAGAGGCAGTTATAAACGTTTAATTGAGATTTAGTGCCAGATCTTTCTTGGTTTGTTTATTGTGGAGAATCTGTCTTTATAAATATAACTTATAATAAAGTTTAATGTAATATACTAGAAATAATACAAGCTCATTGTAGAAAATTTGAAAAATGTGGGAATTTGAAAAAAAAGCAAAAATCATCCCAATCCCACAACCCAGAAATATTTGCTGGTTATATATTATATACATACATGTATTTATATATTATAATATCAACATGTATGTATATATTCAGCACTTTCTTTGTGCCTGGGACTGAATTAGGGCTTACTACATAATGTGTATTTCTATGTAAATGAAGTCATATTATGTATATGTAGATTTACCTACTTTTTTCCCATTTGGCATTGTACCATGTTAACTCTTCCAAATAATCAAAAATATTCTAAAACATGATATTTATGATATTTTACTTTATAAAAACAACACATGCTTATGGTAAAGTACATAGTCCAGAAAATTAGAAAGTAGAAAGAAAAAAACTCCAGTTGCATCTTATCTCCCCTCCCATTCTGTGAGGTGCAAATTGCGCTTAACAATTAAACATAACTTTTAAAGGCTGTGCAGTATATCACATAGATGTAGCATCATTTCTTTAATTCCCTATTTTGGACGTTTAGACTATTTTAGGATTTTTGCTGTTATAAAAAAGTGACTATTTCTCAGGAAAGATCCCCAGAGGCAGAATTACTGGAACAAAGGGCAAAAAACATTTTTAAGACTTTTGATCCATATTGAGAAACTGACTTCCTGAAGCCACCCCCATTTATAGTCCTGTTCATCACAGAAGAGCATTCATCTTGCTCATCTCACTTTATCTCAGCCCCAGTGAGCGCTACTTAAAAAAAAAACAATAGTTTGGCCAAAGTGATAAGTGGAAAATAACATCTCATTATTTTAACTGAATCTTTTGTTTTCTAACAAGGTTAAACATCTTCTTGGTCACTTAGTTTTAAACATAAACAAACTTAGTCACTTACATTTTTCCCTTTTGTTAATATTCTTTTCATGACCACTGCCCACTTTTTTCTATTGAGGTTTTTAGATGTTTTTCTTTTTGATTTTCAAGTGCTTTTTATATATTTGTTTTTATTTTAATTCTATTGATGGTATGTTTGGATACACAGAAGTTTCTAATTTAAGTATACAAATATATATATATAATTTTTCCTTTATAAGTTCTTCCATTACTGCTGTGCTTAGAGAGGCCCTTCCCATCCAGAGATCAAAATCATGAACACTTTATTCTAGTTATTTTATGGTTTGATTGTTTTCACATTTTGCAGCCTCATCCATCTGGAATTTATTCGGTTCTGTAGAATGAGGTGGAGATGTACCTCTTCTCTTCCCTCCTCTGCCCTGTGTCATCCCCTCGGTTTCCCCAGCACCACTTATTAAGTAAACTTTCCTTTCTAGGGGACTTTGTGAAGTGCAGCAGCCCCAGGCACTGCGCCATCACCACCTGAAGACCCCCACAGTCCTCCAACAATACCTTCGTCTTATAGTCACCATGCACCAGGGCCCTTTGCTTCCCGCTAGGGACACAGAACGCAGCCCAACACAGCCACCACCCTCAGTTAGCAACCAAGCCAGAGAGAAATAGGCCAGTCAATAGACAATGGGCATTCACAGTAAAATGTGCCAGAGGCTTGAACAAGGAGGGACATCTAGGTGCTGTGTGAGGCTCGGCAGGCAGGGTTTGCCTGGCGGGGTGAGGGGATAGCCATTAGGGATGGGTCCCAGAGGAAAGGACAGAGCACCCAGAAGTGAACATATTAAAGAATACAAAGATATGCAGAGGCACGCAAAGGTAACCCAAATGGGTCTGGGCGGCTAGGGCCTGGGTGGGAGGAGACAGTTCTCACTATAGGCCATTTTGTATCACGTGCATGTATCTCCTAAGAAACATACTATATATTCATGGATGAGACTGCAAAATGTGAACACAATTACATTATATATATAAATATATATTTAAATGAATAAAAAGGAGTTTGACAATTAAGCAATGGAATGGGTAAAGGACATCTAGGGAGAGGAGACAGCATAAGCAAAGGCCTGGAGTCACAAATCAGTTCAGCCTGTTTAGGAAAAACTTGGTTCAGCCTAGGGAGGGTGAGGGGCTGCAGACCAAGAAGGGTCTTATGTGTCCTGTAAGGGGACTGCACTTCAATGGGCAGCTAATGGAAGGCTTCATGCAGGGGAAGGACTTAGCCAGGGATCCCTCTGAAGATCCTTTTGGCTTCAGCAGAGCGTGGGGAGCAAAAGGGGCTCCTGGGGGCCTGTGGAGGGGCCACTGTGAGGCGGCTGTGGTAACATCACAGAAAGGGTTTGTCGTTCCCAGAGCCATGGTGGCCTGGGGCTGCCCCTTCCAGCCCAGGAGCCCCTCCTAAAGGAAGTTCAGCCTATGGGCAGCTAGCCTCTAGTCACTTGTTGATCCCTCCCACAGGAGAGGATCCTAGCCCACTCTGCCCAGACCCTAGCCTCGGAATGCTTGGCTTCTCTGGGGGTGAAAGCCAAGGGGATTAAAAACCAGGGAGCACAAGGGCAGGCAGACTTGGAAGCAGGAGCCATCTCAGCCCAGACCCTGGCCCTGTCCCTTACCTCCCACGAGATCTTCAGCGTGAAGGGTCCAGCGTGAGTGTTCCGCTAGCTAATGCACATGAGGGAGGGGCTCAGGCTCTGTGAAGTGCAATCCCATGGCTCTCAAGACAGTGAATGCTTTACAGGGAAGTCTGGAAAAAGCACTGCTTAACCCAGAGGAATGTCCAGGGTTTCAGGAGCAGGAAGCCAGGAAGCTTCACAGCTGACAACAGTTCAGAAGGGAACCCTGGCCCCGGCTGTGGCCGACTGGCCCTTTCCACTCTGTGGTCTTGCGTTCCCAGGCCCTCTGTCAAGCCCTTCATCCTCTCCTCCTGGGCCACATGTCAGACCACGTCGGTGTTCACATCAGTACTCTAGTTTTCCAAAGGCCTTGCCTGCTCCTGAGTTCACTGGTTCGTTGCAACCACTCTTGAAACAGGTCTTAGACCCATTCCCAGATGAAGAAACTGAGACCTGCCCCACCATATGAGGAGCAGTATTGGAGAGCCCCCTGGCTGCCCCATGCTCCCCCTGCCTTCTAAGCCTCCCAACCACAGTGTCCAGAGCCAGGGCACAAACCGAGAGGCATGAAATTATATGGGTCAAGGTCTGAGAGGCACGTGAAAGAACCCAGCTCCTTGGAGGAGGGAAAGGTGGAATTCAGAGAGCCCCGGAACAAGGCTCAGGCCGACCCTGTTACAGCCCAGCACCACCACGGGGCTGTGTGACCTGAGGTAATTGTTCTCCTTCGCTTTTGCTTCTCCTGTAAAGCAGGCATCACCCCACAGATGCTGAGGCCTTGCTGTGAGTGTGAAACAAGCAAACAGATGGTTTGTTATTCAGTGCTGTTGTTTGTTCTTAGACTGCCTCCCAAAACTAGTCAGTCCAACTTGTTCTGCTTGCTGACACCACCAGTCAGGTGGCGTTCGTCCGTCCCACAGGGTGCCTGAGCAACGGCAGTGGGCCTACAGCGGATAACCAGGTGTTTTGCATGGACGGTGCAAGAGTCGGGGCTCTCTCGTGCTGTTTCTCATAACTTCTTGGTCTGGGGGGACAGTTAAGAGAAATGGCCATCGAATCACAGGCGGAGCTGCCTGGAGGGGGATGGCTCACCCAGCAATCAGTATATTAAGCACTTGCACCCATGTGGAAGGGCCACCCGGCGTACTGCCCACTGCGAGGAAGGCCCTGGTGTCTGTCTAAGGCTGTTCCTTCCCAAGGGCTGGGGTGTCGCTCCGCCTCCTTTACCACAAATGCTGTGTGTTCTGCTTCTGTGCCTATGACCTCACCTTTTCCCCAGTCATCTCCTCCTCATACCCAGGCCTTTCTCCCAGAAAGCCCAGGTACAAGAGTGACAGGGCATTGTTACACATTTTTATACATATTTATAGATTTTATAAAACCTAACCAGAATTCAGCTTGAATCCCCTTTCAGCCAGACTGCCAGGCGTAGATTGCATGACCTAGGCTAGTTCCTTGGGGGAAAGTAAGAAGGTGCACCCCAGGAATGGCCAGAGTAGAATTTCAAATTTCAAAACAGGTCCATATAACCGCGCCCTCCCCCTCCCCACCCCACCTTTTCATCCTGGTCATCCCCCGGGAGGTGGCCCAGAGTACACGGTCCCTTTCTGGGGTAGGCACAATGACCAAACTACCTTGCTCAGATGTACGGACCAAGAGGAGATAAGGGAGGTAGAGGTGGGGCTTTGACTCAGCGAGACTGTCCTTGCGGATGGCAGGGAACAGGGAAGGTCACTGAACACCTCGACTGTCACACAGTGGAGTGCCTTCTGTGATAAAAGGCACACCAATATCAGGCTATAATGGTTTCAGAAAGCTGAAAACATGACACAAGTTGGTTTCAAGGGCTGGAAGTGTGGCCAATCAGACTGAAACAGCAATACCTAACCTGAAAATACGTCAGCGGGGGAGGCACCACCCATAGCCACCAGACAGGGTCAAGGGTCCGAGGCAGTGAATCCACCGTAAGCAGGTAGGAACCATGCCCACTGCAAGGCAGCCAGGTCACCTCTTGGCAGGAGTCACGGGCCTGGTGTCCAGCGTAGAAACAGGGAGTCCTTCACTTGTACGGGTCTCTGAGGGTAGGAGCGTGGCCGCATCTGGTAGGATGGTGCATCCAGGCAGCACCTGGTGCAGCCCGGGCAGGGCACGCATGCAGTCAGTCTCATCAGAGAACACACCCTCCCCATGGACATCTACAGGAGTGACCCACACACAGTTCGATCAGCAGCCTCAGTGTGTCCCCACAGTTTGTGACCCTAGAGAGGCGTGTCTTTAATCTGTCAGCCTGTAGTTTTCCAAGTGGCAGATGAAACAGCCAGGTTATTACTCTACCCAAGAGACAGTGAAAATACAACAAGCTTCATCAAATGGAGTGTTGGCTGGAGCAGTGAGAACAGTCCTGAGTTCTGCCCACTGAGCAGGGTGGCTGCACCCATTTTCAGTTCTGCAGAGCCAGCACTGAGGTGGAATAGCTGCAGCTGCCCAGGGGACACCATTGGGACAAACCCAACCTGGAGCAGCAGGAGCCCTAATACTAGTCAATTTTTCCCCTATGGCTTTCCCTGGGAGTTTGTCTGCCACAGGGAAACTTCCCTTATTGGTCAAAATTCCCTTAGAGCAGCCAAGACCCACTTACAGCCTTTTATTGTCATCTTGGGATGGATCTAAAGTTGGCATGATAGACAAGAGCCATCATCCTTCCTCAGGGAGATGTGCCCCACCCTCTCATCTCCACGTGAAGCAGCCCAAGGTCTAAGGCCTCTCTGGCTGCTGCCCTTAGCAGTTGTGGGCCTTACTCCTTTCTCTCTCAGTGTCACGCCATCTCCACAACTGCTACCTCAGAGGCAGTAGCTCCTCTGCTCACCCAGGACAATCCTACTGGTCACTGTTTTGAGAGGGAGGGAGTAAAACTGGCCCCTAGATTGATGAGGAAGTCCCACCACCCAAAGGAGAGTCAGCCACAACGAGGGCACCATTTTGGCAGTCATCTTTGAACCTACTTCCCAGTACACACCCTACAGGCACCACTTCCCAATGCCTCCTCATTAAAAGATAGCCATTAAATATATGGCCCTTTATTGCCCACTTGGCCATACAATTTTCTCAACATGTTTACTACTGATTTCCATGGACTTCCCTCAAAATCCCATTAATTGGCTTGTGAGGCATTCATGTTTCCCCTTCTAGAAAGCCATGTCTCTATCAGCATCCCATCCTCACCACTGTCAAAACTGTGAAGGAGCTGAGATTTTACCCTCTTTGCAAATAAAAAGTTAGCTTGCTCTGTTTCCTGGATGCTGGCAGAAGATACAAGACTCCTTGGTCAGAGACAGCAGACTTCTATTATTCATGGCACAGCTAGCAGCATGAGTGTCATATTTGCATTTGTTTCTTGAGGTGCAAAGAGAAGCAGATGACACCTGCACACTCCATAGGGTGCTTTATAGGAGAGAAGCCTTGAGCTTAGGGAACCCAAATCTTTTATAATGGGTAGTAAACATCCCTGCCCTCTGCATGTCTCTATCTCCATCTTCTAAGGCTATTAGTTATCATATATCCTTGAAGAGATAGTCTAGAATAAAGATCAGTGCCTTTGCTTGCAAGATTTGCAGTGAAAACCACGGAGAATTATCTCCCAACACTACATTGTTTCTCAGTTGGTCCCTACATGATAGAGGATATCATTCCCATTTCATTTAATTTATTTATTTTAATTAAACTATAGTTGACATACAATATTAGCTTCAGGTGAACAGCATAATGATTCAACAATTATATACATTATAAAATGCTCACTACCATAAGTGTAGTTACCATCTGTCACCAAAGTTATTATAATATTATTGATTATATTCCCTATGCTGAATTTCTCATCCCAGTGGCTTATTTATTTTATAAGGGAAAATTTGTACCTCTTTATCCCTTTCACCTATTTTGCCCATCTCCCCATCCCCTGCCTCCCAGTAACTGCCATTTGTTCTTTGTATTTATGAGTCTCCATTACTGTTTTGTTTGTTTTGTTTTTTAGATTCTATATGTAAGTGAAATCATATGGTACTTGTCTCTGTCTGGCTTATTTCACTTAGCATAATACCCTCTAGGTCCATCCATGTTGCTGCAAGTAGCAAGATCTCATTCATTTTCATGGCTGAGTAGTATTTCATTGTATATATATATGTATCATACCTTCTTTATCTGTTCATCTGTCCATGGACAGATTATCTGTCTTTCTGAATTAGTATTTTCATTTTCTTTGGGTAATATCCAGAAGTGGAAATACTGGGTCATAGTTCTATTTTCAATTTTCTGAGGAATCTCGATATTGTTTTCCACAGTGGCCACACCAATTTACATTCCCACCAACAGCGTAGGAGGGTCCCCTTTCCTCCACATCCTCACCAACACTTGTTACTTCTTGTCCTTTTGACACTAGCCATTCTGACTGGTATGAGCTGACATCTTACTGTGGTTTTGATTTGCATTTCCCTGATCTGTTGGCCATCTTTATGTCTTCTTTGGAAAATTGTCTATTCAGTTCCTCTGCCCATTTTCTTTTTTCTTTTTTTAATTAAGGTATCACTGATATACCATCCTATGAAGGTTTCACATGAACAACATCATGGTTTCAACATTCACCCATATTATCAACTCCCCACCCACCCACGCCATTGCAGTCACTGTCTATCCTCTGCCCATTTTCTAATAAGCTTATTAGTTTTGTGTCATTGAGATGTACGAGTTCTTTATATATATTGGATATTAACCCCTTACTGGATATATCATTTGCAAATATCTTCTCCCATTCAGCAGGTTATCTTTTTGTTTTGCTAATGGTTTCCTTTGCTGTGCAGAAGAATTTTAGTTTGATGTAGTCCCACTTGTTTATTTTTGCTTTTGTTTCCCTAATCTGGGAAGACATGTCCAGAAAAAACTGCTGAAGCCAATGTCTAAGACTTTCCTGCTTATGTTTTATTTTAGGAGTTTTATGATTGCAGGTCATATAGTTAGGTCTTTGATCCATTTTGAGTTCATTTTTGTGTATAGTATAAGAAAGTGATCTAGTTTCATTCTTTTGCATATAACTGTCCTATTTCTCCAAGACCATTTATTGAAGAGACTTCCTTTTCCCATTGTCAATTTTTGCCTCCTTTGTCATATATTAATTATCTATGTAAGCATGGGTTTATTTCTGGGCCATCTTTTCTGCTCCATTGATCTATTTGTCCATATTTGTTGCAGTACCATACTGTTTCAGTTAATGTAGCTTTGTACTATAGTTTGATCTGGAAACATAATATTTCCAGCTTTTTTCTTCTTTCTCAAGATTGCTTTGGTTATTTGGGGTCTTCTGTGGTTCTATACAAATTTTAGGATTATTTGTTCTAGTTCTGTGAAAAATGCCATTGGTATTTTGATAGGGATCGCATTCAATCTAGAGACTGCTTTCGTAGCATGGACATTTTAGCAATATTAATTCTTCCAATCCATGAGCACAGTATATATGTTTCCATTCTTTTGTGTCATCTTCAATTTCTCTCAACAATATCTTAGTTCAGAATATAGGTCTTTCACTTCCTAGGTTGAATTTATCCCTAGGTATTTTATTCTTCTTGAGGCAATTGTAAATGGGACTGTTTTCTTAATTTCTTTCTGCTAGTTCATTATTAGTATACAGAAACACAACAGATAACTCATCCCCATTTTACATAAAAGAAAAACAAGACCCAGAGGAAACACATGAAATGCCCAAGTTCAAAGTGATCAGAAAATGGTAGAGCCCTTCAAACCACTGCCCACGGGCTTTCACTTCTCTTGAAAGCTGGCCTCTCCATTCTTAGCAGCAGCAGCTTGGGCATAAGGCTTGATGGAGAAGATGGTGAATCACTCTGTTCAAAGATGGAGGTCAGTTCCCCAATATGTCCTCTCTCCCCAGCCATGTCAAATTCAAGAACAGACTCACCTCAAAGGCCTTTGGCATCTCCTGGTCACTTGGGAGCCAACCCCCACCACCTAGAAGCTGTCACAGAAGATGTCTCATGACATCGCGTTGCTTGGACTAGGGCCAGGCCGTCCAGAGCCCACCCCGAGCAGAGCACCCCTGGGAACCTCCAGCCTCAGATCAAACAGAATGGGATCCCAAATATGTGGACTGACAGTTCCTCAACTTCAAATCCCGTGTGGCTTACGCTGGTTCTTCTTCCCTGCAAGTCATGGCAGGAACACCCATAAGCAAGGCCCGGGCAAGTGGCCCCAGCGGTCAGACCTCAGCCCCCTGGAGCCAGCCAAGGGCTGTCACCAAGGCGGCCCTGGTGCCACTCGGCTTTCTGGGGATCTGATGTGGTTTTAGATGTTCATTGACATTATATTTTGGGCAGCACAAAGCAAAGGATTCTTAGAGAGTCAAAATAGTTGTCGTCAGAGACAGAAGTGGCAATATCCTTGCCCCATGGGTAGAGGAGGAAAGGAAAGAAGGAACGGGGGTGGGCATGGGGTCGCCATTTCTGAAGGGTTTGCTTCCAATACATGTACTTAGAAAACACCAAAATGCTGCCCATGTTTGACAATTTAAGGAACTCAGCCAACACTGAATAGTCTATGGAAGAGAGTTTTTTCTCTCCTCCACAAAAACTCATGAATAGATGTGTTTCTGTTAAAATGTTAAGGAAAGTGCATTTTGGACCTCATGCATGTATGCAGTATTGTTCGTGTGTGTTTTTTTCTAGACATTCCTAAAGCTGCATTTTGTTCATTGCTCAATGATGAGGAGTAGAAAGCGAAACTACTAAAAAATAAACATTTCCAATTATTTTGCTGGTTCAAACAAAACCCATGCACATATACACACTCAAAGCTAGTAACAAACATAATATTTTAAAAATTCAACAAATGCTAAATGTTCCTCACTATTTAGAATAGGAGCCAGGCCCTATTCTAACAGCTTCACAAATGTCAACACAGCATTCAATCTTCCTAACCACCCTATGAGTGGTATGGACTGGGCACATTCTTCGGCCCATTCTAACAAATGAAGAAACTGAGGATCAGAGAGACCTGAAGTAACTTGCCCAAGGTCACTTAGCTAGAGGCAGAGCTGGGCCTGGAGCCCCAGGAGTTGCCCCCAAAGCCTGTGTGCTCAGCAGCCTTGGAAAGTCAAGTTCAGAAATGCTGCCACCAGCAGGGTCGGGGGTGGGAACACAAGCTCTGGAAGCAGAGAGATCTGGGTGGAAATCCTAGTTCTGATACTTACTAGCTGTGTGACCTTAAGCAAGTTGCTTACCTTCCCTAGCCTCATCTATAAGAAGGCTAAGATTAAGTGAGATGATACAAAATGCCTAGTATATAATAAGTCCCTCAGTAAATGATAACTGTTACTATTATTGTAAATCAAAGTAAGAATTATGTTACTAGTCACCTTCCTGGCTCTTCCCAGCAGGTCTCATATAGAAAAATCTTCCCCAGCCGCTTCTCTTGGGATATAAGATATTTGAGTCAACAGGGGGGACTGTCTAGAGCAGCTGGGCTCCCCCAGAATGTACCTCGAGACATCCGGTTTAGACTTTATATTTTCAAGGGGAAACTGAGACCCAGATATGAAGGAGACTCTCCCAGCATGTCTTAGCCAGGTCTTCCATGGTGCCTCAGGGAGTCCAAGGACCGTCACATCACATCACATCACATCACATCAAAAACCATCTGTCTCTGCTCAACCCATGGGCTCCCGGTCTCATGCTCAGAAATTCTAGGCATTTTATGTAACCCTACTAGCCACCCTGTGACCTGCTTTGAAAGCAGTCAGTGAGCTCTGTGAGGCTGCCCCAGCCTACAACCCTGGTGATGATCAGCCTTGACTAGACACCCACTTCCCAGCACCCTCCACCAATCCCCAGTGGGGCCAAGGTGACACCCAGCTTCCTCTGAGTTATCCAGGCTGCTGGAAGTTAGCTAAGGCTTCAAAGTCCCAGGGGGAAAATTGGTCTTTTATTAAAAACATAGGGAACTCTCATCTCAGGGATGCAAGGATGGTACAACATCCGAAAATCCATTAACAGCATCCACCACATCAACAAAAAGGACAAAAACCACATGATCATCTCCATAGATGCTGAAAAAGCATTCGACAAAATTCAACATCCATTCATGATAAAAACTCTCAACAAAATGGGAATAGAGGGCAAGTACCTCAACATAATAAAGGCCATATATGACAAATCCACAGCTAACATCATACTGAACAATGAGAGGCTGAAAGCTTTTCCTCTGAGATCAGGAACAAGACAGGGATGCCCACTCTCCCCACTGTTATTCAACATAGTACTGGAGGTCCTAGCCACAGCAATCAGACAACACAAAGAAACGCAAGGCATCCAGATTGGTAAAGAAGAAGTCAAACTGTCACTATTTGCAGATGACATGATATTGTACATAAAAAACCCTAAAGACTCCACTCCAAAACTACTAGAACCAATATCTGAATTCAGCAAAGCTGCAGGATACAAAATTAATACACAGAAATCTGTTGCTTTCCTATACACTAACGATGAACTAGCAGAAAGAGAAATCAGGAAAACAATTCCATTCACAATTGCATCAAAAAGAATAAAAGACCTAGAAATAAACCTAACCAAGGAAGTGAAAGACCTCTACTACAAAGCCACAGTAATCAAGACAATTTGGTACTGGCACAAGAACAGAGCCACAGACCAGTGGAAAGAATAGAGACTCCAGACATTAACCCAAACATATATGGCTAATTAATATATGATAAAGGAGCCATGGACATACAATGGGGAAATGACAGTCTCTTCAAAAGCTGGTGTTGGCAAAACTGGACAGCTACATGTAAGAGAATGAAACTGGATCACTGTCTAACCCCATACACAAAAGTAAATTTGAAATTGATCAAAGACCTGAATGTAAGTCATGAAACCATAAAACTCTTAGAAAAAAACATAGGCCAAAATCTCTTGGACATAAACATGAGCGAATTCTTCATGAACATATCTCCCCGGGCAAGGGAAACAAAAGCAAAAACGAACAAGTGGGACTATATCAAGCTGAAAAGCTTCTGTACAGCAAAGGACACCACCAATAAAACAAAAAGGCATCTTACAGTATGGGAGAATATATTCATAAATGAGAGATCCAATAAAGGGTTGACATCCAAAATATATAAAGAGCTCATGCACCTCAACAAACAAAAGCAAATAATCTAATTAAAAAATGGGCAGAGAAGCTGAACAGACAGTTCTCCAAAGAAGAAATTCAGATGGCCAACAGGCACATGAAAAGATGCTCCACATCGCTAGTCATCAGAGAAATGCAAATTAAAACCACAATGAGATATCACCTCACACCAGTAAGGATGGCCACCATCCAAAAGACAAACAACAAATGTTGGCAAGGTTGTGGAGAAAGGGGAACCCTCCTACACTGCTGGTGGGAATGGAAATTAGTTCAACCATTATGGAAAGCAGTATGGAGGTTCCTCAAAAAACTAAAAATAGGAATACCATTTGACCCAGGAATTCCACTCCTAGGAATTTACCCTAAGAATGCAGGAGGCCAGTTTCAAAAAGACATATGCACCCCTATGTTTATCGCAGCACTATTTACAATAGCCAAGAAATGGAAGCAACCTAAGTGTCCATCGGTAGATGAATGGATAAAGAAGAGGTGGTACATATACACAATGGAATATTATTCAGCCATAAGAAGAAAACAAATCCTACCATTTGCAACAACATGGATGGAGCTGGAGGACATTATGCTCAGTGAAATAAGCCAGGGGGAGAAAGACAAGTACCAAATGATTTCACTCATCTGTGGAGTATAAGAACAAAGAAAAACTGAAGGAACAAAACAGCAGCAGAATCACAGAACCCAAGAATGGACTAACAGTTACCAAAGGGAAAGGGACTGGGGAGGATGGGTGGGAAGGGAGGGAAAAGGGGAAAAAAAGGGGCATTACTATTAGCAGACATAATATAGTGGCGGGGCACGGGGAGGGCTGTATAACACAGAGAAGACAAGTAGTGATTCTACAGCATCTTACTACGCAGATGGACAGTGACTGCAATGGGGTATGTGGGGGGGACTTGGTGAAGGGGGGAGCCTAGTAAACATAATGTTCCTCATGTAATTGTAGACTAATGATACCAAAATAAATAAATAAATAAGTAAGTAAATAAAACACATAGGGAACTCAACAAGGAGACTACACTCAATGCCACAAACTGTACACTTAAAAATGTTAAAATGACAAATTTTACAACAACATTTTAAAAAAGCATAGGGAAGGTGAAAAGTTTCTAGAGATGGGTGGTGGTGATGGTTGTACAACAATGCAAATGTGCTTAATGCGACTGAACTGTCCACTTAAAAATGGTTAAATTAGTCAATTTTATGCTATATACATTTTGCTACGATTAAAAACAAACAAAACCAAAACACGATCTGCACCTCCGCCCTTGTTGCCGCTCACGCAGTTTGCTCAGGCTAATGCCGGCTTCACGGAGCCTTTGCCGCATTGCTGAGAGGCCAGCTCTGGAAGGAGCTCCAAGTCATAAGTTTGGCTCCTATTGACTGCTGCCTTGCTGTGCAACCCTGGTTAGTGCCCTGCCCTCTCTGAGCCTCAGTTTGGTGATAATGATGAAACTAGATGCACTCTAGGGCCCTTTCCAGTTTGGACGTACCCAGGGTCTGTGTTCTGAATCATGGAAGGGACACTCCCCAACCCCCAAACCAGGCCATCCCTGAGCATGTAGAATAAGGCTGCAGGACCTAAGCCCCCAGAACCTGGGGCTTGAAGGCTGGAGGGGGTGAAGGTTCTTAGGAGCCCATAAGGAGAAAGCAGCTGGAGTTGTCATGGAGGCACACAGTACTAATAAACACCCACCCCAGATGCCCACTTGGTTCTTTAGAGTTTATAAAACACTCCCACATCCATTACATCCATGGCTTTTTCATTCTACAGACATCCAGGGAGCGCAGCCCCTGCGCCCAGCACAGGGCTGTCCCTGAGCTCTCTGGCTTCTGGGTGTCTCCCTGGGAGGACAGCAGGGCAGCAGTGTGGTCAGAGCTTAGATCGGGCAGGCTGGGGTATGGTCAGGAAGAGGGGACAGTTTGGGCACAGTCCTGGGGGAGAGAGAGATATCTGGAGTGTGGTGTTTGAAGGTGGTTGGCCAGACAGATTCACTCAGGGCCTGACAGGCCACTCTGAGAGGTGGTTCTTTATTTTAGGGCACAGGGAGTCACTGAGAGGTCACTGTCCTACAGAGGAGGCACCCCATCAGATCTGGGTGCAGACCATTACTCTGAATGGAGAGTGGATTGGAGGTGGCAGGAGAGGGGCAGGAGGCCCAGTTAAGAGGCCATAGAGGCTGTCCGGGGGTAGGTCCTGTTGTTCCCAACTACAGATGTGCCAGTGGACCACTGGCTCCACTTTCCAGCTGAGGAAACAGGTTCACACAGGTCGGGTGATTGCCTGAAGTCAAGAGTGAGCTAAGGGATCTGGATTTCAGGCCTCATATATGCTGAGTCCCCAACCAGAACTTTTCTCACCAACCTGAGCTGCCTACCAGGCCCCACAATAATCCTAGTGCTCCCTTGCTGAGAGGTTAACAGCCTGTACAAAGGCCTAACCCTTCTCCATAAGCCTCCCCCACTCCTCCAGGCCTGAGCCTGGATTGGCAGGGGTGCCTGGGGTGGGGGGCAGTGAGCCCCACTCACCTGGCTTCCCAGGGCCAGCTGGGCCAGGCCCCCATCACGCTCTCCAGAGAATGGGCCTTGTTTAGAAAGCGTCTCCTTTGGAGCCTGAGTCACTGGATCCCTGGGTGGTCTAGGGGAAGCCCCAGTTACCGTGAGCACCATGACTGGGGAGGGGGAGGACAGCAGGCCCTGCCACCACCTGTGACCTCAGCAACCCAGCCTATTGTCTGGGACTTGATTTCTCCATTTGTAAACTGAGGGGCTGGAACTGGAATCTCAGGCCCCCATGAGGAAAGGAAGAGCCATAGAGCCTTCCCTAACACTCGAAGCTACTACATGAGCTCAGGGAGGTCCTCAGCCTCAGGGAAGGACAGGCCTGGGAGGAAGATAGCTTTCAGATTGACGCCCCTGGGTTCCCTGAAAACAGTCCTCAGGCTCCAAGACCATCCTTGAGGAACAGGCCCGTCCCAGTGGAACCAATCACAACCAGCGCTCAGGATGCCCAGCAGGCATCTGAGACAGAAGGCCTGCTCCTTCCCCCAGTAAGTGTGGGCACATGGCAGCATTCATGTGACCAGTTTCCCCATCTGAGAAAGGGGAATAACTGGGAATATGCAACCACCACAGAGGTTCTCAGGAAGACTGGACGTGTGAAAGATGCTCACAGAAAAGGCTCACAAATGGAGAGTTAATGTTCTTAGTTAATTGACTCCAGCCCTTCCTTCCACAGAACCACTCAGTTCTGCTCAGTGCTTGAGAGGAGGACCGAGGCCTGGACAGAGCAGGACAGCAGAGGAAGCTGGGCCTTAGGGAGCATCAGACCTGATGGAGGAGAGTTGGGCTGGCAGGGGGACCATGAGAAAGTTTTCCTTAAAGGACAATGTGGCCTGTCAGGCTTAACTCCGGACAGAATCAATGACTCCGTCTACACAGGTACCCTCTGAGGATCTGGGAGATGGGCAAAGGGTGTCACTGCTTGGTCTGCACAGAGCAGACCCTGTGCCAGGAGGCAGGAGACCTGCATCATGGCCGAGTACCCATGATGACAGGCTTGCCGAAGTGCTCTGGCCTGTTTCCTCACCTATAAAATGGTAGTGTCTGTCCCCATCACACTTGCTCCCTAATGACGGGGGATTATGATCACCGCCTCCACACCCAGGTGGTATGGTGTGACTGCTGCTTCCTCTCAAGAGATGGCATTGGTGGGCACTATGCTCTGGGAGCTGGGATGGCCTCAAGGCTCACCCGCCCCATCCCGCCTGCAGCCTGGCCTTCCTTCTGGGGGCCCCTACATGGAGCTTCTTGGAGCCCAGCTGTGATCCCCTCCCTGGTCCACTCAGAAACTAGCTCACCTGCTGCACCCTAAGGGTCACCTCAGCTCACCTGGACATCTGAGGCTCCCTTTCCAGCCCTGGCCCTGCCTTCAGAACAGGTGATATGCTCAGATGGTGGACCAGGTGCTGTGTGCTCAGTCCTCCCAATGCACACCTACTACTGTGGTGGGAACAATTTTATCCCATCTTACAGTTGGTACCATTGAGGCACATTGTGAAGTCTCTGACGTCACTGTAAGTCAGATCCACTGTAAGGATCTGAATTCAGGCAACCTGGCTCCAGAGCACAAGGGCCTAAGAGTCCCTTCTCCTGGCCCCTGGGTGCTCCATGCAACAGGGGCCCCCTGGTTTCTGCTGCTCCCATGGCACGGCTCCTTTGCTCCTGTCCCCTCTGCTGTCCCCAGCCCACCAGTGTGCCACTCATCTGTCCTAGGAGGCCTCCTGATTCATCTCCTCGGTCCCATGGGATGGGATCCTCACTCCATCTTGAACTCCAATAATTGCCTGAGCTCAAGGAGCCTCCCACGCTGACCCCATTATCAGGAATACACCAGCGAGGCAGGGAAGGGCCTCAGCGTGGGGTGCCCTGGTGGGACCAGCAGTCAGCAGCAGCCAACCCAGGGGTACCAGTGCACCTTGGTACGGGGACAGGATTAGCAGCAGTGGGGAAAGAGTCCATTGGCAAAGTGATGGTTTATTTCTTAGAGGACGTGATGGCCATGATCCCCACCTCCTGGCATTCACATTCTTGTGTAAACCCTCCCACATCATAGCAAGAATGGCTCGTGTGATTAACAGAATATGGCAGAAGTGATGGTATGTCACTTGCAGGATGTTATAAAAGATAGCAGTTCCACTCTTGGTCTCTCTTTCAATTCAGTTGCGCTGGGGGAAGCCACCGCCTGAGCAGCCCAGCGGAGAGTCCTGCGTGGTGAGGAACCGAGCTTTCCAGCCAACAGCCATGTGAGCGAGCTTGGAAATGGGTCCTCCGGGCCCAGACAAGCCTTGAACGACTGCAGCCTCAGGAGACCGAACCAGGAGCGCCCAGCTACACTGCTCCTATCCCTGAATGCAAAAACTGTGGGAGATAACAAATGCGAGCTGTTTCAGGCGGCTAACTTTTCGGGTAATTTATTATGCAGCAATAGATAACACCCAGGACTGCTCAGAACATTTAGTACGCTAATGTGAATCTCTAAGAAAGATGATACACAGTGTAACATTCCCCTTAGTTATGGGGTCAAGGAGACCTTCTTTTTGGACTTTCTCAAAAGAGAAAAAATGATTGAATATTGGCTCTGGTCCCATAATTAGATGTAACTTCTAACCTTGATCTGTCTGATGAGCTAGTTATTTACCCTTGAGAATCTCAACTTTCCCTTTTTATGGAAGAGAAAGAAAAACCACCTACCTGGGCATAAATCATGAACACAGTCCCAGAAGAGCAGGTTCTGAGCTGTTTGGAAGGAGGGGTGTGATGGCGGAGAAGGCGGCTTCTTCTCCTTGTTCTAAGAGGAAATTCACCTTGGGGCTCAGGTGGGTTCCACAAGGTGGTAGGTGGGCCCAAGGCCCCCCCATCTCACTCTTCCTCAGGCCATTTCCCCAAAGTGTGATTTTTTTCAGTTTGTGCACAGCTCAGAAACGGGAGGCATGACGTGAGCCTCCATCATCAGACGTAAAGAGCTTGCTCAGGACAGAGGGACGGAACTCTCTCTCCTTCCCGCTGCGTCCTGTGGACACACCACAGCCACAGGCAGGAGGGAGCAACAGAACCTTCCGTAGCCTTAGGGTAAACCTGTGTGCTCCCTCCCTCGTCAACTTACTCCCTCTGCTCTTTTTCCAGGGAAAAGATCGATATCAAATTTCAGGATGCATGGTCGGTCAGAAACCCACTGAAGAAGCCCTCTGCATGTTCCTCTTTATGAAAAAGAAGACGGTTTAAAAAAAAAAAAAAACTATAATGCAAATACTTTTATTATCAATGAGTGACTGGTATTAGCTTTTTGTCTGGGCATTAATATTTCAAACACCATACACCAAACCCAGGCTTTTTCACCTAGCTCTGCTGTATCTTTTTCTTTAAAACAAAACAAAAAAAACATAAAGAAGAAGAGGAAGGAGGAGAAGAAAGAAAATATACCTGTATTGAAAGAATTATAAGCCAAAGTGCGTCTTTCTTGGTTTGTCCATATACACACATTGCACCATACATAAATAATTACATTGTAAAAATGACTCCATAATTACAAGTATAATATATATTTCCATATAATATATAAAACTTTATATTAAATCTAGGTAGCTGATATTTGGGGGTTCCGTCCATGGGGACCGTGTCTCGGGGCGCCGCCCCCCCCCCTGCCCCCCGCCGTGGGGCAGGGGGCAGGGGCCTTGGCCTCCGCGGCTGCCGCTATCTGTGGCTGTTGAGGAGAATCTCAAGCCAGCAGGGACAGGAGGTGATGAACTGCCGGGAGTAGCAGGGCCCCCAGCCCTTGGCGAAGCTGATGCGGACGCTGTTGGGGTCGCAGGGGCCGTCGGCGGTGCCGGGCTCGGGCCCGTGCGGGAGCAGGCCGGAGCGCTCGAAGTCGAACGCCTTGACGGAGTAGCCGGGCGGCACCTTGCGCACCACGAGGGCGCGGCCGCCGGGCGCGTCCAGCGTGGGGGAGTTGACGAAGATGGGGTGCTCGCCGCGGTTGTACGCCCACACGCCGTCGGGCTCCTTGCTGAGCAGGATGCCAAAGCCGATCTTGCTGCGCGTTCGCCGCACCGACTCGCTGCGCTGCTCCAGGTTGAGCTGGCCCAGGCAGAAGCCGCTGCCCTGAGGTAGGTCATAGAAGATGCTGACGGCCTGGTCGTACACCGCGTAGAGGCGGCCCACACGTGTCCGGTGCTCCCAGTACGCCACGCTGCACCAGTGGCTCGGCTTCGTGGCATCCGGAGACATGCTGGCGTCTGCAGGGCAAGCACAGGGCACAGGGGGGTTACTGGCCGGAGGAGGAGGTGGACAGCAGAGGACAGCAGAGGCGGCCCTGCTGCCTGGATGGTCGTTGGGGCTTCTAGCATTCAGCAGACATGCACATGTCCTGCATGCCAGGCTGTCCTCAAGAAATGTCCCACACAGCAGGCTGTCCCCCCACCCACATACACATAAAAGAGAAAACCAAGGTTATGAACCTGCAGAGAAGTCAAGGCACCTATTATGTGCTAGGTGCCACCGGTACACAAACATGAGCCACACCCAGCTACTGCCCTTAGAACTTTACAAGCTAGCGGGAGACACTCACACCCCCAAAGGAGGGACTAGAGGGCTCCAGGCGCTATGTGCGGCACTTCTGACTCCACGTGTGACTTCCCCGGGTCCTCCAGCCACGCTGTGAGGAGGCCACTTTCTCCTCATTTTAGAGATAAGGATCCAAGACTTGGCAGACACCAGCAGCCTGCCCAAGGCCACACAGCCAGTGAGTGGCACAGCCAGGATTTGAACCTGGTCGGTCTAAACCTAGTAAGCTGTTAGGGAGCAATCACCACTCAGAGGCCACTCAGGCATGGCCAGTCCTGGGGCCGGGTGGGGGAGCTGCACCCAGATTCCTTCCAGCAGGAATCAGGGCTGCCTGACTGCTGCCAGACTCTGCCTTGAGAGCGATGCCGAGTCTCCCAGTAACTCCCAGCCCTGGCTCCTCAGGGGGCTTTCTTGGTGGGAAGTGCAGGTTTTCACGAGAACTGCAGCCACCTCTGTGAGACAGACGCTGAGGGCCTCTAAGTGCTAAAGACAACCACTTGCAGGGGTGTGCTGCTTCTCTCTGGGCCTCAGTTTCCCCCCAGACGGCAAAGGGATGGCCTGAATGATGACTGGAATTCCTTCTCACTCCAGCTTGAGACGCCCCTGTGTGTCTGATGAATCTAACGATTTTCTGAGAGCTGACCTAAGTTCACACATAAGCTGGGGCGTGTCTGAAAGGGTAGTCCCATCCTCACGGCTCTCACGTGTGCCCAGCTTCTCGGCTTCAAGCCTTTCTTGCCATCCCGCCCTTCCTTTGAGCTCACGGCTCTGAGCAGCAAGTGGGCGAGGCGTTCCCGTACAGGTTCCTGGCTGGGGCTTCGGCACCGAGGGAGCCATCCTGCCAGAGCAGGGCCCTGAGGAGGGGGCTCAGCAAGGACCTTAAGGTTCGGCTTCTCCAAGAGAAACTGATCAAAGTCCAGCCAAACCTGAGGGAGAAAACACTGCGAACACCTGCAAGCCAGGAGCCTGGGTGAGGTCAGCTGCCTGCCTCCACCCAGCCCAGCCTAGCAGTCCCAGAGCAGCACGGTGACAGGGCCCCCGACGACCTCTTCTGCGCGGGGAGGCCTGCCTTGACACCTAGCAGGAAACCGCCCGAGGGACTTCTGTGGGGCTGCTAGCTCTGCTCGGGCCTTGGCTAGGCAATCCCACGGGGTGTGCCCCTCACCCTCTGCTGGGCATTAAGGTCCCAGCCACAGGTCCCCAGGCCAGCCCCATTCTGCCTCACAATCCCTGTCCAGGCCCCTCTTGGTTCTGGCTGGTGGGTGGGGGGTGGGGGTAAGAGGCTCTACTCCCTGCCCTCTCCTCACTGGTCCCTTGGCCATTCCCAGCCAGGAACACCCCAGGCCACTGCTCCTCTCTCCACACAGTCCATCTAGGGGTCCCCAAGAGCAAGGAAAGCAGCAGCATCCCAGCCTGGCCAAGAAACTCCAGCACCAACCTTTTCACCAAGCAACAATTCCTTTGGTGCCCTAGACACAGAGAGGTGGGGACACAAAGAAGGTGGGCCTGGACAATGGCGGGCACAGGAAGGCGACAGGCAGCCCTGAGCACCTTCCGTGAGCGCCTCTTCTTCACAGCAGCTTGGGCTGCCCCGTTTCACAGGTGAGGAACCTGAGGCCCAGGGAGGTGCCATCACGGGTCGAGGGTACACACTAGTGGGTGCTGCAGCTGGCAACAGTGCCAGGCCACACTCCCGAGGGGAGCTCTTCTCCATACTCTGGGCAGACTCCCCCCAAAACCCAGGCACCGGGCAAGTCCCTCCTCTTGCTAAGGCTCGGTTTCACTGTATATAACCATGACTGCTCTCTTGGCCTCTGCGTTCAAGATGTGCTTACTCACAAGCTGGGTGAGTCACTCTCCACCCTGCAAATGAAAGGCCTTCACTCCTGCAGACTCACTGCCTGGTCTCAGGGAGGGATTACTGCTGTCCCCTTCACAGATAAGGCTCAGAGGCCACCCAGTCATAAAGTGGCGGCTCTGCCCCAGGGTGTAGCTACTCCATTGTAAAAGGCAGTTTGGCAGTCAGAGTGGGCAGGGGTGGGGGCAGGGGCAGGGGGTGGTGGTGGTGCTGGGAATGGGGCCTGGAGGAGGGGCACTTTCTCTCTCCTAGCTCCCCAAAGGGTTTCCACTCAAGGCCATGTGGGATTTCCTGTCCCCTTCCTCTTAGTTCCCACCCCAGCCAAGCCAAATGCCCTTTCATCAACTGTTCCCATCTCCTCAAGACCCGTGTCCCCAGCCTTGCCCCCATTCCCCTCTCAGGGAAAAATAGTGTCCTGTGCTTAGTGGCAAACCCTACATAGCTGCCCTAGGGCCCAGCCTGCCCCCACCATCTGGCTCTGGGACACTGCCTGGGCCAGGCCTCACCTCCTGCAACCTCTCTGGTTGAGCAGCCTGGGTAACACCTCATCAGGCCTGGGCTCCTGGCCAAGTCTTCCAAATTCCAGGAGGTGGACTGCTGCCTCTGAGAAGCCCTCTCTCACCTCTCCCTCCTGGGGGCCCACAGACTTAAATGCAGCCCCTCCCTTGGCCTGACCATGTGTCTGTCTGCATTGCTGGTCGGTGCTCCTGTCTGGTCTAAACTCTCAGCCTCAATCTCAAAACAGTATATGTCTCTAGAATATGCCCTCAGGACACTCTAGAAGGGAAGGAGGAAGGAAATTAAAGGTATCTGTGGCGTTGCACACAGCCTTCACTCCCACCCCCACTGGAATCCTGACCAGCAGGGGGCGCTGATGGTCTCGACCCCAGGGAATGGGCAATGACTTCGATCTCAAGTGTGACCCTGAGAGCAAGCTGGCAGGTGAGCCCATCACCATGCCTGGGGAGCTCAGGGCCTGCCCATCCTCACTCAGTCTCAGGTTCTTGGGGCTCCAGAACTTGAGGGACCCCTGACATCATCTTGCCCAGGGAGCCTACACTTTGGGCTCTCACAAACCAATAACACTGTTCAACGGGGTGGGGAGGGAATGTCACAGGGTTACCATCCTTTCATTTATCCATGTACAGACTTATCAAAATCCTGGACCGTCTACAATCATGAGCACAAAAGAAATTTGATACTAACGAAATAGGTAGGACCTAAATCAGAAATGTAAAAGTTAATACATTAAGAGTACAATAAACGTTCTTTTTTCTTTCACTGTGGACCAATGAAAACTTAGTCCTGAGACTGATCTTTGGGAACCACTAGTTGAGTCCAGTGTCCTTCTGCCCCAAAGATGGAACCCCAGGGGTAAAGGATGACTCACCCAAGGACACACAGCAGCTCAGGGCAGCGCTGGCACCAAAACTAGACATCCCAGAGTTCAAATCTAATGCTTGTCCCATGATCTCGAAGGTTTCAGAGTCAGACAGACCTGAGGCTCTTACCACTGATGGGATGTGTGGCCATGGACAAGGCACCAAACGTCCCCAGACCTCAGTCTCCTCATTTATAAAATGGACTCATGCATAACTGAGTGCCTCGTTTACGCTGCCCATTTTCAAATTTTCTGGAAAACCCAGCAGCTGTTTAACTGGATACACAAAGAGGCAGCTGTCTGTTAACTGGCCCCAGCACTGGCCTAACCGTTCCAAGGCTGGGGGTTAGGGGTCATGATGCAAGGTCACCACCACGGGAGGTTAGTGGGAGAGTAGACAGCAAGGCCCTCCTAAAACTGTACAGTGCTTTATCAATGTTCTGAGCTCCTAGCCTGGTCCCTGAGGTCAAAGAGGCACTCGGTGAGGGAATGAAGGTTGCAGCTGGGAACAATGAATATCAAGGACAAAGACAAGTGCGGCTGTGGCTTGGTTTCCACGCACACATCTGCAACATGTTCGCCTCTTGTGCAGTGTGGCCCACTCGAGCCAATGCGTTCTCCGAGTGAGAAGGCAGGCACCCCCGGACCCAGGGTCCCCTCTGCCCCACTCCCCACCACACTCCTCATCTGCAGCCTGGCCCCGCTGAGACTGCGAGGGGGCAGTCTCTTGCAGATCTTTCTCTCCTCATGGCTCCAAGGCTGTGGTTCCGCCATCAGCCTAATTAGGAACCAGCTCCTTTAATTGCAAATAAACACCGGGGAGTCAGACCAGAGTGAACATCAAAGATGCCCGCACTCTGACTGAAACTCCTGCTCACTACCCCCTGCTCAGGGCCTGGCCCAGTTCCCAGCCAGACTCTGGGTCCCGGCTGGGAGGAGAGGCACAGTCTGGTGCCGTGTCTGGGGTCGATCCGGCAGAATGGCACCAGGCCAGGGTCAGGTGTCCTGCCTCCTGGCCCCGATCAGGCAGGCTATCTCCCTTACTCTGGCCTCAGTCTTCCCATGTACAAGATGCACTAAATTTCTGATTGAGTGAATGCTCAAAGCAGCTCTACTTATAATGACCCAAACTCAGAGAACAGTTTGGATGTCTGACAACAGAATAGATGTTATGGACTGAATGCCTTGCCCCTGCCCACTCCCATCCCCGCCCCCAATCATGGGCTGAAAGCCTAACCCCCTATGTGTTAGGTGGGGGGTGGAACTCTCATGCAGGGATTAGTGCCCTTAGGAAAGCAGCCCTGGAGAGCCCCCCCCCCCCACCTCCCCAGCTTCCACCTGGGGAGGACACAGCACAGAGCCGTCTGTGAACCAGGAAGCAGGCCCTCCCTAGATCCCAAGTCTGCCGGCTGCTTGATCTTGGACTTCCCAGCCTCCAGAACTGTGAGAAATAAATAGGTATTGTTTATGCCACCCAGTTTATGGTATTTTGTCAGCCCAAAGAGATGACGATCACAGATAAACAAAACTAAGGTACATCTGTATAGTCAGACAAGACTCACCAATAAAAAGGAACAGACCACAGAAACACACACCAACATGAGTGGGTCTCAGACGCACGGCGCTGAGTGAAAGAGCCAGACACAGAAGATAGGCTGTTTGTTTCCGTTCATGTGGAATTCTTGAGTAGACAAAACTAACTGACAGTGAGAGAAGTCAGAAAAAGGATCCCCTCTGGGGCGTGGGGAGAACTAGAAAGGGGCATGAGGGAACTTCTGGGGTAATGGAAATGTCTGGTATCTTGCTTGGTACAATGGGAACTAGGTGTACACATTGTCAAAAATCACCACCTCTATACCTAGGAGCTGCGCATTTCATTGTAGACATGATACCTTGAAAGAATGAGGATGAGAGAAGTGGGGAGGTTCCCCTAGGCCAGCTCCCTGTGGCTGTCCTGGAGTGGCCTCAGCAGCACTCTGTAGTGGCCCAGGGGACAGGCCCTGTGCTTCCAGGCTGGGCAGGGACGACCCAGCAGCCTCACGGCACCCACATTCCTGCCACAAGAGGGTGGTGGATGCCTGCAGTGGGCAGGAGACTGGCCCGACAGTAGGCCCTCTACCCTGTGCTGGAGCCAGGCCCACCAATGGTTGGCATTCCTTCCTCTTGGCCTCTGTGCCCAGTGAGCATGCTGCAAACCCAACGTGTAATTTTGTGGAGTTGCTAGGGCACCGAGGGGGCAAACTGCAGTCTCGGGGAGGCGGGAAGAGCTGAAATCCTAAGAAAAGCCTCTTTAGCTTCTTCAAATCAGCAGTTTTCTGTCAAAACAAAGGGCAGGACCGTTCCAGGGTGCTCCCCATGCGCTGCCCGCTCCAAAGGCCTGAGCACACGCGATGCAGCTTGTTTTCCTTGTGATCTCCCCCTTTCCATTTGGCCAAACTGCTTTGGACTTGGCCATCCTGTGAAGGGAACCAGAGATATGCCCAGGCTGAAGTCTCTGATCCCTCAGATTGGAAGGAGGGGAGATGTAATGGCCCAGAGCATTCGCAGGAGTCTGGGCCCTGAGTCCTCCTGGTCTCCAGGGGCCTGGCTCGGACACCTGGGCTCCACCATGGTCAAAGCCTCTGCAGCTGCTTCACACTTCCTTGGGCCACGGCAGCCTCTCTGCCTCCTGTGGGGCTGGATGGAAAGGGCTGGCTGGGCCACAGGTCTGTGAGCACAAAGCAAGAGCAGACACACCCAGATCCCACTGAGACTCGGAGACTCAGAGGCCCAGAGAGGTTAAGTGACTTGACCGGGGTCACCCGGCAAGTTGGTGGCAGAGCCAGAGAGGAGCCAGGGCTTTTCCAATCCCCTTTCCACTGGGGCCTCCTGCCCCCTGGAAAACTTTCTTCTGTCCCGTGTCATGCCTGTGGCTTCAAGTTCCCCTCCATTTGGCAGCTTTTTCATCTGCAGCTCCCAGGCCTGGGAGTAATTACGTGGCCCTGCGTCTGGTTAACCTAACACCCCTTTAAAAGCCTTGTTTGCCCATTAGATAAGTAGTTTTTGTTATCAAACTTAAGGGGAAAAAAGGAGTTTCCACTTAACCTTCCTTTGCCATTTTAAGCTGGAGAAATGGCTTCAGGTTTTGCAGCAAGACCAGAGATGCAGCATTAATTAGAGGCTCATTTTTTTTTCCTTTGTTAAAGGAGGGGGAGACCAGTCCTTTAGCCACTGGGCTCCGGCAGTAAAAGCAGAGAAGGAATGTGCACGGGGCCATGTTAATGGTCAACAGCTCAGAACGAGCCTCTCTGCGGAACGCTTTCCAAAAGCAGGGCCCAGCTGACAGGAGTTTCCTCTGATTCGCTCCCACCCGCCCCTCCCCACCGGCCGCCTCAGCTCCAGCACCTTTGGCTCCTAGAGGAAGCCGGGCTTCCAAGAGGAAGTTCCTAATCCGTCATTACATCACGGGCGGTCTGACCACCGCTGGCCCTGGGTCCACCTCAGGGGCTCTTTAGGCCACTGGTCTCTTGAGTCCAAAGCCTGTCTTGCTACCCACTCCCAAAGGTCGACCAGTTGCTCTGCTGGCTTTTTGACCCCCGAGGTGGGGAGTGAGATCGGTGTACCAAGGGAGAGTGACAGCGAGAGCAGGAAGGAGGCCAGGAATGCAAAGTCCATGTGGCCAAAATTCACCATTTTGTATATGCAGAAACTGAGGCTCAAGGAGCTGAAGTGACTTACCAAGGTCACAGCAGAAATTAGCAAAAAAGCTAGGACTGGTGGGAACCTCCTGCATTGGGCTGGATTAGCAAGAGTTTGGGAGCAACACTACCTGCATGTGAATTACAGCTTTGCCACTGGCTGTGAAATCTTGGGCAAGTGGCTTCACCCCCCTGGGCCTCAGTTTCCTAATCTGTAAACTGGGGGTGCAACCAATGCTTATGTCTTTGGGCTGCTGGAATTAATTCCAAGTGTGTCGAATGCCTGGTCCAAAGTAAGCACTCCATAAGTAACAAGCAATTTATTTTTACTAATATTGTTACCATAATAGTCTTATCTCTACATATTATTTGTACAAATTATTTAATACATTGACTCAGCCTGTAGAGTTCATAAGGGTATTCAGTCAAAGGTAATGCCTGCAAAGATAAGATGTGCCAACAGAACCGAGAATCAAAGGGAAATCATAATGGCAGTAGTAATACAATATGCCAGATAATAACCATAATAATATACCAGCCAACACTGAATGAATCTTCACCAAATGCCGGGCTGAGTGTGAAGCACTTTAAATGCCCTTTCACGACATACAGGTAATCTTCTCAGTCATTCCCATTTTAAGATGAAGGAACTGAAGCCTGAAAGTTGCTAAAGTGTCCACAGTCCTCAGCTGGGAGGATGCAAAGGTGGGATTCGAGTTCAGGTCAGTGGAGGCTTGAGACCAAGGACTTTGCATTACTCCTGTGGTTTTTGCCATGGGCCACAAAACCCGAGACACCGCAGGATAACGGCACAGGGACTATGCTATAATAATCCAGCCCTGTCCACCCCAAGCCGGCAGGCATATGGAGGCTCTGTAAACCTGGGCATTACAAGGGGTCCTTGGGTGTGGCATCCTGGGGACCACTGCCCCCCCTCCCAGGAGGGCAGTGGTCTTTTCAAATAACATGCCTCACAGCAGCTAGCTATGGCCCCCTATGTGGCCCTGCCAACACACCCTCATTTTTAGTTTTTAAGTCCCACACACTCCCACCAGGTGCTTTGTGCTCTTCATCCACTCTCCCCAAGTCCAGGAGGTAGAATCATACCCATGCTCAGACATACCCTAAGTCAGAGAGGCCACACGGTCGGTGGCACGGGAATCCCGACTGGCTGGCCTGACTCTGAGCCCACCCTCTCTCTGACAGGCCCCGCATGCTGCCTGTCTGCTCCCTCTGCTCTTTTGCGGGGGGTCCTCAGAGCCCCGGCCCTGGAGGGTTTAGGAGGGATGGGGGTATAAGGATAGTCAGTGGTTTCATGCAGTAACCAGCCTTCTCTAGGGAGAGGCCTGCTGGGCCTGCAGGAAGGCCTTTCTTTCAGCCTTGGTGCCCTGACCCCGGCCTGCCTGGCCCCACGTCTCCGGTAGAACAAAGTGGCAGCCTGGGCTGAGGTGGGTAAGGTTTCCACTCTTTTATCTCATGCAGAATTCAAACAAATCCTGAAAAGATGAACTCATCTTGCAATCGTGACATAAAACAAGCTTTCTCCCAGGCCCTAACACACAGGCCTGTTCAGCGTCTCCTCCACAGACACATTCCCCAGGACCTACTGCTCCTGGGGCAAGACCATTCCAAGTTCCCCGGGCCCGGGAGCCCTGGCTTCTCTCCCCAGGCCTCACTCAGTGCTCTGCGGTCCAAGATCCCTTCCTGACTACACTCTGCAAGCCGCTGAAGCTTCTGAGAAGCACACTGAGGTACCATCAGCCTGACCTCCTCCATGAGACCTGATGATGAGGCTCTACACCAGGAACACTGGCATGCCTGCCTGGGCTGGCCCAGTCCTTGTCCAAGAAACTCCACCAACCTAAGCCAGACAAGACGACCCCAAGGGCGCAGGACAGGGAAACCACCCAGACCTCTGGCGGCAAGGGACAGTCCGGGTGAACGCGTTCTGGTTCCCTGTGCCCTGGGAGGGAAGGACTGTGTCTGCAAGCAAGTGGGGAGACAGCGATAAGCAGCTTATAAAATCAGCCCACATTTTCAAGAAAGAACCAGTTTCTGCAACAAAAGGCTCTGAACTTTACTCCCATTCCAAGTCTTCTTTTGTTTTATCACAGCGTCAGACTCCTGAGTTGTTTGTTTTCTTACCCAGAGTCCCCCTGGGATGGGAAAGCCTGGCTTTTTATATTGCCCCAGAAAGATTCTAAAATAACACAGTTTGTGCAAGAAAATGAAGCTGGGTGCCTTGGTCCCCAGGAAAGAGGCAGCAGTTGCAATAAGACAGGGGGCCCCCAAACCCTCCCTACCTGCAGGTCTTTACTGCTGGTGGCCAAACCCCTCAATTCACACACAAACCAGACTGGTCTTTGGAGCTCCTCTCTCAGTCAGCTGAGTCTAGGTTTTCATCTTAGGCTTTAAGTGCCAAAGTTCACTTATTCAACCCAACCTTGAGTTCCCTGTTGAATCTGAGAGCAGAGAATAAAATGAGCCCTTTGGGACTTCAGATGGGGACAGCCTGGGCATGCATGAGAGGCTCAGGGATGCTGTGTGGTGGTGTGCTTCAAGGACACCCATCGCCGGGCACGCTCCTGCCCTGCAGGCTCCCAGAACTGAGCGAATCCAGGGAGCCTCCATTTTTCTTTTAATTTCCCAAATACTACTTGAGTTATATGGCAAACCTCGTGCCTCAGACTTCTTCATGGACCAATGTAAAGCCATAAAAGCAAAGGGCCTCAAAATCACCCTCCATCAGCCTGGCTCAGCAGTCAGGTGCAAGAGGCCATGCTGGCATAGAAACACCCAGGGGATGACAAGGTGAGGCCACCACAGCCCAGGCCTGTCAAATCCCTGGCCTGTTATTGGGGCCCCTTAACTCTCTGTTCCTTGAACACCCCACTCTGTGTACTTTGTCCATCCCACTCCCTCTTGATTTGGAAGGCACCCTGAGACCACAGGCAACAACGAGGTGAACTGGCGCAAATCCTAACATCTCTGTTACTGCAGGCAGGTGCCTGTGTCTCTGAGTGCCAGGACCAGTGCAAAGCGAGAATGCAGTGCTCCTTGTTCAAAAATTATGCAGGTCAGTGGTGAAAGCAGAGCATTGCATGGAGCAGAGGTCCCTTCTGAACGTGGGCCCTGAGCACAGCACATGATGCGCATCCAGGAAGGTGGTCCTGCCGCCACTGGTCTCCTGGCCAAGAACCCCTCACTCAACGGGGCTGAGCAGAGGGAGTAAAGGGCCTAGCAATGGTTTCCTCCTTCTGTCCCCAGTGTTTGTCAGGCTCTTGCTCAACCATCGAGACCCAGACAGTTGTCACCTCCTTTGGAAAGCTTTCCCCAGTCCCTGGAAATATTCCCCTATGCCCCTCTCCCGTGGCACTCTCTTTGATGTTGTCATCAGAAGGGCACATCTCTCCATTCTACTCACCTGCCAGCAGGCTGGCCTGAAAATAGGCCTCTGCCCCTCCTCTCACGGGACCGGGCACTGAGCCACCTGACACGGGTGCCCTCCACAATGGGTGCTGAATGGAATTTTACCTTTGCGAGCTAGGAGGGCAGTGGGGAAATCATCGGGTTTTCTCCAAGTTTGAAAAAGGTGCAGCAGCAGTACTGTTCCCACTTACCAGATGACACCACTGGCACTCAGAGGCTGGGACACTGAGGAAGGGTGGGCGAAGCATCGTCCTTATTTGCTGATCCTCCTGATGTAGTCCAGCCAATAGAATGCCAGACCAGCTCACCATGTGCAAGGCTGGTTTCAGTGGCTCAAAGAAAAACAAAAACAAAAACCAAACCCCATCACCTAAAGCCTACACTCACCTATCTGGCAACGGATGTGGATATAATTTATCTGGCTTGCTGAGTCTGTGAGGTGAAGGGAACAGTGAACATGGCTTTGAATGGAAGAGCCAAAGAACATGGCTGGGGAGCTGGTTTTCTTATTTGCAGAGCCCTCCAAAATAAGCTTCATCCAACACCAGCCTGTTGTTATTTACCAATAAGACAATATCATATGACCTTTGCAAATCAGACACACTGCCTTGATTTACACTAAAGATGCTGTTTAAATTAAAGTACCAGAGGCAAGGACACTCAATTTTAAAATAATCCTTACATTAACTCCTTCCCTTTAAAATATCCTTTTGTAACATAAAGGTACATAATCCATGCCTCTGTGGTTAAATACATAGTCCTACATACTGGGTTTTGTTAACGTGAGGGTTTCCTGGATCATTGTTGTATATTTCTGGAACAAACAGGAGTGCTTCATAATAAGTAAAAAGCTAATATTGACTGGAGAGATCATTAAGCCACAGTTAAATACAAACACTTGTAATTTGCTATAAAGAACACAGTAGCATGAGATTTAAACAGTTCCCTGCAAAAATGCTGCAAAATGACCCGTGGGCTTGGCAGAAGCTCACCCCTGCGGCCCAGGTGAAGCAGTTGAAGTTGCTCTGCACCATCCACGCCCCAGCTCTAAGCTGCCTGGAAGGGGTTGGCTTGTTTGATCTGGGGCAGTAAGTGGTGAGGAAGGAGGGAGCCAGGCAGTCTGTCCATTAGACTAGCAGGTGGACACAGCCCACAAACCTGGGCCCCGTGCCTCAACCCCAAGTCCAAGACTGGTTTCCAAAGCAGAGGAGGCCAAGCTTGGTTCCCACAATCCCTATAGCCCAAGCCAAAAAGGTGGCTCTCTTCCCATCAATGGTGATGGCGGGATGCTATTTTTAAGTGTAGAGGGTTTTCTAATTCTTCAAGCCTGTTCATAAATGACCCCATCATAGATTACAGAATATAAAGTTCAGAGAGATTGCATGACTGCCTGGCAGTCCAGAGTTAAGGAAGCAAGACCAGGGCTCACCCATGTCTTCTGAGGCTGACGACTGTCACTGTCATTGCCTCCCACCAAGCATCTTGGGAAGGTGTGCCATCACCTTAACAATGGTTTCATACCTCTCAAAGGAATTCTTTAGCCTGAGTCTAGATACACACAGACACACACTGCATGACTCCAGTCGGTGCAGCAGCAGTGGGAGAGTGATGGGCACAGCTGCCACCTGTACTCCTGTTTGGTCTTCTATTCCCAGGGCTAACTTTCCAGCTAAGAGGGGCATATGGCTCGTTTTCATCATCTTTGATTTCTTCTAGAAAAGAGAAGGTGCCCAGGAAAACACCCGGGCTGAATCCAACCGATGGCAATGCGCTAGTGCTTTCTAGAACTGCTTCCTCCTCTGGAGGGCTGTTGGCAGCCGCAGGGACCTGTGCCATAGCAGAAGAAAGGAGTGCCTTTCCTAAATCAGGGGAAGCCTGAAGGACTCTTGGGGGACGGGGCTGAATAACCGGTGTACCCTAGCTAGCCTGGCATGCCTGGGCCTAGCAAACAGTAGCAGAGATTCGCTAAGTAATGACACTGCTTAGCGTTGCAGCAGGCACCCTTTGCCACTGCTGGGTTGTTCCCAGTTCCGCTCTCATCGTGTCCTATGGCAATCCAGTTGCTATTGAATACCTACTGTCCACATACCTCATCTCATTTAACCCTGAGAACAATCCCAGCAGGCAGGTATAATCTTAATGAGAAGGAAATGGAGTCTCAGGAAGGTTAAGCCCCATGCCCAAGGTCACACAGCCAATTAGTCAGAATTTGAACCCGGGGCAGGTGGACTCCACACCCACTCTTTCTTCTATTCCCCCTTAGGAAGCGCTCAACTTGTAGCCTATGCCTAGTTCCAACAGGCGGACGGCACTGACGGCCCATGGGTGTGACTCGCACCTCCTCCACGGAGCTGGCGCTTGCCACGCTGCCCCCCACCCCTTCCTCCTCCCTTCCCTGTGGGCACAAATGGCCCTGCAAGCTGCCAGCGTCTGCATTCCTGGAGCACATGCCCAATTTGGGCCCACTAAGGAGGATCCGAAGTAATTCAGCCCATAAATCATGGCCATTGTGAATTTCCCTTTTAGCCACAGGCGAAGTCAAACTTTTCCTTCCCCCACTGTAGTTAACCACTCTTTGTTCACTGTATCTCTGCAGCTCCGCCTGGCTGGGGGCCAGCTTTCAATTATTAATTAATCTGGGAGGCGCAGGTTGCATTCCTGGCCACCTAACCACTTCCTCCTCAGTCGGGAACTCAAAAGCCAGGCCGTTTTAGTTACATCAAGCGTCTCACAGCACCCAGGCCCTACCTTGCGCCCACAGCTGCAAAAAGGATGCTTAAAACAAGAGTTAAAAATAACAGCAGAAAACTCAAACACCCAGAAGTCTCCTTTCCCAACTCCATCCCACAGTGCCGACCCAGCCTAAATGCCACCATCACCATACAACCACACGCCTCAGCTTCTTGTCTGTGAAATGGGGATATGTTTCCCCAACACAAGGCTGCGATGTGTGTGTGTGTATGTGTGTGGGAAGGGGGTACCTGGAGGTCCCTCCCCTCCGATAATTCTCACTAGCCAGGAAAGGAGACACGAAGACTTAAAGCTAAAAGGCAATCTGGGAACTAGGCTGCAGAAGGGGCTGCCTCTAACTTCATCTGCTTGTTTTATCCCCACTGCACGAAGAAAAACACCAGGCAGCTGGGTAAGCAGAGGGCAGGAAAGGCTGCAGTTGAGTTCAAGTTTACTGAAGTCATTCAGGTGTCTTAAGGCACAGTGAGGAAGAGGATGGAAGTGAGAGCCCTTCTTTGTCTGGGTCAAGTCTTTGGGAGGCCTTGCATAGATTAACACCCCCAGTAATTCGGGCATCAGCAGAATGAGGTGACCAGTCTTGGTGTGCAATGGAGCCCCCTGTGGCAGTGAGCCCCAATTGTGAAATCAGCATAGTTCTCCTAAGGTCAGTGCTGAACCCCTGTGCTAAGTAGGATCTTTAATTCCTAATTAGAAGTAATGCTAGCTGGATGAATGTCAAAGGTAAGCCATAAAATCAGTGAAGGACAAAAATGAAAGAGAGCACATAATCAGATCATAAGAAAAGGTAAATATTTGTTGTTGCTAGAAATTGCCATTAAGTAGCCTTTGGTTATCTTCCTCCCCTCCTCCTTCCTTCACTGGCCCTACACACAGCCCAGAGTATGTCACCCTCACCGGGGGTGTCCACTGAGCCAGACAAGCTCCAGGGATGCAACATGTTAAGGTAGACAGTCTAGGAAAGATCATCAAAATCTCATGCTTTATTGACTCCATAACATGTCTGCTTTTGATCTGATACAACATCTGATTTGTCCAAATCTTCATGCAACATTGACACACCGGGGAGGAAGGGACACTTTTGGATAACGCATGCATCCTGCCAAGATAAATTATTGTGCACATACAATAAAGTACCATTAATTACGACCCATAAATCCAGAGTTTGTAATAATTCCGAAAGCAGCTGGCTTGAAGTTAAAAAAAAAAAAGTTTTGATAAACAAATGCAAAATATAAATAAGGTTCAGGAGAACTGTTTATCCTACTAGCACTGTATAAACAACTGGCATACCAATT
Source organism: Manis pentadactyla (assembly GCF_030020395.1). Taxonomy (NCBI): domain Eukaryota; kingdom Metazoa; phylum Chordata; class Mammalia; order Pholidota; family Manidae; genus Manis; species Manis pentadactyla. Next base: position 114,824,469 of record NC_080029.1, on the reverse strand, counting down.
ACAAATTGCTCTTATCTGTTCAGTAAAGCAGATCTCCAAATGACCTCTAACAGGAAACATTATCCAGTTAGCATCACAGCCTATGGTATGGGAAAATCCCAAACTTAGTTTTTTAGACAGTGCTCTTTCCTATCACCCACCACCCAATTCACCTGAACTCGTGAGGAGTCCTGGAGTTGTCAGTGTTCCCTTCTGTGTCTAGAAAGGAAGTCACTGGGATGGTCAAACCCCCAGCACCCAGGCCCTTCAGCGGCCACCCAGGAAGCAGTGATAGCCCTTGGCCCTGGCACACCAAAGTGCCACCCAGTTATCTCCATGCCCTTCTTAAAGCAGCATTTCCTAAGGCATTTGGCCAGGGGACAGAGCCAACAGGGGCATTCCCACGTGAGAGTGAGAGCACTGGGGAAGGGCCGCACCCTGTGTGGAAACCCCTCAGGCATCACCTGCCTGCAGCAGGGGATCCAAGGCCATTTAAGACCTCCTTGGCGATTTACAAATTAGCCAGGCCCCATGCTTTCCCTGGGGGTGGGGGGAGTCAACTCTGGGGGTCAATCATGTTTTCTCAGGAGCGGGCAAGGTGAGGGGCCCACAGATAAGCGTGGGGAGTGTGGAGTGGCAGGAAGAGGTCCCAGGCAAGGTTGGGAAGTCGTCAAGCTAAGAGGGTGTGTTGGTCCTGGCCCGCAAGGGACAGACTGCAAGGCCCCAGAGAGGCAGGCAGTGGGCCAAGCTGGAAATACCGAGGGCTGCTCCAACTCGAGGAGACGGCCTGCCAAGTCGGGGAGGCAGCACTGAAGGGGGAATGGCAGGTTCCGGCCGGGCAGGTCCCCAAGGCCACCGAGTCAGGAGCAACCGCCTGTGCCTCTGGGCACGTGGGGGCCAGAGCGGTGCCAGGGAGACCCAGAGCCGCCAGTCTCCCCGGGGTGCCTCTGTCCTGGAGCTACCCCGCGGCCTGACTGCCTAAGGACCCCTGAGGAATGCAGCCCCTGCCAGTGGCACTGACCTTGGGCAGGGAGTCAGGTCCAGCCTAGAGGAAAATTGTTCTTCTCCCTCCACCTTCCTTCTCCTAGTCCTGGAGCTGCTCAGCAAAGCCCCTGAGACCACCATCCACACAGGCCTACTGTTGCTGCTCCCATGGGCAGTTCGGACATCTTCTGAATCACCAAGGCCCTGCTCCCTCCCGCTGGGTGATGCAACCAGCCTCCCATGGCTAGCAGGGGGCTCTCAGTTGTGTCCATTGGAGAGGATTCATCTTGTGGGGTAAGGAAGCCAGGTGTACTGGCACAGGCTTTTTCTCCCTCCTCGTACCAATTCCTTTGCATCCCCTCCTTGGGCTTCAAAAATTGCTATCAGGTCAGATCAACAAAAGCACAGAAGCTGGGGTTTGCCACATGCATGCATCCTGCCACCAGATGGACATTCTGCCAAAGAATGTCACCTGTAGTTCTGCAGTTGACCCACAGTTTGATCAGAAGGTTCTTCATCCATACTGAAGCGTCTACTAGGTTCAACCCTCTCCATCCTCATGGCCTTTACTGTAAAACAGACCAACTCACTTATGTATAAAGATCCACCAAGAACCACATCCTAGCAGGCCATTCTGCCAGAGTCTGACCATTTCTACCTTCCCAAAGCACCCCCTCCTGACTGCTCCCACCCAGCCAAGAGAGCTGCCCTGCCCAGGCCTCGAACTTGTGGAGCTCCACCCTGAAACCCTGAAAGCAAATTCCCTGAAGGGAAAGAGTGGGTAGGATGTTTTCAAGAACCACTCATTGTGGGTTTGGGGCTCAGCCAACAGAAGTGCCACTGGGAAGCAAGAAGAACATTTGCTTGGGTGGCTGGGCCCCTCTCTCACGCCCTCTAAATGCCTACTGTGTGCAAGGATGCACCGACACAGGCTCCCTGGAGGAATTAATAATCTGTGGTGACGGAAATGAGGAGGAAATCATGGAGATGTCCAAGGGAATAAGAAAGACTCTTGTTTTTGTAAACATCATTCTTCTGGCCACTTCCAAATTATTTGGTGGGCTACACACACATTATTTTTCCCTCAAGCCAAAATAGCCCTCCCTAGGACTTCCAGTCTAAGGGGAATAAAAGCAACAGCATAAAATGTCTTTGCAGCTGGCCATAGGAGGCAAGCACTAGCACAGGCCTGTAGTTAACTGCAAGCCCGTAGAACACCCCACTCCCTGTGAGTTCTGAGGGTCCTTGACCTGCTCCCAATTCAAAATGGGCTCTGTCAACTGGGGAATCCACCCACCACCCCAGAGGGTCACATGAATGTCTCAGAGTTGGTGGTGGAGGGCATGTCACAGGGACTGACAGAAACTCTGACAATTACAGGGTGCTGTGGAACCTCCTGCCTAAGGGCAACGTCATGTTCATTTCAAAGAGAAACTTGGAGGAAATTAGGGAAATCTAAAGGATTCTTGGGGAATTGCTAAATGTCAGGGCTAGAAGGTCACTCAGCCCAACCTGCTTGCTTTACAGAGAGGAAACTAAGGCTCAGAGAGCAGAAATCATTTGCCAGAGGTCAGGCAGCAGGGCCAGGCCTCACAGCAAGAGCGCCTGTCTCTGAGGAATGACTCGGTCCCCAGTACCACTGGGCTCAAGGAACAAATAATACTGATGAATCCGGCCAACATGAATTATTTTCGCAAAAGGGTCTGTTTGTTTATGCTTGTGAGTAGCAGGGAGAGAGTCCTTCCTCACATCACTGTCAGAACAGCTCCCCGCCTCTGCCTGAGAAGTGACCCGCCCTGGCTGGCCGGCACCACCACAGACTCTCAGGCAAAGGATGTGCGTTGCAAAAATGGGGCAAAGTTTCCTATTCTGAAGATAACATTGTAAGACACAGGAAGTCTGCGAGCGGTGCCTGTGTTTCCAGAAGGTCTCTGCACACCCATTCGCAACCACTTCCATTGTACAGGGTTTCTGGAGATCCCAGGTGGGGGGTGGGGAGGGAGGCGTGGGCACGGTGCTAGGAAGGAGCAGTAGCCATAGGCCAGGTGGGACTAGACCAAGGGCTTCTCAGTCCCCCAGGCTCACCGGGCCTCCCTGCAATGCAGACCCCTCTCTGAGGCCCAGATTCCTCAATCAAAAAATAAAAGGGTTAAAAGAGCCAGTGTTTCCCCTACTTCAGACCCTTTGGTCCAGATTCCCAGGCCCCACCCTTGGAGATTCTGATTCATGGGTCCTGGGTGGAGCCCAGGAATCTATGTTTTTAATGAGATTGAAGAGGTCCCCTTTCTGGCTGTCATGTCGTGATCCCACGAGTGGAGGGCTCGCCAGCCTGGCAGGGTAGTGAGAGAGCTGGCTTCCTTGAGGGAGGAATGACAGGGGCAGGAAGGAGACCAAACCAAATTGACTTCCTAGCATTAGACAGACATGGCGGTCCCAGCGGCCAGGCTGGGAGACCGGCAGGGAAGGCGACTCTCTGGAGCCGCCGCGGATGGCCCTGACTCAGTGCGTCTGGGTGTGTTAGAGGACAGGCCCTCCGGACAGTGTGCACCACCGCATGGGGTTTGGAATCAAAGACCTCAGTTCAAATCCCAGCTCTGCCACTTCCTAGCAGTGCATCTGGGGTGAATGGCCTTAGCCTCTCTGAGCCTCAGGTTCACCACCTGTGAAATGGGATCTAGAGTACCCATGACAGAATCGTCGGATGGGGACTATAGTACTGACAGCTGACATGTCCTGCAAGCTCACCATGTGCCAGGCACACTTAGTTCCGACAACAACACTAGGAGGTAAATGTTATTAACTGCCCCATTTTATAGATGAGGAGGAAAAAGAACCTGCTGACCAATCCAAGGTTACCCACCGGTGAAGGGGTGGTGCTGAGATTCACAAACGTTCAGCCTGACCTCTCAGATCCCGTGGATGTGCAGCAGGCAGGGAGGCTCTCCCCAGACGCTGCCTTCCTTCCATGCTGCACACAACACTGTGCTCCTGGGGGGCCAAGAGTGCAGACACACCTCTGGCCTAGAGCTCCAAGTCCAGGCGAAGAGAGGACATGATTACACAAGTGCATTATAACAGAGAGGCATCAAGTGAAGGGCGGGCCACCAAATCCATCTAGGGCAGGAGGGGTGGAAGGGATGGGGAGGGAAAGTGGCACTCCAGTGATGAGGAGTGGTGGGGCACAGGTTCATGGGGAGAAGACAAGGTGAAACAGCCTCCTGTGGCCAGATCACAGGCCACGGCAGGGCTCCTGCAGAAAGAAGAGTCTACAGAGGTTGGCTGGGGTCAGACCATGCAAGACCTTGAGATCCTACTGGGGTTGAGCATCTGTGTTGTGTTGTGGGCACAGAGAACCACAGAAGGTGATGGACAAGGAGGGTTGGGGCCCGATCAATTCTCCACTCTTGCACAGGTGCACACCCCACACCCCAACAGACCATTAGCTCCTTAATAAGGGCAGGGACCCTGCCTGTAACTCCATAATTAATATAATAAATACTAGGAAACAGGTAGATTTTATATGTGGGAACATGAGGACTATAGGAAGACCTAATGCTAAAGATACAGTGCTTTTCTCCTGATCTTTATTTGTCAAGCCCACTTAGAGAGAAGATAGAGCCCTCTGGTTTAAAAATCCAAGGAGTGAGCAACGACCTGGCACAGCCCAGCAGGAGAAGCATCTGTAAATACGTATCAAGTTTACAGTGTTGTTCATAATCCTATGTTTTCTGGGTCTGGCAACTTTTGACAGCAAAGTGCCACTCTTCTGGGAGTTTGTCAAATTCTCTTTTCATTTTTATCCATCTTTGACTTAGATGTTTCAAAACTATGTTGTTAGGTGTATAAAAATTCTTGAGTATTTTATCTTACTGATCGTTTGAGCTTTGACCTAAGTCAAGGGTCAGTAAAAGCCAAATTCGGCCCACCCTTTATTCTTGTAAATAAAGTTTTACTGGCACACAGTCATGCTCATTGTTTTAGGTCCTGCCTGTGGATGCCACAGGGGCAGAGTTGAGCAGCTGGGGCAGAGACTGTACAGTGCCAAAGCCAAAAATGTTTACTATCTGGGCCTTTACAAAAGTCTGCCAATCTATGTAAAATTTGCTTCTGTTTCTTCGAATGTTCTTTTGCCTGGAATTTGCTATGTAAAATTTGCTTCTGTTTCTTTGAATGTTCTTTTGCCTGGAATTATATTACCTCATATTAGGACTCCTGCACTTGCTTTTTGTTTAGCATTGACTAGCGTATCTTGTTCTCCCATTCTCTTTAATTGCAATCTTCCTATATAATGGCATTGAGGTGGGTCTCTTCTGGAAATCCAGCAGGTAGCTGGATTGATAAAAACACCATCTGAGAGCTTTTGTCATATTTACTGCCACTAATGTTTACACTTGCCATGTTGTTACATATATATATATATATATTTTTTTTTTTTAATCTACCATGTTCTGTTGTTTTCATCTTGCCAAATCTGGGAGTAGTTAACCCTCAGGAGTAAAGTGGAATGGCTAAGGAAAGGAGACTTCTGCTTTATCAGTGTATTTTGAATTTTGTAGAAAGAAAATATAACTATATTACTTGTGTAATGACATATAACTTTATATATAAAAAGGAGAGTTTTAAGAACCAAGCAAGATTCATGAATACACAAGGATCTGTATGATGAATTCTTCAGTCAACAAAAGTTCCAGTCCCACTTTCCTGCCCACCACCTCCACCCACAGACACACACAAAGACAACAGCAACTTTATAGAAATGGAGTTTATATAATGTGGAGTTCGCTTCCAGGAGGGTCCCTGGCCCTCTGTGCCAAACTAAGCAGAAACCAGCCCCTCCGGGCCACAGGGAGCTGCCCCCTGAGGTCACTGAGGTGCTGAGGCGGCCGTCCCTCCCTCCCTCCCCGGCCCAGCCAGGCCATCTCCACGTTTACAGAGGACCTAGTCCCCAGTGCCCAGGCCCGCTGCGTTCCGCCCGCGGCTCTGTTGTCCTGCCAGCACTTCCTTCGCAGCTCGGCGGACATTCCAGCATCCAGGGCGTGTGTGCGGAATGCGGCGCTCCGGGCAGGCCCGGCCGGGCCCCTCCGGCACCGAACTGCTGCCCCCCGCTCTCGCTGCTGGCCCCACCTCCAAACTTTCTTTCAGTCCTTTACAGAAGGCAGGGGCCAAGCAAGATCTCTGAAAGATGGGGGCCAGGTCCTGAAAGAGGCCAGAATGAAGACAGACCAGCCCCCGCCTGGGGGTTACGGAGAGCCCCGTCCTGAGAAGGTCGGCCCTCGCTCAGCAGCCAAGAGCAGTGACACCCTGGCTTCAAGCTCTGCCCCTGCCAAGTGTCCTGCAGTCTCTGGGCCTCTGCGCTGCTGAGCTAAATAACTTGTCCATTCCTCCTGACTCCATGTGAGTCCCTGCCATTCTGAGTGACTCCTCATTAAAGGAAGGGTGACTGGAGGAGGTCCCCTCAATCAAAAGGGAAGGGGCATTTCCTGCTATGTCTGACATGGATCCCGGGCACCCACAGACAACACCAGATTCACTCACATGTCGCACCCCTCCTCTTGTGTCCTATGCTGGGTATTGAGGTTGACAGTTCCTGAGGATCTTTTATAAAAGCATTCCCCAGACAGCTGCTTCGCTTTGTGCTAGAACTTCTCACACCGTCTTCTTCCATTAGATCCTTACAATAGTCTGGGAGACAAGGAGTATCCCCTACACTGCACAGATGGGGAAACTGAGGCTCAGAGAGATTAAGCAATTGGCTCACAGAAGGTAGCCAGCAGCAGATGCCCCTGCCCACAACCCCAAGTCTCTGGACTCTCTGAGGTTTTTTTCCACAACACAGAGCTGCCTCAGGTAGAGATGAAGCAAAACTTCTCTCCCAACACAGGAGAGTCAAACCCAAACTCCCTCGGGGGAGAAGAAAGGTCTCTTTCTAGGGAGAAGGAACAGCAATAATAGCCACAATGCAAGAACCCCCTTACCACAGCCTCACCTCTGTCCAGAGGACCCAGATTATACCTCACGCCACTCTGCTAATTTGCTGTGTGACTCTAGACAAGTTACATCCCCACTCTGAGCCTCCATTTCCTTAAAAAAAAGGGGGTTGGACCATAAGAAACTTTGCTGTCCCTTCCAGCTCCATCAGTCCAATTCCACCCATTACTAAATCTGACTGAGTCTCCACTGGAAGATTCTCCCATGGCAGAGGACCCCTCCCCGCTGTGGATATGTGGGTTGGAGGGGAGGACAGACCCAGCAATGGAAAACAAATATTTTCAAGGGATGGGAGTAAACACCACGGTTGGCATGGCAGAGCCGGTGGAGTTGCTGAACTAGAATCCTGAAACCGTTAAAAATAGGAAAAGAAACGGTACAGTTCACATATTTTGCAAAGCTAAGTTAAATCAACATCTGCAAAAAATATCCCCGTTAAACGGAATAGCAGGATTTCATTAAGTAAATTGCAAGTTGGCAAAAATTCTGAAAGAAAGGGGAAAAGCCACGGGCTGGCCTGTAATTTAAACCTTATTTTAACTGTGACAGCATGACTGCAAAGAGCTCCATTTCCAAACAAAAGGAAAAAAATAAAATAAAACCTAAAAAAAAAAAAATTTTTGTTTTAAAGGGCCGCCTGCACTCCCAGGCATGGCCCTCCCCCTAGCTTCCACAGACCCACAATATTTTCAGTAATTATAACGTTACCTAGTTTTCCCATGGACGTAACAAACGAGGGATGGAGAGAAGGGGGAGGTATGGGCAAGAGAGAGGAAAAAGTGAGCACACAGACAAAGTCACCATTGTCACCTCTAATTAGGTTTTTTTTTACCAAAATGGCTTGAAGCACAGAACTCTGGGAATCTTTTCCTTCCTCCAGGAGGCCTTTCTGTTTAACCCCACTGTGGGTTCCCCTGGCTTAAAGCCCCTTACGGGAGGGGGGCCAAGCCCAGCCCTGCCCAGGGAGGAGATTACCCCCAGCACAGCTGTGAGGCTCCTGCCACTCACCCAGTCCCTCCCCTTGGGCAGGCTCCTCCCTCCCTGAGCCTCAGTTCCTCACCCCTAACATGGGGTGACAGCAGCTGCCTCGCTTAGGCCCGTTACTGGAAGATCAATGTGTGCACCTTATAAAACACAGGGTGCCCACAAAGCCCAGGGACATGCCAGGGCTCTTCCACCTGGAGCCCAGGTTGGGCCATTTCTGCAGGTAAACGGATTGCTGCAGAGGTGACTTCGTGGACTGGTAAGCAGTCGTGGGCACAACCCTTCATGTTCAGGATCCTGTCCTACACCCAGCACCCCATCCTCCTCTCTAGATCTAGTTCCCTGGGGTGTCATCCAAGGATGAGGTTAGCATGATAATTTCCTCATCATAAAAGGGACTTGAGCAGGAAGGGATCATCTACTTGGTTCTTAAAATTTGTTTCATTCAGCAGTGTAACACCCATTGCCCTTTCTCCCCCATGTAGAGTCTGTTAATCCCAGGATCTAAAATAGCTAAGAGTACAGGACTCTACCCATCATGCTATTTTGTAGCAGCACCTAGAAGAGTCCGCAGACCACAGATCCAAGTTGACTCCTCTCTTCTGCTCCCCTGGTACAAAAGAGGAAACGGAGGCCTAGCAACAGGTTGGTTTCAGGGCAGTGGGGACTCCGGGAAGTGTGGCCCTATACTCAAGCTGACGAGGCTTACGAAGCCAAGAGGGCCTGCCTGGCATCTTCCTGAACAACAGCAATTTCTGTAGCTCGAATCCTGCCTTTAATTTAAGGCCAACACAAGCAAGAGGGCAGCCCGCGCAGTAAGGGTGGCAGCGCCTGAGGAAGTCCAGAGAGCACAACAGCGTCAGATGGAGACAGAGGAGGGAGGAGAAATGCCCGCTTGGGCCTGAGGACCAGATACCGACACTGCCCACTTATGGGGCACTTACTATACGTGTGCTATTAACGCCTTCCCCGGAGGGAGGACAACATTATCCCACTTTCAGAGGACCAAGGAGCCCATGCCAGCCGTGGTACGTGTGGCGGGGCTGATGCAGGACCCCAGAGCTTGAGCTCCCAGGCCCCTCGGGACCTCTGGCAGAGAGGGCAGGCAGCGCGGGGAGCCAGGCAAGGAGACGGAGCCTCAGGGTCACCCAGCTGGGGCTCTCTCCCTCAGCAGGGCCCCTTCCCCATCCCCGCAAATCTCCAAAAGAGTGATGAAGCCCCTGCAGGAGGAGGAGGAAAACATTTTTATAAGTTTCTTCCTCAAGTTCATGAGGATCTTTGGGGTGGAAGGACCAGAGTTGTGCAAGGTCGGGAGCAAGCAGAGGATCCCATTAACCATCCTATCATGGCAGAGGGCTGGAGGGTCCACCACGGCTACTGCCAGCCAGGGATGACCACGAGTTCTGGCCCAGTCCCTAGTACAGCATGACTTTGAGTGAGTTGCCTCTCTTCTCAGAGCCTCAGTTACGCCATCTGTGGAGTGAAATCCTGAGTTGAGTGAGCCCCTGATGTCACAGGCTCATGAAGCAGGACCCTTACAAAAGGCCACCCAGAGTTTGGGAGATGAACAGGCATGCAGAGGCCGCCCTGGCCACACCTGCTTGCCCCTGGGCATGTCAGAGAAGTGGAGAGACTGGGCTCGGGGGGCAGTGCTGAGGGTTCCAGAAGACGTCCGATGCACAGAGGGCCCAGCTCTGCCCAGGTCCTGCGGCTGAGAGACACAAGCGCAGGCTGGGGGGCGAGGCTGCTGGCACTGAGGTGGGGCACCGGGACCACTCAGCCTCATCACCTTTTGCTGATCTCAGATCTTATAAGTGCCAAGATGGTCTGATTGGGCCTTTATGGCAATGGCATGGGAGGCTGTGGAAAAGTGGAAGGAAGAAAAGGGGCTTTAAAACCCTATCCATAAGACCCCGAACAAATTATCGCCCCTCTCTGGGGTCCAGTGAACACACCTGTAAAACGGCAATAACTAATCAACCTGCCCAGGGTAGTCTGTTGTGAGAATCCGTAAGACAACACACATAAAGCACAGAGCACTGGCATGCTTGGCAAATGCTACTGTCACCCCCTACAGCTTTTCCCTGCAGTGTCCCTCACTGTCCCCTGCCCAGTGTGAAATGTCACCGTCATAAAGCCGTCCACATTCACCTCGGCAACCCCTGCTGGGGTCCCACGGCGATCTGTTCAGATCTTTCTTTATTATAGATTTCTGTATGTAATCTTTAATTAGGTTTCTGCTTCCATTACACTGTGAGCACCTTGCAAGACGAGGCTAGAGCTGGTGGAGTGACATGAGACCATCTGTCTATCCTAATGAAAGAACTCAAAGCACAGGGTGATATGACTCCCTATCGTGGCACAGCAAGCCAGGGCCAGAGACGGCCTTGAACCAGTCTTCTGAGCACCAGCCCAGGGCTCTCTCCCCAGAAGCCCTCCCCACAACACTGCTTGTCGTCTGTCAGAAAGCAGGGAGGGTACCTCCCAGTCTGCTCTTCGGCCCCAGCCCAGCCCTCCTGACCCACTAGGGTCCTGTGCTCAGCAGAAAGATCACTACCCTGTTAGTTCCAAGACCCAGGCAAGCTTCCTGGGCCTCGGTTACTCCAGCTTGAAAATGGGTGAGGCCTGTTTGTCCCTCAGTGGTTTTCCTCAAGGACGAAGTAAAGAGATGGGTTGTAAAGTGCTTTTTTTTTTTAAAAAAAGACACTGTTACATGTAAGGGGTTTTTATTATGTTTATAAGCAACTATAATAAAACATACTTTACATAGCAGCTTCCTACGGAAGGAGTAGGAAGAAAAGCGAGCCTGCCATCCGGAGCCTGGCTGCAGTTCTAGTTGTCAATAAGTCACTGTGTGAACTGGGGAAGTCACTGGTGTCTCTAGGGCTGTTTCCTCTTCTCAACAAAACAAAGGTTTGGCTGGCTGCCCGCCAACGGCCCTCCAGCGCTGATATCCCACTCCATACCCAGCCCTGGCTGGGTGCTTGAGGATACAGAGTGCACGAACCAGGAGCTCAGGGTCTAGTGTGTCTAAATATCTTGATGCCACCCCTGCTCAAGAAGGGTGTGTGCCACCTCCACAGAACATGGCCTGTCCACCTCCACCTCCTCCCCACCCCAGACTGGCTTTCACCTTGACACACACCTGTCATGCCAAGAAAGCAGTGTGGCCCAGGGGCTCAGGAGACCCGGGTTTCAGACTTAGTTCCTATGAGCCTCAGTTTCCTACTGTGAAAGATGCAGTGACAGGCTCCAGCCCACCTGCCACCACACAGCCTGTTGGGAAGGCCATGTGCAACTGGACTGGAAGGGATGGAAGTGGGAATGGCCACTTTTTGAGCATCTACATGCCGAGGCACCAGGCTAACCGGGTACTTGGGTTATCATTTAAGGCTCCCAGGAGCAAGGTAGGTTCAGCAAGGCCGCAGGCTACTGACTGGCCCTGTGTATGGATTTGGGAGTAAAATGGTAAAGCCTCCAGGCCTGAGCCCTCTCTGCAGAGCTGTGCTCGCCACCACCATCCTCCCGCCGCCTGCAGAACGGAACTCAACATCTGCAGGGCACTTTCACCGAAGAGCCTCAAACACTGGCGTGCTCGGCACTGGGTCTCCAGAGGCCAGGGGCTTGTCGGGCTCTCCTTTGCTTAGAACAAACTACTGCTCCCGGAGGCCAGTGGTGAGGTCTCTGGGCCACCCGTGGCCTGGCACACAGAAGGTGCTCAACAAGCCCTGGGCAAATGAACAGAACTAACACCTCTGTGGGTGCCCTGCCCCACATTCCCTCAGCCCTCACCGATTCGGCACATGGCTCTGATTCTAAATGCCAACACCTGCTTTTGTCTGACACCATGCCCTGGCTATAGGGGGCTTTCTTTGCCTGCGAACTGGGAAGTGCCAGAGAGGAATGCCCAGAAGCCAGGGATTAATGCCCCAGCTCTCTCATCCATCAGGCGAGATACCTCTGAGGTGAGCTGGATATTGCCTCCCAAAGCTCCCATCAGGATTCAGCCCCAAGCATCCACAGAGGTAACTGGCCTCCTAACACTGCCTGCACTGACTCCTGCCCTTCCCTGGCCCCCTCTCCCACTGCCTTTTCTTGGGTCAATCACCTGCCCCAGTAAACTGCATCCTCGAAGCTCTGTCTCAGGACCTACTTCTAGGAACACCCAAACTAAGAAAACCTTGCCTTGGCACCAAACAAATCATAATTTACAGTAGCTCCTAGACAGACGGGAAGAACCCCAAGAACAAGGTTGTGTCTTCTGTGCTTTGGGCCCTGGCACCAGGCACAGGCCAGGCTCCCAGAAGGCACCTGCAAATGGAGCAAAACAAGTGTAAGACAATTCATTCACTGATTTGTCACTAGCCACATGGAATCCTGGTCCTTGTCCAGAGGAGCCCCCAGTCTGGCTGGGAGATGACACATTAAACATGAATGGGTAGTATCATATCATGAAAATACTCACCAAAAAAAGAGGTATTTGGTACCAAGGGTTTTTTTCTAGGCATCTAGATAAAGGTCATGAGTCTTACTGAGAGATGACCACCCAAGGTCACATGGCTCTTCTGTTGTACCTGTGAAAAGGGATTACCGGGTTGCTGGAGCATCTCTGTGTCCCCCACAGCATGTCAGACATGCCCTGGATGCAGCAGGCATTCAATAAAGGGCCGCTGGTTAATCTCTGAGGACAGACCCAGAGCCCCAGCCACAGCGAACATTTGAGGGAACGTCTGTGTGTGTTTCCCATGGTTACACATTAACCTCGAAGAATAGCACCTGGCCAAGTTTGGAAAATGTACTGCAGACCCATGATCCTCTCTTTCTCTCCGCGACGCCGAACCCAGTCTGTCAGCAGGCCCCCACTGGCTCCACCGTACCGGCGACTTGGAACCACCGTGTACGCACACAGACTCAATTCCAGGATGCAGCACAGGACAGGGCTGCCTTGGGGAGGTATCGGCCCAGTCCACCTCCCAAGACTAGAATCCTGAAGTCCCCAACCCCAAGAGGGTTCAATGAGGCAACTGGCAGTGAGCGCCGACCACATGGCCCAGCCCCCGGGGGTGCCTCGTGGTCACTGTGTCCCGGCCCCCTGGTTTCCTTGACCTGAAAGGGCCCTCAGGAGCTCCTCTTACTCCAGTATTTTTTGACCAGAAGTCACAACATCAGGACTGGGGAGTTCGCTGAATCACATGCGGCACCCAGGCACGTGTCCTGCGGCAAAGTTCTCCTGAGGCTCTGTTCCAAACCCCTCATTTAACAAGAGAAACTGAGTCTCCAGAAGGGGAGGTGATTGACCCAGGGAGGTGACTGACCCAGGGTTCCAAAGTCAACACCAAGTTCTACCAAATAAAGCATTTGAAAAGCACATTTCACCTAGGCCTCTCCCTATAGCTTTGGAAGGAAACCCATCCAATCTCCTTTTCCTGAAGATCTCTGGCAAAAGTGAGCTTGGGCACAGCGGGCTCGGGGAAAACCTGGGGAGGGGCAGGCACGTGAGCTCTCCCCCAAGGAGTCTTGCAATCTAACGAAGCGAAGAGAAAGATTCAGGTGGCAGTTCAAACGCTCACGTTTTTCGAGATGAAAGTATGCGATTCAATTAAATGTTTAAGTAGTGTTTTCTCATACTAAATCACTGAAACGTTTGTGCATTCCTTGAATTTCTCAGGGCACTGTTCATTTTTATTTATTGTTGTAACCCAATGCCCTTAAGCAGCGTGAATGGTGCTATTCGGAGGAAACTTGTTTTGCAACGGGGAAAGTTGTCCCAGGTCTCTTAAAAGGTTCATTATGTGCGTGGTAATTCGGTTCTATTAATAAGCCCCGACCATATAGGCAGGGCTTACTTTCCATTTAGCATTATATTTTCCACAATTCTGTAAACAGCCCCACCACACAAACCCTTTTGATATTCAATTCCTCCCTGTTTTTTTTCCCTAAACACTCTTTTCTCTGGGCCTATTCCTTATTTAAAAAGAGAGAGACAGAGAGAGAAAATCACCAAGCACACATATTTTTTCAATTAGGCCATGCTTGGTGCCAAAATATATGGATCCCACTAATAGCCATAAGTAATCTTAAGGTCTTTTCCCCAAATATTTTGATTATTTTACAAATCCCCCAAGGAATGTGCTCTTAGGGAGATTTATGGAGCCCAGGCAGGATGCATGATTTGGGGAGGGGTCTGGTTGCAATGGGGCAAGTTAGGATATGGGGGTGCCCTCTAAACACTATCTCGTGCTAGGGCAAAGGGCAAGGGGGACCCAAAGGGCTCTCAGGGAAAACTTTAGGCCCTCTGTGCGGGGCTGAGGTTGAGTTAGTGGTTCCTACGCAAGACAGATGGCTGTAGTCGGCCCTCTAGTCGGCCCTCTCAGGAAATGGTAGCTGGAGAAGAAGTGAATGCCACAGGTAACCCTGATGTCCAGGGACCCCCCCACCCCAGGATAGCTGCACTTGCCTCGCATTCTAAGGTGGAGTGTTTTGTTCAACTTCTTATTAAATTTACGCTGCTCACTTTTCAACTTTTACTAAGTATATATAACTAGTCAGGGGAAGACAAGCTGGGAATTAGGAACTATCTGTCAGTAATCTTCAGGTGAAGAAGTTATACTATGAGACAGGTAGGAAGGTGTCTACAGCCCAGTGGGCTCTGTAAACAGCACCTCCAGCGCCCTGACCGTGAAGTCCCTCAATCCCCTGGGCAACCCCAAAAGGACTTGGCTAGGGACCACCAAGACCAGCTAAGATGGCACGTGGGGTTTTCCTCAGGGAAGCTGAGGGGTCTGGCCAGAGCTTCCCGCTCACCTAGGGGCCCAAATCAAGGATGGGCTTGTTAGCAGGGGCAGATGAGGCTCTCAAGGGAAGGGCAGGTGTGATGACAAGGGTCAGGCCCTGGTAGCCAGAGGCCCAAGGCCCGTCCACACCCCACTGACTGGCTGCATGACCTCGGCACACCATGCACTCTCTGCCAAGCCTCAGTCTCCCCACTTGCCAAGTGGAGCTAAGAATTTCCATCTCTCTGGCTAGATCCTCTTGTGGAAGATTAATTGGATTATTCTTTGTAAACTGAAAATCAGGCCAGACAGAATTCCGTATATTAGTATGGTTATACCAATAACTGACATACTAATAGTCCAAACGCATAGCACCTCGGGAAAGTGGCTTCAACATACTCCTCCCTAATTTATGCTTTTTAACAAGATTAACCCTTCAGAGCCAATGTCTTCAAATTCTGGGATCATCCCCCCAACTCTGGGGAATTCAACTCTTTGTCACTGAACCCTGACTCCAATGTTTCAGTGGTGTTAGGTTCACACAGTGGTGGGTTGTGGGGGAGGGGACCTTGCTGGAGTCACTAGTGGGTCACTGTAATCGTTCACAGCTGGAAGTGAGCCCTCTCTGCTGTACTTCCATCAGCAACTGCCAGACTGAACCTCACCCTTGACTGGCCACCTGAGGAGGTTAATCATCATGCCTACCAAGGGCCTGATAGCAGCCATAGCCAAAAGCGGCGAAGCTTCAGTTTGACAAAACTCAAGATACAAAAGGCTGAGGAGTATCCAGCCTCTCCCATAGCAAGACAGTGTCCCCAAATGACATGCACCCTGAAAGAGTGAATGACTTCCCATGTGCAGGTATGCACAGATTCCAACCCCCAGCCCCCCACTGCCAATACCAGGAACCCCCCATCCCGGTGCAAATCCAGAAAGGAACTCGGAGCCTCTGTGTCAGCAGTGGGAACAATAGGTAGGCTGAAGTCAGGGTCCTTGAGGATGTGGAACAAAGAACTGGCTCGCCGGGAAGGGAGACCTTTTACTCCCTGAAATCACACATGTCTCATCCCACACGTTGTCTCACATGCCTGGAGAGAGAGCCAGGGTCACGTGGCCCCTTGAAGATCCCAGGTTTGTTGGGGCCAGAAATCCCCCAGCCCTGCAAACACATAATAGGATGGGAGTCGCCTGCGCAGCTGCTGCATCATGACAAGGCCAGCATCTGTCATGAAGCCTCTCACCTGTAATGAGAGGGCTGGGGGCGGCCCCTGAGGGGGCAGGCAGAGGCCGGTGAGACTGGTGCCAGCCTGCTCTGTCCCCCCGCCCCTAGCACCTCCAGCTGATTCACGGGGAGTCTTGGCCTCTTATCAGGGCCCGCCAGCCAGGCACCAGCACACATCCCCACTGGCCGCACCTTCCGCCCAGAGCAGGCCTTTGTTTCTGGCTCCAAACTGGCTGCGGGAAGTGGGGCACAAGGGAGGGGTGGGGGTGCCGCACGGCCTCATGAGGCACTGCAAGGGGCCTCCCCATCTGATGCCACATGATCCTCACCTAGAGACAGAGAAGCAGAGGTAGAAGGAACCCAAGAGATCATCTACCACCCACCCACTCACTCTGGGTGAGCAAGTTGAGGCCCAGAGAGGGAATGGGACTTGTCCAAGGTCACACGGCAGGCTGAAGGCACAGGCTGGGTTGCAGGCCCAACTTTCCTGGCCTGACTGTCATATGCTAGGTCGCTGATGCACCATGTGCCCTGAGAAAGTAACTCCAACTTTCTGATGCTTAGTGTCCTCACCAACAGAATGGATTCAGCACTCAGATTTTAAGGATATGAAGTTCAAGTTGGGAAAGTATTTTGCCGAAGTAAAAGTGCCTTCCTCAAGTATGAAGCCCTTCTCCTCTTAGCCTAAGCAGAGGGGAGTTTAGGGAAATGATGGTTGGGGAACAGGACAGGAGAGAGAAGGGAGCCACCCAAGAGCTGCTTTACTGTGGGGCCCAGGAGGAGGGGGTGAGTTTGCAGGGGGCTGGGGGGACTCAAGCTGAGGGGCAGAAGGCATGCCAGCCCGGGGGGCTGTAAAAGAGGGGCCTCCCGGGCTGGGGTGGAAGGCCTGGGGCTAGAGCTTGGGATTTTAAAAGCAGGATGTTTGGCTGGGGCCTCTCTTCTCTCTCAAATAAACAATCCACAACCCTATTCAAAACAGAGAGGCACCTCTGGGGAAGGGCTAGATCCCCTTATTTTCATATCTTCTCTTTAGGGGAGTGCCACAAGCCACCTGGGAAGAACCTGCTGAGGGGTGGGATGGGAGGCAGTGGCAGGGACCAGGACTGGGCAGCAGCTGCCCTTGGTCCAGAGGTCACCTGGGGGCGCCCCTCATCTTGCTGGACATGTGATATCAGTGTCTTTCCAACTGGACCCCCTCCCTGCCCCCATCCTGACCAAAGGCATCCAGATTCTTGGCCTGCAAGCCAGAGGGGGCCCTGAGAACAAAGCTAGTCCCTTCAGAAAACTCATACTCAAACAGTGAGGGGACTACCCTGGTCACACAGGAGCAGGGCACAAAATGGGCATCCAGATTCCCGGTCCAGAGCTTTCTAGTACCGAAGAGAAGGGCAGGGGATGCACGAGCAATGGGACGGCTCGCCCCATTTTCCTTTGGAGATCTGGACCACTCCTTCACCAATTTCTTAGATTCAGGGGTCTCAAGGGGCCTTCATTCACCCAGCCAGTATTTATGGAGAACAGACACTGTTCTAGGCTCGGGGTGTAACCAGCTGTGAACAAGACTCAAATGCTACTTCAAAGGGCTCACATCAGCTTCCGTTGGTAACAAGCTGCTTTTTGTTATTCGACAAATATTTACCACACATCTAGTCCGCATGAGCTCTGAACCAGAAGCCTGGGACAGAGGGGCCAAGGCCCTGACCTCAGCCTGAACCTGCCGCCAGTCCTGGGCTCCCACGCCCGTGGCCTTTCAGGTAGTCATCACCATCCCCATCGAGGCAGAGGGAAGCCGCCGGAGACACAGACCAGATCTCAGCTCTTCGGTGTTCCCAAATGGCCTGAACTAAGGCGGCCGCAGAGCATCCACTCAAAAACTGGGAGTGGACTATTTACCAAAAGCCTCCCTTCCTCTAGCAGGAAGTTGCTCCCAGCGCAGTGTTGTTTTTTTTTTTCCCCAACTCTTTCTGGGCTCGTGGTTTGGAAATAGCAAAGGGCTGTGAGTTACAAGATCCGGGCCTTTTCCTCCACGACTGCTGGGAGAGAAAACGGATACAGCCTTTCCGGAGGACACTCTGACCTTAAATGTGCATAGCCTTTGACCTAGCAGTCCCACTTCTAGGAATTTATCCTAAGGAAATAATCAGTGATGTGCGCAAAGACATACGCATGGAGACACTTGCCAAGGGGCAACGTTTAGGATAGTTAAGAAAAAAAAAATTATTGCTGCAGTGACCCAAATGTCCAGGCCTAGAAGGTTGGCAAGTGAACACGGCACATCCATGAGATGGAATACTAAGCAGCCAGGAAAAAAACCACACAGAGTTATTTGTGGAATTTAGGAAATGTTTCTTAATGTTGCTAAGGGAAAAAAGGGAGATACAAACTACGATACGCACTTTACAGAGGTCCCATCTTTTCATTATGCAAGACATATATGAAGATAGCAGATTTCTACTTCCCATTTTTTGCTAAGAAAGAGGATGACAAGAAAATAATATTCTAAACTAATTAAATAATAATGATTTTCTTTTCGGGTGGCAGAGTTAAGGGTAATTTGTTTTTCCTTTGTATTTTTCTTGTTTTCTAAATGTTTTGCATTAATCATGTGTTACTAAAAAAAAAAGAAAAGAGGAGACGCTCCTGGGGCCTGGCTTGGGCCTGCCTCCTTCACTAAGTGGCTGTATGAAGCCATTTAATGTCTTTGGGAGCCTCATCTGTATAAGGAGGACATCAGTGACCTTGATTAACTGGGAAGGCAATACCTCCACAGGTGTTAGCGTGCACCATCTCACTTCACTCCCAGAAGCCCTTTCAGGTAGGAACCCATTTTACAGATGCAGACTCCATGCAGCCCAGAGGCCTCTGCTACGACCCAAGCCCCACCCACCACCAGCCACCCCAAGAAAAGGAAGCCCAACTAACCTAGGAGGGGCAGCCACTCTGGAACGCCAGGCCTCCAGGTAGGAAGCTCCAAGGAAAAGAATTTCAGGGCCAAAGATTCAGGCAAAAACTCAGTAAAAGCATCCAAGTACAGTTAGCAGAGCCAGGTCTCAGGTAAGGGAGCAGTCCAAAGCAAAGGCCATGACCCGCTGGGCTTCCGTAGTAAGGCTGGGACGGGGCACTGACTGGGAACAGGGTCAAACTGCCAGTGGTGGCCTGAGAGCCACAAGCTATATCAGGAGGGGGCACAGAGCCAACCAGCCTCCCCTTCCCTAGGGGAAAGATCAACCAGCAAGAGCAGTATGGCCAAGTCCCATTCTTGGGACCACTGATTACTGTCCAACAGGCTAGCTGGTTTCCCCATGGGCCCCAAGACCACAAACATCGGGGCTGCGGAGGATTCCCTACAGGGTCTCATTGCCTATGGGCAGTGGCCTGCCTGAGACCACCAGACATACCTTCAGCCAGGGCAGAACCTCCTATGCTATCTGCAGGAAGCTGAGGGCACCCAGAGAAAGAACTTGTCCCCTTCACTGACAAGGTGAGAACTGAAGTAAGTTTCCCTGCCCCTGCCCCAATTTTGTGACTCTCATAAAGTCACAACTTTGTGACTCTCATCTCTACTAGGGGATGAAGTTTCCAGGTGCCCGAGCGGCTTGGAGGGAATTTTCAGAGGGTGTGACTGGTGGAGTAACAAGGATCAGTGCCTCAGCCCCTAGTTCCTGCAGCAGGGGTGCCTTATCAAGGCAGCAAGAAGATGCTGACACCACCAGGGACTGGCTGAGAAAGGCGAGAAGGGTATCCGTAGGGGTAGGAGCAGCCCATGGGTCATCCCTGTGCATGCCCTGGCTGTGAGCCCAAAGCTGCTCAAACAGCTCCCAGAATTCCAGGCTGGGGGGTTAAAGGGTCATCAGATCTGGGTAAGCGACATTTGCCAGCTTGCAGGATAAGGGGTATACTGGACAGAAATGGGGGAGCCTTTGCTCCCCTGGAAAATTGTGGGGAAACAGGACCACCTCTCCCCCAGTCTGGCCTCCTCCTCTCAGTGACCCCTCACCTTAATTCACAGAGGTCCTGGTCACCTGATTCTCTCAAGAGGAACTTGAGCAGGGAGCAGCCTTACCCCCTGATACCCAAAGGTTCAAGTCAATGGTTCAGGGGCACTCACTTGTGGAGGTCCCTGGAGGGACGGGCAGCATCAGAATCTCTTCAGGCACTTGTTCAAAATGTACATTCCTTCTGGAATTCCACAGTGGTGATGGTTACACAACACAGAGAATAAACCAAGAACCAAGGAACTGTACACTTTAAAAAAGTGAGTTTTGTAGTAATCTCAGTGATTAAAACTGCCCCAAAAATGGACACTGCTAGATCTCCCCAGGAGAATCTGATTCAGTAGGACTCAGCCTGGGAATCTGCATTTAACAGGTGCTGCAGGTGATGATTCCCGGCCAGGACTAAAAACTCTCAGCCTTGGGAGCCTGGTTTCCACATCATGCAGGATGTGAAAGTCACACCCAGCCTCCCATCAATCTCCTCCCTCATTTTACGGGTGGAGAAACTGAGGCCCAGAGCAGAAAAGGACTCAAAGCTTTGGCAGGACCCTACTGAAATTCCAACAGTCCTGCCCTAAGAGCAAGGTCTGCTGCGGAGGGTCCCTGCAAGGCCAGGCGCCTTGGCAACCCTGCTCAAACATGAGGAGTGACTGGACCTTTTGGCAGATGAGAGGGGAAGGGGGGGACCTTTCCTGTCTGAGCCCCACACAGAGTTCACAGGGCAAAGACATCCACCGTCCCCCCACCTGGACCCAAAGGAACCAGAAAGCCAGAGAAGGTGGAGATTTTTTTTTTATTATTGTTATTTTTTAAATACGAATTATTTCCAGCCGGAAGGCAGAGGGATGAGGGCCATTGGAGGCCTCCGGCCACCGGCACCCAGCCAGCCTCGTAAATGTCTGGCAGCTGGAGGGAGACTCAGCTCATTGCTATCGAAATGAGCTCGTTACTGCTAATTTCCCTGGCTCACTAACTGATGTATCCAGTGTGTTCCTGAATCTCCAAAGACGTTTCCTAAGCCACCCTCTCGAGGGATCTGCCAAGAGTCATGGAGTGTGGGCGGAACTCCAGGGTGGCCTCAGTTTCCCCAACCAAAGTGTGGGCAGAAGAAAAGGGAGCAAAGATAGTTCATTCAACTGTGGCTGAGTCAACAATAGTTCGGGTCAACCATTCCTGAGCACTGGGCTGCTCATTCCTGTGGGTGAAAGTGGAGGTGACACGACAGGAAAATCCCACTGCTGACACCTGGAATAACCCTCACCACTTAATCAAGCACCCACCTTGCCCCCTGATAGTACTGGGCACATGGCATATATTATCTCTTTTCATTTACACAACGATCCAGCAAATAGAACATAATGATCACTCTCATTTTTTACACAAAGAAACCAAGACTCAGAAAGGTTAAGGAACTTGCTCAAGGCCACACAACTAGTGAATAGCAAGGCCTTCCTCTAAAGCCAACATTCTGCCCAGCAAGCAAGAAAAAGAAGCCAAACATGACATAAATGATGCCCAGCCTGCAAGCCCGCACAGCCTGGGTGGTATGTGTGAAGACCCCTCCTTACTGGGAGTTCAGAGAGGAGGACAAACACCCACTTGTCACCCCAAGCCAGGGTGACCAGAGAAGGCTTCCTGGAAGAGCCCTACCATTCAAGCCCAGGACTCCCTAAGCCCAAAGGAGGGAGTAGTTAATGTCACTGTGCTGGGTGTCCATCTCCCGGGGAAAAGGCCTGGGCAAGGAGCAACACGGCTCAAAGGAGCAGTCAGAGAGGACTGAAGGAGCAAGAGCCACTGCCTGCCCCGTGGGCAGAGCCCTCCTCACAGCTGGGGTTCATCTTCCCACCTGTGAGGCCAGGTGTCCCACTTACAAGCTAGTAAGTCAGCCCTGGTAGACCCACAGGCTGGAAGAGAACGCACCCATCAAAAGCAATGTTTACGAAGAGTGTTAATGACACAGGAAAATATTTACATAGTGCTGAGAGGGAAAGGCAGTATGCAAATTGTATTTTTTAACAGAAAAAAAATTTAAACAAAGAAAGCCAAAATGTTAACAGTAGTTATCTCTGGAAGGTAGAATTAAGGGAGTTCCTGTCCTGCACCTCTTTGCAATTTTCTATGCTTTCCAAATTTTCCATAATGAGCCACATGCTTCTTTAAAAAAAAGAAAGTAGGTGTGTTTTAAACTAACCAAAATGATGCCACAGCCAGGGCCTCCCCAAGGGCCCCAAGCGCTGCATGCCTGTGTCTCTGAGCAGCTCTTCACCTGCCTGCCACACCCTCTGTGCTGAGGACAAGGGAGCTAGCTGCACAGGGAGACAGACAGCCTATGGAAGGCTCTCTCTCCAGGAGGCCCTGGGAATAGCAACCTGAGGGCCCTGGAAGAGGGACACACAATGCCAGACATTCAGTGCCTACCTCACGTGTCTGGAGGGCTGCCTGGCGGAGTAATCCACCCTTGGGCTCCATTTGCAGCCGTGAGGGCCTTAGTCCCCCACAGATGATCGAGGAGAGAGGGATGCCTGTGAATGCACTACATGGACTCAAAGATGCCACATCATATTTCTGGCACCCACCGTACATGACTTTGCTCAAAAAAGAAAGTGCCCCACCAGCTGCCCAAATGTCCGGACTACTCCTTCTACATTGCAGCCCATCCATCGGAACCTGTTCTCTGGCCCCCATGCAGCCAGCACTCCCCACCCACCCTTCCCTTGGAGCAGGTTATTGGCAGGACTGCTCCAGGAATAAAGCAACATCACTTGTAAACATTTGGAAGTCTGAGGGCGCAACACGGAAAAGTGATTCTAATATACATTGGGCAAGGAGGACAGAAAACACAATGCTATCTTGCTGCCACTGCACTGAGAGCATGAAAATACATGATACAAGAGACTGGAGGACAGAGAGGAAACAGGGCATGGCCCTTGTGAAATAGGCAATTTTTTTCTATTTCTGAGCAGTCTCTATTAACTGACACTCATTTCATGCACCAATTTTCATGGGGACGATGTGAACAGATACACTTATAAGAGTGGCCCGTGTGCACCATCACCCAATATCCCATTCGGAGCCTGAGACTAGCAATGTCCACCCCCCCACCCACCCCCCGTCACACATTCAGCTATGTCCCCACAATTCCAACCTCCCTTGGCTCCCTGATCCTATCTGCCCCACAAGAACGAGAGCTCCCTAAAGCAGGGGGCTGTTTTATTTATCTGTGGCCCGCCCCAGCCAGTCATGTAAAAACAGCCTCTCGGTGTATATTTTCAACAGAATTTAATACAAGGCTTTAAAAAGCCATCGTCCTTTTGCAAGATGAAGAGATTTCTGTGAATGGAAGGTGGCGATGGTTACACAGCAATGTGAACGTACTTGAAACCACTGAATTGTACACTTAAATATGGTTAAAATGCTACATTTTATGTTATGTGTATTTTACCACAGTTTTTAAAAATACCAAATACCATTCTTTTAATACCAAAAGAGCTAGTGCCCTAGGGCTGCCACTCCTAAGCGAGGTCCTGGGTCCCCCCCCTTCCTCCTCTCCAGGCCCTCAGGCTCCTTCTGGGCCATGGCCTATTTCAAAAGGAGGGAGGCTGTGCACCTCACTTCCATGTTTATCCCGAGCGGAGTGCTGGGAAGCAGAGACCCAGCCCAGGCCAGCCGGGGCCTGGCTCCAAGGCTCTGGCTTTTAGGGGCCTTTTTCCACCTACCCGGGCCCAGAACTGGCACTGCCCGACTTCCTGGCTCACTTGCTTTATTTTCCCTCCAGTCATTATAACCCTGTTTACCTTTGGGCTTCGCAGGGCCTAGGCTCCAGGCAAGTAGTCTTAAGTGCCAGCCAACAAGAGGAGCAGCAGGAAAGGGGGACCCTCTTGGGGACAATGGGGTGACTCTGATTTCAGTGGTTTGGAGTAGGGCCCAGGTATCAGTACTATTCGAAGCTGCCCAGATGATTCAAATGGGCTCTGCTGTCAGGCAGCACCCTTACAAGGCCCTGGCAACATACTGCCTCCAAAACCTTGTGCTGGTGCTGTACCCAAGGGGGTTGAAAAACATATGCTTTGGTGTCGGCCCTGAGCATGAACAATAGCTCCAGCACTTACAAGCTACATCAGGTAAAATGCAAGATGCCCAGTTACAATTTGAATTTCCAATAAACAATGAGTAACTTTTTAGTAAATGTATGCCTCCAATACTATATGAGACATAGTCATACTAATTTTTTGTTGTTGTTATTTGTCTGAAATTCAAATACAGCTGGATAGACTGCATTTTTATTTGCTAAATCTGGCAATCCTAGACCTAGGGCTAGTTACTTCTCTGAGTCTCAACTTCCCCCATCAATTATCAGGGAAATGATCCTGGTGAAAGAAGGCAGTGAGATGCTTGGCATAAAGCCAACACTCAGTGGATGGGAGCTCCCTTTTTCTTCCTTTCTCCTCAGAACCTTGTTTCAGCTTTTCTTTTTCTTTATGAAAATTTCCAGCACACATCAAAAGTAGAAAGAGCAGTAACAATGAAGTCCCATAGATCCAGGCAGTGCACGCTGTTATTACATGCCCCACCCAGGTCCCTTTACACCCAGCTACTGGAAGCTATGGGCAGCTAATGGTTCACAGATGCCCCTGATGGGGGAATTGTCCCAGGCCAGGCGATTATAGCCCCCAACATTGGATTGTGCATGCGTGTGTGTGTGTGTGTGTGTGTGTGCGTGTGCTCACACACACACATGCTGACAGCCACTGACTTACCCAACACAGGAACAAAAGGCTGACCCCTTTGCCTCAAGCTGTGACCAACTCAGCAGTGGAGGTCCCCCTCCAGAGCCCCCTGTGGATCAGGCTGAGGCTGGGCTCCAGCTGAGACCGCATCCCTGCTGCCCCGTCCTGCTCCCCTCTCTCCCACATCTACTGAGAACAGCCCCCCAGCCCCCCGCTGATTAAACCAAGTCCATCCCATCTCCATCTCAGCCTCTGCTTCTAAGAACTCAGCTAGAGCTGACTCTCACTCAGATTCAACAATTATCAAGATTGCTTCATTTAGCCCCTTACATTTCATTATTCGCTTGTTTGTTTTGGCTGAAGCACCTCATATCATTTCCCCCTACATCCTTCATTATGCATCTCTAAAAAAATATGGGCAGTTAGGTTTTGACTTCCTTCCCTGATTTCCCTCCCATGGGATAGGCTCTAGTGGGGGAAAGAGTCATAACTCCCAGCAGTGCCAAGGGACAGAGACCAGAGGCCAAGCAGGCAGGCACCGGGCCATCCACTCTGGCTCCAGCCCAGCCCGGGACTATAGTGTGGCTTTGGTGGCCAGCACGCCACGGTCATCCTAGGTCCTACCTCTTTTGTGTGGATCAAGAGTCTGGGACAGTGCCCCAGCATCCTTCTGGGGATGCTGCCAGGGTCTAAGTTTCTCTCTATCCTTGAAGAGGGGGATGGCATTGAAAGGCCAACCTGGCCATGCCTATCTGCTGGCCAAAAGCCCTGCCCGCCCTTCTGCCTGGGCCTTTGGCAGTCCCATCAACCAGGAGTTACAGCAGCCGAGGGGCCACACTCTGCCATGCGCAGGAGCTTCCTATAGCAGGGGACAGTGTGGACAGGTGGAAGGACATGCCAGCTTTTCTTATTTTTAATTGTGTTAAAATACACATAAAACTAACCATTTTAATCATGTTTAAATGTGCAGTTCAGTGGCATTAAGTTTATTCACAACATTGTGCAGCCATAATTACTACCTAGCTCCAGAAGTTTCTCATCACCCCAAAGAAATCTTGTGCCCTTTAGCATCTCCTCCCATCACACCAGCATTTGAATTCAGAGAAAACCTAAGTTTGACTCACAGCTCCTTCACTTGCTCCCTGTAGCTCTGGTAGCTAAGTAAAACCTCACTGAGCCTCGGTTTCTTCATCTGTAAAGTGGGATGAAAACTCAAGAGGGTATGACAAAAATCAAAGCCAATAGGTATTCAGTGCTGGGCTGCCCCCGGTATTACTGAATGAAGGCCAGGCCGAGACCTCTACGGAGGCTCTTCTCCTCTCTTTCCCTCTCCTCCCTGCCAGGCTGTGGAGGAACGTACCCTCGACATTCCGGGCTGTCTGCACTGACTTAGGGAAGAGGAGGCTGCTTCCCTCTCCCAGAGGCGGAGCAACTGAATTAAGCACTAATAGGTTCCAGTGTTTTCCCCTCGCCATGCCCAGACCCGGTTCCAAACCAAAGAGTTACAAAGGCCTTTCAACTCCACACACGGGGGCAAGGTCAGCCAAAACCCGCATTTCCAAGCATGGTGCTTTTATACTTTGAAATCAGCCAAATGTGAACTGGCCACTTCTGAGGGTCACAGCTCCCAGCGGCCTCTTAGCTGCTGGCACTAATAGCCGCCTCTACAGACACTCCCTCCCTCCCTCCCTCCCTGCTGCGGACTCACCTCCCAGTCACCACACTGCGCTGTCTTTCCCCATCCAAATCAGGGGTGAGGGCCCAGGGTTGGGAAGAGGAGACCTGTCCTCTCAGCGGCTACTGTCCAAATCTCCCACCCTGGAGTGTATGGGAACATGGGGCTCAGAGCTGGAAGGGATCTCACCAGGTCATCTGATCCAGTTCTCTCCAGTGCCTTCCATTTTACAGACAGAAAACTGATACCCAAAGGCTAAGAGAACTCACCCAGATGGCACATCTGTCTCAGTAGGATACATTCACACTTGACTGTCGTAGGAATGTTATGGGGCAGAGGTGATATTCCTGAGAATCCAGAAGAAAAAATTCTCTACTTTGCAACTCTTCCTCTGAAATGTGGCACTCAACACCAAGCACCCAAGCCACTAAAAATCCTATGCATACAAAGTCAACATATAAAAAGTAACTGCATTTCTATATGTTATTAATAAATAATGGGGAAATGTTTTACAATTTATAGTACCAAGACACATGAACTACATGGTATAAACTTAACAATATGCAAGATCTGTATTCACTGATGAAAGAAACCCAAGACCTAAATATGGATTGGAAGACTCAATATAGTCAAGATGTCAATTCTGCCCAAATGATCTATAGATTCAATGCAATCCCAATCAAAATGCTGGAGGTCTTTTTGTAACAATCAACAGCTCATTCTACAATTCACGTGGAAATACAAATGCCCGAGTAGCCAAAACACCTTTGAAAAAGAACACAAGTAAGAGGACTCAAACTACTTGATCTCAAAACTTAATGTGAAGCTACAATAATCAAAGACAGTGTGGTGCTGGTAAAAGACACACACACAAGAAATCCGGAAACAAATATATATATATGATCAACTGATTTTTGACAAAGGGGCCAATGTAATTCAAAAGAGAAAGGGCAGCTTTTCAACAAATGATATTAGAACAATTGGACCCCATATGCAAAAATAAAAGATCCCAGACCAGACCTCATCTCACACCTTATATATATGTTAACTCAACCTGGATCATAAATCTACATGTAAAACCTAAAACTGTAAAACTTCTAGAAGAAAACATCAGAGAAAATCTTTGTGACTTTGGGTTTGGAAGAGTTCCTGACACAAGAAACATGAAAAGAAACCTTTGATAAATTGGACTTCAGCAAAATTAAAAACTTCTGTTCTTCAAAAGACTCCATTACGAAAATGAGAAGACAAGTCACAGACTTGGAGAAAATATTTACAAAACCCTTTTTTTTTTTAAAGGACTGAAACCAAATTTATAAAGAACTCCCAAAATTCAATAAGAAAATGATCATAAACTCCACATATAAAATACTTAAAAATGTGCAAAGATCTGAACAGACACTATACCGAAGATATACAGGTGGCGAATAAGCGCACGAAAAGATGTTCAACATCATTAGTCATTAAGAAAATGTGAATTAAAACCACAGTGAGATACCACTAAGCATCTACTAGAATAACTCAAATAAAAGTAAACCGACTATACCAAGTGCTGGTGAGGATACAGAGTAACTAGAACTCTCAAATGCTGCTGGTGAGATTATAAAATGATACAACCACTTTGAAAAACAGTTTGGCAATTTTTTATGGAGTTAAACATTCCTTTGACCATAAACCCAGCAATCTTACTTCTAGGTATTTATTTACCCAAGTGAATTGAAAACTTATGCTTACACAAAAACCTGAACACAAATGTTTAGAGCCGAAAACACTGGAAATAACCCAAATGTCCATCCACATAACAAGGAT
Organism: Manis pentadactyla; assembly: GCF_030020395.1. NCBI lineage: Eukaryota > Metazoa > Chordata > Mammalia > Pholidota > Manidae > Manis > Manis pentadactyla. Next base: position 114,796,333 of record NC_080029.1, on the reverse strand, counting down.
GAGTCTCAATGCATTATTCTGAGTTAAAGAAAAAGGTACAAAAAGGTTGCTGCATAATGAAATTTGTACAATATTCTGGAAAAGGTAAAAACAACAGAGACAGAAATCAGATCGGGGCTTGCCAGCAGCTAAGAGTTGGGGTAAGGACTGACCCCAAAGGGGCACCAAGGATCTTTCTGGGGTAATGGAAATGTCCTTTATCTTAGTTGTGTGATAACTGTCAAAATTCATAGAACAGTACACTTTCAAAAAGTTTTGCTATATATAGATTGTATCTTAATAAACCAAAACAAACAGCAAACCCTACGTAGCCTCATGAGGGTTTGTCTTGTTTCTCCAACAAGCCTGTAAACTCACTGATAGAATGTAGACATGATTCTGGCCCAGAAAAGTAAAGTGACTTGTCCAAGGACACAAGCTCTGGAGTCAGGTGGATCTCGGTTCAAATCCTACCTCTGCCACTTACTAGTTTGTTGTCCTTGGCAAATTACTTCCCCGCTCTGGGCCTCATTTTTCTCATCTATAAAGTGGGATAAGTAGTAATTGAACCTACCTTATTGGGATTGAATGAGTTTAAGGAATAAGAAACATATACAGTGTCTGCACATGTTTTATACTCAAATTTTAGCCACTATTATTACTATTCCCACTGCTATTGTCATTTTTACCATGGAAGTGTCAGGACTGGGCTTTGGGGAATGACTCTAAATTCTACCTTCCTGCATGAGGTGGGCAACGCCAGGAACTAGGGCCACCAGTTTTCTGGTTATACCCCTGAGAGGCAGAGGTACATCCAGCTCCTGCCTAGACGATATTCACAGCCTGGTTGGGGACAGTGGATAAACTCAGGGCAAAGTCAACTCACTGCAAGGGAGCAGCATAGAGATGAAAACCACTGAAAGTTCAGAAACAACTTTCTGCTCTGCAGGCTGTGAAATCCCTGAAGGCTCCCTGGAAAAGGAAAACTTTTAATGAGCCTCTAAGGGCAAATCAGGTGTAATCAAATCAAAGGAAAGGAGCTATCAGGAAGGCAGGAACCAGAAAATCCCTCTACCCCTAACTTCTCCCCCACCCATCCCTGGCAAAAGGCAGCAGGCAGCAGGCAGCCTTGGCATTTCCTTCCCAGGAATAGCCTTAGGCCAGGGGGAGGTGCAGGCATGACAGCAGAAAGTCCAGGCACCATGCATCAGCCAGGTTTCAACATGTGTCCCCACATCTGGGCAGGAGGGTCCAGAGAAGGGCTGGCCTGGGCTGCTGGGCTTTCACTTTTCCATGGACCTGAATTTGGGTTTGTCTGGGGAGTGTTTTCACTTCTTAAGCCCAAGTGTTTTTCCTGCAGCCCTGGCCCCCACCCCCCCACCCTGCTCCTCCTGGCCCTCCTCTAGAGTGCCGGCCAGTGAAATGCTGCCGGGCTCACCCAGGGCTGCCTTTGATGCGCACCCCTCTCCAGACTTTAATGTCGCCGTGTGCATGGCCCCTTTAATAAGTTATTTCCGTGGAAAACCCTGGTAACTCTGTCATGAATCAAGCCTATAAACACCTCAAACCCATCAAAGCACCCAAGAAAGGTAGGAGGAGGGCAAGCAAAGAAAATCTCTTACGGTAACTCACACACTGCTCCCTCAGAAGGGCTGGGCTCCCCTGTTGTCAGAGGCCCCACTGGGGCTGAGCCAGCCCACTGAAAAAATGACCTGCCACCCCCAAGCCCAGAGAGCTGAAGCCTCGGAGGACACTGCCCATCTGTGTGTCCCGGGAACGATGCAAGAGTCCCGACCCAACGCCCAGCAAGATTTACAGCCCGGAGAGGCATACCCGGCCGGCTGCTCCCAGGCTACAGGAATGTAATGTTTTGGCTACCGGTGAAAGGCCCAGTTTATTGGAAACACACTTCTTTTCCAATGTTTAGTTTCCTTCCACTCTTTTCTCCTTTTTGTTTTTCCCAGAGTGCTCTGCCCAGGGCCTTCGGAAAGGATATGGAGCTAAAATCCTGCTTCAGGGTGAAGGAGGGGGCAGGGGTACAGGACCTGAATGCATCTGAGTGGAGGACTGAGCACCACCGCTGTGTGGGCAGAGGCCCTGGCATGGAGCAGCCTGGCCCAGGTCTAGATGGAGCTCTGCCACTTGAGAGCTGTGGGGCCAACGATAGGCACTGTCTCTCTCCAGGGTCATCTGCAAAATGGGTGGGATGAGGCAAACCCCTCCCAGAAGTGTTTCTGACTCAACACTGTGGTCTATGACAACAGTCTGGCAAAGCACATGTTTAACATATAGCCCAGTGATTCCATCCCCAAGTGTACGTCCCATGCCACAGAAAGGCTTGTCCAGGAATATTTACTGTAACATCATGGGTAGAAGCCAGAGACTGGGAACTACCCAAGTGCCCATCAATAGTAAAATGGACACATTAGACTAGGAGAGCTGAGGCAAGTGTCTACAGATAATTATCCAGCAATGAATGCACAGTCGCAGGTGTTCCCAACAGTATGGATGAGCCTCATAGACATGCTGTTGAATTAAATAAGACCCCACAGGATTGGGTGGTTGCCAGAGGCAGGGGGTGGGGAGCAGGGAGATGGTCAAAAGGTACAAAATTCCAGGTATAAAATAAATAAGTCCTGGGAACACAATGTACGGAGTGTTGACTATAGTTAACAACACTGTATCACATATTTAAAAGTTGCTAGGAGAATAGATCTTCAAAGTTCTCAACACAAGAAAAAAAAATTGTCAATATGTGTAGGAGTGGATGTCAACCAAATTTTCGTGGTAATCATTTTGCAATATATACATTTTTCAAATCAGTATGTTGTTACACCTACAACGAATACAATGTTATATGTCAATTATGTCTCTATTTAAAAAAGAGAGAGAAAAGAGCCCATAGGGGATGCTTACATGCATACCAGCTTCAAAACCAGGAAAACTAGTGTATAGCATTCCAAGTCAGGATAGAGCTGGGTTACCTGTGGGGGGTGGGACACAGGATGAGAGGGTGCTTTTGAGGTCACATGTTTCTGGATCTGGGCAGTAGTTACACGAACCCATTCAGTTTGGAATGATCTGTTTGGAAGGACAGTGTTGTATGTCCTTCTCTGCCCATGTATATACATCAATAAAAAGTTTACATTATACAAACAAAACTCTACACTCTTGGGCCATACAAACCCAATCTCCAAGACTACAGTCAATCCACCTATCAATCAAAAGTATTCCAGGGACTCGGCAGCCTTGGCCCACCACAGGGAAAAGTCTGGCCCTTCCTGTAGTGGCGTGCGACACCCTCTCTGGGGCCTCTCTTCTTACTGCCCGGCCAGGATCACTCCCATTCCCAGAACAAGTATCTTCTCATCGCCTGGCCTTTGCCCAGCAGTTCCCTGGGCCTGGGGTGCCTTTTCTCTCTCAGCCTGGTGAAACCTTCTGCTTCCTTTACCCCAGCTCCACTCCCAGCATCCCTTGCAGCTGCCCTGGGGACCAGCTGTCCCCCAGCCCACACAGTTCACTTAGGAAATAGCATTTACCTTGCCTCTCGAGAAAGTGATTTTTTCCCAATCTTTCCAGTTAGATTCTAAGTTAACTAACAAGGCCTTACCTTGGACATCTTTTCCTTCATGCAGTACTACCCCTCATGCTAATACTTGGTTACTGTTCACTTAATTACCATTTTCAGAAAATTAATGTGTGCCAGGCACTGTGCTACCTACAGTATGAATGGGATCTCCATGGCACCCATGAGGTGTTGCCAAGCCCACTTGTACGAAGTGGAGTAAGGCTACAAAAGGGAGGCTAAGTGATTTAGCCCTCAGGTCCGTCAGGGCCCAGAGCTGGGGCATTTCCCCTCTGCCTTTCTGGCTGAGCAGCCCCAGTCATCTATACCCCTTCACTCCATACCCCGCTCAAAGGTCCAGGAGCAGGCCTGGGCTGAGCTGAGGGGCTCATTCTATTGTTCAGTAAAGCTGTTCAGACTCAAGGGAGGCATCAGGACAACAAGGAGGGCGTCAGGGCTTTCTTGAGCACTCACAGAGAACCAGCTTTCTGCAGAAGATGAAAACCACAACCCCCTCATGGAGGAGCTGGTCCAACACTCGGCTTTAGCTGAGCATCTCTGAGCAAGTCACTTTACCAGACTCAGTCTTCTCACCTGACAGCTGGGAGTCACAATACCCACTTCACCAGGTGGTGGCAAGAATGACAGGTGTAAGTGCCTGGTGACCCCCCTGAGTGATGGTCAGATGTCACCTCACTGGCGCTGTCACACTGTTAACCCCCAGCTACTGCAGCTGAAGGAACTAGAGCCAGGGCAGCTCACAAACAGATGGGGCTGTTCTCAGATGCTATGTGTACCTGTCCCCAGATGGCACATAGGCTGGGGGCCCAGATACAGAAAAGGCTGCTGCCTTGAGGGGAAGATGCCTGGATGCTGGAGCTCCCTCTAGGTCCATCCGGATCTGGGCTCTTACCCCTGGCTACATATTACAATAACCTGGGGAATTTTTTAAAATCCTGATGCCCAGTCTCTTTCCAACCATTTCTGGAATGGGGTCTGAAGTTTTTAAAAACTCTTTGGGGGACTTTAATGTGTAAAGGTTTGAGAATCCATGAGTTGGACCAAACGACCCATTTTACAGATGGAGAAGCTAAGTGGAAGCAGTTTGCGACCACACGGGACATGGGGCAGAGCCATGACTGAGACCTGGTGTGACCACTACCTTTAGACTCAGAGGAGGCCCCTGGGGCTCTCCCTGGCCTTTGTCTTGTGAGGAAGAGGGCAGTTAGCTAAGACACAGCGGGGCAGCCAGGCAGGAGGAGCCGGGCCTGTCCCCCCATGCGCCTGCGCTCTGCCTGCCTTAGCTCCTCCCTGTGGTCAAGCGGCCGCAGAGGCCCCACGGGCAGGGTTCCCTCAACCCAAACTGGAGTCACATTGAGCCCAAGATGGACAACATGAGCTGAGAAATAAATTCCAGAGGTGTTGAGAAGCCATAGCCTCTATGAAATCTGTTCTGTGTTATTTTAAAACCTCTGGGGGACCCTTCTGTGAATCACAAACACAGTCCCAACATCTACTGCCAGCCAGACCTGAGCTGGGCGCAAGGTGGGGAAGACCCAGGACCTGCCTTCAGAGGCAAGGCCCCCAAGCCCCACTCCTAACATCTGCTCTGTGAAAGCAGCCTGGAGTCCTTGCTTTGGAAATAGTGTCCCCTATTCTCCTGCCACACTGGGGGTAGGCCTGGGTGTGACCCTGCACATCCCTCCACCCAGAGGGGCAGAACCCGATGCCCAGAGCAGACATGTGGTTTGCAGAAGAGCACAGAGCTGCAGAGTGGAAGGCTGGGACCCAGCACAGAGGCCAGAAAGGGCAGTGGACCAGAGGGCTGAGGAAGGTGAGCAGAGCCAGATGGAGGGGTCAGGGGACACAGTCTGGGATTCCCTAGGGTGCACACACCCTGAAGGGCTGATGAGGAAAACCTGTGTACAGAGGTGCCTGTGGGGTGCTCCATTTCACCCATTCAGCCAGAGGCTGGAGCCAGAACAGCCTGCACTTTGCCCCCATCCCTCTCCACTGACCACATCTGCCCAGCAAACCCCTCCTCTTCGCTGTTCCCCAGGGCTGCTGAGGAGCCAGACAGCCCCCAGCCCCACCCTGCCTTGCCCTTCCAGGTTTCAGGCTGAGTGACCAGTCCGCTTCCCCATCTTCTCCCGCCCCCGCCCCGCCCCCCACCTAGCCCAAAGGCCCTAACAGCCCAGCTTCTCCCAGCTTGGTCCAGCACTGGCACTACCCAAACAACTCAGAGACTAAAATGGTTTCCAAGCTCCTATCTCTAAGCTCCCACCTCTCCTTTTAAAGATCAATTAACGTCTCAGCAATGAGTCACCTGGTAGTCTGGGGCAGTGGCTTTGATGTCTGCTCCAGACATGAGACCTCTATTTTTCCAAACCCAGAAACTTCTACCACGGGGTGAGGGCAGCATCCTTCCCTCAGGCCAAGGCACTCCCTGCTTTGCAGAAGTGCCAGCCCCCGACTGATTGGAGGAGAGGGCGGGTATGGGGAAAGGGCCCGTGAACACCAGGAATTCTTTCCACAAAGGGCAACTGGAAAAGCCATGTATCTCCACTTCCCTTAGCGGCCAAGGGCTGTGGAAGGAGAATGTTTAATATAAAAACATCTGACAAAGTACCTTCAGGATATATTTTCTGCATCAAAGAAGGAGCTCTTGGCAATAGCTGCTTTACCCAGACAAGGAAACTTTCGAGCGCGGCTCGCAGTTGTTACAGACGCCCCAGTAAAGTGTGCCAGCAGGGACAGGAGGAGGGTGAGCCTTGGGGCCCGGTAGACAGATGGTTGTGATTATGCTGGATGCAACCAAGTGCATTTTCTGGAATTTCAGGTCTCCTCAGAAAACCTGCCGGTTCTCCTGGTGAGATAGGGCGCCTGAGGCATAGGGACTGGCTGCCTCCAGCTCATCAAACAGCCCTGAACAGGAACAGGATTCTCCCTCGGCCCAGCAGCCTCCTCTCAGAAGCCCACCCACCCACCATCTTATTTATTCACCCAGCAACCATCCGATGAGCAGAACTGCTCTGCGGCATGGTAACAGCGGTTCATGCCAAATCTTGGGTACCCAGGGACACAAAAGCGCCAGAAAAGCACGAACCATGTGAGTCCTGCATCTTCCAGGGAGCAGAGAGGACACCGTGCCAGCCAGTGGGGAACCACCAGGGGCCAGACTGCCTGGGTTCTGATCCCAGTTCTACCACTTTCTGGCTGGGTGATTTGAGCAAGTTACTTAACCTCTCTGAGCCTGTTACTTCTCCTTTAATTTGGCTAAAAAAAAGTGGCTACCTCACAGAGCTGCTGGGAGGATTCCATGAATGAAGACGTGCATGGATGGCACTTAGAGAGTACCTGGCACCGAACTCTGTATTAGCTGTGATTCTTAAATATCTATTGTGTTCTCTCTGAATTTCTTTGTCCCCAGAAAAAATTCATTCATTCATTCACTTACTCCACAATGAACTCTGGCTATGGGTTAGGCTCTGTGTTGGATGCCTGACGAAGTCCAGAGCCCCCTCAGGACCAAGTATAGATCACAGTTTCTCTGGCCCCAGTGACCACAGTCCCTTTGTTCTAGCCCATTCCTCCAGATGCAGAAGAACTTCTGGATTCATCTTTCCCTATTCCCCCACCTAGCACATATTAACCTTCTAGCTACAAACAGACTACCCAGTGGCATTGCATGCCTCCCTGCTTCTACACAAGCTGTTCCTTCTATTGACAGGCTGTCTATTCCCTGTTGTCTTCTTGGTGAACTCCTAGGCATCCTATAAAACTCAACTCATAATCACTTTCTCCTTGAAGCTTCTCTGAACATCCCATTCAACCCCACAGAGTCCCCTGCTCTTGTTTCTGTGCTGGTGCAAGTCTTGCCTACATCTCCACAGCACTTAGCACAACTCTTCCCTATTCTTTGCTTGCTGTCTACCTCTCCTTCCAGATCATCAGCTCCTAAAGTGAAAGGTCCAGGCTTTCTCACTTTGTATCACCTGCCACTGGCATGCAGTAGGTTCTTAATAAACATTCAAAACATTTACTCATCACCCCAAAGCCTACAGTCAGTAAACACACCAGCCCTGGGGTCCTCTGTCAGGGACCCTGGAAGGTATAAAAGCTGTGTGATCTCTGGCAAGTCAGTTGCCCTCTCTGGGCCTTTGGTTCTTCATTAGTCAAGTGTACCCCTACTCTGTTCCTAAACTTTTGTGCTTAGAGTGGATTGGGGGGCAAGACACCCATCCCCTTCCTCCATATAGCCTTGTCCCAGGCCATGGTTTTGCTCTGGGACAATGATAAGCTAAGATGGATCAGACCAGAAGCACCAACTGGCTGCACAGTCCCTCAATGCCCAGGAGCTGGTATCCTCCACCTGGAACACAGCCTCAAGGGGCCCCTGAGATCAGTGGCCCAATGGCCCCCATGTACAGCTGAGCAAACTAAGACTAGCCAGGTGAAGAGCTTACCTAAGGTCACACCACAGAGTAAGGGGCAAAGCCAAGCCTGGAACCCCCTCCAGTATGCTGCTTACCACCCAAAATTGCTTCTTGGCAGACCAGGTTGGCCAGGTCTGCCCTTCACCCCTAGTACCTCCACTCCAGTCTCTAACAACCAGCCCAGAAAAAAATGGGTCCTTTGGTGATACCCAGAAGGTTCCAAAGAAGGAAAAAGGTTTTTTTCCACTTTAGTTGATCGAAGCTTAAAAATGCATGGCAGAGGTTTGATACAAGTTCCAAATGCTGCCAGTTTTGGAACTGAAGGTGGGTGGTTCTTCTCCCCAGCCCTGAGAAGAGGCAAGGAGTCTGGGGCCATTTCTGAATTGGTTCTGGCCTAGGAGTTCGGTGTCAGTCCTGCAACCCATTCACCACCCCCAGGCTGGAGCCTGAGCTAGGGGTGAGTGGAATGGGCCACACTCAAGGGCCACCTCTTAACCTATGGAGGAGACTGAGCTAGGCTCAAGTCTCACTGTGTCAGGGCACCATCTGCCCAGAACTCCAGGGAAAATCTTCCTGATCTCCAAAGCCAAATGAAGACCTCTTTTCAGCTAAAACTTTACCAGGCTGCCCACTTGCTCTCTGTTCTAAAGCACTAACTTGGCCTGTAGCACCCCCCAGACCCACAGGCAGTAAGCACTTTTCCTTGTCAGGATGATGAGTCCATGACAGCATCTTATCCAGGCCCTGCCTGTCACCAGGAAAAACTCCAGGTATGATCAGTTTGTAAAAATTCACCAAGCTAAACACTTACCAAGGCACTCTGTATGTAATAGTAAAAAGCTTTTGAAAAGTGTTACATAGGTCCTGGCCTCCCCTGCTTCATCTCCTGCCAAGACCTGGTACTTTGCTTAGGCTTCTCAGTATCAGGCTGTTTTCACACCTCCAGGTCTCTGTACTTACTATTCCTTCTACCTGGAATGTGTCTCCCACCCCCAAATCTTGTCTCTTTGGTAGACTCCTATTCACACTGCAAAACCCAACTTGGACATCACCTCTTCCAGAGTCTTCCTGGGCTGCCTCTTGACTATACCAAGAGTTGATCCTCAAGGTATTCTTCGTCTGGACTGCCTCATATACCACTTCTCATTATGTACTGTTTCAATCATCACCTATCTGTGAATACCACGAGGGCAGAGATGATGCAGTTTTTATCTGGGTGCCCCTAGCCCTAAGCACAGTGCCTGATGCACTGTAATGGCCACACCTACTACATGCCGCATGCCGAGCCATGGCTGAGTCACAGGCATCATCTCATGTAAACTTCACCTTAAGGGACATGTTGTTATCATCCCCATTTTATAGGTGAGAACACTGAGAGAGTAGTTAAGTGGCTTTCCCAAAGTCCCACAATTAGGAAACAGCACAGCTGGGACTTGGGGTACACAGCCCATGCTCTTCAGCCCACCCTGCTATAGAAGCTCAGCACACACTGTCTGATCTGAACTGAGCACCCAGAGAAGAAGGAGCTTTAGGGTCTGTGCCAGGAAGGCATCTGAGGACAGCATGCTTGGGTCCGAGAACCAGGAAGAGCAGCGGGAAGTGATGCTGCCCCAGCACACTTCTCTCCTGGCTTCTGTAGGCACTGATGAAGAACAACAGACAGCAACAGCCCCAAAGGGTATCTCTTAAGGGACCACAAAGAGGACAGGTGTCAGCTGGCGGGGCAGCATGCCACCTGTGCTGTGACCTGGTTTTACCTGCTGATGCTTGCTGTGTGGCCGCTCTCCTAGCCTCTCAGAGCCTCTGTTCCCAAACTCTGTCAATCTATAGAATACAAGAATCCTTGAGAATGATCGCTGCCCCCAAAAGCTTACAGTCTGCTTGGTGGAGGAAAGATACCCACATCTAGCTGAGCCCCCAACTCCCCACGTGGTCTTGCCTAGCTCCCTTCCTTCCCTGGGCCTTCTCCTCTTTAAAATGAAGGCCTCACCCTTACTGACGCAGCTCTAAAGAAAGAAGAGGACTAAGATACCAGTATACAACCAAGGTCAGCAAAAGGGACAGAGAGCCTGGTCCCCATGACAGGCAGCTTTCATTACGCCTTGGATCCAGTGGGTGCTTAATAAAGCACCTGAACAGTTATCCAGTAGACACCAGAATAGGATACCAGAAGGGAGTCATTCGTTCCTGCAGAAGCCTGCCCAGTGCTTCACTCCTCAGCCCCATAGCACTAGTCAGGCAGGCCTGGCTTCTAAAGTACTTCACCACTTCAGGCTCCAGTTACGTGACCCAGAGCTCTCTCAGTACCCAGCACTGTGCCTGACCTGGCTGCTCCTTCTCACCCAGGAAATAAAGCTCTTTGTGTCTTGCTCATTCTGTTCTTCTAGCCTAGAGTAGCCTAGAGCCAGAAGAACCCTGCCCTCCTCCCTCAGTCCCCCTCAGAATGGCCATTCCCATGGGGCCCTTCATTCTGCAATTCTTTGAATTTATGGCATACTCTGCCTTTAAATTGCCAAGAAAGGTTGCCCCCCATCCACTCACACCTTAGTATGAATTGAACTAGCTAATTTGCTTTCTGCCCCAAATTAACTGAAATCATAGAATGGGAGACAGGTGGAGATGTTGAAGAAAGGAAGAGGATGGCTTGAGGTGACTTCAGATAGTCAGGAGGCAATACCCCACGCCCTAAGCAAGGCAAGGAACCTAGAGTGTCAAGGTTCTGAATGCACCCCAGAAGGGTTCTAGGCTCTCAGTTTTACTCTAATCCCACCAAAGACTCCAGGTGTAAGGGTCTTTAGATTTAATGGGAGCTGTGCATTCTGCCCCTCACTGAGAGATCTTGGTGAAGTCACTTGCTCCCTCTGAGCTTCAATTTTCTTATCTGTTTAGAAGGGATCATGCATCTAAATTTGGAGCTGACGTAGAGATCAGAGTGTTCTGTCAACCATTCTGCAGAGGGCTGAAACAAGATAGTCTCCTGCCTTGCTGACCCCTGCCCTGCCCACAGACGTACCCTTGCCTGCCCGCCTGTGACTGAGCCTCGAAATTCCCACCATTGCCCCTAAAGTGGCCTCAACAGCAGTATAGGAGAGTGCAGCAGAGACATTCGAGCTGGATAAAATTAGACAGCCCTGGGCCAGGCACTGGGATGGTCATTGTGTGAGACAAATGAGGGCCATCTCTGTCTGGAGGCTGCAGACACCCTGCCGAGCACAGCTCCCATTCCAAGACACTGAGAGGGGCCCTGCTCTCAGGGACAGCAGCCCCTCAGGACACAGGGGGCCAGAGGGGGCTGGGAAGCTGGCTAGTGTGGTCTCTGGGTGGTGACCTGGAGGAGCACAGAGCCCGTGCCTCTTGCCAGCCCTCCGGGCTCCTTCTGATCACTCTTCCTTGCCAACCCCCTTCCAGTCCCCTGCCAGGATGTGTCTTGGGAGTGGCACTAACACTTGCTGTGGAAAGCTAGGCAGGGCTCTCAGGTCACACTGCTCGGGCTCCCGTCCCAAGTTTGCCACCGACAATTCAGGAGTATGCACAGCTGGCTGGGCAATTTGCCTCAGTCTCCTCCTCTATAAAATAGGGGAAATCACATCCTCTCACTGGTTATGGTAAGAAGTCAGTGAGATAGAGAATGACCAGCACTTAGCGAAGTGCTAAGTAGTGAGGTTCAATAAATGTCAACTATTGTCAGCAGCAGGATCATTATTATCTGTCCTTGAACATCAAAGGCCCAGAGTGGCTCAACACTTTTGGCCCCTCACCTTTCTGACCTCACCTCCCGCCCTGCCCTCGGGCAGGGTCCTGCACTCCAGCTCTACAGGGTGACTTCTGCCTTCACTGTCCCCACACCTCTGGGCTCTTCCCTCACCCTGCAGGGCCTCCCTCCCTAAGGCTCTCCTCCAGCGACAGACAGCCACCCTAGCCCTGAGCCCGTGGGCTCCCAGGAGGCAGGGGCAGCGCCAACCCACTGGTCCTCAGACCCCCAGAGCACAGGAGTATGTTGGAAAAGCTGAACAGGAAGCCCCCAGAGAGGGAGAGGGGGCATGTCACTCCTGCAAGGGGCCTGGACGGCCATGTGGGGAACATCCACTCACCTAACCAGACCACCTGGACCGAGCCCAGCAGACCCCCTCCACCTCCCCCATAGGAAATCCCAAACGTCCCCCTCAGTTCTTGCAGCCCTGGAGAATTCCAAGCCAACAGATGCCACATTTTCTCATGAGAACCCCACAGTCCTCATCCCCACTAAAGAGCAGCAGGGGCTTTCTCACTGGCCAGTACCAATGACAGCGCTGGGATAGCTGGGCAGGAACGCCACACACAGGCCCACTGGGCCCCAGAGGCAGCTCATCTAATGGCCCAGCGTCTGCAGAGCCTTCCCTCCAGAGGGCACTCTCTCCTGGGAACCGGATCAGGGGAGGGCCTCCTGCAGGTGCTCTGGGGTCTGCTCCTCCCAGCCCGAGGAGGGAGCCACACACACCAGGCCGGCTCTGGGACGACAGAGATCAAATGCCTGTGAACACACCCTGCATCTCTGAAGCACCTCTACACATGGGAGTTTCCACCAGTAACAATGGGGGGAAGGGGTGGAATTACCCACCCACCCCCAACAACTAATGCCAATGCAATCCATCCGAATCACATACACTCGGAGGGTCGGCAGGGACACCGACTCAGGCATTCAGAAGTACGTTTAAGCCTTGGGCTTCAAAACTGTATGTGGCTTACAGCCACAAAGACAGAGGAAAAAGAATAGATTAAACTGTTAACTTCTTCTGTTCATCTGGTTCATCTTTCAGAAACACGTTATAACTAAGTGGGGCCAGAAAGCAAAGAAAACAAAGTGGCCCAATAAGAGGGGCTACCAGGGAACAGAAGGCAAGTAGGACCCAGAAGACCTGACCCCCAGTACCAGCTGTGCCGTGAGTCCCTCTGTGTGACCCTGGGCAAGTCACTTCCTGCTCCAGCTTCTTTAAACGGATGTTCTCTCATGAGCTTCCATGACGGTGATAGAATACAGAGTGGATGGGAAAGGGCTCTGGACATGGGAAATGGCCAGGCAACCATGAGCAGCCAGCGCTATGTCACCCTTAGAGTCATGGGGACAGCATGGCAAGAATGACAGACAGAACTTTGTGTGAAAGAAGTTTGTCAGAGGTGCATTCAGCTCATGCAGAAAAAGGGGGCACAGATGATGGTCAGGAGCATAGTGGCACAGCAGCAACTGGCTCTGCTGCTATGTGAACCTGGGTGAATTATTTTACTGTTGTTTGGGCATGATGCACGTCAAGGAGCCCAAGTACAGGACATGGCCCAAAGTAAACGCTCATTAAATAGCTATGACCACTGTTGTTGCAGTTAGGACATGGGCGTGAGGAAGGCAAAGGAGACCTCAGACGCAGACGGAGGCCTTCACGTGGAGATCCAGCCTTGTGCACTTGGGAGGCAGCTCAGAGGCCGCAACCCTACACAGCACACAGCCACAAGCCCCAGCCGTCCTCACCGCACACCCATCTGCCATGCTCCCAAAGGGCCCCACAGACCTTGGTGCCAGAATCCCTCCTGGCCATCGATGCCCCCAGGATACCACCAACCTCTCATTTCTTAAGGAAAGCTTGATTTACATATTCCTGATAACATGAGGGTCCCCTATGACCAACTCTTAAGTGGCGGAGGGCTGCAAACCAGGATTCTCACTGCGTCCCAGCCCAGCATCCATTGCTCAGGGAGAGACATGAAAACAACCAGCCTCTGCCCCCTCAAGCCTGTTCTACCTTCTCCTTAGCCCCGCCTCTTCTGACCCTTCACATTGGTCCTTCCCCAAAATGGGGATAGAGTTAAAACCCACAAAGATCAATGTGTACAAACACGTCCATTCCACCACTGGGAAAAGAGGATGACTTGCTAAAATGCAGGACAAAGAGCCGTGCTGGGCTTTAATCATTTCCACGAGAGAAGACGAAGGGACAACTGGTTAAAATGTGGACTGACAAGACACTTTAAAAGTGCCTCTTTAGGCATTTTTACGATTTTAGGCACTTTAATAATGATCATCCTTAGGTCTCATTCTTACAGATTATTCTTAACCCCAAGAACATCAACAATGAAGATGCTAGCAGTCTTCCCACCCAAGAGGTGGTGGGTGGGGGAGGGAAAAAAGGAGGGGAAAACAAAAGGACCTCCATCAAGCCCCCGGCCCCAGCCTGTCCCCTTCTGTGAAGTTCAACACGACAGCAACGTGCAAGGAAAAAAAAAATGCCAACCTGAGAATTCACCCGGAGCAGTGATGAGGGAGTTGGTGGCCTCCGTTTCAGTGTAAGACAATGTGGAATCAGATAGATCTATGGAGGAAAGAGAAAGAGAGCTTAGTTGGCTGTGGGGTGCTCCTTGCTTCTCTTCTTTCTCATGCATCTCTGGGTGTGGGTGTGTACACATGTGTGCACATGTGTGTGCATGCAAGTGCTTGAGAAGAGCAGCATGTCCCTCACGACATTCTGATGCCGCTCGTCACCCCATCCCATGATCACACGAGACCAGGCCAGCCGGCCCTGGGACTCCTCTGGAAAATGCTGACTGCTGCAGCTCTGGTACCTAAAAAAGTTTCAATGGCTCTGACCACAGAAATAACCCAAGTACAGGGGACCAAGCAAGTAGCAACTTGGAGCCTCCTTGGATAAGGATAAATTAAGCCCCTAAACAATTCATACTTGCTGTACTTAATTACAACCATTAAAATTCTTAAAATTGTTCCTTCTTGCTTCCTTCCTTCCTTCCTTCCTCCTGCTGGAGCTGGGGAAACTGTTTTAACAAGTTACCAGCCATCCTCACTCTGTACCTCTTACACCCCTCTAATTAAGGGCTCAAGCATTTGCTCCCAGATTAGCTTTTTTTCTCTCTCCCCTCCTCCAACTCCCTAACGTCCAAACCTGCTCACAGAGCAACGTTCAATGCCTGGACTGGTTTTTTTTAAGGCATCGTTTCTTTTTTTTAAAGTAGTTTTAAGTACTTCATATGGCACGCATTATTTGTTTCTCCTGTCTGCAGTGCAGTCAGATGGGGAGAGGAAACCCCTTTGCACGTTTTTCCTTGAACACAGCACTAGCTTGACAGGCCGAGGCCTTCTGGAGCAGGCAGACTTGGAAAACATGTCCTGGGCCAGTGCCTCTGTGACCAGCAGTGGGGTGCTGGCCCAGTGAGAGAGTCAGAAGGTACATTGCAAAGCCTGAAGCATGTTTCTCATCTGCTGACCCAGCTAAACCCAGGCCTTGCTCGGCTGGTCCCACCTGGCTCAGGAGAGCCACTCCAGGCTGGGGTTCCTGGGACAAACCCGTCAGCTCTCACTAGCTGGGATTCCATTCGATCCTACAGGACTTTTTTTCCTCCTACCACATGGATTGGGGAGCGGGAAGATGAAACATTAACCAACTTGGCCTTTTTTTTTTTCGTTTCCCACTTGCCAGATGCTGACTGGGTGTTCTGGGTTTTATTTTGTTTTTTGGTCTCATGTGATCACAGAGGCTTAGAAGTGAACTGACTTTTTGTTTATGAAAAAGCAACAATGCAAGGAAAAGAAAATAATACAAAAAATAACTCAAGACTATTTATCAGGGCATGAAAAAGTTATCTGCTGGTAAAACGTGTTAGGAGGGAAATAAGGACAGATGGAAAATCTCTTTAAAAAAAAACCCTCCATGCCTAAGTGGGAATGTATTAAGAGTTTTACTTTTAATACCAAATGTCCCCTAAGCATTCAGCACCCCAAGACTCATTTGAAGTAACAACATTGCAGGCTGAACTGTTTCTTAGTGAACAGCTGTGGAGCCAATACAAACAGCACTGGGGGGTTCCCAGGAGTGGGAATGACTGGCAGTTTCCACCTTTCACAACTCTTATCATTTATCACTGTACTTTCCAAACCTTCAATCCAGTGCTTCTTGGGAGGGCCCCAGGGGCTGTTGTAGAAAAAGAACACTCCCAGCCTTGATCCTTAAGCCCCAAGGAGGGAACGAGTCTGGAAGTTGCAGCCCCAGGCTTGAGTCCCACCACTGCTACTCGTCAGCAAAATCAAGGGTCACCAAATTTTTCAGCAAAAGGCCCAATACTAAGTATTTTCAGCCTCACAAACCGTACAATTTTTGCTGCAACTATTCAACTCTGCTATTATAGTGTGATAATAGCCATAGACAATGTGGAAACAGGTGAGTGCGGCTATGTGCCAGGACTTTATTATGGATGCTGAAATTTGAATTACATGTAATTTTCACATGTCACCAAGTATTATTCTTCTCTTGATTTTTTTTTAACTACCTAAAAAAGTAGAAACCATTCTTAGCTCACAAACTACACAAAAACAGATGGTGACTGTAGTGTGCAGACCCCTGAGGAATATGACCACGAGCAAGTGCCATTTCCTCCTTCTAAGACTCAACTGTCCCATTTACAAAATAACCAGGACATCTGTTGATTTCTAAATGGTCACTCTGAAGGGCTCGGCAGTGTCCCGATTTTTGCAGCTTTATCACAGGCTGACCCACAATTCCTGAGGGCAGTGATCATTGACATTCAAACTGAGGAGCTACATTTACTAAAAACATTTGAGGGCTTTTTTTTCCCTCTGTTGGAAGTAGGCTTTGGAAATGGTCTGCCAGGCCTGTGAGCAAAGGATAGGGAACTGCTGAGCTGAGCAGGGGCCTGCTCTGGGCTTCTCAGCCCTGCTGCTCCTTAGCTGGGTGGCCCTCCCTGCTCCCTCAGCTGGATTCCTCATCTCTGGAGGGATAGCGTCTCACCAGATGACCTCTTCAGTTCCCCAGAGAACCAAATAAAGCTCCTCCGTCTACAGGATGACTGTACATTGGTAAAAGCAATGAAGGCGTGACCATCGTTAAGCCACTAACTCATGCACCATCACCGGACAGCCTCTGTCCTCCTAGACAGATCAAAGTCCTGCAGGGACCCAGGGGGCACTTCTTACTCCACAGGGGGGGCTGGAAGGAAAACTGGACTGGATGCCTCAGAGTCTATGACACTTAGAAGTGACCTCCCAGATGATGCTGACACATACTACTGGGAAGAGGCCTTTACCAAAAACAAAACAAAACCCACTTTTTGTGGTCACTTGGTGGAATGTGTTAGCATCACTACCACGCCATCTGACTTTTAAAGCCTGAGTCCCACGGGAACTGCCTGGGTCGCAAAGTCGCTCGCCTGGTACTATGAAGGCTAAACTAACCTGCCCCACCACCGGGATTCTCCACTGGAGAAAACAGGAGGGCCAGGAAACAAGCCGTCTCTGCTTTTAACACCACATGCATCTCCTCCAGAATATGGGCTACTCCTCTGGCCCCAAGGTTTTAGAAACCTTGTCATGCCTCTGCAGGGGACCTACCTAAAATGACGTTGAACTTCAACTGAGCACATCCAGGGGACAAGCCATGCCAGGGACTTTTTAAATGTTCCAACTGCTCAGGGGAACCTCCTGGCTTAAAAAGGGGGAGAACATACGGCTCCTCTCCACAGTGACTGCATGCTCAACCTGTCACAGGACAAATTAATATGCACTAACGGGGGACAGCCCAAGTTTGCAGGAGGGGAAGAGGAAAAGAGACAGAAATACCAACACACCATGAGATGCTTAAGTCAAAAGCCATTCATCTCCCACAGGCCCATGTTTAAAGGTCACAGAGAGGTTAATGATGAGTCGAGGAATTTCAAGATGTAAATAGCCCGCTGCAGAGGCTGGGTCTGCTTTGGCCAACTGCCGGGGTGTTTGTAAAACTTCACCCCATTTCAAAGGCAACCAGGCCAGTTTTCAACTGAGGCTGGGCTCTGGACTGAAGGGGAGCCTTGGGGAGATACACCCCCCAAGGGTTGGGAGGAGGACACACTTACCCAGTGGCTTGTACTCGTCGCGGGGAGACAGCCGAGAGTAGGGGGGCGGCGGTGATTCTGGAAGACAGGAGACATGTCACTGCTGGGGTGGGAGAATTCATAACTGAGGGTTCCACATGCTTCTGATTATTGGTTTCCTCAAATAATAAACCCAACCCCCAGGAAACCCTCTTCTCTCCCACCACCTATGGAAACCTATTAGAAGAGCATTGCCCAATAGGTAAGGCTGCAGGCTTGGGATACAGACCTAGGCTCAATCCTTGCTCTGCCACCTTTGGCTGTGTGACCTTGGGCAAATCACCTCACCTCTCTGAGCTGTTTCTTCAACTCTAAAATGGAGACAGTAATCATTTGGACCTCCCAGGTTTGCCGGGGGGGCAAAAAAAGATAATGTGTGTGAAACGCTTAGCA
The DNA here is from genome assembly GCF_030020395.1 of Manis pentadactyla. Classification (NCBI taxonomy): domain Eukaryota; kingdom Metazoa; phylum Chordata; class Mammalia; order Pholidota; family Manidae; genus Manis; species Manis pentadactyla. The sequence goes on along the minus strand of NC_080029.1, from coordinate 114,778,057 downwards.
CATCTCTTTGGAAAAATGTATCAAGTATTTATATATATAAGTAGTTATACTGTGGAAATATACCTCCATAAACAGCAACTATCATTATTATAACAAGAGTAACACAGGTGGAGGTAAAGTCAAAGCTAGAGTTGTCTGATAAAATATAGGATGCTCCATTAAATTTGAATTTTGGATATATACTGCATAATTTTTTAGGGTAAGTATGGCCCCTGCAATATTTGGGACATACTTATACTAAGAAAATATGTGTTGTTTATCTGAAATTCAAATTAACAGTCATTCCGTATTTTTATTTGCTAAATTTGCCAACTCTAGTCAGAATTGAGTGTGAGTGCAGGGGCCCAGGTAGAGAAGCTTGTTTCCAAACAAGCTGCATTAGAACCAACATTCTTTGGGGCAGGGAAGAAGGCAAGATTAGTTGGGACCTAGGAAACCAAACCCAGCTACCAAGATGGGAGACCTTACACCAGTCACTTCCAGCTCTCAGCCTCTGTCTCCCCTTTGTAAAGAGGAACAGAACACACGCTCTCTCCTAGCTTCCGTCTCAGACCCTCTGGGATTCCTTGCTGTCTCTGGTATTTTTCTTTTGGTTTCCTTTCATTTGCCTAAAATACTCCTCCTTAAAAACATATACTTTGTCTTCAGAAGAATTCCTTCGCCTCTTCCTTTACAGGGAAGTAATAATTTGCTAAACTAAGTAACAATTTGCATGAATGAAATGACCCTTCATTTTCCGTATATGAAACTACGCACCATCAAATCGCAAACTAAAACAAACTCTCAGTGGTAGTAAAGTGGTAATGACTATTATTAGGCAGGTATCAGTAATGACACAAGGCGTAGTAAGTGTTTTTTGCAATTGTAATAAGGCACAATTAGTTGTAGGAACATTTATTTTGCTCTGTACACCCAATGCAGCTTCACTTCTTCCCTACCCTGGCTCTTCCAGCCAGAAATTACAGCCAACAAAGTGAAGGCTCAGGTCTAGAAACAGGGAATCCGTTGTGAACAGGAGTTAGGGTAAAGGAAAATGAATCACAGAATAGCCACTGGGAGAGAAGCAAACATTTACTGAATGCCTACCCTGTGCCTCTCCCCATGCCAGGCATTTTCAATTTCATTTATTGTAGTTTCTTCTTTTGCACCTTCAGTATAGAGTGGTTAATCATGCTCATGGGGCAGCTACTTTTTTTTTAATCCTTTCTCAAAAATAAAGAAGATATTCCCATTTTACAGATGAGAAACTGACTTACCCAGTGTCCCCAGCCAATCAGGGTGGAGCTGAGATTTGAACAGTGGTCTGACTCTGCTTTACATCCCAATGTGACAGGCAATCAAGAGGCACCTGTCTTGCACCCCTTCACCCCAGCTGGGTCCAGTAATCACACGTACAGAAAGTGCTCAGTAAATGCTTAAGGACAAAGACAATGGCAGTGAGGGTAATGGTAAAGTTGTGGGCATTTGTGAGTAAAGATGTGGAGAAAGAGGACCTCTGGGACCCAAAGGAGAACTTGAGCAAGATTCAAGGAGGGGAGCTATGTGCCTTCAGTGGGAGCCACCTTCTCCAGTGGTCCTCAGGCTAGAGACCAGACCTGAGTGAGAACCAGCCTCACGGGACAAGAGGAAAAACACAGGTAGGCCTACAACACCTTGGGGTAAGAGAATTGAGGGCAGTTTTTACAGAGAAGACTGAAGCCTGCACCCTGGAAAGTACTCCCTCTCAGAGCCAGACAGGGAACTGGTTACAGAGCCAGAAGCCAGAAGCCAGACCTCCTGATGGCCAGCTTCATGCCTTTTCCATTAACCCACTCACTTATCAGATGGCCTGCAATTCCTGCATTAGGGTCCCTTTTGGAAAAATCTCATTTTTTGCAAAAATCTGGACATCAGACCCCCAGATCTGTCCCCAAAAGTGAAACTTGGCAGTGAAAAGCCATAGTGACTAGAGTCAAGCCACTGTGATCAACCCCAGCATCTCTTCCAGGGCTGCTTACCTGGGACCCAAAAAGTTGAGGCGGGTTGAGGGGGGTGGCTCATGAAGTTGACCCCCAACACACACACATAGGAGCCACCTGCCTGGGCCTTGAGCCATGACACCTACCACCCGTAGCCACACCTGGGTTGGGGGATTCTAACATTAGTGGGGTACAAAGCAAATGCACAAGCTTGAGATACAAGACATATCAGCTAGGGAGAATCCACAAAGCTTTCAGGAGGGACTTTACAGGCCCCAATTTGCTCCAGAAACATGGTTTGCACAGAACTGCTTAACTGTAGAGCTGGGAAGCTAAACATTAAATACTATCCTAGTCAAGTAAAAAGGTATGAAGGCCTATTGACTTCACCCCAAGACATAGGGATTGAGAAGTCAGAGACTGACCCAACACAACTTCTTTTAACTGATGGAACAACTGAGGTCCAGCCAGGTAAAGGATCCACCTCAGGCCACACAGGAAGATAAGAGATGTTATTCTACTTCAGCTAAACAAAGATAGAGGCCACTTGGGGACCAACACCAAGTTATCTTTTTTCAAAAAATTGAGTTATTCACATACCCTAAGATTCACTCTTTCACAGTGTGAGATTCAGTTGCTTTTAGTATATTCAGAGTTGTGAGACCACCACGACCGTCTAATCACAGGACATTTTCATCACCCCAAAAGGAGTCCTGTGTCCTTAGCCATCAGTCCCTATTACCCCAGCCCCCAAGCCCTAGGCAACCACATCATCTACTTTCTGTTCCCATTGATTTGCCTTCTGGACATTTCACACAAATGGATTCATAAAACATGTGGCCTTTTGTGTCTGGCTTCTTTTATTTGGCATGTTTTCAAGGCTCTTCTATGCTGTAGCATCTATGGTGCTTCATTCTTTTTTATGGCTGAATAATATTACACTGTATGGATAGACCAAATTTTGTTTATCTGTTCATCAGCTAATGGCCATTTCGGTTGTTGCCACTCTGGCTATGAGGAATAATGCTGCCATGCACAATACCCACAATACTGGGTAACCTTTAAATGGCACCTCCACTCCACTCCCACACATCCAGGACAAGTGCATCTGGGAGAATGGAGTCCCAGGACATTGACTCAGGCGGGCACTCAGGTGGAACACTGGGTGTGTGAGACAGAAGGTCAGAAGAGAAAATGCGAGCTGCCTCCAGGCCCTCTGTCCACTCTTCTCTTGAAAGTTATCTTGGTACTTGCAAAAATTGTGTTGATTTTTAAATAACTTAGATGATCTAAACTTTCAGAGGAAAATTCCTAGAGTCCTACAGGCCCCTCTGAATGAAATGAAGGTGGAGGAAGGTGGGGGAGAAGGGGAAAGAGAGGGAGAGAGAAACCTCAGAAACTCCAGCCCCTCAGACATCCAGCCTCAGGCACCAACTTCAGGAATGTTCTCCAACTTCCTTCAGAAGTCAGAGCAGTCAGCCAGGGGCCAAGTGTACCAGAAGGCCAGGGCTCTGCTCAGCTCAGCCCAGTCATGCCTCTGGTTAGTCCCCAGGGGGTACTTAGCCTTTTGGGATCTAGATCCCAATTCTAAAGCCAAAAGAGTTCACAGCCTCCCCAGCGCCTGGTCAAGTTTCAGTTTGGGACATTACCTTCCACCCCCATCTTTGCAGCCCAGCATCTAGTTTAGGAAAGCCTCTACATGCCTCCCTGGGCCTCCCAGTTTCCAGCCTCCCACGGGGTAGCCGTGGTGGGGGAGGGGGCCTCCCAGGAGCCTGTCCTCTCCACCTCCCAAACCTGAAGGCCCTGGGGTGGGAGACGTGGAAAAGGAGCTCCTTGCTCTTTAAGACCGGCTGAGCCTAATTGCCCAGATTCTCCCGGCAGCCAGATAAACAGCGCAGCCGGCTGGCGCCAGCGAGAGGCAAACTGCACATTATCACCCCTTCCTCACCTCCAAGGAGGAGCTCCGAGGAGCAGGGCAGGCAGGCTGAGGGGCCGCCAGAGGGGCGGGGCGGGGGCTTGGAAGCCCAACTTGAAATTGATCTCATTTCAAAGGGATAATGCCAGGCCAAATAAAAGGAAAACTTTCTAGCCCATTCTCAGTCCTACAGCCCTGGCCTTGGAACCCTGTGTTTTCTTAGGCAGCCTCCTCCAGTCGTTCAGTTCTCCCTCTCTCCTTCTGTCTCTTTCCCTGGTGCAATTTGGATAATAGTAATTTACTGAATATAATTACAGAAAAAAAAAGTGGTGAAGCAAAGAGCAGGAGATTTATTCCAAAGTTAATGGATACTTTCAGGAGAAAGGAGCTCTATAAACACAGGTTAGAACTGTGATTAAAGTATTTCTCCACATTTCCGTCCACATAGGCACAGAGCTCAGCAAACTGGCTTTTCCCAGGACAGAAAGACACATTAGAGGAAAAGACAGTAGGGGACTGATTCCACAGGGGCAGGAGGACCCAGGCAGAGCCAGGCACAGAGGGAGGACCGCAGGGGACACTATTGTCTGAGACAAGCAGAGGAGAGAGGGCAAGGAGGGAGAGGCAGGCCTGTCGCCTGGACCCTGCACAGCAGACCTCAGGGACTCTGCCCACTCCCTCACTTTACAGACGGGAAAATAAGCCACCCTAAGAGGGTTACTGGCCCCAGGGCCCCAAAGCAAGTTGATGGACTGAAGCAGAGTTTGCTCTGAGCAGCAGGGGTTTGCACTGCACAAAAAGGGGTTTCTGTCACTTTCAGGGGGCCATGGGAGTGACTGGTGCCAAGCAGGTGTCCCTCAGTTGGCCTACGGGGTGTTCCAGTATACTCTCTAGCTGGGCTCCTGCTCTGTGGGTGCAATGTGTCTATCTGTCCCAGTGCCCCAGCCCTCTCCCAAAGAGCCCTGGAAGGAGCAGTCTCCTTATCAGGACGCGCACCGCTGAGCTCCAGCTATGCACCCGCCCAGCTCCGGGAGCCAGGCTGGCAGCCAGACGGCAAGGGTGGGGTAGGCAGCAAAAGGCTCCCCCAGTTCTCAGTCCCAGCAGCCCCAGCCATCAGGCAAGGGATGAAGTGAGAACATCAACCTGGCAACTACTGGAAACTCTTCCCAGACCACTGGTTCTTCCAGCTACCCCCAAGGCGGCTAGAATGAGGGATCCCTAGGACTCGCGAAGAGGCAGGAGAACAGACACAGCCCCTAGGAGAGCTCCTCCTTCTGGAAGGAGGAACTTGCCAATGTTTAAAGTCTAGAATTAAAAGTGGAGAATGTTCCTAGAACCACCCCCATTGACGGGTAGGCAGACTGAGAGGCAAGGCTCCTTGGCCAAGGTCAAGTTGTCATTACCAGCTGGGCAGAGCCTAGGACCAGGTCTATGGTTAAGAGCCATTCCACTGCAGTTTACCTCTCAACCCATACCTGCCCAAGTGCCCCAAACACAAACCAATACCTACACTGCCTTCTAACCCGAGGAGGACTGGCACGGGTGATACTGTCTGTTGTCTCCAGTTTTCACTCCACCCTTCCTGCCCACACCTGAGCTTGCCTGGCACCTTGACTGTCAGCTGGCCCTCTTCTCCTCAATACCCACTTCCCCTTACCCATCCTCCAAGGATGTGCTCCAGGTTAGAACTGTGGAGCTCCTGGAAGTGATCCACACACCCCACAACACTATGATAGGTCAGACCCATTGACCTAGCCCTTCTTCCCTCATCATCTTTAGATTTTATTGCTTGAGGGCATGGATCCTACTCCTGTTTCCACTCTCCTTGCTACAGCACCCAGCACAGTGCCTGGCACAGAGTAAGCACTCAACAACCATTTGCTGTCAGACTGACCCCTTGAAAGAGAAACACACCTGGCAGGACCTCCTAAAATTGCAGAATGTGCCCCACCAATTACCTCCCACTAAACAAAATGACCAGTGACATGGCAACCACAAATAGGACCCCCTTCCCCAGAGGCAGAGAGTAGACAAGGAGGCCAAGGGAAGGAAGCCACTTCCAGGGGAAGCTGTCAGGAAGAGGCACAAAGGGCATAGAAAGCCTGCCCTGGGCCACAGGTCAGGGATTGCCAAAATTCTCTGAATGGGGCCTGGAGTGACCATGTGGGGAGCTGCATGGTCAGACCAACGCTGCCTCTCCCCACTCACCCCCAACAGTGCTCTCTCTTCAGGAACCACCACTGAGGTACCTTCCTGTCCCCTTCCACACTGGAAGTCCGGAGACCTGCTATCTGACCTTCATGAGCTCCAATGCTGGGTTCTGACTCTCTTCAGAGGGGCCAGAGGGGACTGGAAGAACTCAGGACCCTCCCATCTATATCCCCCTGCAGACCCCACAATGCCACCTAAGATGCATACACCTCTAAGATGCTAGACGCTGAAAGGTGTGAAACCTCCAGTAGGGAGGCTAGAGCAGGGGGACTGTAAGTTTCTGGCCTGCCAGGAGCCTCCACCTGTCCTCACCTTTGCTCCAGCAACGAGGGCCTGCCAGGGGAAGCAGGGCTGGGGGTGGGGTGTGTGCAGGAAAACCCAGAAAGAGAACAAATATGGGGGACAGTTCTCAGAGATATAAAATATCTGGCTTCCTCGGCTACTCACAGATGACCTCGGGACCCTGAACTGTATAGAAAAGCTGGACATAGGATTGAGAATGATGATATGGAGGACCCTGGCATCTGACACCCAATGGATGCTGGGGGCAATCAGGCTAAGAGGAGGATCCCCACTTTGAGGAGTTACTCTGCAAAAGCTTTGCTCCAAAGTATACAAAGAAACAAGTGGGACAATTTACAAACACATTTGACTCTGCCACGAACTGTCTACACCAAATCTCACAACTGTCTACTTGGATATACAGATGTATAGCATAGGTATAGGTGTATATTCGTAAATACTGCAGTTCTAAGCCCAGACTGAGGGTGAATGCAGGGTGCAGGGCACTCCTGTCTTTGGCTTCTCCTAGGTCTGCTCTCCCCTTTCACCCTCCATGAAGGTGGGGCCTACATTACATCCCTGAAGCTGCAAAGACAAAACTCAAGCGTGTACCCTTTCCAATTTGCCAGAACCTCCAGATGAAGCTGCCATCTGATGTGTGTGCCCAAATGCCCACTCCCCGGCTTTCCTGCCAGGGTGAGGCGTCTCCACTGGGCGCTCCCACAACTCCACGCGCCCGAGGTGTCACAGGCTGAAAGAAGGCCACGGAAGGGCCGGGAGGGGTTCCCCGGGGCACCCGCGGGGAGGCGCGCTCACCTGGCCCGCAGAGCCGGCTGAAGTGGTAGGGGTTGCAGCACACCGTGGGGCCGTCGGCGGCGGCGGCGAAGCTGTGGCAGCCGCAGAGGGGCTTCAGCTCCACGGCGTGCTGCAGGTCAGGCCAGCGGAAGAGGCGGCCGAGCAGCAGCTGCGGCGGCGCAGGCTGGCCGCCCAGGCGGAGGTCGGCGCGCGGCACCAGCACACAGCCTCCCGGCACGCCGCCGCGAGACTCCACCGCCTCCAGCAGCGTGTCCAGCGAGCGCTCCTTGAGCCGCTTCAGCAGCGAGTACGTGACCGTCTTGAGTTCCTGCTCCAGCAACAGCAGCCGCGAGCGGGCTTCGCGGCTCCGTCCGCCTCCCGCCGGCTCCAGGGTCGCTCCGGCCAGGGGGTCGCCGGCGTCACGGGGCGCGCCAGTGGCGTCCCGTTCCGAGAAGAGACAGCAAGTCACCGTCTCGCAGTCACTCTCGGGCAGCCAGCCCGGGCCTCCCCGCTCCGCCACGTCCAGCGGGGAGCCCACAGCACAGGCCCCCGGCTCCGACATGGGCCTCGGGGGACCCCCTGTACGCCGGCGCCTCCCCGCGCCCTGGGCACCTCGCTGTCCCACCGCGTCCCGGGGGCGCCGCGGGGCTACCGGGCGGACTTCGGATCGGCCGCTGCCTCCGCCTTCTCGTGCCCGCGGGGCCGGCTCAGCTCGGCCGCCCAAGCTCCCATCCTCGTCGCCGCCGCCGCCGCCGCCTCCTTCCTCCGGGTCGGGGACCACACGACTTCGCCAAAGTCGCCGCACCAGCCCCGAGCGTTTGGACCTGAACATACGATATCCTTTGGCGCCGGGGGTGGGGGGGAGGCGGTCTCCGGTTACCGGGGGTCCGTTTCCTCAGCGAGGCGCCGACTGCGCGGGCCGCAACCCCACATGAAGCTCTGCCGCCCGGCGCAGTGCAGACCGCGCACAGCTTGTTGTCGAAGGGGCGCCGCAGGGCTGCAACATGAGGGAACTCTCTGGGGCGGGACGGCGGGGAACACGCGCACGCCGAGCCCCAGTCCGCGCCCGGCCCGCGGCTACATGGACCCCGGCGGCCGGGCTGCTCAGCAACTCCAGCCCCCGCGCTTTAGGGGGACTGCAGGCGGCGCGCCGCCAGGAAGACCCCGCATGGGCCGGCGAGCCTTCAAAAGTTGCGCGGCTGGTCCATGAGCACAAAGCGCTCGCGCTGAACACCCCCAAGTGTGTCTGGGAAGCCCTGCCTTTAAAACCCAAGCGCTTAACTACATGGGCTTTTCCTGCAGAATCCGAAATGCAGGCTTGTTGATACCCTCAGCTCCCTTCTTACTCCCGGCAAAAAGAAAAAAACGGAAAGAAAGAAAAAGAAACCCCAAACAAAACCAAAATCCCTGGAATTGCATGCAGGAAAAGCCACTCCGTCTCAGGTCCCAGGCTCTAGATGCACTTGGAGCAAGTTTCTCCTGAACGCGGGTTGTCAACACATGAGTGGAAACTGTAAAAATCCCAAAGAGCTGCTGGGAATCCTTAATTAAAAATGCAATCCACCGAGGCTGAGGTCGCAGCCCGCCCCACGCTGCGCTCGGACGCCCCGGGCGCCGCGGCTGCAGAGGTCGCACCCCTCCCCCCTCCACAAAAAGTGCCTCCCGGTGGCCCCGCGGTCCCTGAGAGGTCTGACGAGACAGCGCCCGGCGGCTCTTTCTCTCGGCTCGGCTCCCTCGCTCGCTCCCCCACTCAGCTCTCTCTCTCTCTCTTTTTTGTTCTCCTCAAACGCACACTGAGGGCCCCCGGAGGAGCGCCGCGGAGTCATTGGCTGCCTCCCATCATATGCCAGTCTAGACACTTTGGCGGCTCCGCGGCGCTGATTGTTGCGCAAACAAGGTTTCAAGTTTCTTAACTCTTAAAGGAGAACACGTCCCATTGCAGGGCTCGAGGCTGCGAGGGCTGGCTCCCGGGGCGGGCCAAGCCCGGGCCCCCGCCCCACGCTGGCCCCAGCATCCCCCGGCCCTGGCCTGACAGCGCCCCCGGCCCACTCTCTGGCTTGCTTTGCGCCGCGGGCACGGATACGAGCGAACACACGCACATGCGTGCATACAAACACACAATTACACAAACCACGGGCAGGCAGCGCGAGGGCTCGGTGGACCCACTTGAGACTCGGACGCAAACGCGCCCCGCTTTGCCTCGCCTTGGCTTGTGCACAAACTTACAAACACACATTACACTTTAGAGTTGGTCCAAACCCCCATCCCAGGGAAGGCTAGTAAAACAGTGTGTGCGTGTCTGCCTTCCTGGATCGCGTCTCTTGGGGGCAAGGAGCGGCTGATTTGTTGGGGTAGCGGGATCTAACGTAATTGCACGAGGTCTCCGCACCCTACTTCTCAGTCTGGGGTCGCGCTGTCGGGCAAAACGGGGTCGGAGGACGCTCCGCGCACAGACTTCAGGCTTGCCCGAAGGAGGGAGCTGCACAGGGAGGGGTAGAGGCGAGGAGCGTCTCCTGCTCCTCGGTCCTCCCTTGGAGCTAGAAGGGCCCGCCAGCAGTCCCAGGTCCCCGCAAGGCCGAGTGGCTTTCTCTGTCCCCTTCCCCACTTTATTCTTTGAACCACATGGAGAGATGCGGGTACGGGTCGTGTTTTCCCCTGCGACGTTTCACCAAGGAAATGGGGGTGGGCTGGAGGACCGGGAACCGGGTGCCGTCCTGCCGGGTCCCGGGCTGGCTCGGGGGCTCGGCGGCCACCGCCGGCCCGCTCGGCGCCGTAAGGGTTAAGGCCGCTCCAGCCCCTGGAGCCGGCGCGGCGGGGTACCTCCTCGGGCGCGCTCGCTCGTCCGAGGGTGGCAAAAGTTCAAGCTTGTAAAGTAGGGATTGGTCCCGCGCGGAGGAAAAAAAGGCATAGTTCCCCCTCTTCCCCCCCAGGGCGCGGCGCCGATTGGCCGGGCCGTGGGGCGGGCACCTCCCTCTCCTCAGAGTGAGGCGGCACCGCCCCCGGCGCAGCGCCACGCCCCTTTCCGGGCAGGAGTTCGGCCCGGCACTGAATGAAAGAAATTCCGCTACTCTCATTGGCCCGGGGCTGGGCGCCATTCCCCCGCAGGAGTCGCAGGGGCGCCGGCGCGCGGGTCTCCCTCGGGGGTGCCCACGTGTGGGGCTGGCCTTGTGAGTGTGCGAAGGTGCGAGTCACCGTCCGGACTGCGAGCCTTCCTGTGCTCTGGGGAAAGGACTGTATGCCGGAGGGACCCAGAAATATCTGCAGAGCTTTACCTGACTGAGAAATTTCCTCAACCCAGCCACCAACCCCTCATTCCCTACTGCTTTGGCCAAATCTTCAAAATACCTGTCTGGGCCTCAGCTTCTTGTTTGAAAAATAGAGACGATGATCTGCCCTGCTTTCTTCACTGAACCACGCAGATCCTAGGATATTTGTTCATTTTAAATGCACAATCGCAGGTAAAGAGCAAGATGAATTTTCACAAGTGAATATATCCACCTGTGTAACCAGAGCCCAGAAGCGACTCTTGTGGCCCCTTCGGGTCACTTCTTGACATCACCTCTCAGCTCCCTCCCCCACACCCCCGGTTGGGGGGGAATAAATGTATCTTAAAATACAAGGAGAAACTCGGTGTAGAATATTTTATCAGGATCTTTGCTGGTTTGACTGTGGATTACAATAATAATAATAGCTCATGCTTATTGAGTCCTTACTACAGGAAGTTGTACCAAGCATCAGGAGGAATAGGTCATTGAATTCTCACAACACCCCATAGGTACTAGATCACGAAACTGAGACACAGGAACTTGCCAATTTAATTTGCCATTGAAATGAAGATAGTGTTGAGAAGGTTAAAATGCTAAAACCAGCGGGACATAAAATGGTATGTATGCTCACGCCCAACAGCTAGGAAGTGGTGTGTGGGTCTTTGTTGCCAGAGCACAACCTTCAGAGTGGTGACTTTCAATATGTGGTTCATAGGACCTACTGAATCCGAGTGTCACCGGGTGAGACCCCAGACTCCACATAACACTTTGCAGGTGGGTATGGCTGTCACCACCATATTACAGATAAGGCCACTAAGGTACAAAGACACTAAGTAACTTGCACAAGCTTTTAGTTAGTGGCAGAGGTGGGGTTTGAACCTAGCCATTTTGTCTGGGGGAAGTGATATGTGTGGGGGAAGCAAAGGGGATAGAGACAGCAGGCAGGAGACAGGTCACTCCTCAGGGCTTCCGCAAATGCTCAGCACTTACCCCAGGGGCAAACTATGAACTGTGTTTCCTTTCCCCTGCAGCTGGCCCCCCATGCCTCCCCGAGGTTCAATGGCATCCCTTACTGCAGGGTTCTTGGTAGAGCACCCTGAGGGATGTCAGGCCTGTGGGGGCTCAGGCCAAGGAGAGTCGAGGCAGTGAGCTTCCTGGGGATGGCTGCCTTCTTCCCTGGGCAGTATCTCAGACAAAGTTTGGCTGGGGTGGGGCGCCACTGGGTGCCAGCCGGATGGTGTCTGAAAAGCACTGAAACCAGAGAGTCTGGTGGGCCTCTTTAACCTCCCTTAAGCCTGGGGTTTCTCATCTGTAAAACAGGAATTGGAATCATGCTAGAGATGGTTATTAAAATTAAATGAGGATGCAGAGTCATCCCTCATTACAGGAAGATTGCCTTTGAGTGGAGATAGTGGCAGGAAGGGAAGGGCGGGACAGACCCACTGTCCTTGGGTTCCCAGGGCCCAGCCAGCCTAGCTCCGGACTGCATTTTGACCACTAGAGGGTGTGTGCGGTGGGGCCCAGCAGGGAAAGGCTGTGGAGCTCCAGCCAAAGGGCATCCTCCTAGAAGGGCCCTCTGGAGAACAAGTTCCCTGGGGGTGTAGGAGAGGAGGAAGGTAGGGTCCCAGCTGCTGCTTGCTGCAGCTGAGTTACTCACAAAGAAGTCACTCTAACCCTTCAACTTCAAATCTGTTTCCTCCCCATTATTCCAGTATTCCCCCAAAGCACCTATGCTTTCTCTTTGCAGTGTTTCTCACAGCTGGGAACTATTCTCCTCTGCCTCTAGAATGTAAGGCCCACGTGGGTAGAGGTGGTGAAACTATCAGGACAGGTCACCCACAGCAGCACTGAGGGAGTGAAAGCAGGCCATTTGATGCCACTCTGTGCCATCCAAGAAGCTAATTCACACAAGACAGCTCCTGCCCCATTTCTCCCCAGTCTCTAGCACAATGCCTGACACATAGTGGACACTCGATAAATATTTGTGATGTGGTGGAACTAAAATCCCTCACTTCACCAGCTCCATGCCCACCATCGTCCCGTACCAAACACTTACATGCACTATCCCATCAGATTCCCCTCAACAACAGAATGAAACAGTTAATTCTTACTAGACCTATTTTGTTTTAAGAGAAGGTAACAAAGAGGTTAAGTTGTTTGTCTCTGGTCACACAGCCAGTATGCGGCAGTTGGGACTTGGATCTAGGGCTGCTTGAGGTAAGTGTTCATCTTCTTAACACTTGGTCTTAGAAAAGAAAATATGTTTCTTTGCCCTCGGGAAGTTTCTGTGTTAGCTGAGAAAACAGAAGGCATGAAACAGCAGAAATCATACAAGGCAGAGCTTGCTTCTTGATGGTGGGAAGGGGCAGGCTCTAGGGACCACTGCTTCCAAACAGAGGTATCACAGACCGAGTGTGGGCCACCTCTGGCTAGAGTCACATGATCTGGAAGGGAGACTGATTCATCCTAACCCACTTCACAGGAGACTGATGGATAAACCAACACCTCACTTACTAACTCTCAGAGAGGACAACTATAGGCCCAACTGGCTAAGTAGTATTGTCTGCCCCTTCAGAAGGTAGATCTGCTTGGCCATCATGGCCCCAAGTGGGTGAATTGGGGCACCCTTGGGTAATTCACAACCCTTCTGAGGTTTTGATGAATACCATGGACCCTCTCTTTCTTGAAATATACACACGTGCTTGAATGAAACATTGTGTTCATTTATTCCACACACATTATTGAGTCCCTGTTGGGTGACAGGCTGTTTTCTAGATGCTAAGCATTCTGCAGTAAGCAAAATACAAAAATTCCTGAGCTCAAGGAATCTGGTGGGAAGACAAATGGATCATAAATAAAATAATCAGGTATGCAACATATTGGAAACGAAAGTTACCAAGGTCAAAAATAAAGCAAAGAGGAATGAGGAATGACAGGAGAGGATAGGTGTAGTTCAGAGAAAGTGGTAGAGAATGCTTCCCTGACCTTTGAGTAAAGTCTTAAAGGAGTTGGGGAAACCAGTATGACACTATCTGGGGGAAGAATGCTCCTCGCACAGAGAACAGCAAGTACAAGGGTCCTGAGGTGGTGGCATCCTGCCATGTTCCAGGACCATCAAAGAAGTGATGAGAGGAGAGAAATACTGGGGGTTGAGGGCAGATGGCAGGTCATGCAGGCCATTGTTGGGTCTTTGGCTTGTTCTCTGAGTGTGCTGGGAACCCCTGGAGGTTCTGAGAGCGGGAGACACATAATCTGCCTTCTGTTTAACAGGCTCTCTCTAGCTACTGTGTGGAAAATAGACTGCCACGGGCAGGGCTGGGAGCGGGGCCTACTAGGAGACTGCTGCAGTGGTCCAGGAGAGGCCATGCTGGCTCCGGGAGATGTGGTCACATCCTGGACACTTTCGAAGAAAGAACCAGCGTGAGTGGCTGTTACGTATTTGAGTTTAAGAGAACATCTGAACAGTACAGACATGTTATTGACACTTAGTTTTTTTTAATCAATCCACCACTTTTGCTTAGCCTCATCATAAGCAGTAATATCCATGGAGTCACAAGTGTGCTAATTATATCTATTACTTTCAAATAAAAACATAAAATATGCTTATCCATGTATCACCTGACATTATCCTGGGACCACATGGATACACACAATATTGGGAACACTGGTTTAATCAATTCCTAATCTCACCTATCTCTAGGCTTTTGTGTTTATTGGTTTGCCTATTACTACTTCCTCCCAGAGAGAATGTTTTTTTTTTTTGGTCTTGTCTGTAATTAGGGGACCCATTGCCATAGCCCCCATGAACTGACAGCTGGTGTTGCTCCTGATACTCCAGGCAGCCTGTGCTCGGGCAGTACGGAGTACTGGTTCTTAATCATTCCTTTGTTAAACCCAACAGACCTGGGCTCAAATCCTGTTCAGCCACCTCTTAGCTGTGTGACCTGGGGCAACTTCCTTTACCTCCTGCAATAATTTTCCTTAAGATGCTACTATTATTCCCAGGTTCTAGATCATAGATGGGGGGCCCTGAGACTTAACTGGCAATAATGTTGGGAGGTTGTTTTGAAGATTAAAATGCTTTGCAGTGTCTGGCACCTAATCAGCGCTCAGTAAATGGCAGGTATTATTAGTGAAAAGAACGTGGAGTCAGCCATTACCAGGTTAAGCCACTAAACTAACAACCCTACAAACTGTTTAATCTCTGAAGACTCAATTTTCTCATCTATAAAATAGACCTACTTTTTTGAGAAACCTCAGTAACTGCTTTCCGTAGTGGCTGCACCAGACCAACAGGTATTATGCCAAGTGAACTCAGTCAGACAAAGAAAGATAAATACCATATGATTTCACTTACATATGAAATCTACAAAACAAGACAAATGAACAAAACAGAAATAGGCTCATAAATACAGAGACTACACATGGTTACCATGAGGGGAGGATGGGCAAAATAGGTGAAGGGGATAAAAGGGTACAAACTTCCAATTACAAAATAAGTAAGTCATGGGGATGAAAAGTAGAGCATAGGGAATACAGTCAGTAATATTGCAGTAGTTGTGGTGAACATTACATAATGTCTGTAATTGTCAAATCACTCTGCTGTGCACCTGAAACTAATATTGTATATCAACTATACTTTAATTTTTTAAAGAATTAAAAAGATAAAATGGACCTACTTGACTGAGGTGGGAATGAACTGAGTTAGGTCCTGGCCCACTGTAGGACTCAGGAGCTCATCATGGGAAGTGACCTGGGGAAGGCAGGTGGGCCTGTAAGGTAACCTAGAGAAACTCCCCTTCCCCGTGCTACTGGTCACACCCCTTGGGCTGCACTTTACCCTCCATTATCTAATCAGCCCTTCAGAAGTATATAACAGAGTGGGTGAGGGTGAAGGGTAGGGTGTTAGGAAGAGTCTAGTACCAGGAAAGGAGGGTGACTTACCCAAGATCACAGGGCCAATTGGAGGGAGCTGGGAACTGAGCTGTGCTTCTCTGATGCCAGGGCTCCTTGCCCCTGATCCCCAACTGGGCAGTGTATGCAGTGCAGAAGGTAAGAGGGCAGGCTCTGGGGTTGGGCTGCTTGAGTCCTAATCCTGACTCTGGCGTTGGTCACTTTACCTATCCTCTATGAATTTTAGTTTCCCCATCTGTAAAATGGATTTGATAATAACAATACCTACCTCATAGGGTCACTGTGAATATTGACTGAGATGCAGGTTTCCTCTGCTCTTTGAAAGGTGGAGTCACACCACTTTGTTTTTGCAAAGGACCTACATTGGTACCTGTTTCCATTAACAGAAAGAAACCTGAAGAGGATTTTTGCTTTTATGAGAAAACGTGAAAAGTGAGAATAGCCTTCAGCGTTTGGTCTGCAGGGAGCCCTCCTAGAGGCAGTGTACACACCAAGCAGAGAGTGTCCCCGCCAGGCTCCTTCCCCCAGAATCACACTCGGCACCTCAGCATCAAGACACCAGGGCTTTGAACTGTGTGAGCATCGGTGCTCACATCAATTTATTTTGTGCAGCAGTTTGCAAGCTGCGTCCTAGGCATCAAAAAAACCTAAGAGAGGTTATTTTTTGGGTCTGGGAACACTCAGAATTTTTCCATATAAAGTAATGGTAATTGCTTGTTTGCTTTATGCCATTTTGGCTTATGAAAGCTTTCATAGAACTCTCTACTTTCAGAAAGCTGGGGAAACCTGTGATACATGCTAAGCATTTAGAGCTGCCACTATTATTCTGCTCCTTGCAGATGCCACAGGAAAGGACAACACCCTGCACATTACCAGCTTTCAGAAACATCTAGTGAACAAATGAGCAGAGGCATGAATGAGGGAAGCGCAGCGACTCATGGTTAAGAGGGCTAGAGGCAACTGCACAGAGGTCAGGGTGAAGACTGTGGATTTACCTCAATGAATCTGGATTACCTGCACCATCCTTCTCCAACTGGGTGACTGGGAGACCTCTCAGAGTCAAAGAAGTTTTCTGGAGAGCAAATTTGACTCAAAGATGTTGGAGAGATTCATTTTTATATTACATTTGTGATATATTCCATTTTTAATATTAAAGCTGACCCAGATATATCAGGGAATAGAATGCAAGATTCTCATATGTTTTTGACAGAGATGGGGGACTTTTAAGGAATGCCATAGTCACTGTGAGCAGCATTACACCACAACCCAAGGCCTGGAGGAGGAGCCCTCATCTAAGGGACAATGCCAAGGGATATGGCTCATTTGGTGGCTGGCTATAATTCAGTGGCATGCGCACTTGCTACTGGTCAAAGGCACTTAGTGCAGGGAGTCGTGCCCTTCAGGGACTGGGAGTATTAGAAGAAATGTCTGCATTCAATCATTCCTCTACAACATGGCCAGAGAGAGCCTTCTAGCATTCCTCTCTGAACATGATGCTCCAGCTTGCGAACCCTTCAATGGCTTCCCACGACCAATAGGTTAAAAAGTAACTTCCCAACACTGGTAGGGGCAGATCCCACCTCATCTCCCCCTCCTGCCATATGGACCCTAAACAAGAGAGTGCCTGCTTCCCAAAACATTCCAGAGTTCTCCCCTCTGTCCTGCTGTCTGACATCCAGCCTTTACACATGCTGATCCATCTGCCCAGAATGCCCTCCCTTCTTTCCTCTGAGCAAACATCTTTCTCTCTCCCCCCAGTGACTGGCCCCAGGCTGTCTTCCTTGCACTGTCCTGGCATTTTTACGACTCTCCTTTCCAGGTCTAGAAACAATTTGTCTACATCTGAGAGCCCCTCAACAGCATAGCCTGAGCGCTCCTCAACTCTATACCTCTAGACCAGAAATTGTTTGGGGAAGGGAACTTAATTTTTGATAGATGTGACCAAATTGGCCTCCTCCTAGTTGTCCCAACTTTCCCCCCTACAGCAATGCCCATGCATGGGACTCCATTCATATACCATACAGACATGCTTGCTCGTGAGTGGAACAAGATAGACACACACATGTGTGTGTGTGTGTATATATATATACACACACACACACACACACAGTTATTTAGTACATAACTTAAAGAGTGGGGAGTTATATCCTCTATAAGGTTACTTTGGAATAACAAGGAAGATTGGAAACAACTTTTATCAATAGAGGATCTAGTTAAATAAATTATGCTCTATCATCCATCTGTTGACAAAGAATGCGGCAGCCTTCAGTATGGAAAAAATCAAGACGTTAAGTGACTGACAACAATGTGTACAATATGCTACAATTTGTGTACATTTTTTTAAATGCATGTATATTTGCATATGCATAACTTGTCTTTGGAAAGATACATGGTAAGCTGGTAAAGATGGTTGGGGGGCCACTGGGACAGGGAGACTGGAAGCCAGGTGGGAGGGAGATTCACTTTTCAGTCCATACCTATTTGGTTATTTTGTTTGCTCGCTTGCCTGTTTCAGTTCATTCTGTTAAATAGGTAATGCTGCACCTGGAACAAAATGTAAACAGGACCAAAGGCCGAGCACAAAACCAGCCTCCCTCTCTCTCCCGCCCTCAGGCTTACTGGTGTGCGCTCTTCAGTACATTTTTGCACCATGGGCCAAATTACCCATTCAAAAACAATTAGATCCAACAAATATATTATTAAAACAGTCAACAATAGTGGATGGAAGAACTAAATACATGGACCAGTCCAATAACCTGCAAAGTGGGACATGACTAACTGAAGATGAAATGATAGGAACAAGAGATTGACAACAGGACTGATGACAGAGCGCATCCTGTCTGGTCTTGCTCTTGATGTCCTATATATACATATCTTCTCTTCCTAGCCAGACCAGGACACGCTTTATGCTTTTGTTTACTTCCCAGAGCTGAGTGTACAGAAGGTGTGTAATAAACATTTATTGCCTAATCCCCACTAGCACTAGCCATGCTCTAGGGAGGGGCGGGGGACATGGTTGCCAGTGTTTTCCAGGACCCAGGACTGTGGGCAGCGCTGCATTTCTGGCTTCCATGGGCCCCGGATGCTTCTGTCTTCATGGACCTCTTCTTCCATTAAAAAAAGATTAGAAAGTGTATTTTACAAGTGTATTGGCATAAAGACAAATGTAATCCAGGCTGGATTCATTGTTATGTATTGATTGTTATTCATTTTTTAATTCTGATATCAGACAAAATTAAAACATTTCATTGGCCCCCTAAAATTATCATAGGTCCTAGGCACTGTGTGTGCTGTGCTTAAAGGATAAGCCCACCCTGGGCCTGTGCCCTGAGTATGGCTGGTCTTCAGTAAAATAGGCTCTGCTCCTAGGAGCAGCCTGGCCAGGCAAATTCACATGGGCTTTGATGCCAGCAACTCTGTTGCCCACTGGAGCTTTGAAGGCAGTCATTTCCTGAGCTCGGTTTCCTCCCTGCTAAAATGCAGTGCTCTGATGAGCACTAGCTTTTAATAATGTCCAGTATTATTGGTTGATTTGTGCCTGGGATGGAGGGAACTCTCTGGAGGTGGGCGTTGATGACACTGACCACAGCCCCTTCAGAGGGAGAGGAGGGAGGAAGTGATGGTGGGAAGGGCAGTACCCTGACCTCCTCTTATTAAGTCTGCCGCAGATAAGGGAAGATTAAAATTCCAAGTCAATCCTCTCTGCTCGGGGGTTCTTGGCCTTCTCTGTGTATTAGAATCACATACGAGCTTTAAAAACCACTAATGCTCAATCCCCATCCCAGACCAATTAAATTGAAATATCTGATGTGGGGCCCAGGTATGTTTCAAGACTCTTCCCCAGGTGATTCCAACATGGGTCAGGGCTGAGTATAGCCACGGCGTTCCTGTGGATGGAACTAGTGAGCTGGGGAACAGTCCGTCTCATCCAGGTGATGATTTCTCACCTGGACATCTAAGACCAGGAACTATTAGTGGCTGCCAGAGGCAGATTGAAATCGGGGCAAACATCACTCAGAGGAGGCCTTTCTAAGGCCCTGCCCCCAACAGAGTATAATTTTTCTTCAAGACAGCTTCCCAAATTGTGTAGGTTCAGGTGGCACCTGTGGGTGCTGCGCTCAGCCCAGAACCTTCCTGGGCCCTGAGATACGGGATCAGAGCATGCCCCAACCTAAAGGGTGAATAACTAACAAAACAGAGGACCCATCCCAGCAAGCACTGAGTGGGGTTCTCCAAGGGCAAACTGTGGGCCCCACCACCTGAAGATCTGGATGCAGCTAACCTGCCCTTCTGGGCCAGCCCAGACCCACTAAATTAGCATCTCGGGGTTAGGTCAGGCTGCATTCTTCACACACGCCTGAACGGATTCTCATGCACAGGAATACTTTTTAGTTAGTTCACATTTCAGTTTTGAAGGGAGTTACATTGGGTATGCATATGTAAAAAATCATCAAAGTTTATACTTAAGACGTGTGCTTCATGCACCTGACTGAAAAACAGAACAAAAACCAAAGAGAACCACCTGCCCTGTGTCTGGAGCTTTAGAAAGGAGAATCAGGAGAGGCTACCTGGAAGCAGAGCTATTTGAGCCAGGCCTAGACAGGGAGAGGAGCAGGGAACAAGACAAATCGAGCTGGGAAGCCCAGTGGGAAGAGACTCCTGTACCCAT
The DNA here is from genome assembly GCF_030020395.1 of Manis pentadactyla. Lineage (NCBI taxonomy): Eukaryota > Metazoa > Chordata > Mammalia > Pholidota > Manidae > Manis > Manis pentadactyla. The sequence continues at coordinate 114,758,047 of NC_080029.1, read as the reverse complement.
CACACTGGGGGAGGCAGGTAGGAGCAGAGGAAGGGTTGGTTCTGGGCCTTAACAGGCAGCTGCCTCACTCTCAGCAAGGAACAGGGTATCCTCAGAGGCCCACAGACTGCAGTGGTCAACACAGGTAGTCCATGTAAGCTCCCAACTTGCCTCCAAGCACATCCAGGTCATTTTCTCCAACAAGACAGCATTGTTAGGGGTTCCAATGCAGGGCAAGAAAAACAGAGAACCCAATTGTCCCTGTCATCATGGGTATATAATTTATAATAATGTCAGCTATTAAAGGATTTTTCATAATTAACTGACAGTGGTGTGCAATTTCACTGCATTTTTGCCTTGCCATAATGATCTTGAACTTTGCAAGACGGTTTTGAACTTGCTCAAAATAAGCTCTGAATACAAAGAAAGGCGAGATCATTCCAAATGACGGGTAAGAGGGGGTGGACAAAATAGGACTGTTCTCCTCCCAGGAAGAGGGGTGAGTTGTGCAGAACCAGGGAGATCTGAGGCCCACTGTCTTCCCAGGGAGCTGCATGACCATTAAGACCCTTGCCAGGCCAGGGAGAAAAGTAAGTCAGCTATTTCATAACAGTGTGTTAAGTTGCATTTTTTGACACACCTTGTTTGCATGATACACAGCTAGGAATATTTTTCTCTTCCCCAAAGAAATATGCATCCACTCTCATTTTTCTTGAAATACATGGCTCTCTTGGTATACCTTTTGCTCTCTTGATTTTTAAGAGAGACATAGATATAAGATTCCTTTTCTCCACTAATTCTACTAAGGGGGAAAAAAGCCAGCACAAGCCCTCGTGAGAAATAGTAACTGACACTGAGTGCTGGAGAGGCATTAGAGAGTAGTGGGCTCTGTGGCAAATTGGTGAACTCAGAGTGAGCTCACCTCCTCCACTTCAGACACCAGACCACAGGCCTCGGGCAGAGACTGTTCGGTGTCTATGGCAACCTCAATTCCCTCCCTTTCTCTTTAGTAGCAAAATGATATATCCTTTCCCCCCTTTTTTTTTAAGTGTGGCAAATTTTATCCTGGGGAAAAAGACTACTTTGGCCTGAGCATAATTACATGACTATCTCTATTCTCCTCTCACTGGTACAGCCATGTGACTGTTTCTGTCCAGTAAGATTCACGTAGAAGCCTTGTACAGGAATTCTGGGAAGGCAGCATAAAGAGAGCTGACTCAGCTGGGAGGCACCATTTTTTTGCCTTGAACCTTTCCTGCTCTGACCTAGAGTGTAAATATGATGGCTGGAGCCCTGGAAGACATCACAGACCATGAAGCAACATTCGCAAATGGAAACTATACCCTGAAGACAGCACAGCAGAGAGATGTTAGGTAAGCCCCTGATGACTTCTTGAATTCACCATCCCTGTGGTTGCCTATTTATCTCCTGGCTTCTTTTGTTCAAGAAAGAAACACCTATATTATTTAAGCTACTTTTATTTTGAGTTTTTCTGTTATAATCTTCCCAACTTAATCCTAATTAATATAATTGGACTATCACCAGATCGTCTAACTTCAAATTTATCCAAATTATACATATTTGTATATGATATATCTTGATGTCATAAATGTTGAAAACCTTATAAAAATATTAAGATACTGAACAGGCCAAACAAACCATGTCTGAGATACATTCAGCCCAAGCCCCACTTTGGCCTATACCATCGATGGCAGGCATTAGGACTGTTAGCAAATAGCCAGTCCTCCCTTTCCTGGGAATAGAGGATTATGCTTCTCCACCCACTTGAAGTTAAGTGTGGCCACGTGACTTCCTTTGGCCAATGAAATATGAGCAGGAGTGCCTGGATGCACTTCTGGGCAGGTGATTTAAGAGCCAGTGGGGAGTTGGCCATATTCTCTTTTCCCTGCTGCTGTCACTATGGAAGTATGTCAACATGGAGCTTCCTTCAGTTGGATCTTTGAATGACTTTGAAGAACAGAGCACCCTTATATCCTGCCATGGAGGGCATAAACAAGAAATAAACATAGTTGTTGTAAAGCCACTGGGATTGGGGTGATGTGCATTACCACAGCATTACCTAGCCTATCTTGACTGACCTTCCATCTGCAACCTGAACATTGATCATTGGAATTACAAAGCCCTTCGTCAGCCTTCTTCTCTGTGGGTGAAATTTCCCCATCTTTCTAGCCCCCTTACTCATTTTTTTTCTATGTATTCTTTCATTCATTCATGCATTCCTACATCAAACACACAGATGGCCCTGTTATGCAGCAAGCTAAGTCATTGCTATCTGGCAGCTCACATCCTTCCTTAGATTGGGATGTCTCTCTTGCCAATATCCCTTTGGACCCTTACCAACCTCCATCATACTCAACCCAGCAGTGGAAAGGAATAGGGAGAGAGAGGGATGAAGCCCTTTGAAGGCAGCCTCTCAGATCTAGGATTTGTGTAAGGGTTTTTGTTTTTTCTATTTTCTTTTATCTAATTCCACCCTTTCCAGTGAGAAAAGCAGGCCAGAGGGGTTAACTAACTTGTCCAATCACACAGTTCAAAAGCAGCACACCTACTCTCAACAAAACTGGTATAGAGAAAATATACCTCAACATAAAAAAAGGCATATATGACAAACCCACAGCTGACATTATACTCAACAGTGGGAAGTTGAAAGGGTTTCCTCTAAGATCAGGAAATCAGGAACAAGACAAAGATGCCCAATCCCACTACTTTTGTTCAGCATAGTAATGGAAGTTCTAGCCAAGGCAATCAGACAAGAAAGGGCATCCAAATTGGTAAAGAGGAAGTAAAATTGTCACTATTTGTAGATGCATAATACTAATTATAGTAAATCATAAAGACTCCACCAAAAAACTATTAGAACGAATAACTGGATTAAGCAAAGTTGCAGGGTACAAAATCATTATACAGAATCTGTTGCATTCCCATACACTAACAACAAACTAGCAGAAAGAGAAATCAGAATAACAATTCCATTTATAATTGCATTAAAAATAAAATAAATACCTAGGAATAAACTTAACCAAGGAGATGAAAGACCTGAAATCTGAAAACTGTAAGACACTGATGAAAGAAATTGAAGAAGACACAAATAAATAGAAATCTATCCCATGCTCATGGATAGGAAAAATTAATATTGTCAAAATGGCCATCCTGCCCAAAGCAATTTAGAGATTCAATGCAATCCCTACCAAAACACCAAGAGCATTTTTTGATGAACTAAAACAAATAATCCTAAAACGTATATGGAACCACAAAAGACCCTGAATAGTCAAAGCAATCTTGAGAAAGAAGAATAAAACTGGAGGTACTGTACTCCCTGGTTTCAGGCTATGCTACAAAGCTACAGTAATCAAAACAGTATGGTACTGGCACAAGAATGGTACATAGATTAACAGAACAGAATAGAGAGCTCAGAAATAAACCCATGCATATATAGTCAGCTAATATATGACAAAGGAGGCAAGAATATGCAATGGGAAAAAGACAGTCTCTTCAATAAATGGTGTTGGGAAAACTGGACAGCTACATACAATAGAATGAAACTGGACTGCTGTCTAACACCACACACAAAACTAAACTTGAAATGGATAAAAGGCCTAAATATAAGACATGAAACCATAAAACACTTAGAAGAAAACATAGGCAAAATCTCTTGAACATAAGCACAAGTAATTTTTTTCTGGATACATCTACCCAGGCAAGGGAAATAAAAGCAAGAATAAACAAGTGGGACTACATCAAACTAAAAAACAGAACTCCTGTAAAGCAAAGGAAACCATCAACAAAACAAAAGGGCAACCTATGGTATGGAAAACTATATTTGCAAATGGTATATCCAATGAGGGACTAACATCCAAAATGTATTTTTTTAAAAACTGACACTACTCAACACCAAAAAAGCAAATAACTCAATTAAAAAATGGGCAAAGGACCTGAGTGGACATTTTTCCAAAAAAAGGCATACAGATGCCCAACAGACACATGACAAGATGCGGCACATTGCTAATCATCAGGGACATGCAAATCAAAACCACAATGAGGTATCACCTCACACCAGGTAGAACGGCCACTATCCAAAAGACAAGAAATAGCAAATGTTGGCAAGGATGTGCAGAAAAGAGAACGCTCCTACACTGTCAGTGGGAATGTAAATTGGTGCTGCCACTGTGGAAAGCAGAATGGAGATTCCTCAAAAAACTAAAATACAAATACAGTAAGACCAAATAATTCCCCTTCTAGGAATTTACCCAAAGAAAACCAAATCTCTGATTCAAAAAGAAATATGCACCCCTATGTTTATTGCTACATTATTTACAAGAGCCAAGTTATGGAAGCAACCAAAGTGTCCATCAGTAGATGAATGGATAAAAATGTGATACATATGTACAATGGAATATTAATTCATCCATAAAAAAAGAAATATTGTTAAAACCTATACATGCTTATGTTACTCTACAAAAAGTTATGTCAAAGAAATAATATGGGAATAATCCCATGTTTTCTTCTGTCTGCTACTTCTATAGCTTTTCTTCTTCCTTCCTAATTACAGCCCTTTAGTAGAATTCGTGCCTCATATCGAAAATTACTGAGTATCATAATTCTTCCAAGTGGTAAAGATACCTCAAGACAAATGCTGGGCATAGAAGCCACAGGGCATAAATCTGCAAAGAACTAAAAAGCTAACCTTTTCAAAGAATATTGCTTTTCTCTCACTTACCAACTTTACATTCCCCTGTATGGCCCTGGAAGACGGCTGGTTAGCCAGAGACGGGTAAGATTCCTCAAGGGAGGAACAACCTAAGACAGGCACAGTCGCAGGGGGGCCATCAGGTGAGAAATTGGGGATCAACAGAGGTGAGGCTTAGAACCTCACCCCCCCTGTTTTGAGAGAAATCTTCTGCATCCGTGGATGTTTTGTTGCCCTTGTCTAGCCTGGATTAATACTTAGTCTATAGGCACACACCTGATCATCTACACTTGCCCTCTTACAGCACTAAATTATGCTTTCTATCTTTATCTTGCATCTACCTACCACTTCAGCATTTTATTAAAAAAAAAATAAGGGAGAAATGTGGGATTCACACATAAATCAAGTATAAAAATCAAATGAATATTCATATTTGACCTGATTGTTTATAGTTCATGATGCGTGATCAAAACCGAAAGTTTCTGTGATGACTGCCCCTGTACTGTTCACCATGTAAGAACTTATTCACTATGTAAGAACTTGTTCACCATGTAAGAACTTGTTCGTTATGCTTCAGAAGATTGGAGACTGTTGAGAGTTAGGCTTGGGGTTGATTAATGATTGTGCATTGAGTCCCCTATATAGAATTTTATTGTTGTTAACAACCATTTGATCAATAAATATGAGAGATGCCCTCTCAAAGAAAAAAAAGAAAGAAATATTTCCATTTGCAACAACATGGATGAACCTAGAGGGTATTATGCCAAGTGAAATAAGTCCAGCAGAGAAAGACAAATGCCATATGATTTCACTTATATGTGGAATCTAAGAACAAAACAAAGCAAATAAAATAGCAGTAGTTTCATAGACACTGAGAAGAGACTGGTAGTTACCACAGGGAGGGGTGGGTGGGTGAAACAGGTGAAGTGGATAAAGAAGCACAAAATCTCGATCATAATATAAATTAAGAGGATGAAAGTACAGCATAGAAAATATAGTCAGTAATTCTATAACATCTTTCTATGTTGACAGATAGTAACTACATTAGTTGGGGTGAGTAATAATGTAGATAGCTGTTGAATCACTACATTGTACACTTGAAACCAATATGATATTGTATATCAACTATACCTCAATTAAAAAAAAAGCAGCAGACCTAACCTTGAAGCCAGTTATGACAACCTGCAAGGCCTGTCCCCACAACTGTCCTATACTACTTGCCTCCATGGAAGTCTCTTTACTGTGGTCAATGCTACCAGCAGAACCCATCTACAGCTATAGGGCAGCATAGCAGATAGAGCACATCTGAATTTTTCTTTCATCACAGACTGAAAAAGCATTTGAAATTCTTCACTGAATCCGAGGTAGTCAGTGCAAAGCCCATGGTCAGCATAGGAAACAGAAGGGCTTGAGCTACAGTCTGTGGGAGACAAGAATGTTTGCACATGGGTTTGGAGATGGTAAATCGAAGCTACATCCATTGGAAGCTTTGGGCTGCAAATAACTGGAAACCCAATTCAAAGTGGTTCAAATGATAAGAACCTTTATTATTTCATGAAAAAAGAAAGAAAGGAAGGAAGGAAGGAAGGAAGGAAGGAAGGAAGGAAGGAAGGAAGGAAGGAAGGAAGGAAGGAAGGAAGGAAGAGAGGAAGGAAGAAGGAAGGAAGGAAGGAAGGAAGGGAGGAAGGAAGAAGGAAGGAAGGAAGAAGAATCTCAGAGATAAAGCAGGTTCTCAGAGTAGTTTCACAAGGTCATTGAGAACCCAGTTCTTTCCATCTCTTTGCTTTTCAATCCTTAATGGAAATTTTGCCTTAGGCTTGCTTCCCTCACAAAATAGCTGCTGCAGTTCCAGACATCACATGAGAAACAAGGAAGAACAGCTCTCCTTCCTAAAAGAGAATAACCTTTCCCCTGGAAATACCCTAGCATATTTCCCCTCAAATCTCATTTGTCAGAACAGGGTCACTAATTGACTAAAGCAAAAAAATTTCATCTGTTAAGTGGTAAATTGGGTTCCTGGACCCAATTCCAATGTAGGGAGAGGGTCACACACACACAGCAAGCAATTCTTGGACACCAACAGGATGTCCAACAATTTAACTCAATTCTGACCCTATCTACCCAGAGATAGAATAGGATTCCACAGGTTAAGGGTACAGTCCTACAGACCTGCCCTCCACTGCCCTATTCAGACACCAGTTGCAAGCCCCAGGCTATTACCTGTACTTCTGATCTATGACTAAAGATTGGAACTTCCATCAACCTCCTCCTTAGGTTCAAATAATTTGCTAAAATGGCTCACAGAACTCAGGGACCTAACACTTGTGTTTACCAGTTTTCTAAAGGACACTGGAAAGGATACAGATCAACAGCCAGATGAAGAGATACATAGGGCAAAATCCTGAACAAAGGAGCTTCTGTCCTAGTGGAGCTCAGGGCCTGGCTTGGTAGCACATGGAAGTGCTCTGGTTCCCCAAGCAAGGAAGCTCTTCAAAAAGGAAAAGGACCTGGAACAAATAGTTCTAAAATTCATATGGAATCACCAAAGACCCTGAATAGCCAAAGCAATCCTGAGAAGGAAGAATAAAGCAAGGGGCATCTTGCTTCCCAACTTCAAGCTCTACTACAAAGCCACAGTAATCAAGACAATTTGGTACTGGCACAAGAACAGAGCCACAGACCAGTCGAACAGAATAGAGAGCCCAGATATTAACCAAACATATACGGTCAATTAATATATGATGAAGGAGCCATGGACATACAATGGGGAAATGACAGCCTCTTCAACAGCTGGTGTTGGCAAAACTGGACAGCTGCATGTAAGAGAATGAAACTGGATCACTGTCTAACCCCATACACAAAAGTAAACTCAAAATGGATCAAAAACCTTAATGTACGTCATGAAACCATAAAACTCTTAGAAAAAGACATAGGCCAAAATCTCTTGGACATAAACATGAGCAACTTCTTCATGAACATATCTCCCCAGGCAAGGGAAACAAAAGCAAAAATGAGCAAGTGGGACTATATCAAACTAAAAAGCTTCTGTACAGCAACGGACACCATCAGTAGAACAAAAAGGCATCCTACAGTATGGGAGAATATATTCATAAATGACATATCTGATAAGGGGTTGACATCCAAAATATACAAAGAGCTCACGCACCTCAACAAACAAAAAGCAAATAACCCAATTAAATAATGGGCAGAGGATCTGAACAGATACTTCTCCAAAGAAGAAATTCAGATGGCCAACAGGCACATGAAAAGATGCTCCACATCGCTAGTCATCAGAGAAATGCAAATTAAAACCACAATGAGATATCACCTCACACCAGTAAGGATGGCCACCATCCAAAAGACAAACAACAACAAATGTTGATGAGGATGTGGAGAAAGGGGAACCCTCCTACACTGCTGGTGGGATGTAATTTAGTTCAACCATTGTGGAAAGCAGTATGGAGGTTCCTCAAAAAACTCAAAATAGACATACCATTTGACCCAGGAATTCCACTCCTAGGAATTTACCCTAAGAATGCAGGAGGCCAGTTTCAGAAAGACAGATGCACCCCTATGTTTATTATAGCACTATTTACAATAGCCAAGAAATGGAAGCAACCTAAGTGTCCATCAGTAGATGAATGGATAAAGAAGATGTGGTACATATACACAACGGAATATTATTCAGCCATAAGAAGAAAACAGATCCTACCATTTGCAACAACATGAATGGAGCTGGAGGGTATTATGCTCAGTGAAATAAGCCAGGCTGAGAAAGACAAGTATCAAATGATTTCACTCATCTGTGGAGTATAAGAACAAAACAAAACTGAAGGAACAAAACAGCAGCAGGCTCACAGAGCCCAAGAATGGACTAACAGTTACCAAAGGGAAAGGGACTGGGGAGGGTCAGGGGGAAGTGAGGGATAACAGGATTAAGGGGCAATATGACTAGCACACATAATGTGGGTTGGGGGGGTCACAGGGGAGGCAGTATAGCACAGAGAAGACAAGTAGTGACTCTATAGCATCTTACTACGCTGATGGACAGTGACTGTAATGGAGTATGTGGTGGGGACTTGTTAATTAGGGGAATCCACTAACCACAATGTTGCTCATGTAATTGTATATTAATGATACCAAAATTTTTTTAGAAAGTGGGGAGGGAGGACCAAAACACCATCCTCTTAGGCTTTTGTGAGGGCTTCATTACACAGTCACGATTGACGAAGTCATTGGCCATTGGTTGATTCAACCTACAGCCCCTCTCCCCTCCATGGAGGTTGACGGTGGGACTAAAAGTTCCAACCCTTTAATCATATGGTTGGTCCTCCTGACCCAAGTCCGCCCTTGGGTGGGGTCCAAAAGTTACCCCCATTAACAAAAAGACACCCATTTCACTCTTATGGCTGTAAAGCATTTTCAGGAAGTGTAGTAAAAACCAGAGATATCTGAGAAATATATTTTGCTCATCTGAATAACTTAATATACATTTCTTATAAAGCATCATATCACAGGTGGCTAATATCTTCCATTCATCCTTCCGCTGTCCACCCCGTGTCCTGTGAGGCTGGTGTGTGTGGGCTGCATGGACAGGAAACCTTGTCTCTGACTTCAGGTTGGACTCAGCCAATGGGGGACACCAGAAAGTGCTTCAGAACAGGAAGAGGGAGCAGTTGGGGTATTTATTCCACTGTGCCCTCCTTGCTGGGTTGCCATAGGTCATTAGCGTCTTTCACCATAGGACACAGCCCCTGTAGGGCAGCCCGCTCCATACCATACCCTTTCCTTGTTCTGGTTCCGCTCTCTCTCCTGGGGCCTCCTTAGTCTTAAGGGATGATACCAGGTGCCATCATTGCTAATCCCAGGCTCTTTTACCACCCCTTGTGCAATGCCCAAACTCTTCATACACCTTTGTAAATAATCTTTTATCCATCTCTCTGAATGCCTATTCTCTATTCTTTCCCGGCCCTGAAGATCCTGGGCCGGTGATAAAGCACCCTTTGCATTTTTGAACAACTGGCCATTGTTCAAGGCTCCTTCCCAGAAGGTCTCTTTAGCATTTAACCCTCGGTGCATTCCCAAAATCGTGCCTCTCCTTATCCCCCATGCTGGCTTCCCCATCTCTGTCAGTACTGCCACCAACCATTCAATCTCCCAAGATTAAAACCTGGGTGTCAACTTCCATTCTCCCATTGCCCCACTTCGAGCCCAATCCAGAAAGGTCCAAATGATCCCACCTCTTCTGTCTCTCTCCCATTCTTCACCCCCACCCAATTTCAGACCCCCATTGCTGCCCATCTGCCACATGACAGCAGCCTCCTAAATGAGCCCCTGCCTCCAGTTTATGGCACTCTCTGCCACCACAAGAACATCCTCAACCACAGTTCATTCTCCTGCTCAAAGACCTACCTCTTTGCCTGCAAATTAAACTCTACATTCCTTAATCTGACATCAAAGTGCTCCACATTCAGGCTCCTAACCAGCTTCCCAGCCTCAGTTCCTACCACACACACCATCCTCTGGCTATACAGGTTATATCAGTCAGCTATTGCTGGGTAAAAAAAAAATCACTCCAAGACTTAGTAGCTTAAGACAGTGTATATTACTGATAACAAGTCTACGGTCAGCCAGAAGTTCTGCTGATCTGGGCCAGGCAGGGCTGATCTTGGCTTGGCTCACTCACATGTCCACAAGTAGCCAGCAAGTTGGCTGGGGGCTAGCTGGCCTAGGGTGGCCTCACTCACATGTCTGGTAACTGTCTGGCTGTTGGCTGGGTGAAAGGAAGTGCTGGGTGAAAGGAAGGGCCGTACATCACCCATCATCCAGCAGGTCAGCCTGGTGGTACATTAGTTATCTATTGCTGTGTAACAAATTGCACAGCCACCAACAACGAACTTTTATTTCCTCACAGCTTCTATGGGTCAGGAATCCAAGTGCCACTTAGCTGGGTATCTTTGGCTCAGGGCCTCTCACGGGGCTGCAATCAAGGTATTGACTAGAGATTCACTCATCTTGAGGCTCGAATGGTGGAGGACCTACTTCTAAGCTAACTATGTGGTTTTTGACAGGTCTCAGGTCCCCACTGACTGTGAGTCAGAGCCACCGTTTCCTTGCCCCACAGGGCCCTCACAGCATGGCAGCCAGATTCCCTTACAGCAAAGGGAGAGCAAGATGGGAGTCACACAATCTCATAACCTGATATCAGACCTCTTTTGTTATATTTTATTTCTTAGAAGAGAGGCACTAGGTCCAAGCAACATTTGATGGGAGAAGATTGCATGGAGCATTAATCCCAGGAGGTGGAGATTACTGGCAGCCATTGTAGAGGCTGCCTGGGCTTGGTCATATCCTGGTAGCAGGGTTCCAAGAATAGCAAGAATGATGCATAAGTGTGCAAAGCCTCTTGTGGTTCAGGTTCAGAACTTGAATATGTTTGGCCAAAGCAAGTCATAGGGCCAAGCACAGATTCAAGGGATGGGGAAATAGATTCCATGCCTTAATGGGGAGAGCTGAGTAGTTACATTGCGAAAGGAATATGGCAAGGGCAGAGAATTGTGCCCATTTTTGCATAGAACCACACAAATTTTCCCACTGGTCCCCCCAAATGCCTTGTGCCTTCTAGCCTAAGGGCCAGTGGGTGCACTGTTTCTTCTTCCCATGTGCCCTAGCCCCCCACTCATCCATTCTTTCAGTCTTTGAGAACTAACTCCTGTATTCATTTCCTTTGGCTGCCATAACAACTTATAAACTTAGTGGCTTAAAACAACACAATTATTACCTTATAGCTCAGGAAGTCTGGAAGCCAAAATGAGTGTTGCTGGCTGAACTAAGACCAGAGTGTTGGCAGGGCTGCATACCTTTCTGGAGGCTCTGGGACAGAATCCACTTTCTCACCTTTTCCAGCTTCTAAACACAATCCACATTCCTTGGCTAATGGCCCCTTCATCCATCTTCAAAGTCAGGAATGGCTGATGGAGACTTTCTCACTCGTATCACTCTGATACTGACTCTCTCCCCCTCCTCCTTCCACTGGTAAGGACCCTCGTGATTATACTGGGTCAATACTGATGACGCAGGATGACCTCCCCATTTCAAGGTCAGCTGATTAGCAACCTTAATTCCCCTTTGTCACGTAACCTAACATGTTCACAGGTTCTAGGGACCAGGACATCTGGCAGAAAGGGGATTATTCTGTCTACCATACCTCACTCCCACCCGCCATGACCAATAATGGCTGCAACATTTGTTGAACACTTACTGTATGCCTAACAGTGTGCCCCTGCCTCTTCATTCTTCACAGCCCTACAAGGAAATTGCTAGTAGTGTTCTCATTTTATAGACTCCAGGGAGTTAAGCAGTTCCGCAAGGCCACCCAGAGAATAAGTCCTGGATATTGGAATTTGAACTCAAATCTGACCAACTCTGAAGCCAGAATTCCAACCACTGGTCGTGCTGCCTCCTGTGAACCTGATCCCTTCAACTGAATATCACCCCTCCTTTGTGTTTCCATGGCTGAGTAACTGGGTCTCCCTTTTAAGAGACACTCTTCTGAAGTTTCAGTTTAGGGACAGGCCGCCTCCCCAATTCTCCAGCTGTCAAAGTAAAAATAGTAGTTTTCTATGAAAACCTACCATGTGCCAGACCCTTTAGTACAATGTCTTTCACACCCGCTGCTAAGGCACGTGCTACGTCTACTTTCTAGAGGAGGAAACCGAGAGCCTGAGAGATGAGGTTCAGCGTCAGCGTTCATCAGTGACAGGCCTGGGGCTGAACGCAGGCCTAATGCCAAAGCCAGTTATTGCCTTTGCTAGGGCACCTCTGCAGTTGCAAGGGCTCTCTGCCCCTGTAAGCAGGACAGAAACATAAAAATCATCCACTGGCTTTAAGCTGGCAGGGTAGCCCCATGGTTAAGTTGGAGGTTCTGGAGTCATAGTGTTGGGGTTCAAGTGCCAGCTGTCCCACTTTCCGCCTAGGTGATTCAGGCAAGTCACTTAACCTGTCTCTGCCTCAATTTCCCCATCTGTAAAATGGATATAATGATAGCACTCACCTTTTAATGAGTTAATATATCTCAAGTGCTTTTGATAGTCATTGTCACATGGTAAGCACTCAATAAATGTTAGCTATTATTGTGGGTTGGCCTGATCAGGTGAGGGTCAGTCAGGGCCCCTGGCCCAATGTCCTGCCATGTCATTGGCCTCTGCTCCTGCCTTGCTAGTATCTCTCTTCTGTGAAACTTTGTTACCCCAGACTCCCTAAATGGACAGTTATCTGGAAGATCAAAAAAGGTAAGTGCTGAGAAAATGCTTTGTAAACTGTATGTTGACTATTAATGATGTTTATGAAGTGCTTAACAATGAGGCTGGGAAAGCATAGACCCCCCCAGAGGACCCAGTGTCAGCCTTCTCAGTGTGGCCCCTGGGGGGGGGACGACAAAGGGCCAGCGGCTGTCATATTTCCTCCTCCCTCCCACCCCCACCCCATCCATCCTGGGGTGGCTGTGTCTGCAGGAATGCGATGGTATCTCAGCAAACAGACAGTCTGTTCCCAGAGGAGGGGGGGCCGCCCCCAGGAGGCCCCACTCTCCCAGCCACAGTAAACACAAGGGTCTGTCCTCTTTATCAGCTTGGCTCAGCAGCAGCGGAGACAGTCTGCCCATCGGAGTCACTGCAGGGCGATAAGCCGCTGGGCTGCTTGTTGGCTGCCCTCCTGGGGCTGCAGCGGAGCTGCCCTGGAATGGGAATCTCGGGGCTGGCCCGGCTTGGGGCCTAAACACCTCATCCAGGGGCTGGGGGAGGAGGGAGGCTCAGGATAAGGGCCTGGGTGGCTGCGATGGAAGGATGTTACCACTCAAATGAGAGAAGCAAAGGCCCAGAGTTGTGCCGAGGTCCCAAGGCACACAGTCCGCAAAGCCCCCAGATGTTTTCCAAGACTTCTGAATGTGTTAATTACATTGCCTTGCAAGATTTCTTTATCATCATCTTCTTTACATACCATACATATTGATGACAGTTTCCCCACCCAATGTCCTCCAATCCCTACTCCATTCAATGAATTCAAGCACAGAAAGCAGCAGGCCTGATAAGGCTTAGGGAAAATCAGCTTGCAGTGGGCACAGTGCAGGAGTGTTCTTGTCCTCATTCTGGTGGTACAGGCAACCCCCACTCCCTTAAATAATAATAGCTAACCTTTATCTGGGAAGGTCATGCCCGTATGTCCAAAGTTGCTCAACTGACTAGAGGTAGGGAAAGCTGGAGTGAACAGTGTCCCCATCTGAGAGGGGAGGAAACTGAAGATCCCAGAGAGGTAACATGTTTCACTCAAGGCTGCACAGCCAGGACATAGCACAGCTGGGACCAAACCCAAGCCCTCAAACTCAAAACTTGACGGGTCTCCTTCCATCTTAGCCACTAATTGCCCTGAGCCAATCACTGAGAACTGGGTTACTAGGTCATGTCCTGGATCCTTTCTAGGGTCAGGCAGAAGCAGAGCAAAGTCCTGGGGAAGGGGCTGGCCAACAGTCCCTCCACAGCGCTCTGGAAAGCAGCAGGGAACAGAATTCCAAAACAACCATGGTAGCTGTAGACCTGTAGTGGGGGCACTTGGTTGGGAGTCTTAAAGTCCTGGGTTCCAGTTCCAACTGCTGTTTTCAGGCTGGTGATCTGGGCTGGACACTTACCCTCTCTGGGCTTGGTCCCAAGATCTTCATTTCCTTATCTATAAGTCATTGCCCATTGGACAACGGCTTGGCTACCTTCTCCTCTGCCTTGGCTACCTTCTTGGCTGGGTGAGTTAAATAAAGTAGTACACATTAAAAGCCCTGGTTTGGAGCCCCTAAGTAAAGCATCCTCTCCTCCTGATCAGCTGATTCAAACCCCTGACCACCATTCAGTGGCCTGCCCAGATGCCTCCTCTTCCAGGAAGCCCTCTCTGGTCTCCCAGCTGGGTACTACAGCTCCTCAGAGCTGTCACATCTCTCCTGGGGTACCCTCTCCCTTGCATGGGGTCAAAGTTTAGGACTGATTCCTCATGGCATCCCCAGATCTCAGCATAGCATCCAGCACACATTAAGTGCTCAATAGAGTGAGTACACGAATAGACTACTAAAGTGAAATGACTATTCCCTTCTGCCTACCAGGCTTAGAAGAGAAAATCTCCTCCTGTTTGGTAAAGGCTGGTAGAGACCCCCGAACAGCAATATCCTCCCTGAATATAGCTTCCTTCCTTTGCTACCCCCTGCTCTCAGTTCCAGGTCCTCCTTTGTTCCCTGGGGCCCCCAGGATTCTAGCTGGACTCGATGGCCTTCGAGGCCCTTCCCAGCCGGGCCTTAACGTCTGCTCAGTTTCTTCTCTGGTCCCAAAGTGCCCTCTCTGGACCTTGCTTTCTGTTCTCCAATATTCACATCTCTGCTCTTGCTGAGTCTACAAACCAGCCGTCACCACCACAGGGGTTCTACTGCCCCCTCCCTTCTCAACGCCCGCACCCGCAGTGGGCACTCTCTCCTAGTCACGGGACCTCCAGGAGGCCTTAGGTTCCCACAAACACACCGGCAGGGCCCCTGCGTCTTCCCTCCCCCTTATCGACAGGCTCTGATCTCAGGGTAGCAAAGGGAAGGGGTGGGCACTGAGCTGGAATTCGGGGCCTACAGAATGGCCCCCAAAATGTCTCAGGTTTTCTCCAGGACACACCTTCGTCCCTGTGTCCAGTGGAGCGTTCCTGCCTCTACCACCCACGTTCCCATCAGATCCCACACCGACCTCCAGCTACCCGCCAGGCATGGCTGTGGCCTCTCCACCCTCTCACCTTATCACTATCACCGCTGTATTCACAAATACCCGCCCAGTACTACTCTGTGCCAGGTATTGCTTTAGGCGCTGCGGGGCACAGCGGTGACCAAAACAGATGTGGTCCTTTCCTTCACGGAGCTTTCATTCTAATGAAAGAAATGAGGGCAACAAATAAATGAGTAAAACGGGAAGCATTTTAAGTTCGTTGTATTACAGGTAACTTTACTATCATTGAAAGTAAGGGCATTGGCTAAAAATAAAGCAGGGATGAGTTTGGGGCGTGCAGATGGAATTGCTCTTTAAATGGAGTGGTCAAGTAGGCCTCCTTGAAAAGGTGACATTTGCTCAAAAAGTTGAAGGAGGCAAGGGAGTGGGCCTTGAGGATCCCGGGGGAAGGGCATTCCAAGCAGAGAGAACAGTCAGTGAAAAGGCCCCTGCTTGAATTCACGTTCCCTCCACTGTGTACCCACATTTTCCATCCCTTTATTCTGCCCTTCACAGAGTTCCAGACATTTAGAGGAAGTTGTTTACTTGTTCACCTGTCCTGCTGTACCAGGAGCTCCTTGGGGCAGGGACCCTGTAATGATCAACTTCATAGTCACCCTACACCCCACCCTGACATGTCCAGACACACACACCCAGCCCCACACACTCACACCCAGACTACACACCCAAACTTGTACACAGAGACCTACACACCATGGCCAATAGAGAAGGCTCAGTTATTGTCTACTGAGAGGCACTGAATGAAGAGTAAATAATAATTAAGTGCACCCAGCCCCATCCAGTTTACAAAGGTCTCTCTTATGCCTACTCTTTGAGCTTGAAAACTGGGAGGTTATTAAAGTACAGCTCAGAGAGACGAGGTGAGCTAGCTGGTAATTGGTATTTGCAAAACTGGAACCCAGCTCTTCTCATCAGCATCCAATGTATGTCTTCATTTTCTTCAGATGTGAACATAGAACAAAATACAACATGTCTGTGGAGACAAGGGTCCCTCTTCTCTCTCCTTCCCTCCCCCAGACACCCGGCTCCCTCCCTAGAGTCTGAGGGTGCTTCCCAGTTTATTTCCAATTTGCTTGAATCAGAAACTTAGGCTCCCCTTTCTCTGTGAAGAGAATCTGCTTTGCAAATACCTCCAACGAAAACAGGCCAGGGGCCCACTCTGGAAGCATCTCTGCTTGGCCTCTAGAACCTAGGCTGTCTGGAGCCAGGCTTGGCATCCACTTGTTTTCCCCCAAACCACAAGCCTTTAGGATTCATGACATGGTCACTGCATGTCACATATGTCAGTTCCTGGGGAAGATCCACTCCTCCTGAGGAATCCATTGTCCTCAGAGAGAGGAGAGAGGGACAGACCAAAAAGAGGGGAGGAGTGGAAAGGGGCTTGGGAGGGTGCTGGGCACTGTAAGCAGTCACATTGTACCAGGGTGTCTTTAAAGTAAGGACCCCATCTAATGGCCTCTGTATTCCTCCCAGTGCTCACAGCTGAAGGACTATAAGTTCCCCAGGAAAGGATGGCGCTAGAGTCACTGGATGACCACCCCTACCAAATCCCATCACAGAGCCCCAAACCCACTCAACTACAACTGTGAAGCGTCCTGCATGTCTTCCCTTCAGTAGGAGCAGACAAAAATGAGTCAGCCATGGGCCTGCTGCCAGGAGCTTATAGCCTAGGGGAGGACACACACACACACACACACACACACACACACACACATACACACACACGCATGCAGTAGGACAGTGCTCAGGGAGCCTTGGGGGACCAAAAGATGGTCCTCCTCCTGGAGTGAATGAAAGAAAGAGAAGAAGGAATGCCCAAGACCCCAGGCAGAGGGGCCAACATATGCAAAAGGCAGGGATGCTTAAGAAATTACAAGGGAAATTTTGGTCTTGGGTGGCAGAGACCAAACAGAAGGAGTCAGAGGGGGTCAGAAGCAAGGGACTTAGATGTCAAGGGGTACGTTTGAGTTCATCTTACAGGTGGAGTTTTCAAGCAGGGTTACAGCAGGATCCGATTTGTGTTTTACCTGGATTTCTCACAGACTGTTCCCAGTGTAAAGGATGGGCTAGAAGCAGAAGATTCTAGAGGCGTCAAGGGCACCGGACATCGAGGCCTTACTAAGGTCAAGCAGAGAGAATGTATTTATAATGCTTTATTTCTTAAATAAGGTGATGGGGGCACATTGTTTATGTTCTTTTTATAAGACGGGTAGTTCATAATGAAAAAGAAATTTTAAATAAAAAAGATGTCAGTGAATATAAGCTCAAAGAGTACGCATTATGATTGGCACACATGCTGTGTGTGGGGGTCGTGGGGAAGACAGTGTAGCATAAAGAAGACAAGTAGTAACTCTGTGACATCTTAATATGCTGATGGACAGTGACTGCAGTAGGGTGTGGGGGGGACTTGATAATCTGGGTGAATGTAGTAACCACAATGTTTTTCATGTGAAACGTTCATAAGAGTGTATATCAATGATACCTTAACAAAAAAAATTAATCTGTAAAAAAAAAAGATAACCCTCTTATGCAATAACTAATAATGAAGTTTATTATGCACTTAGTTCTTAATAGGCACTATTCCTAGGACTTTACAATATACATTTATTTAATCCTCATAACCCTATGGGGAAGGTTTTTTGAGGAGCACAGAGGAGTTGATATCTTGCCCAGGGTCACCCAGTAGGTAGGAGGGAAAGCTGGGCTTCTGGGACCCTGCTATTGACCAGGACTGTATTGCCACATGGGTCCTGTTCACTACCGCATCCCCAGCACCTGACACGTGCCAACTCCATAGTACGTTTTGTTGAGTGAATTCAACCCAGAGAGGTTCAGGAAGTTCCCTTAGGTCACACAGCCCTTCAAGATGAGGCCCCCATGGGAGTCTGGTTGGCTGTCTCTTCGTCCGGTGCTGCTTCCCCAACCCAACCTGGCCGCACCCCTTCCTCATTCTGTTTGTCTCGCTGTCTCCATCTCCAGCTGTCCAGGGTCAATACGCCGCCAGTGGGAGCCTGACTCAGCCGGACAAGCGGAGCCAGGGTGACCGCCACCTCGCGGGACCGCCCGGCCGGGAGGCGGGGCGGCACACGAGGCGGGGCTAGGTTGGGGTGGGGCCTCGATGGGGCGGGGCCGACGCCCACAGAGGCCGCGGAGCCCCAGCGCTGCTGGAGAGCGCCGCCTTCCCGCAAGGTGTGCCCCGCCGCTGTCCCGCTGTCCTTCCCGCGCTCTGGGAGACCCAGCTATTTAGGACCTGTTTTCCGACCCAAAATGAGTGCTCCTGCACTGGCCGCTGGATGCCCAGGCAACCCAGGCCCGATATTCCAGGCTCAGGGCCCGGAAACCACAGGGCCCCCGCTGTGCCCGTCGCCTTCTGGGCTTCAATTTCTACGTCGTAAAGTAGCGGTTGCGGGGGATGGGGGGATGTTCTTTCCGCAGCTAGTGCCTTAGAGGCTCGGGAGATGAAACGTAACCCCTGCCCACGCCTCACCCCAACTCTTGTCCTCTAACAAAGATTCCAGTGGTTTTCGAATTGTGATACATAGACAGTAATAGCAGCATTCGCTAAGAACTTGCCAGAAACGCAAATTCTCAAGCCCCATCCCAGACCCACTGAAGGAAGAACTCTGGAGACTGGGTCCAGCCATCTAGTTTGCCCAGCCTGATTCTGATGCACACTCAAATTTGAGAACCATTGCTCATTAATTTCCTGATTTGGGCCTAAAGCATAACCACATATTTCTTATATTCAAAATATCATCAAGGGCTGCCTATTGCCATAGAATCAAACCCAAGCCCTTCTCCTGCCATGCAAGGCCTTTCACAAATTAACTCCTTTATGCTCCACCCCCTAGAACAACAAGGAGCCCCTGACTCTTCTAGACAACTAAATAATTGTCTTCCCCAAAACACATACTGCATGTATTTCCAGGCCTTGTTAATGTGCTTGCAATGTCTTTCCTTCCTTTGACCAAAGCTTCAAGTTTCTCTCTTCCAGAAAACTTTCCCAGAATGCCCAACTCTTGATGCCTCACTTCTGGGAGTCCTCAGTCTTTGCAGGGGTGGGCTAGGCATTGATTGGTATTTGGTTTTGTTATGGGCTAAATTGTGCCCCCTTCCACCACCCACCAAATTCATATGTTGAAACCCCAAGCCCCAGTACCTCAGAATGTGACTGTATGCAGAGACAGAGCTTTTAAAGAAGTGATTAAGTTAAAATGAGGCTGTTAGTGTGGATCCTAATCCAGTCTGATCAGTATTCTTATGAAAGAGGAAATTTGCACACACACAGAGACACAAGGGACATGTGCCTGCAGAGAAAAGACCATGTGAAGAGGCAGCAAGAGAGAGGCCATCCGTCAACTCAGGAGACATGCCACAGATGAAGTCAGTTCTGTGGTACTTTGATCTTGGACTTCCAACCTCCCCAACTGTGAGAAAATCAACTTCTGTTGTTCAAGACACAGAGTCTGTGGCCGAGAAAACTGCCACAGAGCTCCACGGGGTCAATTGCATTTCTCCTGAGGGGTCTCCCCTTTCTAAATCTCACTTCTCCTCAGGCCACTGTGGCAGGCTCTGCCCTTGTTCCCCAGCGCGACTCTGCGGCCCGGAGAAGAGCCATGTATCAGATCACGATGGTCACCTCTCCTAGAGTAGGAATGGATGGATGGACAGAAGCACAGGCAGATGGACACTGTCTGTGCCTCTCTGTCCCTGCCTCACAAATGGCTTCTGGGGAACTGTGTTTATCATTAAGAGGGCCAGACACCGGTGGCTTTGCAGAAGTCATTTCCAGTTCCTGGATTCCATCTTGCTCGTTTCTGGCCTTTTCCCCTTTCCTGAACTCAAGTCACTTTTGATACAAGCAATATTGGTTAAAATGACCAACCTAGGAAACTATAAGCTATGGTGCAGAGTCGTGAAAACCTGGGCTCCACTCTTGGCCCTAATCTACTGTGTGGCATTGGCTTAGCCACATCTCTCCCTGGGCCCCAGGCTGCCCTGTCAAAGGAAGAGCCCGGATGAATAGATGCCAAGCAGGTTCCAACTGACAAAGCAGACCGTGGGATGGGAGGCAGGCAAATCAGGCTGGAGGAGAGGAGCTGGGTTGTGGAGAGCCTTGAAAACCACTCAGGAGGTGGAGTTGCAGGGCTAGGCGGTAGGGAGCTATGGCAGGCTTCTGAGCGATAAGAGGGCTGACAAACCTGAACCGAGGAAATTACCTGCCATGCTGGAGGGGCAGGAAGCTGTCACACGCTACCGATGCCCCTGCTTTCCTAACTTCATGCCTTGCCACACTCCCCTTTTAACTCGACCTTTTGTTCTTCCTGGAACATTCCAAGTCCTTCCCCACTCACACCTGCTACCCTTGCTGCTCCCTTTGCTAGAAACGTAGAAGCAGAAAACACTTCGAGCAGTTAGTGATGTGCCAGGCCCTGTTAAAGCACTTCACATGTGTAACTCAAGTCCTCTTCACTTCCCTATATGTAAATACATGATTCTCATGTGCAGATGAGCAAACTGAGGCATAGAGAAGAGAAGTGACTTGTTCAAGTCCTCACAGTAGTGGCAGAGCTGGAATTTGGAACACCGGGATTCAACTCATTCCCCACTTGAATAACTTGCCCCTCCCTTTGCCACCGGTAAAACATGGCTCCCCCATACAGACCTCCCACCACCCCTTTCCCTCTGTGGCTTTCATCATGATGTTTGTGTCCCACTGCCTTTTTGCATTTCTGCATTCATCACTGTTGTTTGAGTGTCCATCATATCGTGAGCTCCAGGAAGGCAGGACTTCATCTTATCCACAGCTGTATTCCTAGCTCCAAGCACAGTGCCTGGCCCAAAGTAAGGACTCAATAATAAGTTTGTTGAATGACTGACTAAAGGCCCAGGAATGTGAATCTGTCTCCTTGAGGCCACACGAGGGGAGAATCCGTCTCCTTGCTCTTCTGGCTTCCAGAAGCCTCCTGCATTCCCTGGCTCCTGGCTTCCTCCCCAGTCTTCAAAGCCAGCATCGACGAGTCAAGTCCTCCTCACAGGGCACCACTCTGACACTGCTTCCTTCAGCATCCTTCTCAGATTCTTTTCTTCTGCCTCCCTCTCCACTTTTAAGGACTCTTGTGATTATGATGGCCTCATCCAGATAATCGAGAATAATCTCCCCATCTGAAAGTCAGCTGATAGTAAGAACTCCCCATTTCCAGGTAAGCCAAGAAGTTCACAGTTTGCAGGGACGACTACAAGAGGGACATCTTGTAGGGGAAGGCCCATGATTCTGCTTACCACATAGGTGTTTCTCAGATTGTCCCTCAAACCTGCCCATCCCTAAATATCTGTGCAATCATTGGAGCAGGCTCAAAGACCTGCACCGTGGGACAGCCTGGGGCTCAGTTCTCTCAAGGTCTCCAGCGCTGGGCAGGTAGGGGGCACGGGCCTCCCATAGAGAAGCCCCTCACAACCTACAAGGAAGCCAAGGACTTGCTGTCGACCACTTGGCAAGAAGGGGCAGGCCCCTTAGAGCAGTTTCGCCGTTTATCAGTATCTCACCAATTCTGAGTGGGAGGCCATGGAGAGATTCTCATCCACATTCTAAAGAGCAGGAAAGTGAATCCTGGAGGAATGGGCTCACTCACCCAACGTCTTGTGTACAGCCTACATGCGCATGCTTTGAATCATGTGCTCTTTCTCCTGCAACCTTGCTTCTTACAATGAAGTATTTGTATCATCCAGGTAGCCAGGGTCTTGGAATTCAGATAAACATACGCTTCTTGTCCCATTGTAATGTTACTTTGAGCATGTTACCTAAAATATTCCTTCTTTATTAAAACAACACAAATATTATGAAGTAAAGTGCAAAAGCAATCTGAAGTTTTAAGAAAAAACTTGAGACCTAAGAGAAACTGTGGGGTTGCATGGGTCATCCTGCCAAATCCTAGAGGGACATTCCCCAATCTTGAGGGACAGATCAAAGAAGCAAGGTGCTACATGTGCCGACACACAGTGCATGCATGTGTATCTATGTACATGCACGCATGCACACACATACATTGCCATTCACCCCAGAGTTCCAGAAAAGCCTGTGGTCCAGCTACAGCTAACTGGATTCTTCCTTTCAAATATGGATGCTTTTTATTTATTTTTCTTGCTTGACTACATTAGTTAGACCCTCTAGTACAATATTAAATAAAAGCAGTGAGAGCAGACACCCTCATCCTCTTCCATGATATTTGAGGGAAAGCATTCAGGTTTGGTTTTTTTTTACCATTAAGATGTTAGCTGTGGATTTTTCATAGATGTCCTTAATCAGGTTGAGAAGTTCCCTTCTATTTCTAATTTATTGAGAATTTTAATTAGGAATGGATGTTGAATTTTGTCAAATGCTCTTTCTGAACTTACTGAAATGATCATATCATTTTTCACTTTTGGTGAATTACATTGCTTTTTTAATGATACACCAACCTCTCATTCCTGGGATAAACCATTTGATTTAATCTGTTATCCTTTTCATATATTTCTAAATATAATCTGCTAAAATTTTATTTCTAATTTTAGCATCCATGTTCATGAGGAACATTGGTCTGTAGTGTTTCTTTTCTTGTATTATCTTTAACTGGTTTTGGTATGAAAGTAATGCTAGCCTAACAGAATGGTTAAAAAGTATACCCTCTCTTTCAAATTTCTAGAAGGTTTTGTGTATAGTGGTATGTTCTCTTCCTTAAATGTCTTAAAGAATTCTTCAGTGAAGCTGTCTGGGTCTAGAATGTCTTTTATAGATATTGGGCTATTCAGTTTCCTCTTGAGTTTTGGAAGTTTGTGTCTTTTAAGGAATTTGTCCATTTCATCTAAGTTCCTAGTGTATTGGCATATATTGTATATAACATTCCTTTATTATCCTTTCAACATCTGAAAAATCTGTAGTGATGGTCATTCCCAGTACTGGTAGTTTTTAATCTATTGCTTTTCTGTTTTTTATTCCATTGTGTTTGGAACTTACTTTGGGTTTCATTTACTCTTCTCTTCTAGTTCTTTAAGGTTGACACTGAGATCATAGATTGTGGGCATGTTCTTTTTAATATAGGCATTTTCATGCTATATTTTTTCCTCTACATACTGCTTTAGATACAGATTTGGGTATGTTATGTTTTCATTTACTTTCAAAATATTTTTAAATTTATCTTTGATTTCTTCTCTGACCCATGGTTTATTTAGAAGCATGTTACTTAGTTTTGAAGCATCTGGGGATTTTCCAGAGATCTTTCTATTGTTGATTTTTAATTACTTCCACTGTTATCAGAGAACATACATTGTATGACCGGAATCATTTAAAATTCATTGAGACTTGCTTAACGGCCTTGAGTATGGTCTGTCTTGATAAATGTCCTGTATGCACCTGAAAAGAATGTGTATTCTGTAGTTGCTTGATATAATAGTCTAGAAATGTCAATGTCAAGTTGTTTGGTAGTGCTGTTGCAAATTTCTAGATCATTCTGTATCACTGATTTTCTGTCAACTTGTTCTATGAATTATTAAAAGAGGAATGTTGAAATCTGTCTATAATTGTAAGCATGTCTGTTTCTTCTTTCAGTTCTATTGCTTTTTGCTTCTTCTGTTTTGAGGTGTGGTTATTGGCTGCAAAAACATTTAGGAGTGTTATGTCACCTTGATGAATTGACTGTTTTATCATTATGAAATGAATTTCTTTATCCTATTTGTTTTGCTTTGATATCTACTTTATCTGATTTTAATATAGCCACTTCAGCTTTCTTTTGATTCGTGTTAATATATCTTTTTCTGCTCTTTTATCATTAATCTGTTTTTTCTTTATATTTAAAGTGGGTTTCTTGTACACAGCATATGGTTGGGTTTTCTTGAAAAAACAGGGAATTTTTTTATTTAAGTAAAAGTAGTTTGGGATCTTTTTCTTTTATCCAATCTGACAGTCTCTGGCTTTTAATTGGGATGTTTACATTTAATCACATTTAATATGACTTGATAGGGTTGGGTTTAAATCTGTCATTTTTCTATTTGCTTTCTATTTGTCCCATCTATTATTTTTTCCCTTTTTCCCTTTTTCTGCCTTTCTTTAAGTATTTTTTTTATAATTCTATTTTATCCCCTTTGCTAGCTTCTTAGCTATAATTCTTGTTTGTGTTGTTTTAATGGTTTCTTAGTATAACTCTTTAATGTATCACAGTCTACCTTCAAATGATACTATACCACTTCACATAGAATTCCAGAATCTTATAATAGTATACTTATATTTGTCTCTTCCCAGCCTTTGTACTATTGTTCAGACATTTTATATTTAAATTTGTTATAAATTCAACAATACATTGTTATCAATTTTCCTTTTAACAGTCAAGTATATTTTAAATATATTAAGTAGTAAGAAAAATAGTCAATATTTATACGCATGTAGTCACCATTTCTGGTTCTCTTTCTTTTTTGTGTATGTAGGTTTCTATCAGGGACCATTTTCCTTCTGCTTGTAGGACTTCCTTTAAAAATCCTCCATAGGGCAAATATGCTGGTGATAAATTCTTTCCAACTTTGATATGTCAGAAAAAGTCTCTTCTCCACCTTTATTTTTGAAAGGTGTTTTCACTCAGTGGAGATTGTTTTGTTTTTTCTCTTCTGTTACTTTGAAAATGTTCCACTGAGGTTTTTTTCATCTTGCATTGTTTACAATGAGAAATCTGCTGTCATCCTTAACTTTGTTTCCCTGTAAGTAAAGTGTCTTTATCCCGCCCCCACCCCAGTTGCTTATAAATTTTTCTCTTACTCACTAGTTTTAAGCAATTTGATTATGATGTGCTTTGGTTTCGTTTTCTTTATGTTTCTTTTGATGAACTTTCATTGACCTACTTGGATCTGTGGGTTTATAGTTTTCATCAAATTTGGAAATTTTTCAGCCATCATTCCTTTAAATGTTTTATTAGTCCCACTCTCGCTTCCTTCTGGATTCCAGCTGCACATACATTTGGTCTCTTGAAGTCCCATCATTCATTAATGTTCTACTCATTTTTCCAAATTCTTTTTCTTGTTGTATTTTATCTTGGATAGTTTCCTTTAACTATGTCTTCAAAGTTGCTATTCTTTTCTTCTGTAATATCAGTTCTGTCATTGATTCTATCCACTTTTCATTTTTCATCTCAGATATCTTTAGAAGTTTGATTTGGATCCTTTTTATATGTCTCTGCTTAACATGTTCAATCTTTCTTTTAGCTTCTTGAACCTTCAGGCTACAGTTAAAATAGCTGTTTTAATACCCTGTCTTCATTATGCATTAACCCTCGGTTCATTGTGTGTTGCATTTTCTTTCTTCTCTGCATGCCTGGTAATTTTTGCTTAGATGCTAACCATTGACTTTTACTGTGTTAGGTAAAATCCTTTTGTATTCCTAAAACTATTCTTGAGGTAAGTTCTGGGGCATGGTGAAGTTACTTGGAAAACGTTTGATCCTTTTAGGTCTTGATTTTAAGTATCATTAGGAAGAACAAGAGTAGTACTTAGTCTATGTTTAAGTCTCCCCACTAATGAGATGAGATCTTTCATAGCACTCTGACTGATGCCCCGTGAGTTATGATGTTTTACACTCCGGTTGATGGAAACAGGCACTATTTTGAGCACTACAGAGCTCCAGGTACCATTCTTTCTAATCTTTTGGGGTCCTTGCCTGGCCTTGGGTAGTTTTCTCATACGCATGGACTAACCGGTACTCAGTTGAATACTAGGGGGATTTCTGGCTTCCCCTGTTCAGCTCTCTCCTCTCTAGTAATGCTTCCCAGTGAATTCTAGCTGCCTTGGCTTCCTTGGACTCCCAGCTCTATCTTCTCGACCCAAGGTGACTGCTAGGCTCTACCTGGGTCACTAGCCTTTGCTGTGGTCTGCAAATGATCTCCAGGCATAATCTGGAGCAATCTAAAGCTCATTTTATTTGTTTTCTATCACTCCCCTCTATTGCCTGATATCCAACATCTTGAGAGTCATTATTTCTTATATTTTGTCTGTTTTTCAGTTTTTCCAAGTGGCAGGATAAATCCAGTTCCTGCTACCTAAATGTGAAAGTGCCAATAATCAGAATTTGAAATTTAAAACAAAAACAGTACTACTTAAAATAGCATTTTAAGATAGTAAATACCAAGAGATAAATGTGATAGATATGTGCAAGACCTATACAGTGAAAACTACAAAACACAGCTAAGAGAAATTTTAAAGCATACATAAATAAATGGAGAAATATACAAGCTTCATGTATCAGAAGACTCTGTATTGCTAAGATGTCAATTCTGTCAAAATCGATGTAAAGATCTAGCACGTCCCAGTTGAAATCCCAGCAGGCATTTTTTGTTGAAATTGACAAGCTGACCCTAAAATCAATATAAAAGTGCAAAGGACCTAACGTGGCCAAAACAATTTTGAAAATGAAAAAGTTAGAGGAGTTACCCTACCTGCTTTCAAGACTTCTTATGAGGCGACAGCAATTAAGACAGTGTGGCATTGTCCTCAAGATAGGCAAAAAGGTTAATGAAACAGAACTGAGTCCACAAATAGATCCACATGTAAATGGTCAATTGACTTTTGACAAATGTTCCAAGGTGTTCATTGGGAAAACAAATCTTTTCAACAAATAGTGCTGGGACTATTGGATATCTATATCCAAGAAAATGAAGTTTAATCCCTACATTGCACCACATATAAAAAGTAACTCAATGGAAAACCTAGAAGAAATGGACAACTTCCTAGAAAAATACAACCTTCCAAGACTGACCAAGGAAGAAACAGAAAACTAAACAGACTGATTACCAGCAAAGAAACTGAAGCCATAATAAAAAAAACTACCCAAGAACAAAACCCCTGGGCCACTAAATTTTATCAGACATATAGAGAAAACCTAATACCCATTCTCCTTAAAGTTTTCCAAAAAATAGAAGAGGAGGGAATACTTCCAAACTCATTCTATGAAGCCAGCATCACTCTAATACCAGCGAGAAGCTGAAAGCTTTTCCTCTAAGATCGGGAACAAGACAGGATGCCCACTCTCCCCACTGTTATTCAACATAGTACTGGAGGTCCTAGCCAAGGCAATCAGACAAAACAAAGAAATAAAAGGCATCCAGATTGGTAAGAAGAAGTCAAACTGTCACTATTTGCAGATAACATGATATTGTACATAAAAAACCCTAAAGACTCCACTCAAAACTACTAGAACCAATATCTGAATTCAGCAAAGTTGTAGGATACAAAATTAATACACAGAAATCTGTTGCTTTCCTATACACTAACGATGAACTAGCAGAAAGAGAAATCAGGAAAACAATTCCATTCACAATTGCATCAAAAAGAATAAAAGACCTGGGAATAAACCAAACCAAGGAAGTGAAAGACCTATACCCTGAAAACTATAGGACACTCTTAAAAGAAATTAAAGAGGACACTACAAATGGAAACTCATGCCATACTCTTGGCTAGGAAGAATTAATATGGTCAAAATGGCCATCCTGTCTAAAGCAATCTACAGATTCAATGCAATGCCTACCAAAATACCAACAACATTCTTCAACAAACTGCAACAAATAGTTCTAAAATTCATATGGAACCACAAAAGACCCCAAATAGCCAAAGCAATCCTGAGAAGGAAGAATAAAGCAGGGGGCATCTCACTTCCCAAGTTCAAGCTCTACTACAAAACCACAGTAATCAAGACAATTTGGTACTGGCACAAGAACAGAGCCACAGACCAGTGGAACAGAATAGAGAGTCCAGATATTAACCCAAACATATACAGTCAATTATATGATGAAGGAGCCTTGGACATACAGTGGGGAAATGACAGCCTCTTCAACAGCTGGTGTTGGCAAAACTGGACAGCTGCATGTAAGAGAATGAAACTGGGTCACTGTCTAACCCCATACACAAAAGTAAATTTGAAATAGATCAAAGACCTGAATGTAAGTCATGAAACCGTAAAACTCTTAGAAAAAAACATAGGCAAAAATCTCTTGGACATAAGCCTGAGTGACTTCTTCATGAACGTATCTCCCCAGGCAAGAGAAACAAAAGCAAAAATGAACAAGTGGGACTATATCAAGCTGAAAAGCTTCTGTACAGCAAAGGATACCACCAATAGAACAAAAGGCATCCTACAGTATGGGAGAATATATTCATAAATGACAGATTCAATAAAGGGTTGACATCCAAAATATATAAAGAGCTCACGCACCTCAACAAACAAAAAGCAAATAATCCAATCAAAAAATGGGCAGAGGAGCTGAACAGACAGTTCTCCAAAGAAGAAATTCAGATGGTCAACAGACACATGAAAAGATGCTCCACATCACTAGTCATCAGAGAAATGCAAATTAAAACCACAATGAGATATCATCTCACACCAGTAAGGGTCACCACCATCCAAAAGACAAACAACAACAAATGTTGGTGAGGTTGTGGAGAAAGGAGAATCCTCCTACACTGCTGGTGAGAAAGTAAACTAGTTCAACCATTGTGGAAAGCAGTATGGAGGTTCCTCAGAAAGCTCAAAAAAGAAATACCATTTGACCCAGGAATTCCACTTCTAGGAATTTACCCTAAGAATGCAGCAGCCCAGTTTGAAAAAGACAGAAGCACCCCTATGTTTATCGCAGCACTATTTACAATAGCCAAGAAATGGAAGCAACCTAAGTGTCCATCAGTAGATGAATGGATAAAGAAGATGTGGTACATACACACAATAGAATATTATTCAGCCATAAGAAGAAAACAAATCCTACCATTTGCAACAACATGGATGGAGCTAGAGGATACTATGCGCAGTGAAATAAGCCAGGTGGAGAAAGACAAGTACCAAATGATTTCAGTCATATGTGGAGTATAAGAACAAAGAAAAAACTGAAGGAACAAAACAGCAGCAGAGTCACAGAACCCAAGAATGGACTAACAGTTACCAAAGGGAAAGGGACTGGGGAAGATGGATGGGAAGGGAGAGATAAGGTGGGGGGAGAAAGGAGGCATTACGATTAGCATGTATAATATGGGGGGGGCATGGGGAGGGCTGTGCAACACAGAGAAGACAAGTAGTGATTCTACAGCATCTTACTATGCTGATGGACAGTGACTGTATTGGGGTTTGTGGGGGGCACTCAGTGATGGGGGGAGTCTAGTAAACATAATGTTCCTCATGTAATTGTAAGTTAATGATACCAAAAAAAAAAAGTGACACAAAATGAATCATAGACCTAAATATAAAGCCTAACGCCATAAACCTTTAGAAGGAAACAGGAGAAAATCTATGTGATCTTGGATCAGGCAAAGATTTCTTAGATACACACCAAAAACACAACCGATACAAGAAAAAATGATAAGTTAGACTTCATCAACATATGAATTTCTGTTCTTTGAAAGACACTAGTGAAAAAAGATAAGCCATAGAGTGGCAGAAAATACTTGTCAGTCAGATATTTAATAATGGATTTGTACCAGAATATATATAGAACTCTCAAAACTCAACAATGAGAAAATAAGCAGCCTAATTTAAAAATGGACAAATGATTTGATGAACAGAAACTTCATCAAGGAAGATATACAAATAACAAATAAGGAAATGAAAAAATGCTCAGTATCATTAGTCATTAGGGAAATAAAAATTAAAATCACTGCTTAACCTACTAGAATGTCTAAAACCTAAAAGACCGATCATACCAAGGGTTGGCAAGGATATGGAACAACTGGGATTCTCTTACACTGTTGGTTGGAATGAAAATGAACAACCTCATTGGAGCAGTTTCTTTAAAAGTTAAACTTACATCTACTATAGGACCCAGCCTCCCATTCCTAGGTATTTACCTAAGAGCAATGAAAGCCTATGTTCATATAAGAGTTGTATTCAAATGTACATTGCAGCTTTATTTGTAGTAGTAAAGAACTGGAAACATCCCAAATGCCCGTCAACACGTGAATGGATAAACAAATGATGGGATAGCCATTCAATGGAATACTACTCAGCCATAAAAAGGAAAGAAAGATACATGCACAATATGGATGAGTCTCAAAATAATTGTGGTGAGTGAAAAGCCTTACACACAAGAATACATACTATCTGGTTCCACTTATATAAAATTCTTGAAAATGAAAACTAATGTATAGTGACCTAAAGTAGATCAGTGGTTGCCTGGGGAATGAGGTGGGAGGTTGGGAGAGAGGGAGGGAGGGAAGGATCACAAAGTGGCTTTTGACAGTAATGGACAGGTTCATTTTCTTGATTATGGTGATGGTTTTGTGAGTGTAAACATATGTCAAACTACCACGTTGTGCACATGGCAATATACTATATGTCAACCACATCTCAAAAGAGCTGATATTAAAACATGAAAGGAAGGAACCCAGAGATAAAACTGACCGGGACTCTGCTTCTAGCACCCTCCTGGGCAGGCGGAAGAGGGCTGTGCATTGTAACCTAATCAAAGCCTGAGGCTGAGGTGAAGATGGAAGGACAGACTTCAGGCACAGAGCAAGGATGGGACCAGAGCTGAAGGCCAGCCTTCTCAGTTCCTGAAACCACGTGAGAGGCTGGCTTGGCCTTGTCTCTGATAGCCTTCTCTCTCCGACATTCTTTCATCCTAAGAAGTTTCCAGCCAACTTCCTGAATTTGGGCAGGGCAGCCTGAGGAGTCAAGAACAATAGCACAGCCCCAGCTATGGGGCCAGGCTCCCTGTTAGTTGTAGGTAACCCTCCCATCACTCCGGCTGGAGCTAGTCCTTGTGTGGCCCCACCTTACAAATAAACAGGGCTGGAGAGAGAATGCAGGCTGAGAACAGTGACGTGACTGCTCCGAGGTGATGGCTGACCGCGCCCCCCATCCACAGCACATCCCCAAGGGCGTGCACACGCAGGCTGGAGGGGCAGGGGTGGCCCAGCCACTTGAAGCCTTTTCTCAGCCCTGGCCACTCTTCTTTGGGAGATCCCATCGCACTGCATATCCAGCATATTAAACCCATAGATCCTATAGTGAACGTGGTTTTTACTGATCATTCCATTTGCAATGTTCTTGTTGTATTTGGGAGCCAGACATGTTCTTTTTCCCAGTTTCAAACATTTGCTTCAGCTCTAAATTCTAACGGCAACGTGGCCCTGCTCAGTGGGGGTCTTTCCAGGGGACTGACTTTGTGAGCAAGGATGGGAAGACCCAGTAAGAGGCCCTGGGCTCGAACACAGGCGTGCCTGGTTCCTGCAGGCTGAGGGACTGACTGCGCTGCCAGGAAGCCTGGCTTGGCACGACTCTGGACTCAGAGCCATCTGGTGCATATCCTGGCCCCACTGCCATTCCTGTGTGACCGTGGGCATGTATGTCACCGCACCTCTTTGAGCCTCAGTTTCTCCTTCTGTGAAGTTGGGATCTTAATACGTACTTGGTAGGGTTGGGTGGTGGTTAAGGTCATTTGCTGTGTGGAGACGTGTGAGCACTAGAGAACTGTGTCTGAGCAGGTGCCGGAAATCCCGTCCTGGGCCATTTCAGCACCCCCAGGACTCCGGCTGTTTTCCTTTGGAGTCATCTTACCTTATCAAGTCCCAAGTCCCTGAGTCACCCTCAGCCTGGCTAGCTCCTTGGCTGTCCCTGCCACACTTCCTGTGGCCCTCCTCCACCCACCCCATATTGTTCGCTGCCCCACCATATTCTGAGACGCTTTGTCTCCCTGGGCCTGGAGACTGGGAGCCGCTGGGAACAGGAACTGCACGGCGGCCTCCGGTCATTCCCAGGAAGTCCATGTGGAATGGAAGGGAACGTGTCAAGTGGCAGGCCTGGACCCCACCTGGACTCCAACTTCCAGCCGCTGGCTGGAACAAGATTACAAGGCAGGCTACTAGCCTGTGCTTGGGGCCTTATCTGTGCCTTTGTAGTCACAATGTTCATCTCTCCTTCTAGCCATGAGTATGCCATGAAGGTTTCTGGATATGAGGAGGTGCAGCGGCCTGGGGGAGGCGTCAGGCAGCCTGAGCCCTGGAGAGTGGAGGGGACCATTGGTGCCAGTTATTTACAACACCTGTGCAAATGCATCAGTATTTAACCACTGGTACGGCCATGCCCGTGCATGGCAGCTGAGGGTCAGCCTTGTAGGTTCAGCCCCTCTGCCTATTCGGGTCAGCCCTCCCTGACCCCACCAGCCAATACCAGGGGCCCTTTCTGGGGCTGTGCTTACCCCAGGGCTTGTCACATCATAATCCCCTTACCCATCTGTCCCTCGAGATATTCTGGGCAGAGGAGCCCAGGCTGCCTTTTCCACCTCTGCCTCCACGGAAGGGGCTGTAGTTTTCTGTCAAACAAACAGAAGGCATTAAGTAGGTTCAGAAGAGTCAGCCTGGGTTCAAAATCCCCGCCTCCCCCTCATAGTTATGTGCTCATTTGTAGGTTTGCAAACCACCTTGTGCCTCAGTTTCCTGCTCTGACAGGCTTCATGTTGGCTGCCTGAAGCATCACTTGGAACCATTCAGACCAAGTGCCTTCTCATCTCTTTCCCTCACCTTCAGATGAAGCCGGGGGTGCCACCCGCCGCGGGCCCAGACAGAGGGCAGCTTTGGCTTTCTGGCTGGAGGGAGAAGGGTCTCCTGAGAGAGCTCACCTGACTCGGCTGCTGCCCAGCCCCTCCTGACGCCGCTGGATGCCAGGCCCCTCCGCTTGTGAACTGCCAGGCCTCAGACTATGCCACTGACATACACGCCACGTGTGAAAGGGCCACGGTCATCGTAAGGGGAGCAACTTATATTTACAAAGGACTTTAGGGGTCACACACCTGATCTTAATTAATCTCCCCAAGCACCCTGGAACATGAGTAACAAGAGCCTCCCACGGTACGGAAGAGAAAACTGAGGTCCCCAGAGCCCACAGCATGCCCTCTTTGTGAATGACTGAATGTGCCAGAGATCCTGCCCACTGGCACCGGGCACACTGACATGAGAGAAAACCCAAAGTGGATGGGACGGCCGTTGTGGTGGGATTTCAGGTGGCAGCCAATGGGTGGAGGAGGGAATTGAGGGCTGGTGAGGAGGCTTTCCAAGGCCGCTGACACCTGGTCCCACAGGTGGTGGCCCCTCTACCTGCAGGAGACCTGGGGGAGCAGACAGGGAGCCCTTGTTGACCCCCTGGCCTTGGCGGACCCACAGAGAGGCTTGGCCCGGGATCTGTCCCGAGCTGGCTCTCCACCCTTCTTTTTTATAAGAACAGGCAGGAGAAAAGGCTGGGAGAAAAATCTGCTACTAATAAGGAAATCAATTAGTTGATGTGCATGTCACGAAATGCTTCCATAAAGATCTGCCTTTCGGGGATTTTTCCCTTCCCCTGTGATTTCCCCCCACCCAAAGAGACCTGGCTGGGGCCAGAATGCAGTTCCAGCGTTCTCCTGTTAGAGGGAGGTGACGCAGCTGCGTCTGGAGCTGATTACCAAAGGGATATGCTCCACTGCCCTGCTGGCATCAGGGGCAGCTCGGGGCCCCGCCTCTGCCTGGCTCGGCCACACCCATGGGAGTCAAGAGGAGGGGTCCCGCCCATCCCAGGTCCTAGTCAGCCAGGCTAAGAGGCTTCATGACCCTCCAGCACGCACAGTGGCACACATACCAGTCACTCCAAATCACCCGTGCATAATCTCACACACACACATCCACATGGACACACACTGCTCACAATAACAGCCCAAACTGCATGCTGACCCGCATATCACAACACACATGCACGCACAGTATTACACTTACTCATACCACCAGCACACACATATATACACAGTCCCAATTGCTCTTATGTAATCACGCATACATTCCAACCATACACATTCCCATCTCTGATTTCCCACACATAACCCACATGCAATTACACCCACACACTCAACATCCCCCACATACAACCACACACCTGATCACACACAGTCACTCACACACCTGATGGCCTACAATGGCACACACAATCACAAACATATCCTTGATGCAAGAATCAAAGAATGTACGAGCTAAGATGAATCCTCAACGTCTTCGATTCCAACTGCCCCTCACGTCACCAGTGGGGAAAGTGAGGCCCAGAGAGAAGGCCCAAAGTGCACAAATGGCACCTCTCTATCCTTCAACATCCAGTTAGAAATGTCTTGGGATGAGAAATATTCACCAGGGGATCCAGGACTGAGAGAGGAACTCATCTGGAGCCCAGTCCCCAAAGAACTTCAGCCAAACTTTCTAATGAGGAAGTATAAAAATAATAATCAGGAAGAAATCCTCAGAGCCCCATAACTCACCCAACCCTTGCCCAGCCTTAGGAACAGCACAGTCTAAGTGTAAAGACTGTGCCCTTACTGGGGAGAAGACCAGCCTTCTGGAAACTCAGCTCTGCCATTCCCTTACTGGGTGAACTAGGGCAAAGGACTTCGTCTCTCTGAGCCTCAGTTTTCTCAGCTATAAAATGGGAATAAAACCGACTTCTCGGGCTTGTGGGAAGGGAGGACAGGTTAATGTCCCCAGAGCATCCAGTGCTGTGCCTGGCAGGGGCAGGTACTTAACCAATCCTGTTTCCTTTTCCCTTTAGTCCCTTACTCGGCCACAGTTTTGCCGGGTGACCTGGGTGAGTCCCCTCCCTCTCTGGGCTCCAGCCTGCCTATCCAAAGGAACCCTAAGGCCAAAGAGCAATGAGCTTCTCAGCTGAGAGCTGGTGAGCAGAGTGGGTCTAGGTGGTAACCAGGGTGATGGCCTGGAACTTGCCCCTGAGACCCCAGGCCTCCAGGTTGGAGAAGAGCAAGGCTACTGCCCCTCAAAGAGGTTTTGAGGGGAGCTCAGCTTTTGTCAGCCCTCGCCTGGTGAGGCTGGTATTTGAAATATTCTTCTGAACAGTTGAGAGACACTGGGAGGTCTCAGGGCAAGCTGGGAGGAGGGATGCGATTGCCTAGGAAACCATGTGTTTTCACTTTTCTGAGAGAAGGGAAGCCTGAAGAGGAAGGGCCTGGGGTGCACACGAGTGGGGGGCAGTGGGGGGAATGTGTGTCCTTGGGGGGGAAAGCTGGTGGGAGGGGAGGAAGCCAGCGAGAAGGGGCTCAGTGCAAGGCTTGAGGGAAAAAAAATGTATGTGCCCTAAATGCCTGAGGGCAAATGGCAGAACAAGAATTCCCAAAAATACAGAACCCCAGGCCCAGAGGGGACCCACGAAGTGGGAGGGCACGAGGCTGGACAGGGGAATGAAAATCTGTATTATTAACTAGCTCCTGGCCTGGGAACACAAAGAGGATACCAGGGGGGTCAAATTAGGAAGGAAAATGGGGCCAAGACTGGCCCTTTCTGGGACCTGGGTGTCTTCATCTATAAAAACAGCGTGGGCGGAGGGTGGAGCAAATGGAATCAAAGGCCTCCCCACAGCTCGATTCCGGGAGGCTGTGGCAGGAAGGCGGCAGCCCGGACTTTTGCAAGATGGTCTGAGTCCAAACTCCACTTCTCCCAGTTACTGACAGAGCCTTGGCCAAGTCACTTGCCTCCACTGCAGTTTGCTTGTCTGTAAAATGGGTATAATACCTACTAGTATTATTTATCATTTCACCAATGTGGTAAAGTAACAGTTATGTGTTAAGAAAACTGCTCTTCTGTCCTTGCCCTGGGGGTGTACGGGCCTTCTCTGTCTGGCTCCACTGGCCTTGCCTTCGCCCCCTCCCCCAGCCGTCCCTGCCTGCTTCTATCACCGCACCCCAGATTCCTCACTCAGGCCACCAGGCTCTGCCTGTGCTGGCTCTCTGCCTTCTACCTTCTAACCACCCAGACCAACTCAGACACCTGCTCCCGGGTGTTCTCCGGCTTCTCTCCTGACCAGGATGCCACAGTGCCTGTCCCATCCCTGCCCCAGTTCTTCACCACTGCCTCTCAGCTCAGTGTGCCCCTAGCTGGCACCTGGCACCAGCAGTGAGCAGGGGGTCTGTGGAGTAGCCACATGCAGGCTGGGCTCAGACTCCCCTTCAGGTACCCCAGCTGGGCTGGCCTTTCTGAGAGCCCAGAGAGCAGGCCACCCCACCTCCCCTCACCCCAAGTGTCTTCCCCTGCAGCCCCCCAGGTTACTCCAGACAGCCGGCAGCTGGGAGCAGGCAGAGCGATGCCTTCTTGCCCTTTTCTTCGTGTAGGAAGTCCTCGTCCCCCATCGCCTGGGGGCTGAAGGCAGTATTTGGATGTCCCTTAGAGAGAGGAGGACCCTGGAAGCTGAGATGAAGAGGGCATTCTAAGCAGAGGGAGCGGCCAGGGCAAAGGTGGCGCCTGTGGCTGGGAACAGGGACCCCGCCGGGGGAGGGGGCTCCGCGGCCTGCGGCCCAGCTGCCGCAGGAGCGCAGCCACCCTCGCTGTGTCAGGGCCTGGTCCCAGCAGGCCGCCCTGGAGGGCGCCGCACTCTGGAGCTCAGCTGGCCCTGCCTCTTTGCCACTAGCACCCAGCCCCTGGGAAAGGACGGCCTTTTTAGACCCAGGATGGGGAAGATCTTGATGTCTCTTCTATAAAACGGGGTTGGGGCAAATACCAAAAAGGCCCTCCCAGCTCCAAGTTGGCCAGTTCCTCCCACATCAGCTGCCAAGAGGGTGCTTAGGGCCTCTCTGCCCGCTCGGAGGGCCTTTGCGGGCCCCTTCACCCGCCCTCTCCGACAGCCCCCCCGGGCGCAAGGGGCTGGGGGTCAGCTCGGCTCCCTGCTCTGCTCCGCAAGTCACCCCTACCCCAGCCTGGCCCTCGAGGAGCCCGGAGGGACCAGCCCGCCAGCGTGGAGCCAGAGCGGAGGCGGAGCGGGAGCCGGGTCGGGGGAGAGGCCGGCCGGCCTGGGGGGCCCGGCGGGAGACAGCGTGGAGACAGGGCGTGATAAGGCGGCGGCTCCGCGGGCGGCGCTCCCCAGCCCCGCCGGGTCGCGAAAACCCAAGGCAAACATCCGGGGGCGCGGGGAGGGGCGCGAGGCTGGACCAGTGAGGTGGGTGGGGGCCACGGGACTCCCTCCCCCGGTCTCGTCCTGCTAGGACCCTGCCCCGCCTCCAGGAGGCTGGGGTGGGGGTCAACCCTACTGCGCCCCACTTCCCTCCCTGGCCTCCCTCCTGGGCACGGTGGGACCCGGGAACTGGGGTGGGCCAAGTGGCTGGGAACTTGGGAATGAAGCAGACTGAAGCCAGCAGGCGGTCCCACCCCACTGCCTGCAGGTATTCCTCAGCAGGAGGGGGCTGGGCTCCAGAAAGCAATAGATTGGGGTGCAGGTCAGGGGTGTGCCCTTCCTGCATGGAGGAGCCACCGTCCAAGAGGAACTGCACATCCCAACTCCAGAGGTGGGCAAAGGTCTAAGTATACCAGCATTTACTGACCACATAATGTGAGCCCAACAATTATTGTCATTATTATCCTTTCAAACAAATGCTGGGCTAAGGTTCCTGTCCCCTCCAAGCACTACACTCCCTCCTTTTACAAGTCTCACTCAAACTCTTCAATAGCCTGCAGTTGCTCAATAAACTTCCTTTAATCCTTTTGTACCCATGTTTTCATTCATTAACACTCATTCATTCAAATTTACTAGGCCCTGACCCCGTGCCAGGCCCCCTGACTGGTGTAGCAATTCATGGAGGACACAACAGAAGCAGCCCCTGCCTCACAGTACTTCACATTCTAAAGAGAAAGACAGATAAGGATCACAATTAAAAACTTATTGACAGCTGTGAGGAGTATTTTTTGCCAGGGGTATAGTGTGTATAAAACAAGAGAACTGTCTGGCTTTTGAGTGGGGCCTGTGATCCGGGAGGCTTCCTTCTGAGAGCAGTTTGCCCAGAGGCTGGGTTAACCCCGGTGAAGGGGGCTGGGGGAGTGGGCATGGGCTCTCCCATGTGGAGATGCTGAAGCCAGAGGGGACCCCCACAGGTAAGAGAAGCTTGAAGCAGGCCCCTTGGTCAGAGTAGGGGCCCTAAACATGAATGGGGAAGGGGCAGAGGCCAGAAGGTATCAAGACTGGTCCATGGTAAGAATAATGCTGGGTAGGCAGAGAGCATTAGAAGCCTGGGATCGCTGTGACCTGGGTGTGTTTTTAAGAGCCCTCTGCCCATCATGTGGTGAATGGACTCATTGGGTGAGGACAGAGCAGGCAGACCAGATGGGAGATGTGGCAAGTGCCTACAAAAGAGATGCCAGAGGCTTGGCTTCTGCCTCATCCCTCCACTGAGCTTTTGACAGGTTCATCAACGACCTCCACGTGGCCAAGTCTGCGTGATCCTCCGTGCTGGGGGGCCCTGCTGATTGCTCCCTCCCTGAACCACCTCTGTCTGTGGCACCCTGGGACCCATGCTCTCCAGTACCCTCTCCCCACTGTACCCCAAACCCCACCTCTCACCAATTCTGCTTAGGGGTCTGAAGAGGATCTTGGCCTTCTCCCTCACCCCTAATGTTAGGACATACTGCTTCAGGCTCACATCCCTCTCCCCTCTCTCAATACAGCCTCGCCCGTGCTCACAGATACAACCACCACCTGTACACAAATGATGGTCAAACATCTTCCTCCTCTGCTCCAAACGCCTTTGCTGTCTGCACCCTGGACACCCTGCCTGGCTTTCCTTGGGCTCCCTGAAAGCATCCTGCCCCCAGAGGACAAGTTCAGACGCCCCTGCACTCCAGCAGCCAGAAACTCAGCCCTCCTCGACCCCTCCTACTCTCTCTTTCACACACACCTGACCCCCCTCAAGTCACCTCAATATCTCAAACTCATCTGCTCCTCTCCATAGCAACTGTTTTTCTAACACACAGATCTGTCCTCAGCTCTCCTCTCTGCACTGCTGTTTTGATTCCTCACCAGCCTCAGAACAAGCCCAGATCTCCCAGCACAGCTTCCATGGCCTCCAAGGTTCAGGCTTTACAGTCTCAGCTCCAACCGGCCCTCCCCACCCCGCACTGTCAATTCTCTAGACATTTTGTGCAGGCTATTTCTTCTGCCCATGATCTGCAGACTCTGCTCAGAGACCCTCCTCTCCAGGAAGCCTCCCTGACTCCAGGCTCTGCTTGCTCCCTGCATTTCTCTGACTTGGTGACAGTGATGGATGGGGAAGACAGAACTTTACCCTTCCTATCTGGTCAGAATTACCATGGAGAAGAGGTCTGATCTAATAGACCCGATTCCAGGGAGTCATGGCCACAGAAAGATGGAATATCACAAACAGACACAGAGTAAGAAGCACAGCTCCAGGCTAGACCAGCAGGATGGTTGCAGGGGGAGCCTGTTTAAAAATAGGGACCTCTCCCATCGGCCCAGAACCCTTCCTGCCAACTGGACTGGCTTACATGGAGGGGCTACGGGAGGCCTCTGGAAGACACATTGAACTGCCCATCTCCCCTCCTGAAAATGCCCTCAGATCTCCACTCCTTCCTGGTAAACACTGTCCTGCCATCTTCCCTGATCAACTGCAAATGCTTGACGAACGGATTTACACATTGAACAGCCACTTCTTGCTTGATTCCCCTTAGAGATCAATCCCCAAAATGAAGTATCTAAACCTGATAAGCCGGCAGGCAGTCTAGGGCTGTATTACAGGAGGGTATTTAGGTTTCAACACTCTTACAGACACAAACCAGGGCCCCAATGAACTCTGCATTCACGGACTCACATTGGAAGGATCACCTAGAGGGCTATTACCCAGAGCGGGTGGCCTGCTTTGCTCTGCCAATAGCTTGGCAGGTAAGTTTATTTGGAATTTCTACTCCTAGAGACATGGGGTAACCTGAGGGGCTTTCATCTCTACCTCAGCTCTGCAGTTGACTGAACACTCCACAGACAGGACTTTGAGGGCAGGAAGGGTCCTCAGTACTCATCTGGTACAACCCTTTATTGACAGATGGAGAAACTGAGACCCAGAGGCGGGGACAGGAACTTGCTTAGGGCTATAAGGCAGAGCAACAGTGCAGACCTCAGCATCTAGGACTTTCAGGCCAGTGTGTTCCTATGGCCTAGGCGCCTGGGCATGGAAACATTCTGAATTAAGTGGGCGCTGTCTTTTTAAAAGGCACCAGTGAATTTGCAGTTGGTTAAGTCATAGGGAGGGAAGACTGGTGGCCTCTCTTTAATAATTTTTGGAGGAGGTTGCTGCTTAAAGAAAGACCCAGCTGGCTTGGAGGAGGGCATACAGAGATGCCTAAGACACTTAAGCACAAGCATCTGCCTAGAGCTGAGTTCCATCCTGGCTTATTGCTTAGCAGCTGTGTGACCCTCAAGAGGTTACTTAACTTCTCTGAGCCACAGTTTCCTCATTTATAAAACAGACACTATTTTCAAAGTAGAGCACTTCACTTCAAGTCTGACATGTAGCAACCACAAAGCAAAAGGTAGTTATGGTGATACACATTTGATATGTAGTCTACCAGGCACAACCGCCATTTTTTAAAAACAAACATGGAGAAAAATAATTCAGAGAATTAGATCAAGTAGGCTTTGAGTTCCCACCCCACTTAGCTCCTATGCTTCTAGCACATTGATAATGGGTTCTGGGTCAGGGGCCTTCTTGCCTCCAGGTCGCAGTTTTCCTGTCTGTATTCTAGGTCCAGGGTAGAGGCAGTTGCTCTCAGGAGTTGTTTCTGTCTGCAGACCAGGCCTGGTGGCGTCCGGCATCAGCAGAGCCGCCTCTACCCTAGCTCCTGGAGACGTGTCGGGTGGCCGGGAGGCTGGCCCAGGTGGCTCACAGCCCAGGCATCCTGGTGCAGTCAGAATCTCTCGGCCATTGCACACCTTCCCCAACCCACTTCCCCACAGCCCCTGTGAGCTTCCCCAGACTAA
This sequence comes from Manis pentadactyla, assembly GCF_030020395.1. NCBI lineage: Eukaryota > Metazoa > Chordata > Mammalia > Pholidota > Manidae > Manis > Manis pentadactyla. The sequence continues at coordinate 114,716,796 of NC_080029.1, read as the reverse complement.
AGCGGCATTGTGCTCCATAGCAGGCCAGCCAAACCTAATAAACGGGTGCATGCACTTCACCCGGCCTTTCCAGCTAAGCCACATCAAATACCATCTATATGCCAATTACACCAAGATGCTGAAGTTTTCCAGGCCACTGACCTTTAGGGGCTGGAGAAAGAAGTACATAGAAATTCATCCAGTCATTCACTCACTCCCTTACTTATTCACTGATTCATTCATTAAATAAACTCAAAGAGCATTGTCTAGACATCAGGTATTGTACTAGTACTGAGAATTCAGACTGAGCAAAACAGCCCCCACTTTCAGCTTGCTCCTGGACTGGCAAGGACTTAATTCCCAGAGGTGCTGCCAAGGTCCAAGTAGTGCAAGATCCAGAATAAAGCATGAGCCCTTCTAGTTTACAAGATCAAGGAAGACTTCCCAGAAGCAGGGGCCTTTGGAGAAGGCCTTAAAGGATAGGCAGGAGAGGGTCAGACAACAGAGACAGGACATCCCTGATAGAGGACACAGCATGAACAAAATCTGGGATTTGTGACTGATTGTTGAAATCACAGTGTGAGCCCTGGAAAAAGCCAAAGAAATCAGCTTGTCCCATCCCTTTATACTACAGATGGAGAGACTGAAGCCTGGGCAGAGCCCAGTGGTGCCTGGCATTGCCTTACAGGAGGAGAGACCCTGATTATGTGCCACCAGGCTTAACTGTGTACAGGCTTGAAGTTCAGGGGCAACTGAAGACAGGTGCCCCAGGCAAAGCTGGTCTCTTCCCAAGAGACCTGCAAGAAGTCTGTGTGTATGTGAGTGTGTGTATTTTATGGCCCAACGTTATTTAGTTAGACAGTTATCTGTATTAATATAATAAGCACCCAGGAACCTGGAGCTCTTTCTACTCCCTGGAGCTGTTTCCTATTTTTAGGTAACACAGAGGGCAGGAAAAAACATGCTTGAACTTCTGCAAGAGGGCTTTAAGGTAGATGTAAGGAAAAACTTTCTTCGAATGGGCCAAGTCCAGCACAGGAACTAAGGCCAGAGAAGAGTTCCCCACAGGACCCAGGTCTCTCCCCTCTGAGCTGGGTGTCTGTGAATCCCATGAGAAAGGCCTGCGCTCTGGAGGCTATTCTGGAGCCCACAGTGGTCCTGACTGAGACATGAACGCATTCGGACATCTAATGAAGACTTGACCCTGGCCCAGAAAAACTCTCCACCTGTTCAGATTTCACCTGCAGTTTTAGCAGCTGCTGGAGCTCCTGAGGCCTGGCCATGGACCCCAGTGTGGTGGGAGGAGGCCCAGAAGACTGACAGGCCTCAGTTCCAATGCAGGCCCCAGCATTCACCAACTCTGTGACCTTGAGTCATTTGACAGCTCTGGGCCTCAGTTTCCCCACTGTGAAAAAGAGGCAAAGACCACCCTTCCCACGGGGTGTGGCAGGAATTGATGAGTCCACACTGAACGTTGAGCACAGGGCTAGGCACAGAGAGGCAGAGAATACGTGCTCATGTCCAGGCTCATCAGACACAGTGGGAGACACAAAGAAAAAAGACAGAAACATCTTCAAAAATTCCCTCAAAGGTAGCAGACTAGGGCTTCCGTTCATTCCTCAAGGCTTTTTAACCTTTCTACAAAGAACACACTTAGTTCTCTATAAAAAGGATATTGTAGGAGAGAGAAAGAACTGAAGAGCCCTGGCCCGGCCCCCTCCTCCTCATGGCTCCTGTCCCACTCTCGGCCCTCAGGCGTGCTTGTGTCTTGCACAGGCTGTTTCCTCTCCCTGGCACTTCCTTCTGCTCTTTTCCACCAGAGAAACTCCTACACATCTGTCAGAGCCCATCCCAGATTTCCCCTCTTCTCTGCGTTGGATGAGCTTGCTATCATACCAAGCTGGCCCACAGAGTTTTGGTCTCACCTCCAGTATAGGATTATCACATTTCCCCACCATTTATCCTGGCTATTTATTGAGAGCTGGGACTAGGGGGCACCATTGCCCACTTTACACCCCAGCTTTGCAACCTTGGGAAAATGTCAAATGAATGAACAAGTGAGTGAGTTTTTGAGAAGCTGAGCATAACCTGAATCCTGATCTTACTATAAAGATTACGCTAGGTTGTGCAGAGGGATGAACTGAGCTCTGATTCGAGGAAAGGGTTTTTCAGCCTGTTTCACTACTGCTCCCCACCAAAGGGCCTGTAGAGACAGTCTCCCCTAATTGCTCTCACTACAACATTCTGCCACACAGGCTATACTGTATGCCTGTTCAAGCACCATGTGGGTATCCCTGATTTAGGATTTGTTCATACCTCCGCCCTGAACCAGCCTTTGCCCTCTGAGGGGGAATGCCTGCTCTAGGTTTGACAGTCACCTGCAACATCTCCTCTAGCCTTCAGAGCAGGCAGGCACCATTATCCCTGTTGTACAGACTTGCAAACTGAGGCAGAGGTGTTAGACAACATGCCCAGCTAGTGAGCTCCAGGGCTAGGAGGCGCATCCAGGACTTTCAGAGGATGGGTCCCTTGACTTGCCAGTTGCCTTGAGGGAGACAACAGGCAGCTGCGTGCTGACAGGAAAGGAGCCCTAAGCTGGGAGTGAGACCCTCGCAGGTACTTCCTGCTTCTGGGCCTCAGTTTCCTCTCTCCCAAAGTGAGGAGGCGCTCCTCAGTGTGTCCTAAGCACCCCTCAGGCTTAAAACTTCTGAAAGGGGGTTTTAGGGCACAAAGACACTGCCCCAGCTCCCCGGGCCTGTCGTCTCACTGGAGCCTCCCCACAGTTATCCCCTGTTCCCCTGCTGGGAGAGGGCCTGACTGCTAGGCTGGAGCTGCTGCGGGCAGGTGCAGGGAAGGGATGGCTCAGCCTCGGGCCCCAGAGACACAGACGTCTGCGCCCGCCTGGCGGCCTCCCAGGGGTGCTCAGCTGGGAGCCTGGCTGGCCCCGGCTTTCCCCAGGGCCTGATAAACCAGAAAAAAGAAAGCATGCTGTGAAGGGAAGGAAGCACCAGCAGACAAAGAAGGGAAGGGCACGCTGATTCCATCAGCTCCAAGCCCTTGGCCCCCCTGGCGGGCTGGGCAGGGCACGACGTGCAGACAGGCTGCCTGGGGAGCTGGCGGCAGGATGCTGGGAGCCGGCTGCCCGGTGATCACTGTGCCCGTCTGTCCTAATGCCCCAGCTGGCCGGGGTGGGGACTGGGTCCAGGCCAGCAGGGACAGGCCCCAGCACACAGGCCTTACTGTCTAGGGAGCCTCCCCACAATTATCCCCACATACAAATGGTGTCTTGGAGCCTCTGATGGGGCCAAAGTCCTGTAGCCAGTCAGTGGCAAAGCCAGGCTGGGACCCAGACGCCAAGACCTCTCCCACCCCGTATCTCATCAAGTCTGCCAAAACCTGATTCTGTTGTCTGAGGAAGCAGGGAGCCACTCAGAACACAGAAATAGAATAGACCCAGTTCACGTACCAGGCATTTTTCTGCATTATCTGACTTAATCTTTACAAGGGCCCTATGAGGCTATGTTATTATTGCTACTTTACAGAAAGGGACACTAGACTAGAGAGGTTAAGTAACATGCCCAGGGAACCGGGATTCGAATCGGAGCCCATGCTTGCAGTGGGTAGGGCAGCCATCTCTCCCCTGGACTGGAGCGCTCCAGGGCCTGGGGTGGGGGCAGGACGCCTCTTAGACCCTGAGCTAAGGGCCTTCCGGGGGCGCTTGAAAGGGAAGGGCTGAGAGATGGGGAAGAATAGATTGACTTTTTCCTAAAATCAGTAACCAGGAAAGATATCCTAAAACCTGCAAACAGAAGGAGAAAAGGAGAGAAGCCTGGCTGGGCTCTGGCCTTTCCCTGCGGATCTGGTGGAATGAATGGCACCTGGGTGGACTAGGAATCTGCAGGTGGGGGATGAGCACCCAGCTCCACGACCTACATCCAACTGCTCCATCACCAGGCAGAGCAATGAACCCCAATTCACCAGGCAGGTGAGGGGAGCAGAGAGATCCGGACAGAGGCTCTCCCCAGAGCTGGGCTCCCCCTTGAAGCTCCATCGCCCTCCCACAGGGCTCAGCCAGAGGTTTTCAGGTATGCCAGCTGCAACTCACACACTAACCACAGTCTCTGAGACCTTCTACTTCAGATGCCCCCCAAAAGGTCAGAAAATGAAACAGGAAGGAAGGAAAACCAGCCAAAGGGGCACTAATAAGCTAGTCACCACTGTGGATAACTAGACTGCACCCTGCTAGGATCCCTCAGAGGAGCTGTGTAGAATGTGCTCAGAATCTCCTCTGCAGGCTGGAGGGGGAACATTACCCACCGGGCCTCATGGCCTGGGGCAGAAAGCAAGCATAAAGGGGCCTGCACAGCCAGGGCAGTCACTGTGCACCTGCGCCTGTCACTAGTCACCTTAGCCGGACTGCAAAGGTGGGGCTCAAGAGGTGCCTGGCACCATGCCCCACTGAGGCACCTCCCTTCTCAATCAACGGTCCCTGGGCTCGGGGTCCCCAAGGAGGGGTCAGACCTGTCCTCTAGCAAGTAGGAGGCCCTCATGTACATTCTCCCACCAGGAGGTAATGACAGTCAAAACCTTCATTCACTCAGCATCTCCTGTGAACTGGGGACCATCAGCAGCCCTACGGGATAGATACCCTCCTGCCAGCTCTCTTCCCGTGTCTTCCCACGATCACCCCACCTGAGTCCCCAGGAGCATCTGATGAAGACCTAAAATCACAGCTCATCAAGCTGGAAGGCCCTCAGGAGCCAACTGGCTCAGCTCCTCAGCCACCCACTGTGACAACGCTGAGGCCCAGAGAGGGATGTGGTGTGCCTGAGGTCACACAGCATGGGGTAGAAAGCCAAGGCAGGAGCCCAGGTCTCCTGACTCCTGCTTCAGGACTCTCTGTCATGCAGGTGGCATGTGCTGGGTTCTCCAGGGCCCTGTCCCCACTCTCAGGAGTAGAGTTTATCAGGATGACTCATATCCAAACCTTTTCTTGCGCTACAGCGAGTCTCCTTCCTGGGTTAGGCAGAGCTCAAAGCAGAGCGCTGCGGGGAGCCCAAGGGCCTCAGCTCGGGCTGGGGTGGTGGAGGGGCCGTGGGTGAGAAAGAGGCAGCAGAGCAGGGCTGGCCAAACCTGGATATTACAGCCAGGGGAGAAGTGACAGGCTCCTCCCTCCTGCCCTGCCACCCAAGGATACCCCCAGCCAACCAGAGCACTGGGCAGAGGACCCCTCACTCACTAGCGCACAGGGATACTGGAAATGGGGTCAGTGTTGAGCCTGGGCGACCTAAAGTGCCAGAGATAGAGGCTGGGGGAAAATCCAAAACACAAAACAAACACACAACTGCCCCCAAAGGAAAAGTCCAGAGTCTGAATTTTAAACAGGAAGAACTAGGCGTCAGACTCAGAGGAAGATAACAGGGCCCAGCCGAGCAGAGAAACAACAGAGAAAGCGCTAAGGAAAGCTGGGCAAGGCGTTCCTGCCAGGAGCCTGGGACCCTCCCAGCTCTCCCTTGTCCCCAGGGTGCCAGGGGCACTGCGGTCCTGTTGCCACCTAGTGACCCCCCCCCTTACGCAGGGCCCTGTGACAAGCCTGCTTGGAGGGCAGCAGGCTATGCAGAAAAGAGCATGCATCAGAGCCCTCAGGCAGGTGATTTTCTGAGCCTCTATTCCCCCTTTGAAAAATGTGACAAAGAAGATCTACCTTGAAGTGCAGGCAGGATTAAGGGAGACAGGAATAGCCAAAGTCCAGCACACAGTAGGGCTAATTTTTATCATCCCAGAGACCACGGGGTTCACAGGCCCAACAGTGAAGGACTCTCTCCTCTTCTGGAAGCACTGGAACACATGGGTCTTTGTCCTCAACAAACTCTGGCAGCTTGGTGGATCAGACAACCCTATGGGGCCAGACAGACAGCCTCCAGTGCATTATTTTCTGGAGCTGCCATAACAAAGAACCACAGCCCAGGCGGCGTCAACAACAGAAATGTATTTTCTCACAGCTCTGGAGGCTGGAATCCACGAGCGAGGTGTCACAGGGTGGGCTCCTCCTGAGGCCCCTCCTCGGCCTGTAGACGGCCCTCTTCTCCCTGGGTCCTCACCCACCTTCCCTCTGGGCGTGTGTGTGTCCGATCTCCTCTATACGGACACCAGTCCTGTTGCACTAGTGCCCACCGTATGACCTCATTTTAACTTTATTACCTCTGTAAAGATGCTACCTCCAAATACAGTCACACTCTGAGGTACTTGGGGTTATTAGGACGTCAACATAAGAATTTTCCGTGGGGACACAATTCAGCCCCTAACACGACATCTGCCAAGCCACCCTCTTCTGGGCTCCATCCTATAATCCTCCACTTCGGCACTGGAAGGAGCCATCATGTCCTCAAGTCCAGCTCCTGTTTTTTAAGAGAGGATAAGTGCAGGTCTCAGAGAAAAAGGCTCAGGTGACCAACAAAGAAAAATACCTGCAAAATCTAGGCCCCTAGAGACATCCAGAGAGAAGGCAGTCTGAAGGGGACCTGAACCCCCAGCTGAGGGGCTCGTGTCTGTGGGTTCTGCCCTCTGAGGAGCAAAGGCTTTGGTGAGGGCAGAGAGGGGAACACAAGATGCCTACACTTTTCCCCGAGAGCCAGAAAGAAAACGGCTAGTGTGCATGAGCTTTTACTGTGTGCAGGCCCTGGTCAGAGCACTTTGCATGTGTGAGTTTGCTTTAGCCTCCCAACAATCCTCTGATTCATATAACAATCCTTATAACGACTTCAGGGAAGGGGAAACTGAGGCACAGAGATATTAAGTGACTTGCCCATTGTCACACATCTGACAATGAGTGTACATGGCAGTGCCAGGGAGCCTGGCTCCAGGGGCTGGGGTGCATCGGTAATGCCTTACTGTCGGTGAGGTGCCTAGGACGAAACCTTGGCTGGCCTGGCCATCCAGCCTGGCCCTTCCATCACTCGCTGTGCGGACATTGCTCGGGCCTCAGAATCCCCGCTTGTCATAGGACAGGTAAGATCAGACGACCCTTGAGTCCCAGGCAAGCTACCCCCTTTCCTCTTCCTTGCCCCTTCAAGGCCTTCCTCAGGTCCAGAAGAACAGTCTTTGCCTCACTGCCACGGAGCAAAGTCATCTCTCAGGGAGTCAGGGTCTGGAGGGCAGAGCAGAGCAAGCCCCGGGCCACCTCTGCCTCTCTGCGTCCTCTGCAGCCACCTTGCCGCCCTGGAACGGCCCTGGCCACAAGGGCGGCACTTTGCTGACTCTGCAAAGTGGTAAAGTCAATTTTGGGGAAGCCATTCCCAGCTCTGCAAGAGGCCCCATGAGCAGGCGGGGGAAGGCTTGGGTACAGGCCCACCTGGTCCCCTCCCAGCCTGAGTCATCAGGGGACGGACCTCACCCCTGGAGGGCCTCCTAGGTCTCCCACTCCACAACCAGCCTCACCACCCAGGGCAGAAGCCTGGAGGCAAGAGCCTCGGGTGTCGGAGCGTCTGTCCCTTAAACCCCGTGCGGCCGCCGATGGCTGGCTTGCCAAACTGCCGTGTGCCCATCCACAAACCCGCCACAGCCATGAGGAGAGGGAGCTGCAGAGAAACTTCTGTTGACAAGGTAAAATGTTCCAGAAAAAGAGAAAACTTTATAATGAACCACGTATAAAATATTATTCCATAGTCTCCAACACACATTGATATACATGCATAGAAAAAAAGGAGTACCCCCGAATCTAGCAGTGGTTCCCCGGGGCTGGGACTAGAGTCTCTCCCTCCTTCCTTCGTCCCTCTTGCTATTTTTCTTTTTCTTTCTTTCTGTCCTTCCTTCCTTCTACCTTTCCTTCCCTCTTTCTTCTTCTATTTCTATACACTTGTGGTAAAGCCTGTTTGGGGAATAAAAAGACCCATTAATTACAAGCAAGTACGAAAAATAGAGTCATACTGAAACATACGCAGAGGCTGACACCGCCGGGGAGAGCCTTGCTTCTTGGATGACGGTGCCCTGCCCCCACCCGGCCCTCTCGTTGTCCTGAGTTCTCTTCATGAGCCTCATACACGCCTTTCGCTTTGCGATTTTCAGAGAAAAGTCACACGTTCTCTCAGTCCTCAGGAATGAGTGGTCACTGTTATTGCGCTGTGCACACGAGGAAACTGAGGCCCAGCTACGGGCTGTGGCTTGTTCCAAAGTCATCCTGCAGGGGAGAGGCAGAGTGGGCTTTACCTCATGCCTCCAGATTCCTCCAGTCTCGGGGTGCTCTCAGGGACTTGGGATGCCTGGCCAGAGCTTCAGAAATCAGGGGGTTGAAAGCAGAAGGCACTGGTAGCATCTCTTCGGGACACAAAAGAACCACCACCTTGCTCAGCTCTCTGCTTTGGTTTCCCCAACTGCAGACGAACAAACCCTTCCTCAGCTGCAGGAAGAACAAGCCTGGACTCCCCTCCTCCTAAGGTGGGTGGAGGGGCGCTCTCCTAGGATCTGAGCCCAGCCACATCCCATTCTGGGTCCTATACCCCAGCGACCCCCAGAGCCATCCCCCCAGCTCCTCCCTTGGGGCCAACACTCCGCACTGGCTCCCCCGCGGGGGCGCTCAGCCAGGGCATCGACTGGATGGGAAGGCAGGCGGGCAGTGGGCACAGCACGACCCAGGCACCCCGTCCCACCTCACCACGTGACCCAGGGCAGCCAGCAAGCCCTCCTCTCTGGGCCTCAGTTCCCTCCTCTGTACAACAAGGGGCAAAAAAGGCCCTTGTCCAGTCCTTGAAGAACCAGCATTAACTGAGAAAGAGCTACGCCGACGGCGATTCGGGCCAAGCTCATGGCTGCCCTGTGGACGGACACAGAGACGACTCTCCGGGCAGATCACTGCCCAGAGTCTGGAAAAGAGCTTTTCGTCCGCACTTGGGGCCTTGGGTTTCCTCTACGTAAAATGGGAGGTCAGTTGAAAGGGCCCTGAATGGATACTTTTTATAAAACAGCCACCACAAGAACAACAATTTCTCTGGCGCTGCTTCTGGCGTTGGGGGTGGAAGCCAGAGGAGGCCAAAAATAACAGGGGCTTACATGGGCCCAGGACTTTGTAGATTATACCGTATTCCTAAACACCCAGTGTGATCACTGCCTCCCCAAACCTGGCTAAAAGGTGGGTGCTTTTATTGACTGTGATCCAGAAAGGGCCAGTCTCAAGGAGGAGGGCAGCGCCATACGGGAGGGAGCCTAGAGCACCTGGCCACGGGCCAGGCTTACCCCACCCCCACGTGCCCTCTAGCTCCAGACTGAGCAGTGTGGCCATAGAACGGTTAATAGTGGCATTAATAATAACCAACATTTAAGAATCACTCACCTTGTACCAGGAATGGTAAGAGCTTTATTTGAATTAACTCATTTAAACTCCAGGCAACCCAATTAGGGAGGTTCTATTATTATCCTCTGATTGGCAAACAAGGAAACTGAGGCACCAGGAGATCAAGTAACATGCCCAAGGTGTGGCAGCCGAGCTGGGATTTGAACCCAGGCAGCCTGGCGCCTGCACTGACTCCCTCTAACCACTGCGTTGTACTGGCTCCCAGGAGAACAGCCCAGAATAATGAGCCCCTCAATCCCCGTCTCAGCTGTCGAGCCTTCCTGCTGCTCCCTCTCTCCCTGCACACACGAAGCACTTCCCAGCCCCTGACTGGGACAGGGCACAGGCAGAGACACATTAGCAACAAAAGATCAGCGTCCAATTGTTAATCCCGACAATGGCCTGGTGATGCAGCAAAGCCATCCGTCTCCACTTGACCCCTCTACAGGTGGCTCTGTGAGGCTGGGTTAGGTGAGCTCCACGACACAGCAAGCAAACAGCGTCCATCCGTCGTGTGACCCTGCTTAGGTGTTCAGCCTTGGGCAAGACACCCGCCCTCAAATAAAACCAGGGGGTCAGCTCAGGTGAGCGCTCGGCCTAATGGGACGCCTGCCTCCTTGCCTCCCCTGTGTGGGTGCTGGGCTAAGCCAGGCGACTCAGGCAGAGAGCGGGGCTGGGTGCGGAGGGCTGGGCAGAGCTACGAGGGGGGATCCTGGACAGAGAGGGACATCAGGCCAAGGCAGACATTTTGCTAGAATAAAACTTTTCCATCCCAATGAAGCAGCTTTATTAGAGGAGAATTATAGGTTTAGTCCTTCGGCTGTAAGGAAAACCCAGTACAATATTCTTGGTGGCTTTGTCCCCAGTGAAGGCACTGCAGGAGCTTGTGTGTGTGTGTGTGTGTGCGCGTGTCTTTATCTCCATATACCGTCATTCTCACGATGAGCTGACTACATATTGCTGTACAGTAAATAATAATAATAATAGTAATATTTTCCGTTACAAAATTAGTGGAAGTACTAGTTTTGTTTCTGACTCCAGGGCATAAAGGTGCTCTTTCTTTACATGAACAGCCTCATGGTGACATGGTAAGACTCCTCCCGGGCCAGTGCAAACATCACCTCCTCCGTGAGGCCTCCCTGATGACGTGGGGGGCTGGGAGCCCGCAGAGGGAGGAGAGAGGAGGCCAGGCCGCTGCAGTGGCAGGCTAACCCCGCACTGCATGCGCCCTGTCGCAGTAGGGAGCTCAGCCAGCGAGCTCCACTCCTCAGGTCCCCAGACTCCTCCAAGGGTGGCCACACTCTCACCCCCAATTCTGTCCCCAGCCTTCCCCAGCCTCAGTGATGGAACCTGGCATTCCCTGTACATGCTTTGTTCCTGGCAACACACAGAAACCACTTCCCAGGAGCCATTTTATTTAACCCTCATCGCCTCTCAAGATTTCCAGGCAGCCCCTGACATTTGTAGGTCCAGAGCCCACTTACCCTATGTCTAAATATTTAATAGTTACAGGTCAAAGCAACAGTTACATGTCCCACCCTCCTGCCTTGACCAAGTAGCAAATATACCTCAGGATGTCTGGGAAGATCAAGCTCACATTTAGATTTCTTGACGTCTTGCCTCCCTGGAACCAGGGCCCCCACCCCAGACTTCCCCTCCTCTCTCTACCCCCAGCTCCACAGGTCCTGCAAACAGATGTCCCTAGGTCACCCCCTGGCCCAGGGGTGCACACACCGGCACACATGTGTACCCTCAGGAGGACAGACCCTGGAGGGAGGGAAGCCCAGTCCCTGGGGCTGGAGTGCGGTTGGGAGGAGAGGGGGGTGTGGACTCTGGTTGGACACATCTTCTCGGCCCTTTGGGCTACTCACTCCTTAAGAAGGACTTGTCCAGAGGAAGTACCGAATCTAAGACACTACAGTAGGTTTATTCAACCATTATCTCCATTTTACAGAAGGGGAAACTGAGGCTCAGAAAGTCTAAATTGGTTGTGCGAGGCCTCGCAGCCAGGAGAGATGGGGCTGCTTTCAGACTCAGAGCGGGCTGACTGTAAGCTGAGCTGCCCTGCCTGGGAGGAGATGGCGAGTCCCTGTGACAGGGCCATCACAGGGCAGGGCTGCGGCCCCCAGTCCACAGAACAGGCAGAGAAAGCTCAAGTGCCAGGCCCACAGGGACATAACAGGACCAGGAAAAATAACTCCAGTGCCAGGCAGGAGAAGCTAAGAGCTGTGGGCAGCACAGGAACCTAGGAAGGAAGGAGGCTGCATTTTGGGGCCTAGAGGGGGCAGACTTTGGACTGGGATGGTGGGGGTGGGATGCGGAGAAGCCTCAGACAGAACTCAGAATACAAATGCAAGGTGAGGAGAAGGGGCACCCAGGGAACAGCCACGCACACTCAGTATGTTGGTGGTCAGAGCCTGGGCTGTGGACGGGGAGTGGGGGCAGCTGGGGCTGAGAGGAGAGGTTGGGGAGGCATGGGGGTCCAGCCACAGGAGGCAGACTTCCTGCTGTGTGGTGCTGGGGAGGGTACAAGCCAGGAGGGACCCCATGGGAGTGTCTGGGCACGTCTTCAGGAAGAGGATGATGTCCAGAGGCAGCCATGTAGGACAGGGGTGCCCTCCCTGTTAAGAGAACACTGCCCAGCTCGGCCTGTCCTGAGAGATGCTCTGGGCTGGGGTCTTCCAAGGCCCCCCCAGGACCATACTCCTGTCTTCTCCACCAGAATGGGATGCCCTCAGACCCAGACCCCACAGGCTGCTCCCTAAAGAGGGAAGCGCCACACCCCCACCTCCCTGTCCTTAGAACCTGGCTGGCTCTGTCCTTCCTCACGCTTGTATGCCCATTCAACAAACATTTACTGAGCTCCTGGCCGTTGTCCCAGCACATGCTGGGCACTGGGAATACGAGATGCAAGAGCCAGCCCTGCCCTCAAGGAATACCTAGACCCAGGAGGAGACAGATACCTACTCACAAATCCAGGCCCCTCCACCTGCCCGGCCACGGGTGCTCACACGTGCGGACCCAGAGCTGAGTAGGGGCCATGGGAGGGCGGCCGGTGCCTGGGGAAGGAGATAACGGCAGGGAAGGGGGCAGTAGGGAGAGGGCAAAGGGCCAGGGGAGAGAACGGCAGGGGCAAAGGCGGGGGGCCTAGAAGAGCACCCCAGGGTCAGAGGGCATCAGAAAGACATTTCCCTGGGTGGGGGCAGCAGGGCTGTGGATGGGGTAAGGTTGATTAACTAGATGGCGGAAGTCTGGGTAGGGGTGCCTCACAGGCCATGCTCAGCTGCTCACAGCATTCCTCTAGGCAACGGGGAGCCATTAAAAGGTTTTAATCTGGGGTGTGAAGGAGTCGGATTTGCATTTGTAGAGCTGGAACTTGGGAGTTCTGGGAGGGAGAAGTGGAATGTCTGGGCGTAGGGGGTGGTGGGCATGGGCTAGGGAGGCCTGCTGGGGAACCAGCATCAGGGGCCTGTTAGGAGGGAAAGAGGCCTGGGCCCGGCAGGGGGTGCCCAGCAGGCCCTGGCTGGGGGGATCCTGGGGACGCAGGAGTCACAGGACCTGTTGACTCACTATTCCTGGGGAGCCAGCGGGACACCCAGGTTCTAGCGTTGGTCCAGGCGGAGGGTGTGACTCCCCACAAGAGCTGGGGTGCAGGTCTGGGGAGAGGTGGTGAGTCAGCGTCGGGCTAGCCTTGGGGTGGGGTGCCCGCGGAGCCTTTACGGTGGTGGGGGCCCAGGCCCAGCCCTGCACTCCGCCCTGACTCGCCCCCTCCGGCCCACCCCCACCTCCAGCCTCTGTCCAAACCAGCCTGCAGCTACCCAGAGCTTTGAAAGCTGCCCCTCCTTCCGTCCCCATCCCTCTCCCAGCGCTACCCACCGGCCCCAGAGACCAGGCTTCGGCCTAGCCAGGCCAGGCAGGCCACAGTCCCGTCTCCCCGGGCAAGAAGCCAGGAGGCAGCCAGGGAAGGCTAGGCATGCGGTGTCTGGGGGCCGAACCCAGTGGGGCTTGACAGGCTTTGCGGACAAAGGCAGTGGTTGGGGGGGCCGGGGGGTGCAACCCTCCATCGCCCCCAGCTGGGACACCTGGGATATGGGGTGAAAAGGTGAACACAGGAGGAGCCCCCAGGCCCTTCATCCCTTGGCACACGGACACATGGAGTCTCTGGCCCAGCCTCACACCTGCCCTGAAAGCAGAGCCACAGTGCCTGGCCCCGCTGTGAGGTGAGGACCCTGAGGCCTTCCCAGGCCAGATGATGCTTTTCTGATGATTACCCCCCCTCGCCTCAGGGTCCCCACCTCTCGGTGAGGAGGCACCGCGGGGCTTCTGCGGGAGAGGGAGGAGGGGTTTTAGACCGAGCTCTCCTGCTCCCTGGCCTGGAGTCCAGGACAGACCTTCACCCAGCTGGACCCCGCTGCCTCTTGCTCAGGGACCCTGAGGACTAAGTGAGGGCAGGTAGGTGACACGGCACAGCCCAGCCCCAGCTGTCTCCAGAGAGGGACAACTTGTAATTCACGTACTGAAGAATTACCTGATTATTTTATGAGAATAAGTTTTGGGATTACTTGTACACTTTTTAAATAACGCCAAAAATTAATTATTTAAAAAGCCACAGCAAGTCTGCAGCAGAAACTCTTGGGCCCCAGGCTTTGCTCTACACACTTACCGGACAACCCCCACCCCAGACAGACCCCTGGGAAAACACCCCTGCCGGTTCCCCACCCTGGGCCGGTGCCGTCCCTGGCAAAGGGCTGGGGGCCACTTTCCCAGCAGCAAGACCAGCTCAGCCGGGTGGGACACGGTGGCGACAGCTGATAAGCTGGCCTGTTTAGTTCTGTCTGCCGCAGGCCAGGCGGCAGACAGAGTGGCTGTGGCCTCTTCCCCTTCCTGGGCCAGCTCGGAGCCCTGGGGCTGGAACGGCCCTTGCCAGGGGGTCTTGTAGCCACTGCCTCCAGGCCCCTGGCTGGAAGGAGCCGGGCGCAGTGGTGAGCAGGGCATGCCCCGTTGCTGGTTTAGGTTTGTTTATCTTTTGGTGTAGGTATTATATTCTCTCAGTTCAAAAGCTCCATTGGATTTTTATCCCTTATCTCCAGCACCCCTCCCTGCACTCTTCCCAGAGGCAAAGGCTGTTGGAAGATTTGTGGGTATACCAGCAAGTATATGTGTGTATTTCCTGGCTTCACTGCCCTGGGTATCACCCCCAGCCCTTGTCTGCGGTGGCCTGGGTGCGGGTGCCCAAGGCTCTGGGCACACCTTGGTCCACATGTGCCACGTTATCACTGACCATTCGCAAAGTCCAAGTCATTCTGCCCATGTGCCATTCCTCTGCCTGGTGCCCTCTCTACCACTGTCCCCCATACCCCACAGATGTTCCCACCATGGTCACTGACAAGCCCATGTCCCAGGAAAGCCCTCAGGCCCAGGCAAACCAGGACAGTTGGTCACCCTAGCAGATGCTGAACTCTGTGAGGGCCAGGAAGGGCTCTGCCTTATCCATCCCAGTCTCCCCAGCACCCAGCAAGGTGCCTGGCACCCAGAGGCTCCTTAAGTATTTGTTGCCTCATAAAAAGAGCAGCCCGCTTAGGCAGCAATTACTCTGTCCCCAGCAGTGCGCAGAGCACCCTACACATATAAACTCATTTCATCTTTACAACAACCCAATGAAGCAAACAAATTCCAGGAGCTTTAAACGTTTACCCAAGGTCACACAGAGGGTGAAGGGTGGCACCCGGATTCAGGGTCTTTACTGAGGACATGCTGGGTGTACATGATATGGTTCCTGGGGGCCCATAGCTGACCACATAGGGCTCCTGCAGAGGGAGAACTGGGCAGGAAGGGGCTCCCAGGCTCCCACAGCCCTGCAATGGGCAGCACTTCCGGCAACACGGGGCCGCTGGGGCTGAAGGGAGACCTTGCTTTAGCCTTGCACTGCTGGAGTGGGGCCTCTCTGAGGATCCCTCATGCCCCAGAGCTTTGTACAAAGGAGAATTCTCTCCACTGCAGCAGAGGGAGTAGGCTTGGAAAGGGGAATTAGGGGAACAATAACCATCGTCACCTTTCCTTTTTACAGGGGTGCTTACAGAGGATAAATGACCCAAAAGCTCTGCATAGTTGCCCCTTCAATAATGGACCTCCCTTTTGCTTTATGGGGGAAAAAATGCCTTTCCTACATACACCAGCTTTCTCTCCAACATGGAGTCCTGGGACTTCAGCCTGGGCTCAGCCTCCTCCTCGCTCTAGCTGTGTGTCCTTGGGCAGTTTCTGAGCCTCTCTGAGCCTCTTTCCTCACCTGAGAATAATAACAGCACCTACAGCATACAAGTGTTTGTGGAGCCAATGAATTAGTATGTATAAAGTGCTCAGAATAGTCATTATACGGTGTCATCTCTAGGTAGGTGTTGGCTGATGTTATTTCAGTTTTATGTGCCCCATCTTCCTAGAATGCCCTTCCCCAGCATCTGGTGAAATGCAGCACTTTTCAAGGCTCTCCTGCTCCTGTGACTCACACCCATCCCCATGTGTCTGAGATCAGGGGACACTGCCCCTTGGGAGCTATTGCGTCATCTGTCATTTGTAGTAAAAAGGACAATGAGTAACACCGCCAAACCTTAACCTCATCAAGTACAATAAAACAGCCCCTGGGAACATAGTGACAACAGTCGTGGAGATGTGACTGAACGGTTTCTGCCAGGAGGTTTGGGGTGGGAGG
Source organism: Manis pentadactyla (assembly GCF_030020395.1). NCBI lineage: Eukaryota > Metazoa > Chordata > Mammalia > Pholidota > Manidae > Manis > Manis pentadactyla. The sequence goes on along the minus strand of NC_080029.1, from coordinate 114,700,786 downwards.
CGGGGTGGCTGAGCAGAGTCCAGGGAGTGTGTGGTGATCAGGAGCACAGGCCCAGGAGTCTGCCCGTCTGGGTTTGGGTCCTCACTCCTTTCTTAGCTAACCGTGACCCTGGGCTCAGAGCCTCCAGCTCCACCTCCCACTCTTCATCGGGAAAATGCAGGAACAAGCACGTCCTCATAGTGCTTTTGGGAAGAGACATGCAGATAACTCATGTGAGGCACTTCCCTAGGAACTTAACAGCTGTGTAACCAGAGGCCAGGTACCAGTGGGCTAAGCTTTGGTTCCCTTATCTACGGATCTACAGAGGAGGAAATGGACGCAATAAACATAGCTCTTTGGTGGTTTTCAGCAAGTACCCAGCATGAAGCCTGGACAGTGATAGGTATTACAGACATGTTGCTTCTCTACTTCTCTTCCTCTCTTCCCTGAGGAGCACAAAGGTCAGGAGCACTAGGCCTGTGTCACTCCTAAATTGCTTTAGGCAAGTCACCCAGTTGACTTGGGCTGGAAGGAAGGAGACAGGGAAAGAAATAAGACAAGAAGAAAGAAGAGAGAAGGAAGGATGGAAGCAGGGAAATAAAGGAGGAGGGAGAAGGTAGAAAAATGAAGGGAAGGAAAGAAAAAAATGTGAATGTAATATCATTCCTACCAGCCAGCCAATATGGGGATAGAGCAGGCTGAGCAGACCAAGGGAGACATTGCCACAGGCCAGGTGGGAAGACACTGTCTTCTACTCCGTCTGTGCTAACAGGAGCTTTCCTAGGTGGAATCCCATCCCATGTCTTCCCCTGGATCTTCCTAGGAATATCAATTCAAAATTTCCTTGATGGAAATCTGCCACATTAAAATATGTGGGAGAAAGAAGAACAAAGCTGGAAGCCACACACTTCCTGATTTCAAAACATATTACAAAGCTACAGTGATCCAAACAATATGGTAGTGGCCTAAAGATAGACATCTAGACCGATGGAGCAGAATAGAGAGCCCAGAAATAAACCCTCATGTATATGGTCAAATGATCTTCAACAAGGATGCCAAGGGTTATACAATGGGAAAAGGACAGTCCCTTCAACAGATGGTTGGAAAAACTAGATATCCATGTGCAAAAGGATAAAGTTAGATCCTTATCTTACATTATATACAAACACCAACACAAAATGGATTAAAGACCTAACTTTAAGACTTAAAAATATAAAACTAATAGTAGGAAACATAGAGGGGAAAATGCTATAATGTTGGATCTGGCAACAACTTCTTGAATATGACTCCAAAAGCATAGGGAAAAAAAGCAAAACCAGTCATGGGGGACTATACCAACTTAAGAAATTCCATGTATCAAAGGAAACAGAGCAGGAACAGTCAACAAAGTGAAAAAGCAACATACAGAATGCAAGAGAACATTTGCAAGCCATACATGAAATAAGGGGTCAATATCCAGAATACATTAAAAATGCCTTAAGCTCAATAGCAACAAAACCAATAACCCAATTAAGAAATGGTCAAAGGCCATTTCTCCAGAGAAGCTATGTAAATTGCCAAAAAGCATGTGGGAAAATGGTCAACACCAGAGAAATGCAGATCAAAACCATAATGCAGTATCACCTCACACCGGCTATGATAGTCACTACCAAACACAAAACAAAAGAAAACAATAACAAAACAAAACAACAAGTGCTGGTGAGGATGTGAAGAGAGTGGAACTATTGTGCATTGTTAGTGGGAATGTAAAATGGTGCAGTTGCTGTGGAGAACAATAGGGTAATTCCTCAAAAAATGAAAAACAGAATTTTCATTTAATCCAGCAATTCCACTTCTTGGTATATGTCTTAGTCAGCTTGGGCTGCTATTAGAAAACACCATAGGCTGAGTGGCTTATAAATTATTTCTCATAGTTCTGGAGTTGGGGGTGCCAGCATGGTCACCCTCTTTGGGGTTGCAGACTGCTGACTTCTCATTGTATCCTCACATGGAGGAGAGCAGAGAGCTAACTAGCACTCCAGCCTTTTGGAAGGGCACCAATCCCATTTGTGAGGCCCTCATGGCTTAATTACCACTCACAGGCCCCATCTCCAAATGCCATCACATTAGGATTAGTGCTTCAACATATGAATTTGGGAGGAAATGAATATTAATTCCATAGCAGTATATATTCAAAAGAATTGAAAACAGGATCTCAAAGAGATATTTGCATATCCATACTAATTGCAGCATTATGCACAATAGCCAAGAGGTGGGAGCAACCTAAATGTCCATGGAAGGACAAAACAAAATGTAGTATGTATGTACAAAGGAATGTTACGCAGCCTTAAAAAAAGAGAGAGAAATCTTTGTCATACTTACAACATGGAAGAACCTTGAGGACACTATGCTAGGTGAAATAAGTCAGTCACAAAAAGAAAAATACTGCATGATTCCACATATAGGAGGTGTCTAAATCTAAAGTAATCAAACTCATAGAAACAGAAAATAGAATGTGGTTTCCATGGGCTGAGGGGAGGGAGAAATTGGGAGTTGTTCAATGGGTATAGAATTTCAGTTACGCAAAATGAATTTTAGTTACACACTCTGTGTGACTTTGCCTCTCTAACACTGCTGTACTGTACACTTAAAAAATGGTTAAGATAGTAAAGTTTATGTTATGTGTTTTTACTGCAATAAAAAGATTAAAAGCACAAATCTCAACGACAACAAAAAATACCAGGGGAGGGGGCCACCATCCTCAACCAATTTCTGATCCTTATGCACATTTCCTCCTTGTAATCACAGTAAACAAACAGTACTGTATGCTTCATAAAAAATGCAAACAATAGACTTGTAAAAATAAAAAACCCCTTCAGCACACCCCACTACTCAGAAGTGACCCCCAACAGTCAGCCCTGTCCTCTTCCAGCCCTTCTACATATTTACAAGCACAGGTACACCTTTTCACAAAAACTGAACTGGGTACATACTGCCTTTCAACCTCTCTTCTCTTGTTGTGTGTGATCAAATTTATTTCACTGCAATTTTTCCAAACTGCAAAAACGCAGGCTGCTGCAAGAGCCAAGAGTCACAGAGAGATGGGGACCAACAAACTGCCACCCCTGTCTCCTCCCACCACAGGAAATCCATGGAACAATCCAGAAGAAGCTGAGAAGAACCTCTCCTCAGGCTCATATGCAGGGAAGGATCCCTCATATGCAGAATTCCTACGAATGAAATGGAAAATGTCAGACTACAGAAAAATGGGCAAACACATTGGTGGGTACCAGAGGCAGGGGCGGGGGATGAAGAATTAGGTGAAGGTAGTCAAAGGATACAAACTTTAGTTATAAGGCAAATAGGTCCTGGGAATGTATGTACAGCGTGGTGACTATCGTTAACTTCACTGCATTATATTTGAAAGTTGTTAAGAGAGTAGATCTTAAAAGTCCTCATCACAAAAAAATGTTGTAACTATGTTAGGTAATGGGTATTAACTAAATTTATTGTGGTAACAATAAATCATTATGTTGTACATCTTAAATGTATACAATGTTTTATGTCAACTGCATCTCCATAAAAGAAGAAAAAAAGAAAAATGGCAAAACCACTTGCCACTTTCTCTCAATATATGCACCCATTTTTTTTTTTAGTCTCACACAAACATAACCAACACATTAAGCCTGGTGATGGCTTAGTCTCACACCTACCACTCACATACATACACACACACACACACACACAGTTTTTTTAACACAAAATGGGATCATAACTTAACACTACTGCACAATTGCCTTTTTTTGCCAAACAGATAATCACAGACAACCTGCAAGTCACTGCCTATAGATTCAATGAGCTCACTCTCAGTAGTCAACAGTATTCCCCAGTATGGATACAACCAAAGTTATCCACCCACGCCCTAGAGGGCATGATGACACTGAGATTGTCACTATGAAGATCACTACGGTAAAAAATCTATATATTTTTATGGATAGAGTTTATGGATAAAGTTCTGAAAATGGGATTAGTGGGGCAAAGAGCATTCCTATTTCTATTTTAATGGCGCTTGGTAAAATGGCATTTTGTTTATATTTTTACTTGCATTTTCCCAACAGCTGGAGAGATCATGTGCCTTTCTCATGTTAGTATTTCTTCTTCTGTAAAGAGGTTTTCTCCATTTTTCTATTGTTTGACTTTTCCCAATTAATTTGTAAGGATTCCATAGAGGGATCATGAGTGATATGAGCAACTCGGACCCTTCAACTATCTTACAAATGACAAATATTTCTCCCCATCTGCTATTATCTCTAGACTTGTTTGTGGAGTCTCTTTCCATCTAATATTTAAATATCTAATATGGTATAATAGGTCTTTTCCTTTATGGGTTCCTGGCTTGTTTGAGAATATTCTCCCTAATTATACAAGACTTTTTCTAAAATACTCATCTTATATTTCTATTTCTAATTTTTCATATTTAGGTCATTTATCCAGATGAATGCAACTTTCTTTTTTCACTTATCATGTGCATCCTTCCTTATTAATTGATACTGATTACCTCCCTCTTTTTAAATGCCCCCTCATATGCCACTGGAAGATACACTAACTTGTTTAACTTGAAGTATTTGGAGGTATTGAAGTAATTTCTAGCTTTATTACTACTTAATAATAATGAATGCTACCAATTATTGAGTGCTTTTTAGACCTAACTACATCACACATATTACCTTATTAACCCTCACAACAGTTATGGGGTAGGTTCCATTATCTCTTTTTATAAATGAGGAACTACATCTTGTCAAGATCACACAACTGGGAAATAAGGGGTGAAGCTAGGATACTGATTCAGTCCAAGGCTGAAGGGCTCAAGCACTCCAACCTCTGAACCCCTATATGCACTTTCTCTAGTATTTACAGATGGGACTTGAAATATCCCATACTTTCCTTTCTGTAAGGATGGAGAAAGGGGGAAATAACCATTTCTTACATTCCCCCTCTACCCCAAGTGCTGCCCTAGATGCTCTCAGAGATTGGCTCCTGGAATTCTTACACAAGTTCTTTGAGGCGTGGGTTATCTGCTTTCCAGACATGAAAGTGGAAATTTGGCAAGGTTAGGACACTCACTCAGGCTTTGCAGGCGACGGTGGTGGGTTCAAACCCAATTCCACGTGACATATATTCCAATTTTCACTTAGAAAGATACGCTCACTAGCTTTACAAATACCACAAGGATGAACCCGTAGTTTTTTTTTTGTTTTTGTTTCTTTCTTTTACTGCAGCTGAACTGTTTCCTTGGGATACATTCCCAGAGTGAGATTACTGAGTCAAAGGGCATGAATGCTTTTATGGCTTTCCATCTATCCTGCCAGATTGTTATTACAAAGGTCTGCACCCAAGCTCCCTGCCACCAGCACGGCGGGAGCTTCGTGCCCAACCGATGCAAGTATCAGCAGGGGAACTGAGCCCAGGGGCGGTGCCACATTCAGCGCCCTAAGCCCTGAGCAGAAAGCATTTCAGAGAGAGCTGCTGGGTAAGCGCTCTGGTGTCCCAGCCCCGCTGCACGGCGGCGCTTTTGTTTTTTTGTTTTGTTTTGCATAACTTTGTCTCTCTCCTGAAATCCTTTAAAACGTGACTAACGTGGGATGAAGCGTATTTAGGTTTCTCTTTTAAGGAAAGAACAAATCTGACAAAAAGTTTTCTGCCGCGATGCCCCTGGGGGGAAGCTCTCCCTGCAGCTCGGCCCAGAGGGGCAGCCGGGGAGGGTCGGGCCGGACCCGCGCCGGCGGAGGGAGCGGCCCCGCCTCTGCCCCCTCCCCGGCGCCCGCGGGGCCCTCGCTCGCTCGCGGGGGCGGCCGATAAGGCGGGAGCGGCTCGTCGCCGCGGAGGCCCCGGCCCGGCGGGAAGGCGGGAAGGGGCCCTGCCAGGCGAGGGCAGATAACGCCCGCCGCTCGGGCTGCCGAGACTCGGAGACGCCGCGGCCGCGGGAGATGGAGGCGCCCTGGCCCGGGCGCGGCTCCCGGCGCCCGCAGCGGGCGCGCCCACGGCCCGCAGGGTCTGGGAACCCGCAAGGTCCGCGCCGCCCGGGACCTCCGCCCGCCCGCAGCGCCGAGGCCCGGCCCCCGCGCAGGCCCGCCCTTGGACTTCGGTCCCCTCCTCGGTAAAACGAGGGCATTAGCAGCCGTTAATAACCTCCCGGCGCAGGACAGGGCATGTGACAGGCGCTTAACAGTGGCCGAGGACCACTCTGTGGCCAAGCACGGCTCTCCAGCAGCCCCGGCGGTGACCGCTGCCCCCTGGTCACAGACGGAGGGTTAAGGAGCTCGCCCTGGCCCCCGGGCTGCTGAGCGTGGCGGTCGGGGTGCAGGACCCACGTCTCTACCTTTCCCCCCCTTAGAGGCTGACAGGGAAATCTCCAACAGTGGCATTTGCTTTCTGCCTTTCCAAATTCCTCAAATTCCCCACATAAAATTCAGTTGGCTGCCAGACAGCCAGGGAGGAGGGCTGGGAGAGGCCACACAGGGGCAGCCAGGAGCCATAAACCGGTCCCAGCTCTCGAGAGAGAAACGATTTTGGGGCTGGGTGGAAATTCTCACACACACACACACACACACACACACACACACACACACACACACACACTCACACACACACACACACACACACACACACACACTCACACACACACACACACACACACACACACACACTCACACACACACACACACACACACACACACACACACACACACACACACCCTCCCTCCCTTTAATCACCCTGCTGCCAAAATCAAACCTCTCCGCACAGCAGCAAAAGGGTCCTGACTTCTGAACCTGCCATTCGAGACCCTGCCCACGCTGTCACTGACCGGCCTGTGCCTATCAGGCCTCCAAACACCGCTTCCACTGTGGACGGTTTGCCTGACACAATGCCTCACTCGCCCTCTTGTCTCCTTGGCAACTCTAAAGCCATCCTTTTTCTTCTCCACTCATCCCCAATAAGGATCTAACTCTTCATGGTTTAAGTGATTTTACAATTTTCAGATTAATTTTTTTTGCTTAAAGCTTCTGTAAGAACCATACCCCAGGTTAAGACTGGGCGCCTCTAGAATACAGCTACCGCTGATGACACGCCTTCCGCCTGCCAGGCCCTTCCTACAGCATCAGATCCTGTCAGCAACCCCAGGAGGTAGGCCATGCGAGTCCCACTTCACAGATGAGGAAAACGGAACTTGAAGAGGTTCACTAACTTGTCCAGGGCCACAGAGCCAGTTATTGGTTCAGCCTAATTCCAGGTTCAGGCAGAACATGAGGAGACGCAACTGCCTAGGAGACTCACTCTCTGTGACGCCCCTTGGGCAAGTCCTGATGTTTCTCTGGGCCTCAGTCTACTGGGAGAGAAATGGAGATGACAGTTCCTGCTTCCCAGGGCCGTCGTGGGGCTCTGCAGAAAGACAGATAGGAGGCTGGGCCTATAAGGAGCCCCTCGTCCTGAGGAAATTCTAGATTACAAGTATGTCCCCTTCTTTCCCAGGTTACAAGCAGTAACTCAGGGGAACTGAGTTATCTGTGCCCGCTGCAACCCGGGCAGGCCTCTCCAGAAAACAAGCCTCCCATTTCCTTCTGGCAAACGGGCAATACCATCAGCCTGGGGACCTCAGCTTCCATTCTCTATGCACGCCCCCTGACCCTCCACCCTGTCCTCCCCACCCCACTCCCAGGCTCTCAGGGCCCTGCTCCCTCTCCTCCCCTATTCAAACTTGCTCAAGGAAAAGCCACTCCATCAGTCAGTCACAGCTGAGTATGAATGAGTTCAAGTTACTAACATAGTCTTCCCAAAATATGCATGTTATCAGTCTGGGATTCTGGATAGTTACTAATTCGGGGTAATATGCTCCTCCCTCTCCCCAGGCAGGAAGGCTGCTCTCCCTGCCCCAGCATCTGGAATTCATGTTTTTATATTTTTATTGCTTTTTCTCTCTGCCCCCCACATGCTGACTTGGGGAGAGGGTTTATATGAGCCCATTAATTATCAGAGAACAGAAGCCTTGTTTCATAAATAAATGCACAGATATGCTGCATACAGCATATCTATGAATGGACATGAAGCTTGTTCCCTAGAGAGTGTTTAAACTTTTTAAAATATTCACCCCCAGGGTCTGGGCAGGTAAGCCCTGAGGGGCTTTTCCCAGGAAGACCTGAAGGAGGGGTGGCTGGTCATCCCTCAGGTGAAGACGGTTCCCTGGGCTCTGAGCTGGGCCCTTTTGTAGCCCGGCCTCTATAGCTCGTGGTGGCCCCCTATGTGCCCCTTCCTGCTCCAGCTGTCTCAGCCCTTCATGGGCTTCTTGGCTGGGTCCCTGGGCAAAGGGGAGAGAAGAGTTCATGAGAGCTGTCCCCACAGTTACTAGATCTGGGTTCTGGTGTGGCCAGGTGGGGCTGTGAGACCCTGGGCAAATCGGTGGCCCTCACCCGACTGTCTTCCATCCACTGAGCCTTGGGGTCTCCTCCCACTCGCTCTGAAGTCCTGGCATTATAAATAAGGCTGTCCTGAGAGCTGAAGGCAGACCCAGAGCTCCCCTGTAGGTGGCTGGACTTTGGCCTGCAGGCTTAATGCCTCAAATCACTTCAGATGTGGGCAGCTTTCATCTTCAGGACCACACCAAACAGCTTCTACTGATACACCAGTTTCACAGATGCAGCAACTGAGGCTCAGTGTTTGATCTGACATCCAGACCCCTCAAAGAAAGCCAGGCAGACGTGACTCACATCTTTCTGCAAATGTGGAAAATGAGATCTAGAGGAACCCAGCAGCTCGGTCACAGTCCTGCAGCCTGTTCAACTAAGGTGACAACCCCCGGGAAGCACAGAGTGAGGGCTGAGTGACCGAGGCGTCCCCTGCTCCTCCTGGGCTCAGTTTCCTTTGCTGCAACCCAGGCTGACAGGATGGTGGTGTGGACTTGCTGGGAGGAGAGCAGCCACGCTAAAACTGACCCTGGATGGACAGCTGGCTGCTCTTCCCTGGGAATGCAGTGGCCTGCTTGGAGCCCTCTGGTGGCCAGATCTCATCACTGCAGCAGGCTTTCTGGTCAGATGTCTCAGTTTCCAGGGTCAATCTGCAAGACAGTTTTGAGCCCAGATCATGAGGCGGCCAGAAGAATTCAGAGGAAGCTGGTTTGGACACTGGAGCAGCTTCCCCTCCAGCCCTGACACAGGAAGGGCTCCTTCCTATATGTGGTCCCCAGGCATCCAGTGCTAGGCTGCTGCAGAAGCATCTTGCATCCCACCCTACAGCACAATGGGGAGACTGAGGCCCTGGGAAGCCCAACCACTGATTGCAATCACACAGCAAATCAGAAAGAGGACAGGCCACAGGATTAATTCAGTATTTACAGGGTGCAGCAAAGCCTAGCTTTCTGTGTGACTTGTAGAAATTACACACCATCTCTGAGTATGTTTCTTCATTAGAAAAGGAGGGACATTGTGCAGGTCAAATGACAATGTGTGCAAATTGCCTTGCACATGATAACGGGCTGTGCTTATCATTATTATTCCAGCAAATGTTTCCACTGTTGCTTCTCATCCTCTCCGCAGCGAGGGGCCCTCATGGCACCACTTCACAGAGGAGGATGTAGAACTTGAACAGCTTGCTCTGGAATACACTGAGTAAGAGGTCAGTCAGGAATTCAAACCCTGGCTGTTTCAGAAAATGCACAGTGAAGGTGTGAGGGCCGTGGAGGTGTGACGCTGGAAGCCTATTTTAAGGTAGTTCCAAAATAAGAAATAATACAAGAAAAGGAGAATGCAGAAGCAAAATGACACAGAATGTAAACTATTGATGAATCTGGCTAGAGGTTATACTGGAGTTCTCTGTTCTATTTTTTTTCTTCTTTTCTTTTCCATGAGTTAGAAATTATATTTAAAAATGGTTTAAGGCCCAGCTGTTTCCAAATTCTACCTAGTTTCATCTACTATACTCCTGGGGAGCACATGAACACCCAGGCCACTCAGAACTCCTCGCTCCAGACCAGTGGCCCAGTTCCTGAGTCGTCTGGTGGAGAACGTGACTGCTGGCCGCTGACCTCAGGCCCTGACACAGGCGGAGGAGCCTCGGCCCAGCGGCCAGCATCACTCGGCTGACCCCAGCCTCCTCAGGGCCTCTCCTCAGCCTCCTTTTTTCCCAGCCCCCATCTCACTCCCACCCAGGTCCCAGCCAGGCTGTGGTGCGAGGCTGAGGTGGGGTTTATTTCTAAGTTCCTGCTGATTATGAATCACTGGAGGAACTGCCCGCAGACTGGAGACAAAAGTCTGGGGCCGCCTGGCCGGGAGGAAACACTCTTTACATTCGACTTTCCCCTTGGCACAGGCCTCCCCGCGCCTGGCCTGGCCAGGCTCTGCCAGCCCCTTCTGTTCTCAGAGGCAGAAGCGCATTTGCCGCCAAGTGCTGTCGGCCTGTCCGCCTTGCAGTGTAAACAGGACCCAGGGCTGGCGGCCCGGCCCCGCACCGGAAATGAGCCTGCCTTCCGCAGCCCGCACTTCCTCCTCTTATCCGGAAACTCCTCACGGTTCAGATGAGGGCTGGTGGGCAGGAATGAGAAGCTGGGGTTTTGTCCTACTGTGGTCTTCGTCAGCCTTCATCAACCATCCAACGGAGGATCCGTGGACAAGTGGAGGAGCAGAGGACTCTTAAGCAGCCTTCAAAGCCTGGTATAAATGACCCCTTCTCTGGAAAACCACTCCACGGGCCTGCCCCCTGTTGTAGTTCATAGTTTAGTTAAGTTCAATCAGCATATACTGAGTGCCTACTATGTTCCAGGTCCTGGTGCATGGAGATGCTTTCTTCAGATCCTCATTAATTTTTTTCATTCAGTTGCAAGCTTCCTCAAGGCAGGGTTAATGTCTGGTTCATGATTCACCTGAACTTACAAAGCACTCATCATGGTACCTGCACATAGTAGAAGCTAAGAAGCTAATAAACTTTCTGTTGCATTGACCTGGATTAAGTTAGGGCAGGCAGACCAGAAGGAGCCCGGGATCCAGCCCTTTCCCTTTTCAGGGCCTCTGTCCCCATCCTGCCTTGGCATTCTGTAACCTAGGAGCCATACTCCTTCTTGTAAGAATTTGGTTTCTCTTTATGAATATGTGGACCAGATTTTCTATTTAAGTAACGAATAATGTAGGTGATTTGATTGTAAGGGGTGCTAGAAACCCTCTCCTCAGCCTCACCCTGAAACATCTTCCCCACTGCTCTGAGATGTCACCAACCTCAAGGCATTCTGCCGGGTAAAATCTTGCCCTCTGCACAGGGTCATCCGTCTAGCTGTGACCCTCTGCTCTGTTCGGTGACACCCCCAGGTGAATGATGGGAGTTCATTCTGGGTTGTTGGCATTGTAGCTCCATTTTACAGATGAGAAAACTGCAGCTCAGAGCAGTGGCACACTTGATCAGGGCTGGTACAAGAGAGAGTTGGGTTTCGAGCTCAGCTATCTGCATCTGATGCACAGGATTCTTACACAGTTGAACTGCCTCCCCTTTATCTGATGCCATGTCCAAGCAGGAGGAAAAGAGGGGAAGCTATATCTCCTCAGAGGGAGGAAAGAATGGAAGTCAGCTTCAAAAGCTTGCTCTGCCAGCCATTCCAGGCTGGGCTCAGTGCGGTCTTCCTGCCACTCCATTTATCATTACGCTCATTTAACAGAGGCAAAATTGAGGCTTGGAGAGGCTATGATGGCCTCAAGGTCACTGAACTCACGATGGCAGCCACGACCCTTGCCAGGCCCCAGCACTGTCCAGATAGCCTGGGGTTGGTGTAGTTCCATAGAAAAACCAGCCTGTCAGCCCGGGCAAGGCTGTGGCAATTGCAGCCAGAGGTTTTTAGGGTAGATATGATGCAGGGTTTTCTTATAATGGGAGATGTGGGAGAGAGAGAAATATCTGAAGGGCTTTTTATTCTAGTGGCTTCTCTTTCACTTGCCTTGAGGCTTTTGCAAGAGTTCTGCACAGCTGTGCAGAAAAGCAAGGCCTTCTCCTTTTCTCCGATGGGAACCTGCCCCCTCTGCTCCCTGGCTCTGCTGTTCGGGTGACTACAGAGGCTCAGATCCCACTCAGTAGCTCAGGGGTCTCAGGCAAACTGTCAGTTCCATCTTCTGCAAAATGGGGGTCATATAGCAATTCACAAAGTTGTCTTTGGGGCATTAAGATGTGAAATATCTTCATAAAGCGAAGTATGAGCAAAGAGATGGTCATGATGGTGGCCTGTGCTGTCTCATTATTTCACACAGGATGGGCACTCCTCACCCCAGGATCCTCAAGGATCTGAGGGAAGAGAGGAAGATGACAGGGCCGCTGTGTCCCGTTCATCTGTCCCTTCCTCTCCTCCCATTCCTCCCCATCTGTCCCTGCCCTGCCCCCTGTGCCTAGAAAAATGGTATGTATTCTATCAATTCTTGCTGATGACCTAGGGTGATTAACCTGGACACAGAGGAATGGGCTCGGGACTTTTCCAGGCCCTGTGGCTACAGAATTCTGGGAGATGTAACTTCCTGAATGGGACCTCCTGAAGCCTCTGGCCTCGGCCAGTGGGCAGGGATTTCTATATCCATTGTCTCACTGAACTTTCTCAGCAGCCCTATGACTTAGACACCATGAACCTCATTGGACAGATGAGAAAACCAAGGCTCAGAGAGGCTAATTGACTTGCTCAAAGACACTAGGCTAGTAGGTGGTTTCACGCTGAGGATTCAACCCAAGGCCAGGGCTCAGCTCTACTAGTTTCAGTATCTGAGGTCTTGGTGCCCGGGGAAGACCCAGGTCTGAATCCTGGCCCAGACCCATGACCTGTGAGCTGGAGCTATTCAGTCACCCGAGACTGTGTCTCTGTAAATGAGGACGGTGACACCCTATTGTTTGTTGGGATACTTAGACAATAAAAGCAGAGCCCCAGTGCAGCACTTGGCATGAGTAGAGCCAAACCAGCATGTGTGGGCCATCCCCACCCGTGGCCCGCTCAGGTCTTCCTCACCAATGATGACTTCAGTGCCCCAGCCAAAAGAGGACACAGGGGATGTGCACCAGCGCCAGGTGCAGGGGGCTGTCTAGAAAATGTAGACCCATTAGCTGCTGAGCTCCAGCGTGCTGGTGCCTGGCATGGTGCCGGCCCAAAGTGAGTGCTCGGTGAACACTGCCGCATGAATGGATGTTGTTTAGATGCCAAAAGTCGGCAATGCTGCCCGTTTGCTGTCCCAGGGGACGATGGAATGGCCTATTTGGAATGGGGGGCTGTCCCGGAATGTCTGAAGAGTGAGGTCACTGGGCTTGTGTGCACCGCTTACAGGAAGCATGCTAGCTCAAGAAAGCCCGATGCCAACCAGCAGACATTTCCTGGCTGGCAACAGTCCACTGCCCCCTCCTCTTCCTCATCCTCTCAGGCCCCCTGGCCAGGCCCCAGGGACGGCTTCTCTCCTTGTGCCAGGTCCCTCTCTGGGACTGGAATGCCTGTGGGTCACCTGGGGTCCTCACCGCCTAAGGACCCAGCAGGGTCCTGCTTTTATTGTCTAAGTATCCCAACAAACAATAGGGAGGAGACAACGCTGCTATCTTCTCCCAGGCCACCTCCTCCCTTAGAGGCCCCTGGGGCCCCAATGCAAGGGGCTTCTCAGTGTGACCCCTTCCATGTTATTCTAGCCTGATCTCAGCCTGGTCTGGGTGGGGGGATCACCTCGATGGACCCTTGGGTCACCCCATGAGATGGGAGGCCACACTACACAAATGAGGCACACATGCTTCAGTAGCAAGGCAGTCCGGCAGTACCTCTGTGTGCCCAGAGAAGGTGACACTGGGCCCAGGGAGATTAAGGCAGTTTCCCCGGATTACACAGAAGTCCAGAATGAGCACTCCCACCAAAGGCCAGGACCAATTCCTGCTTCTTCAGTCTTTGGGCAAAAAACCCCACTCTGGGTCTCTTTCTCCTCCTCTGAAAATGAGCAGGAAGGGCTGGGCAAGCATTCTGCCCTTTCCAGCTTCCTGACTGAAGGATGTCCTCCCTCCCTACTCCATTCTCCCTCGTGCGACTGTCAAAGCCCCTCGTGGGGTGGGGGCTGGGGGCGCATTTTCTCTCCTATGCTTTTTCTGCTTCACTGACAGACTTGAGTCTTAGCTTAGGAGTGTTAATGGTCCCTCACCTGCATTTAAAATCACTTTTGCACACAATATTTAATGCTCCCTACACCCCCTTTTAGAGAAGAGGAAACAGGCCCAGAGGGGCTGTCCCTGTAGCCAGCAAGTGGCAGCGCTGGGTTTTGAACCCCTGCCTAAGCAGGGGCTGCATCTCACTCATTCCCCCTGCTCCCTCTGCATGGGCACAGGGCCAGGCCAAGTCAGATGCCCAGAAAACCTGTGGGAGCACGTGTTAACTCTTCTGGGGTCTGATGGAACCATTTAAATGGGGGTCTTCTGAAGATGAAGCCTCTCCCAGGAAATGGGAGCCACAGCATTTCAGGAGGTGGGTCTTCTGCCTTCCCATGTACCCTGATGGTCACCAGAGCTGCGAGCAATTCCCTCAGTGACCCATCCATAAAATGGGAATAACAATCACAGCCATGTCTTAGGAGTGGTGTGAGGCCCCACTGGTGCCAAGCCGCCTGCCTCCTCTGGCCCAAGGGGGCAGGGCCCTGCAGGCCCCGGGGTTTCAGAGTAGGAGCTGGCCCTGAGCCACAGCAGGCTGGGAGCCCCGCACCTTCATCTCCCAGCTTCCGCACAGCTCACATCAGAACCAAACCATCACTCAGTCTGCCAACCCAAACGTGGCTAGCCAGAGGCGCTGCAGCCAAGAAGGCGGCTAGGCAGGGATATTTGCTGTCCAGTGCTCGGTGATTGTGGTGCAATGACCACAGTGGTCAGCAGAGTCAAAGGGGACTCTGTTCTCTGAAGCCAGGGCTCCCCCAGGGTGGGAGGGAGCTGGCTACCCAAAGCCTGAACTCAGGCTAACCGAGCGGCTGGCTCTGGGCATGGCATTGGCCTCCGTGTTTCACACACGTGACCCCATTTAACCCGATAACACCCCTGCCAACAGGGCTGACTCTGCGTTGAATGGACAAGCAAACTGAGCGGCAGGGAGATGAAGTGACTCACCTACTGTCCCGCTGCTAGTGAGAGCAGACCAGGTCGTCTGGCCCCATTAAGCATAATGCACGACTCCAGTACCAAGATCATGCCACAACCTCCTTCACGGTAAGCCCCCTCCGAGGGCGATGTTAGATTGACTTGAGCACCTACTGCCTGCCAGGCGAGTTGCTTGGCTGGGTTTTTATTTGACCTAAAACTGAATAACTTAGAGAAGGAGACATCTCTAGCTTCTTGTACAGGTGAGGAAACTGAGGCTCACCCAAGAGCCACTTCAAGGGTCTCCAGGCCCAGGAAACTCTTTAGTAGCTGATCTGGACCCCTCAACCTGCTTTGTCCTTCTGTGTTAGAAAGACAGCAAAAACCCCCGACGGCATTATCCTCTTGACTCAGTGTCCCCCTGTGGGTGGACTGCAAAGGCCACACTCTTTGGGGTGTAGGGTGATTTGGTCCTGGAAGACCGTAAGTGTACATAGCTCAATGAGTTATCAAACCATGAATACAATAGTATAACCTCCACAGCCTTGCTTTTGAAAATAAGTATGTTCACCTAGGCAGTGCAGAAGCACTTGGGGAAGCCAGATTGAGGGAGCAACCTGAGAAGGCATTTCTAAGGAGCTGCCGGGGATGCTGGCACTTCCTGCTGAAAGGGTGGTCCTGAATCACCGTATCAGCACCCCTGGGAGCTTGTTGGAAATGCAGAATCTCAGGCCCACCCCAGGTACAAAAAGCATCAGTCAGCTCAGAGCATTAAAAGCTATTGAGACCCCACCTCCAGAGGTTTGAATTTAATTGTCCTGCGGTGGGACCCAGGCATCGATTTTCTTGACTGCCCTCAGGTGCCACTGAGGCACAATGGAGGTTCGGAAGCTCAGCTCGAGTCATGAGTCATGACCAGTGCTGGAAAGGACCCCACCCAGCAGCCTGTTCTGCCTCTGCCTTTTACGGAGGATGAGAAATAGTCCCCAAGAGGGGCAGCAATTTGTCTGAGGGCACACAGCGCATGAACAGACTTACCAAATGTTAAAACAGGAATTGATTCAACACCTTCATTTTGCATTAGAAAAACTGAGGCCAGGGGAGGATGGGGTAGCCAGGAGCAGCCCTAAATTCCAGGACTTCTCTCCATCGTATGTGCTATCTCTTGGCAGCTCTTATCTCTGTCCAGATACCAGATTCCAGACCTGGCAAAGAACAACCCGCTGCACTGCTCAGAGGTCAGCTGCAAATGCCAACACCCTTTCTCCCCTAAATCTCAAATGTGGATTAAGGACCTTCCCAGTCACTGGAGTTGTAATGTTAAAAATGCAACTCGGCACAAAACCAGGACCCCATAAAGGGAATACTGATAACTGTTACTTTGTAAATTTTACAAATGAGACATAAATCAGTAAAATGTAAACAAATAAAGAAAAAAAGATTTGCCAGTAATTATGACAAGCCAAAGATTAATTTGATGCTGTCCTTCATATGTAAAGAACTTTTACAATCAATTAGAAAAGTGGGCTATGGGTATCAGGAAAAGCATAAAAGGCCCGTAAATGTAAGAAGAGGTGTTCCACTTCTGTGACAGTAGAAGAAACTCAAGTTAAAACACTGGATATAACCCTCACCTATTATAAATAAAGATCTAAAAGATGGCCTGGTCATTGTGTGGGGAAATGGGCAATTGCACACATAGTTTGTGAACATATAAATGTACAAAAATTGATTTTGGCAGTTTGGTGATATCCATAAATATTTAAATTTGTATATTTTTTGACTCAGCAATTCCACTTCTAGAAAGTTACCCTGCAGATAAATTCATACAAGTGCACAGAGATTAGGTACAGAGTGTCATATCAGCACTGTTTGCAATAATGGAAAATTGGAAATGACCGACCCAAGTGACCATTCATGTGGTCATGCAAACAATGAGGAAGACTCACGTGTTCCCACTTGGAAAGGCATGTATGTTGCAGAACAGTATGTAGATTATGATTTTATCTGTACAAAAAAATTATACAAATGTGTGCATAGTTCATATATGCATAGAAACATCTGGAATGATGCACAAAACTGTTCATATTAGACCATGAGATGGAAGGGAAGGGAGTTTTTAGTTTTTTAATAACTCATGTAATTCTGTAATATTCACCTAAAATCACTTACTACTTTTGTTATAAGTAATTTTTAATGAAATTGGGTTGCACTTTGTACCATCTCTGCTGTTGCTGGAGGCAGTGTTGGTTGGGGTGGCGGGTGGGCAACATGCTAGAACTTTATCAGCAGGACACATGAAAACCTCATCTTTAATCTCATCAGTTAGCAGCACAACCAAATACATGCTAGATTGCTGATGAAATCCGTTGCTTAAATTAAACAATAAAATATGTCTAATTGTATTCCCAGGTAGGTTTTTATATCAGACTATGGGATAAAAGTAATTGTCAGGTCACTCCCAGAAGAAATTCAGAGAAGCTGTGGTGGTGGGTTTAGTATTTAATGGCTTAGACAGCTCAGAGCTAATGGAAGTTCCACTGTGTCAACCCTCTCTCCCCAGGGCCAGTGGGCTGTGAAGGACAGTTGCCCGGGCCCAGGGAATGGAGCAGGTCCCAGCTAACAGGACCTCTTTCCCCAGAACTTCCAGCGAGACACCTTGGGATTTGTCACTATGCAAAAAGGAGAAGCCATGCATGCAGCTCCTTCTGCAGAGCAGGTGCAGGGCTGGGGTTGGGAGAGGGAACTCTTGCCTCTGTGGCGGCAGCAGAAAGTTCCCATAGTTCCCTGCAGTCCCAGTCTGGGTTTCACCATAGAATGAGTGCCCTGCCCACCTGCTGTACCCCTGTGACATGGAAGCCTCTCCTGGTCCCCTCAGACCCCATGGGCTTCTCACACCTGCCCCTCTCCCCTCTATCAAATCCTGCTCTGAAGGCAGTGTGGGTCATGGGTAGAGCTTGGGGATCCCTTGGGATCAATCCCCTCATTTTAGAGATGGGAAAACAGGCCCAGAGAGGAGAAAGGTGCTCAGGGTCACCCAGAAAAATTGGTGACAAAGCTGAACCCGGGACTATGAGTGAAAAAGCCTCACAGTCCTTCCCCACAGTTTCCGGGATATGTCTGGCTACCCCTTCCCCACAGTCCCATCTGTTATTCAACAAATATTTATTGAGCCCCTATTACGTGCCAGATAATGTTCCAAATCCTGGGGACACAGCAGTGAGCAGAACAAACAAGCCCCCGCCCTCGTGGGGCTTCCATGCCGGCTTCATTACCCTGCCCACCTGCTCGGGAGGGACAGACGCTATCCTGCCGAACCTGGGAGACCTGGGCCGCAGGAACCAGTCTGAGCACGTCTCCACTGTGCAGGACAGAGGGCCTCAGCCCTGGAGGAAAAGGCACATGTGCCAGGAATGGCCCAGGGCTCCCCAGTGCCAGCTCTGCAGGCCTAACAGACCCGGCCCATGAGAATCATCTCCTTTGATTCTCAGAACACCCTAAAAAGCAGGTATTCGTATCCCCATTTTACAAGTGAGGAGACTGAGGTCCAAAAGGTGAACACCCCAGGCAACTAGGCCGCAGGTCTGGGCCTTCCACTGCCCTCACACAGGGGGCCTGGATGCATTCTGGCAGCGGGAGGGAAGGCGGGGCGGTGGGAACAGGGTGCATCTTCTGCAAGCCTCCCCCTTGTGGAGAGGAGAGCGGGGGGCTCTGTTGGCCTTTTCTCAGGGTGCTCAGGGGAGTTTGTGTCGCCTGTCCTGCCTTGGGGACGCCAGAGTGAGCAGCTGTGGTCCAGGAGGTAGCATTCCTGTCCTGAGACTCTGGTGCCCAGAGCAGAGCTCCTAACTGCCAGGGGATGTCAGTCTTTTCTGTACCTGATGAAAACCATGGACTCTCCTTCGAAACATCCTAGTTGTCCCCCTCACTTCATCTTGCACTCAGATGCCCTGAAGCCCCTCTGGGCAGGGGTAGACCCACTGCAGAGCCTCTCCTAATAAGGGCGAGTCACACCATGGGGCTCAAAGTCCAGACTTGGGGTACCTCCTGCCTCCTCCAGAGAATCACTGACTGTGGGGCCTGCAGACAGCCAGGGAGGTGTCTCTGGCCAGACCATGCTGCCCGGACAGAGCGTGAGTGCCCCCTGGGGGCAGCTCTTCCTAGGGTCCCAGGAAATGAAGCCATCCCCCATGGAAGTTTAATTTGATGCCAAGATTTGGTGGAGAGAAGTGGTCATGTAAAACAGTTTTCCAGTTAAAGTGGTCACAGATGGGTGTTACGATGTAAACTCTGCTCTAAATTTCAGGGCAAAACCTCTTCAGGAAGAGGCGCTTGTGCTCCCCATCTTCAGTGTGGGGTGACCATGTGATGGTGTTTACCTTTCTCTGCCAGGTTTTCTCAGCTGGAAAATGGTCATGACACTCCCTCCCCTGCAGGGCTGTGTGAGGATTAAATGCTCATAAAGCATTCAGCGCAGAGTCCGCTCCCAATAAATGAAAACTTTTACTACTGCTGCTATTGTCATCATTACTATTATTGAAGGTCTCAGGAGGTAAAGTCTGAGAACACCTGCTGGGCCAAGACTCAACTAAACAGGACCCGGATTCAAACCCCACACCCCCCAGGAACCAGGCTCTATTCCCCTCTACTCCCTCAGCCTCTCCCCCACCTGCAGCTCCCCAATTCTATCAGGCCCCCCACACCCCCACGGCTGCGCCAGCATCTCAGAGGTGAGCCACCACCTATCACGTCTGTGAGGTCCTGTCAGATCTGAGGGTCTAAGTGCTGCAGGGTCAGGAAGCGGCAGGGTGGGGTGTGCTGGGCAGGAGGTGGGGAGGGTGGCGGGGAGACTCCATGTGGGGAGCAGTTAGTAGCATTGGTGATCCTGAGAAGGGGGCGATGCAGCCCTGGTGAGGAGCCAGGAGACCAGGCATCAACTGCCGACCCAGTCACCCACTGGCCGCGGCACTGGGCAATTCACTTCCCCCGCTGTCCTCAGCCGGCCTCTGGCAGTGAGGAGGGCCGTCCTCGGCAGAGGAGTCCAAGTCCAGGGGGCCCTGGCTCCAGGCACTGCCCTCTTTGTTTCCTCTGTCCAGGCCTGAGGGGCGATGTCCTTGGCCTGCCCTTCCCAAAGCCCAACAACTCAAGCCTTTGGCCTCCTGCTAGACGCTCCAGGGCTAAATACGGGGAGTAGAGCCAGGGTTCTCATCAATGGAGGCTCAAACAACAGCTGGTCACTCTGGCATCTCCAAGGCAGGGCAGGCGACACAAACTCCCTGAGCACCCTGAGAAAAGGCCAACAGAGCCCCCAGCTCCAATGAGAGCCGGAAGGGACTCAACAGACCCTCTGAATCCAACCCTCCGCATGGCAGCAAGGCGGCTGGGCTGGTGGGGCAGTGGTATGACCTGCCCAAGGTCACTGAGTGAGGTAGGGTGGGCACAACTCTCTGCTTCCTGGTCCTACTGGTCCAAAAGCCCCTAGGCCCACCTTCAATGGGAGGCAAGGCTTAGCAGTGGCCCAGCATGAAGGTGGGTGCACCAAAAACAAACTTCTCTCCTTTTCTGGAAGTGGGGACAGTGGGGGGGGCTGCAGCGAGTCTCACCAGCAAGTCTCATCCCCCAAGTCAGCTTCCAAGGCCGGGGCTGCCTGGCACCCTGTGCTAAGCACAAAAGACAGAAGTGAAGGGACTTCGACCCTGTCCTCCCCTCCCCAGGCCCGTCATACCAGACCGAGGGAGGGGAAAGACAGGGTGCAGATCATCCTGGCTTAGCCATGACTGTCCCAGGTTTAGAACTGAAAGTCCTTCATCCTGGGAGCCACCCACCAAAGCAGAGCTGCCCTCCTCTTCAGGGAGGCCAGCCTGCCCCACCGACCTGCGTTTGATCAGGAAAACCAGAAACCCAGAGGGCTGCCGGAGCCCAGCCGGGCCACGGACCCCGTGAAGACTCATGGTTGACTAAGGATGGGAACTACCACCCAGGAAAGAGAATGGAAGGCCACCTTGACCCTCAGGGACTCTCGGAACACTGCCACCTGGTCCCCATCAGCAGAGCGGCCCACACTGGTGGTCAGTCCCCAGGAGTCCAGAAGACAAGCTCCCCACGGCCCTCACTGCCCACCCAGCCCCCAGGGTGCAGGGCAGAGAGATGATGGAAACCTCCGCTGAAATCAGCTATCCTGGGACGCTGCTGAGCCCAAGGGACATCTAAGGGTCCAGGCACCAAGGGGAGCCTCCCTTCGAAGGGGAATTTCTCAGGCTGTGTCTAGACACCCAGGGCCCCAGTGAGGCCTCAGAGCCGGCAGAATGATTCTCAGACCCCCACAGAGCACTGAAGTCAGGGGAAAGCAGCCCATCAAGTTGAGACCACCCCTGGGGGAAATGAGGGGTACCCACATGCCTGAGGTTGTATCTACACCGCTCCCCCACTCCCCCTCCCC
The DNA here is from genome assembly GCF_030020395.1 of Manis pentadactyla. Taxonomy (NCBI): domain Eukaryota; kingdom Metazoa; phylum Chordata; class Mammalia; order Pholidota; family Manidae; genus Manis; species Manis pentadactyla. Next base: position 114,679,298 of record NC_080029.1, on the reverse strand, counting down.
CGGGGGTGCTTAAGATGGGCTCTAAGTGGAAGGACAGGAAAATTAATTTCTATTTCTTGCTCACCTGAACACTGGCCTGAGACTTACTCCTGCTACATTGCCCAGCTCACCCCCTGACATCCTCCCACCCCGTCCCTGAACTCCAGCAAACAAAGCCCCGAAGGACCAGGACACTGACGGAAAGCCACGGCCCACCAGAAGGCGCAGCGGCATAGCGGCCGAGGGTTGGAACCCGGCTCTGCAGCTCACCTCGCCACCACAAGCTTTGCCAACCCCGTGAGGCTTCTAAACTTTGATTTCCCATCTGTAAAATAAGGACCACAAGGCCCACATCAGAGGGTTCTGAATGCGCTAACTCACACAGCCTGACCCGGAGTCAGGATTCGTTTCTTCCTTCCACTGGGGCCTCAGTTTGCCCACCTGTACCATGAGCTGGCCGCACCAGCTGGGCACCTGGGTGGCCTTCGGCTCCGTGGCCAGGTGGCCCAGGTTGGCTTTCGGGTACCCACATGGGGTTCCAGCAGGAAGCAGCACCTCTGCCAGAGCTCAGCTCCCCCTCTCAGGAGGGAGGGGTGCCCACAGCCCTGATGAAGTCCTGCTGAAAGCTGTGGCTGGCCCCGGTCCAGCACCCAGCACACACCTGTCAGCAATGAATGCCCCCGTATACCAGACCATCCTGGAGACCCCAGCCATCAACCCTGAGCCCCAGACAGCCCCCTGCACGCCCCCCGTCCGGGAGTTCCCTCCACACACACATACACATTCTGTGAGTGACTCTGAATGGAAGCGGCTAGTGTTTGAAGCCACCGACAGGTGGGCTGGGCTGCCTGCCCAGTCACAGTGCACAGCTTGGGGATCAGACCTCCAGGTGGATGGAATCCGGCATCTGCAGGCTGCTTCCCCCATGATGCTCTCTGGAGCCAACCAGAGCCTGGACATTCAAAGGAGAAAGAGGCAGGCACAGGCCTTTTCAGGGGGCACTCACCTCATTAGCTCTGGGGCAAGACGAGGGACGTGAGAGCCAAAGAGGTGGCTGGGAGCCTGAAGGAAGGGAGAGAGCCCACTCAGACCCTGCCCTCTTCGAGACACATTGCCCACTGCCCGTAACAGGAGGTGGCAACCCCAGCCAGGACTCCACAGGGATGCGGAACTTGGTTCAAAGCTTGGCACTGACAGGAACCCACTGCCCTGTCCTTGTGAGTGATGAGCTGCTCACACCAACCCCGTCGCCCAGTGCCAAGCCCTGGTTCTCTTCTTGGGACACACATCACAGCATCTCCTTTCTGATACTCACAAAGGGCTGCTCATTCCTCACGTCCTAGACAAGACTCTGCTGTCCCCAGCGGGGCCCAGTTCTGAGAAGCACATGAAGCTTCCAACAGGCACGGCCCCCCTTGACAAAGGCACCACTTACCTTTCCTGAGAAATCAACACAAAAAGAAAAGAAAACCCACACATTTAATCCCCAACCATTTAATCTCCAACTTTCATTATACCGACCTCATAGTCACTCGTGCAGTTTTCAGGGTTAAGTGTTGGGGGTCAGGGTTAGGCTAGGCCTGAGCTGTCCAACGCGAGGGCCACTGGCCACATGTGGCTATTGGGAACCTGAAATGTGGCCAATCTGAGTTAACACGTGCTCTTAGTGTAAAATATACATGAGATCTCAAAAACTCAGTAGATAAAGGATGTAAAGCATTTCATTAATAATTTTATATTGATTACATGTTGAAATGATAGCGTTTTGAATATATTGGGTTAAAGAAAATAAATTATTAAGAATAATTCTACTTTTCCCTTTTTATTTTTTTAATGTAGCTTCCAAAACAATTAAAATGACCCTTGTTGCTCACCCTGTATTTGTACAGGACAGCACCGGGCCGGAGCGTTCCCTCCCCTGCTACGCCGTGAGCGCTCCAAGAGCAGCAGGCCCAGCTCAGGGCTTCGGTTTGCTGGAGACAGATCATGAAAGGTCTGGAGGCCTGGCTGACGGCCCTGGAGTTGCCCTCTGGGGACTAAGGAGCACAGCATCTGGGTTCTCATAAGGCCTGACCGTCACCCAGACCCAACCCCAGCCCCACCAGGGAGAGGAGAGGTGGTCTATCTATCTGAAACGAGAGGACCGTCAGATGGGAACAGGGAGGCAGGACGTCCAGGAAGAGGGAGCTGTCTGAACAAAGGTTCAGCAGCAGTCAGGCCCTGTTGGGAGGGGACCCGAGAGAAGGGACACAGACAGAGGTCGAGAGAGAAGAGGAAGACAAGAGGATTGGGGAGAGAGCAGACAAAAATAGAGAAAACAGGAGAAAAGAGTAGCTGTCTTTGAAGGGAGTGGCCAGTACAATCCCGCTCCTCTGAGCCCTCCATACTCTGAGGCAGGTTTCAAAGAAAATCTCCCAGAAGAAGACAGGCCTCAGATGACACTGTCTGTCTGCCTCCTCCGGTGGCCCTGCTCACATCTCTCCCTTCCCTCCCAGAGCCACAGCCGCATGACATCTCCCGAGCTGGCCTGTGAGGACTGGGCCAGAGGCAGGGTTGGAACTAGTGGGGAACAGGGCAGAGGAAGGACAGCGTGGGGGGCCAACCTTTGTCCCTGCTTCCTGCCCCAAGATGGATCCAGTTTCTGGTGGGACTTGCAGGACCAGGCCCTTGGGAAGGCCTGTTTCTCCTGTAGAAGGAGCCAGGTTCCTAAAGGGCCAGACCATCAGGGATAAGGCCCCAGATCCCGCCCCTTCCTCCTCTGTTCCAGAGACAAGCACCCAGACAGTGGAGGCAGGTATTAGCATCATGGCCCCTGGCCTCTGGGATGCAAAAAGCCAGACTGAGGAAGGCGTTGGCGCCAGCAGTGCCTGTTTCGGTTAGAGAATTTCGAGGGGTAGGGTGGGAGGGTGTCAGTAAACTGCAGCTCAAGGCCCATACCACCTATGTTTGTACAGACTATGAGCTAAGAATGGTTTTACCTTTTTAAGTGGTTGGGGAAAAACATCAGAAGAGGAATAAAGTTTTACAGCACCTGAAAATTATATCAAATTCAGATTCCAGTGTCTCTCAATAAAGTTTTACTGGACACACCCACACTCATTTGTTTACAGGTTGTCTAGAACTGCTTTCACACTACAGCAGAAGAATTGAGCAGTCATGGCCTGCAAAGCCTAAAATATTTACTATCTGGCCCTTTATAGAAAATATTTGCCAATCCAAAAGTTACCAGTTTTGAAGACCTGCTATAAATCTGGGCCCAGGTTCCTGGATTAGAAATACAAGCCCCCCATTTCCTACCTGGGTAACACTGGAGATAAGAATATAACCTACCTTGTAGGGTCACTGAGAGGTTTAAGTGAAATAACGCATGTGTGTGCTCAACAAATGCTAACAATTGTTTCTATAATTATTATTCTTTTTAAGTGGACAAGTCTGGAAATGTGCAAATCTCTATCACCAGCCCAGACATTGGGGCCCATCAGATATGCCACACTCAGCCCGACACTCAGAACTGACCTCACTTCTGTGTCCCAAACCCGCTCCTCCGCCACATCGTGGCTGCTAATGTCAGGGAATTGTGGGGACAGTTGTCCCTCACCCTATCCCAAATGCCCATAAGTTTGAGTTGGGCAGCTCATGTCTGCAAGTGGGTGAGCCAGGCAAGGCTTAGTAGCTAGAGACTGAAGGAAAGAAGAAGTGGGAAGGATTTGTGTGACACTGGCCTTTTGTCAGACACCCCGATGACCCTTACAAGTCCCAAGGTGTTATTGCCATTTTGCAGAAATGTAAATGTAAAGTAAAAGGAAGTAAAGCTCAGAGAAGCCGAGTGGCTTGCCTAAAGTCACACAGCTATAAAATGGCAGGACTGCGATACATATAATACATTTATGTAATTTGAAATTCCAAATGTACAGAAGAGCACAGTAGAAAGTCTGCCTCCCAACCCTGACTCCCAGCCACCTAGTCTCTTTCCCGGAAGAAACTGGCCTTGTGAGTCCTCACAAAAATACTTTATGCATACACAAACAAATGTGAAAAAAATACGCACATATATGTAGACAGAGATAGGTATTCTTCCCTCCCCACTTTTTTCTTTACCAAATGGTAATAAATATATATTCTCATCTGTGTCTTGCTTTTATCACTTACAAATATCTTAGAGATCCTTCCATATTAGTACATAGAGTGTCATTTTTTTTTTCATATAGTATTCCATTGCATGAACAGATCGTGAATGATCTACCCAATACTATATTGGCAGATATTTGGGTTGTTTCCAATCTTAGGCAATTACAAAAATAATGCTGCAATGAGTAGCTTTGTGTGTTTGTTGCTTCACACGTGTGTCAGTATATCCATAGGATCAATTCCTAGAAGGAGAACTCCTGGGGGAAGGGGCAGGTATTTTTGCAATTTTAATAAAGAGATAGTTCCAAATAGCGTACACCGAGATTCACCCAATTTACAACTCCACTAGTAACACGTAGGCATAGAGGCAGAACCAGAATTCAGGTCCACCGGGTTCCAAAACCCGGGTTTATTTTGCTGTGCCATGGCAATCTCTGTCATCACTAGACAGTTCTTCCTGATAACTTGGGCTGCCTCCAAGTCTTTGGCCCTCCTGCTTACTCACCTGGAATGCCCACCTCCTCAGCTAGGAATGCTTGGCCCTACCAAATGCCCCCATGGCCAGTAAACACTGCTTCCCCTGAAATCCTGTCCACCCACTGTCCATCCTAACTGGTTTCTAAGCATCTGACAGCTCACTCCTTGTTTCCTGGGGGGGTCACTCTTGCCCCGCAGTGCCCCTGAGAGGACAGAGATGGTGCCACATGTCCAGTCCTAGTACCTGTCATGAGGAATTGACTCAATAAATGTTTGCTGAATAAATGTACCAAATTTTCATGCCAGGTACACAGAAATTGTCCCTGATCCCTACTTCTCCTTTACCCTCAATATTTGACTAACACCAAATGATATTGATTCTACCTCTTAATATCTTGAGTCCTTCCACTTATTTCATCCCAGCTGCCCTCTCCTAGTCCTGGCCACCTGAATCTCTCACTTGGATTATTACAATGGTTTCTCACCTGGTCTCCCTGCCTCCACACCTACACCTTCCAATCCACTCTCCACATCTCCTGCTTGGCGGTCAAAACGCTGTTCTCCAATATCCATTCTCACATTCTCCCTCCAGCAACAGCACCTCTGCATTTTGCCCAGGCACCATTGCCAGTCTGCCTTGTAGCGGGTGGGACTGAGCTCTGGCTTCATGCTCGTGAGTACTTATGACAGCCACAGCTCTGTCTGCCCTTAAAGAGGAAGGGCACACCTTCCCCCCAAACCCCACCCCCTCTCCTCTTCTCATTGCTGGGACAGGACAATTAGTCAACTTAGACCTGGAGATGGAGGCTGGGCATTGAGGATGGCAGAGCCACAAACTAGAAGGAGCCTCAGGAGGCCTCTGGGAAAAGGGCAGGGTGCCTGGCAGGGATACTCCAAACAGGAGCTCTGGCTGAGCATACCCACGGCACCACCCGCCCTGCCTTGGTACCTGAGATCTAGCCAGCCAGTGGATCATCCCTGAGGGCACTGGGAATATGGCAGGAAGCAAGAGCAGTGTCTTTTAAAGTTTTTTGGGGAGTTGACTTGGAATTCAGCCACTGAAGTGTCATCCCCCTGGGTTCCTGCTGCACACACACACATACATACACATATGCACATGCCTGGCAGCTCTCTGCTAGGAAAGAATGCAGCCTTTTCCCTTCCGTCCATCATCACTGTGCCTTCAGACAGCTCACATTCCTCCTCCCTGAAGTCAGCAGCCTCGCGCTGCAGGCAGTCACGGAGAACCTGCACACACACAGTGATCCATTCTATCGGGCCAGCTCTCTGCTCTCCAGGCCAAAGGAAAAGCAGCAGACAGTCCCCACAAAGGTGATTAGCATACACGCATCGTATGCATGGACGTCTGTCCCCTTTGTCCATAATCTGGAGTCTCCACTAAGGGCCAGGTGCTTAGCTGGGTCTCAGGGCGCCCATGATCAGGGAGAGAACCCCAGGCCTGTTCCTGTGGCAGGAGGAGGCCAGCAGGTCATATCATGGCGACATCATGTCATTCGGGGCTCACGCCTGTGTATAACCCACCCCTCAGTCACACGGCCTGGCAGTGCAAAAGCCAGGATTCAAGCGGGCCCTCTTCTCACTGTGCTCATCGGCCACCACCAATTATTCACTCATCAGACACCTGTGAGGCAGGGTGGAGGGGGGACTTTTTAGGACTGGGGAAATGGTGAGGTTCTTCAAGTTTCGGTGACAGCAGGTAGTGAAATCAGATTGGAATTGAAGATTCAGGAGAGAAGGGGATCTGAGGGGAGGAACGCAGATTGCTTAAGGGAGTCGTTTAAGTTGGAGAAGCAGGACGAGAAAGGAAAGAGTTTAGGGCCTTGGAATGGCGACTCCACACCAGGAGCCTCTATTTTGATCTCTATGGAGGGTATGCAGGGGCCAAGCCTGGAATTTGTAGGGCTTCCATCAGTCACCTCCTCAGGCAATTTTCCCCTAACATCCCTTGCATCCAGGTAACAGGAATGGAGATAAGATACAGGGAGCCCCAGCAGAGTGGGGTCAGGGGCAAAGTGCTGTAAGTCCGGGGAAAGGAAATCCCGGGGCAAAATACCTCTAAAAACTGACATCAGTCAAAGGGAGAAATACAGTTTAAAATCCATTTATTGCTTACAAACTGCAGTCCGGGGCCTTCTCTCTTTCCTGCTCCAGCAGAAGCAAAACCAGCCCTCCCCTCACCTCTCAGGTACAGATAAGCCCTCCTTGCCCGGGTAATTGCCCATTGATATGGAGATGAACTTCTCTCCACCCCTGAGGAATAATGCAAATGCACTATTAAAGCCAGGGGAGATATTCTGGAAATATTACAATTTTACCCACAAGTGCTGCAAGAGAGGGGCGGGCCAGACTGGGGTTGCCCAAGAGGGATCATGGCCTGCTGTGGGCAGTCTAGAAAGGATGCCTGGAGAAGCAGGCCCAGCATACAGGAGGCAGTGAATAAATATTTGTCTTAATTGCTTTAAGTGTCCCAGGAGGTCTCTGTGGATGAATTCTCTAAATCCTTGCGTAGAGCTGATGATGGAGTTGCTGCTGCCAGGACTTTGCACACCTGAGCTTGGGGAAGGCAGCTGGTTGTCCCAGGGACAAGGAGGTGTCTGCTTCTGGGCCTGGGGGAAGGCACAAGAGGCTGTCTGTGCCAGGATGCAGGGAGAAGAGGGGTGAAGGCATGGAGACTAGGGGACAGGAATGGCCTCAGCATGAGGGCCTTAAATGTCAGCTGAACACAAGCACACATGGGCTGTCAGTTGTGTTACTGGCCCCTGCACGGGTGTCGCCTTGGCCTGCGGTGTTTGAGGCTGTATCCACAGTGCCCAGAACTGTGCCTGGCACTGAGAAGGTCCTCCATAAATGTTTGTATAAATATACAAAGTAATAGATTTAATCCACAATCTGCACTTTACAGAGGAGGAAACTAGGATTGAAAGGCATGCAGACCCAGCCCTTGTGGGAGGCAGGATTCTAAGAATGATCCCCACTGACCCTTGACCTTATAGGATCCCCTCCCCTTTGAGTACGGTTGGTACCCATAAATATGCTGAGATATCACTCCTGTGCTTATGTTTTATGACAAAAGGGAGATTATCTGAGTGGGCCTATTCTAATCACATGAACACTTGGACAGCAGTTTTCTCCAGCTAGTGGCAGAAGCCACCAGAGCCATCAGAGATCTCCACAAGCCATCAGAGGTCTGCAGCACCTGGAGGCTTTGATGGGGGGCCATACGCCGTGGCTGGCTTTGCAGAGGGAGGGCCACACACCAAGAACGAGAAAGTAGCTTCTCAGAGCTGAGAGTGATCCCCAGCTGACAGCCTAACACGGGCACAGGACCTCAGTCCTACAAATGCAAGGAACTGAATTCCACCTACAACCTGAATAAGCCTAGAAGTGGATTCCTCCCTGGTGCCTCCAGAGAAGAGCCCAGCCCAGCCACACCTTGATTTTGGCTTTGTACGACCCTACGCAGAGAATCCAACCATCCCCACCTGAACTTCTAACCTACTGACCTGTGTTAATCAATGCACATTGATTGAAGCTGTTAAATTTGCAATAACTCGTTACACAGCAATAGAAAACACAGCCCTTGTGCACAACACACAGAGCATACAAGGGCCACATCACACATGCGGCACACGGGGCTCTCACTGCACGCGTGCTTCATCCCCCTGTCTCTTGTGGGCTGATCCCACGCACAAGCGCTTCAAAGTGCACTTTCTGATGCCAGGCTCACTTCCGGTTAGGCCAAAGATGGCTCCCCTTCTGCAGTGCAGTTGACTCTGGGAAGTGGCTGCCTAGCCGTGGACTACATTCCCCACCCACTCTTGCATCCAGCATGATCCCATGATCAGTTCTCACCAGGGGAATGTGAGCAGAAGTGAAGTGAGTCACTTCCTGGTCTCGGCAGCTAAGGAGTGGGTGTGCACCTCTCTTTCCCCACCCAGCCACTGAATGTACAGGACTCGAAGGCCCTTAGAGGCTCAGAGAGCCACAGGCTAGAAGAAGCCTTGAAGAGCCACCGGCCAACCAGAAACCCCTGCGGGGCACCGGGATGGGAGTGACTGTGTTGCTGCGTTAAGCCACTTACCTGGGTGTGTGCTGGTGGGGAGAGGCTTCTCTGTTATATTAGCTGGTGTTACCTTGATATGCCAGCCCTTGTTCGCCTTGACCCTACCTTCAGGCCAACCACAGGAGAGGCTGGGGTCCTCAGGTCTGATGGGTCCCCTGCAGACCCTGGATTAGGGTAAGCTCCCCTCCACCCCCGACGGAGGAAAACAATGGAAGCCCCTGTAGCCGTCCACATCTGCCCGGTGGCCATCCTCCACATGCTTAGCTCTGGGCAAGGCCTGGGCTTGGGGCCATCCTTCCCTTCCTCCCACCGCCACGTCCAGCCATCTGGTGCTCTGGGCAGGGCTCACGGTACCTCACTGAGAAGTCAGCGGTAGCTTCAAACTCTTCTAGTGCACTGTGCATTTCACCACATAGACCTTTCTGAAAATCTTTACCCTGTAACTTCTGCCTTCCCTAAAGCCTTCAGTGGCTTCCCGTTGCCTTCCAAATAAAGCCCACTTTCCCACTCAATCAACCTCTCTGCCATCAGAGCCTCAGAGGTGCTCCACACCTGCTCATGTGAAATGTGTAAGTACCAACCACAGAGGCACATCATTCACAGTGATGATGATAGTGATCAGCTTAATGACCTCCCAATCTCAGCCTGTTTTAAGTCCTGCCTGCCCTTCAAGATGCTCAAATCCCACCTCCTTTAGAGGACCTGGGATGGTTAAGTTTATGCGTCAGCTTGATTGGGCTTGATTGCCCAGATGGCTGATAAAATATTGTCTCAGGGTGTGGCTAAGAGGGTGTTTGCAAAAGAGTTTAGCCCTTGAGTCCGTAGACCACATGCAGATCGTCTCGCCAGTGTGGGTGGGCACATCACATAATCCATCAAGGGTCTGAACAGAGAGGCAGAGGAAGGGTGGTGACTCTGCTCTCTGCTTGATTTGGGACATCCATCTCCCCGTGTCTGGGCCATCAGTGCTCCTGGTTCTTGGGCCTTCAGACGCACGCTAGGACTTACACCAGCAGCTCCCCTGCTTCTTGGGCCTTCGGGTTTAAACAGGAGCTACCCCGCCGGCCTGGGCCTACAGCTTGCGGATGGCAAGGGAACTGTCTAATAATGATCCACAGCATGCATCTCACGCGCCGGATCATGTTGCAAAAAAAAGATTTAGGCATTAGGGATGAGGAGGGAGAAAACACATATCTGAGTTTACATATTCACTGCAGTAACATTCTTAAGAATTTCATTAATAAGGAAATGACTCTCAGCCTCCATAATTGCATGAGCCAATCCCTCACAACAATCTTTCTCTGTATCTATATATATCCTATCAGTCCTGTTTCTATGGAGAATGCTGATTAGTACAGGGCCCTCCCAAGTGCCCCCAGAAGGAATGGTTCTGCTTTTCCATTGCTCCCCTTTCCAGACTTGGGTCACACCATTCACCAGTGCGGCCTGTCCCAGGTGCCACAGGTTTGGTTCTCTGAGAAGAGTCTAAGATGGGCTTTAAGGGGCAGGATGTTTATTAAGGAAGGTCCTTGGGATCAACACCTGCAGAAGGGAGGGGGCGGAAGTAGGAAGGGGCAGAGGGAGAAGCTGAGCTGTGGTCCGGGTCCAGCCCCACAGGTAGCTCTGGAGCACATGTGCCCTTCAGAGGTGACCTAAGTGGGCAAATAAAGGCCTTTATATTCCCTCTTCAGTCGTCAGTGGAAATGGGCCACATAGGCTAGGGGTGAAACCTTAGCAAAGCAGCCCTTGGCAGCCGAGGCCATCCCTAAGGGCTGGCAGCATTCCCAACAGCTGGCAGCAAGGCCTTCCTGGAAGAGGGGCACTGCATCTCCTTGGCCACCATAATTTAACACGTGGCATCACTTCCCCCACCGGCTCCAGAAGAGTCCCTGAAGGGAAGGGAACCTAGAGGCTGAGTCAGTCCTGTCTCCTTCGCCTCCCTCCCCTTACCCCAAACAACTCTCAGGCCACCATCTTGGCAAAGACCTCCAGGGCTAACCAAGTTCAAAGGGTGTCTGTAAGCTGGGGTGGGGCAAGCCCAGGCTGCAGAGCAGAGGGCCATGCTGGGAGCTGAAATGTGTGGCCTGTGTGTGTGGCCTCCTGAAGCTGATGCTCAGAGAGGGCAAACTGCCCCCGGGACACCTTGCACAGGGTTGTGGGGGGGGCGGGGGTTGGTTATCATGGTGATGGGGGGTGGGCAACGCTGGTGAGCAGGCGTGGTCCTGCAACCAAGAACTGTCCCAGGTCCCACGGTGGTAAAACACCTGTCTGTAAGTCTCCAAGTCTACACCTAACTCTGTTTTACACATAAACACAGAAGTATTTTGTTGTATGACTTTAAAAGTACACACTATTTTCTAAGAATGTGACTGCTATGTAAATCAAGGAAAGATATGTACTTTGTTTAGTTTGGAATTTTATCAAGAAATGTTCCTCTTTCAGAAAATCATGTCATGTATTTGACTCACCAGGACAACACCCTGTATCCACCTGCATATTACCTGTCACATTCTTAGTGCTTCTATTTATAGCTAAAAGCCAGGGGTAATGAAACATTACAAGGTCTTCCTAGCAGAGTGATGCTTAAACATTACAGACTGAAATACATTTTATTCTCTGTTTATTTCTCCCTTATATTGCAATTAAGGCAGTATATTTGTTTTTTAATTACGTTTCTGGAATGGCTGTGATATCTGTGAATTTCATTTCAGGATGGTAAAAGGGACATCCACAAGATGTTATATTGGAAGAAGGGTGGGGGGCCTGACGGGTTAACAGCCTCTGACCTGAATGAGTGCCCTCCTCAGGGGCCCGATCTAGCTCCCAAACTCATCCTATCACCCACCTCCCCCCACCAGCCGGGCGAGGGGGTAGGGTCTGGGACCTGTGAGGGGAGGGCGCCCTCTGCAGGCCGTCGTCCCCTGTCCCCAGGGAACAGGCCCACAGGAAGCCCTACAAGGAGCCTTCTGAAGGGATTTTGGTGCCGTGACTATTTCCAGAACTCCCTCCAGACTCACCGTCACTGGTCCAGAGCCCTCCCACCGTCCTGGGAATCTGAGTGATGGACAGAAGGGTGGCAGGGGAGGGGAGAGGGAGAGCTCATCCTCTCTCTTTCTGACCCACCCACTTTGGTCAGGGGCTGGGCCACTGAGTGTGGTGTCATTGTCCAGGTCTGCCTTCCACGATGCTTTTGTGGTTTGTGCGTAACCCCTCCACACACACACACAGTTTCCCTGCATTCGGTCACACTGACATAATGCTGGGTCACGCACAGACCTGGGGACTTGGTTTCCCGGTAGGACTGCCAGATTTAGCAAAAAAAAAAAGAACACCCAGTTAAATTAGTTTCAGATGAGCAAGTCATATTTCAGTATAAGTCTTTGCCAAGGATTGAATGGGGCATATTTACACTAAAAATACTTCTTGTTTATCTGAAATCCAAACAAACTGGGCATCCTATATTTTATGTGCTAACCTACTCCCTAGTCCCGAAGCAACTTCCTGGTTGTCAGACATACTCTTGCCCTCTGCAGACGCACGCTGAGGACGTGGACCCTGTTAGTCGGGCCATTCTCTCTACCTCTGCCCGGGAGATGCCCTCCCTGGGTCCAGCATCGCTGGCTGAAGTGTCCAGGGAAGACTTGCAGGGAAGCCTGCCTTGAAGAGTGAGTGGGAACGAAACCTGGAAGGCCAGGAGAGGTCTGTCTGGTCTGACCTCCTTCACTGACTCTCCTGCATCCCTCTTTCCCTTACAAGAGCCTTTCCAAGACATTGGGCCTAATCGAACCTACTTAGATAATGCAGGGTCCTTCCCCATCTCAAGATTCTTATTAATTACATCTGCCCAGTCCCTTTTGCCACTTGAGCAAACATTCTCACAGGTTCTGGGGATCAGGATGTGGACGTTTTGGGGAGCCATTATTTGCCTATCATACCTAGTTTAAGGGTCAAAATGCAAAATCCAACCAGGTATCAGCCTGAGAAGGAGATGCACCGGAACCGGGAAGTGTGTATGGATAATTTGGCTCCAAGGTTATGGGCTACTTGACCATGACATTGATATTTTTGTGTTAAGAGGTAATCTGTTGGGGTGGGGGTAGGGATGACAGGCGCTGCTGGACCCCCTCCTGAAATGCAATGCAAAAGGAACATTATGTATATGCAGCATCTGTTTGCCTCTTTTTTTTTTTTTTTGGCTTTTGTTTTTCTTTTGCAGTTATTAAATCTGTGTGCATGGAATTTTAAACCTCTGCCATATGTATATCCATCCCTGGGCATTATTACCATTCATGTGAAGGGTCGATAGTGTCCTACAACACTCAGAATGCTGTGTTCCAGAGTTGTGTTTTGCCAGAGTTGTGTTTTTTCAGTCATTTCTTCAAGGGAAACTAAATGATTTAGTTGGAGGGAAAAAAAAAAAACAGGTAATCTGTACATATTGTTACTCTGTCATGCTTGTAATGCTTCCTGCCTTTATGCCTTTGTGCCTGCAGTTCCCTCCCTCGGGGGTCCCCTGACCCTCCTGGGAGCCCCTGGGGTGGATGTCATTTTCTATGGGAAGCCTTCCCTGCTCCCTTCAGCCAGAACACATCACTTCCTTCCTTTTGATCCTCTGTTGGAACCCTTTCCTTCCTCGGCCTGGCTGTTGAGTCGTTGTGCTCCTTTTCTCCCCACGGGCAGAGAGCTCTCTGGGGGCCGGGCCTCCTGCTGTCACCTTGCATTTCCTTGGCTCTGTGCAGGGCATTCTGATAACCACAGGGGGGCAGTAGACAGGCTTGCTCATGTTCTTTAGCACCCTGACAACGGCCTGCCACTGTCCTCTTGACCATGGTCCCCAAGGCCAAGGGAACCCTTGGGATACCCCACTTCTGTCCAAGCCCACCCACTAGTGGGTATATGAAGCCTGTTACACTAATGTTCACATTTTCAATGTGCCTGAACAACTGCTGTGAGAAGCTATGGGAAGTAGGCATCTTTAGCCCCGTTTGTCAAGAAAGAGACTGAAGCTTAGGGAGGTGAATGACAGTTCAGTGCATCAAGCCTGGATGCATTTTGGAATCACCTGGGGAGCTTTTAGAAATGAAGTCCAAATCTCTAGGTGTGGAGCTTAGGTGTCGCTGTTTTTTAAAGCTCTCTGGGCAATTCTGATACCTATATAACCAAGCTTGAGAACCACTGAAGAAGCCCAAGGCCCACGGCCAGTAGGGAGCAGAGCCAACTCTAGAATTCCAAATCTTGAGGCAGTGTTCTTCTTTTATCCCTAGAAGAACTGGGGAGGTTCCTGGACAACTGGCTATTTGGGGTCCCACAAGCTGGACGGCAGTGCCGGAAGGGTGGGCTCCACAAGACAGTCTTGCCTTCTGCGAGGCCAGCCTCTTCCCTCCTCATCCTTCCCTGACTCCAGAACTTGGGTCCAGACAGCCGAAGCCCAGGGGACAAGGGGTGACTCAGACGCTTCCTGTTTTCTTGGCCTCCGTGACAGGGGATAGAAACATCCCGGGCGGGGGTTCACGGCCTAAGAGAGGGGGCCTGGAGAGAAGAGGAGGCTGGAGCTGGGCACCAGCTGCCGGGGAGCGAGCTAGCTGGTGCCACGTGGGGGAGCTGCCTGGCTTTGGTGGGTGGATGCACTGGATTCCAAAGGGTATCCAGGCTTGATGCTCTGAACTGTACATCAAGGTGGTTTGTTGGGTGGCCAGCTCAGCAAAGGAAGGGAGGATTTGGGGTCAGCTTTCTCTGAAAGGTGGGGACTTTCTGAGTCCTCAGGGACTGAAGGTAAGACCTGTGGTTGTGCCTGGATGTCTGGTTCAGGCAGCTGGGAGGCTGAGGGCGTCTGAAGGAAGAGCTCTACACAGGGAGGCAAAGGACCCAGATTACCTTGCCCCGCCCTGCGTGAATTCCTGTGTGACCCTGAGCACACCCCAGTCATCTCCGATCCCCTGCTTCCTCTCCTATGAAATGGAGGAGAGGCTGGGGTGAGCTGAGCTCTGAGAAGTCCTGGGTTCCTAAGAAAAACATAACCTCTTCCAACCTTACAGGGGACTTTTCATTGACATGATTTTAATTTCAAGTCAGATAATAATCTTGAGAGGTAGGCAGGGAAGGTACTGTCATTACCTGATCACTGTCGCAGATGGTGATGATCAGGAAGACTAAGAAAGGTGCTGGCCAAGGGTGTGTAGAAATGGGGAACCTGGACACTCCATGTGGCCCAACTTGGTCACACCCTTCCTTGGAGGACAGCCATTTATGGATATTTATGAAAAAACAAACATGTTTGAATGTTGGCCTCAATCATCTCCCTGATGGGTTCACCTTTAGAAATGATCCTAAATTCAGAACAGTCTTGTTTGACAGGAAGATGTTTACCAAACCCAGCCCAGACATTCAGCAATAGGAAAATGTAGGCAGTAGAATGTGTATTAGTTACCTGTTTCTGAGTAAAAATTACTTTAAAACTTAGCGGCTCAACTAAAAACTGATTATCTCGGAGTTACCATGGCCAGGAATCCAGACACAGCCTAGCTGGGTACCTGTGGGTCAAGGTCTCTGCAGAGGCTGCAGTCCAGGAGGAGGGATGGAGCTACCATCAACTCAAAGCTTGGCTGGGGGAGGGTCCACTTCCAAGTTCACTCACACGGCTGTTGGCTGTCTCCCGTCCTTGTTTGCTCTAGAGGGAGACGTGAGTTCGCCAACTGGTGGGCACAGGACAGCCTCAACGTGGCAGCTGGCTTCTCTCACAGCAAGGGAGCACCCTGGAAAGCATGCAATCCTTCTGTAACCTGCACTTGGAAGTGACCTCCCCTCACTTCTGCGGTATTCTATCACTAGAAGTGAGTCACTAGATCTAGGCCAAGTTCAAGAGGTTACACAGGAGTGGGAATACCAGTAGGCGGGACCATAGGGGAGGGAAAAGTTTTCCTCCACCCTCTTAGGGTCTCTGCCTGGGCCTGAAAATTAAACTGACAAATACAGATTAACAGGAGAAAAGCATATAAATTTCTTTAATACAAGTTTTATGTGACAGGAGGCTGTGTAAGGAAATGAGGACCCAAAGAAACAGACCTGAGTATTTTATGCTAGGTCTGGTGGAGAGTGGGCAGTCAGGCAGACATAGGATGGGTTAGAGAATGTGAGGTACATGTCGTGAACCAGAGGGACTCTTCTTGGTGTCCCTTTGTCTTCAGAGACAGGGTGGTCCTTTCTTCCCATTCAGGGAAGGCACCTCTCACAGGAGGGGACTGCTGAGGAGAAGGGCAGGAGAAGGTCACAGTGACCTTCTCAATGTTGCTGTTTCCTCAGACTCCTTTACCTTAAAATATTCAGAATGCCAAGATGTCATATTTAGGGATAGTGTGTCCTGAAGCCCTTCAAGATCACGGGGGGGCTTTAGACGCTGCCTACCGTAGAGTGTCTGTGAAATGTTTATGATCTCAAGTGATGGGAAGACAACAGGGTGCGTACACAGAATGATCACATGCGGATAAGAAGACAGTAGGGAAAAAAGACAGGAAGAGGTTTGTTAAAAACATATATACACTTAAGAACCACATGGAGTCTGCATGATAAAGCACCTTTATAAATTAGGTCTTTTGCTTTCCACCATATATTCATTTATACATCTTTTTTTCCCCAAAATTGTTTATTCACCAAATTTCAGTAACATTTCCTGGCCCTGGGGACCAAGGAAGGGGCTGGGTAGGAGGGAGTCCAGGCTCACCACCCATCCTCGAGCCTGTCCAGCAGTGAGAATCTACACATTCTCACCAGGACAGCCTCAGGGGTTGTGTCCCAGGTAAACCCTGACCCTCTAAGCTCACCGCGTATTTGTAGGTTTCTTGGAGCCTAAGGAGTTAGCTTTGGGGGCGAATCTGGGGGCAGCACTGGCCGGAGAGCATTCAGGGTAGAGGGGGCCGCAGGAGTGAAAAGACAGAGGACACGACCCAGAGAGAAGGGAGAAAGCAGTTGACACAAGGGGAGAACACCTGAAAATCAGAGTCTTTAAGGCCGAGTGTGCCAGTCATGTGACTGTGACTCTTTTAAGCCTCAGTTTCCTCATCCACAGAATGGGATGAAGATAAGTAATAATGCCCTTCCTCACTCAATAGGGTTAAGTGGGACTGATGGTGCACAGAAATACACTCTGTAAACGGGGAAGCTCTGGACCAGTGACGGTTTCTGCAGGGATTAACTAGAACCTGTACCTCCCTCCTGCCCCTGAGCTGCCAACAGCGCCTCCCGAACCACAGCGACAGGCTCCCACACGCTGAGCCAGTTCCCTTCTCCTCTCCAGTTCTGCTGGTCAGTGTTGACAGTGACTATGCTTCGCTTAAAAAGAATGAGGTTACCACTCGTGAAGGACGATTTGGCAACACAGCAAATCACAACTGACCCAGCGATTCCACCTTCCAGAGTAAGATACACACGCACAGGTATGAACTCACGTGTGCAGGCACAGCCATCACAGCGGCCTTTGTGAGGGCAGAGGGCATGAGAACGAGGTGTCCATGCTATCCACAGGGGACTGGTGGACACTATGGGATGTCTGTGCAGGGCTCAGCCGTGGGAGTATGACAACGAGGGAGCCAGCGCCAGGGGCACTGACCCAGGAGGACCTGCAGCACAGACAGCGAAAAGAGCAGGTTAGCAAACGCCAGCACCTGCCCATCCCCACTAATGCAGAACCGGACAAAACCACCTGCATGCACCTGATTTGTATGGAAATGCAGAGGAAACACAGGGAGGAACAAGCCAGCTGTCAGAAGTGGCCATCTAGGGCAGGGAGGGTGGGAGTAGGGGACAAGGGGAAAGGGCCCCACCCTTTTAACTCCATATACTTCAGGGATCGCTGCCATTTCCTTGTGATGGGATATTCATGTATATTCTATGTAATTTTTTAAACTTAAATATATATATATGCACATACACACACACACACATATATATATATATATACACATGGGACTAGATAGCCCTTGAACAACATAGGTTTGAACTGCACAGGTCTATTTATACACAGATTTGTTTTCAATAAATACATTGGAAACATTTTTGGAGACATAACAATTTGAAAAAACTTTTTCTTTTTTCTAGCTTATTGTAAGAATACAGTATATAATACATATAACATACAAAATATGTGTTAACCAAATATTTATATTAACATTAAGGCTTCCAATCAACAGTAGGCTATGAGTACTTAAGTTTTGGGGGAGTCAAAATTTAGTAGTTCATTTTGGGGGAGTCAAAAGTTATAGGCAGATTTTTGAAGACACAGGAGGTTGGTGCCCCTAACCCTCACATTGTTCAAGGGCCACTGTATAATATATATAAGCCTTAGAATCTTTCACTGTCTTTAAAGTTAGAGATCCCTGGCTATTATTTCAGATAACTTCTGAAGAAAAAACAACCTTCATTCATTCATTCCTTAAAGAAGTAGTATTCAATGGCCAATAAAAACAGACAAGATTAGTCTAGTGAAGGGACAGACTCTCATCAAACAGCCTCCTAAATAAAAATGAAACGAGTCTACGACGGATGCTCTGGAAGGCAGACCCAGAGAATGTTCTGTCGGGAGAAAAGCTAAGGAGGTTTTCCCCCCAGTTTTACTGAGACTCTTCCCCTCTCCCTGTCCCACGCCCTTACTCTTTCCATCCTTCAGAACTAGAACCTGAAGGCTTGGCTGGGGTCTTTGGCAGCTGACGCAGGGGCTCCCTCCAAGTGCAGATGCAGGGAGAAAGCCCAAGGCAGGACCCAGGAAATCACTAGCAGATGAGCTCGGACTGCAGGGCTGTGCTGGGGAGGTGCTGGCCGGCTTGACAGCCTAGTTCCAGGCCTGTCATTATCCTCATCCCTTGTTCACAGGCACAGCCTCCAGGCACCCAAGGCCACTATTCAGATCACCATCCCTTCCACACCTTCTGCTCTGCAGGGATTCTGAGCAGCAAGGCCACTGCTAAGTGGCCTCTTTCGGTTTGGAATTGGTATTTTCACTGCCAATGCCAGAGTCTGGACCAAGAAAAGAATTCACATGTGCACATGTGTGTGTATGTGTGTGTGTGTGTGTACACACATGCATACTATACACAAGGTCTGTACTCTGCGGATAGGATGTCAATTCATTCCAGATTTACTGGAACAGCCTCAGTTTCACATATTTGGACACCACAAACCATTGAAATATCCTGAAAATTCCAATATGATTATTTATGCAGCACTCCTTCAGTCTTGTTCCAAAAAAAGGATTTGAGAACCAGTTCATAGAGCTGTATACACTTCAGCAGAATTTAAACATAACAGAAGGAGCCAGGGAGAAAGGAGAGTAAGATGGCACAGAAACACATAAGTCAAGTCCAGCGCATGCTGGAGGCAGGCCACAAGTGTATCTCAGAATTTCCAAGCAGCCAGAGCTAAGAGGGGAACAAGATGACATGGATTCCTGCTCTTTAGACCTGTGGGAATTTCCCCAAAAAGTCCTCAAAAAGATGCAGCATGACTCAGAGTTACAAAGGAATGAATTCATGTTCCGTATCTTAATAATGTTTGGTTACATGTGACTGCATTTGTCAAAACTCACAGAACAGAGCCCTTAAGATCTGGGTATTTCGCTATAAGCAGATTTTACCTCAAAAAGAAAAGAAGCATAAACATATGCTTTATAATATGTTATAGGAGGTAATGATATGCCTCCTGGAGTGTTTAGGGATAAAGTGAGTTGACATTCGCACCTTACTTTGAAATGCTTCCTCAAAAAAGCAAAGATGAGTTGCTGGGTGGGATGAGGGGCAGAGGGCCTGGCAGGTGACAAAGCAAGTGTGGTAAGAGAGAGTCTTGGTAGTGGGCGTATGGTGTGAGCTGTACAACTCTTCCAACTTTTCTCTATATTTGAACATTTTTATAATACAAGTTTAGGGGCTCCAAGAAATGAAATGGACCTTCGAAGTTACCCTCAACACCCAGAGGGGCACAGGCTCTGCATTCGGTTCACAGAGCCAGAGCTGGCTGCACCCCTCAGTCTCTGCCAAGCCCCTCAGCTCCTTGCTCATGGGCAGAGCTCTGGCTTCACTGGGGACAGAGAGGCCTGGCTCCCGCACAGCCCCCGGCGTGGCGGGGTTCTGGCATCTCCCAGACAAAGCTCTCAGATCACGGAAACCCCTCGTCAGACCATGAGGAAGCAGCTACCCCCTGGGGGCCCTGTGTCTCGCCCTGAGTACCCTTGCAAGTGGCGGAGCAGGATTTTAGCCTCAGCGACGTGATGGTGTTGACGGAGGGGCTTTTCTCCCTGCTGGGGACTGTATGAAGCATTTACAGCTATCATGTCATTTAATGTCAAGTGCCCCACTCTCATCCCTGCAAACCCCCCACCTCCATCCCAGCATCATCGTCAGGGCCGTTCTGACCAGCTTCCCCGCCTACCACCAAACCAAAACCCAGACAGCCTGGGGAGAGCCTATCAGCTCTTTAACAGAACCCCAGGCTTAGGAAGACTTCAGACAGCGGGTAGGTGCCTTCTTAGTTTTTACAGTGGAGGAAACGAAGGCCCAGAAAGGTCCCATGGCCAGCCCAATGTCACACAGCTGCAGGACTGAACTTTGTCTCCTGGGCCCTGTCCTTAGCTCAGGGCTAGTTGGGCTGCAGGACTAGGTAGGGAGGGGGCAGGGCCAAGACCCCACTCGAGAGAGAAAGACTAGCTCGTAGGGCCGGGGAAGAGAATTGCTGGGCCCCACAAAGCGCCCGCTGGAGAATCCTGAAAGAACAACTCTCGTTATATAGTTGGGGAAAGTCGGTCCCAGAGGAGCGCCTGTCACTGGGTCCCACAGCCGGTTCCGGGCTGCATGGCGGCAGGAATCTGTTCCCCTGAATCCCCACTGTCCTTCCCACTCTGGTCCCTCCATTCACTCTGAAGGATCCCGAGGTACAGAGCAGATGGGGCTGTGCCTCTGCCATATGCACCCCCACCGAGCCCCCATGCCTGGGACCCAGCAGTGCTCCCCGGGACTGAAGACCAGAACTTTTGCTTCTCCCAAGAGTCCCCTCCTAAGAGTTACAGAACCCAGGTGCTGTAAGGGCTACTGGCAGAGGGCCCCCCACCTCTGCAGCCCCTTGCAGGGAGGATGAGGAGGAAGCTACAGGGGCCCCAAAGCCACCCATCCCCCAAGACACCTGCTCTTCAGCCAGGCCTGACCCCAGAGACTTCAGACACCCCACCCAAGGGAAGCGTCCAGCCCTGGTTGCTCCAGGCCTCAGGCAGGACCCAAGCAGACCCTAGATTGAGGGGTGGGGGGAGGGAGGTAGTAGAGGAACACCCAGCGGTGAGGCCCCCATCCTTCCAGCCAGAGCCAGGCGGGGAACCCATGGGAGAACGGGGGTCAGATGCGGAGACAGGGTCTACAGACAGGCCCAAAGCAGTCAGCCATGCCAGGCTCACCAGCCCCCTCCAACTCAAACAGTGGGCCCCTGACTCTCTGGGAAAGGGCATTTTTCAGAGATTACATCAGCTCTTAAAGTTTTAGGTTTCCTGCCTACCTCAGCCCGGAGAGCAGAGCCCCAGAGCTCCTGGGCCTGTGAGCAGGCGGCAGTCCCGGTGCAGAGCGCCACCGGGCTCAGACATGCAAGGCGGTCCCCCACAGCTAAGGCAGCCATGAGGGTGGCTGTCCTGCAGCCCGCTCACCCTGAGGACACAGCGCCGCCCGGGCCCTGCAGGGCAGATGCAAGAGGAAAGAAGGTAGCAGGCTCCCAGGTCCCCAAACACACCGGGGCCTTTGCTCATGTTCTCCCTCCGGCAGTTCCCGTGCCTTCCCTGCTCTGTGCCACCTGGCAAATGTCTGGGCCTTGTTCAGGCATCATGTCCACTGTCCTCTCCCCTGTGAAGCCAACCCCTGAGCCCCTGCAATGTCTTGTCCATCCTTCCATAGAAACCTGAGCACCCTGTGTGGTGTTTAGAACCAGCCCACGTTCTCTCCTGCCTCACCTCCCTTCCCCCCCAGCCCCCAGCCCCTGGACGGCACAGGCCAAGTCCCATTTCACTGTGGCAGAAATGAATGAATCAACCACAAAGGGGTCAGAGGGACCCACAGTGAGGACTCAGCCAAAGGCAAGGAAGCTGGAGGTACGTGATCCAAGCCGTGGGAAGTGGGGGACATGGTCCCCAAGGGAGCCACAGTGTAGCCAGGGTGGGGAGAACAGAGGCTGAGCCTCCAGGCACGGTGAGCTCCAGCAGGAATTCCTGTGTGAATGAGCGAGGGAAGGAACGCATGAGTACAGACAGGAGGGAGCGTGCAAAAGCCATTACCTGCTACCGTGAATTTTCTCTGGCAGCAGGTAGGGGACAGATGTCCGCTAATTACCCCCCCACCCCCCCCACCTCAAGCTTCACAGGCTAAGGGGTGCTGAAGGCGGTACATCAGGCCCAGATGGGCCAGAGTTGCCCCTCTGCCCAGGCAGGGTGCTGACTGGATGCCCCGGG
This sequence comes from Manis pentadactyla, assembly GCF_030020395.1. Taxonomy (NCBI): domain Eukaryota; kingdom Metazoa; phylum Chordata; class Mammalia; order Pholidota; family Manidae; genus Manis; species Manis pentadactyla. The sequence continues at coordinate 114,657,168 of NC_080029.1, read as the reverse complement.
CCCAGGACCAAGCCACCTGGCTGCTGACTCAGGCCCCACTGGCCGGCTCAGCATTCCTGCCCACCCCACTGAATGGGGCTATTGAAGCTTTTTGTAGAGGGGTTAAGCCACTGACCACACCCCCAGCTAGAGCCTTCGGCCGCTGTGGCTGCTGAGCTGTGGGCTCTGCTCTCAGAGGACAGCACAGGCCCTGGGGGTCAGTCTGAGGGAGCTCTGGCCACCAGCTGCTGCTCTGGGACAGAAGGCGATCCTAGGTAAGCAGCGAGGCTGCCACCAGAAAGGGGACCCCAGTGGGATAGACTCATCCTGATCCTCAGCGGGAGGCCCTGGATGGCTCCCCTGCTCACGATTCCCAGCTCCTGGGGGAGTTTGAGCCTCCGCACATGCCACAGTGCAGAGGAGGGATGCTTCTGGGGTTTGTTCTGCCTCCCCACCAGACAGCACTTCCCTAGGCAGACATGGCATCCCCATTCAGTCCGGGCCCCTCACAGGTATGGGCTGGGTCTCCCCGATCAGACAGGGAGTCCGGGCGGTGTGGAGCCTGGCCATCAGACCCAGAGCTCCCGAGCCCAGAATGCATCTCCTCCCTGGAGTTTCCCTTGGGAACCGGACCAGCTGCCCCCAGTAGAGCCAACATGTCTCTGGATGAAGTGTCCCCGCTGCGTCCTGGCCCCCTCCCTCCCTGGCCTCTCCTTCCAAGCCCGGCTCTGGCCCCCCGGCCCTGCTGTGTGAGCCTACACCTGTCAGGAGTGTCTTTTCAGGAATGGGGGCGGGCCGGGTGCCATGAAGCCAGTGTGGGTTGTTACTCTTTGGTGGGCACTGCTGCTGGTGCCCAGGCTGGGGGCCACCAGGAAGGGATCCCCAGAAGAAGCCTCTTTCTACTACGGAACCTTCCCACTTGGTATGTCCATTCCTCTGTCGGTCTGTCCGTCTGTCCGCCCATTCGCCCACCTTGGTTGGCTTGCCAATGAGTTTGTTTCTGCTTCCTCACAGTAGGATGGGAATGTAACTCCATACAGTTGTATTAAAATAAAGGAAGTTCTTAAAGGATTTTTTTAAAGTTATTATATAGATAGCCAATGTTAATCAGAGCTAAAATTGTGCAAATAAATGTTTTCAGTGTATTGTATCTGCTCCCAGCCCGCCCCACGTGCTCCTGCTCCTGGGGAGACAGGGCAGGCTGCTGGGGAGGGGCCGGCCCTGTGGCCCAGGAGGCACACGGCCTAGAGTCCTGGCAATGGGTGGGCTGTGGGAGGGGGCCCAGGGCCCAGCATGGGGTATCTACTTGCAGGCTTCTCCTGGGGCGTGGGCAGTTCTGCCTTCCAGACCGAGGGTGCCTGGGACCAGGACGGGAAAGGGCCCAGCATCTGGGACACGTTCACGCACAGCGGGAAGGGGAAGGTGCTTGGGGATGAGACAGCAGATGTGGCTTGCGATGGCTACTACAAGGTCCAGGTGAGTGATGGGAGGGTGGGTTTGTGCATGAGTGTGTGTATTGGAGCAGGCACCTCGCTGAGAGGCGGGCAGTGACAGACTGAGGGGGCCCAAGTGGCAATGCCAATCCAGTGCTCGGCTTGACACCTCCCTCCCCAGAGCAGCCCAAAGGGGCGGGGCCCGTGGTGCTGGGATGGGCGGGATTGGCAGGCGTGCAGCCAGTGGGAGGGTGGATGGAGGAGGAAAGGAAAGCAGGGCCCCACCTGAGCCAGGGCCTTAGTCCAGGTGGTGGAGAGCGGAAGGGCTGATGTCGTGACCCCACAACGGCCCGAATCTCTGGTTCCTGCTTGTAAATGGGCCCCCGTGGAGGGAGTGGGAATGGCTCAACCTCAGTCCCTCTGATCAGCACCCACTGTCCTCCCTGGCTGACTGCTTGGGGGATCCACTGCCCAAGTTTATTAGGAACAGCTGATAGACTTCTCAAAGCGTCCCCATCTCCTGCACTTTATTGGACTCTTTTAATTTCCCTAGGAGGAAGCAGGCAAGTGGTTTCTCCCTATTATACAGATGAGCTATGGACAGGAATAAGCCTTGGCTCGAGGCCCCCAGCGTGACCCCTCCTCCCTGCCCCAGAGCCCCAGGTTACCCCAACCCACCTCCCACCCCTGTCTGCACAGGAGGACGTCATTCTGCTGAGGGAGCTACACGTGAGCCACTACCGGTTCTCCCTGTCTTGGCCCCGGCTCCTACCCACGGGCAGCAGAGGTGAGACAGGGCAGCCCCCCACAAGCCTAAGGGTGGCCCCTTGGCTTTGCAGGGGGGCCTGGGGAGGGAGAGCAGCCCATGACCACGGTTTCTCATGGCAGCAGCTCTCACAGGTTCCGCCCCTTAGACCCAGGAGGCTGGTGGCTGAGGGTGCCTTCAGGTCTGCGAAAGGCCAGGGGACCCAGGAATGCCACAACTCAGAAGGCCAAGGCCAGGGTCCCTTCTCATCAAGTCCCCTTTTATTTCACCGTCAGCTGACCGGGTGAACAAGAAGGGAATCAAATTCTACAGCGACTTCATCGACGCCCTTCTGAAGAGCAACATCACCCCCATCGTGACCTTGCATCACTGGGACCTCCCGCAGGTGAGGGTTCTGCAGGCTCAGGAGCCCCAGGTGACCTCAGGGGTGGCCAAGGAGGGGCAAAGGCTGGCGGCTGGACAGGGAGATGGGAGGAAGTGAAGAAGGGATCTCTCTGACCCACTCATGGAGAGGTCAGGCTGGTTTAACGGACATTTGTGACAAGTTGTGGGTTTTGATGTTTTCCAAAACATTTGGCCTAGAAAGAACAGATCAAACTATAAATAAAGAAACATCTTTTGAGTAAGACCTGATGACATGTTGTTGGTCCGAGGAAAGGAAATCCCGGGGCAAAATACCTCTAAAAACCAAAATTAGTCAAAGGGAGGAATACAGTTTAAAACCCGTTTATTGCTCACAAACTGCAGTCCCAGGCAGTCTTTCTTCTTTTGCTCAAGCAGCAACCACTGGCCCTCCCCCTCACCTCTCAGGTACAGATAAGCCCTCTGTTGCCCAGGTAATCACCCATTGATACGGAGATGAACTTCTCCACCCCTGAGGAAAGATGCAAATGAACTAAAGCATACTTCATTCCACCTCGGAACGCCTATTGATATGCAGATGTACTAAAGCCGGCGAGATATTCTGGAAATGCTACAATTTTACCCACACATGTCTAGCCTTTTCTATTCCTAGCTTGTTTGAGCCAGCACCATATGTGCTCATGTATGAGCACACCCCTCCCAAGAAATTTCCTCAAAGTCTCAATATGCTTAAGGATGTCACTGTTAGACATCACTGTTCAAGCAGTTTGTTTCATTCATTCATTCATTCAAGGCCTCTCCGAGATCGCAGCCTGGCCAGGAGTCTGTATGCAACTCTCTGTGACACGGGGCTGTAGGAGGTCAGGGGCTGGGGACGTGGTTTCAGGGAGGTGTTGGGGAGAAGATGGAGCTCCATCAGTATCCTGATGGACTGGGCATGAGGTGGGAGGGAGGGGTGTTCTGGTTTGAGGGAGCCTGGCAAGAAGGTGGGGGTGAGGCTGAGCCAGTGATCCAGTTGGAGTTTGGGGCACAGGTAGGAGGGGAAAGGAAAGAGCCTGGAGGAGTAGGTTTGTGCCAGGCCTGGAAGGCCTCCGCTGCTGGGCTCAGGTGGCTTGGGTCTGTGCTGTGGGCAGGGCAGCCACCCGTGGCCTCTAAGCTGGGGCTGGGGCCACAGAGCTCGCTTTAGATGAACTGGAAACCACCTTCCATCTTCCGCCCTGGATAACTGCTTTCACTAACCTGCCCCCGTAGGTTCCCTCAAGCCTACCAAGGAGGGCTTGGTCGGTAATCTCAGTGGAATGATGACTCTTTGGGAATCTAGCCCTCATGAGCTTATGTCTTTGATTAGGAGAGAGCCCTTCCCTGAAGAAAGCAGAACCCACTCTCATAACAGAGGCTTCTGGGAGGTTTCTGACAGCTGCACAGCCCTCAAAATACCATTCAGAGCTTCCATGGCTGACTTCCTATTTATTTCTTTAGAATTTATATTCAAGATTCATTTCCCATTATCAGACCTCCTTCCCCTGGTAAATTTTCTTAAATATTTAATCTGCCAAGTTCCTCTTAAGCATGAGTCTCAAACTTCTCTCCCGTTCGTATGAGGCATGTCACACGGCTTAGCCCCACATCGCCTTTCTCTCGTGGGTCATCGCGGCCACTGTCTTCAAGTCCTAGTGCCCAGGACCCCACAGCTCTGCTCCCCTTCCCTCTAAACACCCTCCATAGCTGTGACCACCCAGGTTCCTCCCATAAACTTGGCCCAGTGGCTCAAGCCTTTTCTGGAAATGGATGCCTGGGGCATCTGCTTCTCTCTCCATTCCTCTGTTCGCAGCTGCTCCAGGTCAGGTATGGCGGATGGCAGAATGTGAGCATGACCCACTACTTTAGTGATTATGCCAACCTGTGCTTTGAGGCCTTTGGGGACCGGGTGAAGCACTGGATCACTTTCAGTGACCCTCGGGTAAGCAGGGTGCCTCTCTGGGTGGGAAACCCACTTCCTGGACCAGAGTGCCCCTGCCCTTCTCACGAGTCCCGTGGGCCCCACTTGCCACCCCTGTAGACAATGGCAGAAAAAGGCTATGAGACGGGCCACCACGCACCCGGCCTGAAGCTTCATGGCACCAGCCTGTACAAGGTGGCACACCACATCATCAAGGTGAGCAAGGTCCTTGTGGGAGCAAGGCCTGGGCTCAGGGTGAAGGGACGCCCCCCATGTCAGCTCAGCCTGCCCCAGGGGTCTGAACCTGACCTCGGTCTTCTGCCATTCCATCTCCAAACCAGCCTATCCCGTTGCCCCGTTGCACCTCACTTCCGGAGGGAGTACCCTGTCACCCAGTGCTGAGCTGGACACGGTGGCTGAGACAGTACAGAGGCTGCTCTCTGGAGCTTACGATCTAGCCAAAGGGATGGAGCGCATGCATATGAGAGCTTGTCACCTGGGGGAATAGTGACAGGAGGGAGGAGGCTGATAGTGAGTTAGGGGCTAAAATCTTCAATGAATGAATGAAGTTACTGGAGGTTGGTAAAGGACAAACGGGAAGAAGGGGTTGGCAGTGCTCACCTGAAAGATGGATCTCAAAGGACCTGGGGTTTCGGAAGGAGGAAGGAGAAGTAGTTTGGACGCAGTGGTAAAGAGCAAGGCAGACGTACCCTATGGTGTGTGGGGTGTGAGAAAACAAACGGCCTCTGCTCTGAAGCGCTGCAAGTGGAGGAGGTCTTTAGGGGCAGCCAGGTTCCGTGAGGGCACAGGGGTGAAGGAGACAGGCAGAGGGGGCGCCAACAGCGTGTCACTAGTTACAAGGCACCTGGAAAGGCTTGAGAAGAGGGGGAGGCAGCTGGGTCACAGTACAGGCCACAGAAGAAGATGTGATCACGGCCAGAAAACAGGGACATGAGGCGCGACGGGGTGGCCCCAACGGACTTCCTGCCGAAGGTGGGCAAACTGATGAGGCAGGAAGACAACGGACCACTGGGTGACACACCAACCCTCAAACCCACGTCTGGGAGAGGACTCTCGTTCTCCCTACATTTGGCTTATGATTTCTTAAATTATGACTATTTAAAGGGCAGCAATCTGAAGACATCAATGGGTCATGGGTAGAGAATATAGAGAGGGCAGGTTGACATATTTGATTCCATTTCTCAAGGCTGCTCCAGATGCTTGGTATTTTCCTAACTTCTGAGCACCTAGGAGAAAAGTACTGACTAGGTACCTACGGAGGACAAACAGGAACAGAACAATCAACTTGGCGAAATATCTTAAAAACAAGAAATAACATAAAGTGATGGTTTGTGTGTTCAAGCCAGATTTAGACTAAGTTTCCTCTACAGCACAAAGGGACCGAGTGGCTCTGGAAGTCAGAAGAAAAGGAGACCACGGGTTGGGATGATCAAGGCTGGCCTCCTGAAAATGACAGGGCTTAGATCTGATCTCTGGAGTTAGGAAGGAGAGAAAGGCCACCTCAGCGTGACAGGAAGGAGAAATGGGCAGGGCAGGTCCCTCTGATGAATTCTTCCTCCTTCAGGCCCATGCCCAAGCCTGGCATTCTTACAACAACATGTGGCGCAGCAAACAGCAAGGTGAGAGATCTGCTACGAAAGCCAAGTGCATGGAGGAGCGAAGTCCTTCCGACCTGCCACCTGCTTTTCTTTCTTTTCTTATAAGGTCTGGTGGGGATTTCACTGAACTGTGACTGGGGGGAGCCTGTGAACATTAGTAGCCCCCGGGACATAGAAGCCGCCGAGAGATACCTGCAGTTCTGCCTGGGCTGGTTTGCCAACCCCATCTATGCTGGTGACTACCCCCGAGTCATGAAGGACCGTATTGGTGAGCCAAGTCGTGTTTTTAAGCTCCAGATACTACAGCAACAGTCCTGAGCTCAAGCGAAATGTCCAAAAGGCAAGGGGATGGGGAACTCCAGACCCCAAGGCATTGACAACTGGTTATTGAAAGGGGGATGTGGAGCAGGGAGGGGGCGGACACCAAAACAAATCCCTAGACATGGAAACTGGAAATTCTTCAGAACCCAGGGAAAAAATGTAGCAGTTCTCCAGGCTGCCCTCTCTTGTGCTCTGCTGTCCTGTCTCCTCTCCCCTGCTCCACTCCATTCTAACTGCAGTGAAGTAGGTGAGAAAAGATCAAAGACACAGTTGCCAGCAGTGTCATTCTACTGTCAGTTCTTTCTGTCACTTGAGAAATACTTCCCAAGCTCTGGTTTTCCACAGTGTCAGAAAAGAGAATACAGACAGGTAGAGCTCACCAGGCTGGATCAGTTTGTGTGTTTTAAGTGCTGTGTGACAGAAAACTCCAGCTAGAATGGCCTGAGAAGCAGGAAATTTATCATCTCACTTGAGTCCAGAGAAGGGTGATTCAGGGTCGGTTCATCCAGCCTTAAAGACACCCCCTCCAGGGATTTTGAGGACCCAGGCTCATTCTGTCTTTCTACTCCGGCCCCTTTAGAGAGCCCATCAACCACTCCCCCCATGGCCCCAAGATGGCTACAGTAGCTCCAGGCATCACATCTTTCCACATCAACACCTAGACACAGAATAAAGGAAATCGCTGTCATGCCTATTTTTAGGAACAAGGAAAATCTTCCCAGGAAACAAGCCTCCATCCACAGGTGACTTCCCTCCAGGGATGCAACTACCACATGGCCCAGCGTGCCCTAGACCACTGGGACTAGGGCCTCAGAGGTTGGAAGGAGCCAGGACTCCCACAGTGGATGCAGCCCCGTGGGAGAGGGTGAGGAAGGGAGGAAATAGGCAGGGGACTATTGCGTAGGCAACGAGCAGGGTCTGGCCATAGGAATCTAAACACATTATCTCTGCATTTGGAGTTATCAGCCCACAACCCCCTAAAAATAATAAGAGACAAGGATGACATGGAAATACATTTCAATCTTACACAACAAGGCTATTTTGGATGTTTGACTAAGAACTGTCAGCATTTCAAAATTTTCCTTTTCTAAAACACCGCCAATCAGACTTTCCTGAAACAGGAGCAGCAGGTTCTAATCCCAGCTCGGCCACAAACCAGGAAGCGGCTCTGGGCAAGGCGCTTCACCTCGCCTCTCTGGGTGGCGGTCTGACCTTCGGAAATTGAAGGACTGGACAAAACAATCTCTCAAAATCTTTTGGCAATAACTAGTTCTGTGACATGTCTATATATATATATATATACACACACACTCAAAATCTTGAGAATGATTTCCTCAAGGCACACAAGGAAAAAGCGCTCACGACCAGGACAGTTCCCACATCCCTGCAGGCGGGTCCCCTCACTCACTTCAGTCACCCTGATCCCACCAACTGCAACTTGGTAATACTTTACGCGGAAATCGGCCTGAAGCTTGCCTTTGTGCAATGTAGAAAGCAGTTCATACTTTCTTCAGCAATGAAAGCATTGTTTGAAACCTCACAAATTACTTCCAGGTGCGCCATAAGCACCTTGTATTCACAATAAATTTATTAAAGAAAGTAATTCTAGACCAGTACTGTCCACTAGAACTTTTTGGTGCTGATGGAAACGTTCTATGTCTGTGCTAATACAATGGCCTGTAGCCATTTGTGTCTACATAAATTTAAAAATTTTAAGTATTAAAAATTCAGTCTTTCAGTGTAACTGAATTAAGGATGCCGTCACACTAGCCACATTCTAAGAGCCACATGCAGCGAGTAGCTACTGATTTAGACAGTACAGTGACAATACCCTGTGGTTTTCCTCAAGTTACTAAATATAATGGAAAGTAATGACATGCTGACAGTTCAAAGGTATTTAATATGTTTCTTACTCATTAAACCAATAGCCTTTTTGGAAACATTTTTTTTTTTTGGTTATATTCCAGAATAACTCATAAAATATTACTCTTTTCATTTATAACTTTTTTTAGAGTTGACATGCATGTCTCAAGTTTAGGTTGAGCCTTGAACAACACGGATTTGAACCACACAGGTGTACTTACATGTGGATGTTTTTCAATTAATATATTGGAAATCTTTTGGAGCTACATGACAATTTGAGAGAACATGTTTTTTCTTTATTGTAAAAATATAGTATATAATATATATAACATGAAATGTGTGTTAATCGACTGTTGATGTTATCAGTGAGGCTTCCAGTCAGCAGTAGGCTATTAGTAAAGTTTGGGGGGAGTCAAAAATTGTATGTGGATTTTCAACTGTGCAGTGGGAGGTGGAGGATGTCAATGACCCTAACATCGCGTTTCACAGAAACATGCAACTTTTTCTTTCCATGTTGGTATATCACGTGCTGCCTCATAGTGTTGTCCTGATGGATATATGTAATGATGGATATGTGTATATATATATATATATATATATATTCCACCGCTTATATAACCAGCCTCTCCTGACATTTAGGTTGTTTCCAGTGATTTGCTACTCAATCTACAATGAAGATCTTTGTACCTACATCCTTTTACGTATGAGTAAAATGTAGGATAAACAGATTTGGATTTGGTCAGTGAATGGACAAATACTTGTACAATTTTGAAAGCTAGGACAAAATTTGCCAACCCAGGGATTGTGGGAGCGTATAGTACCACAGTGCAGTGCACAAACATGACCTGTGTACCCCTGCCACTGGCCTTCTGGTTCCCTTCTCAGAGGCTACCAAACTTCCCAATTTTTCATATAAGTAATAATATAGGACTCCAACTCCACTCCTTTCTAGATGGCTACACAGTTGTCCACATACCACAGAGAAACCTGAAAATATTACTTTTAAGCAATATAAACTTTAATATTTTTGGATGGTATTCAAATGTCAAAATCCTAGGTTGAAAGGCTAAGGCTACATTTTCTATACAAATGAACACCACAGCCCAGGATCTATCTGGGTAACAGCTTGCATGTCAATATGCCAGCATCATGATGGTATCTAACAAAATGATTGTGAAAAAGAAAAACTTTGTTAAATTCTGTTTTTCTCTCTCATAGGAAGAAAGAGTGCAGAGCAAGGCCTGGATGTGTCGAGGTTACCTGTGTTCTCACGCCAGGAGAAGAGCTATATAAAAGGCACATCTGATTTCTTGGGATTAGGTCATTTTACTACTCGCTACATCACAGAAAGGAACTACCCCTCCAGCCAGGGGCCCAGCTACCAAAACGACCGAGACTTAGTGGAACTGGTTGACCCAAACTGGCCTGATCTGGGATCTAAATGGCTATATTCTGTGCCATGGGGATTTAGGCGGCTCCTCAACTTTGCTCAGGTGATTGTAACATTAAGGTATTTAAAGGGTATTTTTGACCTGAATTCATGACCTTAGTGCTTAAGCTCAGGTGCCTACATTTAAAAATTAATAAAACAAAATACATCGTTACCCCTACCTCAGAGGCTACTAGATGGAACCTTTAGTCTAACTTTAAGTGCTGCTGTGACTAAGTGTTTCAGTGTACCTAAAATTCTCACCTCACATTTGGCTATTTGGCTGCCCTTCTCACTTGAAACGGAATACTTGGGAAAGAGTAAGACCTTAAGTACATTTCCTCTACAAACCTGATTTACTGAGAAATACACCCTTTCACATGAACTTGCCTCCTGCCTACATTCATCTCTAAATAAGCGTGTGAACTGGCATCTACTAAACACTAAATACACCCAATTAGAATATGGCAGGCTTGAGTATGTGTTCCTGTATGTGCCTGACTCAGAAACCCACCTGTAGGTTGGATTAAGTGTCAGTACTGTGACTTACTTGCAGACGCAGTATGGTGATCCTCCCATATATGTGACAGAAAATGGAGCACCTCAAAAACTACCCTGTACTCAGTTATGTGATGAGTGGAGGATTCGATACCTTAAAGGATACATAAATGAAATGCTAAAAGGTGAGTTACAAACCAAGACCGTCTTCACATATTTTTCTATTCAACTTGGACTAAGTTTGTAATATGACTAAAACTTGTTTCAAGTTCATCGATGAAAACACTTAAGATTATCTTCACAGTATACTTTTCCTAGCAGATGAAGTATATTAAAAATGGAACAAAATGTCTCTGCAGCTATAAAAGATGGCGCTAATGTAAAAGGGTATACCTCCTGGTCTTTGTTGGATAAGTTTGAATGGGAGAAAGGCTACTCGGATAGATATGGACTCTACTATGTGGAGTTCAACAACAGAAATAAGCCACGCTATCCAAAAGCTTCAGTTCAATACTACAAGAAGATTATCACTGCCAACGGGTTTCCTAATCCAAGAGAGGTAGGCCAGTTACCTATTAATGTTCCTTGCTCTGGATTTCAGAAGAGCTAGGCAGCTGGGGTGCGCAGAGGGTGCCAAGCACCTCTCCTCATTCCTCCATGAAAGAGGACACGGTACGTGGGAGCATGGTCCCTTGTCTTCTCCCCTAACTTGCACCCCCGCTTTGTTCATTCACTTAGTTAGAATGGGGTAAATATGCCTTAAAATTTGACTGTAACTGGCAGAGCATTAGGGGATGACTAAGGTTATATAGGAGATCTGTTTGCTTTAGGTTGTGAGGTTGTGATAGTCAACAAAGACAGTTAAATGTTATCTAAATGTGTGTTTTAATGCAAACACTGCCTATTCATCCACCTATGTGAAAAGTAAATCAAGTGTAAAATGAACATATCATTTTCACTGTTTTCCACCAGTCATTGAAATGCACTCATTCCAAAATAAGATTTAAATAATCACACTTAATAATCCTTTAAAACATACCAAACTGCTTCAATAATCCATACATTTTCCTATCAGTAATCTAACTTTTATTAGGTCGATATCTTTGTCAGGGCATAGAAATCATAATTTAGAATGTCTTTAGCATTCTTTTAGGGTGAGCCCAGTGGAACTGTAAATGGCAGTGCTAAGTGATAGCTATCAGGCATTAACTAGTCTTGCATTACTAGAAAAGCACTAGATCGCAAGCTCCTTAAGAATAAAGACTGTTTTGACTTCCTCACAAGGAGGCATATAGGTATCAATAAATATTAAGTAATTTAAACTACAGGCAGATTTTTTTATCCCACATTATTCCAAAAATGACTACACACAACAGAAAATCAGTCTACGGCAACATTATTTAACAAGTGGATTTTTATTAGGTGGAAAGCTGGTACCTCAAAGCCTTGGAAACTTGTTCTATCAACAACCAGATGCTTGCTATAGGTGAGTGTATTTTAATTGTTCCCTTTGATAATTAAGCCACATAATTACACATATGACATAATCAAAATCTCAAAATTTGGACCTAACTGAAATCAATCTTCCAAAGCCAATTTAAAATCAATTTAAAAAAAAAATTTGAAGCAATGTCAAATTTCTATTGTACTATTTTAAAAACCATAAAGGAGAAGTATTTTATCCATCCTAGCTTTCATACTGTAAATTTATAATCTATTTTTGTTATTGTGGGCTTTGTGAAAGGAAGGGAATATTCAACCACTATACCAATGGAATGAAGAGAAGTCAGAGAATACTTGAGGAGGTATATTTGCTCATTCAGCAAGTATTAAGCACTCACTATTAGCCAGGGGGTGTTTTAAGCTGTGGGGATATACAATAAACAAAACAAGATCCCTACCCTCATAGAAGGCATCATTTTTATGCAATGGGATCTAAGAGGCTCAAAGATGTAAAGTAACAAAGATTCAACTACATATCAAATGCCAACACATATAATTTGTTACTTTGAGTTTTGTCTTTCTCTCTAAGGGCAGTCAGAGAAATACACTTTGTTTTTTAAGAAATTCATCTTTAATGTGGTATCAGTGGTGGAGTGCTAGACCAAATCCTACCAATTTTCAGCTATTTTTATAGGCCAACAGCCCCTCCATCTAAATAACCAGGTAATAATGATGAATATGCCAATAAACTATAATAAACCTTTATTTTATCACATTAGAGACATGATGTAAAATTTACTGTGAGTCTATGAATTCCAAGGGCAGGGCCTATCCCTTATTTATTTATCTCAGTAACCAGAATACCTGACACAAAACCTAAAAGCAGGTATTACAACAATGTCCACTACTATATTCATGTACATAAAATATGCTTATCATTTAAATCTTCAAGATGATTAACTATATAAGAATTACCATACAAAACTTCAATACAGAAATTCTTATACCTAAGATACACAATAACATCTCTGAAAGGTTGGAAATGTTTCCCAAGGCTTTTTCTTTCACAAATTGCCCAGTGAAAATTATAGAAACCATGGGATATGGTGGCTAATATTCTCAGATTAATGCATGGTAATAAGCACAGGTGCTGACAGACAGCTAGAGTTTACTGCAGTGCCCATGGAAGCAGCAAATCTAGGCATTCTTTATCCTGTATTTCCTGAAATATTCTACAAAGCCCTCACATAATTTTTTATATTTAATTCACTAGGCTCTCTTTCATAGCAAAGGAGATTAACTGGAGCGCTTTGATGATGCCATTTTCCCTTTTTCAAGTACAGTTAAGGCTTTCAGGATGAGGCTGTATTCATGAAGATGGAGTCATTCTCACGTGTGGGGTGGTTCTCTCCCATTCAGAGCCTCTACTCAGTCACGTGCAGATGGTGACGGAGATCGTGGTACCGACAGTCGGCACCCTCTGTGTGCTCATCGCTGCAGTCCTCCTGACGCTTCTCCTGCGGAGCCAGGCCTGAGACGAGGTGACCCATTTCGCAGATTCTTCTCTCATAGGACATCTTCAGGATCTTCCTTCTCTTTCTGTTTTGAAGGTTTATATACATTTCTGTTTTCAGGCTCTGTGATAATTACTGGGTTTTGGTTTTGTTTTGTTTTGGGTTCGGGCTAGGATTTAAAAATTAGGAAATAAAAATAAGCATAAACGAACAAGTCACCTGTCAAATCAATGTTAATATTTTGCTGTGTATTACATCCATTTTCATTTTGCAAGAAAAGAATCATAGGGCACAAACTGCTTTGTTACTTGATTTTTTTCCTTTTAAAATTTCTACATTAATGTAGACATGACTGCCATCTCAGCACGGTCTTACATATGATGGACAGTAGTCCTTTATAGATAACCCTTTTGGGTTATAAATCCCATCAGGCAACCAAGCAAAAGCTGTTAGGTGCGTACCAAGTTAAGTGACATGCTTTTCTAAGAAAAACTTTCTTACATTAAATTTACTTCACTTTACTGAAATACCTCAGGGAAACATATCTAATTTATGTATCTTCTCCATAACTAGATGATTCTGTTTTTTTCAAATAAAGGTCTATTGTATTCTTAACTATGCCAGATTTAACTAATCTCCATTTATTTGGGGACAGAATACAGCTTAAGAAAAAATGATATTAGTTATTTTATTCATTATCTGATTCTACTGAATGTTATTTTTGAAACACAAAAACAGTAAGCTAGTAGAAAATGCTACTAAATATAAATTCTTTTGATCAATACCATCTCAAATTAAACATTTAACAAAGGGCATCTGCTTTTGGGCCTTAGTGCTACAGTTGGGCTGGGGTAAAACTATTGTGAACAAAACTCATCTTTCAATGTCAAATGAGTATGTCTTTTCAGGGTTTTTCTCTTCCATCAATGTTTTTGAAATCAAACTCTCCTACTATATATACAAATTTAAAACAGAAATTACCACTCAAAAATTTTTTGTTTCTTTGGATTTAGGATTAAACTGACCTATTACGTTGGCTACAGAAAGTAGAAAAAAAAATTAAAGACTTGCACTGCTCAATAACGTCTGATAAGCCGTTTATGTGATTACTGATAATCCATATTCCGCATTTATGTCGTAGAAAAGAATTAAAACATGAGGCATTCAATACAAGTATTTGGAGAGAACAAAAAGCAAACACACTACCTTACAGAAGACTCCATCAGCACACTTCACTTGAAATGCACCTGGCTGCAGGTAACCGTGTTAGTAAAGGATACCCTTTCTTCCAGGCTACCATTTAATGTTAATTCAGGAAAATCTGTAACCGGAGAGAGATCAGAATTGCTTACCACCCTGCTGGCTGTTCTACCATATATACTGCTGAATTTTACAATAATCAAGAGGTAATCTGAATGACATGTGTCTTCTACGTGAAGAGAATCCATTAGACAAAAACCAGCAAGACCAATTCTGTAAAATAAGCCCTCTTAATGCACTGACAATATGATTAGCAAACTAAAATATAAAGCATATTTTTAAGTTAAATATTTTTAATTGGGGAACCTACAGCTGAATTTTTGTGCCTCATCTACCTTGGCTGAACAGCTTAATGTATTTTTCAGAAAACAATTTCTAATCTTAGGGTTGCACACATCCTTTTTTTTCTCCTGAAGACTATTGTATTTCAAAAATAAATGGTAGTTAACATTTAGATGAGATGACATCCACTTACTTATGGGTCAACATTTTGGTTCCACATTCTCACCATTAGGAACGATCATTTGCTGAGCACCCACCAGGTGAGCAACACTCTGACGGACACTGTTTTTGTTCCCCAATGATTCCAAATCATTATTCTCTTCCCATGGCAGTTAAAAGTACACTTTTCTCTCAAGTCTGCCTGTTTTTGATGTTAACCATTGTACTTGAGTATCATACCATTAGGTATCTTGAAAAGCTGGTATTCAACCTAACTGCTTAGTCCAACAAAGTAGAAAGTCTAACTTCTTAAATGCGTATCTTTAGCAAAAAATAAATCATTATTGGATTTTAATATTTACAACTGTGGCTTTGTTTACATAGCCCATGACTTTTACAAATGCGGTCCTCCTTCAACAGCGGGTCTTACTTTGGACTAAAGATCACTGAATAGTTTCTAGACAAAACACATCAAGAATATATGATGAGTAGACGAGGTATAAAGTTTGAGTGCTTTTGCAAGCATGCAAATATACTTCATAAGAATTCCTTATTTTCATAGGAGTCAGTGGAACAATGTATTAACAAATTGCTTTAACTGTAACATTCAGAACAACTTTCACTCTTTTTTGAAACAATTTGCATAAAAAGACTATAGAAGATATATGTTCAATATACTTCACTTATTTAGCATCATTGGAAAAAGGTGTTTAATCTTGCACGAATTTCCTCATAACAGAGGTTTAATCTGTATGTAATAAAATTTCTTTTAAAATGGCATTTTCAAAAATATATCTCAAATGCCCATGTCTTTAAAACTTTATTTTTAATTATAAAAGTAAAGCTTGTCTTTAAAAAAAAATGAACAAACCTGAAACAACATATGTAGATAAAATGTTTAAATTGGCGGTGCTCAAACTAAATTGCACGATGGAATCGCCTGGAGAACTTTCCAGTGATTCTGATTTACTTGGTCTAACTATTAGGACTTTAAAAGCTCCCTAGATGACTTTAATGTTCAGCCAAAGCTGAGAACTACTCCTGCCTTCCCCATTCCACACCTCAGAGTTAATATTTTGTTGTACCCTTCCAGACCTTTTTCTATGCCCCAGTCTCCGTATTTTTTCTACTCTTCTGTTACTATAAACAATACCACAATAACTTTGATCATTGGTCTTTTTGCACAGAGCTGGTTATATGTCTATAGAATAAATTCCTACTAATGAATCTGCTTGCCCAAATATGCATGCTTTTTAAGTTTTGGTAGATACCGCCCTCCACAGAAGCTGTACAGTATTACACTTCAACTGGCAATGTGTGAGGTTGACTGCCCACTGCCCCATCTTCTTGCCAGCACTGTGACACCAAACTTTTTAATCTTTGATAATCTGACAGATAAAAGATGATATCTATATAATGTAAATTTGCATCTCTCTTATTATAAGTGGGGTTGAGCACCTTTTATTTTGATAATGACATCTGAATTTCTTTTTTGGTAAACCATTCATTTTACTTGCCCATTTTTCTACTGAGATATTCATATTTTTCTGAGTTGAAAGTTCTTTATATACAAGGTAATGTAGCCCCTTTACTAAATATGAGCTGTAAATTTCTTTTCCTAGTTTCTCACTTGTCTGTTGTTTTGCCTCTCATTTTTTGTAATGCAGAAAATTTTCCAATTTTATATAGCTGATTTTCAATCTTTTACAACTTCCAGGTCTTATATATCATACTTAGGAAAGAAAGCATGATTTTAACTGATGGTTCACAGGAAAAAATTTTCAGTTTCTTTAGGACTTTTACAGTTCAGCCAGATGAACACAGGAAAAAATTTTCAGTTTCTTTAGGACTTTTACAGTTCAGCCAGATGAACAGAGAAGCTTCCTTTCAAGTTGAGAGTAGTTTCCATTATGCCTGAATCAAAATACATTTTGGGGAAAGGGATAAACACTTTCTGGAAATAATTTTGCAGAGTATCAATCACTAAAATAGGACTATTTGTATTCCCAGCAGCAGTTGACTATAAGCTTTTGAAATCTTGGACTCTGTCTTAAAACTATCAGATTTGATTTTTGTTAGTCCTTGCAATATTTGAGTGCATCCATTTAAGATCTCTACAGATAGGAGAAAATAGCACCATATACTCCACATGCATGAAGATTGAAGATAATAGTTGTATAGGTACTTACTGAAGGAGAAAGACTTGGTGAGCCAGCTAATTACATCAGAGGTGAAATGACATACTCTGACTGGTGTGGACCATCTTTGACAGAATACTAGAAATCTCAACCCTTACTCCAGCCACAGAGAAGACATTAGGGCAGAAATGTCATCACTGTTTTAAACAGTGCACAGAAGAGTGAATTACGAGCTGGCATTCAATCTTGTATTTGTACTCCTATGTCCCTATTGCTTGACCTCTTTTAATAAAAGTTCCTCTATCTAGGATAATGAGTAAAAGTACTCTTTCAACATTTTTTTCCTCCGGAATTAATGTTTTACACCTAGAGTTCAGGAAATTTATTTAAAACAGGGCACAAAGCTACAATAATGATCTTTACCAATAAGATTTAGTTTATTTTCTACTGGAATAATTTATCTAAATAGACTACAAACCATCTTTACCAGGTTTGTGGAAATTCAGATGGTCTACAGGTGGACTGTCACTCAGTTGCCAAATTGTTTTCACTTTTTTCTGACCACTATTTATTTCCACTTTCCACTTCTGTGGTTTCTCACTAAAGAAAGAAAAAAGATCAAAGGAATAAGAAAAAGTTATTTCCTTCTTCCCTTCTACAGTCACTTTGTGAAGTCCTTATGTGATAAGCACTGAGGAAGAAGAGATGAACAGGCCACAATTCCAAATTTCAGATTTTGGGTTTGAACCACCTATAGGACATTGAAGTTGGGGATTCACATCTAACAGGCTTTTAGAAACAAGGGTTGGAAGCTCAGGAGAAGCTGGAAATATGGGCTATAAATTATCAGTAGCCCAGAGGAACTGAAGTCTTGAGTATGATGACAACCACCCAGGGAAGACAGAAAAGAAAAAGGTGGACTTCTGTAGACAACCCACATGTAAGAAACCGGAAGAGGAAGAACCTGAAAAGAGAATTATTCACAATTCTTGGAAGTGGGCCAGAGAGGCTGAATTAAAATTAAGTCAGAATGCTACGTAAAGAAAGGAAAAGGATAGGTTCAAGAAAGCAGCAGAGTTAACTGCCCAACAGCCTGTGGTTGCTTAGTGAGGTGCTTACTGAAGGAGAGAGAACTGGGAGGCCAGCTAATTACACATGGGGCTAAAAAACACTGTTTTACTAGAAAGCGTCCACTGGATCTGTGACGGGAAGGCCACTGGAGACCTTTACCCAAGCAGTTTCAGGGGGTGATGGGGTTCGGCCAGGAGGAAACGAAGCAGAGGGAGGATATAAATAGAGTGGCTTTAGTGTGAGAGAACTTCAAGTACATTCTATGCTGAGGGAAGAGCTGCGGAGACCGCCTGAGGCGACCTCAGTGCCACGTGGATGGCTGACCTGTCACCCCCGTCCTCCTGGCCTCACTCCACCCCTCCTCCTCCTCACTCCCACAGCCACAGGCTTGACTTCACTGTCATTACCCTGATCCCTTTCCTCCAAATCTGTCATTTCCCTTCTAGCTGTATTTTTCACCCTACTTTGTGAAGCAATTGACAGAAAAATGAAAGACTAGAGGCCGAATTACCAAAAGAGAGGAGACAAAGGCCCAGGAGAAGGAAGGGGGAGAACTCACTCAGACGATGGTCAGAGAGCAGGATAGAGATGGTTAAGGGTTCAAAGGTGAAACAGCTCTAGGTCATGATGTCTTCATGGAATAGATAACAAAATTGCCTGGAATTATGGCCAAAGTATAATTTAATTATTACTTACTTTTGATACAAGTTTTTTACAGCAGTTGGTCTGACTGGCAGCTGAAAAATGTGTTGCTCATCAAGAGGATTTTGTTTGTAATATTTTATGCAGGATCTGAAAAAAAAAAGAATCTCTCTTGGAAAAAAAGTCCCTCTTGGAGATACAGGCTTTCTGGTAGTCCAAAGCTTATAAGGGGAACATTTTATTCAATACCACTAAGCATAACATCAACCAAAGAATAATTTCAGGGCCACGAAAGTAAACGAACAAAAGTCAGGTTATGTTTTTTTTTCTTTCAAAGAAAATCTCATTCACTTTTAAAAACAGTAGACATATTTCTTATAAATATAAAATATACTTAATTTGAGCCTGAGTAAAAGCTTCACTAGAGAGAAAAATGTATCAGAAAGAGAAAAATGAAAAGAGGCAAAAAAGAGACAAAGATACAGCCTCCAGGGTTTTTGAAGTCTCGGAATTAAAGAGTTAACTCATTTATACTACTGATCTTTAATGGAACAAGAACCTTTTACATTCTGTAAATAATAACAATTTCAAACTTTTCCCTTAACAACTGGGGCAAATTCCAATTTTGGAAAATATAATGGTGTATTTCCTTCCATCGGGAAAAAGAAACCTAGTTCTTCCACTGGTTGGTTTACTTATTTCCAGTTTGAGGTCTCAAAGACATGTAAGACACCAGCAATGCATGTATGAGGATTATTCCAAACTGTCTTTAGCAGGCTGATTGGCAGAATCTCTAAAATTACGGTAAAACTGTTGACAGAGATTTGGTAACAATATTTGAGTCCATTCAGTTACCATATAGGTGCTTAGCAATGATTAACTTGCCTTAAATTTATAAGGATATAAAGAAAAGAGAAGGAATATTTATTAAGCACCTATTAAGTGTCAGATACTTTATACTCATTACATCAGTTAATTCTGACAATAAACACATGAGGTTACTAGATCCTTTTCACAGATGAGAAAACAAGATGCAGTGAAAGGACACTTCCTCAGGAAGTCAGAAAGTGCTAGGGGCCAAGTGTCAAATGTGACTCCTGAATGCAAAGCCTTTGCTTCCTATGACAGTGACTTAGAACCTGCTCCTACAAAGATAAGGTGCACAGATTCTAACCAAACTGGAAATAAAAACTGCACACATTTTGGCTGCAACTGTTTCAGAAAAGAATACATTTTTATGTAAGGAAACAAGAGAGAAGTACTTACTGTGTTAAAGAAAAGAGGAGCTCATGTTGAGGTTTAATGAAAAGCATGCAACTGACTACTATTTCTAGAATATGGTGGAGTTTTTGAACACGATAAACCTGTTCTTGTATATCCACTGACGGAGAAATGAAATATTCCTGGAATGAAAAACAGTACAAGCAAAACAAGCAGTTAAAGAACAGGTAGAACCTTCAGAAAGAATACAGCTATGCCTGCTAAATCTAAACCAAGGCTTACCAAGAAAGGAAAGCTCAATAGGATTTACCACCTCTTATTACCTTTCAATACTATTCTTTGAACTAAACTGTAGGCGAAGTATTCACTGAGATGTTCTAAGCAAACCATTACACAGTCTCTGGTAAAGGCAAATCACAGAACTGCTTCGCCAAGGAAGCCAAGAGGGTAACTACTACCACCAAGCTCTCCAGATGGAACAAATGGCAAATCCACAAGATAATTCTTAACTTCAATACTCTTAATAGGTTGATGGAAGTATCCACCTCTAAAAATAGGTAACAAATCTGCAGTACCAAAAAGTTAATCAAGTGTATTGATAAGCTTCTGCTCCAAATATATTACTCGTAAATTGGTACAACCCTTTGAAAAAGGAATTTGGCAATGTATGTCAAGCATCATAAAGAGTTCAGACCTTCTAATTCTATTTCTGAGAACCCATCCTTAGGAAATAATCCACAGTAAATACGGTAGGTGGCATTCTATGATGGCCCCCAAGAGTCCCAACCCCCTTGGAGTAGACATCTTGTATAATCCATTCCCCTTGAATGAGTCCAGAACTTTAAAATAGGATGGGATGTCACTCCCATGATCAGGTCACTAATTGACTGACCTTAGAGTTACTCAAAAGGGAGATAATCACTGATAATCACTATGACCTAATCAGAGGAGCCTTTGAAAAGAAGGTGAAGCATCATAGATGCTCTCCTGCTGGCTCTGGAGAAACAAATTGCCTGTCACATCGTAGAGAGGGCCCCATGGCAAGGACCCGCAAGCAACTTTTGGGCCAACAGCTAGCAAGAAAATGGGGGCCTTCCTCATAGGGCCACAAGGAAATGAATTCTGCCAACTTGGAAGCAGATCTTTCCCTAGTTGAGTCTCCAGATAAGTGCACAGCCTGCTGACACCCTAAGCAGAGGACTTCACTAAAACGTGCCCAACTCTCGACCCTGGAAGCTGAGTTAATAAATGTTAAGCTTAATAAGTTAAAACTATTAAGTTAATACCTTTGTGAAAGGCTTAAGCTTCTAGGTTTGTAGTGCAGTAGCTCCCCCTCATCTGCAGTTTCACTTTCCACGTTTCGGTTACCCACAGTCAACCTCGGTTTGGAAGATGAGCCTTCTTCTGATGTATCATCAGAAGGTCAAGAGTAGACTAATGCTATGTCACCGTGCCTACGACACTCACCTGACTTCATCTCATCACGTAGGCATTTTATCATCTCACATCATCACGAAGCAGGGTGAATACAGTGAAATAAGGCATTTTGAGAGAGAGACCATGTTCACATAATTTTATCACAGTATATTGTTATAATTCTTCTATTTTATTATTCGTTATTGTTGTTAATCTCCTGCTGGGCCTAATTTATAAACTAAACTTTATCATAGGTAAGTATATATAGGGCTGGGTACTATCCACGTTTTTAGGCAGCCACTGGGGTTCTTGGAATGCTTCTCCTGCAGGTAATGACCGAGTACTGTAAATGTTTGCAGCAATAGAAAACTAATACAGAAAGGGAAAAGCATCAGAGTTATTTGGAGTATGAGATGGCTTGTTTAAAAAGACATATTCCTGACTTGAGACCTACTGAGCCATTGGGGCCCAGGAATTAGCATTTTAATAAGCCTGGAGGTTCTCAAAGCTTAAAAACTACTGTGTCAAAAGTTTGGAGTCAAACTGTATTTTTTTAAAAAGCAGGCATCTGAAATGACTAGAGGGGGATTCATGAAAATAAAGAGTACTCATATTTGGGTGATAAAATTAAGGGTATATTTGCCCTGTATTCTAACTAAAACTGTTATTACTTTTCTAAATTAAAAAAAATGTATAGGAACACCAAAGCAGGCCTCTCTGGACCGTGTGCATGCATGTGCATGTGTATATATAGATTTTTTTTTTTTTGCTAGAACATGTTTCCACTAAAAATACATAACCCTTAATAAAATGTTAAAATTTAAATACCATAATTTAACCCTCAAAAGAATCTAGTTGAATCGTACTTTGCACAACAGTCACAGAGTTTTTGTTTAATTTTTATAAGAGATAAATGACAAAGAGTTGATACTATAGATACATTTTCTAAAGAATCTTCCAATGAATGTCAAGGGTCAGTACAGATGCTTCCAACCTTTCTACATCAGTACACTGGGAAAATATAATAAAGCTCATAATCATGAAATTGAAATCCAGAGGTATCTTTTGAATCAATATATTAAAGAACATTATAAATTTCTGGAAAATATCCTTCATGTATAATAGAAATGGGGCAGGAGAATACAGAGCAAATGCTCCTTTATAGGACCTATCAAAGAAAGGTATTAGTGATTGTAGCAGGAGTACACGGCATTGAGCAGGATACAACTTCGTATCCGTATCATAAATTTAAAAGAGAATGAGAATTTACATTGAATGAGCTACTTTTTTGTCTTTTGACTGCCTCATTTATCCGTTTCCTAAAACATGGGGCGGAGGCTGGCACACAATAGGCACTTAATACCTATATGCAGAACAACAAAAAACTAACTTTAGAATAAAAAAGTAAACTCACCAAATGATTCAAAGATGCAAGTTCCTGACCTATTAAGAAAAAATACATATATAAAAATAAGCTTTAGGTATTATCAATTGCTTTTTTAAGAGGCCTAAGTAAAAAAGTAAACATTTTCAGAATTCATATATAAAGCAGATGTTTAAGCTAAACAGTTCCTCAGAAATGGCTGAATTTTCTGGCATATTACACCATAAATATACACTGGCACTTATTCTAAAAATGATCATAGCTTGCCCCTTACAAAAACAACCAAGAATAACCAAGTGTTGAGTATTAAGATAGCATCTCATAAAAGTTTTTATTTACTACACTAACTTCATAGAATCTCAAAATGTTTGAACTAAAAACAAAGAAAGAAAACTATAGTTTTAATGTAATACCTTTATTGAGAGGAAACTAAGGACCAAAGAATGCAAGCCAGAACTACAAATGCCTCAGGACAAGTAGAGAGATAAAATCTGGAAATAACTACAGCTGACAACTGTGATGTACCTTTTAATTTTTTGAGCTGGGAAAAGGACTTACCTATGAAGAAACTGATATAATCTTTCTTTAGTTTGTCCAAACCAATTTCCAAAAGCATCTGAACTGGAATAGTCCCACTGAGAGAAACTGTGTCCATGGTTCCATGATAAGACTGATGAATGAGCTTACTTAATAAACTGTTACTCCCACTATGGAGCTGGAAATCAAGAACATTTTTATAAAACTATAAATAAAAAATGTAAGTAGATCCAATAAGCAAAAGAGAAGCAAACTGCATTAGTTACAAGCTGAAAATTAAAAGCTTGCGTCTGTAGTGTTCTGCTACTATAAATTGTTTGAGTAAAAGTCCCTAAGTTACAAATGTCAGTTTCTAAAGTGTCATTCCTACATCACTTGCTTAAGTCCAAAACAAGTACAAAGAGTTTAAACTTATCATCCCTAGATACATTTCCATCAAAGAGGAAACAGAGTTGGTCCTTTGAAACTTCACAATTAGGAACTTTTCTCCTGGCTGATTAAGTGCTTTGTGCATCTTTTCCAAAACTGAACATCTTCATCTACATGGGAAATCTGGGCTGCTGCAGGAAAACTCTCTCTCCCTCAATGGTCCATGCATGCATCAGAAGGAACTCCTTACTGGCTACAATATCAACATACTAACTAGATCATTTGCACATTAAAAAGAGCTATGAACTTATAGATACAGCATGTGTTCCAAATACTAATTCATTTTAAACATACCTAAGATATTTGGCATTTCCTATTACCTCTAATTTTAATGATAATCTCTTGCATTTTTTAATAAAAACTATTTGCACATGGTAGTGATATATTTGTAAACGTCTCACCAACGCAGAGACTCTCCTGAGAAAAATTAAATAGCCAAGACTAAAATAGCTACAATGACTAATGCCCAGTTAGGGGCAGAGTTTGCAGGCCTTTGCTTTGGACTGTATCTTTGTTCACACCTACGAAAGTTTCTAAGTTTCACAATCATGAACTGGCAGCCACATTATTCAAAAGAATTCCTATTAAATGAGGACTCTTCATTTCTAGTTTTTTATTTAGCTTTTTTTTTTTATCACAAAAGCACAGGTTCATTATAGAAAATACATAAAGTACAGAAATGTATAATGCACTTGGAAAAACTCATTTGTAACCTTAATACTTATAGCTGTAACTTTTTTATGGGTGATTGCTATAACTTTTTAGTACGTTTCCAGGTTTTTCTCTCCAAAAAAAATTTTTTAATGTAACAACATACAGTCCTCTTTACTGAACATTATAAACATTTCTCTACATCATCTGTCAGTATCATTTTTAGCAACTATTACATGTGCCACTATGTGGTTATATCACTGTTTACTTAGTCATTCAATCAACAGTGGAAATTTAGGTCATTTACAACTTATTGCTACTGTGGGCTTGATGACTATTCTGATATACAAGATCTTGATGCCTACCTTCTCATACTTCTGTGTATGTAGGATGGTTCCTTACAAAAAAATTACTGATTCAGAGGGCGTGATACATTTTGAGGATCTCAATACCTTAACAAAATTGCTTTTTAGAGAGCATCCCAGTATGTACTCTCATCAGTAGTATATGAGGATGATTATTCATAGCAGCAGTAACAACAATATTAGTATCTTATGAACAGTGAACATTTAATTATGAGCTAGGTGCAAGGCACTCTACATGAATTAAATTATGTAACCCTGAACACCACCATGAGGTAGGTACTATTCCTACCCTACTTCACAAATGAGGACACTGAGGCACAGAGAAATAAAAGAATCTGCCCAAGTTTACACAGCTAGAAAGTATCAGGGCTGAAATTTAAACTCAAGAGAGTCTGTTCAGAGCCTGTGCCCCTACCTGT
Source organism: Manis pentadactyla (assembly GCF_030020395.1). Classification (NCBI taxonomy): domain Eukaryota; kingdom Metazoa; phylum Chordata; class Mammalia; order Pholidota; family Manidae; genus Manis; species Manis pentadactyla. Next base: position 114,632,027 of record NC_080029.1, on the reverse strand, counting down.
CCTGCCACACTTCTGAGAAAGCCTTTAATTCTAGCACACACACTACTACACCTACCCACGGCTGTATCTCGCCACGCTGCAGATTCTCGATGATCAATGTGAAACACTTCACCAGGTCTTGATATGAAATCACACCTTGATATGAAAACAAGTGAGTCCAACATTACTATCATGGTATTTCTGCAGATCAAATACACCATTCATCTTAAGGATACACAAATTAGTAGAAGACAAGTGTTTCTGTACTTTATGGATGGAGAAGAAGAAAAAATTAAATGCAAAAAAACCTAACACATTTCTAAAGTTAAGAAATTAAAGTCATTGCCATAAAATAACACTGTAAAATATTAAGGGGTATCTTTTCCTTTTTCTAATAATTTCACTAAGGTATATATTTTAATAAATACAGCATAAAAACCACCTCCAACTTATCCTTAAGGCAGGAGAAAACAGATTCCATGAATTGCCTTGTCTTAGTACAATTCTTGAGTATAAGGTACCAATGCATTATTAGAAATGAATTTGATAAAATAAGATCCACACTTCCACACAAGACTAGTACATAGTATATTGTTGCCAAAAGACTTTTAAAAGAATAACAGAAAAATGTTTATTTTACTGTCAGGATGGACACCTACTGCTGCTCATTTTGAACCACAGCTGCTCAGCAAAATCGAGATCACCCCGCACTGTGAAAAGACACTCAATGGAACGATCAACGGCTGCACTGTCATGCTTCACTGTCTAAAAGAGAAGTAAACATCAGAGAATACTCAATTTAAAAAAAAGTGAAATAGTTGAAGGCCAATAAGCTTTTAAATGCTGCTCCAAGAAAATGTGGATTCATGAACACACACACAAAAAATATGAATGAATTTTGTAAACTTCATTCACTGATGAGGAGATGCAAATCAAAAGAGTAAAAAACTGGATCCCTGGAACTCTTTTAAAATTGTGATGCCTAAAAGCAAGCATTCAACTTTCCTTCATGTAAAAATATTCAATTCAATAATCTTTGTCTCCATTTTCCTCTTCACCAAATTATAACCTATTTTGTTTCATTTAATACCATATGGCATATTAACATATCATCTCACAGTATATTAGTATACTATAACAATATCATCTTAAAGTAGATTAACGTAGTCACTTCTCCTTCTCTGCAGTTGAATAATAATATATAAGTTCTCTTAAAATATATTAGTTCTTAACAAAAACAATCACTAGTGCTAACATTAAAGAAAAACAAAAAACTACCCTCAAAATGCTGCCTTGGCTGCACCAGATCCATTTGAGGTGGGAGGACATGAAAGCCAACCGTACACCTGCGTCTTGAAAGCTACTTGAGTGCACATCTCTAACTGCTGTAATCACTTACCTCTGTGTCTTTTTTTGTAGAATCACCAAATCCATCCAGTTTATTTAAGTCTAGAAAGTGGCAAAAACTTATTAATTCTGGATCTTATTTTTCTGCTTTCTAAATGATTTCCATCCTAGTCCTGTCTTCAAATGGCAAATGAGGACACTAGAAGTATAACCAGGGACTTCAGTAAATCACTTAACTCTCTATTGGAGATCATAATAAGTAACCACCAGGCAGGGCTGTGAGGATAAAATGAGATCCAGCAAAAGCCCCTGATAAACAATGTCAGGCACATGGTAGTTATTGTTCCATTCCTCTTCTCTTATAATCTCAAATATAGTTGTGGTATATACAGTTTAAATTAAATATTATTATTTCTTAAAATTACTTAGAACTTTACCATTAGCAATTCAGAATGAAAGCTGTCCCTCTAACTATGACAGACCTCATAGCTTTTCATATATTGCAATCAGAAAAAATAGCAAGCCTAAAAAGATAACTTATATTTAAATATAAAAAGTATAAATTCTCAGTAAAGAAAAATAAACAATATACAAGTATGAGTTGGGAAAACAAACACCATTCAGAAACTCCTGCACAAGTTCAACAGCGGATTTTGCTTCCAGAGGCTCAGGCCACTCAGTTACACCAGTCCTCAAACCGTCAGCCAAGACCTATGAGAGATTAAAAAAAAAAAAAAACCAAAGAACTTTTTAGCAGAAAACTTAGCTTATTCAATAGGACGTATTTAATAACATTAGTCATTGTAATAGTTCTTGAATGTTTGACCACATGCCAGGAACTACTCTAAGTGTTTTTTTTACATGTAGTTTGGTATTTCATCTTCTCAAAAAACCCTGAGGCAGATATTACTATCCTGCCCATTTTCGAGGCTAAGCTAGGTTAAGGAACTTGCTCAAGGTCACACAGTCACTAACCGGCAGTGGCAGGACGTGCATCTGGCAGTCCCGTGTCCAAGACGGCGTCCTGCACCACCATGCCCTGTGCAGAGGCGCTACAGAGGAAAGACGGATGGGCCACTTCGGACGTGGCTGTACTTTCCGTTAAGAAGGACAGACAATACGGATGCAACGATCAGGGAAAAGCAAACGTGAAGGTGAATGGAAGTCTATATTAAAATAACATAAACACATACGCCTAAACTAAAGTAAGGAAAAGGGGTCAAGAAAGGTGGGAATAGCCAGAAGAATAATGTGAGACAGCCGCTCAACTCGAATGTGGGGACTGCCGGTTACAGAGCAGGGAAGATGGGGACACCTAGGGAACAGCAGGAAACAAGATTAGAAGGACTAGTGATCTCTAAACTTGACAAGATTTTTTTTTTTTTATTTCATTGGAAGACAACAACTACTCTTGATTTTTTAGCAGGAAAATGACATAATCAAGTAGTTAAGAATTCCTGTCAGCCATCCCCAGGATGGATTCTATGGGAGAAAGTACAATGTTTCTCAATACAAGTGATATCATCATCTCCCGGGGTGTGGAGAGAGACAGGCAGAGAGCCGAGAGCAGAAGCATGATGGAAGTCCACGGTGAGGGTCCTGGAAGAGGGGCTTACCAGAAAGAAGAAAGGTGAGAAGGTAGACAATGTACTACGTTGTGTATAAACAGGGAAATAATGATTGGTGGTACAATATTAAAACTGCTTGGTACTATGCTAGATGCTGAAGGCACAGCGGAGTACACTCCAGTCTAGTAGGGAAGACAGAAAAGTAAACAAATAATTGTATTTGACAAACACTCTGACAGGAGGTGTGTGTGTGTGTGTGTGTAGCTCCACAGCAGCACAAAGCACTGGCAGAGAGCTTACCCAGCAAGGAGGCGGGAGAAGGGCACACCAGGTGACACAAGACGCACACACCAGAAAGTGACACTGTGACAGGACGGGAGCTACTATAAGCAGGAAGATCAACGTGGTGAGGGTTTGGGTTCAGTAGGAGCAGAAGAGGGTGTGAGATTAAGCTAAAGAAGTAAGTAGGAGCCATTCAGAATATGAAAAGATCCTGAAAGTCATTAGTCATCAGGGAACTGCAAATCAAAACCATGGGATACCACTTTATCCCCACTAGGATGGCTATAATAAACAAAGGACAATATCAAGCACTGGCAAGGATCTACAGAAAATGGAACCCTCATGTACTGCTGGGTGGGAAGGTAAAATGGGGCAGCCACTTTGGAAAACAGTTATAGTTGGGCAGCCCCTCAAAAGGTTAAACATAAAGTCACAATATGACCCAGCAACTCCACCCAAGAGATGTGAAAAACTATGTCACACAAACACTTGTACACAACTGTTGGCAGCATTACTCATAATAGCCAACAAGTAAAAACAACAAATGGATGCATAGTTAAACAAAAGTGGTATATCTATACAATGGAATGCAATACAGTAATAAAAAGGAACAAAGTAAGACAAACAGATTAGTGGCTTCCAGGGACTGGTCGGGGAGGGAGTGACCACTAATGGGCATGAGGTTTCTTTCTGGAGTGATGAAAATACTCTCAAATTAAATATGGTCATGGTTGGACAACAATACATGTAAGTATAGTAAAAAACACTGAATTGTACACTTAAAACAAGTGAATTTTATGGGATATAATTTGTATCTCAATAAAGCTGTTAAAAGAAAAAAAGTCAGTAGGCCAGCGATATAACTGGCTTTGTAGGGACATACTGGCTTTGTATGCCAGGCTAGGACATATGGATTTCTACAGCGTTAAAATGAGGCACTCAGTTTGTACAGTAGAGCTGAAATTACTAACACATAAAATTCCTGAAACACATGATTAATCTTTAGCATCAATCAAAAAACCAATCCAGTTATTAACAAGCAGATTATATATGTATTAAGAATAAACCGGCAGTTGATTCACATGAAAACAGGGGAATCCATATGAATAAAAACCAAATACTCCCGTAGAAAAGGCAGAACTGTGGCTATTAACTACCTAACACCCCCTTTAATTCTAAGGACAACCACCACGTAGCAAAATTAAACTGCCCTAATTTCCAAGAGTACCTAATACGTAACACTCAAGACATTTTGAAGAACACAAAAACAAATAACATCATTAGCAAAATTTTTTATGAAAACATGTGATTTAATGCAAGCTACAAATTCCTGAAGGATACTCACAATGAGAAATTTCAGTTCTCTGTGAAGATGATTCAAAGGACCTCTGGGTTCTCCCGATTCCACTTTAATATTCTAAAAAGTTCCAAAAAGTTCTAAAAGGTCAGTTTTCACTGGTAATCCCATCTTCTCTGCATAAGGGTCATAGTTACTTGCATTTAAAATCACTCATGCATTAAAAACTATATTTCAGAAAGTACTAATAAATTGAAAATGTGGGGTAATATTTCATTTAGAACTCCTTATTCAGAGATACCATAGATTCTGTCCATCCCAATACAGTAACCTAAATTCATGCCAGCACAACCTCTCTCTATACCAGAATTCTACCTACGTGCAACAACTGTTCTGTCCTTTCCCACAGATGTTCCAAGAGGACAAGTAGGAAAAATATAAATAAATACATCTCAAGACCCAATGGCAAACTTAGCATTATGACACACCAAAAATAAAACCCCCTAATAAATATGTTCACTAGACTCCTTCTAACTAAACCAACAGTGTGCTGTCTTGGCCAGAGGTCAAAGTTTTACAAACCTAAAACCTTTAAAGAAAAAAAAATTGGTGGTGGGAGGAATGAAAGAAAAAAGCAAATGCTGTTTTATGTAAATTCCTATTCCAGGAAAGGAAAAGCATCAGGAATATAATTATCCATAACCCCACCACCTTGAGGGAACTGTAAACACTAGCTAAGCTTCTGTATACACATTTCTTAAAAACATGGTTGAGATCCTACTATATATACAATTTTGTACATTTTCTTTCCTTTCCTTTGCTTAATAATAAGTATCTCCTATTATTATTAAAGATGTTTCAAATCATGATTTTTAAACAATGGAATATATTTCATCATGGAAATCTATTTTAATCATTTCCCCGCTGAATGTTCAAGGTTTTGATTTTAACATTATGGAAACACAGCTATTATTACTGCACTGAATATCTTTGTACACGAACTTTCATTAGTAATTGGATCAGTTTTTAAAGACAGATTCCTAGAAATGTGAATATAGGGTGAAAAGGCTGGACAGCATGATTCTTGATGTGTTGCCAATATCTGCACTCCTTTAAGAATAGCAGAGGTAAGTCACTTTGATGATTTCATTTGAGCCCCAACTCCAAAGACTTTAGTGATCACTGGGAAATTCTCAAGTTACATAATGGTGGTGTGTAGGCAACTGATAGGTCAGATCACCTGGCAAAACGTCCATTGGCTGCCCTGGAAAGACTTGAGGGATAGGCTGAGCATTTAGGAGCTGTTTTCAAGGGCTGGGGCTAAAAGCCTCTCCAGCAACAAGCAAGGTGAACGTAAAGGCGCACTGAGTAAACTCAAGAGCAAACAGGGCTCACTCCCACCAGAGCTGCAGTTGAAGAAAGCGGAGGGACTTGAAGAATCTCATGCACAGGACTCCAGGCGATATCCAGCGTGATGGAGGTTTGTGATGCAGCGACCGCGTCGTCCAGGGCAGTGGACTTAAAGAGCTCATACTGCGCAAAGCCCCTGGATGTGACCTGAAAAGAGCGCATCCAGCAGACGGTTCACTAAGCTTTCACATGGCCAGACATTAATCATCAAAACTACTTCGATTCTGTTCCCAAAAGAAGAAAAAGCAGTCCACTTTTATCCCCAATGGAAAAATAAGACAATTCCTTTTCATCACAAAGGCAAGAGGACATATATTTTTAGTCATTAGCTGATATAAAAATAAACACTGTGATATGAAAGAAAAATCTCTAGTCGTATTAGGAGTTAAAAAAACTTTAAATTAGGGAACAGGTCCATAAGAGATGGAAGAAAATAATGAGTAGAAGAGAAATACTTACAGTAGACAAGTGATGTCTTTTCTTATGTGAATTTTTCAAGTCTTCAAGATTTACAGAATAATTTTTATCAGCTAAAGAAAATGAAAAAAAGAAAATATTTAAACATACAATTCAAAATCATTTTTAGCACTAAAACTTACAATCCCTCAAATTCTGTTCTTTTTTTTAAACCTTCAAACAGAACTGATTTTATTTCCAGTTTTTGGTTTCAAATGTGTATCACAGTGGTTCAACAGTCCCCATGATCAACTTATATTGTGATTGTGAATTATTGTGCCCTTATTGCCCTCCCCTTCCCCCAACACCTGTACCCACTCCAACCCCTCCCCCTTGGTAACCACTAGTCACTTCTCAGTGCCTGAGTCTAGGCCTGTTTTGCTTTGTTCTCATATTCCACAAATACTGGATCCATCCATGTTGTAAATGGCAGGATTTCTTTTCTTTTTATGGCTGAGTAACATTCCATTATGTATATGAATCACATGTTCTTTATCCATTTCTCTATTGAAGAACACTTAGGTTGCTTCCATATGTTGGCTATTGCAAACATTGCACCGATAAACATAGGGGTGCATATATATCTTCAATCCCTCAAATTCTGAGGGTACCACAACTAACACTAATAATCATTGAAATTAACATTGAAATCACAGATGAATAAAATGTTTATAAAAGTAGGAAAAGTGGAACAGGGGTTAATAATAATATCAAGAGTATAATTAAATATTAAATGCTTACTATGCAATTGGAATTATATAGTCATTATATTCAATTTTTTTATCCTGTAGTGAAAATTTCCAAAAAGACACAATAAAAATCAAATGAAACACATAATCCACATCAACAAAAAGAAGGACAAAAACCACATGATCATCTTCATAGATGCTGAAAAAGCATTTGACAAAATTCAACATTCATTCATGATAAAAACTCTCAACAAAATGGGTATAGAGGGCAAGTGCCTCAATATAATAAAGGCCATATACGATAAACCAACAGCCAACATCATACTTAACAGCAACAAGCCGAAAGCTTTTCACGTAAGATCAGGAACAAGACAGCAATGCCCACTCTCCCCACCATTACTCAACATAGTACTGGAGGTCCTACCCACAGCAATCAGACAAAACAAAGAAATACAAGGCATCCAGATTGGTAAAGAAGAAGTCAAACTGTCACTATTTGCAGATGACATGATATTGTACATAAAAAACCCTCAAGACTCCACTCCAAAACTACTACAAATAATATCTGAATTCAGCAAAGTTATAGGATACAAAATTAATACACAGAAATCTGTTGCTTTCCTATACACTAACGATGAACTAACAGAAAGAGAAATCAGGAAAACAATTCCATTCACAATTGCATCAGAAAGAATAAAATACCTGGGAATAAACCTAACCAAGGAAGTGAAAGACCTCTAACCTGAAAACTACAAGACACTCTCTTTAAGGGAAATTAAAGAGAACACTAACAAATATAAACTCATCCCATGCTCTTGGCTAGGAACAATTAATATTGTCAAAATGGCCATCCTGCCTAAAGCAATCTACAGATACAATGCAATCCCTATCAAAATACCAATAGCATTCTTCAACGAACTGAAACAAATAGTTTTAAAATTCATATGGAACCACAAAAGACCCTGAATAGCCAAAGCAATCCTGAGAAGGAAGAATAAAGCAGGGGGTATCTCGCTTCCCAACTTCAAGTTCTACTACAAAGCCACAGTAATCAAGACAATTTGGTACTGGCACAAGAACAGAGCCACAGACCAGTGGAACAGAATAGAGTCCAGATATTAACCCACACATATAGGGTCAATTAATATACGATAAAGGAGCCATGGACATACAGTGGGGAAATGACAGCCTCTTCAACAGCTGCTGTTGGCAAAACTGGACAGCTACATGTAAGAGAATGAAACTGGATCACTGTCTAACCCCATACACAAAAGTAAATTCAAAATGGATCAAAGACCTGAATGTAAGTCATGAAACCATAAAACTCTTAGAAAAAAACATAGGCAAAAATCTCTTGGACATAAACATGAGCAACTTCTTCATGAACATATCTTCCCAGGCAAGAGAAACAAAAGCAAAAATGAACAAGTGGGACTATATCAAGCTGAAAAGCTTCTGTACAGCAAAGGACACCATCAATAGAACAAAAAGGCATCCTACAGTATGGGAGAATATATTCATAAATGACAGATCCAATAAAGGGTTGACATCCAAAACACAAAAAGAGCTCATGCACCTCAACAAACAAAAAGCAAATAACCCAATTAAAAAATGGGCAGAGGAGCTGAATAGACAATTCTCCAAAGAAGAAATTCAGATGGCCAACAGGCACATGAAAAGATGCTCCACATCACTAATCATCAGAGAAATGCAAATTAAAACCACAATGAGGTATCACCTCACACCAGTAAGGATGGCCACCATCCAAAAGACAAACAACAACAAATGTTGGTGAGTTTGTGGAGAAAGGGGAACCCTCCTACACTGCTGGTGGGAATGTAAATTAGTTCAACCATTGTGGAAAGCAGTATGGAGGTTCCTCAAAAAGCTCAAAATAGAAATACCATTTGACCCAGGAATTCCACTCCCAGGAATTTACCCTGAGAATGCAGGAGGCCAGTTTCAAAAAGACATATGCACCCCTATGTTTATCACAGCAATATTTACAATAGCCAAGAAATGGAAGCAACCTAGGTGTCCATCAGTAGATGAATGAACAAAGAAGATATATACACAGTGGAATATTATTCAGCCATAAGAAGAAAACAAATCCTACCGTTTGCAACAACATGGATGGAGCTAGAGGGTATTACGCTCAGTGAAATAAGCCAGGTGGAAAAAGACAAGTATCAAATGATTTTACTCATATGTGGAGTATAAGAACAAAGAAAAAAAAAAACTGAAGGAACAAAACAGCAGCAGACTCACAGAACCCAAGAATGGACTAACAGTTACCAAAGGGAAAGGGACTGGGGAGGATGGGTGGGAAGGGAGGGACAAGGGGGAAAAAGGGGCATTACGATTAGCACACATGGTGTGGGGGGGTGGCACGGGGAGGGCTGTACAACACAGAGAAGACAAGTAGTGATTCTACAGCATCTTACTACGCTGATGGACAGTGACTAATGGGGTATGTGGTGGGGAGTTGATCAGGGGAGTCTAATAACCATAATGTTGCTCATGTAATTGTAGATTACTGATACCAAAAAAAAAAAAAAGCAACTAACAAATAAAAACCTAAAAAAAAAAAAAAATTCAAATGAAACCCAAACAAAACAGCCATAAACTCCGGTTCAGACTCTCAGAGATCTGCTTCTGGAATATCTCCTACATGCTGCAGTCGTACAGTAGATTCATGGTGGCTAACAAGTTCCACTGTGTGTCCCTCCCTCTTAATGAGTACATCAGTTTCCAATAAAAACCATAAAACCACACCCCCATAAAAGTAAGAACAGTGAACTCTCACCTTTACAACTGACCATATATAAGACAATTCCTGTAATGCTGCTATTTGTTGTGATAAGCTCAGCTCCCAGCCAACAGGTACCTTCAGGATCTGAACTGTCACACCTCACCCAAAGAGGAGGAAGGGGAGTAACTGGCCGAATAATCTTCAAATGGGTCATATTAGGATTGTGAGCCATAGTGTAAAGTCCAATTAACTGCCTGGAAGACAAAAGTGGGAAAAAAATATATAAGTAGAGATTGTCAGTCAAGAGTTTTCTTTTCCAAAGATGTCATGAAGCGTACTTACAATTCTAACTCTGATCCCACTTCTGATCACCAGTGAATATTCTGCACCCAATTCCAATGTGTGGGGTTTTCCTCACACTAAGCAATTCTCAGACACCAGCTGGGTGTCCTGTAATTCAACTCAATTTGACACTATTAACAAGAGATAGCATCAGATCCAACAGATTAAGGGCTCAGAACCACAAGACTGCCACCCACCCCTTCAGATGCCAAAGGCAAGTCCAGGTTACCACCCATGCTTCTGACAGGCTACACGTTGGAGCTTCCGACAAACCTCTTCTTGGGTTCCATTAATTTGCTAGAGTGGCTCACAGAACTCAGGGAAACATTTCACTTATTAGATTACTGGTTTACTATAAAAGGATGTAACTCAAGCACAGCCAGGTGGAAGAGATGCACAGAGTGAGGGGTGGGGAAAGGGCGAGGAGCTTCCATGCCCCCTCCTTGCGTGCCATTCTGCCTGCATCTGCACATGTTCACCAAACCCAGCAGCTCTCCAAACCTCCTTTCAGTTTTTATGGAACCGTCACCACATAGGCAGGGTTGACTAAATCATTGGCATCGGTGGCTGGCACTCAACGATCTAACCCTCTAATCACAGGGCTCATTCCCCTGGCAACCATCCCCATCCTTTGGCTACTTAAGGTTTTTTGAAATGTTGCCTCATTAACATAACAAAAGACAACTTTATAGCTCTCCTCAGAGTTTTAGGAGTTCTGTGCCAGGAACAGTGGACAATGACCAAATATATGTTTCTTATTATAAATCACAAATCACAGTATCCTAGAAACAAAAATCTGGAAATTATGTGGCAAAATACATAAATATTTCACCCAGTTTAGAAGTGAGAGAAGGGCACACCAGGCAGATGAAGACACAGGCACCAGAAAGTGACACGGTGTGACAGGATCCTAGCTGCTACAAGCAGGGAGTTCCACAAGGCAGGAGTAGAGGGGCAGTGGGAGTGAAGCAGGCTGTGAGATTAAGCAAAAGAACTAAGTAGGACAAGTCAGTTAAATCATAATAAAGCTAGGGACAGGGTTGTAAATGTAGAGCCAGTAACCTTCTGAAAAGATCCTTGAGGTCTTTAGGCATTAGAACACGTAAAGAAATTTGAATATAGACTAGATAGTAGTATTTGAACAATGTGAAATTTCCAGATTTTGATCATTGTTCTGTGGTTATGTAAGAGAACGTATTTGTTCTTAGGAAATACATAGTGAAATATTTAGGGGTAAAGGAGCACAATATCTTCAACATACTGTCAATATTTCATTTAAAAAGTATGTGTGTGTTATCATATAGATGTGTTAGGAACCTCAGGTAGAAAGCCAGACATGAGCAGCCAGGGAAAGGGAAGATAAGGTTCAAGGAAAAAACCCACCCAAACTCTGCCCAGATAGGGGGTCCCATGTGAAAACAACAAAGGCTTTGCAGGGAGAGAACTTCCTTGTCTGGTCCAAACTGGTCCCAACCAGATCCCAACCTGGGCACAATTGAACAAAACTAAGAACTGCCAAAAGCACACCCCAACACGGGAAAGGACATGTGCAAGGAGAGGGACGGCTATGTAGATGGACCTGGAAGTCAAACAACCCCACCTGGTCCATCAAAGAGGCGCCTCCCGGCCAGAATGTACTATAAAGGCTTCCCACCTGAGGGATCAGGGCCACTACCTACCTTGGCTCTGGCCACTCCTTCCTTGGAGGGAATTCCAATAAAACTTTCACTCTGCTTCACTGCTGTGTCTCTGCCTTTCAATTCTTTGTCCGGGTGGGGACAAGAACTAGGGAGAATAAACGTGCCCCCTAACAGATGGGGGAGCAGGAAACGAGGAAGAGCAAGCCCAGAGAGAACGACCAAGCAGATGCAGCACAATGTGTATCTGGGCTAAGGGTGCACACAAGTTCCTGTTCTATTCTTCTGACTTTTCTGTACACTTCAAAGTGTACCAAAATTAAAAGCTACCAAAATATGTGGCTTGAAATTTTTCAGAGATGAAAACTGAATTTATTACCAACAGATGTTCGAGAAAGGAATTTCTAAGGGATTGTACTTAAAAGGAAACACGATAATCCCAGAAGGAAGGTCTGACATTCACGAAATGGAGAGCAAAGAAATGATATGCATATGGATAAATCCAAACAAACACTGGCTGGAGAAAATACAAATAAATGTTTAAGTTGAGGAAGAGAAAAGAAAAAAGGCCAAATATGACTTAAAATCAAGAAGTCATGAAACCAAAGACTTCAAAAGCTTCTACATAGTAAAACAAATAAAAAACGATGAAGGAAAGCCACTTTGGGAACATGGTTATTATAGTCATTATTCTCTAATACTACTTATATGACTATATGCTCCAGAACCCCTTGACAGGAGACTTCTGATTTTGGAGGGGAGGGAGGCCAGGCAGAGGGAATAGCACATGGCTACACAGGGAGAGGCAGAAGTGAAGCTGGCAAGGCAGACAGGCAGGGTTTCTACCGGGGGGCATGCACTGGTGGCATGTGGGCGGGTTAATTCCTCACCGTGCAGCAGAGCCCCGTACATTACAGGACATTTACCATCTGTGGCCCAAGCCAATAGCTCCCCTCAGTCACTGTGACTTCTGGGTTGTCACATATTCCCATATGCCCACCGGGTATGGCACCCCTGGTGGAGGACCACTGGACTAGACAATGAAGGCCTGTATGCATCACTCATAAGGAAGTTGTAGTTCATGAGGCCACGAGAAGGATCTTTAAGCAGGGGAGCCATGCTATCAGGCTTTCATTTTATAAAGATTCTTCTGGCAGCAGTGTGGAAGCAAGAATGGAGGGCAACCAGAAGAGACACAAGGAAAACAATCAAGAAGTAACACTGATAAACGGTCTAGGGGAGTGGAGAAAGGGAAGGCCGGCAGTTCCTGGTCGTGTTTGGGATACTACGGGACAGGTACGGCTATCCCTTGAGCTGGTATATATCTAACTAGAGGAGGAAGGAGGGAGAGAGGGAGGGATCTGAGCTCGAAGCACATTTTTTTCCAAGGCTGATAAGAATGCTTCAATTTAAATCCTACCCTCGAGCCCTATTCCTACCCTGACACTAAGAAAAACCTTACCTTGCTCTCCCAACTGGTAAAGCAAGTGGTCCACCATTCTCACCAGTAGAGAAATCAGAAATAGCAGTTTCTTCAGATTGTAGTTCTTCAACATGACTTGTTTCTTCCTTTTCTAAAGTCTTTAAAAAATGTTTTTAATTATTTAGCCAGGTAAAAGAATCCTTAAGATAGTGGTGAAATCTTCACTATGCTAGAATAACATACTAATTTCTAAACCCTTAAGCACAGATGATTGGGTTATGGTACGAATCATAGCTACAAACCAGGTTGACACCAACAAATCTTGCCATAATAAACATTTCCTCTGTCCCATAAAAACATATTGGTCTAAGTTGCTACTAATACAGGAAGCTTCTTATACTACCTGAAAAGGAAGTACTCCCACACGTACAAAATGATGATCCAAAGATAAAAACCAAGGGAAACCCATGGGAAACTCCCCAATTTTGTCAGATTTTTCATTCTTGAAACACAGCCCTTACTCCTTAAATCTATTCCTCTGAGGGCTATCAGCTCTCATTTGTATACTGAGCTTTGATATCTATTGTTTGTCATCTACTGATATTAGACAGTAAATAATTAGCTCAGTCTTGACAATTAAGAGTTAACATTTCCTGAGCATTACTATGTACCAGCTACTGTTCTAAATTTTCTTTTATTCTTCATAGAAACCCTGAGATACACTAACCCTGTCTCATAAATGAGAGAACTGAGGTACAGAATGGCTAACTAACTTTAGCCTGAGTAACACAGTTGCTGAGTGGCAGAACCAACATTTGAAACTAGGTAGAAGGAATCCAAAACTCAAGCTCTTCTCCGTTAAGCTCTAATGGCAATAAATACTTCGTGGACTTGGTAGGTATTACACTTAATGTTTCCTTGACTTTGAATTTTTTTTTTGCCAGATTCCAGATTTCATTGCCTTCCAGGCCTGGCTTTCCAAATAGCTCCCAAAACTAGAGGTACACAGGAAATGTCATTTTTATCTCTGTTCTACTTTTCAGTATCTACCTAAAACTCATGCTTTGGGCTCTACTGATCTTTCCAGAGATAAAGGCCTTTTTAATTGTTCTCCATCACAAAATGCCAGGGCCTCACTGAATCACAGGTGACTCCTCACAACTCCACATTGCATTCTCACCTGTTTCCTGACCTGGGTCTTCATGAATCCCCTCGGCTCGTCTTTCCTTTTCATGATTACTCATTTTCATCTGAGCACCTTAATTTTTTCAGTTTTTGCTCTCCATGCATTTTGCCTTCTCCCCATAACAAAAGTCTAACTTCAAACACATAATTCACCTATAATTATTTTCCAAGCATTTGCCCATCACAGACATGCAACAAGTATGTAACACCTTTTCGTTAACATAAACGACAAAGTAGTTCCCCTTCTCAGAAAGGAGTCTTCCTGTATTTAAAATAGAGTTCTCTGCTCATTTATCGCAATGCCCATCCAGACGGCATGAGGGTCCTAAAGCAGACAGAAGGCATTCCTTCCAAAGGAACACCTCTCCTCTGTTAGAGCCTGTTCCTTTCTACTTCAGGAAACAATGTTACCATAGGAATGGGTCCTGGCTCCAAAGCAACTGTGTAACTAACAGCTTTGTAGTACTCCAAAAATCACCATATTGCTCTGCCAAAACAGTTACCATAATTAAAACACAAAGGTTTAAGCCTGTAATTATAAAGTGATGCAAAAAATAAGAAGTTCCCTCTTGTTACATTTAACAAAAATTAAAGTAAAACTTCATGAGTCATAGCCACTTACTCTGCGCTGTTCAATACAGTAGCCACTCGCCACATGTGACTACAGAGCACTTGAACTATGACCAGAAAAAATTGAGATGTAAGTGTAAAATACACACCAGATTTTGAAGATTAGTATGGAAAGAAAATAGAACTCCAAATATTTCATGAGTGGTTTTAATATTAATTAGGTATTGAATTGGTATATTTAGATTAAATAAAAAGCATTAATTTTTTTTACTAAGGTATCATTGATATACATTCTCATGAAGGTTTCACAAGAAAAACCATGTGGTTATTACATTCACTCTTATTATCAAGTCCCTCCTATGCCCCATTGCAGTCATGTGACCCCACACACACCATGTGTACTAATCATAATACCCCTCAATCCCCTTCTCTCTCCCTCCCCACCCCTCCCCTTTGGTAACCGCTAGTCCCTTCTTGGAGTCTGTGAGTCTGCTGCTATTTTGTTTCCTTCAGTTTTGCTTTGTTGTTATACTTCACAAATGAGGGAAATCATTTGGTATTTGTCTTCCTCTGCCTGACTCTAAATAAAAAGCATTATTAAACATTATTTCATACCCGGCAATCCTATTCGTGGATATTTAAAGAAAATGCTCACACAAAAACCTATACAAAAATGATTATAGTAGCTCTATTTATGATCATTGAAGACTGAAAACAACCCAAATGTCCGGCAAAGGGTGAATGGGTACATAAATGGTAGTATATCCATACCATGGACTACTTACTCAGCAATCATAAGAAATGAACCACTGACATATAAACACAACTTGGATGAATCTCAAGAGCATTATAGTAAGTGAAATGGGCCAGACTCAAAATGTTACACTCTGTATGACTCCATTCCTGACATTCTTCAAAGGACAAAACTGCAGTGAGGGGGAAGAGATCAGTGGTGCCAGCGGTGAGGGGTTGGTGGTAGGGGAAGATTTTAAAGGGATAGCACACAGATTTTTTGCGGGTGATGGAAATGTTTTGTGTCTTGTGATGGTGATTATCACAATAAACATAGGTATTAAAATTCAGAACTGAACCAAAGAAAAAATCAATTTTACTGAATGATAACTGATTCTATTTTTTTTTCTTAATAAGGCTACTAGAAATTTGGAATTTCATATGTGGTTCACATTTTATTTCTGTTGGACAGCATTTTATCTATTCCAAAAAAATTAGAATCCACTTTCATTAACATGATGATAAAAAATGTATAATTTGAGATTATTTCCAAGAAATCAAATGTGACTATTAAGAATTAAACCACTACAAAGCCCAAGCACTACTTACCACTTTCTCCACAATGAATACTATGTCATTTCCATTTAGAACATTTTTCAAAGGGTTTGGTTGCCCTTTGCCAATCAATTGCACTTGGACATCAGCCTATTAAAAAAGATAATGTAAAGCAATATTTTATTTATTACAGTATCATTGATATACAATCTTATGTTGGTTTCAAATACCCAACACAGTGGCTCAACATTCACCTATATTATGAAGTTCTCACCCCTCCAGTGAGGTCACTGTCCATCAACATAGTAAGACGTTACAGAACCCTTAACTGTATTCTCCATGCTCTACTACTGTCCTGACCACATTATATTGTGATTGCGAATTATTGTGCCCCTTAATCCTCTTCTTCTCCCTGCACCCTACCCAACCCCTCCCCTTTGGTAACCCCCAGTCCCTTCTCGGTGTCTATAAGTCTCCTATTTTATTCCTTCTGTTTTTGTCAAGCAATATTTTATACACACACACACATACACATATACTTGTACAAATATTTAACCACATAAAGACCAGTCCAATGCAAGTAACTAGAAAAGGGAATTTGAACAAGACCTAATATTTTAAAAGTAAGGTTTCATTTATTTTTTGCTCATGTTGTTTTTCATGTTTAGAAAATCTAACTCATGTCTACATCATGCTTCAGGCCCACCTGAAGTGCACCCTGCCTTCTAAAGCCTTCTTTTGATTAGGATCACACTGACAGCCTCTCCCTCAAATTCCACTCTATTTACTGTTATGTACCATAAAATTAGCACTTTATTAAACCTTATCCTTTCTTTTGATTGCAAGGTGGAATTTAGGACTTTCTCAGTTTCCAGGAGTTGCATATTTTTTCCTTCTACTTGCAAAACAGGTTTACTATAGAAAAGTTTGAAAACAGATAACTAAGAGATTTTTTTAACTCACCTATAATTCTACTGCCCAAGGCAATCACTAGTTTGTTAATAGCTTGGTTGGTGTATATTTTGCAACATCTTTTTCTAGGCATATAATAAAATCTATTTAAGAGAAATGTATCTATTATTTAGATATATAGGCAGAGTTTTGCTTAACAGAAACAGAATATTCTAATAATTATAAATCATGAACTTCTTTCCATAACATTAAATGGTCTGTCTAGCACCATGGCTCCATCATCATATAACTAGTGCCATACTGTTCAATATTTGGGTAATTTCAATTTATTTGCTATAATAAACCATTTATAACAGACATCCTTGAATTACTTTCTTTAAAATATCTAAAATTACACTGATATTGGCAAATTGCCTTTCGAACATGTCATAGCCACATATTTTCATTATTGTTTATGTCAACATATGAGTATTTTCATTATTTACCATCTTACAGCAAAATATTGTATCTTGTTATTGTTTTAGTTTTCATTTGATCATTAGTGAAACTGAATAGATTCTAATATGCTTATTATTGACAAAGATCTCTCATTATTTGAATGTTTAATTTCTTAGTTTGGATACTGAAGCATTTATTTCAAAAAAATGCACAAATCTCAGTATACAGTTGGATGTACTTTGACATGTGTATATGCTCATATAACCATCACTTAGATTAAGATATCAAACATTCAAGTTTTTCTTCTCCTTCATCTATTTCACCTTCACTAATAGACACTAAAGCATTTAGATACCAAGTTCAAAGAGCAAAGGATACCATGCTATTCTAATCTACTAGGTTCTTGAGTTTTATGTACTACTGTGGGTTTAATTTATTCCTCAAAAGATATGTTGAGTTCTTAACCCCTGGTTCCTCTGAATGTGACCTTTTATTTGGAAATAGGATCTTTGCAAATGTAATCAAGTTAAGATAAGGATTAGCTTGGATTAGGGTGGTCCTAAATCCAATATCTGGTATACTTATGAGAGGGAGAGATTTAGAGACAGCACACAGGGAGAATGCCATGTGTCGTCTGAGGCAGAGTTTAGAATGGTGTCTACAAGCCAAAAAACATAAGGATTGTTGGAAACCACCAAAAACTGGGAGGAAGCAATGAAGAATCCTTTCCTAGATCCTTCGGTGGGAGGATGCACCCGCTGACACCTTGACTTCAGACTCCTATTCTCCAGAACTACAAGAAAATTAATTTCTGATGTTTTTAGCAAACCAATTTGTCATACTTGGTTACAGTAGCCAAAGGAAACTAATACCAGTATCAAGCAGCAAGAATTCAGATAGGTAGGGATTAATATTATTTACTTGGATAACTTGATTCCTGAGTTTGGTTCATGAGAATTCAGAGTGAGAAAGAACTATATTTGTATTTTTCTTTCTGTGAATATTTACTTGTGTCCATTGCTTATTCTTCTCTTATTGGTTGTTTTTCTTATTGATTTTTAAGAGCTTTTATGTATTTTTTTATATATATGGACATTAACCCTAACCACTTGGGACTATTTTCCTCCAGCTTATCTTTTACTATATAATTTGTTTGCTAATTATTTTATGGACTAAACTCTACAGAGAGTTTACCTATAGAACACTTGGCATATACTAGATGCTTAATAAATCCATGAATGATTATAGCAGCTTTATTAATAACTATCAAAATCTGAAACCAATGCAAGTATCCATCAACTGGTAAATGAATAACCAACTGTAGTACAGCCATACAATGGGATAATATTTTTCAAGAAAAAGGAATGAAGGTGAATCTCAAACGCATTATACACAATGACAGAAACCAGACCCAAAAGGCTAGTATGGTTTTATTTATTCTGAAAATTAACTCTGTTTATTTATTCTGGAAAAGGTAAAACAGAGAACAGATTAGTGGTTGCCAGGGACTGGGAGCAAGGGCATGGGTTAACAAAAACAGGACATGAGGAGATTTTTGGAGATGACAGAAATATTCTACATCTTGAGTTTGGGGGTGGTGATATTACTGAATGCATTAGTAAAAACTTACAGAACTGTACTCTAAAAGGGTGAAATTTACGTAAATTAACTTCAACAAACCCAACTTTTAAAACCTCGTAATTTTAGAATTACTGAGTTGTGTTTAAAAAACAAGTTTTTCATACCTCAAAGATAAATGGGTCTTTACAGATTCCTTTTTCTTCATTGAATTCCCTGAAATGCAGAACCACATGTGAAAAACAGAGCTAGAGTATTATCATGGAAGCTCAGGAGTTAGTCATCATTTTAATCTCTGCATGACAACAGTAAGAAAAGCAAAATGCAAAGTTTTCATGGCAGTCCTAAGGCAGAGTTGCGAAGAGAGAAAAAAGCAGAAAAAGAATATTAGGTTAAAAAGGAAAGAGAAAAAACTGTGGTAGAGATTAATAGAATGCTGCCACAACTGGGTACAACTGCTTCTCAGAGGCAGCAGGAAATCAGGTTATCTACCTCCAGTATCATTTAAAACACATTACCAGTTACTATTAAAATGTGGTTTACCACATGACTTTGGGAACTGACAATGACTGGACTCTGATCTGCTACTGCACCAGTGTGTAACCACAGAGAAGTTATTTAAGGGTCCCACGCCTTGGATTTCCATGGCTAAGATGGAAGCATCTGTCCCCACTCTATGTTTATGAGCTGTTACTAAAAAATCAGTGAATTTGATAATGGTAAACAATTTTCTTTTAAAAATGCAAGCACAAAACCCCTGCATATCATTTAAGTTTTCATTTCATTCAAGAAAGTGTTAAAATAGTGATCCCAAAGCATGTAAACTATAAGTCCTTAATATACCAAAACGAATCTTCAGAGTCCTAAAGGAACTCAATGGGCTTGTTTCAGGTTATCATTTACTATTTGATCTACTCTGACTTACTGAAATAAAAACAGGAGAGCACAGCCTGTGACTGATTCACTTTTGCCATTTTGACAAGATTGTGACTTATTAAAAATGTCGGTTTTCTACATGTAATTCAGGGATGTTATTCAGTCAATCATTCAACAATCATTTCTCAAACATGTGTACTATGGGGAAGCACGCTTACTAGATGCCCTAGATAAAAAACAAAAGCAGAGTCCCTGGGTCTTTTTTTTTAATGGAGTCCAGAGTAAACCAATAGTTGCAATACACGGTGATGGAGTCTCCAACAGAGGCCAGTGCAGGGTGTTGTGGGGGCACAACGGAGGAGATTTTGTTATTGGGTTTGAACTTTATCCCTAAAGCCAAGAGGAATTCACTAAAAGATTTTAAGTTGGAAAGATCTCTCGGACAGTAATACGGAGGGCATAAACTCAGAGGCCAGGAAAGTAATAATGCGTAGCATTTCAGAGATGATGGCCTTACCAAAAACAGTAGGGGTGGTGGGATAGCAAATGCACCTGGTGACTAACTGTAACAGGAAAAGCTTGGCATCTCTGCTTCCACATTGTGTTTCCTTTGCTGCTTTAATCTTTGGGCCCCCCCCCCCAAAAAAAGGAAAAGGGCTTCTGCTCTGCCTTGCAGCCCTGCATATAGACTTGTTAATCATCAAAAGTAATTTTGCTTATAGTTTGAGAATTCTGCAAATAGCCCCTAACCCAAAGCTTGCCTCCCACAAGGAGATAGAAAAATATGAAAATAATGATTGCCCTAAGATTTATAGGAACATTGTGACCAGACCTAGGTCAACAAACCAAGGACACAGAGTGTCTCAGCTCTCCTTGGACTCTCACTGGCACCATGATGTCTGCAGCCTTCGGTGACCTCCTAACCTGCTCCCGTCTCCCCTAGCATAAAAGAAGCTTGAAATTAACCCTGAGATAAGGTGGCTCTTCAGGACAGTAGTCTGTCATCTTCTCAGTCTGCTGGCTTCCTGAATAAAGTTACTTTCCTTGTCTCAACATCTTGTCTCTTGACTTATTGGCCTGTCTTGCAGCAAATGGCACCAGCTTGGACTTGGTAGCATGACTAGATAGGATGGGGGTTTGGAACAGTGGAAAAGAGAAGGAAGTGAAAGCCCTGGATTTGGAACTCTTGAGAGAAACGTAATTCAAGACTAGGATGTTAGGTTGCAGGGAAAAGATGAATTCAGTTTTGCAGATACTGAGTTTGAAGTCTCATGTGGAAATTTCCAGTAGGCAGCTGGTTACACAGGCAACGTGAAGAATTCAAAAGAAGTAAAAGAGACTTTGGGTGCTTACAAGTGGAAAGATAGACTAACATCCACGAAATAATTGGGAAATATTAAGGGACTAAGTAAAGCTGTTATTAAATATTTATAAGGTTAAATAAACCGATTTAATAAACATAAGGCTGCTATGGAAGGAAATATTATATAGCAGTTAAAAGCTGGGTAGATCTATAGGCTCTCATATTGAAAGCTATCCAAGACATTGTTTAAAAAGCTAGTGCTCTTTCTATAATGCCCAAAAAATTGCTAGCATTACTTCCTCTGTAAGCAGAAAATAAGCAATAGACAATGGACAAATATGACATTTAGAAAAAATATGGGGTTAGATTTTATCAGTGGTTCTCAAAGTGTGGTGTCAGGCCAACAACATCGGTTCACCTGGAGTTTATCAGCATGGCCAATTCCTTGGCCCCACTCAGACTTACTAAATCAGAAACCCTGGTGGTGGGGCCCAGCAATCTGTGTTTTGACAGCCCTCCTGGTGATTCTAATGGACGCTCATATTTGAGAACTAATGGATCATGATCTTTACGTCGGATACAGAACTAGATAGGATCCCCTTTGGTACTAGTACTTCACTGTAAGAATTAAAGAATAAAACATTTCACTAAAATAATAATAGAGCACAGTGAAATAAAGGTATTTTCAAAGGCCAAAGACACCACGTTTTCATTACAGCTGTAGCTCATATAACTATCTTGAAAAGACTCTAATACCAGCAAGGTTTCACACGAGCAAGGCTTTAAACAAGTGAAGGACGCCAACATCTAGTTTTCCATATTCTGGGAGGTGCTGCTAACATCACAAGCTCATTAGAATAAATAAAGTCTTCCTCTTGGAAAATTTGTCACACTCCTTCTCGACTGATACGTACTGATGTTTTCTCCCACACGAGACTACAGGGAAGTCCCTACAGGACCAACCCCACAGAAGAGCAGGTAACAGGCCTCTCACCAACTCCCGGACCCCAGGAAAGCTGACTCAGTCTGTAACATATGCACTGCAGAGAACGGGCAAGGCGCTATTCCCAAGGCTGCGGCAAGAGGCTGGGGGCGAGGATCGAGATACCCCGAGAGAGAAGTGCTGCCTTCGCGCCCTAAGCAACGGCAGGGGCTACAACTCACTGCAAAAGACGAGCGTAAAACTCCTCAGCAGCTCGGTTCATTCGGGACCACATCCCGCCCCAGTCCAGCTGCAGATCTAAACCGCCAAACTGAACTGCGCGCCGGAGGGTGACGTCCGGTGTCATGACCCCCGACGGAACTACTTTTACCTCCAAAAGGTCCCGTTTGTCCACAAAGTTAAACTTTTGTTTTAGCGCATACACAGGTTTTTCCTATCCGAAGAGTTTTCCATTCCCGTAAGAAAAAGTTAAAATAGATTGCAGCTACTGAGGGGCAATATACAGTGTCTCGCGAGAGCTAGAAACGCCTCCTTATGGATTATTCCGCGAAAAGGAGTCCCTCGTATCTAAGCGCTTTGTTGACTTTGGAAGTCAAAAAATACAGTGGTTTGACCCATATGAAGATATAATACGCTATTTTTTATTTTTTAAGAGTGATATATATATATATATTCCGTGTCTGTGTCTTGGTTCTGAGGTTGGACAGGGTGGGGAACGAGTTGAGGGTTACATACAGAGCGGTAGTGAGAGGCACTTCCTTTTCCTGCAAGAGCCGCCGGGGTGAGAGGAGCGTGGCCCTCTCCTCTCTCCGCCATGGTGAGTGGAAGTGTACCCGGCTGGACTTTCCCTTGCTCTCGGGGCCGGCGGGAGTGGCTTGGGGGTTCAGGGCGTAAAGTCTTCAGGACAGAAAGCGAGGAAAAGATGAGGACCAGAGGCGACTGTTTGTGCATGGGAGCTGGGTAGTGCTGCCGTATGGCAGCCATCTTACAGGCAACGTGGGTGTTCCGGCGCTGGATGCGCCCGAAGGCAACATAAGGACACCAATTCGTTTTGGGGCCCAGAGGGACCTTTGGAATTCTAGCTTTCCTTGGATCTTAGAAGGCACGGTTCTGCTGAAGACGTTGGGGACCTGAGAACTGCATCGGGGTAAAAAGTCAATTTGGAGCTTTATCTCCCATGTGCTGCTTAGTAAGGAATAGTTACATCTTTTGAGACTGACTTTGTTTAAAAAAAAAACAAAAAACTTAAAACTTCCATTCTCGTCTTTGCCCAGCTTAAAAACCGCCTCTGTAAAAGCTTCTTGGTCCTTTTAAAAGTTAGTTGGCCTATTTGGTGTTTCCTAAATCTTTGAGTTCCTGGCTCGTAGTATAGCTAATGCTACACGTACTGTGTAGTGTTCTGTGCCCTGGGGAGTTAAGTGAACGAAACAGATTTTTTTAGTTATGATGCTTGGATCGTAATTGAGTTGGACAAAACACATAGTAGTGATCGATAGTAGTAACTTCTGTTGACATAGGGAATGGGAGAGGAAGCAGCAGGGATTTAAACAGTGATCAGAGAAATCTTAGGGTGGCCTGAGGAGGGTTCGGAACAATGCTAATAGTATCTCTGGGGTGAAGACACTTGAGTAGGGAAGAGACTTTAAAAGTATGGGGAATGAGTTTGAGCAGAATGTGTAGGCCATCCTCAGTCAGGACTTCAGTTTTTCTTAAGGTGGTAAGTCTATGGAGAAGGTTGAGCAAAAAGTAACATAACCAATGTTTTCATTAGTAAGTTTTGGAAGATGTGTTTAGAATGGGATGAATGGGGCAAGAATGGAAGTTTTGGAGTAGAGCCGTGGTAGACAAGATTTGCTGGCATTTAGGTGGTGGCATTAAACAGCGTTTTCGAGCCTTTGATTATTTTGCTTTGTAAGGCCCGGTTTGAAATGAAAGTTTAATGATAAACCATTCCCTTCGAAAAATGAAAATCATGACAGAACTTGAGGCTCTAAGTGTTCAACTGTAAGAATTTACTGAAGTTAATAGACATGGTGATGCTTTAGTAACAGCCTTTTAGTTTTAAGTGTTGTCTAGTGTACCTCACCAGACTAGTCTCATCTGTAACTGAGCATTAAGTGGTATTGCTGCCACATAGGAAGAATGCCTCTGGCATTGCTTGTCAGTATAAACATCTCTACCTTTTTCCAGGCGTGTGCTCGTCCACTGATATCTGTGTACTCTGAAAAGGGGGAGTCATCTGGCAAAAATGTCACTTTGCCTGCTGTGTTCAAGGCTCCCATTCGACCAGATATTGTGAATTTTGTTCATACCAACTTGCGCAAAAACAACAGACAGCCCTATGCTGTCAGTGAATTAGCAGGTACGGATTTTGATACTGTATGGGTTGGTGTTAGAACTGCTTAACAGCAGTGATGAAATTCCACTCTATTGGTCCGTGTTTCTGAACCACATGATTTTCTCTGATGTTCTGATGCTGTTGACTACAATACATGGTAGTCACAGATAGCTATGGTTGTGTGGCTTAACCTTGTATTTCTCCCCCCAATTTCAGGTCACCAAACCAGTGCTGAGTCTTGGGGTACTGGCAGAGCTGTGGCTCGAATTCCCAGAGTTAGAGGTGGTGGGACTCACCGTTCTGGCCAGGGTGCTTTTGGAAATGTATCCTTTGTTTCACTATGTAGACTGGTCAGCTCTTGTGGAATTAGGCGACCTAGGTTTAATCATGTTCGTAGTTAGAAAATATTTCATGTCCAAAATGCTAACAGTGTCCAGGATAAACATTACTCTAGGTAGACTTGAAATCTGGAAATTTTTTCTGCGATAAAGACAACAGGGGCTTGACATTACAAAGGCTTTGCTTGCAATGATGTCGTAATTTGCGTCCTACTCTGTTCTCAGCGACAGTTGCCTGCTGTCAGTAAGCTGGTTCAGAAGGGTGACGAAAATTCTCACTGAGCAAGACATAATCTAATTCCTAAAATTTGAGAATGTGATTCTTAACTGGGAAAATAGATGTGTCGGGGGGGACGCATGTTTGCCCCAACCAAAACCTGGCGCCGTTGGCATCGCAGAGTGAACACAACACAGAAGCGGTACGCCATCTGCTCTGCCCTGGCTGCCTCAGCCTTACCAGCACTGGTCATGTCTAAAGGTTTGTAATATTTTGTAATACAGGAGTGGTACAAAATGCTCTTCTTTTCCTTCACTTGGATCTTTTCATTCATACTAATAAAGAGCCTCTAAATCCTGTACATCTCAGAGTGCCTGACTAAATTTCCCTCTACTAAATAACTAGTTCAGAGTACCTAATAAGTCAGTCATCAGCGAATACTAAGTAACCGGGAAACTAATTTGAATACAGTGACAATGTATTGTTAGGATACCTTCTGCTGCCTACTCTGTTTAAAATGATGAGATTCCACTTCATTGGTCCGTGTTGCTGAAACACATGATATTTGTGGAGATTCTGATTTGACAAATTGTAAGTCCTTTTGTTTTGTGGGTTATTTAAAATGTTACCCAGTTTTTCAAAGGGCTCAGGGTAACCAGGTCAGTGTTACTTGGCATTATCAGGTCATCGTATTGAGGAAGTTCCTGAACTTCCTTTGGTGGTTGAAGATAAAGTTGAAGGCTACAAGAAGACCAAAGAGGCTGTTTTGCTCCTTAAGAAACTTAAGGCTTGGAATGATATAAAAAAGGTAGGTTTAATGAACATGTTTATAGTTTGGTGGCCCTTAACATAAACTTGTTATGAGAGTCTTAAGTTTCAAGATTACTGAAGGACAGTATAACAACCTCAGAGAATAGGAGAGCAAGGACTCTGGAACCACATTACTTGGGTTTGAATTCTGACTGCCATTTATGGCTGTTTGTTAATGTTAGTAAGTTAGTTGTGCCTGAGTTTCATCCTCTGTAAAATGAGTTTTTTAACTGAAGACCAGTTGCAGGGATCATTTGTTAATCAGAATACCAAACTGTCTTGCTTTGTAGGTTTATGCCTCTCAGCGAATGAGAGCTGGCAAGGGCAAAATGAGAAACCGTCGTCGTATCCAGCGCAGGGGTCCCTGTATTATCTACAATGAGGACAATGGGATCATCAAGGCCTTCAGAAACATCCCTGGTAATTCTTGAACTGCGTCTGTATTTTGATTACCCATAATATACTGGCTTACTCAGCTTTTCTTATGATGAGATTCCACTTATGGTCCGTGTTGCTGAAGCACATGATTTTGTGGAACTTCTGATTCTTGGCTGAAGGAGTTCACCATTGATGGCTGCTACTTCATAATTAGTATTTAGATAGTTTTCAGGTACCTTATGTAGCACATAAGCCAGAAAGATGGTTTGTGTCTCTTCAGTTGAAATACAGGTTCCCTAATACTATTTTCTTTTTAAAAGGAATTACTCTGCTTAATGTAAGCAAACTGAACATTCTGAAACTTGCTCCTGGTGGGCATGTAGGACGTTTCTGCATTTGGACTGAAAGTGCTTTCCGCAAGCTAGATGATCTGTACGGCACTTGGCGTAAAGCTGCCTCCCTCAAGAGTAACTACAAGTGAGTGTGCGTCGTGTCTGTACTGAACGCAGATGTTTATACTGTGGGTATTTTACATTCAGAAGTGGTTTACATGTTTTCTAAATAATGGATTGTATTTTACTGACATACCCTTACAAACATGAACTAACGCTGAAACAGTGAGATGAGATGCTGAAAAATGATAATATAGAAATTCTGATTATATTTTTGAGGCATTTGAATGGTTAAAATTCTGTTGAGGTTCGTGATCTTCAGTTACATGAAACTTGTGAGAGTACCTTTTGTCAACACCTTTTTCAGCCTTCCCATGCACAAGATGCTCAATACAGACCTTAGCAGAATCTTGAAAAGCCCAGAGATCCAAAGAGCCCTCCGAGCACCACGGTAAAGTTGTGATATTTACAGTAATTCTTGCCGCAACTGCATACTATTATTTATCTCAAAAATGTGAATAATGTAAATAAAATATTTATAGAGTATCTACCTTTTTTTATAGCAAGAAGATTCATCGCAGAGTCCTGAAGAAGAATCCACTGAAAAATCTGAGAATTATGTTGAAACTAAACCCATATGCAAAGACCATGCGCCGGAACACCATCCTTCGCCAGGCCAGGAATGTAAGCAGTAATTTTTAGTTTTGCTGATAAGTGTTTTGGAAGATTTGGTTCTTAGATTTTCTTCCTCATTTGTTGCAGCACAAACTCCGTTTGGATAAGGCAGCAGCAGCACTAGAAGCCAAATCAGGAGAGAAGAGGGTTCCAGGCAAGAAGAAGCCTGTAGTAGTGAAGAAGGGAAAGAAGGCTGCTGCTGTTAAGAAGCAGAAGAAGCCTTCGGTGGGAAAAAAGGCTGCAGCAACCAAGAAACCAGCAACTGAGAAGAAGCCTCCTGAAAAGAAACACACCACAGAAGAAAAGAAGCCTGCTGCCTAATTTAAATTTGTTTATTCCATAAAGGTCAAATCGTGTTGGACAGCTAATTTTGAATAAAGACCTGTTCAAAGAAGCAGTGAGAAATGTGACTTGTTTTGGATGTGTTGTGTTCAAAATTTTTTAATGACACTTTGTTCTGCATACACACATTGAGTGAAAAAACTGATGCTCCGTGAATCCTGATAAAAAGTTGAGTTTGTAGATTGCAGTGTCTTAAACGGATGGTTAAAACACTTGTCTCAAACATACATAAGCTTAATTATTTAGCCTCTCTCTGGTGGTGGGGGACTTGAAAAATGGGTAAAATTCCATGAAGATTAGACATTTTCAGTAACCACAAGAGGGCAGAATCAACATACTTTGGGGGAAGGCAGTAAGAAATTGATATTCACTTGAAGTGCTCTTGGAGCAACCTTCCGGGATAGAATCCCAAGGAAATACTTGATCACCCTCTCTAATCTTTTGTTGGTATGAAGGTGCCAACAGCATTTTTCAGAACCACTTAGGTTATTTTACAGTTCTAGGGGATGAATATGTATAGTCCAAGAGTGGTGTAGAGAAATGCACCCAAAAGATGTTTCTTCTGAGGTTTAATCTGCCATTGCATGTCTTTAAAAGACCTTATGAGTTGGCTTATCCTTCCCTAGTTTTGTGTCATGTCTGGGTCGTTTTGCACCATTCCCATTGGCAGTCTTAAAATAAATCCTTTTGCAGGTTGAGATGTCGGTTCCTTTGGAATACAGGCATCCATCTCCCAGTCCAAATTGACAGCAGCACTTTACCATCAATGCTCTGGATTTGGCGAAGGCCTGGGAAATGCCTCTCGTGACCGGGAATCCTTGCCTGCAAAAAAGCACAGTTGGGTTCTTGTGCCGCTGTGCTAGATACCGGTGATTTTAGCCACTTGTTGCAACACCACGTTGGGGGTGCGATGCAGCGAGCACTTTAATTGTATTTGAAACTGGCCGTTCTTATCTCCAGGCTCTATGGCTCCAACGCTATGTGCCATAAGAATCCTGACGGCTATTAAGAGCTAGGGCGCTTGGAGTTTAAGCCCTTGGTTTGCGCGCTGGCAGAGGTCGTCCGCTGCGGAACGCCAGCACGTTCGCCTCCGCGGGCAGGAAGAGCCTCGCCCCACGTGCCAGCCCCGCCCGGGCCGCCCTTCCGTTTCCGGGAATATGGAGGCCGTTCCGTCATTACCGAGCGCCGGGCCCACTGGCCGCACTGAGAGCGGCGGGTGCGAGGACGCGTGATGCTGAGCCGGCTTCAGGAGCTGCGCAAGGAGGAGGAGACGCTGCTCCGGTTGAAGGCCGCGCTACATGACCAGCTAAACAGGCTCAAGGTGACCCCGCCGTCCCCCCACGCCCCTCCATCCCGCCGCTCCCCCTAGCCCGGGCCGCCTGCCTCTACCCGAACCCCAGGCGTCCGCGGCGCCCACCTGCTGCAGGGTATCCCTTCCTCTCCCGGCCGTGCTGGCACTGACCTGGTGGTTTACAACCACAGCGGGAGCTGGTTTGAGATAAGGGGCCCGCCCTTCTCGGCATCTTGACCCTGCACATCTGGGCTGAGGCCCAGCAGCTGTAGGCTTGGTGAATACACTCCCGCAGCCCAGCATGTGCAGGGGGCTCACACACACCTCACGTTGCGAAAGAGCGATTTCCCGAAGGCTCGCCTAGGCCTTCCCAACCCACCGATCGTTTCCAAGCTCCTCCGGCATTTGTCATCCGCTTTTTACTAGCTTGTATTGGTGCTTGCAACAGCTTTAGAAGAGGCCCACAAATCCTCCCATTCTGCGAAGGCACAGAGGTCCTGAGGAGACAAGTCGCAAAGTGGACTTCACGGTAGCTTTTCTTTCTGGAGCTGTTTACTGACACGGCTTTGACGGGAGTTGAGATCTAGGCCCACCAGGGGCATCTCCAAGACCTGTGCATAATTCGCCCCCTTTAGCCCTAGTGAAAGGATTCTGACAAGTGCTGCTCAGCACCCTTTTCCAGGATCTCTAAGTCCAAATAAGATGAGGGTTATGGCAGCCCTGTGTAAACTGAAGAGCCTTGTATAACTGTGATGTATCAAAATAAGACACTTTCCCTCAGGATAGTCGTAATGGCCTACACTTGTGTCCTGTACAAGTACCTTATGTGTGTGTGTTGATGACTTCCAAAGCCTAGATTCCTTTATACTCCAGGAAACAGAGATTACACTGTTTTCACTTCCTCTCATGCTGCCAAAAGACTTTTTACAGTATGCTCAGTGTTACTCCCATCGGTAACCCAGTGAAATAGTAGGAAAATGTCCTCAACTCTTCTTTTCTAGGTTGAAGAATTGGCCCTCCAGTCAATGATTAGTTCTAGAAGAGGAGATGAGATGCAGTCTTCTCAGCCTCTCCCTGAACAGTCACATGATGTAAGCTTAATTGTGTGGTTAAGGAGGGAGTGCAAAGTCCCTTTTGCTCATGCTGTGTGGAGGTCAAGAATTGTTGTAAATCACATCGAGCCCAAAGGACTGTGGAAAGTACTGATAAGAATGTTCTTGGTCCGTACTACTGTTTTAAACAGGGAACAGCCCACCTTTCTATCAGCTGATGATACATTCTTGATTAGGTACTGTTGTATTGCTTCCACTGTCCTAGTCTTCCATCGTCTCTAGTTACTCCAGTGAACCAGGGAGAATGTGGAGATCTTTGCAGGGAGACATCAAAACTTACCCTGCTCTGTGAATAGGTGAGCTTGGGATTTGAAAATAGAGTGTAACTTCAGCTACAAAACATAGTGCTAAAAAATGAGGTCTAGTCCTCATCATTTCCTCCTCTTACCAGATGCTTTCAGGTACGTCAGTAAAATTGTCCTGTTTCTAAATATACTGTAATTGAGCAGTACTTCTCCCATATGTGTTAAGCTATTTAAAACCACTTGAAAGCACATCTAAGCCAGCATAATTGTTATGTAAGAACCATGTCCATAAATCAGGTAACTTTCTATCAAATCTAGGGCATTTACTATCCCATTTTGGCAGGGCAGAGGTGAGAAGTTAGGGTAGAATTTAGAGAAATATGAAAGTGGCCGTACCTTTTGGTGATAAATATTGGAGATGAATATGCAATTGAGATTTGATTTTAAAACATTTTTGAAGAATTTGCTGTTTTGAGGCTAATGTCTCTCCTACTAATCCATAATGTACTTTGCTAAAGCAGATGTTGGTGCATGTAGACAATGAAGCATCAATCAACCAAACTGCACTGGAGCTGACCACAAGAAGCTGTGTGTCAGAAGAGGAGGAGGAGGAGGAGGAGGAGGAGGAGGAGGAGGAAGAATCAGATTCCTGAAGAAGGAAGAGAGCCAGGGTTAGTTACACAAATTAAGTTTCTAAGTCTTGGGAACTTTCTGTCGAGAGTTTTTCTTGCCGTTGGCCCTATGGCCTGATTTAAAAAAGAACAAGAACTTTAGGAGGATGCATAGTGCTGAAAATGTTTCCATCGATAACTCAGATTTCATACTGCTTTTACAAAAACAGTGTCATACAGAAGAGCAAAGACGCAGTGTCTCAGCATTGAGTAGTATGAGCGGTGCTGTGTCTGTGTTCTGGGCAGATTCAATAATTGTGTTCGAAACAAAAATTTCCTCTGAAATGCTATTGAGAGTCTGGCATTTGCAAAAAGGGCAGAGTTTAATTATAAGCCAGCCTTTCTAATCAACAGTGTCTCTTTTCAGAAAACCAAGTAAAGGCTGTTTGCAAGCCACTGAACCCTTCCGAGTAAAGCATGGCCACCATCAAAGATGTTAAGGAAGTGTGCACAGAGGGTCGAGAACTTGAAGAAAATGAGCTGTTGCCACTTCTCGGCGACATCACAGCACACTGCCTACTATGTAGACTGCTTTGTGTGGCTGTCATCACATCTAGCTTGAGACATCACTATGGTAAAATGCGCTTAGAAATAAATTACAGATAAATAGCCATCATGCACTTGCTGGTTTCCAGATAGCAGAGAAAATATATCCATTCCTCCTCTGGGTCAAACAGGACAGCAGGATGGTTTGAAACACCTTCCTGGACTTAATGAAATGTGCCATTAAAGGAGGAGTCACTATACTTGGGAGACTGGATTTTTTTTTTTAATAGAGATGACAGTTCTTTTCCACGTGATACACAGTTAAGTAGTTTCTTAATTTTATGAAAGTAATTTGCTCTGCCAGGCAACAGGCCAACCAAAAACATAAAGAACCCCCTCAAGAATTCCTTATGTAACTGTTTCAGAAGAGAACATAGATTGATTTGTTAATCAGCATTTCATTAAAGTCATTTTGAGCTACTCTCACAGGAAACAGGTGGAAATTTAAACGAACATGTTTCTTGGAAAACACAGTATGAAAATAGTTTTGCAACAAAAAGCATCAAAATTAAAATTACATTTTGGGAGTTAATTTAAAAAATGAGCATGGGTTTTTAAGAGCTAGAAAAGCTGGCTGTGAATTCTAGATCTACTGCTAAGTGGTAAGAGGCCTTCCTGCCTCTTTCCAGCTCTCACTTTCCCATCTGTAAAATGAGGGAGTTTATATTTGCTTTAGCAATTGCCCAGGTTGCTGTGAGATAACATTTAAAAATCCAACTACTGGTGTCTTAGTAAGAGGAAGTTTGAGGAAGGAATTTGGCATTAGGAACTCAAAACACAGCAAGACTGGTACAGGGAACATCATTCTTGAGAACAAGATCATTCTTGGTAAAAATCTTTTACCTCAAAATGCAACACCTTTGGATGTGAATAGGGAATTTAAAGCACCCTTCAGAAGACACTGAGCATGAAAGCATTCAGATCCAGGTTTTAGACTCCAGGTTACATTATTCCTTCCTCCTGAGATGCAATTTGCACATTTTAATGAGATACCCTCAATAGTGGTGGCATTGTTCTCTATTAGCAAAAGACACAGGGTGTGAGGAGAGTGTGGGTCTGAATGTTTGTATGCAAAAACTGAAGACTATTACTATTGACCTTGAACAAATGTTAGTCTCACAGCAAGACAAAAATGATAGACTAGCTCAGGCAGCAGTATGTACAACACTAACTAGTTTTTAAAATCCTGGCTGGGCTCCAAGCTCTGGTAGATCTGTAGCAGAACTACCTGCTCAGGAGTGTCACCCAAGCTCTGTTTTTAATTTGAAAATGAAATAAGCTGTTCATTTTTAAATATGTGTTTATTTTGGTTTCTATAACCTACCCCTTGAAGAAGGAAATGAGGGAAGAGGTGCTGACCATATAGCCTTAAATGTACCTCAAGTTCCAACAGTCACTTTTCAAAGAAAGAGCAGGCACCAGTGGCAAGTTGGGACATGGCTTTGTTGTCGGGGACTTCACTGCCACCTCACAGGCATGACAAAGCCAGTGCCAGGCACATTGCTCCTCTCCAGGAAGGTGAAACAGGAAACTTGTTCCGTGGAGCAGAGCAGCAAGAGGCTGTTCCGGATGGAGGTGCCACTGCGAGCCAAGCACTGTGGGCATGCCACCACACCCACCGCTGCCCACTGCTTGTCCCTTGCATGGGGAGAGGGAAGGAATGGGTGGGACTTATTCACAGGTCCATAGGAAAGGTGGTTGAAGAGTTGCAGGTAGGGGTATTTGGTGAAAAGAGTGAGACAAAATCCAAAGACTGGAATTGCAGGAAATACGAGACCAAAGCAGTGAACTTGTCCTCGGTGTGGTATTTCCACCTTTCAGCCTCCTTTCTGTCTTTATCTTTCCCCTCATGAAACTGCGTGGCTAAATCATTTGCTTTCTTGTGTACTTAGAACCATTGAAGGTCCTACCACAAAAGTTGAAATGTCTTTCATCCTTTTAACTTGATAATATATTTATTAGAATAAGAGTTTAGATTTGT
Source organism: Manis pentadactyla (assembly GCF_030020395.1). Classification (NCBI taxonomy): domain Eukaryota; kingdom Metazoa; phylum Chordata; class Mammalia; order Pholidota; family Manidae; genus Manis; species Manis pentadactyla. The sequence goes on along the minus strand of NC_080029.1, from coordinate 114,598,417 downwards.
TAAACATCTGGATTAAAATGGTTAAAAGGATTTTCATACAATTTTTAGGCACTATACACACTGTTGTTTACAATAGCATTGGTACTTGAATTTGGGGAAAGAGAAATCTCCTACATTTTAATGCCTTGATCCATTTTTAACATTCAAAATGATTCCACCATTTTAGAAACACTTAAATCCAAACTTAATGAGAGACATGTACCACTAAATATCCCACATGGTATATTTAAAAATAAATAGAGAAATACAACCAGAAGTCTAGAGATCACCACAGCAGACAGACTGGTGAGGCCCCAGCTATTTTGGTAGTAGAGGCTCTGGCTAGATTTTGATGGAAATTGCTGAATTCAACACCAAAAGCAAAAATATAATAATAAAACAACATGATACACACGTTCTGATGCTCACTTTCATAGCAGCAAAGCATGCTTCACATGCACTGCCTGTAAAGGATCTTACGAGGCTCCCTCCTACTCGAATAGAAAGAAGTGCGCCCTGCAAGAATGAAGTACCACCAAGTGTCCAAGTGCAGGCAGCCAGCCAGCCAGGGTGAGGGAAGAGCAGTGCGATTTTCATTTAAGAATGACTACCCACAGTCACCAGAGTTTCACTGTAATTCAACACTGTGTTTTGATCATAGACATACATAAAAATAGCCCCAAGCACAAAGCCAATCCACTTAGGGGAGTAACAGTAGTAATAAGAATAAAGACAATAATATTAAAAATGACATGAGTAGAATTTTGGCACATGCTGTGTTCTTCATCCTTTGTCACAGGTGAAATACACGTCTGAGCAGAGACAGGCATGGGAAAGAGGCCTGAAGGCTACACGGCACACCACTGGGCAGGGGGGGACTTGCTCTTTACTGCCTCCCAGGTGCTTAGACGCCAGCTGCGTGGGTTGGTGTGCTGGGCTGGTTAAGGCCAATGGTGGAGCAGAGCCAGCCTGCAAAATCCACTTCCTCAGCATCAGATCTCTTGATAAAAGCATGAACCTGCATGGGAAGAAACAGGAAGTGTTTAAAAACCACCAAGAAGGAAGATTCAAGAGCCCTGCATCTGAGGCTTGTGCCACAGCGGGGGCCAGGGAAGCAGGGCCAGCTGCAGGCCGAGAGCCCCACTCTGCTGGTTTCACCTGCGGCGAGGCCCTGGGCATCCGCTCACCTCCCTGAGCATGCCCTCGCACCACGAACCGGGAGAGCAGCCCTGCCTTCGGTGCCTCGCGGTTGTCGGAACAAAGGAACTGATGGACTTGAAGGTGCGCGTTGCTCTGTACAGGCTCCACGAGGCGTGTAAGTTCAGCTATTTACAGCATTACTTCCTTGCTCCTCCCCTAGCACTGCCACCAACAAGAGGCGGCAGGTGGTGAGCAGCTTGGTGAGTGGAAGGTGAGTCTCCTATACTAGAAAGGCCCTGTCTCCACAAAGGGGTAGGCTCGCCCATTCTTTCCCTGGACACCCTCAGGCTGCAGGGTCAGGGTCACCCCAGCTTTTCCTCTAAACGGATGGGAGGAGAGAAGAGACTTATATTTTGTATCCTGCAGCCCCAGGGTCAGCTGCACTGCTGTGGTCAAGGCCGAGTGGGGAATGGACTCAGGAAGTCCTAGATGGATCAACTGACAGAGACATGAACAGATGGGTAGTGTAGGAATTGCAAATAAATGGACTTACCATGAGCTGCTTTAGATCTGCTCTCTCTGCAGGGTTTTTTATTAAGCTTAAAGGAATAAAGACAATGTGAGAACTATTGCCTGGTGCTGGTTCTAATTCAAATGAAGTTTGCATGCCTGTCCTCCCCACACCCTACAGGCTTGGAGGAGTGCCTGAGCCTTATTCCCTTAAGGTTCTTAGCATAACGTCCTGCCCACAGTAGGTTAAAAAATGCTTGCTGAACTAAACTAAAGTCAGAAGGCAATACACCAGTCCCTGAAGAGCAAGTGCCGAAAGCGGCAGCTCTGTTACCCGCTGTTGTCGTCAGTCAGGTCACCGTACTCTCGCTCTGGGAGAAGGGCAGCAGCCACAGGGTGATGAGAGGAGAAGGGAAAGGGCAGAGCCATGCTCCCCACGGTGGGATGGGGAACCTGACAAAACCAGGGTACCCTTCCAGAGAACAGGAAGCCAACTTACCACTTATTAACAAAATCTTGAAATTCCAGACTGAATACTCCACTGGGCAGTTTTGGAGGAGGCTGCAAATACACATTGGGATGTAAGAGATGCCTGGCTTGCTGCTCCAGCCATCTCGTAGGTCCCCTCCCAACCCCCACCTCTGGGCAGTGCTGTCCTCATCCTGTCAAGGCAAGAAGGGGTGGGAGGCCAGCAGCCACCTGCAGGGTCACCCTGCTGGAACCACTGGCCTCATAAACCAGTTAGAACTGGGGCCAAGTCTGTGTTTTACCACTCACTTCTCTGGTGGCTAAACAAATTACTGTTCCTCTCTGAGCCTCAGTTTACCCTTCTGTGAAATGGGAAGGACCTAATGATCTCTGGGACTCGTTCCAGCTCTGACCCCAGAACTGCAGACCTAGGAGTGTGGCATGGAAACACCCAGCAATTCCTAGCAACAACAGGGGGATATGCAAATCACCAGCATAGGCCAGCCTGGATGGCACCTGTGGAAGTCAGAGAACACTAACTAGCTAAATAGTAATTAAGATGTATATCCCTTTTCTGTGCCCTGAAGGAACAGAGAAGGTTAATAAAACATTAACTAGCAGAGAGCTGTGTCTGGAAGAATGTTACCTGTACACTCTCTCCAGGATCAAGACTGTCTGCAGACAGCAGAGCAAGAACACTGGCAATAGCTCATTTTCCCAGGGTGCCCGGTGGGGATCACGCAGGGCTGTACAGGACAAGGCCCTGGACCACCTGGCGCATGTGCTCCACACAGCCCAAAAGAAACACGACCCACCCTCACATGACTTGCACTGGGGCTGTGAACAGCTTCCTTGTGAGCTGATCCCCAGATACCGTGGGACGTCACTGCTCTGATGTGCAGCCCAGATCAACAGGTGACTTGAGACTACATACTAAACACTGACACTACCAAAAGAGCCCAGCCCAGCCCTCCTTCCCCTGATGCCTTATCAGAACAGCAGGTGAGCAGGGCAGCCGAGGGTGCTGAACTCGTCTTGGCCCGCAGCTCCTCCAGCCCTGCCCGACCCTCCTCCGAGAAACCTTAGTGCTAGTCCAGAGCTTCCTGCTCCCTGAAAACCTAAATTTGAGGATTGTTTATCAGTCTTCTCCTTGATTCTTTTTTTTTTTAAACATACCAGGATACACAGACAATGTATGTTCTTCGTATTAAAGTCAGCCAATTACGATAACCAAAAAGAAACCTTTAATCAGCTGTACTCTGTCACTCAGAGATAACCAGTGCATCATACTACTTTCCAGACTTTATATGCACAAACATGCATAGATTTTTTTAAAGAGCGGATCATACTATGCATACTATTTTGTGATCTTTTTCATAAAATTTACAGTGAATATTTTCCATATCTGTTTCCACAGTGTCATTTCTTATGCTCATTGCTTTTTAATGGCACTTAAAAGAGAAACTCCTATATTGCAGTTATATATGCATTTGCCTTGCCTCCCCTTTACAATCTAACAGTCTTCAAGACAAGGTCTTTTGTTTTCCCATCTCTGGCTTCCCACCTCATTCCTGCCACCATCCCACAGTGCTGAGCACAGTAAGTGCACAAGAAAAGCTTGATGAACAAAGAAATAGGAATGAGCACGGTGGAGGCCCCTGAATCTGAGGAGGAGGGGCTCCGCTACGTGAAGATGTTCCTGGGGAAGGGAACCTACAGCCTCTACACTGGCCACTCAGTTCCAAGAGCATGACGCACAAACCAGGGCACGTGAATCCTGGGCCCAAGAAGCCCGTGTTGTAGGTTTCCCAGTCAAATTAATGTTTTTTTTCTTGAGTAAATAAATCCTAAGGTTAAAGAAGCCATGCAATACTTACTTCATTGACTATATAATCCAACAACTCAAAAATTGCCATGGGAGGTCGGCTGTCCATTCCATAAGCTACAGATTGTATAGAAAGAATAAAGAAAACAATTCTCAGAAAAACAGGAGGTTATTTGCCAGTAAGAGACTAGGGGTCAGGCATGGATCCTGGGGACCGGAACAGGGTGCTGGACAGCTGAGCCACAGGTAAGGCCTGCACAGGGGCAAAGGCCAGAGCGAAAGGCTCGCCACAGTAGGAGTCTGGGCTCCGCCACAGCTGAGGTTTGTGATCTTGGGCAAATCAGCTGACTGCTGAGCCCAGTTTTAAGCTTTATAAAGTAGAGACAGATAATTTTGTCTGCCCTTCCCTATACTGAGAGGAGCAAATAAGATAATAACTAAAGGACTCAATTTTAATTCTCCCTGAGCTTAGGTTTCTTCTTTTTATGCCCCAAAGTCCCAGGCCAGCCTCAGAGGCCACCGCCACCAGCCTTTCCAGTGACCCACCATCAGCTATCTCTGCCCCATCCGTCTCTCCCTTCAAATGTGCCTCCCCAGTGGACCCAGTGGAGGTAGAGACCAGGGCTCCCCGGTCAGACAGGAACACGCAGGCATGAACCACACAGTAATGATGGCTGGGCCAGGATCTCCCAAGCACCTGGCTTCCCTCACAGTATTCATGCCGCACAGCACTCCCCACCTAGAAGTCACACTTGGCCACTTACAAGTATATGTGGCCTTGGCTAGTCAAGCTCTGTGTGCCTCAGTTTCCTCATATCTAAAATGGAGATTATAAGAGAGCTCACACACAACTGCTATTAAAATTAGATCCTAACAGGCAAATCCATGGAGACAGAATTGATTAGTAGTTGCCAGGAGGCAGGGGTTGGGGGAGTTTGCAGTGACTGCTAATGATGGTGGAGTTTCTTTTTGAGGTGACAGGAATGTTCTGGAATTACATAGTGATGACTGCACAACATGGAGGAATACACTAAAAACCACTGAATTGTACACTTTGATATGTGCAGTCTTTGTTACATGAATTTTACCTCAATAAAAAAAACTACCTTAAAAAAAAGAAAAGGCCATGGCTTTTGAAAATTAGATATTGCTTATGAAGTGCAGTGCTGGGAACAAAGTAGGCAGTCAACAAAGGGAAGGAAGTTATTGGTAATAATTCCCAGCACCCCACCGGAGATCCCTGCTCTTCCTCCCCCAGCCCCAGCCTGGCATCCCAACCAAGTCTTGACAGAGTACAAAGAATCCCTCTAGAAGCCCCCAGCAGTAAGGACCACCCTCCCCTCCACAGTCCAAGATGGGGCCACAGCAGGCCACTTACAGCTGAGGGGCCTTCCAGGGGTCCTTGGCCTGGGTGGTGTCTCAGCCGCATCTCCTTCCACCTGGCACCCGAACATGAGCTCCAGCTCCTTGGCATCTGGAGGAGGAATGGGATACCTCCCAACCGCCATCTCAACCAGAGAGAGCCCCATGCTCCAGATGTCTGACTGCACCGAGTAGTGAGTCCCCTGGAGTCTTTCTGGCTATAGGAGAGACAGACACAGTCATGTCCACCTGTGAGCTGATCTGGGCCCGTGCAGAAGAGGGATGAGCAAGTCCCCACGGACGCTCAGAGGGAGGCCTCACTTGCAGTGCAGGAGAGAGGGCTGCCCTGCTCGCCCCTGACCCTGGGTCGGCTGAAGCACTTGATCTTCTGCTCTTCCCTCTCAAGAGCTCTCATTCTGTCTCAAGATCTCCACTCACTTTAATTTGCCTTCTCACCTGTCCCCAAATACCATGTTTACCAAATTCTAGCTGCTCCATGCTCTGACCCCTCCTCACTGCTCTGTCTCCCCTGAACTAACAGTGTCCAACCCCGGATGCCCCTTTAGCTGGGGTTCCAGCTTTGCCCAGCCTGGTCACTGCCTTTCATTTGCAGGGCAGCTTGTTCAAAGTCCAGCATGACAGGCTCATCTTGTTACCTGAGTCTGAAAATGAAGCTTTTGGAACATGGGTCAGGAATGAAGTATCCAGTGGGTAGAAAGAATACTGGCCTTGAGAGGAAAGCTAGGTTCTAAGATCTGCTCTGTCACTGACCCACTGACCATCCTTGGAGAACATGGAATGGTAGAAAAGGCAAAGGATCTGAGGCCAGGAGACCTGGGTTCAAGCCCCAACTCAAGCTACATGATCCTGAGCCTTAGTTTCCTCATCTATAAAATGGAGCTGGTAATAACCTAACAAAATACCTATGCTACTTACTAGGGTTATTGAGAAGGTCCAATCAAATGAAAATGTATGCTAAATGTTGCAAAATGCTATGCAAATATGAGTTGTTACTGGTGGGAAAAGTCAAAGAGAAATTAAAGTATGTAGTACTATATACAAAGCATTTTTATTGAGCATTAACTGAAATATGTATTTTAAGAACCCTACAAAAACTTTTTATTCTGAGCATTGTATATTTATTCAGACAACAAATTAATTTCTCCCATAGGATTTTTCACTAACCCCAACACTACCATTTTGGAACTGACCACATAACCACAAAAATCCAAACCACTAAACCCTGGATCAATAAGTCCCAGGGCCTTACTATCTGTCCCTGGCCTGCTGATTTTGAACTTAGCAGATGAGTGGCCCTGAGTTGGCAGTTGGGGGGCCCAGGATGTTTGCTCAGTTTTTAGACATTTAGGGAAGCTGAATGGGTTTCATGTTTCTTGAAACTGTGGGTCACTGAGGGAAGGGGAAGAGATGTGGGTCACGACCTAGTGAGTGATGTTGACAGGAGCTAGAGTGGCAGGTGAGGGTAGGGAGCAGGCAAGAAGGAATGAGGATGTGGGCATGAACTTCCATAAAGGGAGGCCTACAGTGGCTGCCCGATCCGACCAAAGAGGCAGGCATCCCTCCAGCACAAGGTTCTGGCTCCACCAGGGAGGGCACCCCCTCGGCCCCTCTCCCTGACCAGTCAAGAAGCTCAAGAAACAGTATCTGCTATTCATACCGACATGTAGGACCTTGTGCCCACGAAAGAGTTGGCCATGGAGTCGATGAGCTGCCCGCTGACCCCAAAGTCACAGAGCTTGATCTCCCCACGGGAGTTCACTAGGATGTTGGAAGGCTTGACATCTGCCGGAGAGAGAACAGAAGTGAGGATTGGCACAGGTAGGTTGTGGGGTGTGGGTGGAGGTTGGTCACTCCACAGATACAGCCCTGGCCATGAGTCCCAGGACCTACCCCTGCTCCCATCACAGCGCCAGCCCTGGGCTGCACACCCAGACCCCTTACGCCCCCTTGCTCAGGGTTCTAGAAAGGACTGCAAGGAGAGGAAAGGACACGCTGCTGTAGAAGCAGGACTGAAGTCAGTGGATTTCCACTCTGAGAATTCAGTCTCGGCCAGATGACCCACAGGAAAGTCAATTATCCTGCATAGTCAAGATTTAAAGTCTGCTGCTTCAGGACTAGCCGTCACCAAAGGGAAGGGGTTGGGGGAAGGGCTGGGGAGGATGTGTGGGGAGGGAGGGAGAAGGGGACTAAAGGGCACTATAATCAGCACACATAATATAGGTAGGTCACGGGGAAGGCAGTACAGCACGGAGAAGACAAGTAGTGGCTCTATCGCACCTCACTACACTGATGGACAGTGACTGCAATGGGGTGTTTGTGGGGGGACTTGATAATATGAGTGAATGTTGAAACCACAATGTTGCTCATGTGAAACCTTCATAAGATTGTATCAATGATACCTTAATAAAAAAAAAAGTTTGTTGCTGCAACCACCTTGACTGGCAGGACACAATATCTATAGTTGAATCATAAGGGGAGAAGAAAAACACAAGTCCTGTTTGCTTGCTGAAGCTACAGACCAAAGACAAGGGGAATGGGACGGAGGCATGGATCCCTGCTCCTGACCTCGGGACCAAGGCCAGAGCACGTGAGTGTTACGAATACGTGCCGCTGGGGTTGGGAGCTGACTTATGATCTCTTTCACTGCAGTCATTTCCCTAAGGGCCTTCACAGCTATACCGACCTTAGCCCAGAACAGTCCCTTGCTGCCTGGGGCCAGAGAACTAGGGAGGCCTGAAAGCTGGTCCTCAGAGTCCAGGCAGTGCCCCCAGCAGCCCATCCCCCTTCCCTGCACTCAGACCCTCCCCACTTCCAGTCCCAGCTACTAATCCCCTGGCCCTTCCCTTTGCAAAGGTTTTCCTCCTACTGTCTCCTCTGATTCAAACTGCTCTGTAATGTGGGCAGAGTAGGACAAATATTCTCATTTACAGATGGGAAAACTGAGGCTGGGACTTGGTAAAAGTCCCCAGACCAGGGTTTTGTGGGCAGACATCAGCAAACAATGAGAACCACGCAAGAGCAGACCATATCCAGGGGCAAAATGTATGCACTGTGGCAGAGAATCTTTGGCAGAAGTAATAGAGACACTGTAAAGAACTTCTCAAGAATTAGAGAAAAAAAAAACAAATCCCCGTAATTCCAACCTACCAACCACTACTACCATTATTTTTCCATTCAATATTTTCATATGAATGCATTCATTTATTCTTAAACAGATTCTAATGGATCTATTTAAGTATCTTTCCAAGAGTAAACTGAAAAAAAAACAATCACTCTCTCCTATCCCAGTCCTTCCCCTGCCCACCGCCTCCCAGGGGAAGGGCTCACCATACCCCTCCTGGGTCGGGCGGGAACCACAACCACAGTCCCCCAGCCAGCGCTAGCTTCCCTCTACCCACCATCAGCTCCAGGGCAGGGACGCTGTGGGCCTTACCACTGAAACTGCAGAGCCAGGATGATGCCTGACACACAGAAGCCGCTCCAAACGCTTGTGAATCAATGGATGGGAACTCTGTGTGCGCAGGCATGCCCTCAGAGCCACTGGTGTGGTCTCCCTAATCTTTCGTCCGGTTACAGGACTTGAGACCTTTCCAAACCCCTTGGCAACCCACACCCCCCCCACACCCGTATCTCATACATACAGACCTCCAGAACGTAAGTGTGTGAAGTAGCCTCCTAGACAATATGGCTCCTCCCCTTCATGGTGGATAGGAAAAGTCTAAGGCCCAAACTTGTCTGCGGTCACATGGCAAAAACTGGGTAACGCCGGACTCAGAACTCAGACCTCCTGATGCCTAGCCCTGTCCCCTCCCCACCCCTGTGCCACTTTACTCAACTGTTTCACTCACCCACCTAACATTCGCTGAGCACCTACTACATGCCAGGCACCATGCAGGCAACAGGGAGAGAAGGACAGGCAAACTGATTAAGCTCCCACCAACACGAAGCTTACATTTTTGTATGACGAGACAGACAAAAACAAACCAATGTGTAATGTCAGGTGGTCTTAAGTGCCACGAAGAAAAGAGAAATAAAACCAAGCAGAGCACAGACAATGGGGGGAGCTGCAGTGACAGGTGATGAGGGGGGGGCCTCTGTGCAGTGATGATGCCTGAGCCAAGACCCGCACAAGTCGAGGGAGTGTCATGCGGCCTCCTGGGGAATCCTTTCAAACACGTGGGGAGATTACAAACTTGAGGAGAACAGGGACTAACTTTTCTTTTGTTTCTTTCCCAAGCCTAGTATGAGGACAGGCCCCTACAGACACTTCCAAGGAGCCACTAGTCCTCTTCTCTACAGTGCTGTGGCCCTTCTCAGAAGACTGATGCCCGACCCCTGGAGGTCAGCATTCAGTGTGGGGACAGTGATGCTGAGTAACAAGACAGAACAGAGGAATGGGGCGAGTGATGGTGCTTGCAGGGCCTGGCGGGGCAAGCACATGGATGACACTCTGATGTGAGCCTCTCCTCACCCTTCCCACCAAATGCCACTGCCTTTCAGCCCTGGGCTTGGGCCACGAAGCCCTCATCTTCCAAATGTTCCCAAGACCTGTCAAACCTTTAGAGCAAAAGAGCAGAACTGGCTAAAGAGACAGGAGACCTGCATTCAATCCTCACCCTGCTACCTGCTCCACAAGCGGCCTTGACCACGTCACTCTGCTTCTCTAGTCTGGTCTGCCCATCAGGAAACTGCTGATGATGATCACAGTTCTTGCAACCTCACCAAATGGAGAGCAGGACCAATCTAATGAAGTGTGGGCGTGTAAACAGCACACCATGTTACAGGAACAAAATGAGTGACAAGTTCACGGCACCAGACCCCCCTGCTCCCCGACAGGAGCAGCCCCCTCCCCAGGCCTGGGTGCCCTCCTCTGCTGGCTCAGACATTCCTCTCCAGGCTGCAGCTGCTGCTCGGGAGCTACTGCACTGCCTCTGTAACTGTCCTTGTATCTGATTTCTGTTCACATGGCAAGCAAACCTCCCTTTTTAAAAACTTACATAACACCACTTTCCTCCTCCCTGGCTGTCAGTTCTTGCCTTCCCCACCCACCCCAGGGAATGAGGCTGCCTGGGGAGCTGCAGAGATCCATGGCACAGAGGGTCAGAAGGAAACCCCATGGGGTTTGTCCCTGCTTGGACCACATCTGTCCTGGGAGCCAGATGGACGACACGTGGCCCTCCTGGTGACCTGGGAGACCAGACGAGGAGCTGCAGGCCTGAGCACTCTAAATCACTCAACTCCGGAGCCTGTGGCTGAAGCAGCCAGGCTGGGATCTGCTCCTGCCTGGCAGCCTCAGCCAAATCAGGCTCGTCTCTGGGGGCAGAAAAGAGATTCAAGCCAGACACAGCAAGAGATTGTTTCCTCCTACTGCAGCATTAAGCATTTGCTTTCCACAATCACCAGCCTTCCCCCCCTTGCTCCTCCCTGTCCCCAGTCTCTTCCGCCCCCACCCCCTTCCGCAGAGCAGTCAGCACTCCTCCAGTGGGTCAGCCCATGCACAGAATCTGCAGTCGGAGCCCCTCAGTCTGGCTACCCAAGCCATTCACGGCTCCGTCCTGGCCTCTCCAACTTCTTGTTGCAACTTATCTCCAAGTCCACCTCTCCCAGAGCAGCTGGCCGACCCCTGTAACCGTGCTGGTCCTCGCATCTAGAACACCCTCCTTTCCCACTCACCCTCTCACTTCTGCTTCTAGGTGTCACGTTCTCCTGAGTCCCCTTCCCAACGTGGAATACTGCTCTGCTCCTGGAGCCCTGGGACCTCCAATCAGGCTTCCTCCCACTTCTTTCCTAGCAGCGACCTCAAACACTGTTCAAATCACAGGCCCAGGCCCTGTACCTCCTGAGGCCTTCTCCAGGCCTTGGGTTCTCTTTCTGAGCCTGCAGTATCAAGAGGGTGAGGCAGTCCCAGCACCTGGCAGGCCAGGTTGCATTCTGGAGGAAGCATCTACCATCCACTAGGCTTCCAGGCTGACAACCTTCCCCAGGAGACCTCTAAGGTGCTACGGTTTTATGCCCTGATCCTGCTCAGTCCCTGCAACAATGAGGATGGGTGAACCCTCCTTCAAAAACAAACAAGGACATAAAAAACCCTAAAGACTCCACTCCAAAACTACTAGAACTATTATCTGAATTCAGCAAAGTTGCAGGATACAAAATTAATACACAGAAATCTGTTGCTGTCCTATACACTAACGATGAACTAGCAGAAAGAGAAATCAGGAAAACAATTCATTTACAATTGCATCAAAAAGAATAAAATACCTGGGAATAAACATAACCAAGGGAGTGAAAGACCTGTACCCTGAAAACTACAAGACACTCTTAAGAGAAATTAAAGAGGACACTAATAAATGAAAACTCATCCCATGCTCTTGGCTAGGAAGAATTAATATTGTCAAAATGTCCATCCTGCCTAAAGCAATCTACAGATTCAACGCAATGCCTACCAAATGCCAACAGCATTCTTTAACAAACTGGAACAAACAGTTCTAAAATTCATATGGAACCACAAAAGACCCTGAATAGCCAAAGCAATCCTGAGAAGGAAGAATAAAGCAGGCAGGGTCTCACTTCCGAACTTCAAGCTCTACTACAAAGCCACAGTAATCAAGACAATTTAGTACTGACACAAGAACAGACCCACAGACCACTGGAACAGAAATAGAGAGTCCAGATACTAACCCAAACATATATGTTCAATTAATATACAATAAAGGAGCCATGGACATACAATGGGGAAATGACAGCCTCTTCAACAGCTGGTGTTGGCAAAACTGGACAGCTACATGTAAGAGAATGAAACTGGATCACTGTCTAACCCCATACACAAAAGTAAATTTGAAATTGATCAAAGACCTGAATGTAAGTTATGAAACCATAAAACTTTTAGAAAAAAACATAGGCAAAAATCTCTTGGACATAAACATGAGCGACTTCTTCATGAACATATCTCCCTGGGCAAGGGAAACAAAAGAAAAAATGAACAAATGGGACTATATCAAGCTGAAAAGCTTCTGTACAGCAAAGGACACCATCAATAGAACAAAAAGGTACCCTACATACAGTATGGGAGAATATATTCATAAATGACAGATCCGATAAAGGGTTGACATCCAAAATACATAAGGAGCTCATCACCTCAACAAACAAAAAGCAAAGAATCCAATTAAAAAATGTGTAGAGGAGCTGAACAGACACTTCTCCAAAGAAGAAATTCAGATGACCAACAGACACATGAAAAGATGCTCCACATCGCTAGTCATCAGAGAAATGCAAATTAAAACCACAATGAGATATCACCTCACACCAGTAAGGATGGCCACCATCCAAAAGACAAACAACAACAAATGTTGATGAGGATGTGGAGAAAGGGGAACCCTCCTACACTGCTGGTGGGAATGTAAATTAATTCAACCATTGTGGAAAGCAGTATGGAGGTTCCTCAAAAAGCTCAAAATAGAAATACCATTTGACCCAGGAATCCCACTTCTAGGAATTTACCCTAAGAATGCAGCAGCCCAGTTTGAAAAAGACAGATGCACCCCTATGTTTATCACAGCACTATTTACAATAGCCAAGAAATGGAAGCAACCTAAGTGTCCATCAGTAGATTAATGGATAAAGAAGATGTGGTACATATACACAATGGAATATTATTCAGCCATAAGAAGAAAACAAATCCTACCATTTGCAACAACATGGATGAAGCTAGAGGGTATTATGCTCAGGGAAATAAGCCAGGTGGAAAAAGACAAGTACCAAATGATTTCAGTCATATGTGGAGTATAAGATCAAAGAAAAAACTGAAGGAACAAAACAGCAGCAGAATCACAGAACCCAAGAATGGACTAACAGTTACCAAAGGGAAAGGGACTGGGGAGGATGGGTGGGAAGGGAGGGATAAGGGGGGGTGGGGGAGAAAGGGGGCATCACGATTAGCATGTATATGTGCTATACATGTGGGGGGGGGGAGGCACGGGGAGGGCTGTGCAACACAGAGAAGACAAGTAGTGATTCTACAGCATCTTACTACGTTGATGGACAGTGACTGTAATAGGGGTTGTGGGAGGCACTTGGTGAAGGGGGGAGCCTAGTAAACATAATGTTGCTCATGTAATTGTAGATTAATGATACCAAAAGAAAAAGAAAAAAACAAACAAGGAGGTTTGATGAAAAACTAAGTGGGAAGAAGTATTTTCTTCTCTGATATTTTGTCCTCAAAATAACCACAGTTCAAAGCCTCCTGATTTTTTCCCCAAGAATATATGATTTTAACTTCTGAGTGTTTTCTATCACCCTAAAGCAAGGGGTTTGGATTAAACAATTCAGCAGGTTATTTGTTTCTTCTATAAATACCTATAGAATGCCTGCACTGAGCTATGAGTAAAAAGGACACAGTCCCTTGACCCTGTCCCAAGGCTGACATCACTAAGGGAGACAGAATCCAACAGAAAACAAGAACATGTGCATACATGCAGGATCGTAAGGGCAAAGAGAGAGACACGGTCAGGGCACTGTGGACTTAGATACTCTAAATTCTTCCAACCAGCCAGAACGGATGCCAGCCTTAGCAACAGATGAAGCAAGACAAGTACCAGCCCCCCAACCCCAGGTGCCATATTGGAGTCTGCTTGGTTTAGGCTAATATTACAAGAAGTTGCATTCCCTATTGTAGGGTGGAAGGGAGGGAATGCAAGATGAAAGAGGGCAGAACATGGAGGAACATAGGGCAGAGACGCAGGGGAGGAAATGGGGAGCATAACTGAACAGAAGAGGTGGAGGGAAGGAATGAGAGCCCCAGGGAAGCTAAGTGACACCTGGAAACCAGACTCACTCATCTGTGACGAGGGCTGAATCCAAAAGTAAGACATAAATGCTAAAGAAAAAAAAAAAAGGCAAATAAGATACAAGATTTTTAAACAGTAACTTTAGGTTCCAAATGGCCTCTTCATAGCAACCCTGGTAGAGCCTTAATAACCCTTCTCCAAAGATGAAGAAATGGACGAAAAGGTAGCTCACCCTGGTGAATCAAGTTAACATTCTCCACAGAGCCATGGTCAGTTACTCATGGCCTCGGGGAGCTAACTAAACAGCAGAGATAATTAACATTCAGAGACAACCCCAAACCCTTCTACTAGCCATGACCTGTCACCTCTTTTTCCCATCCGCTCTTCCTCAAGAGCATTGAAAAGAGCCTCCAGCCCATACCCCCAACCCCAAGCAAAGGAGAAGGGATGCAGCGGAAAGCCTAGGGGTGGGAGGCAGGGTGCAGACCAGCCCCGCCCACCTAGGAGGACGCTGCCACAGCCTGGGTCATGGAGCACCTACCATGCCAGGCCTTCTAGGTGCACTGTCTTCTTTAATCCTCACAACAGTGCTGTGAAGTTAGCTTTATAAACCCCTGAGGACAGATGAGAAACACTCTGGAAGCCCAGACTCCAGGAGTTATCTGTGAAGATTACACAGTGAGCTAAAGGCAGAGGCTACAGTACAACTCAGACTCTTGATTATCCAGAGATAATCTGAGTCTAGACAAATTGCAAACCACAGTGAGTTGTTCTCCAAGGTTTCAGAAAAGCCATTATTAAGTTGAGGGCAAAGGGGGTCAAAAGGCACAAATTTCCAGTTATAAGTACTGGGATGTATGTACAGCAAAGAGACTACAGTTAACAATACTGTGCTGTATATTTGAAAGCCACTAACAGTAAATCTCAAAAATTTCCATCACAAGAAAAAAAAATTGTAACTGTGGTGACAGATGTTAACTAGACTTATTATGGTGATCACTTCACAATATGCACATCTATCAAATCATTCTGCTGTGCTCCTACAACTAATACTCTAGCCTCTGCCTTTAGCTCACAGTGTACAGTTTTTAAGTTGTGGTTGGGGAAGGGGGTCACTCACATTATGGATGTAATAAGCTTTATCTGAGAACAGGATCTGATTTAGGGTAGGTTGAAATCCTTGAAATCTGGCTCTGAGAGAAAATAAATCTCTGCTCCGCTTTAGTGGGTGAGCACTTCTTTCTCAGCTCTGGCTCATTATCCTCCTTGACAAGACTAACTGCAAGAACTGTGCTAACAGCAGGAACTAGAGGTTGTTTCCACCTCCTCCTGATTAACAACCGAGTTCAAAACGGAAGGGAACTTCTGGAGCACGTGTGCCAAATCCTAACAAGCAGCTATTTTTAATCTCTCTCCACTCTTTGCAACCAAGTCTGCCAACTGCATTAAAATTTTTTTTTTCCCCCTCCTAAGGTTCATTAGTTTTGAAATGCTTTCATTCTCTACCTTTCTGTGTCCCCTCTACAAATTCAGTGCTCATCTACTTACCCAAAAGGCTCACAAATGTCAACGATACAACATGAGATGAATTGTTCACCAGTTCAGAATTTGGTTTTCATTGACACAAAAATTTTTTTTAAAGGGCCAAGAATTTTAAAATAAGATGTAATGAAAGCCGTAACAAAAGGTATGGGGTTACACTGAAGAGACAGAGAGGGAAAGGAAAGGAAAAGGGGGCAGTAAAGGGAAAAGCTGATTCTGCGTTTCGTGGTTTCTCATTTGTAATGGTCCCGTAATAATTTGGCAGAGCAGCCCCATTTTACAGATAGGAAATGAAGACCCAAGTAGAAGTCCTTTGCCAAAGATCCCAAAGTAACTTTTCCCCTGAAGAACCTGCCTTCCAGCAAGTATTTCCCCTTCCAGGCTATCTGCACTACTTCAGAGGACAAGCAGCAGGCAACCCCTAGCAAAGCCCATCAGCCACCTGCAGGCAGAAGAACCACGTGGCCTACTTGAATACTTAACCATTTGCAATTCAGAAAGGGAAATAAGCTCCCTGGTTTGCTCTGCTGAAGGCTAATTTCGCTCAGCAAGAAGAGAGCAAAAAAACAACAGAGAAAGGAAAGGTAGAGATAGGCCAGAGATGTTCATTTTTAAATGGAGAGAGAATTTCAAGTCACTCACAGTACTTACGGTGACCCCAGCCCCACCAAAGTAAGGCGTCCCCACTTGCGCCTGGGTCACTGCATGATGACTGGAGAAGTCGGGAGAGGAGGTCAAGAGGCAGCTCGGCGGTCATTCCTAGCTTAGCCCCTAAAGGAAAGCACTCAGAAGGCCGCTTGCTGATTTAAGGACAAATGAAAGCCAAAAGGAATGGGCACGCCTCAGGTGGCCCACTAAGAACCCTCCCCACTACACACCCTCCTCGGGAAACATGCTCCTCCCTCACTCCAACCGACTGCTTCAGGCGGCCCCTGCCAGTCAGGGGACCTGACCCCGGCCACAGGGCAGGCCCCTGACCGAGGCGGGCCACTCTCAGTTCCCTCTCCCCACACCACAGAGCCCCCAGAAGCACTGGGCACAGGCCTGTGTCAACCTAATCAGAGGCCTTCCTCAGGATTTTCTAGCAGAAGCCGAGAAAGGCTTCTCCTCCCCTGCTAATGAGACGAAAGCCAGAGGCAACGGTTCCCAGGTGGCAGAGATGGCTGGCCTGAGAGAAGAGAAGCAGAGCCCACTAAAGAGTCTTTCCTAACTACTCTTAGTTAAGTGTAACAGCTAATAGCACTTGAGTTCCTGGACACAATAACCCCTCAGGCCAGCTGCATTATCCTTCCCGGGGTTGGGTTAGCTAAGCCAGAAAACCAAAATCTTTTATTGTTTGAGCGAATTCATGTTCACCAACAACAAAGAATCCTTAATAGCCACTGGTTTTTATCATCAATTGGCATAAAAAATTACACTATTAAGTGGGCGTATAGTGTGATGTGGAAATGGCACTACCAACTTCAAAGTCTGAGTCCTGGCTGCACCACTCACTAGCTGTGTGACCCCAGCCAAGTCACAGGGCCTCTCTAAGCCTGTTCCCTTAGCTGTCGGGTAGGAATAGTGATTCCCACCTGACGGCACTTGGCAGGTACTAAGTGCTCAATAAACTGGAAGTACTGCACGTGTGCACAGAATCTAGAGTTCAGTGGCTCTGGAAGCTTAGAAGAAAAATAAAAGCTAAAATTTGAGAAAAAGCACAGTAAGATAAAGAATCAGGTCCTGCTCAGTCTGGTTCCTATCGATGTGCCAAAAGGACTGCATGTTCCCCAATTACCCCTTGCATGTTGTGTGTCTGAAGCATCTGCTCTTGCTCTTTGTTCATATATGACCTACCATCCTTTCAGTCTTATTGTTTGTGGGAAGGGAAAGGAGAGAGGGCTGCCTAACTCAAAAGTATCGCCTTAATTAACCTCTTTACCTGTACACAGACGGAGCCCCACCAACCATCTGCACCGTGTAGGCTTTGCTAGGATACCTAGAGACTTGGGCTGAGAGGGTCAAGCTGAGTCTGCGCTGTGCCTGGGATGAACCTGATCACCACTGGGAGCTTGGGGGACAGCGGGAGGGCAGAGAAGCAGAGAAAACCAAGTGCAGAAGATGCAGGACAAAACAGCCTAAAGTAAAGAGAGGCTGGGACTCCAGTGGCCTTCCAACCCTGTCCTGTCTCTTCCTGAGCACTGGCTACATCTGCCCCTTGTGGTCCCCCAGGCCCCATGGGTCCTTGTAAGGAAGTCCTCTGTCTGTTTACACTGACTCAAATTGATTTCTATTATTTGTAACAAGAGTCCTCACTGAAAGAACACCCAGCTCCCACCTTCTCTGTGAAGCCGCCCCAGACTACCGAACAGCCACAAGTCTCCCTTCTCCTTGGAACTCTGCAGCTTAATTTTTTCTCTGAAAAAGTCAATTCACAAAAGTAGAGAGTGTAACCATATACCCATTCCCCAGCTTCAACAATTATTTACTTATTGCTGATCTTGCTTCATCCATAACCCTCAGCTTTTTCCTTGCAGGGTGGTAGGGAACAGAGTATTTTAAGGCAGATCCCAGACCTTATGTCAATTCTCCCCCGCATCTTACATTCAAATATTAAGGTATAATCTTGATTCTCCAACCAGGACTAGAAGCTTCTTAGGAGCCCAGTATATGTTCAGTGAGCTTTTAAATGCTGTGACTTTGATGGTGTTACAAAGTTGGGGTCTAAAAGTTTCATCTGATCTTCAGGTCAGTTCCAGGAGATAGAGAAGGAAGAGAGAGTACCTCTGAGTGAATACAGAAAGCAGGGCTCAGAGATGATGAGGGACTCTGCCAGGGTCACTCAGGGTGCTGATGGCTGAGTGGAAGGAACCTTCCACAATGTTCTGTCAGCAGCCAGGAGGGAGAAGGGAGAGGAAGGCAGTGGCTGAGGCCACTTGGTGGGCGGCAGCTCTATGGGGACTCTGCCTGCCACTGCCACCCAGTGACCGCACTGCACACACCTCACAGGTGGTGAGCACTTACCTCCAGTGAGAAATTTTGAAATGTGTTGTTTCCAAATAGAAAAGTAAATTCCCACATCTGGTTCTAATTAATTGTATCAAGCCTAATGCTGGTTCCCCCCTTAGGCTGAGATGTGCCACTAGGCTCTACGCTGCCACTCTGTGGTGTTGGGCACTGTGGGCTGGGCTCCATCTTGCCTGGGAGGTGGGTGATGAAAGCTGCCCCTGTTTGTTCACCAGACTTCCAAATGAAACCAGCTCTCCTGGGTTTTAGTCCTCCACAGGAAGTTTTCTGTAACTGAGGAGAGGGGAGACCCAGCCCAGGTTGCCCTCAGAAAGCAGGCTTTGGGATGTGGGAGGGAGCAGTGCAGCTCTCCCGGGTGATCCTCTTGGCCTGGGGCAGCGGGGCCTGTCCTAAAGGTCTCAGGTACTACCTTGGGGCACAGCCTTGGGCCAGGCTCTGTTCAACCCCTGGCCTCCCACCTGGGCTCCTCCCTTCACATCTGTCCGTGGCAGCGCCCGCCCTTTGCTCTCCAGGGGCTTCCCAGAATAAACCCTGACTACACACCCCTTCCTGTCCCGTCCTCTCCCTTCACTCGGTCCCGATCCTGACTCAGACCCACGTTCTCTCTTCCTGGGCCATGGCAACAGCCTCCTAACCGATCCCTCTCTCCTCTCCTGCTCATCCCGGCCACAGCAGACAGGTCCTCCCCCTCAAGCACAGCTTGCCTTGCTTCCCTGTGCAGGAGGGTTCCTCTGCTTCCCACTGCCTGACAAAACCCAGGTCAGGTCCTGAGCATGGCAGTAAAGACCCTCTTCAGTTGCTTCAACTCTTCCCTCCTCAACTCCCACCACTTGCCATCAGGAATCCTTTGTTCTAGACAACTGGAATGAACAAAGCCACTCTTTCCTGTTAAGGACATACCTGTGTTTTCCTGCCTCTGTGTCCTGACTCATGTTTCCCTCTACCTGGAATTCCTTTTCCCGACATTGCCACTTGTAAACTCCTCCCTGTGCTTCAAAGTTCAGTGCAAACACCACCTCCTCCTGGATGCTTCCCTGAAGGGATCCGAGGACACGCTCTCTCCTGCCAGCATCCCATCTGCGTCATTTGAAGAGCTAAGAGACAAACTCATCTGGAACCATAATCCACTGCTGTGGGTCTAGCAGCTGAGGTAATTTTAGCGAAAACGTGACTCACGCTTCTAACCTAGAGACAAGCATGCTGGATTCTAGCTACTAATTAGCCACTCTTGGTTTCTCTCCATCTGGAAGGTGCAGCAGTCTAGACAGAGTCCAAAGGAATCAGTTCACCCTACAAATCCACTGCCCCCTTGAGGCTGGGGAAGGAGACTGGGGGACAAAGGAAGCAGAGGTGCAGCCAGGGCCAGTTCCCTGACACCATGGGCAACCTGCAGATGGAGACACAGCAACACACAGACAGGAACTGTGCTCAGGACAGAAACCTGTGTGGGGCCGCAGGGGCCAGCCTGACCGCCACTCAGGGAAGCCTGGCCGACACCAGAAAAGGCCCAGCAGTAGGGGACAGTGCCTGCACGGGTCATAGAAGCCACTCAAAAACTCATTAGGTGTGAGTCTGCTACAAACAGCTGTAAAACAACAACAAAATGAAAACAAACTTAGGCCACTTCAGATCTTGCCTACTGGTGCCAACAGCAAGTCTGACTGACATGCAAAGAATTAAGAAATCCTGCCTGTAGCTGCGGACCCAGTTCCTCTGAAGACTATTGCTAGAACACCCTCAAGGTACTTGGGAGACCCCCAGACTACACTCTGTCTCCTCAGAAGCCTTAACTCCTAAGGCCCTGAGAGCGTCCTGTTTTTACACAACTCTTTATTCTGAGCACCGAAGAACTCTACTGGAGCACATTCCAAGCAGGGTGACCCCATGGCATCAACTACTCTAGCTCTGGATAGAGCCATCACAGCGGCTCCAGTTACAGTCTCATTACGCATCCCCTCAAAAACCTAGGCTGCCTTTCTCAGCATGCTTGAGGCCCAGGCTACTAATTCAACCCTGGCCATGAAGGTCAGGCAGCTTACACAGTCCTGCATCTGATATAAGGAAAAGAAAAACAAGTCGAGGCATAATTTGAAACTGTCCTTAGTATTTACTGACCTTCATCAGCAACTCCTAGGCAGAAATAATTCACAGGCTAAATTGTATAAACTCCCTATCAATCTAAATTACATAATGCTTCCTCAGGGTCTTGATCAAAACAAGGCCTTGATAATAGGCAAGAAGAGTGGTGAGCTGGCAATGCAAACTACTGCTTTAAATGCCAAGGAGCAGAGCTATATCCTAGGACCCCGTTTAACTCACAGCCAACTTGAGTCCACTTTGGATGAGCTGGACCTATAACTTCCTGCCACGGCAACTGCAAAGACTACACAGAATCCTTTGTGGCTAATTCCCTTCAGAGCTTCAGGGTCAGGGAAAACCCCTCTCCCCTGTTTTAGTGAAAACATCTATGTTTTCATAAAAAACTTAAAGTTTAATAAACTTAAAGCTAAGTTCTGTGCTTAAATTCTAAAGCTTCCTCAGTCAAGGGATTCTTCCTCCCCTTAACTCGGGGGTCAGGAAGCTTCTTCTGTAAAGGAACAGAGAGAAATATTTCTTCCTTGGAGGGCCACACAGTTGGTCTCTTTCACAAGCAACTATTCAACTTTGCCATTATAGCACAAAAGCAGCCACGGACAACACTTGAACAAGTAAGTGTGCCTGTGTTCCAATAAAACTTCATTTAGGGACATTGAAATTCAAATTCACACAATTATCACATCACAAAATTCTGAAAAACATTTTTTTGCTTGCAGGCCATACGAAAATAGGCAACAGGCCGCCAATATGCTCACCCTGCCTCCAATGCTTAATTAGGGTTTGATCTGCAGGAGTTTTTGTCATTCTGACCTAAAGCTTAATAGTATTTTTAGTGAAAAGAGGCCTAATGAGCTTTCAGCACCTGTTCCTCCCCCCAACTTCCAGTAAAACCCCTCTTTTCCATGTGGGGTATGCTCCCCCCTCAATAGCAAGTGTTTCTACTAGGATATCACTAAGAGGCCCCATCTACCCTGCCATGGAAATGGGCTTATAACCCAGGATGGCCAAAGAGACTACTAGCTCAAGTCCCCTGGACACAGCAATTGGTCCATGAGTGGGTGGGTACTCTAAGCAGAGCCAATCAGTGGTTCAGGCACTGATCTGGATGCTGAGAGTAAGTGGAGCTCCTTCTCTGGAATAGGGGACCCTAAGGACTAGATGCACCTGGCACTAGTGAGATCCAGGTTGCCCCCACAGAAAAACGGCTTGACCGAAAAGGAAGCCTACACCAGGAAGAGGAAAGCCAAGAGGTGACTAGAATCCTGAGCCTGTCATCTCAACCTCCCAGCTATCCCTGTCTCCAGACCTCCTGGTAACCCAAGCCAATACAGTCCCTCTTTGGATTAATCCTGAGTTGGATTTCTGACACCAAAACCAAAGAAATCCTAACTAACTCTGTCACATCAAATTCTATTCGGAAGTTGGCATGATGCAAGCATAAAAAAATGACACTGGTTGTGTTCCACCACGCATTCCAGTTATTTACAGTTATGTCTCTTTCCCCATTAGACTCTAAGCTCCTGGAGGACCTTCTGGATCATCTTTATGCCTTCTGTAGTTGATTCACCCAGTTCCTTGAACTTGGTACATATGAGTATTTTACAAATATGCATTACTTTTATCGATAGGAAAGTGACTGTGAGGAGAAGGGTAAATAAATATAAAGGAACATGTGCATGTGTCTATCCATGACTAGTCACCAGAATGTTACCCAGAGATGTCAGAGAAAACTTACACTCCAGGGGATTTACAGATCTAAAACCTACCTACTGGTCAACAGCTCACAAACCACATACACCAGGCTGAGCCACACAGACTGCTTCACCCTCTGAGCACCGAGGGGAAATAGAATACAATGTCTGTACAACACCAGGACAGATCACAGTGGACCCGTTCACCAAGGATGCAATCCAGGACACCTGGCCAGAGCTTCAGACAGCAGAGGTATCATCTGTACATGACCTGCCCAAGAAGTCCTTCTCCATGAGGGCAGAGCCAAATCCCTTCAGGACTGAGGGTGAGAACCTGCTTACCTCTAGGTTCTCATCAAGCATGGACATATTAGAAATGTAGGAAAGCTAGCCACCTGCACACCCAAGGCAGTGTACCTCACAAACTCTGAAGAGGCTACTTACTATCTAGCTGGAAAAACAGTACCTACATGGCACCTGAAAACAGTTGATCTCCCCCAAATACCGTCATGGTACTTCTTCTCACTTAAAAAGTATGTAAGTGCAGGGATGCCTGGTTTTGTATCACCAACATAGTCCTAAGAGATGTTTCAATCAGACTGATGTAAGTTGCTTGCCTTTTGAAGATTCTTGAAAGATCTTGTAGTGAATGTTTTGAAAAAGCAAAGAACTGCCCCTGAGCAACTTGTGTCCTAAGTTATTTTTGTACATTAGTTATACTTAAGGGAGGGCACACCCAGAATCACTTTTAACCTAATAATTTAAAATCCTTAGTGTCCCCTCTGCAAGCTGGAATAGGTAACAGGGTGCCAATGGGCCCCCAACACTCAGCAGGAGGGGATGATGTCCCTTGATACATGCATGACTGTTGTGGGGGTGTATACTTCAGAGGCACTAACCCTGGGCCCCTGTTTGAGGGGACTGAGCGTGCAGGCCACCCCGCAGTGAGGCTGAAAAGGGCCACCTGGCCCAGCACCAGCAACCAGTGGTAGCCTGGACCAAGGGCAGCTGCTTTTCTGCTGGCATGACCCAGCCTCCCAACCAGAGTAGCCTTGGTCCCTGTCCTGCCAAAGTCTGTGGGTTCAGCTGCTCAGAGGATTCTATGAACTTTCTAGGGGTCCTTCAAATGAATAAGTTTTGAGACACTTGAGTCGGGCTGGTTCCTGTTGCTGGCCTTTATGAAAACTTACTAATTCACCTGATAAGCAACAGCTAATATATATTAAGTGTCTACTGTATGCCAAGTGCTATTCTAACTGCTTTGCAGGCATTATCTCAATCCTCACAACCCTCTAGGCAGGCTCGATTTCCTCCATCTTCCTGAGGTTTGAAGAAGTTAAATAACTTACCCAAGATTTGATAGTAAGTAGCACAGTCAGGATTTGAACCCTGACCTTGCATCACTGTGACAGAGGGAAAAAACTGGCCATAACATTTTGTAGTTCCTCCCAAAAAGAGAGAGTCTATGTCTCTACTTTTGAATTTGACTTGACCACACAACTTCCTATAACCAGCAGACATTAACAAGCCTGACCTAAAGAGAGGCTTAAACAGTGCTTGAGTATTGTGGGTTACCTTCTTTTGCTCCTGAAACCCTAACACCATCATGGGAAGAAGCCACGGCTTTAGCCTCCCTGATTGAGTGAAAACATGGGGAGAGAGACCCTGCCAACCCACTGAATTGTAGAAAGTAATAAACTGTTGTTGTTTTAAAATTAATAAGTGTTGGGGTGTTTAATTACACAGCAAAAGCTTTGATATAATCACTGAGATACTGACAGCAAATCAGTACCAACAAAGAATAAATTAAAATATGAGGCAGAGAAAAATTTATTCTTGTTGTTCCCCAAGGACAAAATGAGAAAAAAGTTTAAACTTCATCAGGAAAGAATATGTCTAGATCAGAGGAAAAACTTACTAGTGAGGAAGCCTAAAGATAGAGTCAGAGCGATTCTCTCTCTCTCTCTCTCTCAGGCTTCCAGAAATCATCCACTCATTGTGCTTTCGGCTCAGGAATCAAGTTGTGCAAGAGGACCATTCCACAGGCCAGGCCTTACAATGAATTCTTTTAGGTTTCCAGAGAAGACCCACAAACACAAGAGTCTGAAAAGCTGGGCAACCAGGCCAGGCCTGCCCGTACACACACTGTTCAATGGAGGGAAGTCCTTTTCCTGACCTCCCCTTCTGGCCTGAGCAGGTAGTGAGCTCTCCAGCAAAAACATCTGTCTAAAGAGCTGCCTGGCTCACAAAACAGCTCTTCTTGCCAAAAAGCAGTAACTGATGGAGGCAGAAAAGACATTCCTGGGAAAGTGGGGGCAGCACCAGGCAGCAGCGGAGAGCAAGCTAGTTATTCCAGGAATGAGCTGAAACCATCCTCTCTTTGGAAAGGAAATACAGTTAGAGCTCTCCATCAAAAGCATGCAGCATGATATATAGAAGGCACATGGTAAGAAAAAACACAAGACTGGATTAATGACTATGTTCAGAGCCGGCAACATGGGCTTTTGGCCCACTTTCACTGTTGATTCCTGTGTGTTCTGACACAAGTTAATCACACATCCACCACTCTAACAAACCTTTAAGGAGGAGCTATTCTCTGCTATTATGTTAGGGACTAGGGATGCAAAGGTGAATTAGTGATGTTCCCTGATTAGAAGAAACTCACAGACTAATGAGACATATAAACTCTCTGAGCTTTGGTTTCCACATCTGTAAAATAGGAAAAAATATACTAATATGAGGTTGTGGTGAACAATAAATGAAGTATCATAGAGCTCATATTACAGCCATTGGTACACAACAAGTCCTCAATAAGCAGTGATCATTGTTACATAAGAAAGAGATAGACACTGCTCCTCTGGCAGAATACAGAGGCAGAGTGCTTAATCTACTTTGGCAACGGGGAGTAGGTTCATGGAAAAGCTTCTCATTAGAAGAGATGTGTGAGCTTAACAGTAACATCACTGTTAGTTAACATTAATGACCTATGAAGAAGATTTTAATTCTCACAACTATATGAAACAAGCATGGAATTTGCAATTACTGCTCTTTGGCATGAATTGCCTTGATTGTATAGATGAATGATAACTCAAGAGTTTATACACCCTGTATGTACGAGAGCTAGGATTTGAACTTTGGCTGATTCCCAAGCCTCATGTTGTACTTAAAAGAATGAGCAGACTTAGTCTAGCAAGGGTATGAGTCTGAGGGGGGCAGGGGGAGAGGACTGGAGAGTAAGCCTTCCCAGGAAAGGCAGTAATGTGAGCAAAGGTGAGAAAACACTGTGCAAAGGTACAGCTCATAGAAGGAAATTAATCACACTAGGTCTCAGTTTCCTCACAAATTACATAAAGGAATAAGGAAGACAATTAGCATTTGTTAGGCCCTTCAATACGGGAACACTTTGCCAGTTGCTTTCCTTATGTAATTTCATGAATCCTCATATTGTATCCTCATAGCAATAGGATTCCATTTTATACATGTAATGGCTTTTCTCTACCAGATCTTTCTACAACACTGACTTCATGGTTCCCTAAGTGAGATTACATGTCATTTGCAGCCCTAGAACTGCTGCATGCTCAAGAAATGTTAATTCCCCCTCTCCTTTTAGCTACTCCTATTTCCTAGAAATTAATACACTAAACTAGTCTAACATGGAACTCAGATGTCTTTTAAAAAACACATAATATTACCATTTGACCCAGGAATTCCACTCCTAGGTATTTACCCTAAGAATGCAGCAGCCCAGTTTGAAAAAGACAGATGCACCCCTATGTTTATCGCAGCACTATTTACAATAGCCAAGAAATGGAAGCAACCTAAGTGTCCATCAGCAGATGAAGGGATAAAGAAGATGTGGTACATATACACAATGGAATATTATTCAGCCATAAGAAGAAAACAAATCCTACCATTTGCAGCAACATGCATGGATGGAGCTAGAGGGTATTATGCTCAGTGAAATAAGCCAGGCAGAGACAGACAAGTATCAAATTATCTCACTCACCAGTGGAGTATAAGAACAAAGCAAAAACTGAAGGAACAAAACAGCAGCAGACTCACAGAGCCCAAGAATGGACTAACAGTTAGTTACCAAAGGGAAAGGGACTAGGGAGGATGGGTGGGAAGACAGGGAAAAGGGGAAAAGGGGGCATTATGATTATCACACATAATGTGGGGGGGGGGGGCACAGGAAAGTCAGTACAACACAGAGAAGACAAGTAGTGCTTCTATAGCATCTTCCTACATTGATGGAGAGTGACTGTAATGGGGTTTGTGGGGGGGACTTGATAATGGGGGGAATCTAGTAACCACAATGTTGCTCATGTAAGTGTATATTGATACCAAAAGAAAAAAAACACATAATAAGGTCATAATACTGGAAAACTGCTCCCTCCTCAAGCTATACCACACCTTCTATTGATACTTTCTTAATTGTCATTAGAGAGAGGACAAAATGGTAGCAAGTACAGTTAGAAAGCAGAAGGCTTTCTATAGTTTTGCATTTTAAATACATAAGTATATACTTTGTTTATACTGTTGACAGACATTTGGGTTGTTTCTAGTTTTTAGCTATTACAAATAAAACTATGAGCATTCATGTACAAGAGCTTGAATGGACATATGCTTTCGTTTCTTTAGGGAAAATCCTAGGAGTGAAAAGGCTGAATGCAGAGTAGGTTTATGCTTAACATTTTATGAAACATAAGCTGTTTTCTGACATGATTCTACCATTTTATATTCCTACTAGCAGTGTCTGAGAGTTCCAGTTGCTCCATAATGTCAACATATGATCAGTCAATTTAGACATCTATTGGGTGTGTAGTGTTATCTCATTGCAGTTTTAATTTACATTTCCCTAATAACTAATAATGTTGTGTATCTTTTCATGTGCTTATCTACCATTCACATATCTTCTCTAGTAAAGTGTTCAAATGTTTTACCCATGTTTTGAGCTGTTATCTTTTTATTACTAAGTTGTAAGAGGTCTTTATATAGTCTAGATAAGGTCTATTTTTTAGGTGTTTATCTTTTTATTGTTAAGTTGTAAGAGGTCTTTATATATTCGAGATAAGGTCCTTTCGCATATATATGTTTTGCCAGTATTTTTCTGAGTCTGTGACTGGCCTTTTTCGTTTTTGTCATGGTGCCTTTTGAAAAGCAAATGTTTTTAATTTAGATGAAGTTCAATTTGTTGATTTTTCCTTCATAGTCTGTGCTTTTTGTGTCCCACTTACAAACTCTTTGCTAAAACACATGTCACTAAGATAGTCTCCTCTTTTAGAAGTTATATAGTTTAACTCTTACAGTTTGACCTGCAATCCACTGAAAGTTAATTTTTGTATGTGGTGTGAGGTAATAGTATGGGTTCATTTTTGTGCATATGGATATCCAATTGTTCCATCCTCATTTCTTGAAAAAATTATTCTTCCCATATTGAACTACCTTGGAATCTTTATCAAACTCAACTGACTACAGCCTCAACAAACAAAAAGCAAATAACCTGATTAATGGGCAGAGGATATGAAGAGACAGTTCTCCAAAGAAATTCAAATGGCCAACAGACACATGAAAAGATACACCACATCACTAATCATCAGGGAAATGCAAATTAAAACCACAATGAGATATCACCTCACACCAGTAAGGATGGCCAGCATCGAAAAGACTAAGAACAACAAATGCTGGCGAGGATGCAGACAAAGGGGAACCCTCCTACACTGCTGGTGGGAATGTAAGCTAGTTCAACCATTGTGGAAAGAAATACGGAGGTTCCTCAAAAAACTAAAAATAGAAATACCATTTGACCCCGGAATCTCACTCCTTGGAATTTACCCAAAGAATACAACTTCTCAGATTCAAAAAGACATATGCACCCCTATGTTTATCACAGCACTATTTACAATAGCTAAGATATGGAAGCAACCTAAGTGTCCATCAGTAGATGAATGGATAAAGAAGATGTGGTACATATACACAATGGAATACTATTCAGCCATAAGAATTAAACAAATCCTACCATTTGCACACCATGGATGGAGCTGGAGGACATTATGCTCAGTGAAATAAGCCAGGAGGAGAAAGACAAATGCCAAATGATTTCCCTCATTTATGGAATGTAACAACGAAGCAAAACTGAAGGAACAAAACAGCAGCAGACTCACAGACTCCAAGAAGGGACTAGTGGTAACCAAAGGGGAGGGGTGTGGGAGGGCGGGTGGGAAGAGAGGGGGATTCAAGGGTAATAAAAAATTTAAGTAAGTAAATAAGTAAAAATTTTTTAATTTAAAAAAATGTAAAAAAAACTCAATTGACTATATATATGCATGTGTCTACTTCTTAATTCTTCTGTTTTATTTAATCTTTTATGTTAAATTTCCCATCAATACAACATTCTATTGATTACTATAACTTTATAATCAAACTTGAAATTGGGGAATATAAGTTTCCCAGCTTCGTTTTTCTTTTTCAAAGTTGTTTTGGCTATTCTCGGTCCTTTGCACTTCCATATAAATTTTAGACACAATTTATCAATTCTACAAAAAAGACTACTGGGATTGTCAATGAATGGCTTTGAAACTATAGATCAACTAAAGCAAAATTGACACAGTATCAACACTGATAGTGATGGTGGTTGGCTAACAATATGAGTGTACTTAAATTTGTACACTTTTAATTTAAATGGTAAATTTCATGTATATTTATGTTATGTATATTTTATAATTCTAAAGGCTTTATTTTAAAAAACTATTTTAAAATTTGGAATTTATCATCTAATACATAGCAGCCCCATTGCACTCCACTCCTCAGCCCTCCTCCTTACACCTGTCACTGTTAGCACACTGCCGCTGAAGGAACATGGTCAAAAACACAGTTTTCCTTTTCTCTTTCCTCTGGCTTTTTCTTTTTTTTTTTTAATAAACTTTATTGAGATAAATAATTAATACACTATAAAATGCAGCCACTTTAGTGGAAAGTTTGATTTTTGATAAATGCATATACCCATGTATCTACTAGCACAATCAAGACAGAACATTTCCATCACAACAAAAAGTTCCCTCATGTCTCTGATGTTAATCTCTCCCTAGACCCTCACGGATACACAGGCAACCCCTGACCTACTTTCTGTCACTAGATCCACTGTTGTTTTCTCCATAGTTTTATATAAATGGTAACAGTTTGTACTGTTTTGTTTCAAGTTTTCATCCAGCATAAATAATTCTGAGATTCATCAAAATTACATGTATCAGTAGCCTCATTTTTCTTGCTGAGTAGGATTTGACTGTATGGATATATTACAATTTGTCTATCTTTCTGTGTGTTAGAGAACATTTTGGTCATTTCTACTAAATATGTAGCTGCTTTAAACATCTGTATCTGAGTCTATATGAACATATGGGTCCTCATTTACCGAAGAGCGGTATGGTCATACAGAAAGTGTATATGTATTACTTTAATAAAAGAAACCAGAGTTTCTTCTACAGTCAAACTCATATCCAGCCAGTGAGTCACGGCTCTGGGCCTGCCATAACCATGCATGATCTAGGCCAGTGGGCAGACAGTGACAGTGGGGGTGGGTAAGTTCAAGCTGGGGCTCTGGCCTGGGCTAACTAGGTGACTATGCCTATCACAATCCCAGGTGACAGGTGTGCCACAGACAAAAAAAAGAGGGTGGGAACTTATTGCTCCAGTCATCAAACTAAATAGTCAAAGACTTGTAGTAAAAATTAAATCTACCATTCAATTTTAAATGGCTTTTACACCAAAACACAAAAGAGGATGTAATAACTTTCAGATTTCAGCTAAAATTCAAAATGTAACAACTAGCAAGTCATATCTTACCTCTATGCATAATCTTGTGCTTCTCTCTCAGATATGTCAGGCCCTTTATTACCTAGAGGAAAGAGAATGTAAAAAGATGGGAAACAAATACTGGTGTTTAGAAAATACTCAACTCTCTGTTTTAAAATCATCTAGAAAATTTATCATCTAACATCACAAATTTGCCTTCTTCCCTTATTTGATTTTTTTAAACCTGCCTCATCATCAAGAAACCATCTTTTTACAGTGTGTAGAGTATTATTTTTAAACAAAATTGATTACACAAGTTTAGATAACATTTTGAATTCATTTTTTTCTAAATCTGCAATTTAAAGAGAGGTTTTCTGATGCCACAAAAGGGAATTCTTTTGGATACCCTGTCCTATTCTAAAGACACAGATTTTAATACAGAGAAAGTCACTTTTCTAGTTCTAGTGTACACATGAGAATATTGTATCTAGAATCTAAACAGGAAAATTCTAGTGAGAAAACCCCACTTTCCTTACAAACTTTCCCTTCACTGACTTCTTACCTTCCTCCCTTGTCCATTTCCTACCATCTTATGAGCTTATCAATGAGGGACGTGGAAGAAAAACTGCATGATATACTCACAGCAATGCTAACTTTTCCTAAAATTTGTTCAGGAATTCTTCCAGCTTTCTTCAGAACCTGATCCAATGAACCCCCATCCTACGAAGGAGAAAACCAGCACATTAGTGACAATGTGTCTAACTGCTCTTTCAAATGTTAAACTTCAGTGGGAAAGTGCATCTTATACATGGCAAGTAGAAGGGATCTTCCAGTTTGTTCCAGACATCAAATAAGATATGAATGCAAAATACTGTGGGAGGCTTCGAATAACTAGTAAATCAAATCTTTTGAATAATCATTAAACAATTTACTAATTCAGGGGTCAGAAGGTTTGTTCTGGACTGACAGTACAGTTAGGAGTACAGGCTCCAGGGCAGACTATCTAAATTTGCATCCTAACTTTGCCACTCACTATTTAGGGGACTTTGACCAAGTTACTCAACTTGTAAGGTAGGGATGATAATAATTATAAGGCCATTATAATAATCATGGGGCTCTTATAAGTATTAAATAAGCTGACTGATACACATAAAGCACTCGGAACAATGCCTAGCCCATAGTAAGTGCTCAATAAATGTTAGCCATTTTATCACCAACATATAAATCACCACTTGTATCTGGTATTATCCTAACAAATCACATTTAAGAAATCCAAAAAAGAAATGTCATAGAAAGTAGTAATTCATTCCACAAATCCTACCATGTGCTATGGATTGTGTTGGGTTCTACCTGGGGGGTGGATACGAAAAAGACCTAGTTCCTGTCAATAAATTTACAAACTAATAGAAGAAATATATAACTCTTAATAAAATATAACAAAACAGAATAAATGTGTAAGTGCTGTAAACATACAGAAGAAGGGAGAAGTAATTCTAACTTTACTTGAAAGATGTCATTTAAGCTGAAATCTTACTCAAAGAATGAGCATAGTTTCTATAGCTGGAAAAGAGGAGAAGCAGGGCAGGATATGAACTGGGTATTTTAACAAGATCAAAAGCAGAGAAGCATTCAGTGCCCCTGGGACGCCATTTCATTGCGGGTCCATGAAGAAACGCAGTTATGGATCAGGCTGGAAATGACTGTCTGTGGCCAGATCACGGAGCCCCACCAAGGAACCAAGACTTGACCTTACGGAGACAGAAGGAAAGGAATCCAACCTGGGTGTTTTAAGATGAAAACCACAGCAGCTGAGAGAAAGAGGCAGGGGAGATCAGTGAGGAGCTGATCAGGGTGGGATGACATGAGCCTGACCCTGGGCAGAGGCGGAGAGGAGCGCACAAGAGACAGTACAAGTGCAGTGTGAGGCCAGCCTCTGCAGGGCTCACATGCTGAGCCTTCCCATTCATGGATTCTACATTTTAACCTGAGATCTTGAAGGAATGAATCACTCCAGGAAGCCTGATGGTATCGAGGTAGAAATAGGTTCACACCTCTATGGCTTCAGGTACAGCCAATTACCACCTGCAATTAAAAATTACCCTCAGAAGCCAAATTTCTACAAACTCAGACTGACTTTCTAAGGTAGCCTGTCTACACCGAGCAGTTACCTTCATCACCCATCACGTATTAATCACCTCTGTGTAAGGAATAGGGATATGTAAAGAACTAGGGATGGAAAAAACTACAAATACAGGAAAAAACACACTGCTTGGAGAGACAGAACATATTCATAAAGAGGCAAGGCACCTTAAATCCTCCTCTTAAATACAGCAGGGAACAAACAGCTGAATGAAGAAAACAGACATTGCCACGGGTACTCAGAGGATAAAGTGATTCCAGGACAAAACGGCTAAGGGAAGGGCTCGCAACAGAAGTGACAAGGAAGCTGAGCCCTGGAGGTGGGCAAGACCCAGGTAAGCAGAGACATCCTGTTTCCAAAAACTACCCAGCCAGCCTCTATGATGCAGCCATGGAACATAAAGTCACAGGACAATGCATAACGTGATAAAAGAAGGACAGAGCATAATACCATTTTTATGAAAATAAAAAAGTATATACTCATACAAAATCAGAACATCAAAAATGTTATCAATGGTTACTTCCAGCAACATAGTAAGGTTATCAGGGGTTTTTGTTGAATCATCTCCTCCTTGTGCTTTTGCTTATAAATTTTCTACAATGAATGTTTTCCCTTTTTAAATTATTGAACTCATTTATGAAAGTGAAGAAGTAAATCTATAAATCAATTAACAGATACTGAGCACCCATTCTGTGCAAAGGCACTGTTAGATAACACTGCCTTCTTTCTAAAGGAGGTGAAAAATAAGACTCATTTAGGGATACAGATCTCTCATAAAATATTACCTAAAACAATACTAAAAGTATATTAGCAACTTAAAAATTCTGTGCTTACAAAGGATAGTTGGACCAATCACTTTCTGTCAGTGTCAACTCTGGATCACAGATGCTGACGGAGTAAGAAAGTGGTACAGGTATGGGTTCTCAAATGCACACAAACACCCTTGAATGTGTTTGACTTCAAATCATAATAAATTCCCTAGCACAACTACCTAATGGTGGACAGTCACAGTCAACAAAGGAGCACAGCGGAGGGTTCCAAAATTCAACCTGAAATTTCAAATGTGCCATAATCTCCACACAGATATGAGAGTGGCATTATTAATCTAGAACCAAACAGAATTCTGTAAACACACTTATCTTCCAGAGCCCTTAGAAATGCCCCACCCAGGCTGTGACCCCAGTATCTTGCCAATGGGTTTCAGCCCTGAGCAAGTTCACTATGGATTCAATGTGACCAAAGAAATGACAGTAGAACACTCTTGGGGTGAAAGGGTTATACCCAACTTTATTTCTACAGTGGCAGGTCAGTCACTAAAATCTCATCCATTCAGAGCAAGTCTGCATGCAGCAAGCTGGTCTCTGCCTCTGGGCCTCTCTGCCTGCACACCCGTCCTGTGGGCCTGTCTTCAGCGCTGCCACCACTTCAGCCTCTGCTCTGCTCTCCTGCAGCCTTGCAGCCTTGCAGCCCTGCCACCATGTCACTCAGAGCACTGGGCGGAGCTCTTTATATAGAGTCAATAACAACGTATTGCCCACATGTGTGCAGTGAGCTAGCCGACCAGGGCCAGGTGAGAATCCTGGCCACAGAAACCTTCATTTTATCCACACCCAGGCTAAGGTTTGGCTTATCCTCTGAGCCTCGCTGCCTGCACTACGCCACAGGACCCTGGTGGCCAAATCAGGACAGCACCACAGCCCAGGTAGCCACACCCAAGTCAGCAGTCTCCTACAAACGCCCTAGCACCTCTCAATTTCCTTTACCAATGGGAAGTGGGACTCCAGTGCAGGAATATTCTAAGCAATTTCCATTTTGCTTCCAATTGAATGTGGTTTCAGATCCTTTGCTTTGATGGCTTTGCCTAATTATCAGGGAGGACTATACAATTAAAACTGGGTAACAAAGGCAACACTTGTCAAAATCTGATCAAATGAGGTAGGTAAGCCAGCCCTGTGGTTGTCAGGTTCCACAGCCTAGAAGAAAGGACAGCTCAGCTGTCCTGGTTTACACTTTCCCTGGCACCTTTCATAAATATTTCTATTAAAAAAGGAAGAAATCTCTACTCTTTAACCTCCTTCTGCGCTATAAGCAGAGTTACAGTGTGAACAATGGAATTAGCAAGATTTAAGAAGCACAAACCACAGTTCGGGTTGCCCAGAGTTGCCTGCAACTCACCTTACAACCTTTTAATTCTATTTCACTGTTGCCAAGGACTTGCCTTCAATGACTGAAGCTGCTAAAATTATGTTTATTTTTAGAAGGCAATTATTAACTAAGTCAGTGGTGTTTTTGTGAAGGTTTTCTACAGAAGAGACAAATGCTTTATGAAAAAAAAACAAGAGCTCGAAAGCTTTTACTCCTGCATAAGAACCATCAGCCCTGAGTTCCCAGTTCCCTGGCTGCTCAGCTGCCACCTGAGCAGGAATCTACCTCCCCCAAGGCAGCAGCGTTCCTCTTCCAATCCGGGAGCATCCATTTACCCCTTGGCCTCAGAATTCAGGCTGGGCAAACAGAGCTTATTTCTAAGAAAGGTCAGCCCCTGGCTCAGTGCTTTAGTAGACGGGCCTTAATAAATGCTAATTGACACAAATTTACTTTAAAATGCATTCAAAAAATGATTTGAGCAATGGATAGATGGACATTATGTGGAAAAGCAAATGTGGCAAATAATAATTGTAGAATGGAGGTGGTGGGTTTAGAATGTACATTACAGAATTCCTTCAACTTTCCATATGAAAAGTTTCATACTAAAGTGTTGGGGGAAAATGTTAATGAAGATCATGCAAAGACCCTAACACGGAGGACCAGAGGCCCTCAGAAGGTGGGATAACAGTAATGAACAGAGCTCTACACGACAACACCTTTGAAAAGTGCAAGCTGAGGCAAAGGTGAAATCCCCAAAGGAAGTGGCAGCCAACAGTCAGTTTTCCCATCAGGGGCAGCCAGAGGAGCAAGTCCTGGCAGGAGGGCCTCCTCAGGGACCAAGTGAGGGGTGAGGGTGTCTAGGGCTGAAGCAAAAGGCTACGGTGGAGCATAGCTGCTTGGGCTTCAGTCCACAGCTGTTCACTACAGGGTCCCATCTCTGGTAACTCTGAACCTCTCCACTAGTGTTAACAGACTGTTCCCAGCTGCCCTCTGGGCCTATGTGTACCCAGGAACAGAAGGGCCTACTGCCGACTCCAAGGCGTACCTCTCTCCTGCTGAGCCCCAGGCCTGACCACTCGCCCCTTGGCCCCCCGTCCTGGCCTCCCTCATTCAGTCACTCAATACATATCACCTAAGAGGTACCAGACACTGTGGCTTGGCCCTCAAAAGATTTTGACCCTTCCAGTCTTTGACAGCCAGTTTTCCAGACTCAGATTCCCCAGGACAGCTCCACAATTTGGGCACTTGTGTGGAAGGACCCCATTATTCCCAGAGAGCCAAATCCATGGGAGGAAATACTGACCTGCAGATACTGGAAATGGACCAAGAGAATGAGAAGCCAACCCTTGTTCTGTCCTGTGTCTCCTCCTGGAGAGAAAGGCTGGGTGGGAAGGACAGGGCAAGGGGCACAATGGTTGTGATCAATATCCATGAATCCAGAGTGAATAAAGAAGGATTCCAGAATGAGGAAGCCTCAAAACAGGTCAATAAAAAGGTCAAGACAAATAAAAAACTGAACTCCACCTAGCATGAGGCCACATAGGCTAACAGAAGAGGTTCCAGCAAGTTCTGAATAAATGAATAGGCCATTGCCTGTCAATGTTTGGGGCCTAATCCTAACATCTAAAGCAAGGCTCTTAGAGGTCCAACACACTCACCCTGCAATGGCCTCCTGGTTTCTCTATTAAAGGGAGAACTCCAGGTAGCAGAGAACTTGGAGGTAACTTAGGAAAGAATTTCTGATGGTTCAGAAGACAGCAAGCATGAGATGACACATATCTGGTGCTCAGAAACCCTTATGTCCACACTGACACTCCTCACTTGAGAAGGGACTAGAACACAGCCACCCAGCCTATGAACAGCTCTGGGGGCGGAGATGCTGCTCTCAATGCCTCCATCCCCTCGGCAGCTTGTGTGGCACACTGCACATAATAGGAACTAAAAACAAGTACTTGTGAAGCTTAACCCATGTTGATGAACTAATGTAAACCATAACTGGTTACAAGTGCCAGAAACCATAGAAATGCAGGATGTCCATGTGGGGAAGGGTCCCAGAGAGGATGTGGTCTGAATACTTCTCTGCAGAGATGAGAAAATCCTGTGACAGTGTATGGCCTGCATAGTTTAATGGAAAGAATATGAACTGTAAAGAGAGCTAAGTT
This sequence comes from Manis pentadactyla, assembly GCF_030020395.1. Classification (NCBI taxonomy): domain Eukaryota; kingdom Metazoa; phylum Chordata; class Mammalia; order Pholidota; family Manidae; genus Manis; species Manis pentadactyla. Next base: position 114,561,752 of record NC_080029.1, on the reverse strand, counting down.
GGTTAGAGATGCAGGTTAGAGATCAGCTCTAACACATAATTGGCTATGTGACTTGGTCTGATTACTAAACCTCTCAAGGCCTTCCTGTCTCCATCAGCTGGGGGTGGGGACTGTCAACAATCCATCTCACGTGACAGGGCTAATGAATAACTTAAGTAATGTGAAAAGGGCCTGGCAAGTGGTGGAAGATGTGAAAGCTAGTTATGTCTAGCCATGCCGCCACCCACCGTCTATGATTCTGGCAAGACCGCAAGGAAAGAAGGCTACCCGGGCCTTTCCTGTCACTGGTTTACCACCATCACTTCCACCCTGTTCCTCTCCTAGTTTTCAAAGACCTCCACTGCCATTTACACATTTTCACCCAAAATTCTTGGGCTGGAGCTGCAAAACCAACCAAACCATCATCAGCACAAAGAGCACAAGGTACCCAAAGGATAAGGAGCAGCCCACTCATCCCACCCCACCCTGCAAAGGGGAGACCAGGGAGCAGCTGGAAATAATCAGCACCCCTGGCCTGGCCTAGGACCACGCCAGAAATTGTTCACACACACCCCACAGAGACTGCTTCCCTCGTGTTGAAGCAAGAGGGAATGAGAGCTTTCTCTGTGACCTTCAGAAGCGCAGAAGACATTTTCAGGCTCTACATTCCATCTGGCACCACAGAAGTCAGCAGATGCCTGCGACACTCTACACGGCATTTCTTGAGCATTCAAATGAAGAGATGCTCAAAATAATGGGGCACCAGCAAGGGACATATTTCCCAGGGAGGGTTCTTCCAGCGTCCATGACCACCAGGCACTGGGCTCTCATTCCAGAGGTCAGGGCAGGAACGGAAAGTCGGGAAGGAAGTGGAGCGGCTGCTGAGGGACACTATGCGGGACCAGAGGCACAGCAGCCACGAGGTACGCAGACTCAGTCGGTCAGCCCTCATCTCTGAACTGTCGGCCCCAGGGAGGGCAAAGCAGGAGCTAATGTTTGCAGGAGCATGCCGAGTCAGCATGCTGGAAGACTCCCGGCTGTTACTGTGTAATTCTCACTACCACAAGTGAGGTATAATAATGCCCATTTTATAGACAAGGAAACCGAGAATAAGATAAAGAAACTTGTCCAAGGTCATGACGAGCCGGTGACAATCTGTAAACAAGTAATTACGGAGCACCTGCTGTGTGCCAGGACTATTCTGGGCTTTGGAGACACTGTAGCAAACAAGACAAAGTGTCTGCTTGGATTTTTGTGGGGAAGGGAGATAAAGATAAACGTCTCAGATGCCGAAGTTCCCTGTGCCATGCTGTTTAATGGGGACAGAAGAACATAGCAGCCATGAAGCCAGCCTCTCTCTTTGCAATTCTAGTATCAAGGATGGAAACAAAGTCCTGAACATAATACAATGGATTCAACATAGTACAGGTATTGGGGTCAGAAAGCCTTGGTTTACAATTTCACTTACCAGCTGCATAATCTTGGATAAATTATTCCATTTCTCTGAGCCTGGTTCCCCACTTGTGAAAGGCAGTAATGTACCCATCCAGTAAGGTTGTTATAAAAATGCAATAAAGTATTATAATTTGCCTGGGGTAGTGACTGATATAATCTACACTCAATAAATATTAGTTTACCACTATTAGTATTACTAACATTATTATTGCTATTGATGGTATTATTATTACTCATAGTCACTGGGAAGAGAAGGGACTCTAGGTGGCTCACATCCACCCAATCAGCCCTTGAAGGCCCTCTCACTTCGCTCACCTGCCCCAGGTGGGATTACTGCTCTGCATGCCCCAAGAACCCCTTTAGGCTGCCCTTAAAACAGACTGCAGACTCTGGGGGCAGGGACTGTCTCACTCATCTTCATAACCCCCAAATTACATACCTAACACACAACATTTCATACAATAAATGAACTTCAACTATATTAACCGGATTTTACCCACATGAAAATCTCGAGGTCAAGAAAACTGGAGATATGCCCTAGGCACACCCACCACAGATACATGGTACCATCGGTCTTTGAAGAGAAGGCTGTCATCTTTTGGCTATTCCCAAGTTCTACAGTCAGGATTCCCAGATGCCCAAGACAGTGACATGGATCCAGGGAGGAACAGGAGGCAGCTGGTCACCTCCCAAACCAAAGATGAGAGGAGAACCACCCAACTCCCAGGCCATTGCTCCAAACGCTGCCAGGCTGCCACATACCATGTGCTCCATGCAGATACTGATTTCGCCATCACTGTAGAAAGCACCGTAGAAGCCCACGATGTAGGGGGAGTTGCACTCATGCAGAACCTGCAGCTCCCTTATGATCTGGTTCCGAATTGCAGGTTTGATCTCCAGGTGAATTAGCTGGGGAAAGAAATGTGGGAGGAAGAAAGGCTTTGAAAAGATATGGATGTCCAGAAGATGATCATCAAAAAACTTCAACAAAGATCCTGGTGCTGTTGCAGTTGTAGCTGCATTCATCCCACCGGTTCCTGGACTTGCCATGGGAATGAGGAAGGAGATATCTAAGCTGGCCTGTGCATACAGTAAAACAACAAATTTGACTGGATCTATACTGCCGGAACTCAACCAAGAATTAGGAGAAGTGCAAGTTGCAGTGCTCCAAGATCTTGCGACTATAGACCATCTACTGTTAAAAGAACATATGGGATGTGAACAGTTCCCAGGAATGTGTTGTTTTAATTTGTCTGATTTTTCTCAAAATATTCAAATTCAGTTAGACAATATCCATCATATCATTGATAAGTTTTCACAAATGCCTAGGGTGCCTAACTGGTTTTCTTGGTTTCACTGGAGATGGCTGGTAATTGTAGGTCTGCTTTGGTTATGTAGCTGTATTCCTATTATGTTAATGTGTGCACACAATTTAATTAGTAATTTAAAACCTATACACGCTTATGTTACACTACAATAAGATATGTCAAAGAAATAATCCATCTTCCCATGTTTTCTTCCGCCTGCTACTTCTATAACTTTTCTTCTTCCTTCCTAATTACAACCCATAAGTAGAATTTGTGCCTCATATCAAATTTACCGAGTATCATAATTCTTCCAAGTGGTAAAGATACCTCAAGACAAATGCTGGGCATAGAAGCCACAGGGCATAAATCTGCAAAGAAGTAAAAAGCTAACCTTTTCAAACAATATTGCTTCTCTCCCACTTACGAACTTTACACTTCCCTGTATGGCCCCAGAAGATGACTGGTTAGCCAGAGACGGGTAAGATTCCTCAAGGGAGGAACAACCTAAGACATGCACAGTCGCAGGGGGGACCATCAGGTGAGAAATTGGGGATCAACAGAGGTGAGGCTTAGAACCTCACCCCCCCATTCTGAGAGAAATCTTCTGCATCCGTGGATGTTTTGTTGCCCTTGTCTAGCTTGGATTAGTATTTAGTCTATAGGCACAGACCTGATCATCTACATTTGCTCTCTTACAACACTAAACTATGTTTTCTACCTTTATCTTGCATCTACCTACCACTTCAGCATTTTATTAAAAATAATAATAATCATAATAAGGGAGAAATGTGGGATTCACGTATAAATCAAGTATAAAAATCAAACGAATATTCATATTTGACCTGATTGTTTATAGTTCATGATGCGTGATCAAAACCGAGAGTTTCTGTGATGACTGCCCTTGCACTGTTCACCATGTAAGAACTTATTCACTATGTAAGAATTTGTTCACCATGTAAGAACTTGTTTGTTATGCTTCAGAAGATTGGAGACTGTTGAGAATTAGGCTTGGGGTGGATTAATGATTGTGCATTGAGTCCCCTATACAGAATTTTATTGTTGTCAACAACCATATGATCAATAAATATGAGAGATGCCCTCACAAAAAAAAAAAAAAGAAAGAAAAGATATGGATGGATGGATGCTTTTTAAAATTCTTATGCTCTTAAAGACAGGAAGAAAGAAAACAGGCAAGTTTTAACAAACAAGTTTCTGCACAACTAATAGGTGTTGGCCCTGAAGGGGCAAGTAACCAGAGGAGGGTCAGCTGTGCCTCTGCTCCTGGGAGCCAAGACTGAGAAAGAGGGGCTCACCCCTCCCAAGAACAAAGCTCAGTGGAGGGTTTCCTCCAAAAGGACTTGTGAGGTTGAGAGATGAGGGGAAAGTGGCCTTGAGGACTTGGTTGAAACTCAAGCATTGTGGGAGTAGAAGGATATGAAGAACTGGATAGGATGACCTCAGCTGCCCAGAAGATTTCTCCATGACCTCAGGAGTTGATGTGGTTGAGATTCAGCCAAGGCCTCAGGTGCCACTTTACATCCCCTTAATGTTGTCCCTTGTTGCAGCTGGGGAGACAGAAGACAGACACATGAAATGGCTACCAAGTGAGGCTAAGCTTCTAAAACAGTTACAGTGAGTGTCAGAGGACATGGAAGCAGTGGCTATCAGTGTGGGTTGGAGCAGCTAGTGAAAAGCTAGGCAAGAGGTAGGCCTTGAAGTTGGGCACTGTTTGAAAAGAAGGAAGGAACAGCACGAGGAAAAATATAGGGACAGGAATGAAAAATATGGAAGAGTCCAACCTCAATTTGGGGCAGGGAGGCTATGTTCAGAATCAAGGGTCAAGAGGAAAGGAAGTCTAGCTCAGACTGCACGCCATAGTGGGAAGTTTAGGTATTATCTCCAGGCAGATGAAGGGGAACCACCAGCAGGGATGAAATGTAGGGAAACCATTTGAAATCAGTGTTTTGTGCATCCCTGCAGTGGACTAAATGAAAACAGCTTCTCTTGCATGTGATAAATGGCAAACAGGCACCCGAGCATTCTTTCCAGAGCACACAGGCTAAGGAAGGGTCACTTGCTATTATTCTCCAGTCTGGGGATGAGGATAAATCCACTAACACATTATTAGTGTGTTTGTCTATAATCTGATAAATGAGTTCAAAATTCAAACAGAACTCAACAGTACTGATGAAAAGTCAGGCTTCTTTCCACCCTTGCCCCAGGCCACCAGGTTCTTCCAGGAGATAATCCAATTACCTGTTTACCAAGGCAAACTTGATTCAGTCCTCTTTTGTTTGTTAAAGCGGCCTCACCTTTCTGGCCATGACCAGGCCGGATGGCTTGTGGGAGACTTTGAAAACCACGCCACCATTGCCAGCACCCAGCTCACTGATCTTCTCAAAGTCATCATCCTTCAGTTCCCCAACCTTCTGCTTCTGGGTAAGAAAGGCCTCAAGGCGCTTCCGCTGCTGTTCGTCAAGCTCCAGCTCCTCCAGCTTCTTCTGCAAGGCCTCCAGGTTGGTCCTATCCCAGAAAGGGGAGCAGAGGTCAATCCTGCCAAAAGAGGAGTCCACCCCGAAGTGCGCTCCTCCTGGGAAGCGCCCCACCCTGGGACCAGCGAGAGAGCTGACGCAGGAGGCTGGGGGCGGGGTTCGGTCTGCTGTGGCCCTGCCCCCCTCACTCTGCCACCCCACACAATTCTCACACCTCACTCCTCAAGGCCTTGGTTCCCTCAGCTGTAAAAGAGTTAGGTCTCTGTCAATATGCTTAGGAGGAACCGAAGAACATATGAAAACCCAGAATGAGCCACCTTAGTTTGCTTTAAAACCTCAGTTTCAAAAGCCCACTAGTGTTGGTTTTATTAAGTTTACACCAAATACAAAATAAAATCTATTTCCTAAAACCACTGAACTGAAATCAAACCATCAAAACCGGCTCTACACTAAAACACAACCCTCCTTCCCAATGTGATCAGGTCAGGAGCTGGGCTAATAAAAACCAATAAATCATAAAAAGACATATTTAAAGTTTTTATTTTTGTTTAATACATATAAATGTGCATACATCACCTATCTTTAACATACAGCAAGGCCCTCTCTTTGAGCAAGAGTTCAATGTTAAGAGCCCCAACTTACCTTTCTTTCACAAACCAGAACATAATATCGTCTATCATTTCTAATACCTGATTTAAAGTGGAGCAAAACTGCAGACACCGAGTAATATCAGAAAAAATTATATGAGTTTTATGATTTCCTCCAATCTTAATGCTCATCTGATTTGACAATAATGTTTTCTAGTGACTTGGACTTACTGAGTTCTTTCCACAGCTTTTAACTAGTGTTCATATGGAGAACAAGGAAAGAAAACCACTTCATATGAAGTTAAATTTCATCATTTTCTGACATTTAAGTATATTACTTAGTTACAATACCAGCTACATCTGTACAAATGACTCAGGGAACAAACTAGCTCTTGGTAAGCACATAATTCAGTCAGTGGGTGCCAAAGCAAGTGGGCAGGGCAGACAGCAGCCTGCTAGCCGCGCACCCAGCATGCTGTGGGCATCACTAAGTGTTTTACAGGGAGAACCAAAAGCGTTCATTACTCCTGGGAGCTGGTTCCAAGGAGGGTGGGAAAGTGTGCATCCATTTCAGTTGATTTTAGTCCCAAACAAACAACACAGGAGACAAGACAGGCCAGCGTTACACATCAGAATGTTGCCCCTCCCCACTGCCCCCCAGCCCCCCTCAAAAAAAAAACTATACACACGACTTCTGAGCTTGAAGGGGAGGAACAAGCAGAATCCACTCTTCGTTCACGCTCTATTCCGAACCTCGAGGAGGCAGGAGATGGACACCTAATGCCTCCCCAGGGTGTGAGCAAGACCCAACAGTGCTTTACAAATAACAGGACAGGGGCCCAAAGAGGACGCAAGGCTGACCTCACCAAACTTTCCTCACTGAACCACTCGGGGGGGGGGGGGGGGCGTGGGAGGGAAGACTGGAGCTATGGACTGAATTGTGTCCCCCCGGCCGAAGTCATTTGTTGAAGCCCTAATCCCCAATATATCTACATTTAGAGAGAGAACTTTTAGGAGTAAATACAGTCATATGGGTGGAGTCCTAATCAGACAGGAATGGCGGCCTTATAAGAAGAAAGGATCTCCCCCCACCCCACCTCCACGCACACACCAACAAAAGGCAGGTGAGAGCAGGAGAGAGGAGGTCGCTGTCTGCAGGCCAGGAAGACTCGCTTCATCAGCACCCAATCATGCCGGCCTCCTCACCTCCAGCTTCAAGCCTCCGGAACTGTGGGAATATTAATTTCTGAAGTTTAAACCATCTAGTCTGTATTTTACTATACAATCCAAGAAGACTAATTCAGATGGTCAGTACTTTCATCCAGCTAAAAAGCTCAACTGAGTCTCAAAGCTGTCCCCAGGTGTGGGAGCCCAGAACACGTCTGGCTGGGGAAGCACAGTACACCCCCTTTGGTTGCCTCCCTCTCAGGTATCTCCACAAAGGAGTCCATGTATGACAACATTCAGAACCACGTACTAAATGCAGACAGACCCCACAGCTGACACCAGGATCCAGTTACGGTTGCCTAGAAAGCTCAGCAGTCCAGCTGGAAATGCGGGTTCAAAAGCTTCCGTCCCCCCCACACTCACAGAATGGGCATGAGGGAGAGAGGGAAGGAGGGCTGGATGGAGGGAAAATCACTCTCCTCACAACACTGTGTGCTCTTCTGTTTTACATTTATTAACACGGTTAACCCGAAATTACAGCAGAGAGCAAACTCAAGCACAGACAGGTAAAGTAACTCATCCCAAGTCACACAGCCAGAAAGTGACAGAGCCAGCACTCAAAACTAGGCAGAAAGAATCTAATCTAACCATAATATATTACCACTTCAAAAGTTCAATACTTTCAAGGGAGGCAGCGTACAAACGTGGGTATGATCCTAGTGTGGGACATCCGACATACCAGAGCTCAATCATACATGAAGATGGTGTATCTTTGCCTTAGGTGCAATCTTGCCTCCCCTGCACATCAATTCTTACAACCCTTGAGAAGTTTTTAAAAGACTATTTCAGAGAATGAAAGACAAAAAATTTTATCAGAAGGTGAAAGGAAAATCCTGAATCTGAACATTGCCTGGCAAACAACACTGGCCACAAGAAACTCCATCAATTTGGCAAAAAAAAGAGAGGGCATGGGGGGTGGGGAATATTGACTCTGCTCATTTTCCTGACTGTAGAAATAAGTAATTCTCCACCTTCGGGCAGAAAAGCTAAATCTGTGCTTCCTCCCTCCTCTACCTCCTATGCTTTACGGCCTAACCACCTACCTCACCAGCCGAGGAACTGATTTATGCTTTCAGAAGACTGAGACTGTAAGCTGTGGTGGCAAGACTTTCCTAATAACTGGGGGTGGAAGACTGCTGCCATATTAGCAAGTCGTTAGTACTGAGGAATCCTAGATTCTCATCCCGAATTGGTCATCAACTAGCTGTGTGACCATGTACAGGTCATTTAACCTTGACACTTCTCAGTTTTCTCTTCTATAAAATGAAGTGACAACTTCATGCTTAATTCACTCGGGGAGGATCAAAATAGAAAACTAATGGGAAGAAAAACTGGAATTCTCACACAGTTGCACACTATTGTTAGGACCAGCAGCATGAAGGATGAGGAAATAGAGTCAAAGCAGCAACTGCAGGATCTAGAAATTATTGCTTTTCCTTTAACAATTCTTACAACCCTTGAGGAGTTTTTTTAAAACTATTTCAGAGAATGAAAGACAAAAGATTTTATCAGAAGGTGAAAGGAAAATCCTGGCATCAAAATAGGCTTTCAGAACTCACTGTAAAGAAATCTACCAATAAGTAACAGTATTCAGTACTGCTCCCTCTCGCACAGGGCATCAGCCATGGCCCAAAGGCTCATTTCTGCCCTCGCAAGGAGTAATGCTTCAAGCAAAGGAGATAGGGAGAGAGAGAACCCCTCACCATTCAACCACACCACAAACCTCCAAAACTCAGAGGGCAAGAAACTCTCTCCTTCACAATCCTTAGTTTTAACCGTAATCAGCAAAATCAGGACCAGGGATTGAGAAAAGAAACCGAAGCCCAGAACAGTAAGTCTCTGAAACAAACACAGCCCTCTCCAGGGACCAGCTGTGATGTCTGACCCCGTCAAGCCACCCACTACAACACAGAGAAAGTGACACCTGATAACATGAATTGTGCACCATGGCTGTCTTACAGTAAACACAAGTTCATCAAGATACAAGAAGATTATAGGCTTAAAACAGGAACGCAGAGAAAAAACAAGGGTTGTCATTTGTGTTTTGAAAACACCAGGGAGGCACAATGAAGTGGGTGGGGAAAGGATGCTGCCTCAGGCAAGAACGTCTCCTTCCCTCTCATCTCACCCATCTGCTAAGCCTAGTTGCACGACCACAACTGGAAACTTTCATTTGTGGCTCAGTGGTTAAAACTGAGAAGCAACATAAAATGTAGCGTGCGGAGGGACCTTAAAGACCACCTGATCCAACCCATGCTACAGGTGAGGAAACTGAGGTCCAAAGCACAAAGTCACACAGTTTATTGGTAGCTAGTCTCCCAACAGCTACAGCAAAGCTCCCTTCTGGCTCCACACTGCCACCTCCAACCCTGATGGTCACTGAAATATGAAGCTGACCTAAAGGATGATGTCCAAAGGATGTGATGTCCAGACAAAGGAATGGGGTTTTCAAACTGCCACACACAGAACAGAAATGGATCACAATTGCAAGCTAAATACAGTCAATGGTCCATCACCAATCTGAGCCTTGCTCTAGCCACGGTGGCAGACCCTGCCTCTGCCAGGAGAGTGCATAGGGGTAGGAGCAGAGAATGAAAACCAATCACTCTGGTGGATGGAGAGAGGGTCCCGGTGCAGGTGGGTGTCCTTACCAGAGAGCCCAGGGAATGAAGTCTCTCTCCCCTGTGGCATCTGGCAAGTAGGAATGCTACTGAGGGAGGGAAGGAAGAGGAAAGGCAAGACAGAAGACCAAGCTAAGAGAGTACAGCACTCAGAGACGAACGTTACAACCCCATGACCCACACCTCCTCCCACTCTCCACCTGTGAGACCCTGGGACTGTTACCGCCCTATCTGGTCCTCAGTTTTCACACCCATTTAAAAAAAAAAGCATATGGGCAGGAAAGCAGGAAGAGGTGAGTCGTCTAGACATCACTGAGGTCCCAGCCTGTCAATGTGACAGCCAGCTGAGGAAGAGAAGAATAAGGCTGACAAGGTGTTCAGGCTGAAGGACTGGGGAGATTCACAGGCAGGAGGGAAGAACTGGCATCCAGGTTCTCTGCACAGTCAAACCACGGACAGCAGGGGACGTCAGGGGTTACAAAGAGTAGTAAAAGAGGAGAGACTGGGCACGAAGGAGGAAGGCAGAGGGGCCACAGGCACAGTTAATCGACTTCCAGACTCCGCCCTAGGCTGGCCCCCTCATGGGAGTGTGCAGACGGGCCGAGCAGGACCAGCCCCAGACAACGTGGTGGAGAAGGAGCTCGACAGCCTCCCACACCTCAGTCCTGTAGGCCACTCTCAGAAGGGCTGGTCAACTCACTAGGTAATAAAATTCTAGGATCACATAAGAAAGAAGCCAGATGCAAAGTACATACTATGCTGCTCCATCCAAATACAATTCAAAAAAAAAACTAATCTATGCAATTATAAAGGAGGAAAGTGGTCACACTTTGGGAGGGGATAATAACCAGAAGGGAGCATGATGACTAATTTTATGTGTCAACTGGACTGGGCCACAGTGCTGAGATAGTTGGTCAAACATTATTGTAGATGTTTCTGTGAAAGTGAGATATGTGGGGGGTGGCGAGTACATGTACATTGGTGGAGTCTGAGTAAAGCAGCAAATCATCCTCCATAATATGAGTGGGCTTTATCTAATCGGTTGAAGGCTTCACTGGGAACAAAGACTGACCTTCCCAAAGAAGGAAAATTTGCCAACCAGCTGCCTTTGGTCTCCAACTGCAAGTCTTCCATGGGTTTCCAGCCACCAGCCTACCCTGCAATATTTGTATCTTGGATGCTATGTTCTGATTTTATTTTATTTTTTTTCCTGTTAGTGTTTCAGTTTGGATGATTTCTACTGACCTGTCTTCAGTCACTGATCCTTTCCTCGGTTCTCTTCAGCCTTTTGGCCTTTGATGTCATGTTTTCAAATTTTTCTTGCATTTCCACTTGAATCTATTTTTAGGTTCCATCTCTTCTGAAAGTCCTCTTTTGTTCCTGCATGTTGTTCATCTTTAACATATTAGTCATGGTTATTTTAAAGTCCCTGTCTGATTATTCCAGTATCTCAGTCATCTCTAACTTGACTGGTTCATCTCTGGTTCTTTTGATTGACTTATCTCTTGGTAATAGGTTGTTTTTTCTCTCTCTCAGTTGATTTTTGTGTCCTGTAACTTTTTATTGAATGCTGGGCATTAACAGAAGAACAGAAAATGAGGCAAATGGTCTTAACGCTTGGTTTGTGTTATTGTCACGCTGCTAGTGTGTGTTAGGAGCTGAACTGGGTTTGGGATTCCTTGTTAACATTGGTAATTTCAGTGTGCCACAGGCTGCAAATTTCTCCAGCAGTAAGTTTTATCTTGTGCTTAGAGTGGAACCTGAGCTGCACAATTTTTTCTCAGGGTTCCTATTACCTCTGCACTTTGAACTGTCCCTTAATGCCAACCACAGAGTGTGGTCTTACTCCGTGCTCTTGCCCCTCCTCCAGGGTGGACTGCAATTACCTTTATTTGGTGTTAGGCTTGTGGAAGGGGTAGGGAGGTTCTCCCCTGTCCTGGTCCAGTCTCAGTCTCAAGCAGAACCTGTGAGCATGGAGACCTTCCTCTCCACGGCAACCAAACTACCTTGAATCTGTGGCAGTTCTTGAGCAGGAGAAAGTTTCTCATACCTCCTCTAGCAATAGTAGACCTCTGCTTTGTGTTGGTGTTGACCCCAGCTTTGGGCTTATATTCTCATGCAGCTGTAGAAACCATGCTTCAGTGTAGCCATTCTCTTGCATGGTTCCTAATGTGCTTTGCTGAATTTAGCAGAGGTTTTCTTTGCCCCCTTTTCCTTGATGCTGGCTGCTAATGTAACTCATATCTTGGCTACCTACTCTTTTCTGCTTGCTGACAGATGTGTCGATAACAAGTCTCACAGTCATTGTTCTTGAAAGCAGCCCTGAAACCCATTTCTAAGACCAGTGACATATGCAGTAAATCAGTTGCCTGTGGGTCAGCACAGAGCTGGTCCTTCACAATGGGACAGGAAACTACTAGAAAGAAGAAAAACATCCATGTGGCTGTCAGATACTCTTGTTTGAGAAACAGGTGCAAAGAAAGGCTTTGGGCATCAGAAGACCTGGATTCAACTCTGACAGCTATTTGGTCTGTGAAGTTGTGCAAGTCACTTCCCCTCAGTTTTTCTCATATGTAAAATAGGGGAGTTAAACTAAGCAGTCCTTAGAGTCCTTTTCTGTGCTAAAATTCCCTAATCCTAATATCAGATTCTTCCTGTAATATTCTAAGGGTAGAACTCTGCAGTTCAGTAACAGGGTCACCCATCTTTGCAAGCACAGTGGACGGCTTCCCATACCATATGCTTTGAGGTCCTCGTCATTACTTCTTGCCCACCATAAACCATGCTGACAGTTATTCCATCCTCATTGCTTTTTCCTTTGAAACTAAATCAATTGTTTCATCTTCCAAAGTCTTCTCTGAGAATGCATACACTCTGACACTAAAGGTGCTTAGTAAAATAAGGACAGGAATATAGACACCTAAGGGCAGTTTAAGTCAATAATGTGATGATAAATAAAAGGTGGCTGTAGAGATTGAGAGTGTAATGTAAAAAAATGTTGTGATCATTTAAAGGGCTAAACAAATATTTAATAATGCTGTTGTTAGCTAATTATTGGTTAGTAACAATAACATCTGATTTGATAGTTCCTACTAATTTACTGAGTATCAGTTGTGTGTCAGTTATCTGCTAAATACGAATAAGCAACTTTAATTGCTGAACACTACAATGTGATTACCACTGTTAGTCCCATTTACCAATGAAATTCCTGCATTTTCATGTTTTTCATCCATTAAATAATCTGTAAAAAAAAATGCACAAGGTAGTTAAATATTACTTTTATTGTCCTTAATTGGTTTCACCACCATTCACATAAAAAACAATTGGGGCAAAACTGTCCCACAGTTCTCCTACTTCTCACAAGGGGCCTGGGACACAGACGGCTCTGTAATTCAGGATATGCTGGAGTAATCAGAATAGGTTTTGTAGAGATATGATTCCTTAATTGGTCTGGAATGCTATATAAAATTTATCAAAAAAGGAGATAGGACATTCTAGTAGGGTCCACTCCGTACAAAATAGAATTGGGATTCAGAATGTCATAAGCAAAGACTAAGTGTTGGGCAAATACAACTTAAAAAGGAAAAAGTAAGAAAATGAGAGTTAGGACAGGTGTTTATCTTTAATGTCATTTTGATTCAAGCAGCTTTCAAGCCAGGGAACAAACGTTTTTAAAGTTAAGAAAACAGGTTCAATTAGAAGAGACAAATAGTCACATATTGCTATCCTTTAAAAAAAAAATAAAACCAACTTACACCTTGGCTTCTGAAATCATAAATTACCTTCCCACAGCATGTTTCTGCAGATAGTCACACTGAAAAACACACTTATACATACACACAGAGGAACTTCTGGAGTGACAGGACCACCCACTCACACAGACTCTTCTTAAAATATTGAACAACATCCTGAATCAGAGAGGGGGTGTCATATTTTTGCTTGAAAGAACTGACAGTCTATGGTTCGTTCTGCCCCAGTGAGCAAAATTTATTTCATATTAGCCACATATGAATTAATTCCTAAAGGATCCACCTCCTGTAGAAATACAAAAGGAAAAGTGATGAAATTTGGAGGGAGAGGATAAAAAAATCAGAAGATAGAGGACAAGAAGAAATATCACCTTTACTTGATAAGGACAAGAGATGTAACAGTTTGATAAAGGATGAAATTTACATGCAGTTAAGAGATGAACTTCCTCAATGCTAGCCATGGTATACACATTAACTCATTTAATACTTACAACATTAAAAATTAGGTATGTTTGCCCCATTTTACAGATATGGAAATGGAGTCCAGAAGTAGTTAAGTAACTTCCCCAAAGCTAAGGTTGAAACTCCCAAAGTTGATCTCTCACACCACGCTGAAGAGCTTGTCTGCTTCAAACAAATAGCCCACCAAATCATCCCTGACACCAGGTATATACCCACTAGTGACTTAGTCCTTTGAGGTAAAGAACTCAAAGTTCTGCTAAAAGGTACAAGTTTTTGGAAGGACAACAAATTAATTCTACCCTAAAAAGGAACTCCTTTCAGAGGAACATCCAAGGCTGATACATTCTGAATGAGGTGGGCAGGTAAGAGAAGGGACACTGCCCAAGTGAAGCACAATGGTAGAAGCAGTAAAAATGGTGGAGGCCTTAAGAGTGGCAGGGGACTACTGAGGGAGGGAAAGGTGGAGAGGAGGGGACCGAGAGTGTTGAAAGTAAGTAAGCACCATAAACAAACCAGAAAATCCAATAAATATGTGGTCGCCATTAGAGAAACAAAGAGAGCCCTGAGTCTGGTGGTAACCAGAGAATGGGCACAGCTGGCTGTTCCTGAAAGGACAAGCTGGTTGGCTATGGCCTTAGAAAGATGATGGATTTGACCCCACCCATTCCCTGTTCTTAAGAACCTAACACGGAGACTTACTCCCAGTGTAATAAAGGCCCATGCTGCTCTGTGAATCAGAGAGCAAGTTGCTCTTCAATGAGAGAGGGTACATAATGTGATCATAATCTTCGACTTCATAGCCCAGAACCATGAGGGCAGCCAAGTTCCAAGGGCAAAAAGGTCCAGAGCCAGTGCTCAGAAGCACAGGTAAGGACAAGAAGATGCAGTCAGAAGAAACAAAGCACTCAAAACATTTCTCCAATATTAGTCCATGTTGAGAGATCATCAGTTCTCCAGACCTGTTTCCTCCCTCATATATACAAGTAACATGTTTGTTAAGAGCTGGGCCCTTGCTCAAAGTGCACACGACAGGAGTGAGCAAACCCCCACCTCTGAGCAAACATCCTCTCTGGGGAAAACCTCACTCCTAGATCACTCTCTAGTAATGCTCAGGGAAGGCTGATCTCAGGTCAGGGCGAGAAATCCATACAAGTGCTCAGCCAAGCACTCAACTTCTTAAACTAGGGAGCAGAAAACTACTAGTCAGGCCCTCAGATTAATTAATAGCAGTTGGCTTGGGAGAGTCAAAACCTCCCTGGCAGAAGTAACATCATGGACCAGAGAGAACAAAATTTAATTGCTTCTGTGTTCTGGAAGAAGGTGAAGGTTTCAGAAGTAAGTGCTTGTGCTAACAACCCCCCTTCACAGTGGAGGCTGCCAGAAGACCAGAAGGCCTGACTAGAAGGGCTGCTCCTCAGCCTTGGCACAGGCAGAAGAGTGCTGCACTGCACACAGGGCTGGAGCTGGAGAGCTGAATTATGTTGCAGAATAAAACAAGAGAAGCTTGTTTGGGGAGTGGCTGTGAAGTAGTAAGAAAGCAAGGAAAGGATACACCGTGGCAAAGTGGCAAAGACCATTTAAGACCAAAGATATTGAAAACCACTAGATTTTAAGTTGTCTTCTTTGCTAATACACCTTCCCCACCCCAGGCCTTCAGTCCAATCTGCCAGGCACACAAATAGTTTTGTGTTTTGTTCTTAATGTTGTTTGGTGGAAACCAGGGAAAAGAGACCAAATTCTAAACTGGTTCAACACACAGCAAAAAGAGGAGAAAAAACCACAGAAAGGGAAACATGAGTCCTACAGAAGCAAAAGTGACCCCGCAGAGAGAATGCAAACCTCCAGGACTGCTCCACCCCAGAGGAGGGCAGGAGATAGGAACTGGCCATCTGCTCATCCCCATCTGTGCCTAGGGCTGAGGGGTGCAATGCCGATTTATTATGGAGCGCCCACTGAGTGACAGGACTCCCTATGCAGAGGCTAGAAAGGTGCAAACGAGAAAAACACTCCCTGCCCTCACCAGGCATTCTGTACATGTGTGAGGCAGACATATAGGCAGGAAAGAGAAAGAAACAGAGAGAAATGTAACAGTGGGGGCCAAACACAGGAACGGCTACTAACAAGAACCCCAATGGCAACAGGGTAAGGTAGATCAAAGTGCTGAAAGTATGGTGGACATGGGCACCACGGGAACACAGAAAAGACCCCCACTTCCGCCTAAGATGAGGAAGGGAAAGTGGAGGTCAAAGACCATAATGCCTAAGTTTAGCCCTGAGCCACAGCAACTTTTACAGCAGAGGAAAAAGCACTCCAGGCTGGGCATCAGCAGAAACAAAAAGGCACTGGAAGCCACGAGCCATTCTACATGGCCAGAGAGAGTAGGTGCATCGAGGAGAGATCCTGCACGAGGCTGGAGGGCAGGCTGGGGCTAGACTGTGAAGGGCACAGGACACCATGCTCAAAGAATTAGGGTTTGTGAGAAGGAGGGGGAAATGGGGTTTTATGAGAAGGGGAATTAGGTTTTGTGAGGAGGCGAAAATGGGGTTTTGTGAGAAGGGGAATTAGGTTTTGTAAGGAGGAAGGGGAAATGGGGTTTTATGAAAGGAGGGGAAACGGGGTTTTGTGAGAAGGAAGGGGAATTAGGTTTTGTGAGGAGGGGGAAAACATTTGTCAAAGGACACAAACTTGCAATGAGAAGCTGAACAGGTTCTAAAGATCTAATGCACAACACAGTGATCATAGTCAAGCGATATGGTATGACATATTCCAAATTTTCTATGAGACTAGATCTTAAGTGTTCTCACCATAGAAAAAGAAATAATAATTATGCATGATAGAAGTGTTAACTAATGCTACAGTGGTAGTTATACTGCAGTACATAAATGTATCAAATCAACATAGTTGTATACCTTAAACTTAACACAATGTTATGTCAATTATACCTTTAATTAAAAATAAAAATCTTAATAAGAAAAAAAGAAGGGTGACCCTAGCATACCAAGACCTAGAATGCCTCAGGATGTTTAAGGTTCAGTAAAGAGCACCATGACATCTTAGCTTCTAAAAAATGCCATAAGAATACTTGTTTGTATATTTAAACATCTAAACATTTAAACATCTAAAATACATGCATATCACAATTTGACCAATGCAATTTAAGTATACAGTTTTAGGGTCAAATCACCCATAATGTGTTCTTACATAGTAGACATTTGGATAAGTCCAAAAAATCCTAGTTTGGAACCTTCACAGAAATGGTGTCAAGAGCTGCACAACTCAGGAAATACTGGCTTCCTTGAGACAAAGAGTGTGTAGAAATCTGAAGTCTCAAAACTGTGGAGCTTAGCTTTCCAAATACTTGGAAGGCCCCTTGGGACTTCTCTTTTAGATCATTAACCTCCCATTACCTGGTCCAAGGACTGACCCAAAAAAGCCTTTGACAGTACAGCCAAATCCAGTCCATTACATAGACCAGCTCATACTAAAGGCAGAGGTGTTTCTCACATGCCAAACCATAGTCTGCAAGCAAAAATTCCCAAACCCAACAGTGATTTACATTATTACTATCTAAGCAATAGCTTTGTAAATGATGGTTGCTTTTTCAGTGAGGCTTCAAGCTCACCAAATTCAGTTTACCTATTTAATTTCATGTATGCATTACTGAATCCCTGAGGGCTATTTTTATTTGCAAAATTGCACCCTCTCTTAATAATATGCCTCCAGTGTATAAACCACACTCTTAACAAAAGGTACCAAGATTGTGGAAATAACCCTGAACTTGGAGTCAGGAGGTCTAGAGACCTCCATCAACTCTGGTGGTAACTAGGCATCTAACTTTGAACAAGATCTCTCATCTGTATTAAATGGAAGCATACTCTTGTGCTATATCACAAGGGACTGTTATGATCACCTGGACAGAGAATGGGTGAAAATGCATTCGAAAACAAATAAATAAGTAAAGAGATACTTTAAAAAAACACAACAACAACACTTTATTCTAGCTTATTCTTGGTTAGAAAAGGGTGTGATTGTGGGTGACACCTCACAATAACTCTGAGTCCTCAACAGAGCATTAAAAAACACACCAATAATCAAGATTAGAAAACACAATCTACTAAGACAATACTCCACCGTATATTAAGAGTTATTGGCTGTGGAGAAAAACAAGACAACTGTAAAAACCAGCATTACTGAGTATTCTTTGAACCTTGGTCACTTTTGGGTCCAAAATTCTGCAGGCTCTGCCTGGCACGCAAAAGAGACACATGCTCCCACAACAGCAGATAAAAAGACTTGCCCACCAAGCTCTTCCTCTTCACTTCTCCCCACCCACTTCCTTTTCTTCCAAAGGAGAACTGTTCTCAATTACCCACTGGTTTGCCACATCCTGCCTCGGAAACGACTTCCTAGGAGTTGCCTGGGCTATGCTGAGAGGAGCTTTAACTCCCTCAGGCTCCAGACCATGAGTTTATTTATCACAACCCTACCCACCATAGTCACTGTCTGGTAACAGACTCCACTTGACCAAATACTCACAACTTCCTTAGTGCCAGGCACTGAATTAAGCACTTTACCTACAGCACAGTCAGGCAGGAGCCACATCTCTTAGTCCCGTCTAGGGACTCCAACTACCCCAGCTTTGTTTAATCAGTTAAAAAAGACAAAAGGAAGAAATTATTCAAGAACAGTTATCAAGAAACTCATTGCACATAACAGTGTATTTGCTATCAGTGAAAACCCAATAGAGCAAAGCTCCTGTCCCACATGAGCTCTGTAAGCTAACACCAACATTCATTCACTCCATTTACAGACCAGCTATACACACCAGGCATTGGGACTACACTCTTTATTGCATCAAGCTCACAATGTAGGTGGTGAAGCACAACAGATCTGTATAAGATCACCCACACACACACACACACACACACGCACACACGCAGTGGTTTGTCTCCTGAGTAGTTCATGGACAGTCCCACTGGAGCTTTTCGAAGGGAGACCAGGCAAAGTTTTATGATCAAGATAGTATCTGACTTTAACCTTTTAAAAGGAGAGGTGGGTTCTTAAACATTGATAAAAAAAACTTGGCAGAGAGACCCCAAATGAAACATAGTCATGGATAACATTTTACTGAGTGCTTACTATGATTTAGGTGTTGTCTTAAGGACTTTACATTTAACACTTGAAACAACCATATAAGTAAGGTTTCATCGTAACTGCCTTACTAATAAGGAAGTTAGTGATGAGAGACCTTAAGCAACAAGTGCAATTGATCTAACTGTCTACGGGTAGAGCCAGGACTCCCATCTCAGCTGCCCTCCCCCAGGATCATTCCCGTGTCACAAAACAAGAGCCCCCAGTAAGTGCCGGAACAGAGTTTGTATCTGTGGGGAAGCTGGTCATGGTATTAGAAGAGGAGCAGGGCGTAATTAGCAGCTCTTTCCCCCTTAGCGAGACTTGAAATCTTTGCAGTCAGGAGAGGAGGGGACAATACATATTTTTTAAACTAAAATTAATAAACACTGACCACCTACTACATGTAAGATCCTTTGCAGAAGAAAACTGTGACCTCAAGTGTTACAACTGGACTTCCTGCTACATACATCACCCCAGTGCAGATCGATTGGGCCCCTCTGGCTAGCCAGGCATGTGTGTCTCTCCCAAAGGTTCCCACATGGCAAAGAGGATGCCCACCCCAGATGGGGAGGACTAAAGACCAGTGGATGGCATGCCAGTTGCTGAGCTTCCAAGAAAGACTGCCCAAGCCATTAGCAGGAGAGCACAGGACACTGAAGCTTCCACGACAAATGAGAAGTATTATTTTTTCAAGCTCCAGGCATGGACCTGTTGTTGTATTTTAGTAATCTTTAGCAGTCTGGACACTTGCCTTTGGATTATACATCTATCTGCCACATTTCAAACATCAAAATCTGATGATTTTTAGAGCTGAAGAGACAAAAGGTATATTGTTAACTGAAAAATTTACAATTTTTTCTCTCCTTCCACATATTATCATAATCCTTCCCTCATTTTTAACCCTGAAAGTTAAATCCTATCAGTCAAACTCACACAGGGTAACCCTTAGGCTGTAGTCATCTGTGCAGAAGCCTGTCAAGACTTTAATGGCCCTTACCAAAGATAAATCAAGAGAGGCTGTGAAGGTTACCAGGAAACGAATTCCCTCTGTGGTGGGAGCCTGTAACAATAAACAACTGGTCACACCTTTTTCATTTAACCAAACATCTCCCTTGATAAGACAGAATCAAAGGGCAGGCAGCGGGGGTGGCAGAAAACAGGAGCCCTGCACTAGAGATGGCAGAGGCCTGGATCTCGATTCATGTTGTCACCACCCGTGTAACAGCAGGAGGGCCATGCAGCCTCTCCAGGCTTCAATCTCCTCAAATATCCAGGAGGTTGAACTATTGAGATCTTTTCCATCTCTAGCATTTGAGGACAGATGGGTGACTATACTCAGGACAGAAGGAATGAAAGGTGTTGGTGGGGAAAAGGATGGTTAACATAATGTAATGCTATCCTGGGTCCAAAAATAGCCCAGCTTACTGCTGCATTCACTTTATCAGCCTAGATTTATTAGCGGGGGGTGGGAGGGCTGGTGGGTGGGAATCACAGCCACCTACAGTAGAATTAAACCCACTTCCCGAGCTGAGGTCTGCTGAAGTGTGATTTATCCAGAGAGCGTTAAAAGATGTAGAGGCAGTATGAAACTGTTTCCAAAATTGTGTTATTGCACAAACTTAACTTTTCCCCATATGTAATTTGCAGAGAAGATGCAGAGCTGAGAATCCTGTGTCTGTGGCCATCTGTCCTATCCCAGTTCCTGGAGAGGCATTGGGGGCGAGTGTGAAAAGCCACAGGTGCTGTGTATATTCAGCCACAATGCCGTACATCTATCAAGGATTAAGTGTTCAGCTTAGAGCCAAAAGAGGCTAGCTGACCGACCCATCTGGCCCCAATCACTCCCTGAGCCTCCCTCTGTGCCAGAAGTGGGACTGATGGAACACCACAGAATAAGGAAGATGTCACCACAGGTAGATACTTCTCAAATGTTTCCTCGCTGGGCTAGGAAGGGTCTGTTGACTGAAAAGGCCACAGACAACCACAGCACCAGTGTGATATGCACAAGGCCTTTAACCCAAGACCCATTTTCCATCTATTAAGCAGAGATACCACAAATCCCGCATGCCTCATGTGGTTGAATGAGGAAATAAATGGATATAAAAACAATGAAGAGTGTACAGAGCCTCACAGGACCTATGATTACCACCAACACTGTGACGTTCTTGTGCCAAGATATTATAAACTGAAAATAATCAACCATAAAATCAGTCAGGCTTTGCAGCGATGACCTGAGACTTGACCTTGGGAAGGGAGTGTCTTCTGCCCTCAGCCTTTCCTGCCATCTCAAGGCTTAGTCATTTAAAAAACAAAATTTTACCAAACTGAGGCCAGGGAACTTGCTATGCACTGAAGATAATGATAAATAAGATCCAGTCACAGGTTTCCCCAAGTCCAGTCCAACTGGACAGAGTTATGCAAACAACTGAAGTGTGATGGAATACAAAAAAATTACTCTGGAAGGTGAAGAGGGAGATGATGACCTCCTGGAGTGGGGTGGAGGACAGGCCTGTGACGGATTTACAGAAGAGGCAAATTGAGCTTTGATGCAAGATTAGGGTTTTCACAAGCACTGAAGGTAGAGATGGGAATTTCCAGGAGAAGACACAGGCTGAGCAGGCCCCAGAACCCAGTGGGGAAGATGTTTGGATGAACTGGAGAAGAAAGCTAAGCTTCCTGGGTGGTGCTTGTCAGACAGATGGCAGTCCTAGAGAGGCTGCGAGGGGTCTATACTGGGATATACTGAATGGCAGTTGTTTCCTAAGCACCTTTTGAAGCCTCCTGTTGTTTCACTGAAAATAATCCTTCTGCTTTCTGCACATCCTAAAAAATTGCAAGTATGCCTGCCTTTGTCTCTATTCTAAGTCCGTGTGGAGAGAAAACAACTGAAGCTGTTTGAGAGGTGAGAATTTTCTCACCTTCTCACCTGATAAGAGAATCTAGTCCTGGCTCTTACATTAGTCCAAAAATCAGTTTACACACAGAGTGCCTACAACTCCTTTCTGCTAGGTAGGTGTTATTATGCCCACTTTACAGATGTGGAAACACACTCAAGGATATGAAAGAACCTGCCCAAGATTAGTCAGATAGTAAACGGAAGGGTCAGGATTCAAACCCACGTTTGCTGTTTCCAAGCCTTTCTCCCCTGGGCCACACACTATCTCCAGGCTATGCTTACTCCAAAGTCACACACACCATTCAAAATAAAACCTGCTGTGTGAGAAGGCCAACTCCTCTTTGCCCTTCTCTGTAATCTTGGATTCTTCATCTGCCAAAAGACAGGATCACAAAGATGATCTCTAAGACTGCTTTCAACAATAAAACTTAAATCTACTTAGTGCTCAATGGGGACTGATAAGATCATGTAGAGCTCATTATATAAACCTTGAAAGATAGGACAGTATTACCATCACCCCCACTTTGCAAAAAAGTAGGCACAAGTTAACAGCTGTACCAGGGAAAGAGCCCAGATCTCACACTGTCCCTCCACACAAGGCACTGTTATTCCAAAGCACTACAGCTTGAAAATTCTGAAGACTGCAGACTTTCTGACCCCTCAAGAAGAAGGCTTAGTCTCTGGAATCAAATGAAACCCTTGGGAAAACAGAAACATCCATTCAAAATCTGACTGAGAAGCTGAGCTCTTCACTGGACTTTTAGCACCAAAAAGTGCCACTCCAAGAGGTGAACAGCATGTCCTCCTCAGGCCAGCCTGCATTTGGACTTGTTGACTCCCAAACTCTCATAAGCCTATTCCCAACATTCTAGAAATTAGAGCCTATGCTACAAAACAAAACTTCAGGGAGCCATCTGCGTGCTTTGCTCTCCCCCTCCATAGAATCTTAGGCAGGAAGACCAGATGTCAGAGGCCCCGAGAACCCCTTCCAGCTGTCCCCACCATCTTCAAAGTCCTTTCTGCCTCTGCCTTTGTGTTCTCCCACTGCCATCATTTCGACTTCTCTTTTTAATCTCTCTGAGCATATCGTGCAGGTGACTTAACATTCCTTAGGAAAAAAAACAAAACTCATTTCTCAGTGACTGAAAGACAGCTCTCTAAACCATGAGTCTGTGAAACTGAAATCAAACATCACATTTAGGCTCCCTAAAAATATTACCCCAGTACAATGCCTCCTTTTTGTTCCCACATGCCCATCCCCCAAACACACACACACATATACTTTAGACTGTCATTTAGACACTGGAGTGTATAATTTAAATGTCTTTAATAGCATCTACTAAATGGACATTTGCACATGATTCTTCATTTCAAAGCTATGATCCAAACCAGAGCTTTTATTGAATTTCAGGATTAATAGTTAGATACATGGACAATAAACATTAACAATTAATAAAATTCAGAAAAGAATTTAAAATGCACCTGACTTATCCATAACATTGGCATCTTTTTTAATTGTCAGCAAAAGTCCTTTTTGGTCATTGCTCAGCTCAGTGCCTGGTATATATTGGGCATGTACTAAATACTGGCTAAATCAATGTTAATACATCTTAATCTTCTTAACACACTAGTCAGAAATCTATTGTTGTAATTTTGGTCATAATCTAAATCTATTTGACCTTACCACAAAGCCATTTGAATCAACAGCAAATAACTAGCAGCTGCTTGCATTCAAAGTATACATACCTCTGTCATTTGAACTGTTTTGAAGTTGGCCTTGATTGGAAGACAAATGGTTAGCAGCTGCAAGTTCAATTACAAAGTGCTTGATAGGACCATAGAGAAAGAACCAGAGGGAATCAAAGTGCTATTTCATACATTAAGAAGGAATTCCTTTCCAACAAACATCTTTCATTTCCCTGGGGGAAACTAATCCGGACAGGCCCTTTGAACTCCGAAAAACACAGGGCAGCACTTTGGGAGAAAGAATCTAGTTTGAAGGCCAGGCAAAGCTGGGAAAGTAGGAGAGTCACTCCTTTTGCACATCCCCATTCTGTTAACTATTTTTAAGGGAACGTGTGGAACGTGGGAAAAGCAACCAGACAGCCAGTCCCAAAGGCCTGGATTCATTAGATAGATGTATGACACCGAACAAGTTACTGCCTTCCTTTCGCCCTCATTTTCTCCTTCACAAATAAAAGAGCAAAAGTAAATAAGAGGGTAAAATGGGATGACTTCTAGGTGCTTATAGAACTTTCTACAATGATGAGAAAGTGTTCTAATTTGTGCTCTCCAATATAGTAGCCACTATCCACATGGGCCCTTGAAATATGGCTTGTGCGACTTAATAATTTTTAAACTTGATTTAATTTTAATTAATTTAAATGTAAATAGCTATATATGGCTAGTGGCTAGTTTTGTGTGTGCAGCTCTAAAAAGACCTCTACCTAGCATCTTATGCAATCTTTGGAAGACCATGTGGGAAAAGCATAGACGTTAAAGTAGGACAGACCTGGGTTCTAAACTTAGGTCCACCATTATGCAACCTGTGCAAATCACTTAACTTCCCTGAATTTCATTTTCCTTATTTGTACAATAGAATATTATGCGTTTCTTTGCAAAATTTTTGTGCAAATTCAAGATAATGGATATAAATAGACCAGATGGGCCCTCAATAAATGGTATTTTTCCACTTATGATGTCAATCAGGAATAAAAGTTTTGTGTCCTCTGACTTCATCCTTCTGTTGTTCTTCTTGATCCAGGACCCGCACTTAATTATTACCCCACAAAGAGCTGCAGTCCTACAAATGCAGCTACAGATGCAATCCTTGTCTTTCAAGAAAACAACTTGCTCAGGAATTGTTTCAGGTCCTCATCTGTGGGCGAGCGTCCAGTAACTCTAGTCCCTGTGCCTCCGGAACCACTGATTTCCGCTTATCCTGCACCTCCTCCACCTCATGCCAGCATTCAGGAATTCACAGAACTCTTCCTCTTGATTATCAAGCTGAAACTTTAATGCACCCAAAACACCTGTTGGTGGTTTCTGGTACATTTCCTCACTAACTCTCCCCTTGACTTCCCCTAATAAATATTTTGTGGCTTCTTTTTATTTGGAAATACTTATTCTGTTATTGCTCAGTGATTTAGAATACTCAGACACAGAAACTCAGTGAGCTACATTTATCCCTAACCCAGCATTAGTTACCAAAATAAGACAAGGCAAAGGAAACTATATTTTAGAAGGAGTGTTCCAATGAAATAATGTTGCAATCTAAATCTAAATTAATGTAATGTGTTAAAGCCTGGTGCAAATATTCTACTGATCATCCTTTGGTGAGTGAAACCTTTTCATGATTCCAATGGCCAGATTTTATAGCAGACATAAATGAATGCCTAAGATAAGCAGGATAAATTTTCTATTATTAATAATTATTGGAATGTTAAGCTGCTCTATTCTTCCTGTTTCCCCACTATTCCACAGAATCAGAGAAAGGGGTAGGACGCTGACATACAGGGTGGCATTTTGGTAGGATTTCAATTTGGATTTGAGTAAGTCATTAGACAAAAGGTTTACAGTTAGCCTGGAATTCCTGCTAACTTCTGAAGGCCTCCCCCAACAAGGACATTCTTGAAGGATTGTTTACTGAAGGATGGTATGAAATCAATTAGGGCAAATAACTTCGACTCTGGACTCTCAAATGTGGTGAATATATGAGCTAATTTTTAAAACTAACCTGGATATGTAAGTTATAACTCTATAAAGAAGGAAATATAGTTAACCTGGATCCCAACAACCTGTAAGCACAATACGATTGGCTAACTAGTACGTCTTCTCCTTACAACTACCCAAATTTCAACATTTAACCTGAATTTGAAACCCATGTGAATCATTCACTCATTCAATTGCTTTACTTTGAAAGGTAAACACACTCAAGAGCGTTGGAGATTCTGAACATTTCTTGGTAACAGTTATACTCAAAATAGGTCAAGTCCAGAAAGGTATTCATTTCAAGTGGACTTTTTTTCTGTGGTTATTCTGAAAACCACTGCTTTTAAAACTGACATAATGGAGCTTAAAAATAGGTGCTCCTACTAAGGATCCTGGACTAAAATACCCTTTCCTTCCCCCATTTCCTTATTCCCATTCTCTTAAACACCAAGGAGAGTGGTAAAATAGAGAAGTACCTTTTTGAGGGCTTCATATACCTGGAAAGAGGGTTTGTTTGTTTTTTTAATTAGGATATTGAGTGAAGTTACCAAAATTCAGTTTTGGGTCAATTTGTAAGTTCCCAAACCAAGTAAGTATTCCAAATGAAAATCTGAATCGGATAAAAGCTCAACCACCTACTTCCACTACAGCTGTGTGAACTCCCAGCAAGTTCCCTCTCCTCTCTGGGTCTGGTTTCCTCATCTCGAAAATGAAGGTACGGAGTTAGAGGATCTATAGGGCCCCATCCAGCCCTAACAGGCTCTGCATCTACAAAGCAAGGCAGCTGCTTCCTATTTTCATGGCTCCTTGGAAAGAGCATTTAAGTCCCCAGCCCAGTAGGTTCTTGGGAAGCCTTGCTATACTTAATACTATTCCCTTGAGACACAAGAACTGCTATTGATCACAGTGCAAGATGAGACAGCTATAAAATATAAAAAATGTTGACAGGAAAAAAATATGTTTTGCAGATGACACTAGTAAATCTGCAATTGCACATATATTCAATCAAAAAGTTACTAGACATAAATAAATTTAACAAAGCTGCAGCACAAAAACAATTCATACAAATCAAGCCACGGTCTAGATGGAAAATGTGAATTAAAAATGTTCAATCACAACACCATTGAAATGTTAGGCATTTTAAATATTAACTCAAGACACAGGAAGAAACAGGATATAAGATAAAGAGACAAAAAAAAGGAAAATGTACCCCATGAAAACTGAAAATTTTCTTTAACCCTACCAAATAAAAAAAAGGCTATCAAAACTACATAAGAGTGAATTAAAAAGAAATGCTTAGAATAGATCAAAATACCATAAAGATCAAAGGTAAATCCAACAATACAACAGACAGATAAATAAATCATATTTAATAAACTCCAGTAAGATACTAGAACTCACTGTGGAGAAAAATTAACTTAGACCCATTCCTCACACCAAACACATTAATTCCAGATGGGACAAAAGTTAACCACATAACAGAAAAGGGCAGAAGAAAATGAAGCCACACACTCCTGCTAGTCGTGAAGAGATAGATGCCTAATACTAACAACAAAACTAAAAAGACTATCTCATACAAAAGACATGCTTTTAAAGATAAAATGCTTTTTCTTAATACATACATAAAAGGAAAGCATCACAATGAGACAATGTAGTAGCCAGATAATTTATAAAACTTTAAAATACACAGTACACTGACCTATCACTTCAGCAAACCAGAAGACAAACAATTGTGTGTGGGTTAATAAGACATGAGCTAACAAAAAAATATAAAATAAAATACAAAGCATATGAAACTATTTGGATATATCTATTTAAAAATGGTCAGAGGAGAAAAAAGTTTGCATGTGACTCTTCATAATGTCCAACAGTACCACAAAACCGTCCCACCTACCCCTCCAGCTTCATCTCCTGCGACCTGCACCTCGGCACCCAGCACACAAACTACTCGCCAGCTCGTCCACACATCCCAGGCTTTCCCACTTCTGCGAAGTTGCTTATCCTGAGCTATCTTCCGGCCATGCACTCCCCACCCCACCCCACCCCCATTTCCATGGAAATCTTAGCCATCCTTCAAGACCCAGCTTAAATGGCATCTCCTCCGTGGTGACTCTCCTAATCTCCCCCACTGGAAGTGCGTTCCTCCTCTCAAATGAGCTCCAACAGTACTTTCTTTGTACCTCTGCTCTTGAGGCACTTTTCTTACCCTGCAGCCATTTGTTTCCTTCCTCTTATACGAGATTTTAAGGTCTTCAGAGGAAAAGACTATCTTATTCAACCTCTTCCTCTCCTCCTCTATACGAGATTTTAAGGTCTTAAGACTATCTTATTCACTTACCTATAGCTTGGAGCATAGTGAGTTACATTCAGTAAGCACTTAATAAATATTAGTTTAAACTGAATTGATGAAAAACAGAAATAATTCCATTTCAAAAGTACAGCCTGGCTAACAATTAAAGTAAGGCAGATTGGCTTTTAAACGACACCTTGCACTGCCTATTAAACTATCGAAAAATCAGTAAAGTAAAAAAAACTTCCTGAAGCTTGAGGAAACAGTTGAAATATAACTGGTTCTATCTTTTTTTGGAATATAATCTGTTAATGTTAACAGCAGTAACATAGTTCATTGCCTCTGATTCAGTATATGAATTAATCTAAAAACAAAGCAAATTGGTTCAAAACATAAGAGTATCAATAAATATTAAAAACCTGGAAGCCACTTAAATAATCAAAGTTTCATTTGTGATGCCACACCTTTTCAAATTCTACTTTTCAGCCAAAAATAAATGACAAGCGTGAGAATTATGTCCATGTGTAAAAACTGGAGTGGGGGGAAGGCAAGACTTATCAAGTGATCACAACTATCTATCTATATATAAAATGGAAAAAACAAAAGTTAAACCAGAAAACTTAATGTCTGTAAGTTCTTTCTTTGAAAGGTGTTTATACATTCAATTATTTTTTTCAAGTTGTCCTTAAGCAGGCAAATATTCAAAGACAGGGTGGGGGAAAAGAGGTCACATCACCCTTGCCCATTTTTTTCTTCAACTCCCATGTAACCTCTTCTTAATCTGAGTCCTTTGCTGACATCAAAGCAGGATGCCCTTGGGAGCTAATAGAGAAATCAGAGGCAGGATGAGCTTTTAGCTGTCAGCCATGCAACAGGATTCAGAGAACACCGGCTATATTAAAACAAAACGCCATTCATCCTGAGAGGAGTTAACTTAGCAAACAGATACGTGAGCCTCCAAACAGCTCTCATGGGCTTTCAGGCAGCAGAACCAGGACATGGGACACAAGGTAAAAACACAATCAAGTGGCAGTAAGAGACTAGGACGATATTTCAAAATTGGCAGCTTCTGGAAGGGAACAACAGAAACAAAACTGGGTCCCTAAGCTTCCTTCTCAGGCTCACCTCATCTGCTTTCCAGCCTGTGGGTTCTCTGACTTTCGTTTCTCAACATGTCAGATTCACTACTATTTGACCTGTGTTTTCTGTACGTGGTGGAAATAACTATCAATTTATATAGTGGAAAAGAAGTTTTTTGTTGTTTTATTGAAACATTATTTTGCTTTACCCAATCTACCAACATGATTTCCTCTATCAACACTGTTGTAGACTCAGGGGTCCAAAAACGTATGCTCCCTAATAATCAAATTAAAGAGAAAAACACACATAAGGAACATTTAGTGAATAAGAAAGCACTATGATATAAAAAATGATATTGCAGGGGGCTGGGTGAAATAGCTGAAGAAGATAAAGAGGTTCAAATGGTAAGTTGTAAAATAAGTTAGCCACAGGAATAGAAGTACAATACAGAAAATATAACCAATAATATTATAGCATCTTGGTATGGTAATAGGGGGTAACCACACTTAATCGTGGCAAGTATCTATTAATGTATATAATTATTGAGTGACTATGTTGTACATCTGAAACCAATAATATGTATCAACTTTATTCCAATAATTAAAAGTGATATTACATTTAATGTGTGTTTATTACATAATATAAGCCATAAGTACAAAAGGGGAGGGAGAAAATGTGAGTTAACACTAAAAAGGGTATAAAGACAGGATCGTTTTGTTCTCTGGGTACTTTTTAAAAACCTATTATGAATTTTAAAGACATAAAAATGAAAGTAAACCAGTGAAAGTCATTAACTAACCAGCTAAACAACTATGAACATTTTGCCCCATTTGCTTTATTCATTATGTGCAAATGTGTATTTTTTCTTAACCATTTCAAAGTTTCATGCATCATTATAACATTCTCCTACATAATCATAATATTACACCTAAAAAATTAATAATAATTCTCCATTCAAATTTCCCTAATTGTCCCAATGTAGAGAACATGGAAGTTCCTATGGTCAGGATTCTCACCTGACCCTGGCTGGCTTATTCACTACATGTGGACAGTATGTTATTTTTGACTCTATATAAAGAACTCTGCCCAGTGCTCTGGGCTGCTGCACGGCTGCAGGGTTGCAGAGACTGGAGTGGTGGCAGCACCCAGGACAGAGACTGAGACGGCTACAGCAGTGGAGAGACCCAGAGGCAGAGACCACTTGCTGCATGCAGACTCACTCTGAGTGAATAGGATTCTAGTGCTTGACCTGCCACTGTGGGAATAAAGTTAGTTTTAGGTATAAACTCTTTCACCCCCATGAACATTCCACTGTCATTTTTCAGTCTCACTGAATCAAGAATGAACTTGCCCATGGCTAAAACCCATTGGCAAAACATGCAAGAATGTACTTTATAGCTATTTCATCTTTTTAATTCAGTACCCAATCAAGGTTCATGCATTACACTTGGTTGGCATGTCTCCTTAGTCTCTTTATTCTAGAAGTGCACCATTTCCCCCTATTTTCCCTGTGATATTGACTTCTTAAAGACAGCAGGTCAGCTGTCTTAGAGACTATGTTTCACATACTGGATTTCTCTGACTGTTTCCTCCTAATGTCTTTTAACTTGTTCCTTTCTCCCTGTTTTTGCTTTCAAAAGGACAAAATGGATGGAGCTGGAGGGTATTACTCTCAGTGAAATAAGTCAGGTAGAGAAAGACAAGTACCAAATGATTTCACTCATTTGTGGAGTATCACAATGAAGCGAAACTCAAGGAACAAAACAGCAGCAGACTCACAGACTCCAAGAAGGGACTAGCAGTTACCAAAGGGAAGGGGTAGGGGAGGGTGGGAGAGGATGGAGGGAGAAGGGCATTAAGGGGTATTATAATTAGCACACATACTGTAGTGCCACGGGGAAGGCAGTATAGCACAGAGAAGACAAGTAGTGACTCTGTAGCATCTTACTATGCTGATGGACAGTGACTGCATTGGGCTGCATGTGGGAGACTTGATAATATGGGTTGAAGGGCCCCCACCCATAAGATAGCGAAATTCCTGCTTCTCTTCCAGGTCCTCGGTTCCCGCCAGCGCCACCTGAAGCCCAATCACCCCTCGCCCCCCTAATCCCAGCACCTAGCCAATAGCCACCAGCCCCGTAGAAGTGACACCACAATCACCCCATGCCCCTTCCTATATAACCCAGCACCTTTCCCTAATAAAGCGGAATTCTCCGGTGAATTGCTGCTGTGTGTCGCTCCTTTCCTTTCATTGGTGCCGAAACCCGGGAGATGGGACACCCCAACTGGGCCCCGTCTTCCCCCGACACCAGCAGCAGCTTGCCCTCGTCCTCTTTTCCCGGCGCTGGCTCCTCACACTCACCACTCCTCTCTGGCCTTTGGGTAAGTTTTCCCCGGAGCGGGCCGCTCTTCCCCGAGCTATCGCAGCGCCATTGACCGTGATCGTCCGGCAAGGCCCTGACGCTCGGGGACGAGGAGGGAACTCTCCCCGCCTCAGGCCTTCACGGCTGCGGCGGACCCCCAGGCCCCTCCTCCGACAGCCATAAACGAGGTGACTCCTTTGCGGATGAGAACGCTCCCTTTTTCCGCCCCCCTCCTTCCCGTTCCTTCCGCCGAAAACTCCTAGTACCAGGTTCCTCGGACTCCGGCATCTGCCTTCCTAGAGAAGCCTGGGTGACGACCCACACTTGCTAAGAAACCGACTCGTATACGAGTTTCCGCAGACCCCCAGGGATCGTCGGGGACGCCCTTGGTCTCCTTGCCGTCTGCTCCCAGTCCGAGGGTCTCCGTTCGTCTTCCCCTGTGTGTCTCCTTCTCTGTCCTTTAGCCATGGGAGCCTCCTCATCCCTCCCTGGAAGCTCACCTCCTGAATGCCTGCTCAAGCTTCTAGCCACCCTCTCCCTGACGCCTGATATAAAACCAAAACTTCTCCGCAAATACTGCTCCCAAGATTGGCCGACATGCCCCCTAGACAGTAACAACCAATGGCCGGCAGGGGGAGCTCTTGACCCTAACATCACTCGCGATCTCCTTAACTACCGCCAGCGCCTGAAAAAATGGAAGGAGATTCCCTGTACCGAGGCTTTCCGCCTCCTCCCCCCGCCTCCCCCCAAGTTCTCCCAGCCTGCAAGCCGTCTCCCCCGCAGAAGCCTCCCGTTCACTCCCCTCCCCCTCCTCTCCTACAACAGCCCCTCCCCCTTCCTCCACCACCATCTCCTCCCCCACCTCACCCCCCTGCAGATCAAGCCTGAGCCTTTCAGCCCCCCTCTAAGTCCCAGGAGCCTCCTCCGTCTTTGCCCCCATCACCTGTTTCTCCCCCACAGACTGAGCCAGAACCCTTCAGTCCCCCACCGCCGTGGGTCTCCGCTCTCCAGATATCTTCGCCTGCTGCTTAATAGCAGGTCTGAAAAAGGCAGCTCGTAAAGAGTCAATTTTCAGAAGCTCCCTCCGAGTTCCTAGACAGACTCCCTCAAGCCCTGTTACAGTTACCAGCCTGGACCCAGAAACGCCTGACGGGAGACACGTCCTTATGACATACTTCGTGGCTCAAAGCTACCCCGACATTACAGCTAAACTCAAAAAGTTAGAACAGGGCCCCGCTACCCCACAGACTGAGATCCTAACAGTGGCCTTTAAAGTCTTCCATAACTGGAGGAGGAGAAAGAACGCCGTAAACAAAAGGCTGATCAGGCCAATTTCCGAATGTTGGCCCAGCTGATAAAACCACAACCTGGGCGCCCCTCCACAAACAAGCCCCCCACAGGAGCTTGTTTCAAGTGTGCACAAGAAGGACATTGGTCAAGGGTGTGCCCCTCCCCCAGATCTCCTACCACCCCATGCCCCAGATGCCACAAAAAGGGCCACTGGGGGTCTGACTGCCCAGCCACCCGAAGGGGAGGCTGGACGAACAACCCCCATCCTAAGCCCTCCACAGTGGGGCTGGCAGAAGAAGATTGACGGGGCCCGGGGGCTTCTCGCCCGACCATTTCCATCACCAAACAGGAGCCCAGGGTTACTTTAATAGTAGACGGTCACCCCATCTCCTTCCTCCTAGATACAGGAGCCACCTTCTCAGTCTTGCAGGAATACTGGGGCCCTACCATGCCTGCCATTACTCCTATAGTCGGGGTAGGAGGTAAACAGATTTTCCCATTAAACACCCCCCCTTTATGCACAATCCAGGACAATCCCATACCTTTCTCCCACTCCTTCCTGGTTATGCCCCAGTGTCCCATCCCCTTACTAGGACGGGACATCCTTTCTCTCCTCCATGTTTCCATAACTATATCCACTCCCACAGCCCCCAGTACCCCCTTTCTGATGGCCCTCATAGCCGACGACCCCCCTCTACCCAATGAAAGCTCCAGTTCCGCCTCATACACCCTGTAAATCCCAGAGTTTGGGACATTACAAACCCCTCCGTGGCTCTATGTCCTCCTGCCTCTATCAAATTACGTGACCCCTCTCAGTATATCTGTCAGGCCCAATACCCCCTAACCACTTCAGCCCTCATAGGCCTCCAACCCATCATTCAAGATCTTTTAAACAAAAATTACCTCAGACCCACTCACTCCCCGTTTAATACCCCCATATTAGCTGTTAAAAAAACCAATGGATCTTTCCGCCTCATCCAAGACCTTCGCCTCATCAACATGGCCATCGTCCCTATCCATCCCTTAGTCCCAAATCCATACACCCTTTTATCGCAGATCCCTGCCTCAGCCTCCCACTTCTCAGTCCTAGATCTCAACGATGCATTTTTTTTTCTATCCCTCTGGACCCCTCCTCCCAAGATTTTTTACAGAAAACGGCTCCTCTCTGACCTG
Organism: Manis pentadactyla; assembly: GCF_030020395.1. NCBI lineage: Eukaryota > Metazoa > Chordata > Mammalia > Pholidota > Manidae > Manis > Manis pentadactyla. The sequence goes on along the minus strand of NC_080029.1, from coordinate 114,527,937 downwards.
CCCATTCCCAAAACCAAGACAGAAATCCTTTCCTTTCTAGGCCTGGCTGGGTATTTTAGAGCATGGATCCCTAACTTCTCCCTGTTGGCAAGACCCCTATACGACCTCAGCAAGGGCCCCCCTGAAGAACCATTATCCTCCTCACCCCGACACTCCTTCATTAAGCTCCGTCGAGCCCTTGTGGAAGCCCCAGCTCTCCATCTTCCTGATTTGTTGAAACCCTTCTCATTATACATTCATGAGAGGTCCAGTCAAGCTCTAGGAGTCCTAGGCCAACATTATGGCCCATCCTTTGCCCCAGTAGCTTATCTTTCCAAGCAATTAGACCCCACAGTTCGGGGATGGGCCCCCTGCCTACGGGCATTAGCCGCTGGACAGCTCTTGCAGAAGGAAGCTCATAAACTGACATTCGGGGCGCCCTCCCTTTACCATTCTGTCCCCACATCACCTAAAGGATCTCTTAACCTACAAAAGTTTACAGACTCTCCCTCCCTCCAGACTCCTGACCTTACTGTCCTCTTTCCTCCAAAATCCTGTTCACCCCCTTTGCCATCCATACCCGAATCATGACTTTTTCCTCCTTTACTGCTCTCTTGCTTTTTTTCCTCATTCCTATTGTCTTCCCCGCCACCCCAGCCTCCTTTGTATGGCGATTCAAAGTCAGACAGACTTACACACAGCATCAAACAAATATTACTGCCCTCACTGCCACATCAGACTGCCCTCTGAAAGGCTGCTCCGAGCCTTTATACCTCCACTTTCCTCCCTCCACCGAAGCGTTCACTAGCAGCTACCTTTATTCTCCCTAGCTCTGCTCCTCTATGACCAAAAACAAGCCTGTTGCAGGCGATGGCCAGACACCTACGGGGATGGCCCTACTGGTCTTGTGCCATTCACTGTATGGGTAACTCCCAGTACCCACAGTATTACTCCTCCAACCCATTCTCTTCAATACTAACAAACCCCTTCCTTACCTGGCTTTGGCCCATTGCAGGGCCTATAATAATCATTCTCCTCACCTGTCTCTTCTTGCCTTGTAAAGTTTATCAAATCCCAAGTTGGTAAAATCTCTAAGCAAACTTTCAACCAGCTTTTACTCAGGAACTACCAGCTTTTAGCCACAGAAGATCCCTCACCCTCACGTAACCTCCTCACCACACGCTGAGATGGACCCCTCTCTCCGCTGGAAACTGTTCCTAGAAACAATGGCCGCAGACGCCTGGTTTCTGGCACCCGTATCCTCTTGGCACCATTAGAATCAACAAGTCCTCGACCTATGGTTACAGGGAACCTTCATTGATTTCCAACCTGAAGAAGTCCACATCTACTCGTCCTTACTGTGGGGAGTCCTATCAACCCTTTCCTCCCAGTCCTCAAGCCCTCACTCCGTTCTCCACCCCCCTTCAGTAGGAAGCAGTCAGAGAGAAAGCAACGTCCACAACCCCATAGAGGAGAAAGGGGGGAACGAAGGGCCCCCACCCATAAGATGGCGAACCTCCTGCTTCTCTTCCGGGTCCTCGGTTCCCGCTGGCGCCACCTGAAGCCCAATCACCCCTCGCCCCCCTAATCCCAGCACCTAGCCAATAGCCACCAGCCCCGTAGAAGTGACATCACAATCACCCCATGCCCCTTCCTATATAACCCAGCACCTTTCCCTAATAAAGCGGAATTCTCCGGTGAATTGCTGCTGTGTGTCGCTCCCTTCCTTTCATGGGTGAATGTAGTAAACACAATATTGTTCATGTGAAACCTTCATAAGATTGTATATCATTCAGCAAAGTTGCCGGATACAAAATTAATACACAGAAATCTGTGGCTTTCCTGTACACTAACAATGAACTAATTGAAAGAGAAATCAGGAAAACAATTCCATTCACAATTGCATCAAAAAGAATAAAATATCTAGGAACAAACCAAACCAAGGAAGTGAAAAACCTATACCCCAAAAACTGTAAGACACTCTAAAGAGAAATTAAAGAGAACACTAACAAATGGAAACTCATCCCATGCTCTTGGCTAGGAAGAATTAATATTGTCAAAATGGCCATCCTGCCCAAAGCAAACTACAGATTCAATGCAATCCCTATCAAATTACCAATAGCATTCTTCAACGAACGGGAACAGATAGTTCAAAATTTCATATGGAACCACAAAAGACCCCAAAGAGCCAAAGCAATCCTGAGAAGGAAGAAAAAGTTGGGGGAATCTCGCTCCCCAACTTCAAGCTCTACGACAAAGCCACAGTAATCAAGACAGTTTGGTACTGGCACAAGAACAGAGCCACAGACCAGTCGAACAGAATAGAGTCTCCAGACATTAACCCAAACATATATGGTCAATTAATATACGATAAAGGAGCCATGGACATACAATGGGGAAATGACAGTCTCTTCAACAGTTGGTGTTGGCAAAACTGAACAGCTATATGTAAGAGAATGAAACTGGATCATTGTCTAACCCCATACACAAAAGTAAATTAGAAATGGATCAAAGACCTCAATGTAAGTCATGATACCATAAAACTCTCAGAAAAAAACATAGGCAAAAATCTCTTGGACATAAACATGAGCGACTTCTTCATGAACATATATCTCCCCAGGCAAGGGAAACAAAAGCAAAAATGAACAAGTGGGACTATATCAAGCTGAAAACCTTCTGTACAGCAAAGAACACCATCAATAGAACAAAAAGGTATCCTACAGTATGGGAGAATATATTCATAAATGACAGATCCGATAAAGGGTTGACATCCAAAATACATAAAGAGGTCACACACCTCAACAAACAAAAAGCAAGTAATCCAATTAAAAAATGTGCAGAGGAGCTGAACAGACAGTTCTCCAAAGAAATTCAGATGGCCAACAGACACATGAAAAGATGCTCCACATCGCTAGTCATCAGAGAAATGCAAATTAAAACCACAATGAGATATCACCTCACACCAGTAAGGATGGCTACCATCCAAAAGACAAACAACAACAAATGTTGGCGAGGTTGTGGGAAAAAGGGGAACCCTCCTACACAGCTGGTGGGAATGTAAATTAGTTCAACCATTGTGGAAAGTAGTATGGAGGTTCCTCAAAATGCTCAAAATAGAAATACCTTTTGACCCAGGAATTCTTCTTCTAGAAATTTACCCTAAGAATGCAGCAGCCCAGTTTGAAAAGGACAGATGCACCCCTATGTTTATTGCAGCACTATTTGCAATAGCCAAGAAATGGAAGCAACCTAAGTGTCCATCAATAGATGAATGGATAAAGAAGATGTGGTACATATACACAATGGAATATTATTCAGCCATAAAAAGAAAAGAAATCCTACTTTTGCAGCAACATGGATGGATCTAGAGGGTATTATGCTCAGTGAAATAAGCCAGGTGGAGAAAGACAAGTACCAAATGATTTCACTCATATGTAGAGTATAAGAACAAAGGAAATACTGAAGGAACAAAACAGCAGCAGAATCACAGAACCCAAGAATGGACTAACAGTTACCAAAGGGCACGGGACTGGGGAAGATGGGTGGGAAGGGAGGGACAGGGGTGGGGAAAAAGAAAGGGGGCATTATGATTAGCATGTATAACGTGGGGGGGGCATGGGGAGGGCTGTGCAACACAGAGAAGATAAGCAGTGATTCTACAGTATCTTACTATGTTGATGGACAGTGACTGTAATGGGGTTTGTGGGGGGGACTTGGTGAAGGGGGGAGCCTAGTAAACATAATGTTCCTCATGTAATTGTATAATGATACCAAAATAAAAATTAAAAAAAAGATTGTACATCAATGATACCTTAATAAAAAAAAAAAGGAAGTTAGATTGTAAGGCTTTCTCAGATGGAGGTTTGGGTTAGACTGTAAAAGATGGACGGCATATATAATGTCGAAATCAACAGGATTTATCAACATTTGCAATTAAGTGTTAAGAATAAAAGATAAGTTTGCTTTCTGAGAAGAAATCAAAACCGGCATCATTAATAACACTTCCCATTTGTATAGCATTCCAGTAATCACTAAGTGTTTTCATATACATTATTTCAAATCATGCTCACCTGCCCTCCTTCCTTTACAGGTTTGTTACACTATCACCCTTATTTTACTGATAAGGAAAACCAAATCTCACAGAAGTTAAATTGTTAGGCAGAAAGACAGAAATGAGCGGTATGGAAAGGAGAATGGGCCCCCCAGAGATGACTAAGGGAGTTGATCAAATAGAACCAGAAAGCCAGAAATGACTCAGAGTTAATCAGATGAAGCCACAGGGTCCAAGAATGACTCAGAAAATGTCCAGGGTCCCCCCAGATAAGAAACATCAGAGGCACAGTCACAGCACAGCCCCTGTCCCCATTTCACCAATCAGAACAAGCCTAGAGAGCTGACTGCTGTCAATCAAGGACCTCTCTGCCCTGCCAAAACCACATAAAAGAAGCCTCAGAATGAGCATCCACGCCTGCCTGTCTTGTCTTAGGCAGGCCCGCTCTGCTACTCTATGAAGAGTGTATTAAAACTTACTTTGCTTTCTTGACTTTGGTCTCTTGTCTCACTGTATCTGACTTCCCTCCAACACCCAGACGAGTCCTTTCCTTCCCAAAAAAATGACATGCCCACAGGCAACAATCCAGAAGTGGTATAACTTAAGTCTGGAACCCAAGTCCTCAAATAGCAGGCAGTTACTCAGAAAAGGCTTCATGGGAGATGAGCTTTTTGCTAGGTCTTAAAAGATGGGTGACACTCATTTATTCCAGGCAGTGTGCCAGATACTGGGGAAATATATCAGTACACCTGGTCCCGACCATCACAGAGCTAAAGTGTGGCAGCAAATACAAACCAAAAATAAAATCACACCGAAAAGTGGAGGAAGGCATTCCAGACAATGGAAACAATGTGAGCGAGACCAGGCAAAGGTAAGGAGCAGTACACTGGGGCAGGGGAGGTCAGTAAAGGCATTAATTGGTGTGGATCATAGCAGGTGAATTAGGAAAGAGGGAAAAATCAAACTAGACAGATAAGGCAGGACCAGCAGCTACCCTCCTGAAGCTTCCTCTCTTTCTTTCAAAGATATATAAGTAAGTAAAAGTAGAATTTTGCAAGTGTTATGTTCAAACAAGGGCCCCACACAACTTGCCGTGGGCTCAGTCACCTTTATGAATCCTTCTGCCATTTCTGTGTCTACTACAGCAGCAGAGCTCTTCCCAAGGGTATGGGCTTCAACTGGCCTCACTTTTCCCCTGAAGCTGCTCTAAAAAGACAGCATCAGTATCAGTACAGCAGCAGACTAGTAGAAGCATCCCAGTTCAGAACTGGTCAGTTAAAACCACTTCAAAAGCTCCTAGTGACCAGGGGGCACAGCCCAGCCCCGTAAGAGACTCCCAAAAAGCACATCGACCTGCCGCTCTGTCACCTTCCTTAAGGACCTTCCTACTCTAATACTGTGTCGCTCACAAACCTGGCAGAACTGCTGACGCCATGAACTATACTCTGAATGTAGTCAGTCTGAGTGTTTCAGGGTTACACCGAAACAGCCCCAAATCCAAAATCTGTGGATGCCACCAAGGCCAAGCAATGCACCTCCTGTTTATTCAGCACCTTATGTCCTTCAGAATGTTTTTATATGTGTTACCTTATTTACTCTTCCTGATACTCTTTCAAGGTAAGAACAATTCCATGATTTAATCAATAGGCATCTACAGAGATCTACTAAGGCCCAGATACTGTTTCTACTCACTGAGCAAGGAACAAGGCCAAGCCCCCAACTCATGAAACTTACATCTTAGCAGGGGTAGGGGAAGGGCAGATAAATACTTATATACGATACAAAGTTAGCAATAAGTGCTATGAAGAAAAACAGGGCAAAATAAAGGGGTAGAGGACGACAGAGAGTACTATATTAGACAGAAGGATCAAGAATGGCCTCTGTGAAGAGACATCTGGGCAGAAATGTGAAGGAAGTGAGGAAGCATGTCATGTGGGTATTTGAGAAAAGAGCATTCCAGGCAGAGGAAAAAGCAAATGTAAAAGCAGTTGGGAATATTTCCAACCACTGGGGAAAAGCAGAAAGAACAGTGTGGCCAGAGTGTGTGAGTGAAGGGGTCAGTGGAAGAAAACAAAGGACATGATCAGGTAGGGCCTTGTAGGCCATTAGGGTAAAGATTTTGTAAACCATTATCATCTCCAGATAAGGAAACTAAGTCAGAAAGTACAAAGGACTTGCCTAAAACAAAGAAAAAGTGAAGTCTTGGGAAGTACCCTGCATTGCTACTGCAACTTCTACTCAGGGCTCAAGCTTCCCTGAGACCGAAAGTTTCTTTAAAAACCAAAGAAAGAGACCACTTATGTGCCTCATCATGGCAGGAAAGGCAAGGTACCCTAAAACCCAGCAATCCCCATTTTGAGTACATTCCCCAGTGAACTCTCACGAAGGGAGCTGTATACAAGGATGGTCATGGATGCACGTTTGAGGCAGCAAGAGACCGGAAACAACAAAGTTGTCTAATGCTAATAATAAGGAATAATAAGTGGAATGTGGTACACGCACCAAGAGAAATAATAAACTAGGTGCACATATAGCATCATAGAACTCAGAAACATGGTATTTGGTTAAAAAAATAAAATAAACAAATAAAAGTTGTGGGTGTTCATTGCTTCAGTTTGAATAATCTTGGTTCTCCTCCTTCCAAGAAGGCCCACCCCCTTGCAAGATCACTGTGGCCCTGTGATTTGCCTTGGCCAAAGGAATGAGAGCAAAAGTGAGTTGCGTCATTTCTGGACAGAAATTTTAATAGGCAGGATGTGGTTCACAAATTCCCTTCTCACATAAGTATATTTCAGAAACGGTGCCTCCATCAGCCCAGATCCCTGATGGAATCCAATTAACAGACCCTTCTACTGACCTGCAAGGGTATCAAACTACTGAGATTTTTGTGATTACCACCTCAACATAACTTAGCCTACCCAACTAATGCAGATTTATAGCACAACAGCATTTTTAATAAAAACAGTATATTTAAGGTGTACAACATAACTGGATATATGTATGCAGAGTGAAATGACTACTATTGTCAGGCTAATTAGCATATCTATCTCCTCACATAGTTACCCTTTTGTGTGTGATGGGAGCACCTGATCTACTCTTAGCAAATTGCCAGTATTCAATACAGCATATTGATTATTGTCACCATGATTATAGTCATCAGACCACTAGAATTACCCTACATAACTGCAACTTTGTACCCTTTGACCAGCCTTGTTTCCCCACCTCGCTGCCCCTGGTAACCACTTATCTACTCTCTTCTTCTATGTATTTGGCTTTTTTGATTCCACATGCAAGTGAGATCAAGAAGTATTTTTCTTTGTGTCTGGTTTATTTCACTTAACATAATGTCCTTCAGGTTCATCCATGTTGTCAAAAATGGAAGGATCTTCTTTTTTAAGGCTGAATAATTAGACAGTAACATTCAGCACTCTAAGCACAGAAACACACAAAACAATACTATCTACCTCCCAAAGGTACACATATCCTGACAAATAGGTGGAACTACAAGACCACTATTAAATATCCTAGAGTGGGTGAGTGCGTGCCTGTGAAAGAAAAAGAAACAGAGACGGGAATGAGAGTAAAGGGAAAAATAAAAGAAAAAAGAAAAGGTTAAATACATTGTACAAATATAAATTACATTCACTCACTAATTCACTCAACAAATCTTTGTGCACTTAGTAGTGTCAAGTATTATATTATTCTAGGTAGAACTTACAGAGCAATGAATCAAAAAAAAAAAGCATTCCTATGCTTATAGTTTATGGTGTACAGAAGAGAGAAAGATATAAAATACCCTAATAAAAATTACAGACAGTGAACAAGTGCAATTTTAAATCAGGTGACATGAGAAAGAGGGAACTACTTTCGATCAGGTGGTCTATGAATATCTCTGAAGAAATGTCATTTAAGCAGAAAGGTGAAGACTACTTCCTTCCTAGCCTGGGAAGAGGAAGGGATGATTCATTCCAGGCAAAAAGAACAGCATATGCAAGGTCCTGGAGGGAGTATGGACCATCCCATGGCGGAAGTGAAAGAGGACCAGCAGGAAATGTGGTTAAAGAGATGGGTGTGGGAGGGCTACAGAAGGCAGTAACTCCATCTCATAGACCAATATAAGGAGTCTGGATTTTATACGAACTTCAATGGAACCATGAAAACATTTTAAACAGGGAATGATACAATCTTATTTCCAATTTTTCTCATTCTAACACAATATGCTCATATGATTTTGCAAAACTTGCACAAGAAATATTTTTGTATTCTTTTTCTTCCAGAACCCCAAAACTTGCATAAATGTCTGGTCCCATATAACCCAGCTCCATCGGAATGGGTACTCAGGTAAATCCCAAGGTGCCAGGGAGCCACAGAGGAGAAGCAACCTTGCCAATTTAGTTCTTTACTGTCAATGGATTTTTTCTTCAGTTTATACTGTATGATATTATATTCAGAATTGTGCTCAGGTCTAATCACAAAAATCAGAACAGCAGCTTTGCTTGAGAAACACTTTCAGAGGTGAGAGATGAGGATATATCCAGCTTCCCCCAGTAGCTCCAGGAAATGCAGGGGAACAGTCCCCCGTTTGTCTCAACCAGCCTACACAAAGATGCCTCCTATTGTAACACAGCAATGAGTCATGGAGGTAGATGCGGATAGCACAGAAAAAAGCAAGGGAAAGTTGTTTATCCAGAAGCAAAGCCACCTTAACACACATATCCACCACCAAGAATAGAAATTACCTTCCAGTTTGCTTCAGCTTTCTCAACATTTACCCTCTACGAGATATCAGCAGCTAATATTTATTGAAGGTTTACTGTGTATTAGATCATTTAGTCTTCACGACTCTTACGTTCTCTCGTTAGTCCCATTTCACAGATGAAAAAACTAAACCTAAGCCTTAGAGAGACTGAGAGACTTGTCCCAGGTCACAAAACCACAAATAACAGTGCCAAGCTTCAACCTTAGCCGGACTTGAGTTCGACCTCTTATCCACTACTAAGAATCTCCCAGTCCCACCCAAATTCTTCTGCTGCCAACTCCAGAGAAGTTTCTTCTTTTCTTCCCTGTTAGTGTTTTCTTTTAATGAAATCCCTCCACTTTGCAAGAATACAGTTCTGGAATCACAATAGCCAGAATGACAATAGGTACTTCCACTCATTTACCTTCCTCCAAATCAAAAAGGAGCGGAATGATCAGGCCACAACATTCTGCCAGTATACGCTGTGATCAAAACTCATCCTGCCCTGCCTTCAGGGGCTTTCAGTCTGTTTTAAGGGGATAAAAATCTGTACAGTAAACCTGAACTGATGGATACAAATCAATCCACTGACCTGCACAAGTCAGCATCATGAAAAACAGAACGCTACAGTAGTGAAAGGGTTTGTTGAGAGCAGGTGTGAGGAACCTGGCTGAGCTCACACCACAGGTCCACCACCACCAGCCTTGTGATCACTACAGGGATGGACAGAGTCACCAAGCAAATAGGTCCGCGGGCTATTCAAATCTAGAGATAGAAAGGAAGATTACAGAAATCATGAAGGGTAGAAGAGGTGGGCCTACTCTACATTTCATCAGCTAGCTTCCTAAAGACTCCAGTAGGCAGGTAAAAGATTAAGAACCAAATCTTTTCTGGTTATTTCTCTACCAAGCCCGCTCTCCCTCCTTCATACAATCTTGTCCCTTACTCAGGATGCAAGAGTTGTGGGAGCTCAGAAACACCCATAAAATAGCTTCATTGTTATTTAATGAAATAAAGTGGTCTGTGAGCAACACTGAAAGCTGCAAAAATGGAGCACCTTGTGTATGGCTTCCACGGCCATGGTGTTCATGTCTCAAGTCAGGAGTTTAGGGCTCACGGTCAAATAAGGAAAGCCAGGGAAGTCAGTGGTGAGCAGTGACCTGTTAATGAATACATAGTCAGATGAAGTCGCTCCCTTACAGTCAAGAGAGTTTCCATGAAGAAGGCCAAGGACAGGGAGCCCCAACATCGGCAAGGGGAAAGCCATGGGGATACGCGTGTACACCCGCCACCCCATCAGCTGCCAGGCAGCCCGCCCACAGGTGTCAGGCACTAAGGTGATACTGCTCGCTGGTCCCAACTCCACAGCCTAGGCCGGTCTCAAAGACACAGACGCGATTTTAATTCTTTGCAAGACATTTGCTCCCTTCTTCCCACAGGCCAGAATCCCAAGGGATGTGGAGAAAACAGCTGAGGAGTGGCACGCGATGAACCAGTTATTTGGGGGGAAGAAGCGGAATGCCCAGTGGCCAGGGATGAATGACTAAAAGGGTCGGGGGGGAAAACGAGACTCTCTGGGTCCACTGACTTGTCTAGTCAGGAGAACAATCAGTGCTTAGTCACCGATACCTCGGCGGCCGGAGTTTCTCGCCCCGCCAGCCCAAGACGTACGTGACGAACCCGAGCGGAGCTCCGCGTGCCGCGCACAGCCGACTCCGCTCGTGCGCCCCGGCGGGGGCCTCCCCAGCCTGGCCCTGGCGCTCGCCACCCACCCCAGACTTACTCCGCCGAGCTGGTCCCGTTGACCGCGGAGCCGTCGGGGGCCGGGTTCAGCTGGATGGGCGTCGGCTTCTTCTTAGGCATTTTGGACCCAGGGAAGGCTCTTCCAACTCCGAGGAGAGAGCGGCCCCTTTTGCTTCCTCCCTCCGCGCTGCCCCGAGCCAGCCGTGCAGGGCCGAGTCGGGGCCGCGGGCCCGGGAGCTGTCTTCGCGGGGCGCGCTCCGCGCGGTCCCGTCAGCGCCGAGGGGCCGGTGGAGGTCTCGGGGAACCACTTGCTTAGGGCTCGGCTCGCGGAAAACCGAAAGGCTTCCCGGCGTAGCGCGGCAGCCTGGGAATCCCTCCCTCTCTTCCTCAGTCAACCAGCCTCTCGGGCACGAGCGGCCCCACCGGGCGCGCACCAGAACCCAGCTGGGGATGCAGTGGGAAAGTGCAACCGCCGCCGTCGCCGCGTTCCCAGCCACTCAGCGTAGTCGTCCCAGGGAGCGACCGGAGGAGCAGGGAGGGGCGAAAGGGGAAGCCTCGCCCCCTACCGGGGCAGCGACGTTCTCCAGCCATTCGGCTCCGCCCCTATTACCTCCCAGACAGCCAATGGGAGCACGCCTCGGCGGCAGATGACGCGGAAATACGTCACGGGGCGAGGGCGCTGCCTTAGGGGCGGAGTCCGCTGCTGGCTCCACAGTGCCCTCTGCTGCTGCGACGCTCTTTGGTGGGCCCATCAGGAAGAGAGGCCATGCGTCCTGTTCTCCGCAGCTAGGGGCGAGGTGGGCTTGACCGGCCAGGTGCCGCGCGTTCTCCTCCTCTGCGAAGACTAGCGACGCCCCGGGCCGGTCACGTGGACGGAGATGAAATAATAAAATTAATAAGGAGAAGGACCCCCCCTTCCTTTCTAGAGGAGAGGAAGTGTAAGGGAGTAGAAAACTTGTCAAGAGACTCCTTGAGCCGAACTGTCAGATACGTATGTCATAAATATATATGTAACTGTAATACACAAGAGATTGTAAAGTGGGGCAACCTTTTTTGGGGCAAATTGGTAATATTTTTTAAAGCTTTAAAAAAACCCTTTCACCTAATAATTCCAATTATATGAAACTTGAAGAAATAAGAGGAAAGAGTTTAACGCAAGAGGCACAATACCTACACACATTCAGTCCTTCTCTTCCCCTTTTTGCCCTTCCTAAGTATTCAGTCTGAAAGGCGTTAGATGTGCAGAAAAAAGTAAACATCTGCACCTGGTGGTCTAGAGCAGGGTGTAATCTGCCCAGCTGTCTGCAATAGAGAAAGAAAGGTACCTTTCTCATTTTGTAGCCCTTGGTACTGTTTGAATTTTTTATGTATATAGCTTGTTCAATTAAAACATCTAAAAATTCTTTTTGTTAAACATTAACATAGGAATGTAAAATAGTGCAGACACTTTAGAAAATAGGCTGGCAGTTCTTCAAGTTAAGTGTGACATAGCAATTCCAATCCTAACTATATACTCAAGGGAAATGAAAAACATATATCTACACAAAACTTGTGTACAAATGTTAATGGCTGCATTATTCATAATAGCCAAAGAATGGAAACACCCCAAATGTCCATCAACTGATGAATGGATAAATAAAATGTAGCATAGCCATGCAATGGAATATTACTCAGCCATAAAAAGGAATGAAGTGCTGACTGGATGAACCCTGAAAACATGCTATGTGAAAGAAGTAAAAAAAGACCACATATTTACAATTCCATTTATATGAAATGTTCAAAATAGGCAACTCTATACAGACAGAAAATAGATGAGTCATTGCTTAAGGCTTGGTGGGGCAAGTAAACAAGTTAGTCAGATAATACCTAATGGGTATGGGGTTTCTTTATAAAATAATGAAGATGTCCTAAAAGTTATAGTTGTACATCTCTATAAATTTATTAAAACCATTGAATTATACATTTTAAATGAGTGAATCATATGGCACATGAATTGCCTCTTAATAAAGCTGTTAGTAAAATAATAACAACAACAAGGAAATTAAAGGGGGAAAATAAAATAGCCAAGACAATCTTGAAGAACAAAGCTGGAGGATTTACACTATCAAATACCAAGATCCATCTAAGATTACTTAAGACAGTATTCCACTGGCACAAGGAGAGGCAAACAGACCAATGGGGTAGAATAAAGAGTTTGGAAATAAATCTATGCGTATTTGATAACCCATTTTATGACAAAAATTACAATACAGTGCACTGGGGGAAAGGATAGCCTTTTATGTAAATGGTGCTAGGTCAGTTGAATATCCATATGGAGAAAAAAATGGCTTGGCCCCTACATCACACCATAGATAACAAATCAACTCTAGATGGATTATAGAACTACATAAAACTTTTATAAGAAAATATTGGAGAATATGTTTATGGCATTAGCATAGGCAGAGGTTTCTTAAAACAAAAAAAATACAAATCATAATGGGAAAATCTGATGAATTGGATTTCAATGTTAATCGCCTCTGACCTTCAAAAAGGATAAAAGGACATTTTCAACACATATATTAGAACTTATATCTGTAATATATAAAAACTACTACATATTAAGAAAAAGACAAACAATCCAATAGAAAAACTCACAAGAGACTTGAATAGGCACTTAATAAAACAAGATACGCAAATGGTCAATAATCATGAAAGATGCTGACCTTTCTTAGTTGTCAGAAAAATACAAATTAAAACCATAATGTGAGTACTTAATGTGACTAAACTGTACACTTCAAAAAAGTAAAAATGGTAAATTTCATGTATATTTTGCTACAATTAAAAAAAACAAAGATGGCGGCATGAGACATGAGACAGAGGCCGCCTCATAAAACTGCATACAATTCAAAAATACAGTTGGTGCAACTGATCCTGAGAGAGCAACAGGAAAGAGGACGGCGCCAGACCGCATACACCTGGAGAAAAGAGCAGACCTCAGCGAACGCAGTAACGCACCAGAGCTGTGACCCAGCAGGACCCAAGCCCTTCCCCCACCCCAGCTCACTGGCAGGAGGAAGAGAAACGGAGCAGGGAGGGAGTGGAGGCCTGGGACTGCTGAATACCTAACTCCGGAGATCTGCGCTGGGAGCACAAACCTACATTTCATGGTGCTTTCATGATACTCGCATGATTATGGGGTTGGAAGACTAATACACACAGAATTCCTGGGGAGACTGAGATTCCAGCCACTTGTAGAAAGTAGGGATACATATCCGGCTGCTCTGGGACAAAAGCTTATACCTGTGGGTTGGCCCACTGGTTCAGGCAGTGGAGACAGGCACAGCAGCTGGGAAGCAAGAAACAGCTCTATCCTCCCCCCCCCAGGCACCAATACCATTTCCCTGTGACCCCCAACATTGCTTCAGGGGCTGAGCAGCTCCAGAGAGTAGAGCTTCTGGACACCAGAGGGCTCCATATACAAATATGAAGTGCCAGTGGAATCTGGTCCAAAGTAAAATTAATATAACTCTGGAGAAAGATTTAAATGACATGGATCTTATGACTCTTCCTGAAAGGGAGTTCAAAATAAAAATCATCAACATGCTAACGGAGGTACAGAAAGATATCCAAGAACTCAAGAATGAATTCCGGTCGGAGATCCAATCATTGAAGAGCAGGATGGAGGGTATTAAAAGCAGGTTGGATACAGTGGAGGAGATGATAAATGAAATAGAAACCAGAGAAGAGGAATACAAAGAAGCTGAGGCACAGAGACAAAACAGGATCTCTAAGAATGAAAGAATATTGAGAGAATTGTGTGACCAATCCAAATGGAACAATATTCACATTATAGGGATACCAGAAGAAGAAGAAGAGAGGGAAAGGGATAGAAAGTGTCTTTGAGGAGGTAATTGCTGAAAACGTCCCCAATCTGGGGAAGGAGATGGTCTCTCAGGCCACGGAGATCCACAGATCTCCCAACACAAGGGACCCAAGGAAGACAACACCAAGACATATAGTTATAAAACTGGCAAAGATCAAGGATAAGGACAGACTGTTAAAAGCAGCCAGAGACAGAAATAAGATCACATACAAAGGAAAGCCCATCAGGCTAACATCAGACTTCTCAGAAGAAACCTTACAGGCCAGAAGGGAGTGGCATGATGTATTTAATGCCATAAAGCAGAAGGGCCTGGAACCAAGATTACTTATCTGGCAAGATTATCATTTAAATTTGAAGGAGGGATTAAACAATTTCCAGATAAGCAAAAGCTGAGAGAATTTGCTTCCCACAAACCATCTCTACAGTCTATTTTGGAGGGACTGCTATAGATGGAAGTGCTCCTAAGGTTGAATAGCTGTCACCAGAGATAATAAAACCACAGTAAAGAAAGTAGAACAGCTAATTATTAAGCAAATGCAAAATTAAATTAACTATCCCCAAAGTCAATCCAGGGATAGAAAAATAATACAGAATATGATAACTAATATATAAAGAATGGAAGAGGAAGAAAAAGGAAAAGAAAAAGAAAAGTACTTTTAGATTGCATTTGTAATAGCATATTAAGTGAGTTAAGTTAGACTCTTAGATACTAAGGAAGTTAACCTTGAACCTTTGGTAACCACGAATCTAAAGCCTGCAATGGCAATAAGTACATACCTATCGATAATCACCCTAAATGTAAATGGTCTGAGTGCACCAATCAAAAAACATAGAGTCACTGAATGGATAAAAAAACAAGACCCATCTATATGCTGCTTACAAGAGACTCACCTTAAACTTAAAGATATACACAGACTAAAAGTCAAGGGATGGAAAAAGATATTTCATGCAACTAACAGAGAGAAAAAAAGCAGGAGTTGCAGTACTTTTATCAGACAAAATAGACTTCAAAATAAAGAAAGTAAAAGGAGACAAAGAAGGACATTACATAATCATAAAGGGGTCAATTCAACAAGAAGATATAACCATTATAAATATCCTTGCTCCCAACACAGGAGCACCCACATATGTGAAACAAATACTAACAGAATTAAAAGGAGAAATAGAATGCAATGCATTCATTCTAGGAGACTTCAACACTCCACTCACTCTGAAGGACAGATCAATTAGACAGAAGATAAGTAAGGAGGCAGAGGTACTGAACAACACAAGAAAACACATGGACCTAACAGACACCTACAGAACTCTACACCCAAAAGCAACAGAATACACATTCTCCTCAAGTGCACATGGAACATTTTCAAGAATAGATCATATACTAGGCAACAAAGAGAATCTCAGTAAATTCAAAAAGACTGAAATTGTACCAACCAGTTTCTCAGACCACAAAGCTATGAAATTAGAAATAAATTATGCAAAGAAAATGACAAATCCCACAAACACATGGAGGCTTCACAACATGCTCCTAAATAACCAATGGATCAATGACCAAATAAAAACAGAGATCAAGCAACATACGTAGATAATGACAACAATAATGCAACACCACAAAATCTGTGGGACGCAGAGAAGGCCGTGCTAAGAGGAAAATATATTGTAATGCAGACCTACTTCATCAAGAAGAACAATCACATATAAGCAGTTTAAACTCACAATTAATGAAACTAGAAAAAGAACAACAAATGAGGCCCAAAGCCAATAGAAGGAGGGACTTAATAAAGATTAGAGCAGAAATAAATAAAATTGAGAAGAATAAAACAATAGAAAGAATAAATGAAAACAAGAGCTGGTTCTTTGAGAAAATAAACAAAATAGGTAAGCCTCCTAGCCAGACTCATAAAGAAAAAAAGACAGTCTACTCACATATGTAGAATCAGAAATGAGAAAGGAAAAATCACTACGGACACCACAGATATTCAAAGAATTATTAGAGAATACTATGAAAAATTATATGCTAACAAACTGGATAATCTAGAAGTAATGGACAACTTTCTAGAAAAATACAACCTTCCAAGGCTGACCAAGGAAGAAACAGAAAACCTGAACACACCAATTACCAGCAACGAAATTGAATCAGTAATCAAAAAACTACCCAAGAGAAAAACCTCCAGGCCAGATGGATTCACCATGGAATTTTATCAGACACACAGAGAAGACATAATACCCATTCTCCTTAAAGTTTTCCAAAAAATGGAAGAGAAGGGTATACTTCCAAACTCATCCCCACAGGCATCACTCTAATACCAAAACCAGGCAAAGTCCCCACCAAAAAAGAAAAATACAGACCAATATCCCTGATGAACATAGATGCAAAACTACTCAACAAAATATTAGCAAACTGAATTCAAAAATACAACAAAAGGATCATACACCATGACCAAGTGGGATTCATCCCAGGGATGCAGGATGGTACAACATTCGAAAATCCATCAACATAATCAAGCACATAAATAAAAAAGAAGGACAAAAACCACATGATCATCTCCATAGACGCTGAAAAAGCATTCAACAAAATTCAACATCCATTCATGATAAAAACTCCCAACAAAATGGGTATAGAGGGCAAGCACCTCAACATAATAAAGTGCATATATGATAAACCCACAGTCAATATCAAACTAAACAGCAAGAAGCTGAAAGCTTTTCCTCTAAGATCGGGAACAAGACAGGGATGCCTACTCTCCCCACTGTTATTCAACATACTACTGGAGGATCTAGCCACGGCAATTAGACAAAACAAAGAAATACAAGGAATCCAGATTGGTAAAGAAGTCAAACTGTCACTATTTGCAGATGACATAATATTGTACATAAAAAACCCTAAAGGCTCTACTCCAAAACTACTAGAACTAATATCAGAATTCAGCAAAGTTGCAGGATACAAAATTAATACACAGAAATCTGTTGCTTTCCTATACACTAACAATGAACTAACAGAAAGAGAAATCAGGAAAACAATTCCACTCACAATTGCATCAAAAAGAATAAAATACCTAGGAATAAACCTAACCAAAGAAGTGAAAGACCTATACCCTGAAAACTATAAGACACTCTTAAGAGAAATTAAAGAGGACACTAACAAATGGAAACCCATCCCATGCTCTTGGCTAGGAAAAATTAATATCATCAAAATGGCCATCCTGCCCAAAGCAAACTACAGATTCAATGCAATCCCTATCAAATTACCAACAGCATTCTTCAATGAACTGGAACAGATAGTTCAAAAATTCATATGGAACCACAAAAGACCCTGAATAGCCAAAGTAATCCTGAGAAAGAAGAATAAAGTGGGGGAAGGATCTTGCTACCCAACTTGAAGCTCTACTACAAAGCCACAGTAATCAAGACAATTTGGTACTGCCACACGAACAGAGCCACAGACCAGTGGAACAGAATAGAGTCTCCAGACATTAACCCAAACATGTATGGTCAATTAATATGTGATAAAGGAGCCATGGACACACAATGGGGAAATGACAGCCTCTTCAACAGCTGGTGTTGGCAAAACTGGACAGCTACATATAAGAGAATGAATCTGGATCATTGTCTAACCCCATACACAAAAGTAAAATAAAATTCTCAGAAAAAAACATAGGCAAAAATCTCTTGGACATAAACATGAGTAACCTCTTCATGAACGTATCTCCCCAGGCAAGGGAAACAAAAGCAAAAATGAACAAGTGGAACTATATCAAGCTGAAAAGCTTCTGTACAGCAAAGGACACCATCAATAAAACAAAAAGCATCCTACAGTATGGGAGAATATATTCATAAATGACAGATCTGATAAAGGGTTGACATCCAAAATATATAAAGAGCTCATGCACCTCAACAAACAAAAAGCAAAGAATCCAATTAAAAAAATGTGCAGAGGAGCTGAACAGACAGTTCTCCAAAGAAGAAATTCAGATGGCCAACAGACACATGAAAAGATGCTCCACATCGCTAGTTATCAGAGAAATGCAAATTAAAACCACAATGAGATATCACCTCACACCAGTAAGGATGGCCACCATCCAAAAGACAAACAACAACAAATGTTGGCGAGGTTGTGGAAAAAAGGGGAACCCTCCTACACTGCTGGTGGGAATGTAAATTAGTTCAACCATTGTGGAAAGCAGTATGGAGGTTCCTCAAAAAGCTCAAAATAGAAATACCATTTGACCCTGGAATCCCACTCCTTATAATTTACCCAAAGAATACAACTTCTCAGATTCAAAAAGACATATGCACCCCTATGTTTATCTCAGCACTTTTTACAATAGCCAAGATATGGAAGCAACCGAAGTGTCCATCAGTAGATGAATGGATAAAGAAGATGTGGTACATATACACAATGGAATACTATTCAGCCATAAGAAAGAAGCAAATCCTACCATTTGCAACAACATGGATGGAGCTGGAGGACATTATGCTCAGTGAAATAAGCCAGGCAGAGAAAGACAAAGGCCAAATGATTTCCCTCATTTGTGGAGTACAAGAATGAAGCAAAACTGAAGGAACAAAATGGCAGCAGACTCACAGACTCCAAGAAGGAACTAGTAGTTACCAAAGGGGAGGGGTGTGGGAGGGTGGGCGGGGAGGGAGGGAGAGGGGGATTCTGGGGTATTATGTTTAGTACACATGCTGTGGGGGTCACGGGGAGAACAGTGTAGCACAGAGAAGGCACATAGTGGATCTGTGGATCTGTGGCATCTTGCTACACTGATGGACAGGGACTGCATTGGGGTATGGGTGAGGACTTCATAATATGGGAAAATGTAGTAACCACATTGTTTTTTCATGTGAAACCTTCATAAGAGTGTATATCACCCATACCTTAATAAAAAATTTTTAAAAACTGATTCTACACCCACTATTCTGGCTATCATTGCAAAGGATAAATGATATCACATGTTGATAAGGTGTGGAACAATGAGGACAGGACTCTCCTACAGTAATGGTGAGAGTATAAATTTATGCAACCAATTAGAAAAACTGGCAGTATCTACTAAGTTTGAACTAACATCTACCCTATGACCCAAAGATTCTACTCCTAGGCATGTACCTTCAGAAATCAATATACATGTTCACCAGAAAACATGTACAAGATGTTCATAGTAAAACTAATTTTAATAGTTATTAGGGAAACAACTCAAATGTCCATCAACTGGAAATTGATAAGTTGTGGTAAATCAGACAATGGAATACTCTATAGAGCCATGAAAATAGACTACAATTACTTGCAACAGTATGAAGGAATCTCACAAATATCTTGGTGAGTAGAAGCTAAACACAAGAAAGTAATACTACTTTATAAATAAAGTTCAAAAATGTCAAATCTATGGTGGCAGAAGGTGGGATAGTGGTTACCCTTGAGGAGGAGAGTAACAGGAAGGTAAGTTGAAGGGGGCTTTCAGGGTACTGGTAATGTTTGATTTCTTGATCTGGGTGCAAGTTACACAAATGTGCTTCATTATTAATCTATGTACTCTTCTAGATGTATTGCTTTCTTCAATAGAACAATTACCAGATAAAAGAAAGAGAATTCACTCAACATTCCTAATCTTCAGGAAAATGCAAATCAAAACCACAATGAGCTATCACTTTATACCTGTTAGGATGACTACTATCCAAAAAAAACCACAAGAGATAACAAGCCTTGGGAGGGTGTGAAGAAAAGGGAACCCTGTATAGTGTTGGTAGGAAGGCAAATTAGTACCATCACTATGGAAAATAGTATGGAGTTTCCTCCAAAAATATAAAAGTTAGAAATAGAACTGTATGAGGCAACAATCCACTTTTGTGTATATAGGCAAAAGAATTGAGATCAGTATCTCGTAGAGATATCTGCACTCCCATACTCATTTCAGTATTATTCGCAATAGCCAAGATATGGAAACAACCTAAGTTCCTGTCAACAGATGAATACATATAGAAAATGTGATACACACACACACACACACACAATGGAATATTATTCAGCCACTGAAAGAACGAAATCCTGCCATTTGCAACGACATAGACGATGGTAAGTAAGATAAAGACAAACACCATATGATATCACTTACATGTGATATCTAAAAAAGTCAAACTTAGAGAAACAGTAACTAGAATGGTGGTTACTAGTGCTTGGTGGTCTTTGAGGGGAGAAATGGAGAAATCCTGATCAAAGTGTACAAACTTCCAGTTATAAGATTAAGAAGTTTGGGGAATTAATATAGTGTGTTGATTCTTGCAATAACAATGTACTATTTACCTGAATGCTGCTAAGAGAGTAAATCGTAAATGTTCTCACCACAAAAAAGAACTAAGTATGTGATTGACAGGATGGAGGTGTTAGGTAATGCTCTGGTGGTAATCATTGTGCAACATATAAATGTATCAAATCAACATTTGTATACCTTAAACTGACACAATGAAACCTTAATATAAAAAAATTATATCTCATACCACCTCAAGATGGCCAATATTGAAAAGACTAAGAACATCAAATGCTGGCAAGGATGCAGAGAAAGGGGAACCCTCCTACCCTGCTGGTGGGAATGTAAACTAGTTCAACCATTGTGGAAAGCAATATGGAGGTTCCTCAAAAAACTGAAAATAGAAATACCATTTGACCCGGGAATTCCATTCCCAGGAATTTTCCCAAAGAAAGCAAGATTTCAGATTCAAAAGGACATATGCACCCCTATGTTTATTGCAGCACTATTTACAATAGCTAAGATATGGAAGCAACCTAAGTGTCCATCAGTAGATGAATGGATAAAGAATATGTGGTACATATACACAATGGAATACTGTTCAGCCATAAGAAAGAAACAAATCCTACCATTTGCAACAACATGGATGGAGCTGGAGGACATTATGCTCAGTGAAATAAGCCAGGCGGAGAAAGACAAAGGCCAAATGATTTCCCTCATTTGTGGAGTACAACAACGAAGCAAAACTGAAGGAACAAAAGAGCAGCAGACTCACAGACTCCAAGAAGGGACTAGTGATTACCAAAGGGGAGGGGTGGGTGGGAGGGAGGGAGAAGGGGATTGTGGAGTATCATGATTGGTGCACATGGTGTGTGGGGGTCACAGGGAAGACAGTGTAGCACAGAGAAGACAAGTAGGGACTCTGCGGCATCTTACTACACTGATGGACAGTGACTGCAGTGCGGTATGGGGGGGATGTAGCAACCATATAGTTTTTCTTGTGAAACCTTCATGAGAGTGTCTATCAATGATATCTTAATAAAAAATAAATGAGTAAATAAATAAAAATTATATTTCACTAAAGCTGGGAGGAGGGAAGAAATCATAATACTTTCTTTTTCTCAGAGAATAGGTCAGACTGACCAAGATGGATTTTTATTTGTTCTATTTTACTTTTTAGATTGAAAGAATAGTATGACTTTCTCACATTAAAATATTTACATTTTCTGAGCATTTTGTGGTTCTTGTTTCAAATTTCATTTCTAAAATGTTATACAACTAATACCAGCTTATTATGTGGGGGGGGGGAAAGCTGGAAAAGCATACAAATATAGTAAAGATCATTCATGATACATCACTCAATGATGACTCCTGTTTATGTTATACAGCTCCATGTTTACCTTCACCGTACTCACACTTAGTCCACATTACAGGGTTGATGAACCTCATGATACTGTCAAATGATGAGTTTTACTTCAGAGGCAAGTCCATATTTGCTTCTTACACATTGAGATCTTTTATTCTTTTGTTATGAAAAATTCAGTACGGAAATTTAAAATAAAAAATGTCAAGTTATTGCAAACAGAAGTTGTTCCATATGAGGAATTCTCCCTTCTTTTTTTCATTTTAATAGTACATTTCTGTACCCTTCAGTCATGAGAGAACTCTCTTTATTCAATGCTTTTACTATCATTAACTCCCCTTGCTTATAGTTCATTGTGTTCAGGGTGGGACTGATTTTTTTAATGTTTAAATAAATAGCTAAGGAATATAATCCATTATCGAGATTCTTAAACTCCTGTGAGTTGGGCAGCTGTTCCTATTGAATAACTGAGTGAAGGGTCACAGGGTGAAGGTAACACTACCATCCCTGCCCCCTTCAGAGGAGGTATATCCGCTTCCTCAGTTCCGGATGTCAGACATTCCAAATGTAATGAAACCACTGGGTTATTTTGGGAGCCAGTTTTAATGGTCACTTGCTCTTCATTTAAAGGAAAAGATGCTTCAACAAGGTGAGGGATGATGCAATTCAATTGCTTTCTAAGGATGTGGCTTCAACTAGACAGGATGTCAAATCTGGCACCTTCTTTTGGGGAGGAGTGGGGGTAGGGACCTCACCTGGCTTGGTATCTGAGAGGGGAGATGTGTTATTTTGCTTTTCACCCTTAGGCAACACAGTGAAAGAAAATACACTTGGGATATACCAGCTTCCTAGAGGTCAGCTGTGGAGCAGGAAGTCTTGACTTCCTTTGGAATCTCAGTGCAGGATCCGGGATATTCTTATTTCGCAAATCTGGTCTGAGGTTAAACAAATCTTTCCCAGGACATTCATTTGAATGCTTGTCATCACTGCAGGGGTGGGTTTTTTTTCCCATGGTTTCTTCTGCTCAATGGAAAACCCCTGCATCATCCTTTTCCTGCCAAGTGCTTTACAAAGATTACAAACAGGAAATTTAAAATGAGAGTGACTACTTGATCTACACTGATCTGGGAGCTGTGATAAGAGCATAGAGGGCCTACACAGGGAGAGCCATCTTAACATCTGACTGTCCGTCTTTTTATAATTCATACTCTCGCTCAGAAGCCAGGTGAGCTTGCAGAGAGCTGAGACTTTGCCTGAAATGAGTTTCATCTCCAACAATAAACTGTGCAGACACATAATTGTGGGTTTATGTATATTTTAAGGTATTTTAAACTACAATTATTGATACATTAATGCGTTTTGCAGTTTTATATATTCCCAGGGAGCAAGGAATCTCTTCTCTGCAATGTGCCAGACTGTTCTAATGGTACAGCCACATAAAATATAAAATATTGTTATTGTTATTAAAATAGCATTGTTGTGTCCTTATAATTATTGCTGTACCATACAGCTGCTTATCCTTGCTACTGTATGTGCTTTCATTGACTAGATAAACCTTCACAACCAGATCCCAGACTGGCGTTCGAGTTGTATATAGAGAATGGGAAACTGAATTCATTTTAGAATTTAGAAGCTGGCTCATAGAGCTCATGGTGTCCAATCACCCCATTTTATAAATGAAAAAACTGAGGCTTGGATGGTTCAGTGGCACCATAGCTAATTAGGGGTAGACCAAGGACACATCTCCTGATCCCCAGAAAAACATTCTTTTAAAAAGTCCTGGTACCATAATGGGGGGAATGTAGTAACCACAATGCTGTCCATATGATTTTATATTAACGATACAAAACTTTCTTTAAAGGAGGGGAAAAACAAACAAACAAACAAACAAGTCCTGGTACCTTGCTCAATAGTAGATAGGTAAAATTAGTTTTGTTTGATAGTCATCAGGTAATTTTATTTGGCTGTGACCTTTCCAAGTATCTCCAATTATACAGAGTCTGAAGATCTTGACGTCATAAATAATGATAATATGATTATTTTTCTTTTATGTACCATCCCTGTCTCCAATTTTGATGCTTACTTTCAACTGCTATCAAACCATATTTGTCATAACGTCAATACATTTGGATGGATTATAATCCATACTTCTTTTGAGTTCTATTAATTTGGGGCCAAATTTAGAAACTAACAAACCTAGATATCATTCAAACTTAGATTTTAAACTTGGTTTTTAGAAAAAAGAGCAATTTCATGTAATGTCCATAATGCATACAGTTCAAATCTAGAAATTTATTTTAGGGAAATAAAGGCATGTACACCAAGACATGTACAACAGTGAGGTTTGTTTCAGCATTAATCACAATAACAAAATGCAGACACAAATTAACTTTTCTTCTATATTCAAGTTGTTTGCTATCTTTTATTAAAGTAAAAAAATTTTTTTTGAGGAAGCTATAAGAATTTGCTAAAAGTAATTGCCTTTAAAAGAAAAGACTTAGTGAGTGGAAGTCTTTTCATTTTCTTTCATTTTCATTTTGTACCTTTTTGTATTGTTTGATTTTTATGGTACATGTAAATGTGCTTTTTTATTTCCTTCAAAAACACCAATAGACATTTGCTAGGTAGGAAGTTTATGGACAATTTTTTGTTTCCTTCCTTGAATTTCTCTGTAATTTATTATCTTTAAAAAATTAATGTCCCAAAATGCAGGATTTTTATACAGCTGCATGATGTAATTCAGTGCATCAGTTTAAAAAACCTCTTTAAAAGAGTAATGGTACTGTTCTGGGAACATGTTCTGAAAATATTAACTGAAAAAAGCATTCATAAAAAGTAGGCACCTGTATACTTTAGTATTAAAATACAGTATAGAGGAGGAGCCAAGATGGCGGCATGAGTAGGGCAGCAGAAATCTTCTCCCAAAACCATATGTATTTTTGAAAATACAAAAAAGACAACTATTCCTAAAAGAGAGACCAGAAGATACAGTACAACAGTCAGGCTACATCTACATCTGCGAGATCAGCGCCTCACGAAGGGGGTAAGATACAAGCCTGGACGCAGAGGGACCCCAGAGCTCCCCCAGGCCCAGCCCAAGGGTGGGAGGAGAGGAGTCGGAGCGGGAGGGAGAGGGAGCCCAGGACTGCTAAACACCCAGCCCTAGCCACCCGCACCAGGAGTGCAGATACACAGTGCATGATGTACTGGATATTAGGGAAATGGAACAGTAAAACCTGCAAGCGGGTCCCCGCAGCAGGTGCCTCTGGGACAAAAGAAAAGCAAGTGCTTTTTGAAAGTCTTAAAGGGACAGGGGCTCCACAGCTGGATGGAATTCTACCGGCACACTCGGCCCAGCAGACAGATCGGTAAAGAAGAAGTCAAACTGTCACTATTTGCAGATGACATGATATTGTACATAAAAAACCCTAAAGACTCCACTCCAAAACTACTAGAACTAATATCAGAATTCAGCAAAGTTGCAGGATACAAAATTAATACACAGAAATCTGTTGCTTTCCTATACACTAACAATGAACTAACAGAAAGAGAAATCAGGAAAACAATTCTACTCACAATTGCATCAAAAAGAATAAAATACCTAGGAATAAACCAAACCAAGGAAGTGAAAGACCTATACCCTGAAAACTACAAGACACTCTTAAGAGAAATTAAAGAGGACACTAACAAATAGAAACTCATCCTATGCTCTTGGCTAGGAAGAATTAATATCGTCAAAATGGCCATCCTGCCTAAAGCAATCTACAGACTCAATGCAATCTCTGTCAAATTACAAACAGCATTCTTCAATTAACTGGAACAAGTAGCTCAAAAATTCATATGGAAACACCAAAGACTCCAAATAGCCAAAGCAATCCTGAGAAGGAAGAATAAAGTGTGGGGGGGGGATCTCGCTCCCCAACTTCAAGCTCTACTACAAAGCCACAGTAATCAAGACAATTTGGTACTGGCACAAGAACATAGTCACAGACCAGTGGAACAGAATAGAGAGTCCAGATATTAACCAAAATATACATGGTCAATTAATATACGATAAAGGAGCCATGGACATACAATGGGGAAATGACAACCCCTTCAACAGCTGGTTTTGGCAAAACTGGACAGCTACATATAAGAGAATGAAACTGGATCATTGTCTAACCCCATACACAAAAGTAAATTCAAAATGGATCAAAGACCTGAATGTAAGTAATGAAACCATAAAACTCTTAGAAAAAAACAGGCAAAAATTTCTTGGACATAAACATGAGTGACTTCTTCATGCACACATCTCCCCAAGCAAGGGAAACAAAAGCAAAAATGAACAAGTGAGACTATATCAAGCTGAAAACCTTCTGTACATCAAAGGACACCATCAATAGAACAAAAAGGCATCCTACAGTATGGGAGAATAAATTCATAAATGACAGATCCGATAAAGAGTTGACATTCAAAATATATAAAGAGCTCACACACCTCAACAAACAAAAAGCAAAGAATCCAATTAAAAAATGTGCAGAGGAGCTGAACAGACAGTTCTCCAAAGAAGAAATTCAGATGGCCAACAGACACATGAAAAGATGCTCCACATCGCTAGTCATCAGAGAAATGCAAATTAAAACCACAATGAGATATCACCTCACACCAGTAAGGATGGCTACCATCCAAAAGACAAACAACAACAAATGTTGGCGAGGTTGTGGAAAAAGGGGAACCCTCCTACACTGCTGGTGGGAATGTAAATTAGTTCAACCATTGTGGAAAGCAGCATGGAGGTTCCTCAAAATGCTCAAAATAGAAATACCTTTTGACCCAGGAATTCTACTTCTAGAAATTTACCCTAAGAATGCAGCAGCCCAGTTTGAAAAAGACAGATGCACCCCTATGTTTATTGCAGCACTATTTGCAATAGCCAAGAAATGGAAGCAACCTAAGTGTCCATCAATAGATGAATGGATAAAGAATATGAGGTACATATACACAATGGAATACTATTCATCCATAAAAAGAAAAGAAATCCTACTTTTGCAGCAACATGGATGGATCTAGAGGGTATTATGCTCAGTGAAATAAGCCAGGTGAAGAAAAACAAGTATCAAATGATTTCACTCATCTGTGGAGCATAAGAACAAAGAAAAGACTGAAGGAGCGAAACAGCAGCAGAATCACAGGCAACGAGAATGGACTAACAGTTACCAAAGGGAAAGGGACTGGGAAGGATGGGTGGGAAGGGAGAGATAAGGAGGTGCAGGGGGAAGAAAGGGGGCATTATGATTAGCGTGTATAATGTGTAGAGGGGGCATGGGGAGGGCTGTGCAACACAAAGAAGACAAGTAGCGATTCTACAGCATCTTACTATGCTGATGGACAGTGACTGTAATAGGGTTTGTGGGGGGGACTTGGTGATAGGGGGAGTCTAGTAAACATAATGTTCCTCATGTAATTGTAGATTAGTTGTACCAAAAAAAATACCGTATAAATATATATGACAGAAAGAGATGCGGTAGGAAGGTTGGGGTTGGGCTTTCATTTGTTCTCTTCATCAGAGATGGGTCTGCCTTTAAGTCTGTCTCCCAAACATACAAGAATCCTAACTGCCACTCTGCTTTCCCTCTGGCCTCCTAAGAATCCATGCTCCAGAAAGCAGCTAGAGGATCTTAAAAACAAACAAACATTAGTCTACTGCTAGATGAATGGAGAAGGAAGATGTGGTACATATACACAATGGAATACTATTCAGCCATAAGAAAGAAACAAATCCTACCATTTGCAACAACATGGATGGAGCTGGAGGACATTATGCTCAGTGAAACAAGCCAGGCAGAGAAGGACAAGTACCAAATGATTTCCCTCATTTGTGGAGTATAACAATGAAGCAAAACTGAGGGAATAAAATGGCAATAGCCTCAGAGACTCCAAAGTGAACTAGTGGTTATCAAAGGGGTGGGGTGTGGGAGGGCAGTGGGGAGGGAGGGAGAAGGGGACTGAGGGGTATTATGTTTAGTACACATGCTGTGGGGGATCACGGGGAAAACAGTGTAGCACAGAGAAGGCACATGATGAATCTGTGGCATCTTGCTGCACTGATGGACAGTGACTGCATTGGGGTATGGGTGGGGACTTGATAATATGGGTAAATGTAGTAGCCACATTGTTTTTTCATGTGAAACCTTCATAAGAGTGTGTATCAATTATACCTTAATTAAAAAAAAAAGTTAGTCTACTGCTTACGGCCCACCAATGGATCCATCTCTAAAACCCTTAGCAGAACTTTCCAGTCCTGCCTTCTCCACATCCCACCCCACCTACTTTCCTCCTTGGTCCCCAGACTCTAGCCACCCTGACCTTCTCCTGACTCTGAACACACCTGTTCCCACCTCAGGCCCTTCAGGCTTCCTGCTTACTCAGCTCAGAGCAGCCTTCCCTTAGCCTTCTGCTTGGCTGTCTGTTTCTTGCCATAAAGCTCTGTCAAATATCACTTCCTCATCCTTACCACATTGTCCCTCTAGCCCATGATCTGTCACATTACCATTTAATTTTCCCCTCCCTCCCTCCCTTTCTTCCTTCCTTCCTTTTCTTTCTTTCTTTCCTTATTTTCTGGTTGGAAGAGACGGACCTCACCTGTCTTGTTCGCCATTTCATCACTGGCTCTGAGAACCATGCTAGCATGCAAACAATAAATATGTGTTGAATGAATAAATCTCTCCCTTCTCTTTTAGATCAGATCCTGTAAACAGTATCTGGAGGTACATAAGTAGTATGATCCAGCGTGATCTCTATTTTATAGAAGATAATGTTAGCCAGAAAAGTTTAGGTTACACCATAAATCAGTAGCAAATATCGGACAGGATCCAGGTCTAGTATCCCACCAGCCCCAGGGTGTTTCCATACCAATAAGTTATCTTCCTGAAAGCTCACTGAAAACAAAGAATCCATCCTTCTCATCCTTTTTTTTAATACTCTTTGTAAAACTGTCTATTGAAGGGGTATGTGGGGGGGACTTGGTGAAGCGGGAAACCTAGTAAACATAATGTTCTTTCTGTAATTGTAGATTAATGATACCAAAAAAAAAATTTTTTTTAACTATCTATTGAACTGTACATCTTAAAGAAGGAAAAAAGCCTCAATGATTTTCTTAAAAAACCTCCAACAATAATGCCATCGTATAGAAAAGAAACATTCCTTGGCTTTCACTTAAAAACTTTTTATCATAATTTTCCTGCCCTCATCAGCACTAAAAAAAGAGGCATTTTTTCACATGAAATTACTTTGTTTTACTTCAAGACAGTTAGCAGGTTTACAATGTAAACATGAAAAGAAGCATTCCCACCTTGTAGGATTAAGACTCTTGGAGAAAACAATTATGAAATGAAATAATCAGCTAATTCACATGGTCCTTTTTATTCTTCCCTTAACAATTATTGTACTTCTTTTATTCATTTGGTTTTTGGTTTGGTTTGGTTTTGCTTGTATTTTAATACCAAAAAAAAAAATTAAAAAGAAGAAAAAGAAAGTGATTACTCCCTCAGTTTCTGTAAGGCAACGTCCCAAATTCAATGATACCACTGATAACTGCAAACACAATAAATATAATCGAATTACTTTAAATACGATTGAAGGAATTGTCTTCCATATTTTAAAAAGATCTCATACTTTGAATCTCTTTTACAGATCTATTGAGGCCTAGCCACACAAGATAGGTGGCACACATTGAAAATATAAAATTTGAACAGCTTTGGTATATGTGGAGAAACCATTATGACAATCAAGATAACGAACACATCCATCATCCCCCTTGTGGTCCTTCAGATTTCCTCCCTCATCCCTCAACAGCCCCCACTACAGTTGACATCTCCTATGATTTTATATAAATGGAATTGTACTTTAAAAAAATTTTTTTATTAAGGCATTATTGATATACACTCTTATGAAGGTTTCACATGAAAAAACAATGTGGTTACTACATTTACCCATATTATCAAGTCCCCCCCATACCCCAATGCAGTCACTGTCCATCAGCGTAATAAAATGCCACAGATTCACTATTTGCCTTCTCTGTGCTTCACTGTTTTCCCCGTGATCCCCCACACCATGTGTACTAAACAAAATACCCCTCAATCCCCTTCTCCTTCCCCCGCCCCTCCCATTTGGTAACCACTAGTTCATTCTTGGAGTCTCTGAGTCCGCTGCTATTTTGTTCCTTCAGTTTTGACTCGTTGTTATACTCCACAAATGAGGGAAATAATTTGGCACTTGTCTTTCTCTGCCTGGTTTATTTCACTGAGCATAATGTCCTCCAGTTCCATCCATGTTGTTGCAAATGGTAGGATTTGTTCCTTTCTTATGGCTGAATAGTATTCCATTGTGTATATGTACTACATCTTCTTTACCCATTCATCTACTGATGGACACTTAGGTTGCTTCCATATCTTGGCTATTGTAAAAAGTGGTGCGATAAACATAGGGGTGCATATGTCTTTTTGAATCTGAGAAGTTGTATTCTTTGGGTAAATTCCAAGAAGTGGGATTCTGGGGTCAAATGGTATTTCTATTTTTAGTTTTTTGAGGAACCTCCATACTGCTTTCCACAATGGTTGAACTAGCTTACATTCCCACCAGCAGTGTAGGAGGGTTCCCCTTTGTCTGCATCCTCGTCAGCATTTGTTGTTCTTTGTTTTTTCAATGCTGGCCATCCTTACTGCTGTGAGGTGGTATCTCAATGTGGTTTTAATTTGCATTTCCCTGATGATTTGTGATGTGGAGCATCTTTTCATGTGTCTGTTGGGCATCTGAATTTCTTCTTTGGAGAACTGTCTCTTCATATCCTCCAACCATTTTTTAATCAGATTATTTGCTTTTTGGGTATTGAGGCATGTGTGTTCTTTATATATTTTGGATGTTAACCCCTTGTCGGGTATGTCATTTACAAATATATTCTCCCATACTGTAGGATGCCTTTTTGTTCTGTTGATGGTGTCCTTTGCTGTACAGAAGCTTTTTAGTTTGATGTAGTCCCATGTGTTCATTTTTACTTTTGCTTCCCTTCCTCGAGGAGATGCGTTCAGGAAAAAGTTGCCCGTGTTTATATTCAAGAGATTTTTGCCTATGTTGTCTTTTAAGAGTTTTATGGTCTCGTGATTTACATTCAGGTCTTTGATCCATTTCAAGTTTACTTTTATGTATGGGGTTAAACAATAACAGGTTTCATTCTCTTGCACATAGCTGTCCAGTTTTGCCAACACCAGCCATTGAAGAGGCTGTCATTTCCCCATTGTATGTCCATGGCTCCTTTATCATATATTAATTGACCATTTATGCTTGGGTTTATGTCAGATCTCTCTAGTCTGTTCCATTGGTCTATGGGTCTATTCTTGTGTCAGTACCAAATTGTCTTGATTACTATGGCTTTGTAGTAGATCTTGACATTGGGGAGCATAATCCCCCCAGCTTTATTCTTCCTTCTCAGGATTGCTTTGGCAATTTTTGTGGTTCCATATGAATTTTAGAACTATTTGCCCTATTTCGTTGAAGAATGCTGTTGGTATTTTGATAGGAATTGCATTGAAGCTGTAGATTGCTAATGCAGGATGGCTATTTGACAATATTAATTCTTTCTATCCATGAGCATGGGACGTGTTTCCATTTATTGGTATCTTCTTTAATTTCTCTCATGAGTTTCCTGTAGTTTTCAGAGTATAGGTCTTTCACTTTCTTGGTTAGGTTTATTCCTAGGTATTTTATTCTTTTTGATGCAAATGGAATTGGTTTCCTGATTTCTCTCTCTGCTAGTTCATTGTTAATGTATAGGAATGCCACAGATTTCTCTGTTTTAATTTTGTATACTGCAACTTTGCTGAATTCAGATATTAGATCTAATAGTTTTGGAGTGGATTCTTTTGGGTTTTTTATGTACAATATCATGTCATATGCAAACAGGGACAATTTAACTTCTTCCTTGCCAATCTGGATGCCTTTTATTTCTTTGTGTTGTATGACCTGTATTTTCTAATGTGCTCTTTTTTTGTCTCGCTTCTTTCACTCAGCTTAATTACTTAGGTGCATCCAAGTTGTTGTGTATGTCAGTATTCAACTGATTGCTGAGTTGTATGCCTGTTTATAGCTATATCACAATTTGCTTATCCTTTTGATGGGCATTTGCATTGTTTCTAGTTTTTTGGTGATTACAAAAAAAGCTGCTGTGAACATCTGTGTACAAGTCTTTACATGGATACGTTACTAAGTATTTACACTTTACTGAGAGTGAATTGGGTGGGTCACATTGCAGGTGTGTCTAACTTTTAAAGAAATTTCCGGAGTATTTTCCAAAGCATTTAAATCGGTTTCCATTCCCATCAGCAGTGTAGGAGAGTTCCAGTTGTCCCACGTATTTTCCAGGATCTGCTATAATCAGTCTTTTTAAGTTGTAGTCATTCTAGTAGATATATAGTGGTATTTGGTTGTGATTTTAATTTGCACTCCCCTACTGACTGATAACAGGCATCTTTTTACATGCTTATTTGCTATCCACGTATCTTCTTTTGTGAAATGAATGTTTATATCTTTCGCCCATTTTGAATTGTGTTGTCTTATTACTGAGCTGTAAGAGTTCTTTATATACTCTAGATACAAGTCTTTTGCCAAATATATGATTTGCAACGATTTTCTCCTTGTCCATGGTTTGTCTTTTCATTTTCTTTGAAGAGCAAAAGTTTTAAATTTTGATGAAGTCCAATTTATTGATCTTTTCCTTTGTGGCAGGTTTTTTTGTGTCCTATCTAAGAAGCTTTTGCCATTTGAGCCATTAGGGAAACTTTCTTCCACATTTTGAATAATATGTCTTAAAGTTTGAATCTTCAAAATATGCTTCTTAGTCAAGGAAACACTTAAAGAACAGCTCCCTCACCTGGTGAGAGTGCTCTTGTAAAAACATTTGAATGTAAAATAACTAAAAATTATGAAAGGGTAAAAAATAACCCAACTTTTTTCTTTTTGCAAATATTTTCAGAATTGCAAAATATCTTACTATTGGAAATGCAGGAGAAATAACTTGAAAATGTGAGACATGACAATCTAATAGTGCTGATCTCAATCTGTCAGATGGCTGAGTGCTTGCTTCTACTCCATCCCACCTTGAGAATACTTTCTTATCATTCTATGTAAAAGCACTTTGATAAATTAAAAAGTTACATACCTCTTCCCTCCTTCACCTCCTCAAAAAAGGCCTAGAGCAGAAGCTTTAAGGGTTTGAATTTTAGTTCCGTCATGTGCTACTTGGTGACCTTTTAACTCTGCTTCAGTTTCCTCATTATTAAGTAATAGCTCCTAATTCATAGGGTTATGAAAAGGATTAAATGATAGTACTTAATATTACATGTTATTATCCATGTACTTTTTAGAACGTTTGATCCTTTGAGAAAATGTAAAACTTTGGTAAGTAATTGTCTGTGGATCCATGTGAATATAACTACCACAGTTGTAAGGCACTGATGTATTATTGTCAAAAGCTAATTGTCTTTTTTTTTCTTTCATATGTGAGGAATACTAGAAATATATTTTCCTTAGCAGTTTCACCAGAGATACAAACATAGCTTTCCCATAGGCCATGTCATTTAAACTCTTCTAAAGCAGTTTAATGTTCTAAAAAGTGAATAGTATTAAAGAAAAAAGCAGACTATTAAAGACCAAAGATTGAGTTGGGGTATCAAGATTTTTCTGGCAAGCAGAGAATCCAGTACAGAGATGACATTTGAAAGAGAAATGGAGTATATTTCTTAAAACCCAAAGACCATGAACTATGTCTGGCCCACATCTAAAAAGCAAAGTTCCTAAGTGTTGTTGATTGGTTGGTGTTTTTGGTTTTATCACTTGAGTAGGTGCTATGCATGCTGGTGGCAGTGGTCTGCTGTGTACTTGAGAACTCTGTCTCAAGACTATAGCGCCTACTTGCCTCTGCCTCCTACATGAACTGCCCCAGTTGGGATATCAGCCAGTCTGGTCTGCAGCAGCATAAGCAATCCAGGTGGTCAGCCCAGAAATTATGAATTATTATCTAGCTCAGCTACAAATAATAGAAAAAACTAAAATAATGATAAACAAGATAGAAAGTTTGTCTCACATTCAAGAAGTCTGGAAGTAGCATGTCCACAGTTGGTATGGTGCTGCATGGTGTTAGGAATCCAGTCTCCTATCTTCTTGCTTTACCATGTGAGCATTCCATTCCATTCTCAAGTTCACCTCATTGTCCAAGATGACTTGGAGAACTACAACTACATTCTGGCCAGCAGGAATGAGGAAAGAGTAGCACATTCTAAGAACATTTCCTAGATATTGGATACAATCCTGGTTACATCCCAATATCCAGAATGTAATTACACAGCTGCAAAGGAGGCTGGGAATATACTGTATTCTTGGTGGTCATGGCCCAGTAAATGTATTGCAAACACTACTCATCCTCGTGGTTTGTCAAATTTTGATGGTATGTTTGCTACAGATAACTTGTATTTTGAATAGTTAATACATTTATACGTTCATAAAAAGTGTAGTTAAGTCCCAATCCAGCCCTGTCACATATGCTCAGTTCCCATCCCTGCACGTATTGGTTATATATTTACTTTGCCTATACAAGCAAATACAACTATATTTGGATGCACTTTACAAAAAAAAAAAATTAAAGGTAACTTTTTCATGTTCTTCTTTCTATCTACACTTCTAACACCTAACTCTGTACCACCTCTTTTCTCAGCTCATTATTCAATAAACAGTGAAAGTTAAATGTTCAAGGAATTGTTATTAACTCTGCCACTGGTAATATTTCATCCACCTGTTTTCCTCTATTTTTTCCACTCCATACACATCCAGTTTTCTAAAAAACTTATACCTATTTCTAAAGTCTAAAGTGCCTAGAATTTAACAAACATGAGCTTCACGCAACTTAAGTTAGCTTAACGCCTCTGAGGAATTCAGGAGGGCGGAAGTGATGAGGCGGGGAGCCATGGGATAGGCGGGACCCGGAAAGGCCTGGACGGACGTTGGGGGACGGGACCTTGGGGAGGCGGATCCAGCCGGCTCCGCCCGGGTCTTGCGTAAATTTGGCGCCAAATGCCGTGAGTACTTCCCGTGGCGGGAGCTCCAGAATCTCGCGAGAAATACGATTTGCCCGCCTCAGCCATCTCTTCGGTGGTGCAGCTGCTGTGTACCTGAGGTGAGAGCGGGCGAGCGGGCGGGCGGGCGAGCGGGCGGGCGGGCGAGCGGGCGAGCGAAGTTTTTGAGGGGAAAGACGGCTGAGGGAATCAGGAGTGGGTGCGGGGCGGGGGTCAGGGAACGGGCGTGGAGGCTGGAGGGCGTGGCTGAGACAGACTTGGGCCGAGCCGATTGGAGCGGAGAGGAGGCCTGAACGCCCGCCACCTGTGGGGAAAGGAGGTCGGTGGGGAGGACGGGGGCCCGTTTCCCCGTTTGTTTCGCGTCTTCCTCACACTAAACCGAGGCTTTGTGCGGGAGGCAGGGTGTATCAGATGCATCTTTACGCCGCCAGCATCTGTATAGGATTTTCTAAACGTAGAAGGCGTCCTGTGAATGTGGAATGACTGAAGTTGGGGAGACAATAGACGGGAGTGAGGATGAGAAGGTTGGAGAAGAGGGACGGGGTCGGAAGTTGGTGTTTATAGAGGTGCTTAGCAAAGGGGGGCATCGAGTCAGCCTGGTAGGACTTCCCTTTAGACAGGGGTTCTGTCTTGATAACTTGGAAAAAGATGGACATGGGACACCTAAAGGTCTAGGGACAAACTCGTTTGGATGTTAAATTTCGTTGTCCCCTTCACTTCACTGGGAATTTGAAGACTAAAGGAAGAATTTAAGAGAATTTCACCAACTGTCTAAAAAGACAGTATGCTCAAGAAATGAAAGAGATACCTTATTTACTACCAGCTTACTGACAAGCCCCAACATGCCTCGCCGATTCCTTACATTGCATCTTGC
This sequence comes from Manis pentadactyla, assembly GCF_030020395.1. NCBI lineage: Eukaryota > Metazoa > Chordata > Mammalia > Pholidota > Manidae > Manis > Manis pentadactyla. Next base: position 114,491,985 of record NC_080029.1, on the reverse strand, counting down.
TACACTCAAAATAGTTTGTGCCCTGTCATCAAACTCAGAGCTTGCAGTTGGCCTCAAGGGTGTGTGAATCCTATTTCTTCCCGGAGGGTTTACTACAGTGGGGCTAAATACACTTACCTTAGATAGGAAGCTACGTTAGGTGATATGACCTCTAACTGCCTGTCCAATTTTTAAGATCTTTGTCTTTGAACCTTACTTCAGGATACAGTACGTCATCTTTGGGAGTGAGTACATTGTTTTGTTTCATGTGCTTGTCGGTGAAATATAGAATTTGAGAGACTTTAGAGATCATCTAGCTCCAGTAGTATTACAGTTTTGGGGAAGCTTTGGCGTTCTTCGTTCCAACAAATATTTATTGAGCACCTGCTGTGTACTGGCTTTGGACATAAGTGGTGGAGGACAAAGCTACAGTCCAATATGGGAGAGAAACATTAATAATGCTTAAACAGTCACAAATAGAACCAAATATTGGAACTGGGTAAGTTCTATGAAACTCATGCTTGACACTTTGAATGTTTATTATAGGAGGATTTCATTTAGGGAAATAGGGGTAACCTTTTTGAGGAGGTGATAGTTTAAATCTGGAAGAGATTAGCAGTTAGGGAAGACTTCAAAATAGGAAACAGACTTTGCCAAAGGTCTAGTGGCCTGAGGGATAAGGTGCTTTTAAGGAACTGAAAGAAAGGAATATGGTGAGTGGTATGAAGGGAGGCTGGAGAAGTAGGAAGGTGCCAAACCACGTAGGGCCTTGGAGTTTTATCATCTTAAGGGCAGCAGAAGACAGTGAAATATTTAAGCCAAGTGGTAATGTGATTGGCTTTACACTTCTAAAAGTTTATGGAGAATGGAAATCAAGTGGAAAGGATATGTAGGGTGGGGAAAGGAGGTGTCAGGGATGACCTGTACATTTCTAACTTGAATAGCTGGATAGATGTCATTCACTGAATTGGGAAAATTTAGAAGTTCAGTTTTGTACATAATGAGTTATAGGTGGTGCCTTTGAAAAATTAAAGAACTGTAAAATGAGTAGGGATCTGGTGTTCAGATTTGATGCCTGGGCTGGAGATTAGTCAGTTATTTATAAATGATTATTAAAGCCATGTGCATACGTGAGTGAAGAGAGCCTAGGATAGAGTCTATGTACTGATGAGGTTAGAGGAAGATAAATCTGCAAAGAACCAGAAGGAATGCCCAGAAAGAGAGGAAAACCAGGTGAGTACTATGTTGGAGATTCAGTGAAAACACTCCCAGAAAAAGGAATTGACAAAAAATGTCAAACGTTGCTGAGAGATCAAGTAAGATGGTACTGAAAAGCATTCTTTCAGGTTACCAACCTGAAGATTATTTTACTTTCTTCAAAAGAAACCTGCCTAGAAGACCAATATGTAAACAGATTTTTTTTTTCTTAAAGCTACTCTGGTTGAAGTGGGTAAGGTACATATACCCTGCCTATTACATACCCATTTGGATGACAGTTTAAAATCCTCTGAAAAGTCAAAAAAGTCATCATTTTATGATAGGGGAAACTCAACAGTTGAGGTAAAATGATTTGCTCAATATCATGAAGTTATTTAGTGATAGAGTGCATTACAGCTCCGCTGGGATTTCTAGCCCAGTTCTTCCATAACTTGTTATCTTCATTTTTCATGATGTGTGAGTTTGAAATATGGTTTAATTAACTGAAATACGTGGGTTTTACAGCAGGTGGAACCTAACTGCTTAATAGCAAGACTACTTGGAAGAATAAACATGTTTACTTTTTTTCCGCCTAGAGGAAAAGATGCTGGAACCCCAGGAGAGTGGCTTGGTTGACCTACCAGATTATGAGCATATAGAAGATGAAATTTTTCCTCCTTTCCCACCTCCAGCTACTCGAGGAATAGACGATGGTGAAGGAGCTGAACCTTATGGTCTGTACAGAGTTCCAAAAAAGTGTCCACATTCAGTTATCCATCTGTCAGCTTAAAATGATATATTCTGTAGATGAGGCTTAAATTATTTAAGTAATGTTAAGTCTTGGTATATTTCACCAGAGTCAGGGAGAGAAGCACCTGTTCCTGTACCTCCAAAGAGAACAGTTAAAAGGAATATACCCAAGCTGGATGCTCAGAGGTACATTTACTATTTGTTACTTTTTCTTTAGATCATTTTTTCTTATGTTATAAGCTTTTGGTTGGGATGATTTGGAGATCAGATACTTCTAAACACTTTTTTTTTTCCAGTTCAGGTAATACTTTTTCTTATGTTCTTGGTTTGACCTTGATAGCTCTAGACAACTTGAAATTCAAAACATATTTCTATTCACAGATTAATTTCAGAAAGAGGGCTTCCAGCATTAAGGCATGTGTTTGATAACGTTAAATTCAAAGGTAAAGGTCATGAGGTAAGAAATGTCTGATTTTTATTTTAGACCATTGTCTTTTAAAATATCAAAACTGTGGGCCCATTATCATGTTCTTAGGAATCTTAGAATCTTTCACAGATCATATCATTCATCATCATGTCTCTTAAGAAACAGTGATATAGTAGAAAGGGCACTGTTCGAAGAATCAGAAAGCATGTCTTGTAATCTCATTTTTGCCTGTGTGGCTGTATGAAAATCACATCTGAGTTTATAAGCCTAAATTGGTACTTTATAGTTTTGAGGAATAAAATTGACTTTGTCCTCCTCAAAGAGTGATTTTTAAGCTTTGTGACAGCAATGATACTTTGCCTGTACTGATCACTTATGGGTCCCCAAGATATGGCACAGTGCCTGGTTCATAATATTCAAGTTAAGTTTTGTTGAAAAATGAAAATATTTAAGAATTGTCAATCACTCTACAAATATAAATTTTTTTTAAGTCTCTTATTTTTAAATCGTTACTTCTATTATTTTGAAATTGCATAGAGACAGTTTTTTGCAGATGTTATCTTTGTAGAACTTAGCAGCTTATGAAGCTTTCAAATGTATCATTAACTCTCAACCTGTGGTATGCAGGATGATTGAAAGAGAGAAGAGGCTGTTGCATTACTAGGGAAACAGGATGAAAATAGCCTGGATAGGGTAGTAGCAGAGAGTTGAACAACATGTAGTACTTGTAGGTGACTGGATATTGAGAGCTAAAAAAGGAGTAAAAGATAATCCCAGTATTTCAAACCTAGAGGACTGAAAAATTGTAGTACTTTTGCTCAGTTTCAGTGGACAGGAAAAGAGAATATAAGCCTGTGATCTATTTTGCCACAAAACGAAACATAAATTAGAATATTTTAAAACCATACCCACTCAGTTAATTCATTTCCCTTGTGAAATTTTCAGGGAGTAATGATGAATTGGTGCTTTGAATTTATGAAGTCTTCATCTTTTTCATAAGTCCTTTACTGAAATAAATATTTTGTGTTTCTTCACTGGGTGAGGGTGGGCTCTGAAGGAGTTTACTTTGATCTTCTGTACTTCTGGTCTTGGAATTCTTACTATTTTCTCACACAGTTGAATCCTTACTGGTTTTTTCTCCATGTATGACTTAGGACTTCCCACTGTACTTAGGTATTTCTTTTCTTGTGTCCTTTGAGTCTAGTATGTCATTGTGAGGTGACTGGACCAGCTACCCCCAAGAATAAACATGTTTACTTGGGGGAAAATGTTCTTAGGTGATTTAATTTTTAATTTTAAAAATAGCTTTCATTTTCATTATCAGAATGAGAATGATAAGACATTGTGCTCCCAGTATTATATATTTAATTATTGGTAGAGTTAATTGTCTTGACCATTGGCTTGGACAAGATCAAATGACAACAGTAACTCAACATTTGAGTCCTTCCTTTGTGTTAGGCATTTTACTTCTATTGCTTAATCTCCATAATGACTCTGAGGTATGTATATTATTCTCATTTTATACTTGAAGTAAAAGGCACAGAGCAGTAAAGTGATTTGTTCAGTCACACAGCTATTAAGTGGTAGAATTGAGATTTGAATCTATGCAGTTTCATCCAGGGCCTGTGCCTTTAACCACCCTCCTATGTTAAAATCTGTTAAGAATAAAATATTTTACAGTAAAACCAGGAATTTGGAACTTTTCTCATTTATGGTCTAGTTAAGTAAACTTTGATTTTCCATTTTAATAAAAAAAATTAATGTTAAGTTGAAATTTCAAATTAGAGAGGTATTGTCGTCTGAGAATGTTTATTCTTGCTAGTCTTTGTTACTTTGCCCTTCAGATTTCTGAATGTATTTTCAGCATTGGATTCTTAATGCTTTCTTCTCTTTATATGGTTTAGGGACCTGTCACTTTGTTTAGTTATTCCTAAAAGATACCTTGACATATTTTGTTAAAGCTTATTTTCAAGTATTACACTTCTGAAAAGACACATGTGATTATCTTTTTAATTTTTTATCAAGTTTTTATACTGGGTATTTTTTTCCCTCTAATTAAAAAAAATCTGTATTCAGTATATTTTTAGACTGCAGTCCTCTAAGCCTTTAAATATTTTTCTTCAAAGTTTCTTCAGAAATTTCTAACCTTATAAATGACACCAGTGACTTTGGTATTACTATTTAAAATCTGCTGACAAGGTCAGTTGTGAGAATGAGTCTCCTATTTAGCATTTTTATTTTTATGTGCCAGGCTGAGGACTTGAAGACACTAATCAGACACATGGAGCACTGGGCACATAGGCTATTCCCTAAACTGCAATTTGAGGATTTTATTGACAGAGTTGAATACCTGGGAAATAAAAAGGAAGTTCAGGTAAGCGTTGAAACTATGAATATCATTCACAATGCTAAGTAGTACAAGGATAGATTTAGTTGAGCTCAGTAGCTGTTCTGGGGGGAGTCTTCATTTTGAAATCTGCCATGGTAGAGAAAAGGAAGATTAATAATTGCTGTTTGAAGAACAACTCTTTTGAAACCAAGCATTGAATAAATGACCATTTTCTCCTAAATGTTATTGGTGAAATTGTAAAAATACCTCTTCATTTTCAGACCTGTTTAAAACGAATTCGACTTGATCTCCCTATTTTACATGAAGATTTTATTAGCAATAATGGTAAGACTGAATTCATCTATTTCATAATTTTGCTTTCAGAAGTGGATCTGGTTGGGATAGGAAGTAGTACAGGACTGGGTTCTTAGTCTATATTGAGTATATAAGTAAAGTACAGTAAATAGGAATGAGTTAAAATGCCTTGGTATATCTGGAATGTTCTGTATGACATTTGATTCTTAAAGACATGGCTGCAGTGCCACTAAGAGATATAAAAATATATTTAGCCACAGAACATGAGCTTTTGAGAATTCTGGTGGTAACTCATTGATCCTCTATAGTGCAGAAAATTTGATGGAAATATTTCACATTTCAAGAAACACTTCACTCAAGAGTATAGATCGTGTATATAAGACTTTAGTTAAGACCTACGTGACTGTTCTTGGTATAGATTGCATTTGTTAGTTGTACAATGCAATCATAGGCAGTCACATACATAAAATATGGTTCCTGCCGACAGGGTCTGTATAGTTATCAGATTTTCTGTGCGATGGCTCCATACATGTTTGTTTCTGGTTTTTTGTTTTCCAGACTTTTAATAGGTGTGGTAGAAAATACAGGCTCCATGTAAAATTCCCTTATTACAAATTGCTTTTAAAAGTGTGAAGGATTGTGATTTAAATGATCCAAGATTTAATTTTTTGGTAAGAAACAGTGTGTACCGATGGCATTGGAATTTAGTATATGGAATTAGTTATTAGAGTACCAAGTCCCACAAACTATATCCCTAGGTTAGTTTATTCAGCAGCACTTTTTTAGCAGTGTACTGTGTGCTAAAGATTCAGGGATAAAGATGAATAAGGTCAGTCCCCTTGCTTCACAGGCTAACAGACTAGTGAATGAGTCAAACATATAACCTTGCCAGTAGCTGATAGGTGCAATAATCAGAGATACGAACAAGGCTCAGGGTAGAGTGCAAAGGAAAGCATAGTTACTTTTACCTAGGGGAGGGGAACGCTTCACAGAAGACATGTTATGAGTACTTTGAAAGAACAGTCTTCAAAACTTTTGGGTCAGGTACCACAACTGTAAAAATGTTTTGAGCGTTTTATTATTTTCTAATGTATGTACTTAAACTGATAAATGTACATTTTTTCCTCACCAAAACATTACTATATACAGTTTTAAAGTGAGGACAATATGATTGAATAGTCTACTGAATTTTTTTAAAATCTTGGGCTAATACTTTTTTTGTCAGTGATTTACAGGGCTGATTGTAGATTAAGGTTTTTCTCTTCCAGTCATGGTTTTACCTTTATGAGATACCAAGTCCAAATGGAAGTAGAGCATCATTAACTGCACTTTTAATAAATCTTGATTTTCATTTTTCAGTCCCATTCAGTGATGCAGGGTTTTTGTTGAAGTTTACTAGCAAATTTTCATCTACTTTTTCTCAATCAAATGTTTTTCTTAAATGAAATCAGGGGTTATATTTTTATATTTTTAGCAAATGTGTAGTTACATCACTCCTCTGCTCAAAGCTCTGTAGTGGCTCCTTATTTCACTCAAAAGCTAAAATCCTTATAATGCCCTACCTGGCCCTACAGAATCTGTTTCTGTCTTCACCCTATCCACCTTGCCTCTTTGACTGTATCTTTTACTATTCCCCACTTACACTGCTTCAGCCACACTTGCTTCCTTGCTGTTCCTTGAACCTTCTGTATTTCTGTCTTAAGGCTTTTGCACTCTTATACTCTGCCTTGAACACATCCTCTGTCTTCCCTCCAACCCCCAAATCTGCATGGCTAATTTATTAACCCTCTTCAAACTGCCCAAAAGTCAACTCAGTGAACTCTGACCACACTGTTAGAATTGTACCCCCACCTGCATTCCTGATTCCTCCATGCTTTTTTTATAGCACTTCTCATTAATTATTATAGCATTTCTTGTCTAGTAGTTAATGTCATTTAGATGTCAAAATCATAGCATCGTGTAACACATTGAATATTTCTGGCTTTAGCTTTTTTGCCACAGTAGCTTCCCTATGAATGTTGCAGTGAATGAATTTCATGTGGCATTCTAATTTTTTTTAATCCCATTTTTGTCCTCATTAAAGCTCCATCAGTACTTTCGTTCACATTGTTTCTTTATAAAACATTGTATTAAAGAAGTAATTTACTATCGAACAGGTCTTTCATGACTTGCAAAAAAGTGGCTCTTTATTTCATTACTACCAATTCAGATCCTGTAAGCCCTGGAAGATGAAGCATATTAGAAACTCTAGATATTGCAAAGTTGTTTCTAATACTTGTTTCCTACATGTACTCTATTAATATTTCTTGACAAAGGAATGTATTATAGTTTCTTGCCACATTTCTTTCCATGTCAGGAAGGAAAAGTGTATGACTTATGATCTTTGACTCTTAAAGAACAAACCTCAAAGGATTGTAAAAGGCTGGATTAAATACATGATTTTTAAACTTTATTGGAATAATTGTAAAGGTTTGTCTTCATGTTTTCAATGTTTTGCTAGTTGTGATGTTTTTTACTATCAATACCTAATACCTCAAGGCACAGTATATTTATATATAGGACAAGGATAGTATATATAAATTCACATTTCATATGGTGGTCTTGGTGATAATTTTTTTGCCTACTTGTCAGATCTGATATGGTTATCATTTTTTTTGACCCCGTTATGTGAATGATACAGACAGGAGATGAAGTGTTATCTTTGCCATTTTGTTAGTGTTTGCTTGTGCTTCTGTTATCTTCTACCTACAGGCATTTTGTTATTTTGCAAAAATCTTTTGAAGCTACCATTTGTGCATTTTGTTGGGATTGTTTTGGTTAAAAACTACATAGTCTGTCATACTATGTAAGTGAACATTCAGAGTCAGCTGTATGTCAGAATATGCTGAAATTTAAAAATAAGTGAGGGCACAGTTCTCCCACTTTCTGCAGGGTGGAGCTGCCTATATGGAAGCTTTCAGACTAGATAATAAAGGTCATGTGGATAAGTGCTAGTTTGTCACTGCCAGTCCTTATTTTAAATATAAGCTAGTAAAATTTAATTTGTTTTAATTTTTAAATGAAGTATAAATGGAAGATCTAATATTTACTTTCCATACCACTAGGGATCATTTTAAGGGCATCCTGTTTTGAGATAACTGGTGTATAGGGCTTTAAGAATTTATTAAGACCTGTAATGTAGAGAACACTGAAGTTTTAAAAAAATTATCTTGGAAATATGTCCATACACCTCTAAATTCTTTTCCTTTTTCACTATCTGTCTGGGGTTTACCTTAGTTTAAAAAAAGGCTAATAAAAAATGATTATGTATGATATAGATACTACAGCAAGCTATTAAAGTGTTCTTGTTTAATGTAAAACAATATGCTTTGGATTCTTTAAGCTCCTTTATTAGGCATAAAATATTTCTAATTAAAATTCAGTTGGGTGACCTCTTTATATATTTTGGATGTCAACCCTTTATCAGATCTGTCATTTATGAATATATTCTCCTATACTGTAGTGTGCCTTTCTGTTCTCTTGGTGGTGTCCTTTGCTGTACAGAAGCTCTTCAGCTTGATATAGTCCCACTTGTTCATTTTTGCTTTTGTTTCCCTTGCCTGGGGAGATTTGTTCATGAAGACTTGCTCATGTTTATGTCCAAGAGATTTTTACCTATGTTTTTTTCTAAGAGTTTTATGGTTTCATGACTTACATTCAGGTCTTTGATCAATTTCGAATTTACTTTTGTGTATGGGGTTAGACAGTGATCCTGTTTCATTCTCTTACATGTAGCTGTATATGTTAATTGACCATATATGTTTGGGCTAATATCTGGACTCTCTATTCTGTTCCACTGGTCTGTGGGTCTGTTCTTGTGCCAGTACCAAATTGTCTTGATTACTGTGGCTTTGTAGTAGAGCTTGAAGTTGGGAAGTGAGATGCCTCCTGCTTTATTCTTCCTTCTCAGGATTGCTTTGGCTTTTTGGGGTCTTTTGTGGTTCCATATGAATTTTGAAACTATTTGTTCCAGTTCATTGAAGAATATTGTTGGTATTTTGATAGGCATTGCATTGAATCTGTAGATTGCTTTAGGCAAGATGGCCATTTTGACAATATTAATTCTTCCTAGCTAGGAGCATGGAATGAGTCTCCATTTGTTAGTGTCCTCTTCAATCTCTCTTAATAGTGTCTTGTAGTTTTCAGGGTATAGGTCTTTCCCTTCCTTGGTTAGGTTTATTCCTAGGTATTTTATTCTTTTTGATGCGATTGTGAATGGAATTGTTTTCCTGATTTCTCTTTCTGTTAATTCATCGTTAGTGTATAGGAAAGCAACAGATTTCTGTGTATTAATTTTGTATCCTGCAACTTTGCTGAATTCAGATATTCTAGTAGTTTTGGAATGCGTCTGTTCATCAGGGATATTGGTCTGTAGTTTTCGTTTTTTGTGGTGTCTTTGCCTGATTATAGTATTAGAGTGATGCTGGCTTCATAGAATGAGTTTGGAAGCATTCCCTCCTCTTCTATTTTTTGGAAAACTTTAAGGAGAATGGGTATTATGTCTTCTGAATGTCTGATAAAATTCAGCGGTGAATCCATCTGGCTGAGGGATTTTGTTCTTGGGTAGTTTTTTGATTACTGATTCAATTTCGTTGCTGGTAATTGGTCTGTTTAGATTTTTCTGTTTCTTCCTTGGTCAGTCTTGGAAGGTTGGATTTTTCTAGGAAGTTGTCCATTTCTTGTAGGTTTTCCAGCTTGTTAGCATATAGATTTTCATAGTATTCTCTAATAATTCTTTGTATTTCTGTGGGGTCTGTTGCGATTTTTCCGTTCTCATTTCTGATTCTGTTAATGTGTGTAGATTCTCTTTTTCTCTTAATAAGTCTGGCTAAGGGCTTATCTATTTTGTTTATTTTCTCAAAGAACCAGCTCTTGGTTTCACTGATGTTTTCTATTGTTTTATTCTTCTCAATTTTATTTATTTATTCTCTGATCTTTATTATGTCCCTCCTTCTGCTGACTTTGTTCTTCTTTTTCCAATTTCAATAATTTTGACTTTAGAGTATTCATTTGGAATTGTTCTTCCTTCTATAAATAGGCCTGAATTGCTATATACTTTCCTCTTAGAAAAGCCTTCACTATGTCTCACAGAAGTTGGGGCTTTATGCTGTTGTTGTCATTTGTCTCCATATATTGATTGATCTCTATTTTTATTTGGTCATTGATCCATTGATTATTTAGGAGCATGTTGTTAAGCCTCCATGTGTTTGTGAGCCTTTTTGTTTTCTTTGTACAATTTATTTCTAGTTTTATACCTTTGTGGTCTGAGAAGTTGGTTGGTAGAATTTCAGCCTTTTTGAATTTACTGAAGCTCTTTTTGTGTCCTAATATGTGGTCTATTTTGGAAAATGTTCCATGTGCACATGAGAAGAATGTGTATCCTGCTGCTTTTGGGTGTAGAGTTCTGTAGACGTTTGTTCGGTCCATCTGTTCTAATGTGTTGTTCAGTGCCTCTGTGTCCTTACTTACCTTCTGTCTGGTTGATCTGTCCTTCAGAGTGAGTGGAGTGTTGAAGTCTCCTAGAATGAATGCATTGCATTTTATTTCCCCTTTTAATTCTGTTAGTATTTGTCTCACATAGGTAGGTGCTCCTGTGTTGGAAGCATAGATATTTATAATGGTTATATCTTCTTGTTGGATTGACCCCTTTATCATTATGTAATGTCCTTCTTTATCTCTTCTGACTTTCTTTGTTTTGAAGTCTATTTTGTCTGATACTAGTACAGCAATACCTGCTTTTTTCTCCCTGTTGTTTGCATGAAATATCTTTTTCCATCCCTTGACTTTTAGTCTCTGTATGTCTTTGGGTTTGAGGTGAGTCTCTTGTAAGCAGCATATAGATGGGTCTTGCTTTTTTATCCATTCTAGTACTCTGTGTCTTCTGATTGGTGCATTCAGTCCATTTATGTTTAGGGAGATTATTGAAAGATATGTACTTACTGCCTTTGCAGGCTTTAGATTCGTGCTTAGCAGTGGTTTAAGGTAGCTTCTTTACTATCTTTCCATCTAACTTAACTCGCTTATTAAGCTATTATAAACACAGTCTGATGATTCTTTATTTCTCTCCCTTCTTATTCCCCCTCCTCCATTCTTTATATGTTAGGTGTTTTATTCTGTACTCTTGTGTTTCCTTTGAGTGCTTTTGTAAAGAGTTGATTTTATTTTTTGCCTTTAGTTAGTATTTGGTTGGTCTGCTTTCTTTAGTGTGATTTTGTTTTCTCTACTGACATCTATTCAGCCTTAGGAGTGCTTCCATCTAGAGCAATCCTTTTAAAATATAGAGGTGGTTTGTGGGAGGCAAAACTTTTGCTTGTCTGGGATTTGTTTAATCCCTCCTTCATATTTAAATAATGATCGTGGTGGATACGGTATTCTTGGTTCAAGGCCCTTCTGTTTCATTGCATTACATATATCATGCCATTCTCTTCTGGCCTGTAAGGTTTCTGCTGAGAAGTCTGATGATAGCCTGGTGGGTTTTCCTTTTTATGTGATCTTTTTTCTCTCCCTGGCTGCTTTTACTACACTGTCCTTGATCTTTGCCATTTTAATTCTTACATGTCTTGGTGTTGTCTTTGTTGGGTCCCTGGTGTTTGGAGATCTGTGCACTTCCATGACCTGAGAGACTTATTTCCTTCCCCAGATTGGGGAAGTTTTCAGCAGTTATGTCCTCAAAGAGATTTTCTATTCCTTTTTCTCTCTCCTTCTGGCAACACTGTTCCTCTTGCAAAATCCTCCACTAGAGGGCGTGCACTGCCCAGCCCTGGGAAGCTGCATCATCTTAATATTCTTTTTTTTTTTTTTTTTTTTAATGATTATTTTTTATTGAAGGGTAGTTGACGCACAGTATTACATTACATTAGTTTCAAGTGTACAACACAGTAGTAGAACATTTATATACATAATTCTAGGTTCCAGCTATCACCCTACCAAGCTGTTACAATATATTGACTATATTCCTTATGCTATACATTACATCCTGGTTACTTATTTATTTTACCATTGGAAGTCTGTCCTTTTTTTTTTTTTTGTGAGGGCATCTCTCATATTTATTGATCAAATGATTGTTAACGACAATAAAATTCTGTATAGGGGAGTCAATGCTCAATGCACAATCATTAATCCACCCCAAGCCTAATTTTCATCAGTCTCCAATCTTCTGAGGCATAACAAACAAGTTCTTACATGTAGAACAAATTCTTACATAATGAATAAGTTACATAGTGAACAGTACAAGGGCAGTCATCACAGAAACTTTCGGTTTTGCTCATGCGTTATGAACTATAAACAGTCAGTTCAAATATGAATACTCATTTGGTTTTTATACTTGATTTATATGTGGATACCACATTTCTCTCTTTATTATTATTATTTTTAATAAAATGCTGAAGTGGTAGGTAGATACAAGATAAAGGTAGAAAACATAGTTTAGTGTTGTAAGAGAGCAAATGTAGATGATCAGGTGTGTGCCTGTAGACTATGTGTTAATCCAAGCTAGACCAGGGCAATAAAACATCCACGTATGCAGAAGATTTCTCTCAGAACAGGGGGGGTGAGGTTCTAAGCCTCACCTCTGTTGATCCCCAATTTCTCACCTGATGGCCCCCCCTGCGACTGTGCCTGTCTTAGGTTGTTCCTCCCTTGAGGAATCTTACCCGTCTCTGGCTAACCAGTCATCTTCCGGGGCCATACAGGGAAATGTGAAGTTGGTAAGTGAGAGGGAAGCCTTATTGTTTGAAAAGGTTAGCTTTTTACTTCTTTGCATATTTATGCCCTGTGGCTTCTATGCCCAGCATTTGTCTTGAGGTATCTTTACCACTTGGAAGAATTATGATACTCGGTAAATTTGATACGAGGCACGAATTCTATTTAAGGGTTGTAATTAGGAAGGAAGAAGAAAAGCTATAGAAGTAGCAGGCGGAAGAGAACATGGGAAGATTGATTATTTCTTTGGCATATCTTCTTGTAGAGTAACTTCAGCATGTATAGGTTTTAAGCTACTACTTAAATTGCGCACACACATTAACATAATAGGAGTATAGTTACATAACCAAAGCATATCTGTAATTACCAGCCATCTCCAGTGAAACCAAGTAAACCAGTTAGGCACCTTAGGCATTTGTGAAAACTTATCTATGACATGGTGGATATTGTCCAACTGAACTTGAACAGTCTGAGAGAAATCAGACAAATTAAAACAACCCATTCCTGGGGACTGTTCACATGCCATATGTTCTTTTAACAGTAAATAGTCTGTAGTTGTAAGACTTTGGAGCGCTACAATTTGCACTTCTCCTAATTCTTGGTTGAGTTCCAACAGTATAGATCCAGTCAAATTTGTTGTTTTACTGTATGCACAGGCCAGCTTAGATATCTCCTTCCTCATTCCCATGGCAAGTCCAGGAACTGGTGGGATGAGTGCATCTACAGCTGTAGCAGTGCGTGGATCTTTGTTGGGGTTTTTTGATGATCATCTTCTGGCATGAGTCTTCCAGAGAGTGCTGATGTTGGAAGTTCTTTTTCATATCGTATCTTAGTTCATTTTCGGGGTAGCCCAATTAGGCTTTGATCCTCTGTATAAACACAAACAGACCCTTTGCCTACACTTTTATATGCCCTTTATACCCTTGTGTAGAAATCGTTGGAGGTTACCACACAGGAACTGCCCTTTTTTTTTTTTCTTCTTCGTTTTTGGTATCACTAATCTACACTTACATGACGAATATTATGTTTACTAGGCTCTCCCCTATACCAGGTCTCCCCTATAAACCCCTTTACAGTCACTGTCCATCAGCATAGCAAAATGTTGTAGAATCACTACTTGCCTTCTCTGTGTTGTATAGCCCTCCCTTTTCTCCTACCCCCCCATGCATGTTAATCTTAATACCCCTCTACTTCTCCCCCCTTATCCCTCCCTACCCACCCATCCTCCCCAGTCCCTTTCCCTTTGGTACCTGTTAGTCCATTCTTGAGTTCTGTGATTCTGCTGCTGTTTTGTTCCTTCAGTTTTTCCTTTGTTCTTATATTCCACAGATAAGTGAAATCATTTGGTATTTCTCTTTCTCCGCTTGGCTTGTTTCACTGAGCATAATACCCTCCAGCTCCATCCATGTTGCTGCAAATGATTGGATTTGCCCTTTTCTTATGGCTGAGTAGTATTCCATTGTGTATATGTACCACATCTTCTTTATCCATTCATCTATTGATGGACATTTAGGTTGCTTCCAATTCTTGGCTATTGTAAATAGTGCTGCAATAAACATAGGGGTGCATCTGTCTTTCTCAAACTTGATTGCTGCGTTCTTAGGGTAAATTCCTAGGAGTGCAATTCCTGGGTCAAATGGTAAGTCTGTTTTGAGCATTTTGATGTACCTCCATACTGCTTTCCACAATGGTTGAACTAACTTACATTCCCACCAGCAGTGTAGGAGGGTTCCCCTTTCTCCACAGCCTCGCCAACATTTGTTGTTGTTTGTCTTTTGGATGGCACCCATCCTTACTGGTGTGAGGTGATATCTCATTGTAGTTTTAATTTGCATTTCTCTGATAATTAGCGATGTGGAGCATCTTTTCATGTGTCTGTTGGCCATCTGTATTTCTTTTTTGGAGAACTGTCTGTTCAGTTCCTCTGCCCATTTTTTAATTGGGTTATTTGTTTTTTGTTTGTTGAGGCGTGAGAGCTCCTTATATATTCTGGACGTCAAGCCTTTATCGGATGTGTCATTTTCAAATATATTCTCCCATACTGTAGGGATCCTTCTTGTTCTATTGATGGTGTCTTTTGCTGTACAGAAGCTTTTCAGCTTAATATAGTCCACTTACTCATTTTTGCTGTTGTTTTCCTTGCCCGGGGAGATATGTTCAAGAAGAGGTCACTCATGTTTATGTCTAAGAGGTTTTTGCCTATGTTTTCTTCCAAGAGTTTAATGGTTTCATGGCTTACATTCAGGTCTTTGATCCATTTTGAGTTTACTTTTGTATATGGGGTTAGACAATGGTCCAGTTTCATTCTCCTACATGTAGCTGTCCAGTTTTGCCAGCACCACCTGTTGAAGAGACTGTCATTTCGCCATTGTATGTCCATGGCTCCTTTATCAAATATTAATTGACCATATATGTCTGGGTTAATGTCTGGATTCTCTAGTCTGTTCCATTGGTCTGTGGCTCTGCTCTTGTGCCAGTACCAAATTGTCTTGATTACTATGGCTTTATAGTAGAGCTTGAAGTTGGGGAGTGAGATCCCCCCTACTTTATTCTTCTTTCTCCAGATTGCTTTGGCTATTCGGGGTCTTTGGTGTTTCCATATGAATTTTTGAATTGTTTGTTCCAGTTCATTGAAGAATGTTGCTGGTAGTTTCATAGGGATTGCATCAAATCTGTATATTGCTTTGGGCAGGATGGCCATTTTAACGATATTAATTCTTCCTAGCCACGAGCATGGGATGAGTTTCCATCTGTTAGTGTCCCCTTTAATTTCTCTTAAGAGTGACTTGTAGTTTTCAGAGTATAAGTCTTTCACTTCTTTGGTTAGGTTTATTCCTAGGTATTTTATTTTTTTTGATGCAATTGTGAATGGAGTTGTTTTCCTGATTTCTCTTTCTGTTGGTTCATTGTTAGTGTACAAGAAAGCCACAGATTTCTGTGTGTTGATTTTGTATCCTGCAACTTTGCTGTATTCCGATATCAGTTCTAGTAGTTTTGGGGTGGAGTCTTTAGGGTTTTTTATGTACAGTATCATGTCATCTGCAAATAGTGACAGTTTAACTTCTTCTTTACCAATCTGGATTCCTTGTATTTCTTTATTTTGTCTGATTGCCGTGGCTAGGACCTCCAGTACTATGTTAAATAACAGTGGAGAGAGTGGGCATCCCTGTCTAGTTCCCGATCTCAGAGGAAATGCTTTCAGCTTCTCGCTGTTCAATATAATGTTGGCTGTGGGTTTATCATAAATGGCCTTTATTATGTTGAGGTACTTGCCCTCTATTCCCATTTCATCTTAATATTCTTAAGGTGAATATTGTTCCATCTGGATTGGTTGCAAAGTTGTCCTATTATTCTTCAATTCCTAGAGACCCTTTTTTCTCTCTGTGTCCCAGCTTCTTTGTATTCCTGTTCTCTAATTTCTGTTCCATTGATCGTCTCCTCTACCTCTTCTAATCTGCTTTTAAATCCCTCCATTGTATGTTTCATTTCAGATACTGTGTTTTTCAAAGTTTGTCTCTTTCTTGAAGTTGTCCCTGAGATCTTTCTTGACTGTTTTTCTGTAGCTCCGTGAGCATGTTTATTTTTGTTTTGAAATCTTTATCAAGAAGGTTGGTGATTTCAGTTTTACTAAGCCCTCTTTGTGGTGTTTGAGAGATTTTGGTCTGAAGAAGTTTCTTTTGCTGCTTCATATTGCTAATGAATAATATGGAATAATAAGTTTGTGCAGGCAGCCCCCTCTAGTGCCCAGAAGCTCCTCTCACTGGAGCTGCCCAACACCTGGAGCAATGGTGGGGGTCGCAGGTGAGGGCACCAATACCTGCTGGGAGGAAGGAGCTCTTTCCTGCTTCCTGTCTACAGGGCCTGCTTCCTGCCAGGGCCAGTTGACTGAGCATGCAGGGAGGAGCTTCTGCATTACACCCCTGTAGCTACAGTAGGCAGGGCTGCTGTCCAGCTGGCCTGGTGTGATGGCAGGGGCAGCAGGTTAGTGAGCAGGTGCCAGTCAGGAGGAAGGAGCGGCAGGCTGTGTATTGCTGTTGGGGGCCTTGAGGCTGCATTGCCAGCCGGGGCATGAAGCGCCTGAAGCTCCTGAAAGTTCCTGACCTGCTGGGATGATTTTGTCCACCTGTCCTTTCTCCTGAACAGCAAGCTCTGTGTAATCCTTGCCCCTTTAGCAGCCCTCCCACTGTTGGGAAGTCTTTCAAAGCACCCGCCTTTCTTTTGTGCCAGAGCAGCCAGTTGTGGGTACCTGTTCTCCACAAGCGGCTGGAATCTCACTCTCTCAGTATTCTGCCTGTCTTTGCTTTCCAACCCCTCTAATCTCCAGAGCACTATGTAATGTGGGTTCATGCTCCCAGAGTAGATCTCCAGTGGTGGGTATTTAGCAATCCTGGGCCTCTGCTCCCACCCCACTCCATTTCTGTCCCTCCTGCCAGTGAGCTGGGGTAGGGGGAGTGCTTGGGTCCTGCCGGATCTAGGCTTTGCTACTTTACCCTTTTCCACGAAGTCTTCTCTTTTCCCCAGATGTAAATCATCTGTTTCAGTGTTCTTTCTGGTCACTTTCAGGATTAGTTGTATTTGCTATATTTTCATGTTATATGTGGTTTTGGGAGAAGGCTTCTGTCTCATTTCTCATGCCACCATCTTTTTCCCCTCCCAGGTCTTTGATTCATTTCAAGTTTATTTTATATATGTAGTTAGACAATAATTCAGTTTCATTCTCTTACATGTAGCTGTCCAGGTTTGCCAACACCATTTGTTGATGAGGCTGTCATTTTCCCATTGTATATCCATGGCTCCTTTATTGTATACTAATTGGCTATATACGTGTGGGTTTACATCTGGGCTCTCTATTCTGTTCCATTGATCTATGGGTCTGTTCTTGTGCCAGTATCAAATTGTTTGATTACTGTGGCTTTGTAGTAGAGCTTGACGTTAGGGAGCATAATCCCCCTAGCTTTATTCTTCCTTCTCAGGATTGCTTTGGCTATTTGCGGTATTTTGTGGTTCCATATGAATTTTAGAACTATTTATTCTAGTTTATTGAAGAATGCTGTTGGTATTTTGATAGGGATTGCATTGAATCTTAAAATGTCTCTTTAAGGTGATTTGTAAATATTTCTTTTAATTGTTTGAATCGAGCGTGTATTTTTAACATTCTCATGCCTCACAAATTGTTTCTTCAGTTCTCGCACCTTGTTACTTTAAACTAGTTTTCAATTAATAGTTACATAAGCCCTTTTTTTCTAACTAGTTAACCCTACGGTTGTACTTTTTTTTCTACTGCAGATGAAGAAGGGAAAAATAGTGGCCATGATGTAACTGCTACCAAATTAGAACCCTTTTTGACAAATTCATCTGAAAGTGAGAAGTTTGCTTCTGAGTCAAGTAGTAGAAGCCTAACAGAAGAACAATGTCAAAGAATTGAAAGAAATAAACAACTGGCTTTGGAAAGACGTCAGGCAAAGCTACTGAGTAATAGTCAATCCCTACAAAACGGTAAGTTTTATTCTGGGTTTTGGGTGCTGCCATTAATTTATCAAGGGCATGTTAGAAAATTGAACCCTCAAAATAAAATACTCTAGGAATAGAAAAATACAGTATATTAAGTTCATGAATATTTGAGAGAGTGTGTTAGCTATTTGGAATCCTCAAAGAAATTTAAATGAGCCCAAAATGGTTTTCTGGATAGCTGAGTACCTCCTAAAAAGTGACTTTAATTAGTCTTTCAAAATCATACTCTCCTGGCTCCTTAAAACACGATACAAAATTTTATCTTTAGGATCATAATTATGACCATCAATTATGGTACTTCCCTGAACACGTAAATGTCTTCTGCACCCATTGAGGATTTTAGAGCCATTTGCTATGACATCAATAGGTCCTAAAATGCTTTTAGTCACATGTGTCACTTCTGTTGTGCTTTTCTGTTGCATTCCCTTCTCTTTTAAAACTGCATTAAAATTTCCTGTTTTTAAAACGAACTGGGTTTGAAAACAGACCAACTTTGTTAAAGCTATATTTAAAAATAACTGCAAATTGGTTTTGAATCAAGCAGGATTGCAAGACTTGCTCAGTTTCCTGTCTAGTTATTCCTTTTGAAATAGGAAAATAATAACTATTTAAATAGAGAAGATACCATGTTATAAAACAATTTTTACCCAAGATAATAAAAAATTAATAAAAATAAAATAGAATTAAAAATAAAATTTTCAAATGAAAATTATTCAGTATGATTGTTATCTTGATTTTTTCCAGTTAAAATGAATTTAATTTTTAATTTTGTAAATGGATGTTTTACTACCATGTGAAAAATTACACAAAGATACTACTGTTGATGGCACTGTCTTCCTTACTGTCATTACCAAAGTATACTTGGCAGTAAGCATCTTACTACTGATCTTCTTTAATATACAACTTTAAAATTGCCCAAATGGAAATAAGGATCTTAAGTTTACTATAGATCACTTTGACGTACAGCTTTTAAGAGCATTTGATTTTTAAAAACTTCTGCCTAATAGTTGTGATTTTTGAATGGGAACAAATGGATTTGGCTGATTTAGTGCCTTTCAAGGCTTTGCATTTTTGTATCAGCTTTATACAGTATGTAAAAATGGCTTTATTTGGAAGAAAGTGATAAAGTTAATGCTAACTAAAAGCAATCATGGATTTTGTTTCTAAGCTTGTGAAAAGATTGGTATATCAGGTAAGGTTGGATTGCATACTTATCCTAATGATTTCTCTTTCAGACTTGTTAGAGGACACCCCCAGGGCACAGACAGTTGAAGAGGTTAATCCAGGTGAGGACAAAGAGGAGGAGTCCTCGGATGGAGTTAACATGGACATTCTAGACAGTCCACTGAATGATGCTGCTGACCATACTATAAATGAAGAAGAGGCATTAAAATTAGAGAAAACACAACTGGACCAATCCTTTAAAAATGCCCAGTAGTAACTTTATGCTTCATCTAGAAATGTCACTGAGGTTGGATAGGCCTCAACTAAGAGAAAAATCTATATTTGCTATCCAAGTTTGAGATTACTATATATTTAACTTTTACAGACTCCTGTCTAAAATCTCGTATTTGTAGTTGTTTCTTTAGTGTTCATAGATAATGACCACAAAAATGATTAGTAGTTAATAAGCAGTTTCTGCTTCTAGTGTGCTATTAAATGTCTTTTTTCACTAAATTGGGTGGTGTTTTAAGATGTAAATATTGAATGAATATTAAAGTCCACTTTTAAAAAGAAATAAAAATCTTACTGTCTCTAGAGGCTATATAATAAAAGTTTCTCATTGCTATTTAGTTCTGCAATTTACACTTCTGATAAAATGTCTGAGACTTTTTTTATATGTGTGTACATGTACTTTGAGAAGTCACTGACACGAAAGGCCTGCTTTGGTGCTAGGGAGGTTCTAATGCTCTTTTGTACCTCATTGACCAGTTGGAGAGAAACCTGCTGAGTACTGTGGGGAACAGAGCACCTAGGGAGCATTCATAGGAGACCTTTGAGTTGTAGGAGATTCCAAGGATTGGGAAGAACATGCATGATAATGATACAGAAATGAAAATCCAGGAAGTAAGATTTGGGAATGGTGAATATGAGTCTAGAAGTGTTAGGGCCAGATGGTGAGAAGACCTGATTGGAGTTTTTCCTGTCTGAGTTCATCAACTTGGTGGAGGGATAATTACAGCTAAGAAAGTACCACCTTGATAACCAAGTTTAAAAAAGGTCTATCTAGTTCTTGGGGGGAGATTCCCATGTGGGAGAGGGAAAGACAAATCTAGTTTTACAAACTGATGGGAAGTTTGCTTTCTGTGAGAAGGACTGGTAGGGTGGTGGTGCTAAAGTGGCTTCTAGCCATGAAGCTGGGACAGGCAGGCATCTTGTTCTCTTCAGGCTTTCGGAGTTCCGGTAGGGATGAAGAATGTCAACAGGGTTGGTTGAAAGGCCAGGAAGGTGAGCACAAGAACATATGGGTGGGAGCGTCATGGGGGCTCTGTAGGCTTGCGGGGACTGGCATAGTGAAGGGCCATGAAGTGTAAGCCTGAGGATTGTGGCTTATTGCTGCCAGTACAGATCAGCTAGAAAATGGAGCCCAGTCTCTTAAAATGCTGTCAATGCCTAAAGAAACTGCTTCCTCTGAATGGCCTATTCTGGCTTTTACCCACCTTTACAAATTGGATTTTGGAGGATATGACCAAGAGAAGTTACTTTTTTAGTGGTGGGATTTGTTGGCAAAATAACAAGTCTCCAACAAGAGGAAAGACCATGCAACTCACCATGTGAGGAATGCTCAGCAAAAAGTGGAGAGGGACGCTGGGGAGAAGAGACCTTACCTGTGTGCCCCACCCACCCCCTGTACCCAGTCCCCACCTGCTGCTGGGGACAGCAGGAGAGGCTTGAGTCAAATATGAAATAAGGGTTTTAGAATGAATAGGTGGACAGGCCTAAGTCATCTGAAAGTGACTGAAAAGTTAATCTGACAGGTGTCAGAGGGGGTTCTGTGACACAAATGGCCCAGTGTAGCAATTATTAGAAAAATTAACTTTGAAACTCCTGTTTGAGACAAGCTAACAAAAATTAATTGTGGGTTTATTAAAAAGACTGGCAACCTGACTTGACCAACAGTCATCACTATTCATTTCTGAAAAATCAACTTCCATAGTGACCTAACTGCATGTATTTAATGCAACTTTAATTAGTAATGAGTAAACATTTCACATGTGAAATACCTACCCAGTCCCAATTATCTAGAACTTTGGGTGACACTGATAATTAGATGTTAATGTTGAAAAGAAGGTAAAACATTCACATAAGACAAAAGCCCTTTTAATGAAGTAAAAATCGTACTTCATACTCCATAACTGTTTGAAACATCTAGGAGAGCCAGGTCCCTTATTTCCTCTAGAAGGGTATAAAGGCTTCTTCCCTTTGTTTGGCAGTATTTTTGGTAGTCTTCCTGAATGACGTTTACTTTGACTTCTTGGGCAAGCTGAGCCTCCTCCACAGATCTCGTTACTTCTTTCACTAAGTCATTCTTTAGCAAGAGGGAACTCTGACGGAAAAGGTCTGTATCTGGCATCATGTATGGTTTGTTTCTTATTATCTCAAGCCTGATTGTATCAGAGTGACAGCGTGAGGCCTGTACAGATATTCTCACCTGTCAGAGGAGAAAATGCGTATTACTAAATCACCTCCTTTGTTCTTTACATTGGAAGCAGTACTTAATGTAAATACAGACTTACTGTTACATGATCAAACAAATGGAATGTAACAGCTTCCCCTCCTGTTGTGGTAGAGGTGATTTTGTTTTGAAATCGTTGAAGGGATCCTGATTTCCATTCGGAACAGCTATCTGGGCCACATGAGATCACCAGACCATCTTTATTTTTTAGATAAGCAGCACCTTTAATCCCAAACCTGAATTATTGCCAGAATAAAAATCCAGAGATCTTGTGTTCTTAGTGGGCAGATCTTATATATTTATCTAGAATGCTAGTTTTTCTTACAAATTAAGAAACTTTTCCTCTGATTTACCTCCGCTGAGGTAAATACTTCACTGAGCAGATAAACAAAATATTTTGCTAAATAAGAAAGTAAAATCCTACTATCCGAAGACTGAAACAGATGTACTAGATTCCAGCCATATTTTATACTTAGTTATATATTACATTATGTATATACAGTAACTACAAAAAGTTACTAAAATAAATAATAAGTGAGGTAATACACTGTGTTCTACGCTTTCAGTTTAGAATTTCCAAGCTATTACATTAGATGTAACATACCTTGGTATAAATACGAGCACACCATTTGTTCTAATGGAATAAATAACCCCATCAGATATGCAACGCTCCTCAGTTTCTGGGTCTTTGTCTTTAAAGTACATGCACTGGAAGAGCTCAGTAGACTGCTTCTGGGAATTCTGTGCTGCCTGCAAGAAGCACAACCCCAGCATTATGACAGACTTCCCTGATGTTTCCAGGAGAAATGTGGGATTCATTCCCACAGAAAGAACATTTTTTAAAAGGGTACATTCTAGGAAACTATTAATATGAATATTTTCTATCATGAATTAAGTCCATTTTTGTGGGAACCTAATCATCCAGTATCATTCCCTCAAAAATGTCTTAGAAAATCAATTTTTAAAGAAAGTCTGTGACTTAGAACCTATTTATAATAGTTCATTTCTGTATGGGAAAAGTACCATATCTATGTCTTTTACTTACAAGTCCATCCTACCAAAATCTTGTTGGTACAAGTATAAGTAGTAGTATTCTGGTGGGCAATTTAATGGTATGTATCAAGGTTTTATTTGTGCACATGTTTTGACTCAGGAATTCATTATTACCTGGAATTTAGGCAATAATCTGAGAAGTCTGTAACAGTGTATACACAAGGATAGTTGTAAACGGGACTGCTTAGAACAGTGCTGCCCAACCACTTTTTGCAATGACAGAAATGTTCTATATCTACACTGCCCCATAGGTAGTAGCTACTAGTCACCCCTCTATTGAGCATGTGAAATGGTGGCTAGTGCAACTGAGAAATTAAGTTTTACTTAAAAATGTTTTTAAATTTACATAGCCAACATGGCAAGTGGCTATAATGCATTGAACAGAACCAGAACACTGGATACAGAAAATCATATTGAACATTTATGTAGTTTCCAATTTTCTGTATCACCGTAGTTCTGTGCTGTGCAATATCGTAGCCACTAGCAACAACATGAAATAGAATACAAAGCAGCTTCTAAATGATGTAACTATATTGACATGGTTTGCTACCAACAGATGTATTAAGTGAAAAAGACAGATTTGACACAGGTATGGTATATTTTTATAAATAAAAAACATTGTCTAGAATTGTTGATGGTTATTTTTGGGTGGTAAAAAAGATGATCTTTCACATTTCTACATTTTGAGGAAAACATCTAACCTAATGTTAAATCTTCCAAATCGACACTAAACTACTTCAGAAGATTTATAAATGGTTTGAGAGCTACCCAACAAACTTTGTGATTTCTCATGTTATTTCACTGGTTAGAAAATTTTAGAATTTAATATGCTAGAATATATGGTATTTCATTCCACTACCCAGTAAAACTGATATTCTCTTAGTAAAAGAGGTGATGGAGAAGAGAATTAAAAATCCCATCTTACTCGGTTTCTGTTGTTGATGTGTCTGCATAATTCCTCAAGATCTTTGTTGCTGAGCAAACCTTCCTTAATTTCCATTTTCTTATCTTTTGAAATAGCTGCCATTAGCAACCGGTGTACTATAATATCTGAATATCTTCTTATTGGAGAAGTAAAGTGAGTATATTTATCTAATGCAAGACCTTCAAAAAGAAATCAAAAGATTGAAGTAAAAACACCTTTTAAACAACTTCCTCTAGGCTAGGGCCACACAAAGGAAAATTTTATCATTCACCGTAATGATGGAATTCTTCCTCTGTGAACGATCCAGTGGAGAAATACAGTGCATTAGACATGGCCTGCGTAGCCATAGATCTAAGCAACCTGTTCACAATGGGATCGTTGGGGTCATTCGCATTATCCAGAGAATCAGCCAGAGTTTTATTGGACCTGAAAAACAATGGAAAAACATGTACTTAGTTCTCAGCAATTTACAAGTCAATACTGAGGGTAACCCTTCACTCATCAGGCTGAATACTTTCATCTGCCAATAAAATTTATTTTGGACACATTTCAGAAGCAAGTCTCTTCTTCAACTGCAGAAATCTAGTATAAACAAAGAAAGTGTCAGAATTTACATTTCCTAAGTAGTAACGTGCTGTTACCTACAAGGTTAAGTTAATGCTTGGCACACAGCAGGTGGCCAAATATTTGTTGAATTCTTAACATCCTATATACCTTAAACATCCTGTATAGGTCAAATAACAGACTTTTTCTTTTTTTAAATATTTATTGAGCCAGAGGAGATTAAAAAACTGAACTAAACTGAGATGTACAAGTAAAAAACAATTATTTTTCTTAAAAAGAAGAACCCTTCTATTTACTCTGCAATAATTATAAAGAACCCAGGAAATACAAAATTATATTAAAAATTAAATTTATAATACAGTATATTATTCGGATCTGTTTTGTAGAGAAGAGGGGGAGGAAAAAGATGGGAGAAATTAGGAGAAAAGGAAGATGGAGAAAAATGAAAAGAGAGGCGCGGTGAGAGAGTAGGTACTGATGGGAGCCTTCAAGTTTGACAGACTTGAATCCCGGCTCTGCCCTGACCAGCCCTTAAATTACCGGCAAGTTACTTAACCTCTCCAGATTTAATTTACCCATCTGTAAAATAAGAATGATTTTTTTTGTCTGGAGGCCCCTACTACATGTGCCTGGCACACATTCAGACTCAACCACCAAACCAAGAAAAATACTATCCTCCTAAAGATGAAGGCAAAAATATCTATTTTGATAAATATATTTCAATTGAAATAAATATTTTCCTAGTTCAAGCAAAATACTGAAAAATTCCTTTTTATACATAGTTTTTAGCAGGGTAAATCTTTTATCCTGGAGGTGCGGAGTAAGAAGTTTCATTCTACGGAGGGAAGGTATATGTACTTACCATTGGTATGTCTTAGGATACTGACAGAGATATCCTACATTTTAAAAGTATTGAAATAAACAGGATTACTTCTTGGTATTTGCCTAAAGGGTAGATGAAGTTCAATCAAGGTTAACAGGTTCCTTACTTCTGTATTATAAACTGTAGATGGTCAAAATGATGCCTAAATAAACTTATTTTAATTTTAAGTCTCTCTACCTTACATTATATACATTATATAATAAATAAGAGCCAGGAAGTTTTCTATTTTTGGTTAAAGATATGGCGGTCACATTTTAAGAACTACTGTAAGATAAATAAATGCATACAGCACTTATTTTCCTGCCTTCCATTAGTCTGTGCCCCAAAAAAGAGTTACCGTGTATCTATAAAGAAGCCTTTTGCTTTAGCACATTCTCGCAGTTCAGAAAAAAACTCCTGGTGTGGAGGAGGGTGTTGGCGCAGCAAAGCCTGATGGGGGAAGCTCTCCCAGATCTTCTTGGCCACCCAGTGGTTGGCCAGGATCATGCATTCGGCCACCGTCTCATGGACTTCCAGAGGCTGCTTGGGGATAAGGTCATGAATGTTCTTCTTCTCATCCAGCTGCACACGAACCTCTACTCCTTCCAGCTCCAGGGCACCGCACCGGTCTCGTTTAGCTCGGACGTGGCGTGCTATGTCGGTCAACTTTCCGATTGCCCACACCAACTCCTCTAGCTTGGCTTGTCTGCTTTTCTCACCCAAGTCTCTGAATTCTGGAATATCATTAACGATGCTGAAGTTTCCATCCAGTAATTCCTGGGCTGCTTCATAGCACAGCTTGTATGCTGATTGAACAATGGTTCTGCCATACCACACTTTCTTAATTTCGTAGGAGGTTTTATCCAATTCCCACATGACACTTACAGCATACCTACAAAACCAGTAACACTGACGTCATTATTCAATTCTTCCATTTTTGAAGCAAGCAGAACTAGACCCTAAATGTAACTTGAAGGAAATGACATAGCTACAGGTTTTTGGTCCAATGTCTCAATCCAAATACTCTGCCACTAAATCAAAAATATTTAAAACAACAGCCAGATGAGGTTCTGTTGAGCTCTGAGCCAATCTGAAATGAGTTCACATTTAATGTTATAGACCCTCCCTGACAGTCTCTGTTTTGACTAGAATAGTGTAGCATTGATAAAGTCAAGTCTACTGTGCTCACTAGTAAAGAAGAGCAAAGCTTTTCAAATCCCATAGATTCCACTCAACTATGATATCAGTCTTTATGATAAGTTAATTAGCAAAAAGTTCATTTAGTCCCCAAATCTATTTAGAAACATATACAACAGTTACAACTCATAGAAAGGGCTAATTTTAATAATATGTAAAGAGCTCTTATAACTCAACTATTAATAGATCAAGAACTAAAAAAAAAATGGGAAAGGTACAAGAAATTGTTCACAGAAAAGGATATATAAATGACTGTTAAACATACAAAAATGCTTAACTCATAGTAGGAAAAATGCTACTTAAAGCCACTTTAAGATACCATTTTCATCTATCAAATTGGCAAAGATTGAAAAAATACAACATATTATGTTGGCAAGACTATCAGGAAACAAGCATTCTCATACACTGATGGTGGGAATGTAATTGATGTAACCTCTATGGAGTGCAATTTGATTATCTAAACACAAACACATACACTCTTTGACACAAAAATTCCACTTCTAGATATTTATCTTCCAGATATACCATACTTCTAAAAATGTGAAAGATTTATGTTCCAAGTAATTCAGTACAGTTTTATTTGTAATAGCAAAAGACTGGAAATAATCCAAATTTCCACTGAAGCAACTGTTATGAATATGGAATGAACTCTCAGATAGATGGTTAAGCAAAAAAACAAGGTGCTTTACAGTATATATCTATATATGTATATATAGTGCCATCATTTGTGTAGAAAAGAAATACATGCCTGTATTTCTCTGTTATTATATCTAGGAAAAGTTGAGAAATTGGTAACTGAGGGAAAGAGGGCAGGGGAGAACTGTGCACTAAATATCTTTTGAAACCTATGAACTTTGGACTATATGGTTTTATTAACCATTCAAAGATAGATATAAACTTAACTACAATAAATAAACAAAAAACTTCCTAAGTTCATGATCCTCATACAAAACACCTCAAGCAGGGAATACATATGAACAAAGCTGTGCACATTTGTTCCCACGCTTTAAATGATGAAAAAAAAACCAACAACAGAGGGAGAAGCAGCCTC
Source organism: Manis pentadactyla (assembly GCF_030020395.1). Classification (NCBI taxonomy): domain Eukaryota; kingdom Metazoa; phylum Chordata; class Mammalia; order Pholidota; family Manidae; genus Manis; species Manis pentadactyla. The sequence goes on along the minus strand of NC_080029.1, from coordinate 114,464,409 downwards.
ACAGCTACAGAGAGAGAGAAGAGGAGAGGAGAGGAAGGGAAGGCTGGAGAAATGAAGCTGCCTAGAAATAAATGCTGCAGAGGGGCGTGGGGGGTAGAGGGGAAAGCAGGGGTGGGTGGGGGCAGGAAGAGCAGTTAGAATGAACGGGAGGAAGGGGCCAGAAGCAAAGCGCAGGCACCACAGACAAAAACTGAACACACTCACCTATCAACGCCCCCCAGGAGGGAGCACAAATCAGCGCTGAGGACGGAAGGTAGCATGTCATAGCGACGATCTGCTAAATAGTAAGTGGTGGCCCTGTGGATGACACATAGGCGGGGTGAGGGGTGACCTTCAGCAGCAAGAAGCAGAACTGCTGACGGCATGGGCTTCAGTGAGGTAAATGGCCAACATCTCAGCACAAATTCCCCGAGGCTGTTGCTTTTTCATAAAGTGCAGCAGACTGGGTAATAAAGCTATTCCCTTGTTCCCACTTTTCTAAGTGATACTGCTTTAGGCTGAATATCCTCCACTGATATAAAAAAAGAAAGAAAGAATGACATGAATCTTAGCTGTATGAGAAAAATTAGAGTGCAATGATCCAGTATTTATATAAAAGACTATATCACTACATGAAAAATTTAACCCATTTCAATATAGAAGGAAGTGAGGAGTGGAAAGGTTTTGTTAGAAAAGGAAAGGTAAATTGATCAAGGTACTATTTTCCTAAAGAAAAAGGGGAAGGGGACCTCAATCTTTTTTTCTGGAAGGGATTCTCAGAATTGCACAAAATTTTGAAATCTTTGTTTTGAAAATATGAAACTAGCATATAGTTACATAGTATGTTATAGTCACACATAATCATAGTGCTGATTTCAAATAACATTACCTTGTTCTAGCTTCAATATCAATGTAAGAATCTGGCGCCACAAAGTGTGTTACATCTGCAATGTGGACCCCAAGTTCCAGGTTGCCATTATTTAATGTTCTGACTGAGAGTGTGTCATCCACATCTTCACATCCTTCGGGGTCAATGCTGAATACCAGATGGGTTTTCCTCAAGTCTTTACGATCTCGTTCCTCTTCAGGACTCACCTTCCAGGGACACTCTGGTGTGTTTACTGGCATCTCACACATCTGCACATCAAGAGGCCAAATATTCAGCAATTTACACCCCCAAAATTTCGTGTTAAAATATATTCTCTAACATTCTCAATGCACCCTCATAGAAATCCCATTGACTCCCCATTAACTTTTGAATTAACCTATTTACTGCTTTTGGTCAATAATTATGTATTCGGTGCCTAGCTGGTATGAGTCAGGAACTGTGCTGGGCTCTGGAAAGTCAGGAGGCAACAGGAAAGACGCAGTCCTTTGAGGACCCTTATACTCTGAAAGGAAATGTCCCACAACTTGAACCAGTCTCTTTAGTTATGTAGGGCTGGAGTGATAAAAAACAGATGGCTTTTTAAAGAGTTCAACATCTGCCCCATTTTCAAATAATCTATTTGTTTATATGTAGTTGAGCTTGTAATTCAAGTCAAGCTCTGAAAAAAATCCAACATGTCCCAAATATTAAAAGCTTAGTCCTTAAAGATAATTTAAGCAGGACCAATCTAGGGCATTTTCTCTCCATTATTACCTGTTTAAGCCATCAATTTGTAGTTAAGTAGGCCAACGGGGAACAGAGAATTCTAGTTCTGTGAAGTCCAGTCCATGCTTTATTTTATTCTAACATTTTCACTAAGAGCTGTCAAAGCAAATCAACAAATAATTTCCAGAATAATGTTTAACATAAAAATTTAATGTGAAATATTCTAAAATATTTTACTATTATAGCTACTGTTCTGTCAAAAACTATAATGAAAATAAGAACACCCATATGCTCTTGATAGCAATGCAAACGGGTCCAATTTTTCTGGAGAATGATCTGCCAATACATAATAAAAGTTCTTTAAATTTTTTATGCCCTTTGACTTGGTAATCGCACTTTAAGGATTACACTCCAAGGAAAATTTTTTTAAAAAAGAGCAATATTTATTAAAATGTTTGAAGTAGCATTTTTTTAACACTGAAAAATAAAACAGGCCAAATGCCTAACAATTGAGGAATGCTTAGGCAAACTAGAGTACATCAATATACAGTAATTTGCCATGACTATTAAAAATAAGTAGGCTATGTCAATATATGGAAATAATTTTAAGTGAAAGAATAAAATAGCATGCGCACACCATGAATATAGTTAAGCAAGAATAATAAACAAGATTCATGAGGATTTTAGAAGATCATAAAGTGATGGAAATAGCTAATGTTTTATGTTCATGGCATTTCTGTTTTCTGTAAAGGTTATAAAAACTGTTTCGTAATGAGCATAATTTTTTGACCCTTGGGTCAGAGATGTATGGAATCCAAGGAGCTGCTCCCTGCAGCTTTATGCAGGCCTCCGGTTGAATGACTGTGACAGGGAGTGGAGCACACCTGGGTCTGTAGCTAGGTATCCTTGCAGTTGATATAGGGATGGATATATACTGACTCTAAGACAATGACATACCATTTTTAAGCACAGTTGGAAAACGTAAAAATTTGAGAGCTATGAGCCTGTAGGAAACTAGCTCTGTACTTGAAGCTGACTTCAGTCTGGTCTAAACACAGAAAAAAGAGGAGTGAGATTTTTCCATTATCTAGCTTTAGACAGTGGGTTGTTACACAGTACACAGTTTTCTTCCTAATGATGAATCAAACAGCAAAAGCAAAAAGAAAAGGTACAAAATATCCTTCACCAGACCAACAGACTCGAGGATGTCTGACCTGAGCTTCGGAGAAAGGGATGACTGAAATGCTGTTTTCCACGAGGATGGTCGCAATTTCCCCTTCCAGATCTCCTATTCTTCCTAAAACGCGCACAAAATGTCCATTTGGATACACAGATGTCGCCTCCCAGGAATCGATGCGCACAACCACCCTGAAGTCCTGCACAAAAGGAGAAAACACCCACGAGCCCAGCACCAGGAGTTAAGTGGGTCAGTTAGAAGCACCAAACAAAAAGGGACAACAGCATCAAGCTCCAAAGAGAGTGGCCAATTTGCAAACAGTGGTTTGGGTATTGTTTCGGTTCTTCCTGTGGTACTAAATTGCCAGGTGGTACGTAAATGTTTGGCCTGGTGCTTTGAAAGGAGGTGTTACTTCTTTACATCAAATTCGTGGGCTAGAAACTTTAGTCTGTTGAAGAAAGTGAACTGTAACACTAAGAAAAACCCAACTGTGCACAATCCAAATTAAGTTTCAAAACAAAAATCTCCAACTTTTTGTGTGTGGGAGTTATTTTCTGATGTCTTTGAAGTTACTTTCTAATTTCTTAAGATATCTTTTGGTGGGGAAGAAGGTATCAGTGTGAACTGAACCCTACTGCCCCCCAAATTCCAGTAAACCGTGGATATGGAATGCAATAGGTGTAAGTGGCCTCAGAGAACCTGCATAAGGCTTCAAGATGTAAAGGTACACAGTGACTAGATAGGTTACTGGCTGGGGACATCCTGCTTCCACGTCTCATTTACAAACTGCAAAACACCAGGCAAATCAAATCAGGGCAAGGCTTGCACTCTGCAACAGCAAAGGTTGATTTCTAACTTTCTGGTTTAGTTCTTCTCTCCACTGCTATATCCTTTATGGATAATCGATGCTGTGAACTACCACTATATCATCCCTACAGGGCAGCGCGATCGTATTTCTATATCGCTTGCTGAAAGAAAGCTTGTTAGTGTTGGCAAAGTGTATCTACTGAAAGTTTCTGTGTTGGACAGTTAGATAATGTATGTTCTCTCTAGGTGTCCTACACAGCTCTTTCTAGGCCAGTTTCTCTCTGGCCTTCATTTATTAACCAAGGACTACTTAATAGATGGCTGTATATATTTAGAACTTTTTAAAAAACAGGATTTCAGAGTGCCAGATGCCATCAATAACTCAGGCCTTCTTATGCTAAGGAATTAGCTATGGTTCCTGGTAATGCAGGAAGGCTCACAAAAGCAGGAGGACAACAGCGGAGACACAGTGTCAGCTACCTGGAGGGCTTCTGCTTGCTGAGTGCTGATTCGGATTTTGGGAATTCTGTAATCCCAAGGGGTAACTAGGATTTTCTGAGCATTTTTTCCCTGGGATTGGACCTCTTCTCTGGATGGAAATGTCACCACATAATCCCGCCAGTTCTTCTGAAGGATGCCCACCACTCTACCTTTAGGAAAACAAAACAAAACAAAGCCTTAACTGGTGAGATGTTACCTGTCTGGACTCAGACTAGTTCAGAAATGAGGAAGAAAACAGGAACCACAACATCCCAGTTTTTCAAGCACATCCACACAAACCACACAAGCAAAAGAGATGCTTGAATATTTGCCTTCCGAGCCTTTTATTATGAACATGGAGAATTTGTCAAGATAATTTTTTTGTAACATTGTCAGTACGCCCTTTCTTCTGTGAGGCCTACTGTAACATTTAGAATCCATGAGTCGCACTTCCTCTTTCACCCTTACCTTATTAATCTCAGGTTTAGGTATACTGGGAAAAGTCAATGATTTTTACTTTTTTTAACCCATGCCCTCTACTGTGCATGTTCACTGTCTTTCTCGCGTTTTCCCAGCAGCCACAATCATTTGGTCCAACATTATACAAAGAAAAGTATGCAAAACATAGTAAGTCTGATATACAACACTTTGAAACATCACTGACTGCAGTCAAGAAAAAACAAACTTTAATAGTTAAGAGTGCTACCTTTTATTTTCACAAATGTACACTGAACCCCTACCAGGTAGGAGGCCCTGTTCTAGGTACATCAAATATAGCACAACAAAGTCCTTGATTTCTTGGTTAAGTTAGCATTCTAGTATGGGTGCCTGTGGGGGTGGAAACAGACAATACAAATACACATATGAGAGGTAGTGACGGCTGTCAAGAAAGATGCAAAGTAGGGTACGATGACCAAGAGTAATGAAGGATCAGAAGTGGCAGCTACTTTAAACAGTGACATTAGAATGGAGACTTGAAGTGAGGAAAGGAGGTGTGACAGTGTTTGGGGATAGCATGTTTCTGGTGGCAGAAAGGACAAAGTTGGTCAGCGTGGCAGGAGTGGGGTGATGAAGAGGGCATGACAGAAGGCAGCCCGAGCTGCTGGGGCCACATAGGCCACAGGAAAAGTTTGGGTTTTATCCTGAGAGAAATGGGAAGCAGCCACTGGAGAATTCTGAGCAGACACTTGACAGGACCCAAAGACTTTTAAAAGGATCATCGTGGCTCCCGTGTGAAGACCGTCTGGGAACAAGGGTGGGAGCAGGGAGACCAGCAAGGAGGCCGTTGGGATAATCTTACCAAAGGGTTCTAGGGGCCGAAGCAGGAGGGAAGTGGTGGCGTGTGGGAGTGGCTGGATTCAGACCACACGTTAGAGTTAGAGCAGACCGGACTGGCTGGTGTGTGCAAGAAGTCGCGGATAATTCCAAGGTCGTTGGGTTGACCAACTGTCAGAATGAACTTGCCATTTATTGAGATAAATGGGGAACAGCCAGGAAGAAGCAGGTTTGGGGATGAAATCAGGAGTTATTAGGCATGTGAAGTTTGAGACGCCCACTAGCCACTCAGGGGAAGATGCCAAATGGACAAATGAGTAGATAAAACTGGAGGCTGAGGAAGGAGAGGGCTGAGCAATAAAGCCAGAGGACTAAACGGGATCTCCTAGGGAGAAAGTTCAGAGAAAGAGATGCAGAGGAGCGCCAGGGTGTCCAAGGGGACCACAGATGGAGGGCCAGCAAAGGAACTGAGTGAAAAGGTGCAACCGGCAGGGAGAAGAACCCAGAAGCCGAAGGTGACGCAGTCGTCTGCTGGCCAAATGCTGCTGACACATTACAGACGCTGAGCACAGCTGGCAATAGGAGGTCACCAGTGACCTTGAGAAGAGGTCAAGGGCTTTTTTGGAGGTGTGCCTGAATGTAGTGGCTTCAGCAGAGATTGGATAAAGAGGATGTAGAGAGAAGGCAAAGTTAATTGTTTCAGTGAGTTTGCCAGAAACGGAAGCAGAGGAAAGGGCGGTAGCTGGAGACGAGGGACCTAAGAGGGTTTTTGTTTCAAGAGGGAGATATTCCAGCATCATTTGGGTGCTGATAAGAAAAAGATAAACTTGCAAAGAGGGAACCTGATGATGTAGGAAAGGAGACCATGTCATATATCAGTAATAGTAGTATTTCTGAGTTGTTAAGGAAGGGAAAAATAAACACTGCACAAGAATGGGTAAAGCTGGGTGGCTTTGCAGCTGCTCACCTGTGGGCATGGGCTCACTTGGGGACTCTCCCGACACCTTGTCATCACTGTCGTTTTCACACAGGGCGGCGGTTCGTCCTTTCCATTCATTTTTAGGGAGCAGTTCCACAACCACCACGTCTCCATGGATGGAGCGGTTCCGAGCCTTCATCCCGTGGATTAGGATGTCACTGACTAAGCCTGTGTTTGGGGTGGCACAGAGAGGCCCCATAAAGCCAGGGGGATGCCACACGAGTGAGGCATTTCAGGCACATTATATCTGAGGTCTAATCAGCACTCCTGCAACTAGAAGCTTCTTCCTCTCAAAAGGTGTAAGTCAAAGTCTGTTCCAGAAGTTAGGGATGAAGAAACACCGCCACCCTGTCATACCGTAGAAAGTGTGTTCCTAAGGGCCGCCCTCAGCCATCTTTTCAGTTAGGTACCAGTCCCCCACATGAGACTCTCTAAGTCTGCCCTGGAACTCTGACGCCCCGTCCGCCTGCAGCCAGGGAGTGGTCAGCAGGCTGAGGATCTGCAGACACTGCGGAAGTGATGGGGGTCAGTCTGACTGGCAGAAGCCGGAGAAAGCCACCGCTTCCCCTCTTCCTTCAACCCAGCCCTGCTCCTAAGGGTTTTTTCATTGTAGAACTAAGAACTACACTCTATTATGATACATTTTTTTTCATTTGTATTACTTTTTTTAAATGATTCCAGTAAGGCAATACAGGACACCAAGGCAGTATATGGTAATATCTTAAAAATCTCGGCCGGGTTCATCCCCACCACATCCCAGTTTGTGATCTTGGACAAGGTACTTTGCTTCTCTGTATTTTAGTTTCCACGTGTGTGACCTTGTGTATCCTCACGTATAAAAGGTGGAAAACAAGAATACCTACATTAAGTGCTTAGAACCTGATATGTAGTATGCACTCAATAAAATATTAGCTATTCTTGTTTTTTAAAGTTTATTTCAATTAAATCAGAAATTATAGACAAAAAGCTAGGGGGAACCGACCGTGACCTGGTACACACAGTGCGTGTGCGGGTATCTGACTTGGCATGTATCATGTGCTAATTTCAACTCTGCTTTCTTCATTGTGTAACATCAGAATAAGAAAGAAGCATTGAGACTTATGTAAAGGTTTATACTAAACCTGAATCTTTACTGCTGGCTCCTTGAAGTCGAACAAAAGCTTCTATTTGTGCTCTGTGTTTGTTGACGCTCAGAGTTCCCTAAAATTGTAATAAAATCAATGTGAAAAATTTATTTTCTGCCTGCTTTACCTCCAAAAGGTAAGTTTTTAAAAATTATATGGAAATACCTCCAGAATATTATAAGGTTTGTGACCCCTTCCTTAAGGAATGCTATTCACCGCTCAGGTTTCTTTTCTCCAGAGAGCATACCATCACTTGAACTACCTTGGGTATATCAAGCATTGCAAAGTGCCAGGATCTATCTTACCTTAGTGATGAGTGTCTTTAAAAACTCTTCTTCCTCAAAATTATCTTTGCAGGAATGCCGTCAATTTTACTTCCAAATTGGAAGCATCAGCTGTTGTTCTAAGCACATTTATCTAAAATACCCACCCTTTCGGGAGGGACTTTAATGTGGCATTCTCCAACTTTGGCCTACATAAAAATCATCTAAGTTGCTTGTTAAAAAAATGCCAAATCCATGATGGAACAATTCTGTATCTTCACTGTGATGGTAGATACACAAATCTACAGATGTGTATAAAAATGGCACACACACACACACACACACACACACACACACACACACACACAGAGTACATGTGAAACTGTTGAAATCAGAATAATTTATCTGATTCCTTCTCAAGACCCTGATAGCACCTGGGTCCTGGGGGAATCACAAAAGGGCCCTTAAAAGGGGTGGGAAAATGGCAAAGGAGTAAAGAAGCCAAATTTCACGAATTTTACAATTTTGCCAAACCTCCAAACCTTGATTCAAAAATATGTTCTCTTTCCCAATGCCAGGGGGCATTTACAAGGCTGCTACTGTGACCTCGCTTTGTAACCCTTCGAAACATCACAGAGTAGCTCCAGACAGGACAGCCACATCCACAGGAAGGGTGACTCCCAAACCACCTTAAACATCGACAGCTCTGCCTGACTCCTGCCCATCTTGTTCACAGCCTTTAAAACTAGAGGCCTGTGACAGGGAGCAAGTGAAGAAGAGAAGAGTACAAGCTGGCTGGTCCCGAAGCCGATTCCTCACTAGCGCCCTTACCTGGGTGTAGCGTCCGGATTTAATGCCGGCTTCCAAGACTTCCAGGGGGAGATGTTCTGGGTACTCCTTCCCGTGGCTCTCCTGACTCTCGTTCTCTCTTTCCCGTCGAGATTGAAGGATGGACTCACAAAGCTCATGGGCAGCCTTTAAATCAGGCCAAAAATTGTCCAGGTAATTCTGCATTTAACAAAGGCACAAGAGAAACGTGGTCAGAAGATAATGATTCTTCATTATGGTCACATTACAGAAAGCCCAGAACGGGAACTACAAGGGCATCCCCTCCCCACGCCTCACACCGCACGCCCGTCTCCTACCCTCTCACCAATCCCTGACGCCTTGCCAAATGAACCCAAGGGGGGCCCTTCCTGCCGTAGAGGCTCCTGTCTTCAACTACTTTGCTCTCTGTAATTCCCACTCCCTGCTACACACACACACACACACGTACACATCCAGTCTGCCTGCCTTTACATGTATCTCATTGCTACAGACAATGGCCTGGAGTGACTGGAGAGGAAAAGCTTCTACATATGCTTTTTGGTCTTTTTTTTTTCACATTTTAAAATTTGTAAGAAACTTAAGTACACATATAGAAATGACCAGGAATAAAGTATCCAAGGAAATGTCTCCCATTCCTCAACCCAGTGGCAATGTCAAATGAGCGGAGAGGCGGAAAGTAAAGATGTTTCTCTTCTTTGGTGGGAGACATCCCCCCTCACAAGTTCCCAGGGACTGAGCCTTCTTCTGTGACTGTCCACAGGTGTGCTGACATTCCTCGGGTAAGGGACACAGTGCTGCTATTAGTGTGAGGCTCGCATGAACAACTTTGAAACAAGTGGTCAGAAGCAGTGAATACTACTGCACTTCTTGCCGTTCTCCCAGAGGGGCCCTAAACAAGCCCCAAGGGAGCCTCCACCAGAGGACAGCGGGGGGAGGTTGGCTGTGCTCCGTCACCTCCCTGTGTCCAGAGCACACACCTTCAAGGAGTTGACTCTAATTAAATAAAACCAAATTTATATGTGATTTTAACTCAGCTTTAAGTCTAAGGTAGAGTCTAGCACATTCTCTTTTCTCAAATTAAAAAGAAAAGAAATGATCCCTATTGCCGGCTCAAGCATTTCTCCCACTGATTTTAGGGTCCCACTCAATCCGCTTCCTTTCTTTCACTGGTCCCTCCAGAAATTCTGTCCGTGCCGACATGGGCTTATGGTCACTCACCACTCATCATCACCAAGCTTTCGCCACTGTGAACGAGCTCTTGAAGAGGGACTTGTCGTCTTCGCCCTTCCCTATCTAACTTCAAGCACCAGAAGAAAACTCCGGGCTTCCTTCTCATCTGCACTTTACACTCTCTCTTTTTTTCTGCTATCATTCACCTCTATGAAGCCCTCAGTCACACAGTTTGCTTGGGAAATGCTATGCACAATAAAACTGTACTATACTACTGAACCACAAAGAAAAGTAATTTTCACAAAAAGTAGAAAAATGTAATTTTAGTCAACTGTCCTCTGCAGGAACAAGACATGATATATTGCAACAGAAAAAACAAGTGACACTGCCATTAATATCCAGCGCCCTGGAATTCTCTGGCATGCTGGAACACTTTTTTATAGCAGGGCCAAGAAAATTCTATTGGCAATTCTAGCTATACAAGCACCTGGGAACTCTTACAGAATCTACAATTCAAAATCCAACTAGACTTTTTGTAAGATGACAGGGGTAATGGAGAGCCTCATTCTAGTTTCTGAATCTAAAAACGGTATCAACCACTGGAACCTGATTGACCAAAGGGGCAGAGAGCAGAGAACAGAAATCTGTTGAGAGATTAATAATCATCCTACTTTCCCAAAAGGTACCTAAGAAATAGGAGAATCATGCTGCCAAGACAGCCCAAGAAACCAGAACCAATAATGTTGCTCCTGTCTATGATCTGTACCCCAAACACATCTGACAGCCTTCAGATAAATAGTACAACATCTCACTATTCCTATATCCCCATGCACATTCACAAGTGGGGAAGTGTGGGGTACAGTGGAAAAACAAGGCTGGCCTTTAGAACTGTGCTTTGTTTATGTATTCAGAAAAATAATTTGGGAGACTGTAGAGCATATAAACGGTTGGAAATACCTTAAAAGAGATCACGAATACTCCTTCTGTTTCACTTCCATACTGCTGAATTGCCTCTTCATCTTCTGTCACCATAACGATTGGCATCTTATCCTGGCAGTGGTGATAGTACCAAACGGCTGCATTGTATATGCTCCTAGAAGAGCCAAGGGCCTGGTGAGCTCTCCCAAGGCACACAAACACAAACTACTGTTTAGAACTGTACCCCTGGCTTTTAACCTGCAATCCTTTGGTTTATACAGACAACCATTGTTCACTCATTCATTCAACAAGTACTTCCTGAGCATCCATTATAAAATGCCCTGAGTCGGGTACTCTGGTAGATAGAAAGATGAATTAGAAAGCGTTTGACATTTTTTTCCTAAGACATCCAACCACCTCACCAACCTCTTTCACTTCTTGATATGGTCTAGAAACCAGGAGGCTCTGCCATCTTTTAACACCTTTTAAATGCAGGACTGAGCCACATGGAACCACAGAGATGACAAATTAAGCTATTTGAGGCTTAAAAGATAAGGAAACATGGCTGGTAGCCAGAGACGGGTAAGATTCCTCAAGGGAGGAACAACCTAAGACAGGCACAGTCGCAGGGGGGCCATCAGGTGAGAAATTGGGGGTCAACAGAGGTGAGGCTTAGAACCTCACCCCCCGTTTTGAGAGAAATCTTCTGCATCTGTGGATGTTTTGTTGCCCTTGTCTAGCTTGGATTAATACTTAGTCTATAGGCACAGACCTGATCATCTACATTTGCCCTCTTACAGCACTAACTTACACTTTCTATCTTTATCTTGCACCTACCTACCACTTCAGCATTTTATTTAAAAAATAATAATAGGGGAGAAATGTGGGATTCACATATAAATCAAGTATAAAAATCAAATGAATAATCATATCTGACTTGATTGTTTATAGTTCATGATGCGTGATCAAAACCGAAAGTTTCTGTGATGACTGCCCTTGTACTGTTCACCATGTAAGAACTTATTCACTATGTAAGAATTTGTTCACCATGTAAGAACTTGTTCGTTATGCGTCAGAAGATTGGAGACTGATGAGAATTAGGCTTGGGGTTGATTAATGATTGTGCATTGAGTCCCCTATACAGAATTTTATTGCTGTAAACAACCATTTGATCAATAAATATGAGAGGTGCCCTCTCAAAAATAAAAAAAATTTAAAATTTAAAAAAAGATAAGGAAACAAGTGTTTGGCTAAGAGGAAACTAGGCTGCAAGTCACTGAGGATCATGATCAAATAAGGTCAGATAAGGAACCAAATGAAATGTCTGAACATCTTCCAAAAAAGAATCTGAATTGGAAAACAGAGTTCAGGTCTGGAAAAGACTGGATTATGCTTCCAATGACGTGTATAAACTTGGACAGTCCATTTATGTAAGCATCTGTTTCTCTTTCTGCAAATTAAGAACCTATGTAAGGTTTCTTTAGCAATAGTATTAAAAAAAAAACAAACCCAGCCAGCATATAGAGTATCTGCTATGAGCAAGACTGTGCAGTTGGTGTGTGTGATCATTCTGAGTCCTCACATGGGACTCAATCCGGAGAAAGATTTGCTTCCCCTTTCTGGTATTGAGCCCTGTGGGAACTTGTGGACTATAATTATGGACTCAGTATGTATCAGTGTTTATTTTGCTTTAGAGATTTTAAATATTTAATGGCTATATAGATGTAGAATTACAAGGAAAAAGACAATTTAAATGTTTTGTTTGGATAAGACATTTGAAGGCTTATGGTCTCTTTTGCCCTCCATGGAAGAGCAGCAGAGGCTACGGCACCCAGGGCCTGTGCCCTAGGCCCACCTCCGGCTTCTGCTGCAACTGGGTGGCAGTTCCATTCTACCTCCGGGGGCCTCTGAGTGGAGTTAACACCCCTGGGGAGTGACCCTCAGCTACGGGGGTGACTAACTGAATGCCCTAGCCTCTGCCCTTCGAGGTGACCTGTGAGGCTCACTCTACATGGCTTCTCAGAGGCTCCTGGCAGGACTGAGCCTCAGTTTCCCACAGTAGTGACAGATCCTTCCCTGCTTCCCCTCCTTCCCTGTCTCCTCACTGCTGTTTCTGGGAATCACTTCCCATGTAAACAGCCCACACCCAGGTCCTTGCTTCAGGCTCTGCTTTTAGGTGGATCTGAAGTATGATATGATACTGTACTTCCTAAAATAGCTTTATCAGATTACCCTACCAGTTTCAGTTTAATAAGACTGGTTGGGATATTACAGAGCAACCTATACCAGGAATGTTGAAATGCTCGTAACTTAAAAGAAGGGCCCTTCTCAACCTCCCAACACACTGAAGTTATGACTTCTAGATCACTGGAATGGTCCTGTTAGCCATTAGGGTCTGGGCAAACTACTCTGAGTACCTATACTTCCCTAATTGCGATTTCTAAAATATATCAGTTATATATTCCAATGACATATCTAAAATACTGACACGACACATTAAGCATTAAGCAGTTCAGTATTAATCACAGTTCCTGAATAACTGGTTTGTTCTAGCATACTATTTAGATCAACTCCCAAAATAGCCAATGAAAAAGAAATTTAAAAAGATGAGCATGTGAAAACTCACAGCAATTCAGTGCCATACCTGGTCTGCCACTTTTCCATGGATTCTCCCCTCTCACGAGGGCGATAGCAGCCCTGCTGGAATTCATTAGCAAAGAGAATGCAGTCATGACGCGCATCCTTCAGGAGGTTTCGCAATTTGTTATACTGTCTGTGACACAGAAGAGAAAAATAAATCTAACACAGCAGGTACTCATCTACTGCCAGCTCTTGCTAAGGATCAAAAAAGAAGAGGTATTTTAGGACAAAAGATTGATTATTTAAAACCTGAGAGACACTTACTTACATTGGCCTTAGTGTGCAGTACTGTTGGGCTGCTGTTTCTCAAGTTTGCCCGTTAGCATGAGCTTGGCAGGGCCTCATTGATTAATCTGGGGATCAATCAAATCCCTCTTCTCCACTTTGCCCTCCCCAGACTCCTGGCCATTTATTATATAATTATGGGAGCCTGCTCCACACCGGCCCCTCTTCAGAGGCTCACAGAGGACACAAGAAGCAAGCAGGCTTTAGCACTTTATTTTTGTACCTTACTTTATTTTGTAAGTGGCATTAGTACATTTTACTTTTGCTGGCAGCCCTAGAAAAGGACATGTAAGGTAAATAAGTTTGGGAATTTATCTGTGAATGTTATTTATGAAGCCACCTCATTTACACAAATGAGGACTGGCTTCATTTGTCAGACAACTAAGACAACTTTTTCCTATCAGAAGATCCTTCTAATAATACCAGCCAAAGTCTCACATCAAATATGAAGTCTCATAGGGGTCATTTTCTAAGAAGGTGCTTTTCGATGGTCTAGGTAATATAAAATTCAGAAAACATTCACAGTTACCTTAAAGGAAGTCAATTGTTTATTTAAAAATGGACTGATATTAAACCAGATGTTTAATTAATATATAAATTATCCAAGGTAGATAACTGGCATTTAACATGTGTTTTAACATAATAAAATCTGTGTCCTTCCATTTCCTCCACCTCCAGCCTGCCACCATGGATTTAAAAAAACAAGCCTTTTCACTAAAGCAAAGGCAGAGCTCTCCAACTTATCCTATCTACATAAATGCTAACCACCAGTATCTGTGTAGTCTCAACACATAATCAGAAAACAAGAAACACTGATTTGATTTTCTTAGTAATTCTAATTTCCAGCCATCTTAAGAATCATCAAGTAATAGAACTTACAAAATTTCATAATAAATGAAAGGACCCTGTTTCATTTCTGTGAATGGCAGCTTTCCTCAACAGAGTTCCACTTGTGCAAACAACAGCTGCCCTACCATGAAATGCCTCGAACATATTACATGGGTAATTTTCCCACCCTCACAAAGATACATTTAAAATTATTTTAGAAATCTCTTAGAATATGCATGAAGAGTCTACACCACCCTGTTAATACAGACTGTGCTGCAGTGCTAAGGCAGACTTTCGCTTTCTGCTTTACACATTTCTGTAGTGCTTTCATTTTTTTTAAGTGACATTTATTTGTTAAGCAATAAAAAAGATTCTAGAAGAAACTACACCAATACGTGTCATTTATTACTTCAGAGATAAAATTAAAAACTAACTGCCTCTTTTACCCAATCTTATCATCCGTAGTTTTGCTCCCTTTATTTAGCATCGTATATTTTATACACTCCAACTAAAGCACCTGACCTGAGTGGTTATTCACAAATCATCTCCCTATATATCACAAAACATCCTTCAGCTAGCAAATATTGGCTGCACACCTATGTGTCAGGTCTGTTTCTCCACTGAATGCCCGCAGGGGACACTAGCTAGATATGCCACTGCTGTCCTTCTTCTCCAGCAGCCCTGCTCATGGTGAACACAACAGAACCACCCATTCCTCAGAAAAACCAAAACTAAACTAGCATTTGATGCAGCAATCCCACTTCTGGGTCTATATGCTAAAGAACTGAAGGCAAGGTCTCAAGATATTCATACGTACTTGTTCAAAGCAGCATGATTCACAAATAGCCAAAAAGTGGCAGCAACCTAAGTGTCCACTGACAGATGAATGGATAAACAGAATGTAGTATATCCACAATGGAATATTACTCAGCCTTTAAAAGGAGGCAAGTTCTGATACATATTACAAGGTGGATGAACTCTAATGACATGCTAAGTGAAATAAGCCAGTCATAAAAGGACAAATACAGTATGATCCCTTTTATACAAATTTCCTTGAGTAGTCAAATTCATAGAGACACAAAGCAGAATGGTGGTTGCCAGGAGCTCCAGGTAGGGTGAAATGGGGAGTTAGTGTTTAATGGGTACAGAGTTATGGTTTAGGAAGATGAAAAACATTTTGGAAATATATGGTAGTGATGGTTGCACAATAATATGAATGTACTCAATGCCACTGAACTGTACATTTAAAAATGGTTTACTGGTAAGTTCATGTTATATACATTTTACCACAATTTAAAAAAATAGCTATGCTAACTGGAAAAACAAAATAAAACAAAAAACAAAACCACCCATTTCAGTGGGCAAGGGCTGTGAAAGGAAAATGCAGGCAGGATGTGACAAGAATATGGGAGGGATGGGAAGACATCTGAGAGGAGCCGTCACCTGAGATCTGAAGGATGGATGAGAGCCCGACAAAGACCCAAGGGAGGAAAGAGGGATCCGAATGTTCAAGAGAGCAGACAGCATGGGTCATCTCTGTATCTTCAGTGCTTAACCCACAGCATGGACCAATAAATGTTTTCCAGATGAATAAATGAACTCACAACCCTTTGTGATAAGTGACTCAAATGTAAGACGATGCCTCAGAACAAACCCTGACATGTTCAGAGCCCAGTGACTCTTCTGCTAGGCTGCAGGCACATCGCTGCATTTGTTATCACATCTGCAAGTCAGACCCAGAGATTCTCGAACCCTGTCCTCCCCACAAACTGATGTTTCACAGGTTAGACCCAGGGGAGTTACCACCAAATTAGAGTAATGACAATCCTTCTGAGCTTTTGGAAAAATACATAACTTAAGAAAAATAATTTCTCAGTTTTAACTCTCACTCCCATACATTTTCCTTAGACTTTTAGTACGTGCCTCCATTTGTCAGCTACCTATCAGCCAAATAAGACAAATGAACAAATAGCACAAGAATATTAATGGGGAAAGCTGGAAACAGTGAGTCACTCTGAATGTGACAGTCGGTTTTCTCGTAGGCATGCGGGCTTATGGTTATAATTTAATAGTGCATACATATGATACAGTCATATTTTTTGCTAGTCGGGCTGGTGGTGCATACGATGGAATTAGATATATGAGCATTCTGCACGAAGCCAGCAGAAAGCATCATGGTACCTTGAACAGGGTTGGCCTGAGTGACAGGAGAACAATAGTTTCAGATGGTCAAGTACAATAAAATTACCTTAGGTTTTAAAAATTCCAGTCTTAGGGAAAAACTCTAGTTTCTCTGGACCAGCTTAGGTGTTTCCCAAGACTCCATTAGCTAAACATTTAAACCATTTTCTTAGGGGAACAATTAAACTTACCTTCTTCAGGTAGATTGTTTTACTATTTTTATTCAATGGTGACCTCACTGACAGATGCAGAATCCCCTCCCCCTGCTGACTACAGTCTCTGGGAACTAGAAGTGGGCTTCCCACAGCCAGTGGGGAGAGGAACTAGGAAGGGAGCTCTGTACTCCATGTTGGGTTTCTTCAACCAGTTTTTGAAGAACCCTGGTAGGGTCTCATGGACTTACTTTCAGAGGTCCTTGAGTTTTCTACAAGAATTTTAAAGGTTTATGTTTCAATCCATATTACTTAGTACTCTTAAAACATTTTTAATGGGGTACATTTTGAACCATCTGAATGACCTCTAACTGCATCGTCCTTTGGTGTCAGGGGCCACCCTCTCGGAAGCCCCAAGGACCCCTCGGACTCCTAACCTCTACCCCTCTCCCTTAAACCTCCTCCAGGGCGTCCTCTCTCTATCTGGTGATGTAGGCCAGAAGGCTTGGAGTCATCCTGGCACCCCTCCCCCACCAAACACCACATATCTAAATCCTTTATTAAGGTCTGTAGAGTAAAAATAAATAAATAAATAACAGCTTTATTGGGACATAATTCACATACCATAAAATTCACCCTTTTAAGACATACAATTTATAGAGTGTACAGTCAGAGTTAGGCAACCATCACCACTATCTAATTCTAGAACATTTCCATCATCCCAAAAAGAAATGTATATAACTAAAGATGTAACTAAAGTATATAACTAAAAGAACTGAAAACACATGCACACAAAAATTTGTACACAAATGTTCCTAACACCCCTCCGGTCATTCTCCATTACACAGTCACGCCCCACCCGCACTGACTCCCAGCCTCTGGCAACTACTGATCTACTTTTTGTCTCTTGGATCTGTCTATTCTAGGCATTTCATATAAATAGATTCATACAACACATGCTTTTTCTGTGGCTGGTTTCTTTCACTTAGTATAATATGCTCGAGGTTCACCCATGTTGTAGTATGTATTCGTACTTCACTCCTTTTTATGGCTGAATAATATTTCATTGTATGACTAAGCCGCATTTTGTGTAACTACTGTCAACTGATAGACATTTGGACTGTTTCCATTTTGAGGATTATTGTGAATAGAGCTGTTATGAACGTTTGTGTACAAATTTTTGTGTGCATGTGTTTTCAGTTCTTTTAGTTATATACTTAGAAAGTTCTACAGATTTTTACCTACTAAACAGCTCTTGGAAATGTCTATTTATCTCCATCTCTAATCTGAACTAAAGCAATAGTCTCCTTTTCTCCACGCCTCTTCTCCCCAGCCCAGCAATCTTTTCAAAAGAGCAAAGTGATCACATTATCCCACCCTGCTTAAAACTCTGCACTGACACCTCTGAGGCCACGAGGACTACCATCCAACCCAGGGCCTTCCTGGGTTCCTTGGGTGTGCCACAAGGCCGTGCACAGCAGTCTCCTCTCCTAGAAAGAGGTTCTTTCTTTGCCTGGTTTATTCCTACTCATCCCTTAGAGCTCAGCATCGGAACCTCCCTCAGGAAAGTTATTCCTCGCCGCGCCGACTAGTTTGGGCTCTCCTGGAGCCCAGCACCTGTTCCCTCCGTGCGCCAACCACACTGGTAATTTCCCTCTGTTTGTGTGATGATCTGATGACTGCCTGGCTCCCCAAGTCAGTGTCCTCTTTTGTTCACCACTGTACCCTCAATGTCAGTGCAGCTTCCGGCACACAGAGTCTCTCAATAAGTATCTGTTGAATAAACAGATGAATACCTGAATATGTGAACGAATGTGGTAGACAAGACAGCCTTAAAGCATTATCTAATGACCTCTCATTAAGTAAGCATTTGAGGGTTGTTAGACGGCAGAATGTGTGATTATCCTGAACAATCAACAACTTGACATGTTTTCACAATGTTTTGTATAATATACTTATGAGAATAGGCACTTTCTGCACGGATATTATTGAGATCAAAATACAAAATCATGTTAAATACAGATCCAGCTTAGAGGCTATATCTTTCTATTGTTAAACCCAACTCTGTTGATTTCATTCCAGTCAAACAACATCATCTGTCACATTAAATTAATGTTCATTTGCAGTTCTCTTATTCTGTAGCTTTGTTTATTTAATTTAAAGGTCAGATTTGGGTTTAGGGTTATATTAAGCACTTAAACATGAGGACTTTAGTTCAAACACATTTAAGTAACAATAAAAAAAATTAAAAATAACCCTAGGTGCCCACGAGAATTTTTTCTTTTAGAAACAAAGTCAATAACATTACTCATATTGAGTAACACTAGTATATTGGACGGAGAGTTAGATTGTGTTGACCTCTCAGATCCTTTCCAATTATAATATTCTATGATTCCAATCTGATGTTATATCCTGAGAAACTAAGGCACCAAACTACTGAACTTTGAGCTATGCAGAAAGAATTCAGGAAGAGGTCAAAAGGAGAAAACAAGGCATCCTTACACCAGACACTACAGCAGACGAGGTATTTTTAACTGACAAAGCTTTCCTAAGCAATAATGTTCCTAAAAGCTTATCAACCAGAGTGAATTATTTACTAGCATTTCAAAAATCTCCAAGGAAGAGCTGAAAAACAAACTGTTTTCAACATTAACTGAAGCAAAATACCAGAGAGCCTCTGCTAGGCCACATTTGGTTCAATATAAAAAGTCAAATTACTTACACTTAACACTTATGAAGGCCAAATTAATAAAGCAATCCCCTGGATCTTCTATATTCAATGGCTAGCATCAATTCTACATTTAGCTTTTAACATATGACACTCTCTAGAGCCTCGGTCATTTTGGTCATTTAGCTGGTTGCTGAACAGGTAAACAAAGCCCCGAGCCCCAAACTTGCTGATTCCTTTCCCTGCCTCTTCCTCCTCCTCACCAGTCACGCTTATCATCCCTGCTTTAAGACCAGCCTCAAATCTACTTCCTTGACAGGGTTTTCTCATCTAATTCTCATATTCCGAATTTACTTCTCACTTTGCATAATCCACATTAAGTTATCCTGCATGTGTCTAAGGTGTGTCGTAATTGCCTTTTTGCTTTTTGTATCTAACCCCAACAAGACAACAGGTTTGTGGAGAGAGGGACTAAGACTTATTTCTGTGCTCCAGGAGGCCTGGGACTAGCTCAAAATTGCTTACCTAATGGGAAGACCAGGGTGTTTTCATATAAGTCTACTCCACAACTTCTTATCTTTTGTTTTCACATGTGGTATATTCAGAGATATGGTAAAGCAGCAGAAAACCAATCTTTTTTCATCAAGTTAACTACTTTTGAAATGTTCAAGAGAGAAGACATTTAAATTCCGATTCTTTGCTTTTGAATGTCCTAGGAATTGGTTTTTAAAACATCCTTAATATTAAAAATATTTTAGAAAACAGAAGTTGAAAAGGCTCCGCAGTGTGTCAGCAATCCAAATGATAACAACAAATTGATTTTAGTAGCAGAAATTGAAATACGACACCTGGAGCAGCTTTTAAACCTGGATATATATAAACATCTATATCTTTGTGTCTGCACCAAACCAACTTCAAGCTCATTTAAAAATATTCTATCTGAAAAATCTGCACGCAGTCTAGTTAATGCATTTTTTTAACTGAGCATATAATAAGGACAACTTATCATTTTCATATATAAATAAACATACTTCATCTTTTACTACCATGGTCTGAAGAAACCACAACATTTAAAAAAGAATAAATACATAGTTTCTGCTCTTTAAGTAACCTAGGGTGTTAAGACATTGGATATACAATTCAAGTATGCTGTTTTCATACAGTCTTCACGTTCAAATCACAAATCTTTTCCCAATGTTAAAGGAAGCAAAACCATTTTTTTAGAGTATTTGTTTGAAAGGTGAACAACTGTTCTCCATTTAGGTACCAGGCAAGCATTTTAAGGCAAATACAATTACTACGCCTGGTACTTATAGTAGTAATCTAAAATTAAAACAAGTTATTTCTGGTGTCATTGAATAAATCACTACAGGTACAATTTGCATCTACAATAAAGGAGCCTAAAATTTAAAGTACTCTAAAGATAAAAAAAAAATAGAAGCTTCTGAAACAATAGATCTAAAAAATATATGCAAACCAAAAGCCAAGAATCTTGAAGACCCACATACTGGCGACACTGCAGTTCACTGATCTACAGTCAGATCTTTTCGCCAGGGGTTGAAGCAGAAATATAAAATAATGTTACTGCATTCCTCACTGACAAAGAGAATACCAAATTAGTTCAAAAGTCTTCTGACAAAATAATGAATTCCTCCTCTTCCCCTCCAACAAAGGGACCTTTTCTAAAGGGGAACAGAAATCTACGCCATAAATAAATATATAATGCAAAACAGATACCTCCGGCCTCTTTGATGCTGCACAGTTTGACAAGCCGTTTGCATGAAAATAATTCCCTTCAATTCAGGAAACTCAAGGATCTCAAGGTAATCCTGAACAACTTTCCAATCCGGGATCATGTAATGAGTCACATCACTAGACAAGAGTTTCCCATCTGAAGCATAATTCAAAAGGTAAGAGACTTAACAACATTTTCAAACCCTGTTTATTACTACTTCAATGTCATGGTGTGCAAAATAACTTCCAATCTTCACTACACCAGGAAGTTTTTAAAAGACAAAACAAATCTCCTTTGGTAGAGGTCCAAAGTTCAGGTAAATTCAGCATCTTCATTTTTCTGAAGCAGTGATAAATAAAAGCTCAGTGTGGTTTATGGTGTTGCCAGTGGTGCAAAAAATGACTGTTTTTAAAAAACAAGCAAGCTAATCTTCAGCACAACCTGCACATTGGTTAACGCATTGACAAACATTCAAAAGGGGCACCCCAAATATACACGCTAACCACTTGTTTATGCCCAGCAATTTCAAGTCGGGGCTGTCTCAAGCTTGCGAGAACATGCTCAGTAGTCTCTAAGGGCCAGAAACACTGAATTGACCGAGAAAAATGCTCTGTGCAAGCAAGGTCCCCACCCTGCCCATACCACAGGGAGCTCGTTAGCCAAGCTGTCACTGCAATATTCACCTTAACCGTACACTGAGGCTTCCAAATTTTCTTTAAAAAAAAGAAACGCTCCTCTCCCACCAGAGGGAAAAGAACCAGTAACCTTTCTTGTTAGATCAGCTACCCTTGCAGCCTAGAAACCAGGTCAGGGAAAGTGACGTACAGGAGTCCCAAACCCAATTTCCCCACGACCTTCCTCCACTATGAGGAATTCACAAACTCACAGGTTCTACAGTGAAGAGGGCTCTTCACTGGATGAATGCCTGAGAGAGGCATCTGCACCGGCAGTTCAATAAATTTGTGGGGAACCAAGAAATGTACGATAAGCGGCAGCAAGAGCTCTCGGTGAAGAGCCAGCAGCTCAGGACCGTCCCATTTCCCCAGCACACGGCCCTGCGGGGGCAGCAAGAGGCAGGTTCCTGCGCCCACAGGCCCCTCTGAAGGCCCCGATCACCGGGCCTCCGGGCTGTGGGCGCCGGTCCCTCGGCCCTTCCGTGTTACAGAGCGAGCAGCGGGTGGAGCTGCCCGGAGGCGGCGGAGCAGGGCGTGTGCGGTTCTGAGGCCGCCGGCCTCCCGTTCCGCAGCCGCGGCCGCGCGGGCCCCGAAGCCCTGGGGCGGTGGAGGCCCGGGGGCCTAGGACTCGGCGCCGCCGCGGCCTCGCGCTCCGCCTCCGGGCAGCGCCCTTCCGCCTCCGGGCGGACGCTCGACCCGACCCCGCCGTCCCGGCCCCCCGTGTGGCCGCCTCACCACCCTCGCTCCCGCCCGGCCCCCGACCGTTGCGACAGGCGGCGGGCTGCGGGCAGAGCGGGCTGTTGCAGGGCACGCTGGGCCGCAGGTAATGCTCCCGCACGATCCGCAGCGTCCGGCCGCGGAAGGTCCTCAGGAGCAGCACTTTCTCCCGCTTCTGCAGCATGGCGGGAGCGCCCGGCCCGGCAGGGCTCCGCTTCCCGCGAGGCCGGCCCGACCGAGCGGCGGGAGCGGCGCGGCGCCGGCGGAGGCGAGGCCGAGGCTCGGGGCCCGCCCCCTGGCCGGGCAGGCCTGGCCCACGCGGGGCCCCCGGCCGGCCGAGGCTCGGGGGGCACCGAAGGCGCAGTGGGGGCCCCGTCCGGGTGTTGGGAGCAGGAGGCCCGCGGGATGGGTGCAAAAGCCGGGCAGGCAGGCTCCCCGCAATCCCGCCTCAGTTTCCCACCTCCTCACGACTGCCTGGGGGCGGGGCGAAGTGGAAAGCACCCGAAAGACTTCAGGGAGATAACGATAATATATGGGAACTGGGAAGAAAGATTGGGTGCAGCTGTAAGGGATTATTATACTTTGTTTTCTATCCCCACTTTGTTTCCGGTCCGTAAGGTAATGGAGCTGCCATGTACATACGGGTGATTATCAGCGTCTTCTGTTCCTAACTCTTGCTGTCCCCGAAAGAGCCAAAAGATTTAGCAAACAAGCCAGCAACCCTGCCAGTCCAACATTTTTTGCCCTTAAAGAAGTTGTATTTCTTTTTAATTCGTGTGTTTTTAATCCATATAAAATTCAAACAGTGCAGGCAGAATGAAAACCAATCCATTCCCCTGAGGTAGACACTATCTATCAAACCCAAACTTTATAGCGTTTGCAGCCTCTGGCAAAGCAGTTATCTAAACTTGATGCAACCTCAAATACAGGCTCTTCTGAAACCACACATTCTTGTTAGACTAGAAGCCGCTTGTTAATCCGGGGAGGGGAAATCCTGGGCAAAATGCCTTTGAAACCGAAATCAGTCAAAGAGAGAAATGAAGTTTAAAACCCGTTTATTGTTTACAAGGAGTCATCCAGCGTCTCTCCCTCTCCTGCTGCAGCAGAAGAGAGCGAGTACTACCAACCTCTCAGGTCCAGGTGCGCCCTTGCTGGCCCTTGTAATTACCCATTGATATGGAGAGGGACTTCTCTCCACCTCTGGGAAATGCCTGTTGATACGGAGGTGCCCTAAAGCCAGGCGAGAGATTCTGGAAATACTGCAATTTACCCACACCACTCTTCTAACCATCCAACAAAGACTTTTGAGCTGTACCAGAAGCTCTACATACAAGTGCCACTTAATTTCCACAACAAGCCCATGGTTTGGGGCCTTATTCCCATTTTACAGACATGAAACAGGATTAGGGAGGTTGTAGTCGAGGTTACCCAGTTATTAAGTGGTCAAGTCAGAATCTGGCTGAACCCAAAGCAGGCTCTTAACTAATTACTGTGCTATTCACAGGTAAATAAAAACATAGCTCTTATATCTAAGGAATTTAGCATGTACTTGAGCAGCTCAACCAGCTGGCTGGGAACCTTAGAGGTTCCTACTGTTAAAAATTAAAATTGAACCAAGTAAATTTCAGTATCAAATTGGCTTTCTTCAGTGATTCAGGCAGCATCCTATCTAGCAAATGGAAAAGAGCTCCAAGGAGCTGTACAAATGGAAAGCGTTTGGCGGCTTTTTCTAAGAAAGTTTCTAACAGAGAGTAGATTGTTTCAGGCAAAGTTACCTTCCTTTTAGTGGGGGTCCTCACTAGTACAGATTACCTCATGAGTGCTAATCAGGTAATTCCAGATTAACTGGCTAAAGGTCATAGGTCTGGGAGGGGCTGAAACTGCAATTAAGTCTTCATTTGCTGTTGTTGGGGCAAGTGACTCCATTTTGTGCCTATTAATTCCTTTCTTTTAGTTTAACATAATGCTGAAATGAGCAGAACTAGGGTGTCCTTTGAATCACTTATTTTACTTCAGGGGAACATATTAAAAAGAGTCATGGTCTCTCACTCACCGATGAGTATTTTTATGTCAACTTGTCTGCAGTGCGGGCAATGTGAGTGAGAACCCAGATGGAATTGCTTAAGTTAGGAAACCATTACAGTGCTGGTCCGCAGGCGAGAGCACTAAGAGGGCCCGTAAGGCAAAGAACCAACAGCGGAGGAGACCCTCCCTAATTCAGGAGGTCAGTTCTAGAGATCCGGGGGGCAGGCAAGTAGCCAAATTTGTGCCCTGCATAAAAATGCTTCAGGCAGCTGCCCACAATTACCTCCTAAACTCTCCTATTCTCATTTTTTTTTTTTTACTTCTTACTATATGTCCTTAATATCTCTTTTTAGCATTTTGTAACTTTAAATTTTATCTAAGTTGGGACTAATGATCTTCTAAGAAAGAGAATGTGTCTTGAGGCTCTATTAAAAGTTGGTTGTATCAATATTTTTAAAATATTTTTTTATTAAGGTATGATTGGTTTATGAAAGGTTTCACATGAAAAACCAATGTGGTTACTACATTTACCCATATTATCAAGTCCCCACCCATACTCCAAGGCAGTCACTGTCCATCAATGCAGCAAGATGCCACAGATCCACTATGTGCCTTCTCTGTGCTACACTGTTCTCCCTGTGATCCCCCACACCATGTGTACTAAACATAATACCCCTCAGTCCCCTTCTCCCTCCCTCCCTACCCGGCCTCCCACACCCCTCCCCTTTGGTAACCATTAGTTCATTCTTGGAGTGTCTGAGTCTGCTGCCATTTTGTTCCTTCAGTTTTGCTTCATTGTTATACTCCACAAATGAGGGAAATCATTTGGCGCTTGTCTTTCTCTGCCTGGCTTATTTCACTGAGCATAATGTCCTCTAGCTCCATCCATGTTGTTGCAAATGGTAGGATTTGTTTCTTTCTTATGGCTGAATAGTATTCCACTGTGTATATGTACCACATCTTCTTTATCCATTCATTTACTGATGGACACTCAGGTTGCTTCCATATCTTGGCTATGTAAAAAGTGGTGCAATAAACATAGGGGTGCATATGTCTTCTTGAATCTGAGAAGTTGTATTCTTTGGGTAAATTCCAAGGAGTGGGATTCCTAGGTCAAATGGTATTTCTATTTTTAGCTTTTTGAGGAACCTCCATATTGCTTTCCACAATGGTTGAACTAATTTACATTCCCACCAGCAGCGTAGGAGGGTTCCCCTTTCTCCGCATCCTCGCCAGCATTTGTTGTTCTTAGTCTTTTCAATGTTGGCCATCCTTACTGGCATGAGGTGATATCTCATTGTGGTTTTAATTTGCATTTCCCTGATGATCAGTGATGTGGAGCATCTTTTCATGTGTCTTTGGAGAACTATCTTTTCATATCCTCTGCCCATTTTTTTACTGGGTTATTTGCTTTTTGGGTGTTGAGGTGTGTAAGTTCTTTATATATTTTGGGTGTTAACCCCTTGTTGGATATGTCATTTACAAATATATTCTCCCATACTGTAGGATGCCTTTTTGTTCTGTTGAAGGTGTCCTTTGCCATACAGAAACTTTTTAGTTTGATGTAGTCCCATGAGTTTATTTTTGCTTTTGTTTCCCTTTCTCGAGGAGATGCGTTCAGGAAGAAGTTGCTCATGCTTATATTCAGGAGATGTTTGCCTGTGTTGTCTTCAAAGAATTTTATGGTTTCATGACTTACATTCAAGTCTTTAATCCATTTTGGGTGGTTGTATCAGTATTTAAAATTATCCAGTGCCCACCAAGCATTGCTTGCATTGAGGCAATAATGTACAAATTATGTTCTGAAATGTACAAGCCCTTATGTCCTTGGAATGGATTATCTAAAATGGACAAGAAAGCCTTTTTGTTGGTTTGTTCATAGACCATCTGTAAGTCCGGGGAGAGGAAATCCCGGGGCAGAATACCTCTAAAAACCGAAATCACTCAAAGGGAGAAATAAAGTTTAAAACCCGTTTATTGCTTACAAAATACAGTCCAGCACCGTCTCTTTCCCCTGCTCTGGAAGGAAGCAAAACTGGCCCTCCCCTCACCTCTCAGGTACAGATAAGCCCTCCTTGCCCAGGTAATTACCCATTGATATGGAGATGAACTTCCCTCACCCCTGAGGAATGATGCAATTGCACTAAAGCCATACTTCTTTCCACCTCTGATTGCCTATTGATATGCAGATATACTAAAGCCAGCTTGAGATATTCTGGAAATGCTACAGTTTTACCCATACTGTCTGATGCCTTCCGTCTGACAGAATAAATTAGGTCATGCTGCAGTAATATACATCACAAATCCTAGGACTTAACAATAACAAGATGTTACATGGGTGCCTGGAGACCTCTACTTGGTGTTTTCTCCAGGACCCAGGAGGATGGAGCCCATCCTTTCTGGAATACTGTTTGTTGTTCATTGGCAGAGGGAAAAGAGCCTTCTAGACAGCCCTATGCCAGAAATGAAAAGCTAAGTGCAGAAGTTACACATGTCACTTCTGCCTCTTCTCCAGAACAAGTCACATGACCCCATAACCCAGCAATTGGGGAGGGGGCATAAGATGATAGAGGTTGGGACATAGGAGGGTGGGGAGGTAGGAAGGACATTCCTACCTTGTGGCCTTAAGGCAGAGCACTGAAACCTCTTGATAAGCAACATTAGTGGCTCTGGTAAGGGCCCCCAACTCAAACCCTTTGCCCTAAGTCAGTCTTAACCCTTGTGCTTGTGACTGCTGCAGCTCAGCCCACTGTGTCTCTGCAGGGGCATTGTACTGCGTACCTCTTTTTACATCCTTACCCCCTTCCCCAATAGCCAAAGAGCCAAGTGTGGGTAAAATTGTAATACTTCCTGAATATTTCACCTGGCTTTAGTACATCTGCATATCAACAGGCGCTCAAGGGTGAAGAGAAGTTTGGCTTTAGTGCATTTGCATCATTCCTCAGGGGTGGAGAGAAGTTTATCTCCATATCAGTGGGTAATTACCTGGGCAAGGAGGGCTTATCTGTACCTGAAAGGTGAGGAGGAGAACCAGTTTTGCTTCTGCTGGAGCAGGAAAGAGAGAAGGCCCCGGACTGCAGTTTGTAAGCAATAAACGGGTCTTAAACTTTATTTCTCCCTTTGATTGGTTTTGATTTTTAGAGGTATTTTGCCCCAGGATTTCCTCTCCCTGGACTTACATCTGGCAGTAGTTGACAGGATTCCTCTGAACCTGAAATTTGTTATAAAGGGTGCAACCTTTGGGAGGGCTGTCCCTAGAAATGATGGGGAGAGGGGCACTTGCGCCGAGGGACATGTGTCTACACTCGTGTGGTCGTGGAGCCACCACCACTGCTGCTGGCCGTGCCGACCCCAGCCCGTGGCCCAAGCTTAAGGCTACTGCTTCTGCCACTGCTGCTGCTCCTGCTGCCAGCCAACACCTGGTCACAACTATGGAAAGGAGCAGAGGTCCAAGTCACCTTGATAGAGAAGCAACTGGCTGCTGTGTACCATGCCTTGCTGGCTACGGAGCCCATTGCCGGAAAAGCTCTGACCAAGGTAATAACCACCTATGCCATTGCGGGGTGGGTGTGAGACTGGACCCAAAGGCCATAGAGTGGCATGGCACAGACACCTACCATATGTCATGTGACTAGCCATTTGCCTTTGGCATCCCCAGGGAATAACAAAGCAGACTCATTGGCCCAGGTGCGCTGGCTAGAAGGAAAGCCTGCCTCTGATGTGGCTGAATGGCTACATCAGCGTTTGTTGCACGTGGGGCAAAAGACAATGTGGGCTCTAGCCAGTGGGTGGGGCTTGCCATTGACCTTTGAAGAAGTCAGTCGAGCCAGGAAGGAGTGCCCTGCATGTTGTGCAGATCAGCAAACCACCAAGAGAGGCCTAGAGTGTTTCTTTGCAGCCTGTGGCTGGTCACTGGTGATTGAGAGCCATCAAGGCACCCACTTTATTGGACACGCATTGCAAGGATGGGTGCAGCAATTAGGAATAGAATGGACGTGGCCCTGGACATTTCAACACATGGACCCGCAATGGCTGGCTCTTCTGGCACCTTGGGGAAAAGGCCCGGAAGCTGGCCTCCTGTGTGTTTTGGAAATAACAGCAAAGTGGCCCCCCAAAATCATGGTTATTTGCTTCTACAGTCCTTGTGTCCTGGATACGCCCCCTGGCTGCAGCTGCCTCATGGTGGATGGAATGGACGAGCTTTGGACTTAATCTACATGGGACTTTGAACCTAGCTGAATCCTCTAGCTTGAGAATTATCATGATTGTGTTGTTGTCAAGAAAAAAATGCTTAAAGAGCGGCTTGACTTTGTCTAATGTTCAGTAAAAGTTTTGTGAGTAATCTAACATGGTTGTTAGGTATGAGTAAACAAGTGTAGAAACATATTTTGTGCTTAGTAAGAGATTGTGCTATAAAGTACAGTTACTTAATCTGCATAAACTGCATCCTCTGGCTTGAGGATTATCATGATTTTTTTTATTAGTTTTATTTTGGTATAATTAATCTACAATTACATGAAGGACATTATGTTTACTAGGCTTCCCCCTTCACCAAGTCCCCCCCACATACCCGTTCACAGTCGAGGATTATCATGATTTTATTGCTGTTGCTATTGTATGTCATTAGTTTGGTCGGAAGAGGGGAAACGAGTAAATTGTAAGGCGAGATTTCTGGAGGGGTGGCCTGTGGGTAAAATTGTAATATTTCCAGAATATCTCACCTGGCTTTAGTACATCTGCATATGCTCAAGGGTGGAGAGAAGTATGGCTTTAGGGCATTTGCATCATTCCTCAGGGGTGGATAGAAGTTCATCTCCATATCAATGGAAAATTACCGGGGCAAGGAGGGCTTAACTGTACCTGAGAGGTGAGAAGGGCCAGTTTTGCTTCTGCTGGAGTAGGAAAGAGAGAAGGCCCTGGACCACAGTTTGTAAGCAATAAATGGGTTTTAAACTTTATTTCTCCCTTTGAGTGATTTTGGTTTTTAGAGGTATTTTGCCCCAGGATTTCCTTTCCCTGGACTTAGACCAAGCATACATCACTACATCATCTTTAATGTTTATCGTAATCCTTCAAGATAAATATGTGATATGTGGCAGAGACTGGCTCTCTGTTTACCTAATCCATGTCCTCTTTTTCTCTGGGCCCACAGTTGAACCACACTAACCAGTATCCCTTGCACATAGATAGGTATGGCCACAGAATATACTGAAGCTCGGTTTCCCTGGTGCATGACTGCAGTCTTCTTTAGGCTGAGCACCAGTGTACTTACACTGCAGGAGTTTGCAGCTTTTGCTTGCCTTTTGCATATGTGCTCTGGGAGTGCAGACATCAGCAACCACTGGATTATAATCAAAATCTCCAGGCTTGACACATAAAAATCTCCCATGAATGCTCCTCTTTCTTGTTCCATGAGCTGGATACCAAAGCCTAGGGGATCTTGGATGCAAGTTTTGAAGAAAGCAGACCCCTTCCTCCATCTACTTGGGTCCCAGAAGGATTGTGTGCAGAGCAGAGTCCTACCTCCCCAACCCAGCAGCATCCATAGGGAACTCTTGTAAGGGAGAAATAAACTTTTGTTATAGCAGCTAGTGTTACAGTAACATACACCCCCACTTTACAAAGAGTTGCCTATTTATTTAAAACCCCAGATACTAAATGCATGATGAATCCGCTCAAGGATTCTATAGCAGTTCTAAACTCTACAGTCCCCTAGGAGGTGAGAGGGCAGCAGTGGTCTTTGGTGCTCTGGTTTGGTCTGGCCTAAGGTGCCCCATAGTATTACCACACTGGGAAGTATGCTTGGATGCTTGCTTTGCTTTTTAGGTTCCCCTTTCCTTGTCCATCCAAGTGCAGATGGACAGCCTGGTGCCAGAGAGCAGAATGCTGACAGCTTTCAGTACTCTACTGCTGATGAAAATCTGACTGTGGCTCGGTTTCCCTGGTGCATGACCGCAGTCTTCTTCAGGCTCAGCACCAGTGTACTTACACTGCAGGAGTTTGCAGCTTTTGCATGCCTTTTGCAGATGTGCTCTGGGAGTGCAGACATCAGCAACCACTGGATTATAATCAAAAGGTCTCAGCAAAGGGTCAGCCTAGAGAGGGTGGGGCATCTTTACAAAGGGCCAAGAGAACAGGGAGGTTAAATGTATAAAAGTAATTCTGGAAGGTGAGCTCCGAGGGCTAGAGTGGATTACTGAAGCAGGCTTTGAAATATTCTGTCTGTATTTATTTATTTAAAATTACAACATGCTTATTGCAACACATTTCAACCATACTGAGGTATGCCAAGTAAAAACGTTCCACATGCATCCAAAGTCTACCCCCAAGTGATTTCCCATTGTTGATAGTTGGTATTCATTCCAGAAGTCTTGAAATGTGACCCAAAGTTTGCAGTTTTTTGAAATTTGTCCATCTATGCAGTATCAGCTAATTACAGTTAATGTTTATTTCATTATTTTATTAGGTGACAGGCACTGCTCTAAACATTTTTTGTGTGTTTTCTCACTTAATCCTCAAAACAATGCCTTAACTGTGATACTGTTACCACTGCCTTTTACAGGTGAGGAAACTGAAATATGGAAGGATTAATTGTCTCAGGTCACACACTCATTGTATGGCAAAGCCAGACTTGGAACCCAAGCAGTTTGGCTATAGAGCTCATGCAGTAATGACTCAGCCATGCCACCTTACAGCTAGTAACAGCAAGAGTTACAGAATGGGGTACATTCTATATAGTGAACCATGGATGAACCCAGTTATTTTAGGTTTAGGGAATTGAAAACAGTGACATTCAAATATTGACCCTGCTACTTCCTTACCTTCTGTGCGCCTTAGTGATTTTAACTGTAAAATACAGCCAGCAGGACAGATGGTACTAGGTATTGATATTGAGTCGATGATTCTAAAGGGTCATGTAAGTGTCTGAAATTATCCCATTTATCTGAAGAATCAGCTTACTTTAATTTGTGCTCCATCTCAGAAGAGTCATTGGAGTACGAACGGCTGCTGAGATTACTCTGCTACTTGTATTAAGGATAATTTAATTTCCTATAGGTTAAAGGCTATTAATCCTTGATTTTCACTTTTCCCAGCAGACACAATCGCTCCCTTTTGGCTTTCAAAACACCCTGTGAATCCCCATAATCCACTTTGCGGTGATTACTCTAAAGTGCTTTGCTTAACTCTTTATAATTTTTTAAAGAGAAAATTATTTTGTGCTTAACAATGTGTATCTCAGCAAGATTTTTATTGTATTGTTAACCTACTGACAATTTTGTCCTTTTACCACTAAGGGACGCTGTTACATTGATTTTTTTTTTTTTTTTTTTTCTGGAGGCGGGGATGGGGGTGGGTGGTGGGTGTATGCGTCAGATAAAGTCCCTCAGGACTGGTATCTGAGTATTTCAAACTTGGCCTTTCACACACTACCATTAAAATGCATCCAATTATTTGAGACAAAAAAAAAAAACCCAAACAGAAAACCTTAGTATTAAACAATACTTTATCTAAGAAGCAAAAAGGTCCAGATGCTTCAAAATTAATTAGAAACTAAGCTTCATTGATTAATACCGAGAAGAAACAGAAAATCTTTTATGTCTTTAAGCAGACGAAAAGAAAATTCGGTTATATGGATAGCCATTTGTAATTTTAAAAATGGAAACATGACTGACTATTTGTCATTTAATTTTTTTGTATTGATGTTATTTGATAAATTTAAATTTTCATCCATCTTGTAGGCTTATTATTACCAGTGGAATACCAGTCAGAGTATGTAGTTATTTCATTGGTTAAATGTATTACAAGGAGCTTTCTTGTTTATTTTACTTTTTTGTTACTGCATATATTTGAATTTGGGAAAATTAATTCCACTTTATATCTTATAATAATGGCCTATGAATTCTAAAAGCTCATAATTACAATGGAAAGGTTGTAAAAAAATGGAAAGGAGAATAAAGAGAACTTAACTTCTAGGAAGTCTTCTGGGTTTTGGATAATATAAACAAATTATTAAATTTTTCAATTTAACTTTTATTACTTAATAAAGAAAAGTCATATTAAGCTACATTTTTGTATCTGGTTCTAAAGAAGAAGAATGAGGGCTAAATATTAAAATTACATTTATATTTAACTTTCTGTACATTTCAGGCCAGAGTAAGCATGCTATACTGGCTTATATTAAACTTCTATTTTTGTGTAACAAATGACAACAGACTAGAGATTTAAAACATACTCATTTATTATCTCACAGTGTCTGTAGATCAGAAGTCAGGGCATGGCTGAATCAGATTCTCTGCTCAGGGCCTCCCGAGACTGAAATCAAGGTGTCAGCTAGGCTGATTCCTTTCTGGAGGTGGGGGTCTTTCAGGCCCACATGGTTGTTGGCAGAATTCAGTTCCTTGCTGTTGTAGGGCTGACAGCCTTGTTCTCTTGCTGGCTGTCAGGCTGGCGTTGCTCTAAGCTTCCTTGCCACACGGCCTCTTCCATATGCCCTCACACTTCCAATCTCTGACCAGGAGAACCCAGCCCCTTCAAGGGCTCACTTCATTAGATCAGGCCCACTGAGGATAATCTTTTATTTTAAGGTCAACTGATTTGGGAATGTAATTGCATCTGCAAAATACCTGCACAGCAGCATCTAGGTTAGTGTTTGGATAAGGTGAAGAAGGTATGTGTACATCAGGGCAGGAATTTTGGAGTCCATCTCAGAATCCTGCCTACCTGTCTTAATCAGTTTGGGCTGCTATAACAAAATATCAGACTGGGTGGCTTAGGGACAACAGAAACTTATTTCTTACAGTACTGGAGGCTGAAAGTCTGAGATCATGGTAACAGCCTGGTCGGGTAAGGGCCCTCTTCTGGGATGCAGAATTCATGTATCCTCATATGGCAGAAGAAGGCTCTGGAGCTTATTATAGAGCACTAATTCCATTCATTAGGGCTCCACACTTATGATTTAAATACCTCCCTCAAAGCCCCACCTCTAACACCATCACCTTTGAGGGTTTGAATTTCAACATGTGAGTTTTGGGGTAACACAAACATTCAGAACATCACACTACCATGATGACTTATGATGAATATTTGAACTCAATAAATTATATTTAAAACTATGATATGAAGTACCTGAGAGTAACATAAATGATGTTCTTAAAAAAGGAAAGAGAGAGCTGGTAATCCAGAGGCTATCCAAAAATAAATGAGAGATAGTACTGCCCTGGCTAGTTCAAGCTGAGGAGGAGAATACCCTACAAACCCACATTCTATAAATCTTAAGTAGCACTGATTGACACTGGGCCCAGGATCCACTCAGGAATCACTGCGTAGAGTCCAGCCACTTTTGCTAATGCAGGATCAACTTGGAAGGGCAGTGTGTCTGGCACAGTTTTGTGGGTGAGAACCATCTTCTTTTGTTTTCACTCTTCAGTTCCTACCTAAGAGGAGTGATAGTGTCCCCCAGATTAGGATCCTCTCTCAAAACCCCACTGTGTCAGGTGATAGGAGGCCCTAGCATTTTTTGATGATTTAAATTTTTAATCTGAACTGTCATCGTCATCATAGGCATCCTTTATTGTGTGGCTGGCTGCTGCCCTGGAGAGTGGGAGACTGCTGGTATTTGCTGCCTATCTTCCATGGAGAATTGTGATGGGGTCAGAGCCATGATTAAGGAATCCTCTCTGATTGCACTGTTTGGGT
The DNA here is from genome assembly GCF_030020395.1 of Manis pentadactyla. Classification (NCBI taxonomy): domain Eukaryota; kingdom Metazoa; phylum Chordata; class Mammalia; order Pholidota; family Manidae; genus Manis; species Manis pentadactyla. The sequence continues at coordinate 114,430,214 of NC_080029.1, read as the reverse complement.
GGAGGAAAGAGGAGGATCTTTCTCTTCATTCGTTTCTATTAAATCTGACATTTTAAGAGATGTCATTAAGAATATTCTCCCAAGAAGAGAAAATACTTAGATCTTTGATATATTTCACAGAAACTATAAGACTCTTGTTGCTTAACATTTTAGCCTTCAAGGCCTTATCTTTTCTGACTTGGAGAACTGAAGGCATTTTGATCCTCTTCCAGTTCTACAATGTTCTTTAATCAGCTTGAGGCATCACTGTTGATCAGAGAAAAGCACTTGCTAAACCCCCTACCCAAAAGCAAGAGAGCAGGGTTGTTCTTTGAGCCTACAGAGCAGTTATTTCAAATGCACGTGAAACTCATAGAAAATAACCTGAAACCCATTGTCTTATTAATAGAAATGCACGTTGTAGTGGCATTTATAGACTTTAAAGTTAGGCCAGGGACCAACATATCCACCAAACATATTAATTTATGGCTAGTGTGATACTTGTGATATTGAAAACACAGTGTTTCATTCCCACTGGCATTAAGTTCACCATCTTAGTGAAAATGTAAAACAAAAAATGACTAAATGAGAAGTACAAGTGTATTGTTATTGTTGATTAATACTGAGCAGGCTGTATTGGAAACCACCCTTTTTCAAGCTACTTGTTTAAAGCTTTCTTCAATTTCAGAAGAATAGGGTGTATATATATATATATAAGATATATATCCATCATATATATGATATATACATTACTGATATATCAATCATATGTATGTATGCAAAATCAGTTACGATTGTCTGGGTTATGCTGCAGTAACAGAGCCCTCAAATGACAGTGGTTTAAAACAACAAAGGTTTATTTCTTGTTCACACCTTATGTCCCTCTGCTCTGTGCCATCCTTACCAAGAAACCCAGACCTCCCTGTTAGTGCTTCACCAATTGCCTGGCAGGAGAAACAGAATGAGACAAATTGTGAACTTGCTCTTAAAGCTTCCAGTTGAAAATGGTGCAACTTCTGTTCACATATCACTAGCCAAAGGAAGTCACTTGGTTACACCCAACTCCAAGGGCAGGAGATAGAGAATGCACTTTTTGGTGAATGGAACTAATGACAGATAGACAGATAGACACACAGTTTAATGTGTAGATTGAGAAGTGGGGAAATAATTTCAGTTGTAACCAAATGAAGAGAGTCAGCTTTGATTTATCATTGTAATATCATCACATCAGTAAGTTTAGAATCACTGAAAACAGTGACATAAGCTATGTTCATAGAGTGTACGACAGCCAATAAAAAGGACAAGCCAGATCTTTATGTACACACATGTAAATATTCCCAAGAAATACTGAATTTAAAAAAGAGGAAGTAGCAGAGTACTATGATCTCATTTAGTTTAAAACATATTTAGGTGTATATATCTGTGTGTGTGTGTGTGCGTGCGTGTGTGCGTGCGTGCGTGCGTGTGTGTGTGAAGTGCGTAGGAAAAGGCCTAGAAGGCTCATTACCAGTTACTGTTCATGGGGAATACAGCGGGATGTGTGTGGCATAGAGGGGACTGTCATCCTTTTTACTTTACATAATCCTGTATTGTTTCAATTAATTACATCCTTTTATTCATGCATTACTTGTTGTTTTCGTTTCCTAGGGCTGCTGTGACAAATTACCACACACTTAGAAAAATAGAAATTTATTCTTTCACAGTTCTGGAGGCCAGAAATCTGAAATCTGCCATGACCATGCTTCTCTCCAAAGGCTCTAGGAGAGAATCTGATTGTTGCCTCCCCCAGTTGCTGGCGGCTACCAGCCCCCCTTGACTTAGGGCCACATGGCTCCAGCCTCTGCCTCCCTGGTTGCATTGCTCCCTCCTCTTCCCTGTTTCTCCTCTGTGTCTCTGATAAGATATTTGTCGTTGGATTTAGAGCCACCCGGATAAACCAGGATGATCTTCTCATCTCAGGATCCTTAGGACTCTTTTTCTGAGCAAGTTCGTAATCACTGGTTCCAGAGATTAGAATGCGGACATATTTTTGGGGGAGAGGGTGGGAGAGGAGAGCATCATTCAACTTAATCACTTGTGTAATGTGAAAAAATTTAGAAAGGAAAAGAATGAAATGAAAAGAAGTCATTATGAACAGTGATTGCTCCTAGAGGGAAAAACTTCCAAGTTTCTATAGTGAACTTACGTAATTTTAATATATGTATGTACATTTACAATCAGTAAAAACTGATAAAACAATAGAGCAATAATAACAGTGACCACATTAACTAAAGCAACACATAGGTAGGTCTCAACTTACACATCTCTGTTAATAAATGAACCTGACACATCAGAAAGATGTGGAAAGGTCATCTCTTCAAACTCAGTGATGGGGCTGGGTGGGATGGGCTTAGATTTAGGGCCAGGGCCCTCTATCAGAACCCCAGAGACATTAGCCTTCTTTCATGCAAGGTACAGCCTTAATCTGGGCTAGTGCCCAGCAAAAGCCACCCACCTGACAGAAGAGGGAAAATACTTCCCTGGTGTGTTAGCTTGTAAAAATTAAAATGCTTTCCCCCCAAGGAAGCAGCATTGTTGAATGGAGGTTGCTGGCATGGGTCAGTTCCAGTCCACCTATGTGTCTTGTTTCATCTGCACTGTGTAGAAAACTTTTTCAAATTAGTTGCCAACTACTGCCACATAAAATTTTGGTTTTTGGCTTCTGATTTGCTGGAGAAGGATTGGGCCCACATTCTCCCATGGCAGCCATTCACTGGAGCTGGGGAGCGGCTGTCCCCTTTAGACGGGGCATGCACAGCACAGTCCCTATCATTCCGTATTTTCCTGACCAGACTCACATTGTCTACCTGGTTACTACAGACATTTGAGTTTGTAAACCCCTGATGACTAGAAAAACAGTTGCATTGTGGTGTTATAGAGCAGTACGTTATGGGTTAAGTGGGCTTGTGCACACTCTTGCTTCCAGGGAAAAACATGTTCTAGTTCCAAATAGCCAACAAATGAACTTGAAGCACGCAACCTGTTCATAAATTGGCGACTCCTCTACAGTGATGTTTTATAGTCTGCCTAAACAAGTAATGGAAAATGCATATCTGTATATGCACTCAGATAACAGAAATTCAATCCCACGGGCTATTGTGGAATGAAGTTTCAAAATTCTGCTAAGGGTGGTTATGTCATCTGTCTGAGTCTGCGCCCCTGGGGGTGCCAACGAGCTTTTACTCCACTTGGCCGGAGTCTGGCCTCCTAACCCCGCCTGTGGGGACTGTGAAGTCATGAGCCAAATTAGCCTCATCATTATTGGGTTAGAACGAGGGAACTCTACAGAATTTTCTCACTGGAATCTGCACGGACTTGTGGTGGGTATTTCCTTTGAAGCTCTTGAATTTTAATTTGAGATGACCGTGGAGGTGATGGGAAGATGGTTATAGGGAGTGTTGCCTCAACTGGGGCTGGAGCCATTTTAGAAGGCAGTCCTTTTTCTGTAATTTCCAGAACAGAATCCTGACTTTTGAAAGCTCTGTGGAGAAAAATATTCTTAAGGTTTTCCTCATCTAAATTGGTGAGTGTTTGGTGATCACCTACTCTGTTCAGAGCTCTAGGCTAGGGCAGCAAAAAATTTAAGATGTGGACTGTGTGTGCAGACCAAGGAGCTTTCACTGATCAGGAAGTGGAGGCACAATATCATGTAAAACAGATGAGATGCCACAGGCAACGAGCCATGAATTTCTGATCAGGTAGCAGAGACTCTTAGTGCGCTGTCTGTATCTTCAGGGAAGAGAAATACCCTTTCAGGCCAGGGGGTGGCCAAGCAGTGGAGGTTGTGGTCGACCTGAGTCTAAGCAGAGCAGAAGGTCAAACACCAAGCAGATACGCAGCAATGGGAAAATAAAATGTGGATCTGGCCATCAGATAGTTAGGTCAGAAAGGTTAAGACAGCAGGATTGTGGGGAGGGTTGAATGACGGGATACCCAATCCTGGGCTTTGTTGCATAAGCAATGGGGAATCCTGGGAAGTTTTTGAGCATAGGAATGGTGTGCTCCAACCAGTTATTAGAAGATCGATTTGGAGGTGATAGCAGTACGGTTTGGGGGAAGAAGACAATGAGAGCGAGGGGGAGACCAGGAGAGAAGCTTCCATGGAGGAAAAAATGGCTTAAACTTGCATACGCCAGAGGGGCTTCAAAAGAAGGAATAAGAGGTGGATTGTCAAAAGAAGGAAAAGGAGTTGGTGGCAGACAGAGTGCAATGAACAGGCGGGAGGAGGAGCAGCAACAGCATGGTGAGAGGGATGATTCTAGGTGTGGAGCCAGAAACTAAGATGATGGTGGGGCCACGGGCTAAAAGAGCCAAGTGTAATAACGGAAGGTCCCCGGGAGGGTAGCAAGAAGAGCAGACTGATTTGAGTTCTGCTTTGAGGCCCTGATGGGCCACCCGGATGCAGTGATCCCGCTCTGGTCCCACGTTCTCAGCAGCTCACTGCTGGTTTCCACCGGCCTGTATTCATCTCTGTACTCACACCCTATGGACGCGACATGGGACAGGACCTATTGTGGATGTTGAAACCACTTAGTAGATATCCGAGCCCCTCGTGCCTCCTTCAGCCAATGGTCAGTGGTCTCAGATCCAGCAGACCACCCACCTCATAAGTGTTTTGTATCTGAATGATTTGACAGACATGCGGGGGTTATTCTAGCCCTGAGTACCACCTTCAGGAAGACCCCCCGCCTCTGAAATTTAACAAGCTCTTCTGTCAATATTCCAGGGCTCACCACTCCCCCACTAACAGAAAATCCTTCCTGTGCTTCTTTCACATTGCTCACACTGAGCTTTGACCTTCGCAGTGGAGTTCCAGTGTGCCCCCCTTTTTTCAACCAGACCCTCTTGAAGTCTATAGCTCATGTGTACGTGGGGGGAGTAACTCATTTTAAGGAAATATCAGCAGTGACCTTATTATGTTTCTGCTGAATACTCCTTAATTACTGCAATGCCTTCACCAGAACGGGGAAAGCAAAGAAATTGGCACCCTGACTGTTTTGCAATTGTTGCTAAATGAGAAGACAAAGCCACTGAGCGAAGCCTGTACTTAGATACCATTGAGGATACAGTGTTCGACAGAATTCTGAGTAAACCAGTCCTTGTTCCTTTTTATTCTTCCTATTCCTTTGTCCTCTTCAATTTTCCCTTGTCGGGCATCAAGCCCTTTTCCTCTGCCCTTTGTGCCCCCTCCACTTCGATCCAAGTCTCCTTTCTTTGCCCCGCAACCAGTATGCATTGATATTCATTCCAAAAAAATTACCCAGCCCATTTTGTGGTGGGAAGCCGAGACTGGTGACTAGTGCGACTGTTGGAATATGTAAACATGACTCCTTTTCAGGTAGCATCTAAGACGCCAGTCTTAGCAGCCTCATTTGAAAAACTATTTCTATTCACAAAAGTCTGTAATAGCATTTTTATTGTGTATGCCTGTGATTTCGGTGCATTTTTTTTCTATGCCAGTTTCTTATTATCGTTTAACACTGACTACAGCCTTAAATGATAATGAAAACAGAAACACTCTTTTTAAAAGGCAATGACTGCTTTCCATGTCCTTTAGTATAAGAATGCTCCCCTGCCCAAAGGGGCCCGCTTAGTGTTTAAACCATCCACACCCGACTCCCGCAGAACTCAAGTTCATATCCTTGCAGCATTGACTCAGTCTTTTATTCTTCTGCAGAGAATAAATTGAATACCAGGCTATTTCATGTGTGGGTGTCTTTCAGATGAGATCTTAAAACACTTAAAAGTGGTTAAGTATATGGTCACTTGGGATGTTGGGGTTCCTGTCCTGCTGTCATCGCCCTGGCTTCCAGAACCTGGGCCGGCTCCAGATGTCACACACTCGCCTTCGAAGAGATATGTTTATTTGGGCCTTTCTTCCCTCAGTTCCTGCTGTTTCTTTGCTTCCATGATGTGACCTGCCACTCTCACCCCTTAGTTTTCCAGTGTTTTTAAAAAGTAGCAAAACAGTTTCCCTCAAAGTATTACAAATATAAACTTTTTATCTGCAGTCCATTATTACAAATACCTTACCAACTCTCAAGCCATGTGGGTGATTGACCTGCAGCCATGTGTTGTGTTACACAGCAGCTCTGAATGGTATTCTCTCCTGGCTGCTCCTTACACCAAGCCTGGAACCCCTGGGTCACATGAAGAAGGGTGGAATTTATAGACTCCACTCTATCATTGTTATTACTATTATTTTTTACCCCAAGCCTAGATATTAGATCTGTAATTAGTGATGTGATAATACCTTCCATTTGCCATTTTACACCTTTTCAAAAAAGCTTTACATGTTCTTGCAATCGATTCTCAGAAAAAATGCTTTGGCACCGGTGGTGTACATATGGACTAATTTTATAAGGAAACAAAAGTGAGGTTAAATGACCTTCCTGGGTTCTTCCAGCAAGTCTAAGTTGGACTGGGTGCTGGGACTAGATTTCATGATTTCAAGGTGTGTGGCTTTCCCATGGCCACTGCCTTTGTATCTCAAGGCAACTGTTTCTACATACAAGGTTTCATTTGATCCTGTGATGACCTAACGAATGGTGAGCAGGCATTATTATCCTCATCTTCCACATCAGGAATAAAAGCTCAGAGAGACTGAGTTACCACGGCAATCTGGTGATAAACAAAAGGCAAAATTTGACCTCCAAGCCCACTGCTCTTGGCAACATTTTGGTGTCTGATTAGTAATGATACCACTCATTTAGTGGCCTTGGTCAAACAGTTTCATCCTTGACTCCTTTTTTTCTCTTAGCTCATATCTGAGCCATCAGCAAATCTTACTGTGCTACCTTCAGAATATATTCCAAATGCATCCATTTCTTACCACCTCCACTGCTATTATCCTGGTCTAAGCCTTTGTTTTTACTGCTGCAATAACCTCCCCGTTAGTCTCCAAAGATGGTTGGCAGGGAGTCAGGCCTTCGGGGAGTCATACCTCCCTGGTTAAATCTGGGCTGGCCCATGACTCGTTTTAATCAATAGAACATGGAAGATGTGATTTCCGGCTTAAGTGTCAAGATGGCCTTTGTACTGAGAGCCCTGAGCCATCTGTGAGAAGTCCAGCTCCTTTGCTGGAGGCACTCAGTGAAGAGACCACATGGAGGCCCTGTGAAGGGGGAGAGGCCCTGAGGCTGCATGGAGAGAGAATGGCCCAGCAGTCAGGGTCCAGGCTGAGCCCAGCCGCTTCATTGTCCCCACAGAGATTGCCAAGCCGTGAGCGAGCCTCGTGGGTATTTCAGCCAGTTGTATCCTCATACAAGTGCAGCCCAAACTCTTTTCACAGGGAGCAGAAGAACCAGCCAGCTGAGCCCAAGTGACTTGCAGAATCATGACAGATGATACAATCATGACAGATTCAAGCTACTAAGTTTTGGGTTGGTTGTTATGTAGCAATAGACAACTGACTCATCCAAGGGGTCTCCCTGCTTCTACCCTTACTTGCCACCAGTCTTTTATCCACACAAGTTTTTTTTATTTTTATTAAGGTATGATTGATATACATTCTTATGAAGGTTTCACATGAAAAAACAATGTAGTTACTCCATTTACCCATGTTATCAAGTCCCCACTCATACCCCAGTGCAGACACTGTCCATCAGTGTAGTAAGATGCCACAGGTTCACTATGTGCCTTCTCTGTGCTACACTGTTCTCCCCGGCCACACACATTTTTTTAATTGGCGTAAAATACACATATGATAAAAGTCACCATTTTATGTGTACATTTCAGTAGCGGAGTACATTCAAATTGTTGTGCAACCGATATCCACAATTCTTTTCATCTTACAAAACTGAAGCCCTCTATCCCTTAAACAACAACTCACCATTTCCCTCTCTCTCCAGCCTCTGGCAACAACTCTTCTACTTTCTGTCTATATGAATATGAATCTTCTAGATGCCTCATGTATGTGGTATTTGTCTTTTTGTGCCTGGCTTATTTCACTTAACATGATGTCCTCAAGGTTTATCCATGTTGCAACGTGCGTCAGAATTTCCTTCCTTGGGTTCCTTCTACCTCTTAGCTATTGTGAGTAATGCTGCTATGAACATGGGTGGATAAATATCTTTTCAAGATCCTGCTTTCAGTTCTCTTCGTTATATACCTAGAAGTGGAATTGTTGGGTCATATGGCAAACCTATTTTTAACTTTTTGAGGCATCACCATACACAGATGATTTTAAAACATAAAGTCGTCACTCCCTTTCTCAGAACCCTCTGTTGACTTCTCATTACTCTTGGAATAATATCCAACACCCTACTCTGGCACGCATGGGCTGATGGAACCAGCCCCTGGCCACCTCACCAGCCTCACTTCCTGCCATTCTTCTTCTCCCTCTGCATCAGCCATTCTTAGTGTCTTGCTGATCCTTGTCACCCCGCATGATCCTGTAGCTGAGATTCGCCCTCGCCTCCAAGGCTACTCCCTGGCTGCTGATATGGCTCACACCCTCACCTCCTTCAGGTCTCAGTCCAAATGTCCCCATCCTCCAGAGAGGCCTGCTCTGACCACCCATTTAAAAATGCACCCCCATAATCTCTTGTCTTTATTTTTAATTCATCATTTTATCCCTACCTGATAAGTAAGGAATTTGTATTAATGGCTCACATATATAGTACTATGTACCTGGCGCTATTTTAAACACTTTATATATATTGACATAACTGATCTTAACAGCAACCTCGTGAATTAGGTAGTGTTATTATTATCTCCATTTTACAGTCGAGAAAACCGAGATAACCAGCTGTTAAACAACTTCCTAAGGTTCTATGGCTAGTAATTGACAGAGGCAGAATTAAACCCAGGCAGTTGGGACACAGAATGCACTGTTACACTCATCTCATTGTAAATGTGTGAGGTGGGTGTGTATCAGGTGTGTGCGTGCTGATCATCTATCTCTCCCATGGGGTGTAAGCGCCATGAGGACAGGAGCTTTATTTTGTTCACTCTTCCCCAGGGCCTAGAAAAATGTCTGGCACATACTAGGTTTACACCAAATGAGTGAATGAATGGGTCCTTTGTATATTAAAAAATGGGTTCTTTGTAATAGATGGCCATGGGCACTTGTGAATGCTCTCATTACCGAAAGATGTGTGTAGATAAAATTTACTGTGGTGTGGATCTTGGTTTTTAAAGTGGATGCAAGGATTCGTAAAGCTCTCAGCTGTTTTTCCCCGTGAATTTTGCCGTGTCTGAAAAGCACCATTAGCTAAATAGAGCAGTGACATATAGTAAAAGTTCAATAATTATTCATTCGGTGAATGGTTTGTGAGTTCTTTGAGGATAGAGACCTGTGTCTGTTTTCTCTGTTGCCCCCACAGCCCCTGGCCCACTGCTGGGCTGCCCAACCCTTGTTGCGGTGGTGGAAGAGAAGAATTCACAAAGTGAACCTAGCTTACTGTGTGTTGCAGAGGATAGAGGCACCGTTTTCCCAAAGCAGCTACAAGGGAACCTGTGTGCAAGTCCCAGGCCATAAGCCTATGTGGAAAAGATACCATTTTCCGAATCTTTTAATTTTTTTCAGTTCTACACGTCAAGAATATCATTTTTCATAGGATTTAGTGTCAGCTTTAGAGACGAAAACAAGTTTCTAAAACTGTTTCTAAAATACAGTGTTTCAGAAAATACCCACGATTCCCTTTGCCATTCTCCTCCTCTTAAGAAATTCCATAATGTGAAATATGCGTTCTCTTCTCAGCTTTTGGAAGAGCCAGGACTTCAGAGGCCTGCCTGGTGCCTTGCATGAAGAAATTGCTCCATAAATGGATGCTGACTTAATTAATTATTTAATCAATTGTTCTCTTTAGAAATAGCTATGAGAACTCAGTTCCACAATTGGCCAGCTTTCAATTGGGATCCAGCTGTGGTTCAACAGATAATTTTTCCTCTCTAGTTTCAAATATACTTAGGAGAGTCCTTCCAGCAACTTTTTCACCAGATTGTCATCAAAATGCAAGGCAGAAGTGAAGAAGACCAACATCTATTGAAGAGTGGCATCAATGCATTAAAAGGTACCCTGGTGGCCTTAAAGACTTAATGCAGCTTTTAAAAATGGCTCATTTATACACTGGGCTACTCCAGCTCACCCTGGTGCACTGGATCACATTATGCAGAAAAGTAGATGAAACACACTTATAATAGGCGATGGCTGGGCTCAGTTACGACCTTATTTTCACAGATAAAGACAAATATCATAATTCACTGGTAACAATGTCAGTCTTTTATCTTTCCCTGGACTCATGAGAATACAAGTCACATCCGCTGAGCCTGCTCTGTGTGTGACAAGCAAACTCAGGCAGCCAATCATTGCAAAGGTGATTCATTCATTTGCATTCAGAAATTCTGTTGGTTAAAAAGCAATAAAAGTGTTTGGGGCTTTTTTTTTTCCTCCACTCTATAAAAAGTGGCTTGCTGGTGAAATATATGCCTTCACCCATCTCACAGAGCTGCTGTAAAAAATAACACTTGGCAATGGGAAGTGGGACTTTTGCTTGAGGAACTAATGTGTACATATAATATTTACACATTTGTTAGATGGCCATGGACACTTGTGGATGCTTCTGTGTTCCAAATACTAGTATGGGTAAAATTTGCTCCAGTGTGGTCTTGCATTTCAAAGCGTATGTGAGGATTTTAAAGTGTGAGGTTGCAGAATGAAGTGGCAATAGAAACGAGGGAGGACAGCAGCAGAAGGATGGTCACGTTGAGTGACGTATTTAATTTGACTCCCATGCCACTCATGAAAACACACTGCTGTCTTCCCTTCACGCTCCCTGCCTGCTTGAGCTCCATTTTGGTCCCGGCTGCCTACATCTGCTTCTGGCCTCTGCCCTGTTCTTTGAGCCCTGATTTTGGCCACAGAGGCCAGGTGAGGACCAAGCAACCTAGACAGGGCCTCGGAACTCTGAGCAGATTCCAGAAGACTGAAAGTTGCTCAAGGAAAATGAAGAAAAACAGCGTCCGTGAGGTGGAGGGTGGCGTGGGGTGTTTCTGTGTTGCTGAGGGCTGATCCCCCTGCTGGGACATAAATCCAGTAGGGGAGCCTACATGTTGATTTTCAAAGCAGGAACTGCATCTTCTTTTATGCTCTGTGCTGGGCTAAGTACAATGTTGGTGCTGGATAAATGTTAAGAACAGCAGCCATAATGATGACGACAATAACAATGGGATTACCCCACCTCCTGCATGCCAAGAGTGTTAAGAGGTTGAGCCATTTATTGTGACTGATGTTAATCTACTCAGGGATAGAAAGAACCCTTTCCTTGTCGGGCAGGCCCTAACCCCCTGGTATCTTCCCTGTTCTCCCATCTGCTTGGAAAGGTTCAAGGGAGGTAGGAAAGAGGTCCCAGAGACCAGGCTTCCTGCAAAATCCTCTTCAGAACAGCCACTCTGAGAATGAGCAAATGTCCCTCGTGCGTTTTGTGTGCCAATCAGACCCCATTGTCACCGAGACCCTCTAAAAAATAATGGTGCCTTCATTTAAATTATTCTTTTTCCGTCCCTCTTCAGGATTGTGCCTTTTAAACAAGTTACACCAGAATTTCTTCCTTCTCATTTTCATCGTAATTAAGGAGAGTGGGGGGTATCCTTTGGTCTTATTCTCTTATAATTTTAATTACACTGATCTGGGCTTAAAACAGGATCCATTTAAGTGCTGAGAAGATGTGTATTTTCTGGTTCCATGGGGTTTATTTCCCTTCCATGCCTCTTAGAAGAGGACATAGTTGTGAGATGGACCTTCTCTGAGCACCAACTCTAGCTAAGCCTGCCTTGCCCTGCATGAAGTACAAGGAGCCCTGGTGGGGACTCCAGCTGCTGCAGGAGGGCCCTGTACCCTTGCAGGACTTGCATTTTGCCCTAAGGACCAGCGGTCATGGTGGGATGTCAGTTACAGGAAATGTTCCAAGGGAATGAACTGGTGGCTGCTGCTAAATGTAAATGATCTACTAGTTGCTTCTCCCTGTCCTCACAGCACCCAGCCCCGGTGCGCTCAGGACAGTCATGCTGCTGTTTCCCTTTCCAACCTCGTCTAGCATGGCCTTCTTGCTGCACTGCCACTCTCTGCCTCCTGGAGTCCACGTGACTTGGTGGTAAAAGACTGTGAGCAATGGAGGCCAAGACCACAGTTTGAATCCCAGCTGAGCCAAAACTGGTGGTGTAGTCTTGGGGAAATCATTTTCCCACTGAGCCCTGTGATCCTCTTCCTAAAAGGGGGTCGTGATTGGCGTCTGATTGGCAGGCAAGATGCATGAGGGGCATTTGCTCATTCTCTACTTTGCAGGGTGGTCCGGGAAGATGCATATGGTAATGAATGCCAAGTGAAGAATGCCTCACAAAAATTCTAAACCATAATATAAGTTGGTCATGGGGATGGTAGTACAGCATGGAGAATATAGTCAATGATTCTGTAACATCTTCCTATGTTCATAGATAGTAACTGCACTAGTGTGGGTGAGGGTTTGATAATATGGGTAACTGCTGAACTACTGTGTTGCATATTTGAAATCAATGGAAGACTGTATATCAATGATACTTCAATTAAAGAAAAAAAGAACTTGTATGCTAGCCAATAAAACTTTATGTGTGAAAAAAAAAAAAGAATGTCCCCTGGCAAGAGGTAGGTGCAACATATATGTTTTTTACCCCTTCCTTTGTCAGATAGATATGGTCAAGTACTTGAAAGAGTGGACATATATTTGCAGTTCTGCATAATACAGATAGTGATTCCTGACATACATGCACACGCACAATGTCTATCTTGTCCTCTCTGCCTGTCCCCATCCCACCCCCTTCTCATGCCCTTTTTATTTTTCACTTACAAAGTTTACTCTGATTATTTCAAGCCTACAGTGATCCCTGCCCAACCTTTTTTACTTATTGCCGCAACCATACAAATTAACAGTTCATTCTAAACTGTCATGGTTTATATGTTATGATCTTCTTTTTCTGATAAGGTAAGCTCCTTGGGAAGTGACTAAGCATGATTCTTTTTCCCGTGTCTGCAGCACCCAGCCCAGTGCCAGGCATGCAGTAAATGTTTAGTAAATGAGTATTAAGTTCAGTGCCATTATTAGTCCTACCTGAGGGTAGACTGAATTTTATGTGTTTTTTTCTGTCTCCATAGCAGTTTGCCCAGTGCTAAGCATCTAGACACTCACAGGTACTCAATAAACATTTGTCAGATTAAAATGACTTTTCCTTTGAGGGATGGGTTGGAGGGGTGGTTGATGTGATGGTGGTTTTCATTGATATGAAAAGGTTAGCAAGAGAGCTGGGAAGTAAAAGTGGAATCTACAAATGGTCCTGAAATGCCTGGCATTTGGGGAGGCCCTGTCTTCCTTTAAAACACTTTACAAACCATGTCCTGGCAGGGCAGAAAGAGCACTGCACAGGGAGTGTGGCGACTTGGCTTCTGGTCTCAACTGGGACAGTTTATCTGACAATGGCCTCATGGTCCACGCCTGGAACCAGGTAGCTCTCTGGCTTTTAGTAAAAAGTAAGTTTCCTTTTGGCTCAGGAGCCCTTTGGAATCTTGTCACCTCTCAGTGACCCTATTGACAGCTCCCAGTTTCTTCTGATAAGTTTGATCTTGGCCCATAATCCTTAAATAGACAAAACTTCCAAGAAAGCCAATTTGCATTGGATTGAAAGTCAATCATGCTGCCACAAGAATATGAAATTAGACCTCATGGGGAAGAAAGGCAGATATCTTTCAATTATCTGCAGTTCAGAGGCAGCAGTGGGGCTGCTTACCCTTGAGTCACCCGGAGAAGGTGACCTTCTGCAATCCCTCAGTGTGATGGGGAAGCTCAGCAGGACCTCTCTGGGCTGCTGTCTGTCCCCTACCCTGTCATGAGGCTCACTGTCCTTCCATGTGTGTGCACAGCCCCGGCTCCATCTCCTTCCGGGGCCCTGGCTGAGGGACCCTGCAGCAGATGGCCAACACGTTCCCTGACCTCAAGAGCTCAGTTCTCTAGGCCTTTGTGCCCTTAAGTGTCCACTTCACTTAAGGGACTCTGAGATTTAGCCTCATCGGCTACACAACCCAGCAGTGACACAACCCAGCGAAGGCACAGCCCGCAGTTTTGACCCTAACCTGGCTTTATGCTGTTCTGGAGGCAGCAAGCAGGGGCAGCCTCAAGTACACAGAACCAGGGGCAGGGTGAGTCCTACTTTGTTGTCGTTTCACACAGCCTTTAATTTCTTTCAGCTTCCTTTGCACTACGTCAACGTGAAGGGCAGGAGACCTTCCCAGCCAAGCCTGATGAGCCTCCCAGGGCAGCAAAGGAACTGTCCTGGAGAGGGCTCTCCAAGTGCACAGCCTGTATGCTTCCATTCATTCACAAAGAGCTCTCCATGAGGGAGCTAGGCAAGCAGCATTATTATTATCATCAATCACTCTGCACTGAAGAAACTGAGGCAGCCAAGGGAGAGGTGAGCTGCCCAGATGCTCCTCAAATGGGAAGAGGAGGAGGCAGTGAAGGTCTGGGCAGACTTGGTCTGATTCTCCTTGACAGGGGCTCAGAGAGGAAGAAGGGGAGGGATAACTGCCTGCAGAAGCCGCATTGCAAATCGGGTACTCAACCACGGCAGGTTTCTTTTCTCTTTTCAGGTCCCTAAATTGAATACGTTTTGATTCAATTTGGATGTTCTGGATTAGTGGAAGGGAACGAGGTTTAAAAGAGGTCAGCTCCATTACTCAGTGTTATTAATGATGTTGTCGGCTGTTAAAATCTCAAAAAACTAGGGAACGAATAAATTTTACATATTGAAAAATCACAGATGGATCAGGCAAATGGATAAATTCTTAAAAGTATTTAATATCTGTTAAGAGGACAGAATGATAAATTCAATATTGAAAACCAATATCAGATTCACAATTACAGGCCATTTATCATAACCAACTGCATGGACAGCATCTTATTGCAGGGAGCATAGCGTGATTCATAAGCAGAGACCCGGAACAAGTCCATATGAAATGAGAAATAAATCTGCTTTACATATTGGAAACTTATTTCTACTTCCTATCTTTATTGCCAACAATAACGTTAGCTTTCAAGAACAAATTGTTACACATTAAACCCATGCATAATGAACCCAATTGAGTAAAAAACTTCCCTAAAAAGAGCTTTAAATTATTCTAAATTGGGTTATTAGCTTTAACGCTAATCCCTCTGATGGGTCCACCTATTTTATAGTAAGTTTCAGTTCTTAACCAGACAGGTGGTTTCCCAGGTTGGGACCCAACGTTCTGGATTTTTAAATTCTTCTTCCCACACCTCCCCTGGAGAATTAACACTGTCAGGCTAAAGAATAAACACGATCGTATTGAAAAGAAGTGTTAATTGAACAAACTGCAAGAACATTGCAATTTATGTTTTTGATTTTAAGATGAACTATTCTGCTTTCTTTGAATATTCGAGTATCTATGAGTAAATGAAATGATTTGAGTTCAGACTCTTGCAAGTCACCCTGGACAGGATACCAGCTCAGCCAGTATTTTGATCTCCAGACATCCTAGGATCCAGTGGCAGGGAGGTGATTTGGCTATGATATCTCTCATGTCACTGCCCAGGCTGACCCAAGTGACATGACTCTAATCAAGACACAGGATGGATTTTTCTTTTAACTTTATTTTTTCCTGGTTTCAAGAATGCCCAAATGCAGAAAATTTGGCATGTGCAGGGGTGAAAAAATCTGAATCCCCTCACAGTGGTCACTAATTACCTTTTGACATGTGTCTTTTTAATTTGGAGGTCTTTTTGTCATTGTGTATTTTTTCTTGACACAGTTGAGATTACATTTTCTATCCTATGCAATCATAATTTTAACGCTCATAGAATACTCCATCATTTTAGAATTAACCCTTTTCCTGATGTTGGGTATTCAGGTTGCTTCCAACTTTTCTCTATTAGAAATAATACTGCAACAATCATCTTGGTGTGTGCATCTTGGGTGGACTTCTGATTATTTCTTTAAGATTTGTTCTCAGAAATCTCATTACTGGGTTAAACGTTATAATATTTTAAGACTTTTGATATACACAAACACTAAAAAAGAGAATTTTACGTAAACCGCTCATTTATGAGTTTGTTAGTTGTACAAGCGACAACTACAGCCGAGAGGTTAAAACCATGGGTTTTTGAGTCAGACCCATCTGCATTCAAGTTCCAGGTCTGTTATAGTCTAACTGGGAGACTTAACCACTTGGAACCTCCTTTGCCACATCTGTAAAATGGTCATCATGATACCTATATCTCAGGGTTGTTGCGAAGATAAAATGTGACAATGCCTATCAGGTGCTTAGCACAGCAATCGCTGACACATAGTCAACACTCCATGAAAGGCAGATGGTATTGGTCTCTATGTATTTTTTGTGACAGAATATTATAACTATATCCTTATAACATGTATGACATATACATAAAGGCATCATATAATTTAAAAACCTTGAAGCTTTAATAATATTTTCCATTACCTCTAGAATAAAATTCTAACCTGTCAATCAACATCCTTCACCATCAGAGCCTGACTCACCTTTCCAACTTTTTTTTTCTTCCCTCCGGAGTTACATTTGCTCCAGGCGCCTACAGTGTGTATCCTTCATAATTATGCCATATGCCTCCTGCCACTGTGTCCATGTCACTTCTTTCTGTAGCCTGTCCTTTGCCTTCTTTTCACTGTTTGTCAAACTCTACTTGTAGATTAAGGTGTGGCTCAGGCATCGCCACTTCAACAAGCCTTCCGGATAGCCCCACAGGCAGAATGAATATGCTTGTCCTCTGTGTCCCCATAGCACCTTGAATATACTTTAGTTTGCATTTCTCAGACGCACGTGTTGTGGTAGGTAAGGTATGTTTCAGTCTTTCCCACTAAACTGAGAGCTCTTTAAAGGTCAAGATCATGTCTTATTAATCTTGGTTTTCTTTAGCACCTACTACAGTGCCTGACGCAGTAGGATGCAATAAAAGTTTGTTAAATGTAACACAGGTAGTGGGTATGACCAAAGAAATCCACAATGGCATTTAAAGACATATTGATTTTCAACTGAACTGAACACTGATTTTAATTTTACTTATTTTTCATGGGCTTCAATTTTTTAAAATTCATTTTATTATCATTAATCTACAATTACATGAAGAACATTATGGTTACTAGACTCCCCCTTCACCAAGTCCCTCCCCACAAACCCCATTACAATCACTGTCCATCTGTGTAGTAAGATCTGTAGACTCACTACTTGGCTTCTCTGTGTTGCACAGCCCTCCCCATGCCCCCCCTACACATTATACATGCTAATTGTAAGGCCTCCTTTCTTTTTCACCGCCCTTATCCCTCCCTACCCACCCATCCTCCCCAGTCCCTTTCCCTTTGGCAACCATTAGCCCATTCTTGGGTTCTGTGATTCTGCTGCTGTTTTTTTCCTTCAGTTTTTCTTTGTTCTTATACTCCACAGATGAGTGAAGTCATTTGGTACTTGTCTTTCTCCGCCTGGCTTATTTCACTGAGCATAATACCCTCTAGCTCCATCCATGTTGTTGCAAATGGTAGGATTTGTTTTCTTCTTATGGCTGAATAATATTCCATTGTGTATATGTACCACATCTTCTTTATCCATTTGTCTACTGATGGACACTTAGGTTGCTTCCATTTCTTGGCTATTGTAAATAATGCTGTGATAAACATAGGGGTGCATCTGTCTTTTTCATACTGGGCTGTTGCATTCTTAGGGTAAATTCCTAGAAGTGGAACTCCTGGGTCAAATGGTATTTCTATTTTGAGCTTTTTGAGGAACCTCCATACTGCTTTCCACAATGGTTGAACTAATTTACTTTCCCACCAGCAGTGAAGGAGGGTTTCCCTTTCTCCGCAACCTCGCCAACATTTGTTGTTGTCTGTCTTTTGGATGGCGGCCATCCTTACTGGTGTGAGGTGATATCTCATTGTGGTTTTAATTTGCATTTCTCTGATGACAAGCGATGTGGAGCATCTTTTCATGTGTCTGTTGGCCATCTGAATTTCTTCTTTGGAGAACTGTCTGTTCAGCTCCTCTGCCCATTTTTAATTGGATAGTTCACTTTTTGTTTGTTGAGGTGTGTGAGCTCTTTATATATTTTGGATGTCAACCCTTTATCGGATCTGTCATTTATGAACATGGGCTTCAATTTTTTATTTATCATGGGCTCTTAAAAACAAATGCACTTTGTGCAGTAGTGAAGTGTTTTCTAAGTCTTGAAATAATGCTATTTGCAAAGCATTTCTAGGAAAATTATTGAAATTTAAAAATGTGCAAGGAATTTCCAAGGACCCTGGATAAACATATATCAAAATATTTCATGAGAGACTACAGGGCATGTCCTTATAGAGGTAGGGACACTGAAGCCCAGGAAAGAGACACTATTGAGTTATTGGGACTCTGAATTTCCTGCCAAACTTAAATAATATTATGGTTAAAGCTAAAGTTTAAAACAGTCTTCATATTGACTCTATACCACTTAACTAGCCTGGTAAAATATATGGGTCATGTCTAATTGACAAGCATTACCATTATCTTTATTTTTGTCTATTTGGCTCAGTGCTGGATCTTCAGTACCTAGAACAGTGCTTGGCACCCCATAGGCACTCAATCAATATTTGCCAAATGACCAAATGAATCAGCAATCACATTTGGTAGGACCCAATCTGCATCCACTTGGGGTTATTAGTTCAACTTGACAAATCTTTATAGAGTGCTTTCTATGTTCCAGACACTTTGCCAAGGAGCTGAGGGCATGAAGATGAGTAACATATGGTTCCTGTCTTCACAATCTCCAAGTCCAGTGTGGGAAGCAGATATAATAGATAAATGCAGGGTGCTGCGGTTAGTGACAGCAGTGGCCTATGCCCAGGGCACCAGGGAACTCAGAGGAAGGATGTTTAGCCCAGCTCTGGGGCTTCAAGGGAGATTTTCTTGGGGAGAATATGCCTGAACTGTCTCCTTGGATGAGTAAGAGTAGATTGAAGAAAGATGGAAGGGCATTCCAAACAGAGGAGATACAACTAGCAAAGACAAAGGCATGATCTCATTCATTAATTCATCTAAGAAACATTCACCAATGACTTACTGTGTTCCAGGTGTTATAGATGCTGGGCACATGGTGGCAAATGAAGCAACGCCCCTGTCCTCATGGAGATTCTGTTGTAATGGACGCAGGGCCCACAAGCCTTTCAGCATTGCTGGAGAGCCAAGTGCAGAACAGGGGGTGGTGGCAGGGAAAGCTGAAGAGGAGGGCAGTCTGTTTTATGCATGAGAGTTGACCTGATAATCTATCTATTTCTACAAAAGACTTGAGGCACTTACAAAAAGCTAAGGATTTGCCAAATCAAGTTACCACTAGGCAGGGGTCCCAGACCCCCTCCTGAGGAGGAGATTCTTGGGCTTCCCTCAAAGTCTCTTGGTAGCTGCAGGGAAACTGCTAACAGTGCTGGAGAAAAGAGGCTGCCCCTGGATTCTGGGTGCTTCTAGAAATCCCCATGCATTGATTCAGTAATTTGGGTTGTGACCCAAGGCAGTGAGTGAGAGCCTGGCATATAGTAAGAACTTCATAAATGTTTATAGAAAGAAAACATGAGGGTGATGACTTATCTGTCAAACAGTGACCAATCCCTTGGGGCTTTGACTTGAGTCTATAAATGAGTAGCATTATGAGCTTCCCGGAAAGTAAGATAGCTCCTACACCTACACCCTGCTCAACTCAAGTCAATGCATAAAAAGCCAAAAATAAAACCCATGTGCCTTTATTTTCAAGTCCATCCACCAATCCATCCATCCATCCATCCATCCACCCATCCAACAATAAGCCAGGCACTGTGCAAGACATTCAAGGTATTGAAAAAACTTTATGGACTTCACCATCCAGTGGGGCAGGTAGAACCTGTAAAAAGATAATCAAATGACAGTGAGAAAAGTGCTAATTGAGGTAGGTAAACAGGCAGGCAAAGGGGGCAAGAAAGGCCTTGTCAATGAACAGAATTTTAAAGAATGAGACTGGAGTTTTCCAAGCTTGAAGGAGGATGGTAAGGGCATTCAGGCTCTGAGAACAGCAGGAATAAAACCAGGGAATCCAGAGCACTATAGTGAATTCAGTACATGCAGGTAAACAAACTGGCATGGCTATCAGGTAGGATGTAAAAGTTGGCAGATTATTGAAGATGGGGAGAGGGGGAAGTGTTCAGAGGTATATTTTTTCCAATTATCTGTTGTAAATAAAATGAAAATAGTATCTAAGAAGTATGACTACACTGACTTGAGGCACAGGCTTACCTTCCACCTAATGGTTTTGTTATCCTTCCTATTGTTTTGGCAGCATTCATTTACATTTGCTTTGGACCCCAAATCAAAGCAAATCCTAATATGGCAAAGGTGAGTCAGTGAGATGAGTTATTTGATGAGAATGCATTTGCTTTCTTTTGTGAGTAAGCAGTTTATATCCTGCTGGGCTGCAGCCTGCTGCAGCATAAGGACCATTTCCAATGATTTCACTTTGGCCCCTAACAAACTACATTTTATAATTACTTATTACCCAGAGTGCATCATTAATATAACTGGAACTTAGGTAAAATCTGCACATGTGGATATGCTAAGTTCATTCATTAATTTTCAGAACTTCAAATCCTCTAAGGACTTTCACAGACCATGAGGCCTATGAACGCTGTGTTTTGCATCTGATTCTTTTATTTCTGTAAAAAAGATTCAGAAATTCATGTTGCTTGTTGCCAGTCCACAAAGCAGAGTTCCTTCTCTTGGACAAATTGGTCTGGACAAAGTACCACATAAATTGCTTCCAGATCATCTTGTGCCTGTGGGAGGACTAAGGACGTAAGATGCATTTCACAGTATCATATTTGGTTCCTTTTCCTGGTAAACGTGAAAAAAAGAGAACAAGAGACCCAATCCAAGTTTGCCTGGATGTAAGGAAATTCAATATCTAAATGCCACATTTCCTGAGACTGTGTAATACTCTATAAGAGCAGAGCATCATAACAAATAATAGTGTAATAGTGTCAGGATGATGACCTATAATTGAAATAAACCCATGAAAATGTAAAATGGAGAGATCTCCAGCACTAGCTTGTGGGACTGAGCCACGAACTCAATTCTCAGTTCAAATCAATCGGCACTTCTGATGTTTATATGTAAATAGATCTCTACCAATCTCATTAGATATTCAGTCCATATTCAAAGTTATTAAATGTTGAACGTGATCTAATAAATACAACCAAGTTAATCAAGACTTGGATTGGTGGTTGCAGGTTCACAAAAAGGCTTGTGAAGAGTCATTCTGCTTTGGTTTTGTTCTACTACTCCACTTCTCTCCCTTTCTTTTAAGTGAGTGCAGGAATTGTAGTATATGCACGTGTAGGCATTTTGAGCTGTGTTGCTGTATATGTAGGGGTGCTGGGTTGTTATCTCTTAGTAATTTGTGTGTTGGGCAGGATTGTTATTAGTGGGTATATCTGAGGATGGGTCGGGGTGTCCACATCAGTGTGTGTTATGTGAGCAGATTTAACACTGGTGAGTTGCCCTGGATCCTGTCTGCTCAATGGTTTCTTCTCTGCACCTCGTCAGATAGCTAGGACACATGGATCGCACAGCCCCCTGTAATTCTCTGGAGGGGACGCCGAAGTTTTTCCTCAGGGTGTGCAAGTGCAGAGTTTGCACCTAATAATGTGTGCCTCCTTATGTTTTGCCCCAGGCCCTTTGTTTGCCTTACCCCAGTCCCAGCCCTACAGCTCAAGACACCAGCATCAGGAAAGAGCTTCGAGCAGGCTTGAGTTCGCCTTTGGGTTGTGTCACTTGCTGGCTAGGTGGCTTTGGGGAAGCTACCTTTGGACCCTTGGTTTCCCCCTCTGTGAAAGGGGGGTGATAATGCCTGCTGTCTAGAATTGTTGGGAGGCTTATTACTTATACCTTCTTAATAAACTGTAGATATTTTACTTATTCTCTTAACAAGCAAGGCCCTATGGTAGGCTTTGTAATAGACACAAAGGTAAGGAAGACCCCAAATGCCTTAGAGTCTGGTGGGAAAATAGACATTCTCCCAAGTACTCTAATACTTCAGGTTTCACTTGAGGAGTTTAAAAGATCCTACAAGTTCTAAAATCTTTCTGTCACTCAACAAACTCCAGTCATCCTTGGTGCGTGCTCTGTGGATATTCTTCCCTGGGGCTTTGAGTCAGGGCTCGGCAGAAAGATGGGGGTGGGGGAAGGTGATCCTTCAGCAAGGAAAGGACAAGGGGAATTACCTGTATACCTGAGTGAAGAAAAGGTGTGGCCCTTCATGGTCTGCATCCTGCACAGGCGGTCCAGCATCCTAGCCTCTGGTCATTTATTTTTAAGAAGGAGAAGGCCCTCCCACCTTGGTCACCAGAGCTTTGGCTTCTTCACTGTCCACTTCCATCCAGGCTGAAGCACCCAGAGGTGGAAATGAACTGGGTTTCAGATGCCATTTTGTAAAGAAGTAATTCTGGGGAGCCCTGGAGAAAGAAGGTTGGAGAGGCTGAAGGGAGAAGGTAAAGGGTGGGGACAAGGGCTATGAAGTCAGTTTGACTTCAGCTCTACTTTCTGTGTAACCTTGAGCCAGGTAGTTCTCTCTGAGCCTCAGTTTCCTTCTCTGTAAGGTGGGGATCATAGTACTGCTTATCTCATTGGCATTCCTATTTTGCAGATGAGAACATGTAAGTAGCTCAAGTTCACATATTAACAGGTGACAGAGTCAGGATTTGAACCTGAGTGTCTGCTTCTGGGGTTCCTGCTATCAATCAACCTCATTCTACTCCTGTTTTACAGTCTTCTTGCCCCAGTTAGAGTGTAAGCTTTTTGAGGACAGGGCTTGTAGCTCAGCATAGTGGACTTTTGTCTCAGATTATGCCTTACATGAGTACCCTTGTCTTAGATGTTACCATAACTTCCAAAATAAACTTGTTGCAGCTTGGTTGAATATACACACAGCAGTGGGATCTGCAAAGCAGCCCTCCCATAAGCAGGCTCTCAGGGACTAGCAAATGATGGATCACGGCTCCAACACGACCCCAAGCTGACTCCAAGATGTGTGCTGAAAGTGTTCCTGGCTCTGTTGGGACATGTGTCCTTGGAGACCTGCCACGTGGGTGGAGAAGGGGCCGCTTTATAGATCTGTGCGGCTTTTTAGAGTATGGCAGAAAACCAGGCAATCCCCAGCCCAGGGTGGAGCGGGCCAGCTACCCCCAGCAACACAATTTTCACCTGTCAATGCAGGAGTATGTGAGAGGAAAATGGGGAGCTGGTTGCTTCCTGAGCACTTGCTAGTTGAGACAGGGTGGAGTGGCTATCCAGGAAGACCTGTCTACATCCCCAAACCTATTAGAACTGCAGTTTGAAAATTATAAATGGATGGCTACCACATGGAGGTGAGGGTGGGGGCCTTGGTAGGAGCTGGAATTCATAATCCAAAAGGGAACGTGACAATGAAGAACACATATGCAAACAACTCCCTTGCACAGTATTAACTGCCACCAGTTTCAAGTGCTACTATGTGCATTATTTGGCTTAATCCTTATGGGGCTCACAGTACTGAGCCATTTTACTGATAGGGAAACTAAGGTTACAAGAGGTTAAGTGGCTGCCCAGAGTCACAAACAGGAAGTGGTGGAGCTGGAATCCAAACCTAGCAAGTGAGAACCTATTCTCCTAGCCTGTGGCATCTCTGATCTCCACTGACTGCAAAAAATCAGAGCTGGGGAAACCTTAGACAACATCTATTTTAGCCTCTTCATAGTCGGGTGGGGACACTGAAGGCCAGAGAGGTGCAGAGATGGACTAAGTAAACAGGAGTGGTCAGGAACAGCTCTAAGACCTGACTGCAGGGTCAGGGTTGGGAGAGGCAGGAAGACTCCCAGGATGCAGGATTTAAGGGGGCAATCATTCTCCAATGGTGATCTGCACTTGTGCACCAGATAGTGAATGCCTTCTTAAATTAGTGCCTAGCTGCCTCTCCTGCCTCATCCTTGTCCCAGCCCTGACTAGCTCCTTCTGGTTCTGTGGTGTGAGCAACAGAGGCCCAGGCAGGGGGCTCTTTATTTGATTTGATGTCCCAAGGTAGGAAACTCAATGGGATATATGTTTGGGGTTTTGCCAAAATCCCAAAGTAGGTTTCCATTCCCGGGCTCTGTGGAGGGTCTGCTTCTGGTTGGTGACGTGGAAGGGATAGTCCTGAAGGGGAACAAACTCTGGCCCCAGCAATTAGGGGGTGAAACAAGGAGAATCATGATCTTGCCTTGACAAAGCAGGAGCTGCAGAATGAGATCCCTGGGAAGCAGAACCTTATATCTCTTCTCTGGATCCCACTGGGCTGAAAAAGCTTCTAGGGTGAGACGGGCTGCATCAGGCTCAGAATGAAGTTGATTTTCAGTGGTTGAGTTGGAAGAGCTAGGTGCTCAAACACATGTACAGATACTCAGTTCTCAAAGCCCCAGACAATGTGTCCTGTTAGACTCCCGCAAAAGACAAATCCCCTCCCCTGAGGTGTGTTCAGCACCTTTCCCCAAGTCTGTGACTTCCTGCTCTTTAGTTCAAGGAGAAAAGAAGACAAACTACAGAAGCAAAACACCGCGCAGCTCCTCCATCCCCGGTAAGCAGGAGAGCGTTGGTCAGTCCCGCATTGCTTGGAGAACGGGGAAGGAGAGAAAGGCTTTCTTTTGCCACATTGGAACCGGTCTCCCACCCTTCGGGCTCAGCCCCCTGCTTGTGTTCTGGGCTGTGAGGAACCCAAGGTGCTGTGGAGAAGGGAGGAGGTTTCCTCCCTCGGAGCCTGGAGCTTGGGACAGGCAGAGAAGCTGGAACGAGTGGTGGGCCTGTGGCACCCTCCCGGGCCGGGCGAGGAGCCTGCCTTGCGCCGAGGAGCCGTGGCGGTCTGGGCCCTGCCTCTGGGGCCGACCTCGCGAGGGAGTCCCTCGCTCCCTTCTCTCTAGGTCTCGGTTTCCGCAGCTCACCAGGCGGGCGCAGCCAGTTTGCCCAGGGGCCCGACACCGAGTTCTTGGCCTTTCCCCCAGCCGGCTGGGACGCTGCTCCAGCCCTGGTCCCCCCCTCTCGGTCCCCAAGCCTGTTACCAGCGCGGGCGGGAGGGGGTTGCTCCCGGTCCCTCTCGACCCTCCCCGCTGCGGACACCTCCCATTCGGTTCAACGAAAAGGAGGCAGCAGGACGGCCACTGTGCCCCACCCTGAGGGAGAAGGGGAGTAGGGACGGGAAGGGAAATGAAGACGGGAAAAGGCTGAAAGGAAGACAGAATACGAAAGAGAAATAGAGGGGAGTTAGAGAAAGAGGGGCCGAGGAAACGAGCAGAAGAACGCAAAGCCGGCGTGTGTGTGTGTGTGGGGGGGCGTGCGCAGGGAGATGAGAGAGATGCTGGGAAAGGTTGAATCAGTGCAAAGGAACCCAAAAGAAAGCTAGAGAGAGGCTGAAAGGAGAAAGGAAGCTAGCGTGCTGGAGAGAGCAGGGTCTGAAAGGACCGAAGCAGGGAAAAGAGAGAAAAAAAGGGGTGAGGGGAGCGAAGGGAGGGAGCCGAGAGCAGGGGGGGAGGGGAGGGGAGGGACCGCGGCGCGGAGGGGCGGGGCTGGCTCGGCGGCAGCAGCCGGGGCTCGAGCCGCCCGCCGGCTCGCTCACCAGCTCGCGGGGTCCGCCGCCCGCCGCCCGCCCCCGCTCTGGGCCGCTCGCAGCTCCGGCGCTCCGGCGCGGTTCAGGCTCCGGACGACAAACCGAGGGACCGGCCGGCCGAGCCCAGGGCCGCCTGCGGAAGCAGGTAGGTGGCGGGGCGGGGACAGAGGACGCGGAACCTCGCAGCGCTGGGGGCACGGGGACACCGGGGCACGGGGGCTGGGGGTTCCGGTCCCGGGGAGCGTGTTCTGCAGCTCGCGACTAACTTTCCACCGGTGCCGTGGATCCATCCCCTCTGCCCCGCTCGGGTCCGGGCTGCGGAAGCCGAGTTTGGCGCGGGGAGGTGGTGGATGCCGGGGCTTGGGAAAACGCCGGGGGTCCGGGCTGAACGTGGGGCGCCCCGGCGCGGGCCCTCTGGCCGCAGTCGGGAAGCAGCGCCCGGGGCGGTAAGACCCGCGCGCAACGGTGCGGCGCGGTTGTCCTCGGGAGAGCCCCCGCCCGCCCCCCGCGGTCTGGGGACTCCCACCCCCGGACTGCGCGCCGTCCCACGGGTGCCCTCCCTGCGGGGGTCGGGGCACAGAGCCTGCAGGGCGCGGCCAGACCCCCCGCCGTGGCCCGCCGAGAGCCTCTCTGCCCCCAAGCCCGTGCCGTGCGCGCTTCTGCGCCAAACGGAACGTATCCCCCTTTCATCTTCTTTTCACGCTGCCTTCCCGATTCTCTCCGGGGAGGTCGGGAACACCAGACACCCTGTGGGTTGACTTCCCGGACGTCCCTCCTGCCCTCGGCGGCGACCCTCGCTCAAGAAGTTGAAAGAGAAGCGAGTCACTCGTGCGCTCCTGGAGCGCGGTCTGGAAGTTCCCAACTTCTCGCCCGGCCCGGGGCTGCAGTGCTGGAGGTGGGTTACCTGGGTGGTCGTCGTGGCCCCCCGGAGCTACAGAGGGCAGCCGCCTTTCTCCCGCACTAGGTTTATTGTCCTAATCTGTTAGAAAAAAGACTACTTAGAAAGATGGAAAGTCGTTTCCTGCGGGAGTCAAGGTCCTTAAGTGGCACGGAGTCATTACCCGCCGGGAGCCTGGGGGCGCACAGCCGGGGCTTGACTATTCCCGGAGCCCCCGAGCCTTGGCTGTTTTCTCCCGGACCTGAATCCCCAGGCTCCGCCTTACGGTAGCCGCTGCTCGCGATCCGTCCGCTCTAGCCCGTGCGCTACGAGGCTGGTCGGCTTCGCTCCCGCGTCGTCCTGTTCTCTAGAAAAATATTTCCAAGTGGCTCCGCTCCAGGATCTTCCACTCCGTCCCTGCGGGAGCGGATAGAACAGGGCCTCTGGCAGGCTGGCGGAAGCCTTTCGGTGGTTTGGGATCCCAGCCAACTCAGCTCGCTCGGGCAAGTGTACTTGGGCCGCGGCAGCAGCGCCCCTCCCGCGCTTTGCCGGGGAAGCAGGGGTTAATTACCGCGCCAGGTGGCAGCGAGCGGGGGCTAGTCTGGGTCCGCTGGCTCCCGGAGCCCCGGATTCGCCTTCCAGTGCGGCTTCCTCGGAGCTAGAGGAACCTGGCCTCGCAACCCTCTTTGTTGGAGAGGTTCTAGAGAAAGGTTCAAAGCAGGTTTAGTGGGACCGAGAACTGGGGACTTTGTGGAGAGGGGCCCTCTGCCCCTGTCCCTTGCAGGTTGGGCGGGATCCCTGAAGGGTGTTGAACCGACCGGCAGCGAGCGCTGCATCCTCAGCTCCTTTGGCGGGCTTTGGCAGGTGCACTCCACGCACCGCTCTCTCCGTTACTCTTATATTGTTTAAGCCATAGCAATTCAAGGGTCCACAACTGAAATCTCTACCTCATCTCACAGATCAGCAAATTGAGGCCCAGAGAAGTGAAAGGACTCACCTTTTGCACTTAAGGGTGGAAAGGAATGTAAACCAGGTCTCCTGAGTCCTAGTTCACGGCTTTTTCTACTGCTCTATGCAGACGTGACCGCTTTCTTAGCACAGGGCAAGTGTTCCACGCAGGCCACAGCCTGTTCTTGGCAGGCTTTGAAGATTGAATATGAGGTTAGAGGCAGAGGACTGGTCTCTGGATTCTCTTGTTAGGCGCTGTTATTCTCAGGATAAATCACTTAGGTGACAGTTTGTTGCATACCTGTCCTGTGCCTGCATCAAAATCGCAGGGTAAAGGGAGCCCTTAGACCTAGCCCAGCCCCATAAAGTACAACCCACAGGAAACAGCAATCCTTGTGTTGTAACCAAGGAAGCGAGTATAGGTAGTCTCAGGTGAAATCCCTTTTGGAGGGGATAGGGTTAGGGATGGTTTCTGGGGAAGGGAGGATTTGCAATTGAGCCTTGGGTAGATTACCAGTTAGGAAAGGAGGAGGATTGTGCATCAGGCTTGAGTACTATGAGAGAGGCAGGAAAGCTCACAACTTGTTAAGTGGCTGGTCAAAGGACCGCAGAGTCAGGGCCAATGAGAATTTAGCCTTAGAGAGAGAAGCACAAGGACAGGCGAGGTGCCAGCTGCTCAGAACTCAAGCTTTGAACCTGACCCCAGAGGTCTTTCGTTTCAGATCTAGGGTGAGCAACTGGCTGGGAAGTCAGCACCCTGTGAGCCCAAGGCTGTGGCTCCAGCTGGGAAATATTCAGGCTTCTACTTTTGCTTTTCCGTTTTTCCTTCCCTGAGGTTTCAAAGAGTTTCTTTATCTCTTTTCAACCGTAACTTCTAGAATTTAGATACTTGAGGGCTTGGACCTACTATTGGACCTCTGATGGGCAAGGCATTTACTGTCCTAGGAGTAGTTAGCCAACAAACAGCTCTTGAGCTCCTGCACTGTGCCAGGCACCAGTCTTGGCCTTGGGGATACAGCGATGAACCAGACAGGCAGCATCCCATACCTCATGATGCTAACATTCTAGGCTTCCATCCTCCACAAGCTTACAGTCTAGTTGTAGTGTGGAGGCAAATACACAAAAGACATCTGAAGAAGTGCTGAAATGGGACCACAGAACAAAGAGAATCCTGCGCCTCTCCTCTAGTGGTTCAAGGCTCTGAGGTAAAAAAGGCTTGAAGCTGTTGGCTATGAGATTTGGAGAGTCTGTGGGCTTCTATGGTCCCAGCTCCTAGTTGCCAGGTGTAACCCACTGGTAGCTGCATTGATGACCTTAGATATGGCATTGGAGAACTGCTCTGCAGAGCTTCTGCCAGTCAGGTATGGCAGGAGGGAGCTGGTGAGTGTTGGCAGCTGTGATCTTGCTCGGTATCCATAGAGATTGGTGCCAGGTAACCATGGGCTTCTTCAATTCCAGCATCCACAGCTACTTGGTGAACTCTGTAGCCCCATTGCCCTGATGGGTAAATGGAGCCTGCACTCTGCCAATTGGGACAAGTAGGCAGAAAGGAGCCCTGGCCCTACCCCCCATCTCTGATTCAATTTAAAATGATGCTCCCTTTCCTATTTTGTAATCACTGATTCTCAGACTTCAGCACCGAAAGCTTGTTTCAACGCAGATTGCTAGGCTCCACCCAGAGTTTCTGATTCGGTGAGTCCTGAGTGGGCCCAGTAATTTGAATTTTGAGCAAGTTCCCAGGTGATACTAATGCTCTGGGTCCTGGGACCACTCTTAGAGAAGACCACTCTTGTGGTAGAACAAAGGAAAGTGAGTGATTTTCTTGAGATTATCCAGTGGGGCAGTCTGAAGCAAAGCCTGTGATTTAGCACTAGGAACTATCAGTATTTGCCTATGTACAATCCCCTCTCCCTCCCCCCCAGGAGGCCATAGAATTAAAAAGAATATTTTATCTTCATCATCAGTACACACACACAGAGAATATGTTGCAATATAATTAGAGAATAAATAGGTGTCCTGTGTTGGATGTACGCTCCATGCCGTGTGGCTCTGTCGGGGGTTATTTTAGCAGTGTTATAATTGAAAAGGTGTCATCCACTGTGAGAGCCCTTCATGAAACTTTCATGGCCTGGGTGGTCATTGTCCAAAAAGGTATGTCTTCTTCATTTATAAGAAAGAGAGAGATTGCTTCTGCTAATGGGACTATCTGTGTTTCATTTGACAGTAACTATACAATGTGTTCTTAGGGGAGAGAGAAAAAAATTGAATAGCCAGTATGAACAGGGAGGAGTTGGAGGAAGTCCACATCACAGGTTTGCAGATCCATTTGTTGAACATTTGGAATGTTTTGAAACTCTGTTAGTCTGTTTCACCTATATTTCTGATGTGAAGCAGTATCTCAGCAGGAAGAAAGGAAAGTTTGTGTTTTAGCTTAGCTGGTTGGGTAAATATAACAGCACACTTTATCCCCAATGTGTTAATTAGACCCCAAAGAAAAGAACTGTAAAAGAGTTGTTCTCCTAAATGCTGGCATTTTTCATCTGGATCTTATTTATTGATTATTTTACTGTTGAGAAGGAGCAAAAATCCATGTTTTTATAGCAAATGAAGCTGGCTGCAGTAATTATGCAGGCTCAACATGTCTGTTCTGGAGCAGGAAGTTGGAATTCAGCCTGACTCTCAAACATTTGGGTGAGATCTAATTGAGAAAGACATTTCAAAGAACAAATGTTTAGGAATGCAGAGTTTCACCGATGGTCTCTTTGGGCCAAGCCCAAGTATCTTGCTTTGAGCCTCAGAGATGGGGAGAAGCGATGGGGAGGGATCTGGTTAGTAACGTTGAGACCAGTCAAATGGTGAGGCTGAAACTTAGAGGTAATCAATTAAACTTAGAGTAAAGGGAAGAAAGATGCTTTCAGGGAATATATCCCCTGTAACTGGAGTGCAAGCAGAGGTAGATCGAACACTTATTGAGTATCCAATCTTGTGATAGGCTCGGTGAGGTCAGGGACCAGGACTTATACTTGTTATATATCTCTCATAATGCTTGGCTCAGGTATCTATTGTAACAAGCACCCTTGGATGAAGCCGGTAACAGAAAATTTGAATTCAACTGGCTGAAACAATAAGGAATTTAGTATCTCCCGTTATAGGAGGTGAGGGCTATTCTGCACATGCTTGGTTTTTCAGTGGTTCAACAGCATATGAAAGTTCTAGATTCTTTTTATCTTTCCTTTTTCTCAAGGTCACAAGATGGCTGCAGCATTTCCAGGTATTACAGTCTTAACAGTAATGTACAGAGGCAGAAAAGGCAGGAGGGAAACCTTTCCCAGAAGCCCCTCAGTAGACTTTTCCTAATGTCTCATTGGCTGGAATCATGAATCACATGTCCATGTTGAAACCAAACACAGGCAAGGGGAGGAGGCCATCGTACTTGGCCTACAACAATCTTGATTTATGTGTTGGATGGATCTCAGAGAGAAACAAAATTAGGATGCTTTTAGAAAGAAGAAAAGAGCAACCAACCATGTCTGCTGTACAATTTAAGGCCTGGGTGTAAATTCTCTTTCTATTCCTTGTTAGCCCCGTGGCCCTGGGCAAAGTATTTCACTTCTTTGTGCCTCAGCTTACTCATCTGTGCAATGGGGATTTATTGGGAAGATAAATCTAAATTAACCCAATAATTACACTTGATTCCATACAAGAAGTAGATTATCTGAAGATTTGATTTCTGACACCAAAGAATTGCAATCTAGTGTAGGAGACATGTGAGGACTAGACCATGTAGACTATCAAATACTCAAAATAGAGAGTAAATAAATAATTATGACTTGCAGACCAACCGTGGTAGAAGGAGCATATCAGTGGGAGCCACAGTAGTTATGGAAGGCTTCCTGGGGGAGGAGGTTCACAGTGCATTCTGTAACTCTAGCATTTAGGTGTGGATGGGTATGAGCTCCTTCTGCCCAACTTATGCCCTCATGCTTTTCTTTCATCAGTGGTAAAATGGAACTGTTAGGCCAAAATGAGATCTCTCTACAATCATAGTGTCTTTGACAGTCTAAATGTAGCTGGTTGTGGTTCTGGGAGGCAAATCATGGTAGCTTCTTTGCAGTCTTGGATTCTATTCCTGGATTACCCATCAATCTCCACTTCTCATACTATATTTCAGTGACGATTAGATATTATTATTATTTGGATGTCTCGGTGCCATCATAAAATCTACATGCCTAAAATGAAATTTAATGTCTTCCCATCTCTCAAGCCATCTGCCCTTCTGGATTCTTCATTTTTGCTGTTGGCAGCACAGATGCTTGGGTTCCAAACCTTAGCAACACTTTTGATGCCCATCTCCTTCTATTTCCAATATGCAAGCACTGATTTTCTTTTGTTTTCACTATGTTTCTTTGAAATAAGTCCCCCTTTGTAACATGAGACATCCACTTTGTCCAGGTTCTTTCCACCTCGCAGGGTGATCACACTGATCTCCTGCTCTGATCTCTCATCCTTGAGACATAGTGCATGGGGTACATGGGGACACATGTTTCTAGGAGTTGTCTGTAGGGCTCTGCAAATAGGGTAGTTTGGAATTCTAGAGAAGAGGTGGCAATGAGTCTGGAATTTGTGGCTGTAGACATTATGTTGCTTGGATGCCATGTCTCAGACTCCCACCTCACTTTCCTTCAAGTAACCCTAAAGCATCATTTTTTACCTACCTGTTACCTTACATTTTTTACCCCATAGTATTCAGTGTTGAAGCCTAAACTCCTCAAACAGATGTTTGCAAGCTTCCACAACCTACCATGTCCTGTCTCCGCATCTTTATCTGCTGGGATTCACCAACTCTGCTTCCCGTTCTGCTTTCTCTGTGTTTAAGCCCAACCACCTTTTCCTTCCAGGGCAGTGTTAGAGCTGCATCCTCGTTAGACCTTCCCTGACCCCCAGAGCCCTCAGTGATCTCAAAGCATTGATCTTCCCTTCCCCTGAACTTCTGTAGCAATTATTGCTTACACCACAGAGCCAGTGCTTAATAAGATGCCCCTGGTGTCCTGGCTCAGCGTTTCCTTTGGAATGCTCCTTGTCTTCCCAATTGGAAGCAGGACCATTGAGGTCCGAGATGGGATGGGGGTGAATTCTTCTTGGTATCCCGCATTGTGGCCAGGAAGCACATGGTACTTCAGTGCATAGTAATAAATTATAAATAAATTAGTTATTTAAATAAATAATTATTAGATTAATAAATCACAGGAATAGGGGAAATAAGACTATTTACCTGAAAAGTCAGCTAATCTTTTTCCCTTTTTTAAATCTTAACCTCGATTTGGGGAAGAGACTACGTTTGATGAATGCCTGCTCTAGCACTACTTTAGGTGATTTATCCAAGGAACTGTTTTAATTCAAGCCTTGTAACAACCCCGTGAAGTTGGGGTCACCGTCGTCATTTTACTGAAGAGGAAGTGGAGGCTGGGAGAGGTTAGGTGGTTTGCCAAGCCCACTAAGCCGGCAGGAGGCAGAATGAAAGGCGAGGTCAATTCTTTCCTCCAGGCTCTGTTTCGTACATCCTCTTGAGGTCTCCCGACCCTGTTGGGGCCCTGTCCACCCAGTCTCTTTTTCCCCATTTGCTGTGTCCCCTGCCTCCTGTCTCCTGTCTCTGACGAGACTCGGGCCCTCTTTAGTCCCAAGAGTATGTCTGGGAGCTTTTTAAACTCCAGTGTTTGCTGTGACATCTTCTTGAGGACCTCCCCCTCCTGGTGGGCTGTGGCTCATAGTGATCACGCACCTTTTCACCTTGACCATCTTTCTTGCCACCCTGAAGCCTGGGCCAGAGAGTCCTTTTAGAGCGTAAAACATTCTGCTAGTGGAATCAAACTGGGTCTGAGCCAGGTTTTCTGAAATCTTCTGCCGGCCCTTTTTCCCCCATCTGACCCTTTGTATCCATCCACCCTCCCCTGCCACCCTTCCTCGTAAGTGTCTCTGGTGTCTTACCTGTGGAAGGGAGACAGTGCTGACTTAACAGGAAGGTGGTCTCTTGGCGGTCTGCCAGCTCCAGGAGCTATGACTGGTGTTCTTCCAACTTCTACAGCATACTTCCTTCCTCTCATTCATTCATTTTATAGATACTGAACATTGACCACATACTCAGTGTAACACACAACGTGCATTGAAGTGAGGGGAGGCAGATGGTAAGAACAGACACATTATATAATATACTTTGTAATGGTTACAATGAAGAAAAAAGCAGGATAAAGGGGTATTATGGTGATGGAATGCTGCTGTTTAACACTGTGTCGTCAGGAAAAGCCTCAGATGGTGATGTCTGAGCAGAGACTGAGAGGAAGGATGCCATGTGATATCTGGGTCAGAGGGAATAGTAAGTGCAAAGGCCCTGAGGTGAGAAATGACCTGGTAAGTGTGAGAATCAGCAAGAAGGTAGCCGTGGAGAGAAGGAGGGGAGCTTGATAGGAGGTGAAGCTCCTCATCTTCAGCCTCTTCATTGTCTCAGAAACAGGGTCACCCTTCTTGCAGCTGTGTGCCCCTGGCTAAAAGGCCATTCCCCTCTGCTCAGCCAGGTCCTACTGCATCTTCACAGTTCCGCTCAGGTTCCCCGCCTTGTAGAGGGCTTCCATCTCTGCCATCTCTCATCAATCCACCTCTCCTTTGAGTTCCTACAACTGTCTCTTCACTAAACAGCAGAGCCCTTGAACGCATACTGGCTGGTTTCCCTCCGTAGATCTCACCTCCCTAATGAACCAACTTCCCGAAACCAGTTTATTCCCCTCTCTGAGACCCTGCACAGAGCTGGGCTCAGTGTCTACCTCTTGGTGATGCTAGTTTCAGAGGTGGGAAAGAGGTAGGCTCTGCAGATATCTGTGGGTGGAACCTTTTTCACAAGATGCCCATTGTCCCTTCACAACAGACAGGAAATCTTTTATTCCAGATATTCTTGGAGTACTTTGAGCTGGGAAGAGGAATCCACCTTTCTCAACAACTTGGGCAACTTTGGCTCTGAGAGGGGAGGGAGAAGAGTTAGTATGTGAAGAAGCTCCTTTATTAGCCTCTATTGCCCACTCAACAAGGGATAAGATATTCCAGAAGCAGAGGAGGAAGGAATTCACCCAAGATTGCTGAGACCTTGCTGCCATCCAAGGGAGGATTCTGGGTGTGGAGGTTGTCCTCTGAATGACCTTGGGCAAGTCATTTAACCTTCACATCCATTCTATTGCATTTTCTTCTCAGCCAAACCTGCTCTCTCCTATCCATTGTAGAAGAAAATGACCAATAAATCTGATTTTAGGGACCCAAACTACTCCCCAGGTTGGTCTTTGCATTAGTTTTTAGACCAATGGTTTTAAAACTTGAGAAATGTACAGATGGTTCCGTTTCCAAAGGGGAAAAAGCTTCCCACAGATTTCCAATATTGTCTTAAATTATTAATTTAATACTATTTGAATATATATAAACACAAAACTTGGCATAAACAACTTATGCTTTATAACCTTACACATTCTTAAAACCCAAACAAGTTTATAAATTAAAATGCAAACTACAAAGCCAATAACATTCGGATTAACAATATTAATTTAATGTGATGATGTTTTTCCACTGAGACTAAATCACCCCTTGTCACGTGATCGTGGTTTTGGCTGCATGGAGCATTTTGGTTGCTTCCTCCACCAGGTGCCCCATGGTGACTCAGCTCTTCCCCTGCTTTTCTCAACTGGAATGACTGTGAAACTTTGTTCCTGCAACCTGCTGCGGGGGTCATTTGGCCGGCATGTGCCCAAAAGCATTTGTGTATTAGGCTGTGGCTTTTTTCTCATTAACCCACACAATTAAAGGAGTGCTGTTTAATTCTACACCCTGGTGCAAAACTGGGCATTGAGACTGAGTATCGATGCTTGGTCCCAGAAATAAAAACGCAATGGTAATTTTTACAGAGCCCGAGGAACCCCTGTTTGAGAACAGCTGTTGAGCTCTTTAAAATAGCGCCCCCAGTGGTCTGAAAGAGTTCATGCTGGAACTGCTGCTTATATTCTGCAATCGCAGTGCTAGAGACTATGTTTTGAACCTTTGAAATGCACCATTATTTCAAGAGGTAGGTAGAATTGAGGAAGGTGTTATTCCCACTGTGCAGATGAGAGTGACAAGATTCCGTCTGTCATTGGTAGCATCTAGGTTCCACCCAGGTCTGCAGGACTCAGAGCCCAGGAACTTCCCTCCAGGCTTCACTGTCTCCCTCTCTACAGACCCCCACCAGGCTTCAGGGTGCTTTGAATGATGAGCATACGCGGACTTGGAGTAATCTGGGAACCTCTAGATTCTCACAGCAGACTCAGAGCTTTCTGGTGGAGCAGTTAAGACATGTTCTTTAGTGGAGAAAAGAGGAGGGGAGCCAGTAAAGAGGACAGAACTTAGGAACAATCCTCAGATCCTGAGGTGGCAGCGGCAGGGATGGCGCCTTCTCTGAGGGCACCTGGGAGGGGGATGCTGGTTACTGCCACAGAGCTACCTTGACAACTGCCACCTTTATTAGGGCTCCAAACGAGCAAGCACTTTTTTGGTGCATTTACTTTCAGGTTTTTGGGGTTTTTTTAATTTTTATTTTTATTATGGTAAAATACATAAAATTTCCCATCTTAACCATTTCTGAATACATTTCAATAGTATTAAATATGTTCATAATGTTGTATGACCATCACTGCCATTCATCTCCATAGCACTCTAGTTTGTGTTTTACAACAACTTTGGCAAAGCAGGTCACCATCCTCAGAAATAGGCTCAGACAGTTCAAGTAAGTTGCCCAAAGTCATACCCCAAACCTGGTGCCTGCCTCTCAACGGTGACCTTGAGTGACAGTGGCAGGCTTGGTTTCCCAGAGGCTCATGTGGGGACATTTGTGGTGGCCAGGCTTCCTGAGGTTGGGCCTATCTCAGGAATCTGGGGTGATCTCAGAGGGCTGTTCTGGAATTGGTTTGGCGGGTCAGGGTAGGGGTGACTTACTCCTGTGTATCTAGGACCCACCTTGCCTCAGAGCAAAAATAATTTGAAACCTACTCTTGCCCTTGGAAGTGCCCTTCCCCTGCCTGACCTGTCTGTTTTATCATCCAAGCTTAGAATAAATACAATAATTAAAAACACCCCCAAATTTTTTTATCCTGCAGTAGATGAGCAACAGTCTACATATGCAAATAAATGGCATATCAGTTTCCATGAATATTAATTTGGAAAGAGAGTCTGAAGCCCTAAAATACACTCAAAACCAACATTTTGACATTTTGTAACTCCTCCGACTTGCTCTGATTATACTTTAAGGTTCCCTGCTCCCAGTTGACCTCCCTCCTAACCTCTCGAGGTTACCAGGGGTGGGTAGAGTATCTCAGGTCAGCAGGCCAGAGGCTGGGGGTGATGGGTGACTCCTGACCCTGGTCTGTGTCTGATCTTGTCCTCCCCTAAGGGGTCCAGGCCTTAGCACCTCCCAGATCCCAGCATTAGCAATGAGTCTCCAAGGCCAGGGGACAGTTCTGGGGAACACTGAGGGACACCTGTCAGCCTCAGGCTCTTGTCCTATCTGGGAGAGGGAAAGTGGGAGTTTGAAGGACCTTGGAAATCAGCTTGTCTTTCCTCTTCCAGGCAAATCAGGAAACTGAGACCCTAGGATGGGGGCCACTTGCTCAAGATTACACAGTGACTTAATGGCAGGAAGCGAGAAATCTTATTCATTCTTTGCCCTGAAAAGCACATTTCTTTTTCAGTGTGTGTGTAGGAAGGGGTGGGCAGGATAGCATTTGAAGTTTGTATACTTTTGGGAAAGAGTCATTCTTCTAGGGTGAACATTCTCCCAGAGGTAGGCAGTGACTGGAAATCCTGTCTTGTATCCCATTTGAGTTGAAAGAAATGATTTCCTCCTCCCCCAGTACATTTCTAGAATTAATGTGAGGTTGCATCATAGACCACCCCCTAGCCAAAGCGGTGGAAGGGCAAGACTGCCTCTGAGCAAACCAGATGGGGTTAACAACTGGCCAGAGGACCAGCAAGGGGACAAAGAGGGAAGTGACAGTGATTCCTGGGTCCCACCACATGGGGAGGGCTCCACTGGGGAGGGAGGATTTTGCAGCACCGTGTTACTGCGGAAGTTGGGTCCTGCTGCTTACTGGGTTAACTTGGGCTACCAGTTCTCCTCTGCGACTCCTTTTCCTTGTCAGTAAATATTGGATTATCACCCTCACTTCTTCATGTTGCTTTGTGAAGATTAAACGAGGATTTAAAGTTCCAACATCATGGCCCCCCACAGTAGGTATTCAGTACATCTAGATTTCTTTCTTTTCCAGGTAGGTTTATCTGACTGACTGCAATGGGTCAGTGTGGATATGTGTACACCTGTGTTCATGATGCTGTATGGGTCTCTCTGTCTTTGTTGGTATGTTTCTGCACGTGTTTGTGTGTGTATCTGCTGTCATGCATGTGTTGGTTTTTGAGTGTGTGGTGGAGTGGGGAAGTGAGTGTGTCTATGTGTGTTTGTGAGTGGCTGTTTGCGTCAGTGTTTCCATGACCGTGTGTGCGCACTTGAATGCGATGTTGCGTGGTGACAATGGTCATGTGCGTGAGTGTGTGCACAGGTGTGTGTGTAATGCACGGCTGGCGTGGTGGGAAGAGCTGGGTGGGATGGGGAAGGTTTATGGTGCACAAAGAGCCCTGCACCTGGGGTCTTCTCTAAGGTCTCCTGCCCAAACACTCACCCAAGTCCCTGACCCCAGGTCCCTGGAATGCTTCCAAATTGCCCTTGGTCCACTTTCCTCTACCTCCCTGTGGGCACCTCAGCTGGCTGGCCCCTGGTTCATTTGCATTTACGTTTGCATATCACATGCATATCATTTGCACTGTCTACATAGACTGCTTTCAGTTCTGCAGTTTTCAAGGTAAAATGTAGTTGGTTTTCTTGAAGGTCATTAAAAATTGCTGCTTTTTCTTTTATTCTTTCTGGTCCAGAGCTCCCTCTCTGACTTGGGGGCTGGAAGGGAAGGAAGCCCCAGAAACCTGTTGCACAGAAGGACTGGTTCCATGGGTGGAGGCCCTGGGACTCTGTCAGGAGCACTTTGGGGGAGAAGACTTTCTTATTCTATGGGTAGTTACTATGTCATGTCAAACCAGGGGCAAATACAGTCCACCTTGTGTCCTGTCTCCTAGTTCTCAAGCTCCTACTAACTTGCTCCTGTGGGGATGAAAAGGAAGGGCCACCTCAGATATCTTAGCACCTCTGTAACTATCCCTGGCTGGGAAGGGACTGTGAGGCCAGGTCTGGCCTTATGGGAAACCAAGGAGCAAAGGATGTCTTGTCTTTTCCAACACCTAATGCATAATTGATGATATTCTAAAGCTATAGAAAATACCAACCCAAAAAGCTTCTCCAGGAGGGCTGTACCCAAAAAGTATCTTCCTTACAGGCCTTCACTATGTTCAACATAACGTCCGATACGGGTCTCAGTTCTGGCTGCATGGATTCTGGCAAGTTACCTAACCTGTCTGGGTGCCCATTTTTCTCATCTGTAAAGAGGGAATAGTAATTGTAGTTGATGCTAATAATAGTGCCTAAGGTTGTTGTGACGATTAAACGAACAGTGCAGATAAAGGGCTTAGCTTAGTGCATGGAACACAGTAAAGACTCAGTAAATATTAGCACTGCCAGTCCCCATGGGCTCCATTAGGGAAGAGAGGTTCCATGGTATGTCTTTGACATGTTAGTATAAATTGTTCTTCAGAGGTTCTTCAGACTAGCAACAGGCAGCAGGCTTGACTCCCTTCAGTGCCTTCTAGGAAGTGAAGCCCTCAGGTAAGTTGGGCTGCCTTTGCCTCCCGCTGGGTGCTTCCCCTTGGGGAGGAAGTGTGGGAAGCAGAAGATTCCTTGGACGTGTTGTCAGGGACTCAGGTCCCCACTCTCGCCTGGTCAGGGGTCAGCAGCATCTTGTTTCTTTCTCAAAGTCAAGTCATTCATTTTCTCTTGTGTGTCTTTGCTCTGAGCAAGTCCTGCTGGGCATCAAGGGCCCATCTCCAGCTCAGCAGGCTTGGTTTCCCCAGGAAACAGAACTTGAGGCAAAACTTGGTGCTGGTGCTTTACTGCAGGTAGGGGTGTCGTCTCAGGCAAGGAGAGTGAGAGGAAAAGGAGAGGAGGGAAAGCAAACGTCCGCCAGCCTCAGCGTCGTGAGGAAAGAAGCTGGTCGCTCAGTCATGAGGGATGTCTGCAGTCAGGTGGAGTGGGGCGCCTGACGCAGAGTGGTCACTGAGTGTACAAGGGAGAAAGTTCATCTGATAGCATCATGGCCTCTCAATGGTCCAGGTTTTCCCTGTGGGGCATTTACTCCCCTGCACGTGTGGGCCCTGTCACGTGGAGAAGCCCAAACCCCATGGCCTGTGGCATGGCGCCTCAGCTGAGCTGGAAGTGGCAAGAAAAGCCAGCGCCTCTGGTGGGCTGAGCCTGGGCACTGGAGTGGCCACAGCTCCTGTAGTGCGTGCAGTGGAGGCTGTTCCAGAGCCTGGCCCCACCCCAGGGGAGGCTAAGACAGCCGGCGGTGTCAGATGAGACCAGGCCATGGTGGCCGCCTGGCTGTCCATGGAGAAGGTAGTGGACAGTCTAAGAGGTGGGTGGGGCCAAGCAAATCGGGGAAGGCACCAAATAGGGTCTCATCCAACCACTGTTAGTCAGTTAATTAATGCAGTGTTGAGACCAGGTGCTGGAGTCCGGACCTTACCTTGCAGGCTGTGGGGAGCCATCAGCATTCCTGAGCAGGCAAAAGATCCACTCAGCAGTGACGGGGTCTGTTAGTCTGCTCAGGCTGCTGCAACAGAAGGCCACAGCCTGGGTGGCTTCAAACACAGACATCTGTTTTCTCACAGTGCTGGAGGCTGGAAGTTCAAGATCAAGATTCTGGGTGATCTGGTGTCTGGTGAGAACGCTTCCTGGCCTGCAGGTGGCTGCCAGAGCAAGAGAGAAGGCGCATGCGGGGGACACGAGAGAGCAAGCTTCCGGGTGTCTCTTGTGATAAGGACCCTAATCCTAACAGGTCAGGGCCTCACCCTTATGACCTCACTTGACCTTAATTACTTCCTTATCCAAATAGAGCCACACTGGGGGTTATTAGAGCTTCAACATATGAATATTGTGGGAACACAAACATTCAGTCACTAACATAACATGGGGGTTGTTTGGAGAGGGTCCATTTTCTGGTCTGCTTGTCCTTGCCCACAAAGAGGCAGACGTGAGCTGTTTACAGAAGCCCTGGCACTCCCAGCTCGGAGCGAGGGGACAGACAAGCCTCAGAGGCCGCGGCTGGCCATGGACTTCCATTCATCGTGGTAAGGCGGGGCCCCTTGATAGCACCCATGCATGTCTTAGTCACAGAGGAAGATTCCCTTCTTGGGTGAGGTGTGGTGATTCAAAGCACTGTGTCAGGGACCAGAGTGCCTGTGGTTTGAACCCCAAACTTGCCATTTTAAAAGCTGGGTGACCTTGGGCAGGTGACTGAACGTCTACATACTTAATAGCTGTGTACTGAGCACTTCCTATGTACTGGGCCTGTTTTAGCTGCTGGGGCTGCAGCAGTGAATGATACATGCCAGACTAAAATCCCTCCTTGTGGAGGATAGCAGTGGCTCTTGAAGGTGACAAGCAACATGGAGAAAAGCAGGAAAAGTGGAGAGGGAGTGATAGGGTGGGGAGGGGTTGGAGTTAAAACTGAGTGGCTAGGCAAGGTCTCAATAAAAATATATGACACCTAACTAATAGCCCAAGAGAGGGGAGGGAGTGAGCAGTGCTTCTAGGGCCGTCTCTCTGAGCCTCAGTTTCCTCACCTGTACAATGGGATAGCACAGAGCCGCACAGAGCTGCTCTGACAGTTAAATGAGTTAATCCATGCTGTGGGCTTAGACCCGGCCCGGAACACAGTAAACACCGGTAATGGCACCACCATTCAGGTGGGAGCCTGTCCCCACTGCCTCTGGGGCTCCCTGGGGCTTCCTACGACAGGGCTTTCTGTGGCCTTCATCCCCCCAGGAGTGGGAGAAGCTCTGCTCCAGCCCTCCCACCTCCTCGTTAAAACGGGACACACAGCCCGCAGTTTGAGAAGCAACACATGCATTTTCCTTTTACTTGGGCAGTTAACTCCCAGAGGGAATTGCAGAAGAGCCTTTAGCAAAACCCAGGGTTAGGAAGCAGCTTTGAGCCTTTCTCTGGAACATCTGCCGGCAGAGGGGGCCAGGCGTTTCTGGCCCAGCTCAGGGCTGGGTGCTGGGAGGGGTTGCCCACCTGGAAAACCAGACGCCAGAAGCTGGGGTGTGGGCCCTGCTCTGCTTCCCCCTTCCTGGCTGGGTGGCTGCCCTGTTCTCATCAGCAGGCACTGAGAGTCCCTTCAGCAATTGGGACACCATTATTTACTATCTCAGAGATTTTGTGGCTGTAATTTACCACCACTGCGAAGCCTCGGGACCTGAATCCCAGTAGCCCTC
The DNA here is from genome assembly GCF_030020395.1 of Manis pentadactyla. Classification (NCBI taxonomy): domain Eukaryota; kingdom Metazoa; phylum Chordata; class Mammalia; order Pholidota; family Manidae; genus Manis; species Manis pentadactyla. The sequence continues at coordinate 114,388,199 of NC_080029.1, read as the reverse complement.
TGTATAGATATTGCATCTAATCAATCCTTTATTACTATGCAAATACATCCTATAGGCTACTGATGTCTTTTCCTTTCAAACACTTAATACATAATTAATGATACCTCTAATGCCACAGAAGACACCAACCCAAAACGCTTCCTGCTATAATTTATACCCACCCAGACCAAAAGATTGGTTTATTGGTTCACTTATCATTCAGGAGTATGCCTCTCTCCCTGCCCTCCCATGGAGTCGATGGAGGCGGGACACCCTGGGCGGGCCGCCTGCCCTCCAGACAGCATTGAGCCACACAGGGCAATGACTGTGTGTGGGAGAGTGCTGTGTGCCAGCTTCTTTGTGGATTATCTCATTCAGTCCTTTCAGACCAGTGTGAGGGAGGGCCTCCTGCTATCCCACTCTCTGGATGAGGAAACTGAGGCCAGAGAGGTAACTCAACCGAAGGTCACGTTTGGGCCTCCCTGCGTGCCAGAGGACTTCTCAGGAGGGCTGGGAGGTTTCGACTTGGACTGTGAGCTGTGTGACTTGGGCAAGTGGCTTAGCTTTTCTGAGTCTCAGTCTCTGAGCGAGTAGAATGGCAGCCGCAATCCTACTCTGCAGGATTATTTGAGAAGCAGAGCTAATGGCACGTGTCAGGCATTGAAATCATGCTTGCTTGTTTCCTTATTTGGAGGTGACACAGCAAGGACATTGCTTCTGCGGGGTGTGGGGGTATTGGTTTGGCAGCTGGTGGTCATTTCTGGCTGAGGAGGGTGTGGTTTGGAAGGAGATAAGGCAGGCATCAAGCTTCTGTTGTCTGGAAACACACCTTCTCCGGGCAGACTGGGCACCGCAGGAAAGAAAGCCCATCATAGGGCCACACGGGAGGTTTCTCCCACTAGGCTTCAAGCAGCACCAGGCTTAGGAATGAAGGAACCATGGTCCCTGTCCTTGAAGCCCTGCCTCAGCGGAAATGAACAGACCCGATAAACCTGTGTGATGAGGCGTGATGGAGGTCAGCACACAGGTGCTAGAACCCCGACAGTGAGGGGCACCTGGATAGTGGTGTCAGTAGACAAAGGACGGGGAGCCTGGTGATGGGTGGGGGGTGGCCCACACATAGCACATGGAGAGGCCTGAGAATGAGGATTGAGGTGAATTTCCAGTATGAGACGGTAGGCACCACATGGGGGGTGGGGGTGAGCTGCCCATCTCAGCCTGGCCCTTGCACCTCCATTCTCATGTGGCCAGGAAATGGACTGCGGACAGGCAGAACCTCCTCCCTACCTGGGCGAGAAGAGGAGGCTGAGCAGAGGTAGGGGGGACTAGGAGTAAGGGGAAGGCTGCCTGCACACAGCCACTGTGGCCTGGCGGACGCAGAGCCTCCCAGAGGACCCCTCGTGGACCAAAGGCCTGGGCTTTGAGCTGCTTTCCTTCCCTCCAGCACAGCCCTTTCCGTACCCCCATGGGGCCCCCAGGCCGTGGCCCCTCCCTCTTCCTAACCTTGAATGGTATTGAGGGCACACATAGCTGATGCCCCCAGACCGAAAAGCTGCTCCCCGCTCAGGAGCCCTCTGACTTGCCTTGAACCCTGTCGCCTTTTGCCTGGGACGCCTCCCTCCTCTCCTGTCGCTCCCAGTCCTGCTCCCCGTGACGGGCAGAGGGATCTTTCTAAAGTGAGAAGTGGGCCATGTCCCTGTCCTGTCAGAAACCCTTTAATGGTTCCCCATTGCCCTTGGGATAGAGTCAAAGCTCATCAGCACAGCAGTCAAGGCCCAGCTGCCTCTCCTTGTCCTCTCTCCACTGTCCACCCTGTACTTTATGCCCTGGTAGCAATGACCTGCTTCCAGTCTCCCCTCCCCCAGGTGTGTCACACCTCTGTGCCTTGCTCATGCTCTTTTCTGTTGCAGTGACCCTGCCTATTTCCTTAGTCTGGCTGACTCTTACTCATCCATCACATTTCAGCCCAGACACCACCTCCTCCAGGAAGCCTTCCCTAACTTCCCCTCCCTCCACTGGGCTAAGTGATCTGTGTTTCTGTTCCCCTGGTGCTCTGCTTATTACAATCTTATAACTTCAAACTGACAGTGAGAGTCTCAGGAGCAGGGGTCTGGTCAAACAGGGACCCAGTACACAGTCATCTCTGGCACACAGTTCGGCTAAAGATGCATTGTTATTATTGAACTAGGATAAACCTTGCCCTTGATTTGAGATATGATACCTGCTTGTGTCTATCCCTGACCTGCAGGGAAGAGGTGGGATTTGGCAGCCAATTTTGGGGTGGACTGTAAGATGTGGGAACCTCAGAGCCTTGAGACCTGACCAGGGTTTTGTTAGGGGGATGCAGGCTCTGCTGGATTTAGAGATCATCGGTGTTCTGAGTACCGGGAGGGTTTTGGGGAGTGTTGGGGTGAATGATGTACAGGTGGCCTCAGAGACTTGAGAAATGAGGATGATCCCAAACAATTGGGACACGTAGATGGTAAAGTCATTTCGTACATTTCGTTTTCCCTCCTGGTCATGTCTCTAGATTTGTTACATATTTTAGCATTTGAATTGTTTTAATCAGCTCCCTATTTTTTGTCCCCTCCCACCACATGTGTAGCAAAAGGGAATTAAGAAGAGGAAAATAGTCAAAAAGTAGGAGACTGAAATGGGTTTTCAGGGACACAGTGGTGCCTCCTTTCCTGCTTTCTGCTGAGCTGGGTCGAGAAGTGTGGAAGTGTGGGGAGGCGCCCCTTGTTTCTGGGCTGTGGGGGAGGACGATGCAATGACATCACCGGATCCTGAGCTCTGAAGGTGGGAAGGGCAGGGAGGGCCTGGTTTGGGGCCAGGAATTGCTCTGGGGCTCCCCAGTGGAGGCTCTGTGTCCTTCTGGGTAATTTCCACCTTTAATTTCTTAGCGTTTTATGAACAGGGAGTAAATCAGGATCCTGCACTGGCTGCTTCATGTAAAGATTAATAAACTGGAGATTTATGGGGCAGTGGCAGAGGAAGGCAGTGGAAATGGAGAATGAAATGAGACTTGGTTCCCAAGGGGCAGGGCCTGGCTCTAGGATCTTACCTCCATTGTGGCGTATGTGCTCAGGGCCCCTGCTTGGATTTGGTCTTTCAGGACTTGAAGTCATGGTTGGGTGGCGAGGCTGGGACTGGGCCCTGGCCTGTGTTTTCTGCCTAGGATTGAATCAGGTCAAGGTCAAGAGGACAAATCCATTCCTAGGACTGTCTAGGTTGACATCCTAACATCCAATCTTAAGAGTAGCATATAAATACAAGTTCTGGGCCTGGATTCAAGCAATCTAGTTTTGAGTCTAGAGCCAAAGAAATGGAATTTCACATTTCCTTTGGCTTTATCAGTTAGGTAGCAAGTATCAGAAAACCCTGACACCAAAGCTTAAGCTACAAGAATCCAGGTCCTTCCCACCTCTCTGGCTGCTCTCTTAGCATGTTGGCGCATCCTCATGCTAGCATGTTAGCACCTCATGGTGGTGAGATGGCTGCTGTAGTTCCGGTCATCACATTTAGAGATGACAATGTCCAGTGGACGAAGGGGGTGCCTGTCTCTCACTGGGTGTCAACTTTTATGAGGAAGGAAACTTTTCCCAAAGCCTTCCTGCAGGCTTTCCTCATGCCTGATTGGCTTGAACTGGGTCACATGTTCCTTCCTAAACCAATCACTGGCATGCTTCCCTGAGTCATGTTGGAGAGGAGTGGGCACCTGGACAAAATGGTGCACTCTGGGAATGAAGAAGGGAGCATGGCTGCTGGACAGGCATTTACTGCAGTGACTTTGGGTAATTGGTTTTAGCTTGTAAACCTTAATTTCCCCCTCTGTAAAGTGACGATTAAATGTGATAATGCACACTAAGTGCTTAGCAAGTTACCTGACACATAATGTGTGCTGAGTTAGGTGTTAGCACTAGTAACAGCCGAGTGAACCTGAGCACACTTCATCCTGTTTGTGTGTCAGCACTGTGTAAAATGGAGGTGCTATTATCCCCTCCCTGGTCACACCTGCCTTTGTAAGCACTAGAGGTGGTGCTGTTACCCTTGTAACACTATGGTATCCTCATACGGATGGGCTTTAGGGTCAGGCTGGAGTCCTCCACTGACCTGTGGTGTGGCTTTGGTGAAGTCAGTCACCTTTCTGAGCCTCAGTTTCCTCATCTGTAAAATGGTGATACATTACCTGGTAAGGTAGTTGGGTGGGTTAAGTAAATAGGCCAGGAAGTATGGCACCTCGATGGCACAAGGCCTGGCACACAGCAGGCCTTATTTTAGAACTCCCTGCCCTTCCTTACCCATCCTGAGTGCCCTTTTTCATTGGAGCAAGACCTTAACCAGGTGTAAGGATCAGGGTCCATACCCTTGGGGTGGTAAGGTGAAGTGGGTTATATTAGTCAGAGTTCAGGTCCCCAAAGGATTGGGGTGCCAGGCAGTTATCAAGTATTTTGGAGGGGACCAACAGACCAGGGGCAAAGGGAAGGCCAGGACTCAGATGGCAAGAGGCTGTCCAGAGCGCCCTGGGGACTTTGGATGCTGAATCTCTGACAGCGCAGCTAATTCTAGCTCCTGCTGTCTGCCTTTACCAGGGTTGGTCCAGCTGCAGGTCAAGGCCTCTCAGGTGATGAGGACTGGGGATGGGAGTGTGGACAGAGGCAGATGGACAAACAAATGGGCCTGGGAAATTGCTGGGTTGCCAGAGATGGTCTCTACAGCCTGGGGGTCCTGGTGCACCCAGGCTGGTAGCCCCGGGCCATCCTAGACTCTCAAGATCTGCCATTGGGAGAAGTTAGCTCTGCAGGGGGACTGCCTGCTGGGGGGCAGCTTAGTGGAGTGGTTCCGAGCAGGGCTTCTAGGCTCCCCTTGCCTGGGTTCAAAGCTCAGCTCTATCACTCATCATGTAGATGACATGGGCCAATTCCGTTGGCTCTGTGTACCTTTGTTTGCCTATCTGTAAAGTAGGCTGTAAAACAGACCCTCCCTCCTAGGATTGTTGTGGGGATTGTACGCAGGTAACAGTGCCCAGCACACAGGAAGTGCTCAGTGAGGATTAGTGTTTGAGGATAATAACCAGATGCATTTCCAGCTTTCACAAAGCAAGTCATATTTTCTCTTACTTGCTCTTCTACAGCCAAGGCCTCACTACTGAGGGCAGAGGGTGGAGAGGAAGTTGGAAAAACCCATGCTTCATTAGTGATTAAGCATCAATATAGCTGCCCAAAGGGCCAGTGAGACTGCCAGAGAGGCCGGTGTGAGCACAAAAGGGTCCAGGCGGTGGATTAGCAAGGAAGTGGGGGAGGGAGCTTGAATCAGCAGCTCAGTTCATGGCTCAGGAGAGGGTCGGCGCATCTGTTCCTGTAGAGCGCTCAGGGGCAGCCCGGGCAGGAAAAGCAACCCTTCTTCCTCCTCTGAAATAAAGCTTCATGAGGCCCTGACACAATTGGGGAGCCTGGAGGGCCAGACCCGGGGAAGATCTCTTGTGCTGTCTTGGCTTCGTTGACAATTCCTGTTCTGACTCAGCCATTAACTAGAGGCCTTCTCATACCTGTAATTGTCCCCCCCTGTCCTGGCAGGTTATGTTTGTCCTTCTGTCACCTGGCACTTTGCACACACCCAGCAGGGGTCATCTGCAGCGTACCCCTTCACACAGCTTTTACATGGCTAGGCTGCTGATCTCCAGAAAGCCCTGCTCTGGGGGCTGGCAGGGTCATGGTGCATAATAGGGCTCTTCTGTGTCTGTGGCTCTGATATGGCTCAGTGTTTCCCAGCTGTGTTCTAGGGAAACACTGGGTCTACAGAATGCTCTCAAAGGCTCTGACAAGTCCTGCAGGAAATGGCCCTGAAGGCTTTGTTTAACCCCTTGTTAAACTTACTTAACCATAGGATTTTAGTCTCCATAAAATTCTTCTGGCTTTCCAAAGAAATGGGTCCACTTTGGGCAACGATGTCTTAGGGAAGATACCATTCGACAAGGAGCAGAGCGCCACGTCCTTAGTCGCAGCTCTGTGGGTCTGCACAAACCGAGCGGGGCCAGCCGGTCCCCCTCTCTGGGCTTGTGTTTCAGCTTCAGAAAAATACAGGTGATGCTAATGCCTTTTCCTTTACTTACATACTAGAATGTTTTTAAAAGACTCTTCAGAATGGAATATTCCAAACTGACCCCTCATGTGCACTCTGCTCCTTCTTCAGCGATGACTTGGATTTCTCCTCCCTTGTTCCATCCTTCCACTCCCCCCAATTTTTTATAAGCGTGCTTTTGAAGATACAAAATTAAGTCCATGGAAGTGCTTTGCAAACTTCAAAGTGCTATACAAAATGTAAGATATCTATTATTGCTATTATGAGGTTTATTTTTTCATATTCCTAAAGTTCAAAGTGATGCATAAATGTAAGGCATCTGTCGTCATTATTATTATACTTCTCATTTCTTATTACGATCCAGTCACATCACCCGAAATACCCAATAATGTGGATATTTATGGAACTCTATTTGTGAGAAGTTGGGCTGAGCCCTGGGGGATGTAAAGCTTGAAGTCCAGCCCTGCTGTGAGGGGTCTTATGACCTAGTGGCGAGGTAAGACGGAAAATCTGAAAAACAGCCTTGCAATCCCTGGGTGCCTGGGCAGTGCCATATGACGGAATTCTGGGGAGAGTTCTGGAGCAATTCAAGGAAGAAAAGGAGCAGAAGGCTGAGGAATGTGTAGCTGGAGGCCTTTTCTCATTGGAGAGGTTTTCCTCCGCCCAGCAAGGTTGGGCACTTACCTGGGCCTGGAGGCACCTGGAGGGGTAAGGTGCCCGTTCTGGGACATAGCACCCTAGGGCCCGGTGGTTGACGGGCCTGAAGGAGGGCAGTGCTGGGCCTTGGGGAGTGACTGATCTTCCTCTCTCCAGTGAGCTAAAGGGATGGAAAGTAGATGGAGCTCCGTTCCCTTTTAGGTGGAGCTCAGTGCGGCCTCAGTACACAGAGCCTGGTAACAAACAAACACACCCAAAACAACCCACATCTTTCTGAGGCCAGTTCACTGTCCAGTGGGTCCCCCACTTCTAATCACCTCAATCCAGTTCCCCTTCTTGGCTGGCTCCCTGTCCCTGACCTGGGGCTTGACCTCTCTGCTGCCTGCCTCTCCCTACAGTCTGGGCGTTACTGAGGGCCTCCCCCCTGGAGGACTCTGGCTGGCCCCTTTCCTCTACAGGGCAGAGACTCAGGGATTTGGGGTGTGCAGCCACAGCAGGGTCCCCCAAGCTGTCATCCCTACATAGAGTTTTCCACGTAGAAGATGGAATTTCAGGGTCAGAATGTAACTCATAGGGGAACAAACAACTCTCTGTTGGCTGTAGATGCATTTGGCTTGCATTTTACTTTTACAGCACATGAGCCAAGAGAAGATTTCACATACAAATATGTATTTCCGATTTCCTTTGAATAATTAGAAAAATCTAGGCCCATATTCCTGCCTGGCAACAGTGCAGGGAGCTGCGTGGCGGCCTCTTGTTCTGCCAGGGTGTGTGGTGTCCCCGTTGCCACAGCCCCCTGGGAGTCCTGGACTCATTGACCTTCCTGGCTGGGTCCTGGTGGGCATTTGGGCTGGCAGCCCCACCACAGAGCCCTGCTGTATTGAGAAGTCACAGGGCCAGATAACCACAAAGCTGTTGCTGCCTGACTTTGTTGTTCCTGGTCATGATGATTTTGTGCTCATTGTTTGACCAGGAACCTTCTCGAGTGACTACTGGGGTCCTGGCAGGTGGCACAGTCAAGCTGGGTATCTGATGAGAGCTTAATAAAGGGACTGTTTATAATGGTGTGGGCAGAGTTTAGGAAAATCAACAAAGGGCAGCGCAGCACCCTGAGGCTGACAACTGTGGGGAGCAGTTAGCACCGTCGGGCCACGGGGACCTGGAGAGGGTGCTGCGTGGAGAGGCTGCCCGGTAGGGATGTGCCATCAGCAGGGATCCGGCTCACCCTCCTCCTCTCTGTGATTCTCAGCCGGCTGCCCCGTTGGCTGAACCTAGCTGGGAGCCAGAGATCAGGGAGCCTCCCTCGGGGTCCATCCCGCTCAGCCACCTGGGGCCCAGAGCAGAGGGGAGATCTGCAGGAACACATGGAAAACGTCCAGCACAGGCAACATTATACAAATCCTGACCTCTCGGCTGGCTGTGGTAGGGGATGGTTCCCTCTGTGTGGGGAAGCTGGCCTGATAATGGGGAGCAGTCCCTGCTTTGGGGTGGGGGCTATTATTTCTGGGGGGGTGGAGCTCCTCCCCATAGGCCTGGCCTGGTTTTCCACTCTGTTGGGTCTGCCTCCCCTCCAGTCAGTGTGTGTGTGTGTGCATGTGCAAGTGGGTGGGCACCCCCGCTCCCCTTCCCAGCTGCACCTTTCTTTGGAGCTCCACAGGCCTCCACACACAGCTCTGAGGGCACCCTGGAGTGGGAGGAAGAGCAGGTCTGGCTGGCTGTGAGGGCTCGTGTGGTGGTGGTGGGACAGCCTTGCACTGAGCCTTTGGGTAGGGCAGCACTTGCACACCCTCTGCGTGGGGCATCTTTTGAAGAGCCTTCCTGCCATGGTTTTAAAAAGCTCCCACACCCCAAATTGCTTTCTCTACTAGCCTGCCTTGGATTCTGAGATGCTATGCAGCATCCTAGCATCAGAGAATGTCAGAGCTTTAAGGACCTTCCCATTTAGCAGAGAGCAGCGTGAGGCCCAGAGAAAGTGATGGGCCCAGGTCACAGGGTGACGTAGGGCAAGAGTGGGAGCAGGATCCGGGACTAGCTCCTGGGCCTGGGGGCTTGGGCCTGCACCCCAACTACCCTGCTGGGTGTTGCACGGGTTGAGTCTGATGGGAAGGCAGGGGCAGCCCAGGGGCTGCGTGGCTAGCCCAGGTGGTCTTAGGAGAGGAGCGTTTAAAGCCTAAAAGGATCTGCTGCCAAACTGGCCCAGCCCTGGGGACCTCAGGTAGAATGGAGTGAAGGAATTGAGATAAGAGCTATTTCAGATTATGTCCCAAACAGCAGGACCTGGACCACGTCCGCGCGGTGAGCTGGGGAAGGAAGGCACCGTCTGCTCCTTTCCCTCTGCCCACTGCCTTTTCTGCAGGGAGATGTTGAAAAGCAGGGAGAAGCTCAAAATGTGGGGCCAGGTAGGGAGATGCAGGCCCTGGGTGGGCGGTGGGCCTGGGGAAGCAGAAGGAATTCCCTGGAGGTAGAAGGCCTGGGTCTAGTTCTGCCGCTGCCAATGTGATCTCGGGCACAAGTCATCTGAGGGCTGGGCTTTTGTTTTCAGCGAGGAAAGTAATATCTCACAGGATTGCTGTAGGATTTATTGTTATTAATACCCAGTATTAATAATGCCAAGGATAAAAGCTATCATTTATTGAGGCTATCTGTGTAGCAGGCACTGGGCTCAGCAATTTCCATGCATTATCTCATTGAATCGTGAGGCAACACCATGGGGACCCTGAGGTGCGAGGTGATTTGGCGAGTTAGTCCAGCGTGAGTTTGATGAGATAATATAGGAGACATTCTCTATAAACTGCCAAATCCCAGCATGTTTTCTGTAACCCTAAGAAAGCGTATTCCACCACCATCAGCATTACCGCCACGGGCTGTAGACCTGCTTGGAGACCTCATCCAGAATGGGGTCTCCAGAGGCTGCTGCAGACCTGTGGGTTGCCCACTCCTCACACCACCTCCCTGGGAATCCTGCACAGGTACTGATGCTCTGAAGTAAGGCGAGAGCCTGGTACATAGGAAAACAATCTTCTGATTCTGACCATAGGCCCTTTGCGACCCATGCTTTCAGCCGAGGCTGGGGCCCTGGAGCGCTGAGGGGCTGCCTCTGGGAGTGTGTGAGTATATGCATATGTGTTTACATAAGTGTGGGGATGGGTGTGGGTATGAATGCGTGCATAGAGCATGTTTGCTCGTGTATGAGTGGGTCTGTGTGTGTGTATGTAAGCTGTTGAGTGTATGTGTGTATGATAGCACATTGTGTGAATGTGTGTATATGTGTATGTGCACGAGTGGGGGGGTATGTGTGTGTCTGTGGGTATATAGGTCTGTGAGGTATTATGGGAGTGTGTGCTCAAATGTGTGTGACCATATGTGAGTGAGGGCTTGCAGAGGTGAGCCTGGGTGTGAGTGTATGTGCATCAGATGTGAGTGGACGGGTCAAGCCAACCGGATCCCTGCCTCTAAGAGGTGGTCACTGGGGAAGCATATGAATTATCCAGTCCTGCTGATGTGCCTGGTGGGATGCAGGGTGGCATTACCCATGCAGCGCTGGTCTCCCACTCCTCACTGGGTGCATAAAAGCCATGTTGCCTACTGAACAGCTCCCTCAGCCATCACCTTCCCGGGGAGAGAGTTGGTTTTTATGGCTGTTCTTAAGCAAAATGGAATGTCGCTGATGGGCAAGCATGCTGAGGAGGCCTGTTTGGGGCAGGGCCCCTTGCCTCTCCCCCATGATGGGAAATGGCTCCTGCAGGCTGGACCTTGGCGCTTCTCCCCAATAGGCACTCGGGAGAGGTGCTGGGCTGTGACCAGGCGTGAATCCATGCCCGGCCACTCACTGTGGCTGGGGGAGCAGATGGCAGAGCCAGGCCTTTCTGGCTGGCCGCTCCGCTGTCCTGGGCCCCTCCCTCATGCACACCTGCCTCCTGTCTCCGGGTCCTGAGGATGGCCAGGATCTCGCATCCTCTAGCACTCAAACGAGCAAAGACCCTATCCCATGAGAGGCGAGGGCTTGGCATCCTCTGGCTGAAAGGAGAATGGCTTGGGGAAGAAGTGTGTAGCCCAGGCAAAAATGGGTGCTGGGATGTGCTGACTGAGGTGAAGGTGAATTATAGAAGACGTGCTCATCACTGAACCAGTTCATGAGATTCACGCCCCCATCTTGGGAAATAGTCTAGCTAATCCTTGTATAGCACTTGTATTATGACAGGTACTTTATATTAACTGAGTTTATTCACACAGCAGCCTTATGAGGTAATAGTGTTATCACTTCATTTTACAGATGACAAACCCAAGGCTCAGAGAGGTGAAGTAACTTGTCTCAGATCACACAGCTGATAATAGGCAGAGCTGGAACTTGATACTCAACAGTCTTGTTCTAGAGACTGCTCTTAACTGCTGTGCTGTATTACATCTCCAAGAAGCAGGTTGTCCTGTTGTTGGTTAAATGTATCCTGTGTTGACTGATTCAAAGAAAGAGGTCAGTCACTGTCCTGGGCCGAGCAGGGAGCTGACATCTCCAGGGGAGATGTAATAGTGGACGAAGAATGCTCCCCACGAAATGACCCTGAGTAGAGAGGTGTCCGGGTCTCAGGATGTTGGGGCTTGAGCCTTTTTGTGCTCCTCCCACCCATGCATAGTAAGTGCCCAACAGGTGATCTTTTTTTTTAATAAAAAAAGTTTCGGTAACAGCTTTATTGAAATGTAATCTACATGCCATACAATTCACCATTTAAAAGTGCACCATTCAAGGATTTTTAGTGTATTACTATAATTCAGTGGTATTTAGTTTATTCGCAGATTATACAGCTGTCACCACAACCAATTTGTGGTGTGACCACCACAATCATCCCCAAAAGAAACAACATGTCCTTCTGTAGTCACTGCCCCGCCTCCTGCCAGCCCCTGGCAACTACTCATCTCCTTTCTGTCGTCGTGGATCTGCCTGTTCCGGACATTCGATATCAATGGACTCATAAAATATGTGGTATTTTGTAACTGACTTTTTTCACTTAGCATAATGTTTTCAAGATTCATCCCTATTGTAGCATGGACCAGTACTTCACCCCTTTTTATTGCAGAATAATAGCCCACTATATGGCTATATCACATTTTATTTAAGCATTCACCAGTGGATGGATATTTGGATTGTTTCTACTTTTTGGCCACTATATAAATAATGGTGCTATAAGTTTATATTCAAGGTTTTGCATGGATGTATGTTTTCATTTATGCTGGGTATATAGGTAGGAGTGGAATTGCTGGGTCAAATGGCAACTCTGTGTCTGACATCCGAGGAACTGCCAGGCTGCTCTCCAAAGTGGCCGTACCGTTTCACGTTCCCACTAGCAGTGTGTAAGGGTTCCAGTTTCTCCACCTCCTCATCAACCCTTGTTATTTTTCTTTTCTTTGTATATTTGCCACTTGGTGGGTGTAAGGTAGTATTTCACTGCAGTTTTGATTTGCATTTCTCTGACAATTAGTGATGCTGAGCATTTTTTCATGTGCTTATTGGCTGTTTGTTTATCTTCTCTGGCGACGTGTCTATTGAGATCCTTTGCCCATTTTTTAACTGGGTTCCAGCAAGTTTGTTGAAAGGAACAATGAAGGAGTAAGTGAGTGAGCCAGCCTCCCACATGTCAGGCACTGGGGATGCCAAGATAAAGAGGACCGCGTCCTTGTCTCAGGGGGCTCTCAGCCTAGAGCCGAAGGTAAACACGCAATTGAGGAATCAGTTCTGCTAAGTGCTTGGACAGCAGTAGATGCAAGAGGCAGGGTCAAGTAAGGAAGGCTTCCTGAAAGAGGAGCCATTTGTGCTGGTTCTTCAAGGGAGATGAGGGAGAGCAGGGATGAGGAAAGGCCATTCAGGGGGAAGAACAGGCTCTTGGAGGAGGAGGCACAGATGTAGGGGAGCAGCCAGGAAATCAAGAGTTAGGGGAAGGGAAAAAGGCAGGGCTGGGCTAGGCATCTGGATGCTGGTTTTGGATCCAAGGAGAAAGTGCCCATGTGGCTGAGGGGTGTGGAATGGCAGAAGCTCAAGGTGGCTTTAAATCTGCCATCAGAAACCTGCTTGTCCTCAAGCCCTCCTGACAGAATTGCTGAAGCTGCCGCTGTGGTACCGAGTGGGTCCTTTTATGTTTTAGTAATTATCCTGTCACCCACCAAAAATAATTTCATCCCGGGAAGAAGGCAGGTTCGGCGGTATTGAGAACTGCTGCCGTGTATGTGCAAGTGGCCTAATTGGGATTCATAAATCTACTTCTTAACAAGCACAATTAGGAATACTTATTGCAGGCCAGCTTGAGGAAATCAGGAAAGTGCTGTTAGCAGGAGCATCTTTTATGGGGCTTTGTTTAATGTGACGGAAGACTTAGTTTGATCCTGGCATCCCAATTAGTCACGAGAGGAGGAAGACACAACTTAAAAGTGGAATTCTACTTCAAAGTTTAATTCTGTGTAGTTCACTAGGCAGTATTATAATGGGCAGAGGGGTCGTCTAGATTGTTCTTTAGGGGGAAAATAGCAAATCCCATAAGTTTGTGAAAAGATAAGAGAGATTCCCCCATAAATCAGACTAGTAATATGGGCAAACACTCACATAAAGAGAGTTCTATTCCACCCCCACTTAAAAAAAATTTTTTTTTTGCTTTGCTTTCTGTCCACTCAGTTACTATGCCAGGTGCTGTGGGGAGGGCAGTGGTCTGTCTGGGAAGGTTGAACTAAGGCTCATGATGTTGTGAAATCATGTGAGATCTGGAGGTATTGGGGGGAATGGAGGGTAGACGTAGCAGTGGTTGATGAAGGAGATACCCTTGTGGGCTAGAATAATCTGGAAAGCTTTCCCGCGAGATCTTTAAGCTGGGGCTGGACTAATGGGCAGGGTTTAGGAGTGAGGAAGGGAGGAGGGAGTGCCGGGCCCCCTGTGAGCCCTGACCCGGCAGCCTTCCCCGCAGGACGCAGGTAGGGCTACTGTGTGGGGCCCATGCACGTGTGGCTGGACCTGAGCTGGGAGGCCAGGAGGCTCGTGCTGGCCTTGCCACTGTCTCACTGTGGGACTCGAGGAAAGTGCCTCGAGGGTCCTCTAAAAGGCTAAGGGTCCTTCCAGCCTTGACACTCTGGGATATGGGCAGACTGGCTCTGTGTAGAGCTGGGGGAGCTGGGGGAGGGATGGAGAGGGTGAGGTTGAGAAGGGATGCGGTGTTATTGCCAAAGGATGCTCCAGTGAATTCAGGTGGCAACACACAATGAAGTATGAGAGAGTTGAACCTTTTGGAGATGTAAAGTAGAGAGACATCCAAAGATACTCACATGTGGGGGTCAAAACACTCATATTGTCAATTCAGGAAAACCCCATGGAGAAAAGGGATTTCCAATTGTCCCAAGATAAAAATGGATGGATGGATGGATGGATGGATGGATGGATGGATGGATGGATGGATGGATGGATGGATGGGAATATGATGGGCTTTGTGGTTGGTGTGAAGGAAAGATCCCTTCTATGGAGTCAGGAAGGCTTTGGATCATTGGATATGTTACTTAACCTTTCTGAACTGAGGCTTTTCATCTGAAAAATGGAGATTTAATAACACTTATAATTTTTTTGTAATCAAATAAAAGAAAAGAAAGTGCTTTGCACATAGTAGGTGGTTAATCATGTTGGTTCCTTTCTTTCTTCCCTGTTCCTCACCCACCTCCCCAACATACAATGCTTTCCATTTGGAAAATTGGGATTCTTATACCTACTCTGCCTCCAGCTAGGTCTTATTGGGTCGAAGGAGGTATAACACATGGGCAAACAGTACTTGGTGACCTGTGCTTGGCAGCCATAGAGTTGTAACTTGTTTTTTGCCAGACCACTTGGAATGGTAGCTGGGGGAGGGCAGGGAGATGGGTAAATGAGGTCTTGGAGCAGGGATAAATTATATGCTGTGCCCTCTTAATTTGGCAGGCTGAGTGGCAGGGAACTTTGCAGCGTCTGGCCAGGGCTACTGGAGGAGGTGTTGTTTGCGGAGCAGCCAGCCCTTCTGTGGGTCCAGGTGATGAGATCTGGAGGGCCAGATTTCTACAGGAGCCTACGTTCTCGGGAGAACTTTGACCTTGAAGAGTGGAATCAAATACAATGGCAGATCTAGGAAACACACTGCTGGAGTCGCGCTAGTTGGGATAAAGATCAGAATTAAGATTCACTCAGCACCATCCATGTTCTAGCTGTGGCTTCAGATGCTTTTTTTTTTATTAAGGTATTATTGATATACACTCTTATGAAGTTTTCACATAAAAAACAATGTGGTTACTATATTCACCCATATTATCATGTCCCACCCATGCCCCATTGCCGTCACTGCCCATCAGTGTAGTAAGATGCCACAGAGTCACTATTTGCCTTCTCTGTGCTACACTGTCTTCCCCATGATCCTCCCCACACCATGTGTACTAAACATAATACCCTTCAATCCCCTTCTCCCTCCCTCCCCACCCACCCTCCCACACCCCTCCCTTTTGTTAACCACTAGTCTTTCTTGGAGTCTGTGAGGCTGCTACTGTTTTGTTCCTTCAGTTTTGCTTCATTGTTATACTCCACAAATTAGGGAAATCATTTGGTACTTATCTTTCTCCACCTGGCTTATATCACTGAGCATAATATCCTCTAGCTCCATCCATGTTATAACAAACGGTAGGATTTGTTTCTTTCTTATGGCTGAATAATATTCCATTGTGTATGTATATGTACCACATTTCCTTTATTCATTCATCTACTGATGGGCACTTAGGTTGCTCCCATATCTTGGCTATTTATTAAGGTATTACTGATACACACTCTTATGAAGTATAGTAAATAGTGCTGCAATAAACATAGGGGTGCATATGTCTTTTTGAATCTGAGATCTTGCTTTCTTTGGGTAAATGCCTAGGAGTGGAATTCCCAGGTCAGATGGTATTTCTATTTGGAGTTTTTTGAGGAACCTCCATAATGCTTTCCACAATGGTTGAACTAGCTTACATTCCCACAAGCAGTGTAGGAGGGTTCCCCTTTCTCCACATCCTCACCACCATTGGTTGCTCTTAGTCTTTTCGATGCTGGCCATCCTTACTGGTGTGAGGTGATATCTCATTGTGGTTTTAATTTGCATTTCCCTGATGATTAGTGATGTGGAGCATCTTTTCATGTGCCTGTTGGCCATCTGAATTTCTTCTTTGGAGAATTGTCTGCTCATATCCTCTGCCCATTTTTTAATATGGTTATTTGCTTTTTGGTTGTTGAGGCATGTGAGTTCTTTATATATTTTGGATGTTAACCCCTTGTCAGATATGTCATTTACAAATATATTCTCTCATACTGTGGGATGCCTTCTTGTTCTGTTGATTGTGTCCTTTGCTGTACAGAAGCTTTTTAGCTTGATGTAGTCCCATGTGTTCATTTTTACTTTTGTTTCCCTTGCTCGAGGAGATGTGTTCAGGAAAAAGTTGCTCATGTTTATATTCAAGAGATTTTTGCCTATGTTGTCTTTTAAGAGTTTTATGGTCTCATGACTTACATTCAGGTCTTTGATCCATTTCGAGTTTACTTTTATATATGAGGTTAGACAATAATCCAGTTTAATTCTCTTGCATATAGCTGTCCAGTTTTGCCAACACCAGTTGTTGAAGAGGCTGTCATTTCCCCATTGTATGTCCATGGCTCCTTTATCATATATTAATTAACCATTTATGCTTGGGCTTATATCTGGGCTCTCTAGTCTGTTCCACTGGTCTATGGGTCTGTTCTTGTGCCAGTACCAAATTGTCTTGATTACTGTGGCTTTGTAGTAGATCTTGATGTTGGGGAGCATAATCCCCCTGCTTTCCTCTTCCTTCTGAGGATTGCTTTGGCTATTTGGGGTCTTTTGTGGTTCCATATGAATTTTAGAACTCTTTGCTCTAGTTCGTTGAAGAATGCTGTAGGTATTTTGATAGGAATTGCATTGAATCTGTAGATTGCTTTAGGCAGGATGGCCATTTTGACAATATGAATTCTTCCTATCTATGAGCATGGGATGTGTTTCCATTTATTGCTATCTTCTTTAATTATGACTGTGTCATGAGTGTCTTGTAGTTTTCAGAGTATAGGTCCTTCACTTCCTTGTTTAGGTTTATTTGTAGGTATTTTATTCTTTTTGATGCAGTTGTGAATGGAATTGTTTTCCTGATTTCTCTTTCTGCTAGTTCATCATTAGTGTATAGGAATGCAACAGATTTCTGTGTATTAATTTTGTATCCTGCAACTTTGCTGAGTTCAGATATTAGATCTAGTAGTTTTGGAGTGGAGTCTTTAGGCTTTTTTATGTACAATATATCATGTCATCTGAACAGTGACAGTTTCACTTCTTCCTTGCCAATCTGGATGCCTTTTATTTCTTTGTGTTGTCTGATTGCCATGGCGAGGACCTCCAGAACTATGTTGAATAAAAGTGGGGAGAGTGGACATCCTTGTCTTGTTCCTGATCTTAAAGGAAAAGCTTTCAGCTTCTTGCTGTTAAGTATGATGTTGGCTGTGGGTTTGTCATATATGGCCTTTATTATGTTGAGGTCCTTGCCCTCTATACCCATTTTGTTGAGAGTTTTTATCATGAATGGATGTTGAACTTTGTTGATTGCTTTTTTGGCATCTATGGAGATGAACATGTTGGTTTTGTCCTTCTTTTTGTTGATGTGGTGGATGATGATGATGGATTTTCTAATATTGTACCTTGCATCCCTGGGATGAATTCTACTTAATCATGCTGGATGATCTTTTTGATGTATTTTTCAGATGCTTTTATACACACCATCCCATATGTATTATGTGCAACTTGTCATTACTCCTATATGAGAATTATATGCATCAGGAACGTGAGGCTCAGAGAAGTGAAGTGACTTGCCCAAAGCTACAGAGTTAGTAAGTGGTGGGGCTAAAATGCTAGCCTGGCTTTGTCTACCTCCAGAACTTGCTGGGACTCAACTTTGAATAGTAGCATTTTTTTCTTTACACCTGTAAGACATATTGAATCCTCCCAACACCCCTTTTTAAAATCTTTTTATTTTGAAATAATTTGAGGCTCCCATGGCAGTTGCAGAAATAGTAGAGAGTTCTCAGGTATTCTTCACCTGGCTTCCCCCAGTGAAAACATCTTACGTAACCATAGTATAAATAGGAAAACCAGGAATTGATGTTGCCACCACATTATCAACTAAATTACAGATCTTATTTGAACTTCACCAGCTTTTACATGAACTCACTTTGTGTGTGTGTTGATCCCTGTGAGTTTTGTCATATGTATAGACTCATGGAACCATTACCACAATCAGGATACAGAACCTTTTAATCACTCCCAGACTCTTTGAAATCACTTTCAAAACTCCCTTGGGTTACCCGCTACAGCCCTACACTTCCTTCCCCACTCCCCTGGTGACCACTGATCTGGTTTCCATCACTTTAATTTTGTCATTTTGAGAATGTCATATAAATGGAATCACACAGTATGTAACCTTTTGAGATTGGCTTTTTTTCACTTGCGTCATTCTCTGGAGATTCATCCAGGTCGTTGCATATATCAATTTGCTGTTTTTTATTGCTGAGTGGATCCCACGGTGAGTTGGTTTCCCTGGGCTTCGGTAACAAAGAACCACCAACGAGGTGGCTTAAAGCCGCAGAAATTTATTCTCTCACAGTTCTGGAGGGCGGAAGTCTGAAATCCAGGTGTCAGAAGGGCCACACTCCCTTGGAAGGTTCTATAGGGAAGAATCTTTCCTTGGTTCTCCCTAGATTCTGTAGACTGTCAGCAACCCTTGGTGTTCCTAGCTTGTAGGTGCATCACTGCGATCTCTGCCTCTGACCCCACAGGGCCACCTCATGAGGACACCTGTCATTGGACTTAAGGCTCACTTTAATTCAATATGACCTCATCTTAACTGATTTTATCTGCAAAGAACCTATTTTCAAATAAGGTCATATTCTGAGGTTGTGGGTGGGCATGAGTTTTGCGGATCACTATTCAACACTATTTATACATGTGGTTGGGTGTCCTACCATGTGTTTAACCATTCACCTATTGAAGGATGCCTGGGTTGTACCCAGGTTTTGGCTGTTACAAATAAAGCTGCTATAAACATTCATGTGTAGGTTTTTGTGCAAGCATAAGTTTTTTTTTCTGTGATAAGTGCCCAGAAGTATAGTTTCTGGGTGATGGGGTAGTTTCATTTTTAGTTTTCTAAGAAACTGCCAAACTGTTTTCCAGAGTAGCTGTACCATTTTAAATTCCTACAGCAATGTGTGATTGATCCAGTTTTTCTACATCCTTGCCAGCATTTGGTGTTATTGCTAATTTTTATTTTAGCTATTCTGATATGAGATTTTGAATGATATCTCATTGTGGTTTAATTTTTATTCCTATAATGGCCAACAATGTAGAACATATTTCCATGTGCTAATTATTGCCATCTGTATATCCTCTTTGGTGAGAGGTATTTCAAGTATTTTACCCATTTTTTTTTGTTGTTGTTATCATCAATCTACAATTACATGAAGAACATTATGTTTACTAGGGTCCCCCCTTCACCAAGTCCCTCCCACAATCCCCATTACAGTCACTGTCCATCAGTATAGTAAGATGTTGTAGAATCACTACTTGTCTTCTCTGTGTTGCACAGCCCTCCCCGTGGCCCCCCTACACATTATACACGCTAATTGTAAGGCCCCCTTTCTTTTTCACCGCCCTTATCCCTCCCTTTCCACCCCTCCTGCCCAGTCCCTTTACCTTTGGTACCCGTTAGTCCATTCTTGGGTTCTGTGATTCTGCTGCTGTTTTGTTCCTTCAGTTTTTCTTTGTTCTTATACTCCACATATGAGTGAAATCATTTGGGACTTGTCTTTCTCTGCCTGGCTTATTTCACTGAGCATAATACCCTCTGGCTCCATCCATGTTGCTGCAAATGGTAGGATTTGTTTTCTTCTTATGGCTGAATAATATTCCACTGTGTATATATACCACATCTTCTTTATCCATTCATCTACTGATGGACACTTAGGTTGCTTCCATTTCTTGGCTATTGTAAATAGTGCAGTGATAAACATAGGGGTGCATCTCTCTTTTTCAAACTGGGCTGCTGCATTCTTAGGGTAATATTTTACCCATTTTAAAATTGGATTGCTGATTTCTTACTGTTGAGTATAGAGTTTTTCATATATTCTATGGATACAAGTCCTTTGTTGGATATCTGATGTCAAATATTTTCTCCTACTCTAACATGACTTTCCATTCTCCTAACTTTTGCAGAACAAAAGGATTTAATTTGGTGAAGTCTAATTTATCAATTTTTCTTCCGTGGATTGTGCATTTGGAGTCCTAAGAACTCTTCACCCTAGGAGATTTTTTTCTCCTATGTTTTCTTCTAAAAGATTTTACATTCAATGTTTAACTCTATCCCTTTTGAGTTCAAAATATGTATCTCTGCATTTCTCTTTATAGCCATATCTACACCTGTATCTATATGTCTAGATAAGGTTTAGGTCAAGGTTCACTTGGATATCACATTGTTCTGATACTCTGTGTTGAAAAGTCTGTCTTTCTGTTCCAACACTGTGAAGCTTCAGTGTGGTGGGATGAAGGCTGCTTTGCTGCTGAGGATGCTGGAAGCCAGCGCGAAGGACTAGCTGGGAATAATATGGCAAGCTGTCAGAGCAGGACGTACACACTGCCATTTTATGAGTTTGGATATCCCCATTTTAAACATGAGAACACTCAGGCTAGTTAGTGGCAAAATACTCCCTGGCTTCCCCCAGGGGCCACCTTTTATAAAGCAAGCAGACAGAAAATAAAACTAAAGGTGACCACTTAGGTAATATAACCTCTGACCCCCATCCTACATCTTTGCCCTCTGACCCCCATCCTACACTTTCCCCGTCAGGGGTTGGGTGGGGTGGGGCTGGGTGGGGTGAGGGTGTGTGTGTGTGTGTGTGTGATTGAGAGAGAGAGAGAGAGAGAGAGATTGGCTGTCAGCAGGGATCTGAGAAGTTGGTCTTAAATGGCAGAGACAGGTTCAGGTGCAGATTCCGGAGATTCCCTCCTCCTTAGCTTTGAGAGCCTCTGAATCTTGCAGGAAAGCCCTGACTCGGAGAGCTGGCTGCTGGCAGTGTCTGGGAACGATCTCCATGGCCCTGAGAGCAGGCTTTTAGTTTCATTGAACTGAGTGTCTTAAAATGGTAACTCATCCGTCAGCTTTCGTTTTGTTCCTTTTGTTTAATTGTTTTCCTCATTAACCAAATCAATGAAAATGCTGGGTGATTCTGTTATGTTTCTTTTCCACTTTTAAATTTTGGGGGCACATAGACAGATGATTGTCAGCTGCAATAACCCAGCTGAGAATGATGAAAGTATCTCTTTCCTTAGTTGACAGAGGCTCCCAATAAATCTCATAAAATGGCAGTGTGTGTGTCCTGCTCTGAGAAGGATGCTGGAGAGATGCAGGGAGAGGGGGAGCGTGTTTTCAGCTTAAGGGCCCGCAGAATGACAGAGTGAAAGCAGGGGCAAGTAGGGGCTGGGAAGTGACCTTTCTCAATTACTCATCTAGGGCCTGCGCCTTCTTCTGGGGAGGGGTGCTCCGGGCTGTGCCTTCCGGGAGGGTTCCTGGGGGTGGTGTGGAACCAGCAGGCCTGAGATCTAGGGCAGCTCTGCCAAGGACTGGCCATGTGGACAGAGGCAAGTCTCAGCCTTTGGCTCTGACATGAGGGACTAGACTAGATAAGAGATCTCATGTCACCTCAAATTATGTGGCCCCTGCCACATCAAGGCTTGTCTCTCTTGTGCCCTCAGTATCAACACCTGTGGGGGGGAAGGCAGCAAAGGGAGGCCAGGGGAGAGACTGGGCTGCGATACTGTCACAACAAAGGCCCCGCCATCCGTAGGGAGCTCGGCGGCAGGGACAGATGGCAGAATTGTTTCACTTTGAAGCAAGGCCAGGTCTTTACAACCACTCTCCCTTTGGCCAACTACCCAGGCATTGGATGTAGCTGCCCCCCAGTTTGGGGCATGTCCTTGGGCCAGGCGGCTTTCTCTCGCTAAGGGCAATTTCCAGAGTGGGACTTGGGAATGAATGTCTCAGTCCTGAAGTGGGGGTCTGGGGGGCCTCCACAGCCTTCAGCACATGCCCCTTCTGGCCTGCCTCTCTAGGTACCCCAGCCTGAAGTATATCAGTCTCTGGGGTGGAAAACCTAGATTTCTGCCCTTCTGACTGTCATCTGCCTCTGGCCTGGACCAGGGTCTGAACAGAATGGAGTTCTAGATTTGCCCTGTCCCCCACCTCCCCTCTGCAGCTCCCCTGGGACCAGGGCTGTGCCAGACAAGGACAAAGTTGGGGTGTCCGCTCAGCAGGGCCTGAGAAGATGGGCAGCATCTTGTCTGGTCTCCCACAAGTGTTGCTGAGACCTAGTTTGGTGCTGTGTGCATGTCATGTTAGCGTGGGAGGTGTGGGGGTCTGGGTGTGACATGAATGTTCTGTGCCTCACTGTCTCCTCCTTGGGAGATGGAGTGTCTTTTAGAACCAAAGCCATGCCCTTGGGATTTGACTCCCACCCCATACAGTGCATGGATTTTAATAGGGATCTACTGTCCTTCCCCAAAGACCCCACCTGGCCAACTGCTGCCATTGCATTGATGGAAATTCTAATTTCTAGAACGTGGTTTTGGAGAAACTTTGTGACAGAAGCCATCAATCTTTGCATTTCAAATTTATTTTCTTTTGTTTTTCCGGCCTGGGTGCCTGTTCTACTGTGAACTCTGTCTAATCAGCTTCAGGGAGTTGAAGGAGAGTGGGTATCCCCTTGATCTGGGGTTTTATGTGCATAATTCCCTTTAATTCATCTCAGACGGGGCTTGGAGAGCTGGGGTTGGGAGTGATTTTCAAAGTCTCTTTCTGGAGTTCAAAGATGCATCTCTCCTGCCGGACCAGGAAATTATAGGAGCAATTTGCCATGAATTTCCCATGTGGAGCATTTCCCAGGTCTTCTCAGGGTGGCAGCCCTGCTTGCCTCTTTCCCTCCCCCGGCAGAGGTGAGGACACGGGCTCTGTTGTGTCGGGAGCTTCCATCCTCATCATGCTGCGTGGATCCCATGCACCCCAACCTGCTGGCCTTTGCTGGCCTCTGATCCCACAGAGCCTCCTGCTCCCCATTCAATCTTGATTGGAACCTGTGCTGATGCCTGATTTGTTGGGGGGACTCCATTGCAGTTGTGCACTCCTGGGGCTGACAAAACTTTTATCCTAAGTATATGTCTTCATTTTATTTGCCTTTATGATAAATGCAATGTCTGCATCAAGACTATCAGTCATTTTGGGATGCGATCCGTGTAGCTCTGCTTGAATTGAATCAACTCCTGTATTATTGTGACAGTTTATTTGGCTAAAAAAAAAAATGAAATAAGATGTGTAAATTAGAGTGGAGGTGTGCTTGAGGTAGTGCGGAGGTTCCAGGGGCCCAGGGCCTCTGCCGGAGCAGTCCCATTCTCCCTACTCCGCGCACCGGGCTGCCGCTCCACTGACCTGTGAACACAGGAAAGTGACCTATGCAGGAACACAGAGTGAAAGTGGAGAGGTCAGATGCTGGGGTATGTCAAGAGACAAGCAGAGGAAAAGTCAAGATTCCTTGACAGGAGAACTCAGGCTTAGCACTGTAGTGTTAATGCAAAGGGCCTGGGGTGGAGAGACAGAGAGAGGGAGAGGGGCATGAAGTAGAGGGAGAGAGAAGGCATTATAGTTTGAAACTGGAGGTTAAGGTAGACAGGCCATTGGGACCCTTTTCCTGGATTCTCTGTACCTCCCCTGATGCTCCTCAGCCCCAGACAGGCAGGACTGTTGCTGACCAAGGGTGGCAGTCCATTTCTTTTCCCTTCTCTCTTCCCTTCTCCTTCCCTACATGCTCATTTTGCACCAGCTCTGAGCTGGGCCTTGGGCATGCTGGTGCTGGAGGACAGGGGCAGTCCTGCAAGTGCCACCTACGTAGGAAGGATGCCCATAGCATCACGAGCTCCTCTGAGGAGATGCCGGGCTAGGGGGCCATATGGCAGGTAAGCAGAGACAGCACAGGGCAGTGAGGAGGAGGGTGTGGGGCAGCTTGGAGGAGAGGGGAGGTCGCTCTGTGTGAGAAGTCCTTGGCAGCAGGGGGTTATACCCGGCCAGCTCTACATACAGAAGTAAGCATGATGAACAAAGCTGCCATTTCTCCCCTCCCTGAGGCCCGCCCCTTTTCCTTCTGCTCGGTCATTTCCAGTTGCAGGACTAGAAGCCAGGAAAAAAGGGCCTGTCTCCAGCACAAGACCCCCAGAGCACATTACAAGAATGCATGCCCCCTGCAGCGTGAGGACCAGAACTGGGAGGGGTCAGGCCCTGCCCTCCAGGGAGAACTTGCCTTAAGCCAGGCAGAGGCAAAGTTCTGCCCCCGAAGGAGCCAGCTCAGGCTTGGTCTCTGCCCCATGGACATATCCAACTGCTTCTGAGTCTCTGCAAGATGCGTGGGTCAGGGGCCGTTTTCTCCATCTTGGACAGTGATGGGGACACCCTGGAGCCTCTGAATACCATGGGACATCACTGATAGCATCTCCCTGGGTGGGGGAGCTGGTCTGCTTAGCTACTGACAGAGTGGAGACCGAACTTACTGAACAGGGTTCTCTAAAATAGCACTGGCCTGTATTGTAGCTACTAGCCAAATCTGGTTATTAAAATTAATGAAAAATAAATAAAATTAACAATTTAGTTCTTGGATGGAAAAAGATACACCATGCAAACAATTATCAGCAGAGAGCTTGAGTGGCTATATTAATATCAGACAAAGTCCACTTCAGAGCAAAGAAAATTACCAGGGATGGAGAGGAACATTACGTACTGATAAAAGGGTGAGCCCATCATGAAGATATAGCAATCCTAAATATTATGCACCAATCAGAACTCAAAATACACGAAGCAAAAATCCTGCTCTTTGGTCACACTGCCACATTTCAAGTGCTCAAAAGCCACCGGTAGCTAGAGGCTGCTGTATTGGACAGCAAGATGTAGAACATTTTCTTCACTGCAGGAAGTTCTACTGGGCAGCATTGCTCTAAATTCTTAGCTCTGTGTCTGTTTTGTTTGCTGCTGCATCCCACAATCTAGAAGAGTCAGTCCCCAGTACATGGTAGGTGCTCAAGATTTGGAGGTTTGAAGAGTTCTGGCCACCACGTTGCTGTGTGACCGTTGACATGTTGCTTCACCTCTCTGGGTCTCTTTAGCCATAAATCAAAGGGTTGGCCTCGTCTCTGAGATCCCTTCCAGCTTTAATGAGCTGTGATTTTAAGTATTGAGTTGGTTGATTTCATTAATTTTATTCACAGGAGGGGTCAGAGAGAGCAGGAGAGGATGAGGGGGCAAGTCTGAGTTTTAATTCCAGGTCTGAGTTAGCTGTAGCTCCCCAGCACTCCCCCAGTAGAGGGACTCAAAGGCTTCACCTCCTGGTACTTGTCCTTCCTGCCCTTTCTTGTTCTACAGTTTCCTGGTATCACCAAACAGCTTCTTGATCCTCCCCAGATCTGCCTTAAACCCCAAGTAGATCCTCAGGGCTGGGAAGCCAGCATGGGCGGAAGGGCGCTCACCCTGCCCTCACCCAGTTGGCCTTCCCTGCCTGCGGCTCCCCGAGCCTGCAGTCTCTCTCCTTCTGGGCACCTCCTGCCTTCCAGCTTGAGGTAACCTGCCCAGACTTCAGCTTTGGTCCGCACTGCGGTGCTCCCTGCGGGGGCCCAGGAGAGGCCCTGGCAGGGGGATTCTGTGCCGACTGCTGCCTCAGTACATGTGCAGCCAACCTCTGGGGACAGGCTCCGCTGGGTTTGCGGGTGGAAACCAGGCAAAGAGCTGGCAGTGGGGGGTGGGGGAAATGCACCCCTGAGTTGTTGGGGGACAATGTGCCACAGGAGGAAAAGAAATGTAATTACCTTCGGTACCAGTCTCCTGGCAGAGTGAAGGGCCAGGCCAGCCAGGGTCTAGGACTCTGCAGCTAAGGTTTGGCCGTGCTAGGAGAGGCCTTCCTTTACTGCCTCCCTTTCCTGGGGCTTAGGGCAAGGACAGGGGCAGGAAGGGTACCCTGGCTTCCCCTTTGCAGGTGGGGCAGGAGAACCCAAGGCCAGCTGTGAGATGGTGCGAGGGAGTCCTGCAGTGCGCTCCAGGCCTGCCGTGCTGGGCCTGCGTGTGATGGGGGCGCTCTGGCCCTTTGGGCCTGTGAGCGCCTCTCTGTTCCTTTTGGATGGCCACTTGGGCCTCCCCACCCCCACCCTGCCCAGCACCCATCTCTGCCCCTCTGTGCTCCGGAGAAGCTTGCTTTTGCCTGCGCCCCTTGCTCTTTGCCTTCTGACTGTGTTTCAATGGGAGGCATGCGTGGGAGCTTGGAAGGCGGGAGAAGTTGGGTTTTTTTTTTCCCCAAATCCCTCCCTGCACCGGGCTTCTGTCAGGGGCTGCCTCACTCCATAGCTATATCCCCCCCTCCTCAGCTCCAGCCTTTGGGGGCTTCTGGCAGTCACCTGTCACCTAACTCACCAGTCACCTGACCTCACTTCACCCTTTCAGGACTTGGGTGGTAACATCTTCCCACCACTGCAAATCCCCGAGTATTTAAACATTGCTTGGGGCTCCCTTAATCCTGCCCACGCCTCTGTAAATAGCCCCCTTCAATAAACTCTGCCCAGTGGAACACTTGAGTGCAATTGGATGGTCTCTTTGAGTCTAGCATGTCCTGGGATGTGTGATTTTGTTGCGTTAGGTGTGTGCCGGGGGTCTGTATTAGGGATTTGGGTCCTTAGAGCAACAAGTCAGTGTGTTTTTCTCTGACTTCTCTGGTAGGGGGAGCTACGTAGGGAAGGGAACCTGCATTTTGAAGATACCCAGAGGAGGGCGAGGAGCTGCTTCCAAGGGGTTCTCTCATGTACTCTTTGGGTCGGGGGAGTGTCTTACCCAGCATCAGAGTCAAAGTGTTTGACAGCACATCGTAGCACCATCCGATCAGGAGGAGGCATCGACCAACGGGACCAGGCTCCTGGCAGAGTCCAGGACAGACCCTGGGCCTTAACACAGCTGCTGGGGCTGGGTCAGCGGGAACTGCGGATGACCCTTCTGGCAATGTGTCTCGGCTTTGCTCTCCTTCCTGTAAAATGGGGCCGAGTGGCATACTTGGCAAAATGCTGCTTATATTGGTTCATCCAGTGGTCACAGGAAAGATATGCCCAAAGAGATACAAAGGGACACAAGATGGCACAGAAAGTCACCCCATTATCCCCACAGACACCCTAGGGTCTAGCATCCTTAGGGTTGGGATGTGCAGAGAGAAAGACCAAGATTGCTCAGTGCCTCAAAGGGTGACAGCGAGAGCGACCTTTCTTCTCTCTGTTTAGCCAACATTTCTAATTCCCCCAAAAGGATATCTTAGTCCTGGTCTCTAGAAAACAGGATCTGTGGTGAAAACTTATGGGTACTTTATGGAGAAGGGCATTCCTGGGGAAGCAGGGGTGGGGGAAAAGGAGTATGGACTGGAAGGAGGGAGAGCAAATACAGGCTATGCATTCCTGAGGGGGTTAAGCTCAGTGTGCCCTGTCTTGTCTGTGGCGAGACCACACAAACTCCTGCAGCGGGGGGAGAAAGGAGAGTTTCACCCCAGTGTCCCCATGGGTGTCACCTCCCCATATTTCTGTGTTGCCCATGTGTGGGTATCTTACCTCAGTGGCAACAGGGAAGCCCCAGGGCAGGAGGAGAGCTCATAGGAGGGCCACGAAGTAAGGAGCCGGAGATTCTGCCCACGTGGGATTAGAGGCCTGGCAGAGCCCCCACAAAGCTGGCGGCGGCTGGGGGAACTTGTGGCCCAGAGCTCTGAAGACAGGTGAGGCCAGGAGGGTGGGAGGTGGCGATTAGAGGTGTCTCGTGCAAAGGGGATCTGACTGGGCTGGTGACCCACCTCTCACCTGGGTGTGTCCCCCCTGAGTGGGGAGTGCTGGCTGCCTATGAGACCCTTGATTTTCTGGAGTGCAGCTCACATAGGATGGTTTCCTTTCTTGGGGCCCAATGGCAGAGGCTTATCTTAGAGGGAAAAAAAGCCAAAGAGAGCAATTTATGTGTGTATAGTGCCTCCAAGGGGATGGACAGTGGCAGCCGGAGAGGTGCCGAGGAGGTTGCTGGAACAGGGCTGGCAGAGCTCACGCCGTACCCACACTCCAGTGTCATCCTTGAGGGCCACTTCTCACCATCTGTGGCTTGCCCTTTCCCTTGATAGGGGGATTCAAGTCCAGTTCTTTCTGGAGATGTTTGTTGCTGGGAATTATTTAGAAGGCAGAGATGTTGCCATGTTTGCCCATCATCAGTCTTATGTGCTTCCTGCTCAGGAGAAGAGGTTATGGTATCGTGGCTAGAATCCCAGCCAGGAATCTAGCTATGGGGCCATGGGAGAGTGACCCCTCCTCTTGGGCCTCAGTTTCTCCATATATAAAGCCAGGTGATCTTGAAAGTCCCTCCCCTCTTTAAAATTCTTTCTCTATGGAATGCACGTGGTTCCCTTTGAGTGTAGTGCATTGTCACAGAGATACTTCCTTACCTGGCATCCCCCATACAGCCCAAGCTGCGTGTTGCAAGATACATGGCCTGGAGTGGTTGAGAGGTGGTGGTGTGGAACATCGTGATGATTTGTAGACCCCTCAGGGATCAAACTGTGGTTGTCTGGTTCCAGAATTCTCCATGTGGACCTGAGAAGCCATCATTCCCTGGCAGGGCTGGGACAAGAGTGAGGCAAGTAAGGCACTTGGGTTCCACACTTAAGGAGGCATTCACTCTCGGGTGCCCACCTTGCACTTGCACGATTCTGAAAGTAAGCACCTCCTTACATTTTTCTAAATTATATTTTGAGATATTTGGAGATTCACATACATTTGTAAGAAATATATTTTACTCAGTTTCTTCCAGTGATAACATCTTGTAAAAGTATAGTACAGTATCACAACCAGGATACTGACATCAGTACAGTCAAGATACAGAACATTTCCAACCACAAGGATCCCCCATGTTGCTCTCTTAGGGCCACACCTACTTCCTTCCCACTCCACCCCTCATTTATCCCAGTAATGACTAATCTGTTTTTCATTTCTATAATTCTGTAATTTCATGAATGTTATAAATGGAATCCTATGGTATCCTTTTGCAATAGGCTTTTTTTCATGCAGCATAATTCTCTGGAGAGTCATCCATGTTGTTGCATTTATCCATAGTTTGTTCCTTTTTATTGTTTAGTAATATTCCATGGAATGAAGGTACCACAGTTTGTTTATTCACCCATTGGAGGACATCTGGGTTGTTTCCAGTTTTCAGCTAATAGATAAAGCTGCTATAAATATTCTTATATAATTTTAGGGTGAACATCTTCCATTTCTCTGGGATAAATGCTCAGGAGTATAGTTCATATGGTAGTTGCATGTTTTTAAAGAAACTGTTAAACTGTTTTCCAGAATGCTGTATCCTTTTATATTCCCACAAGCAATGTATTAATTACACAGTTTCTCCACATCCTTGTCAGCATTGTGTGTTGTCACTATTTTTTATTTTAGCCACTGTAGCTGGGGCATGTTTTTAAATCACTCTGCCAATCTCAGTCTACCCCTGTCCCCTTTGGTTTTCTTCAATTTCTCTTTTAATTGATATATTTAGGCCATTTACATTTAATGTTATTATTGACATGTTAAGTCTTCAGTCTACCATTATATTTCTGGTTTTTTTGTTTTCTTTCTGTTTTCCACTTCTCTGTTTTATTTTTCCTGCCTTCTGGGGGTTACTTATATATTTTTTAGAAATCCATTTTGATATATCTATAGTATTTGGGGGAGTATATTTTATATAACTTTTTTAGGGGTTGCTCTAGGTATTTCATTATATATACATAACATTACAGTTTTCTGATATTGTCATTTTACCAGTTTGAGTGAAATATAAAACCTTACCTCCCTTTACATCTTTGTAGCCTTCAATTTATAATATATTTAATATCAATTTAATTTCAATAGCATATAAACTTTGCTCCTTATAGCTCCATTCCCTCCCTCTCCTTTGCGCCATTGTCAAATTATATCTTTATACATTGTGTGCCCATCAATATGGATTTAAAATTATTGCTTTATGCAGAAGTTACAAAAAATATTTTTAAATGGTCTTAAAACCCAGGGAATTCACCATCATGTGAGATCTTGAGGTTCCTAGTTGGTTTGCTTCCTTCTGTTCCACCTTCCACAGTCTTCTTATGATTGTTTTATGTATAATGTCTGGGTTTTTGTACTTAGCAAGAAGAATAGAGGAACGCACATTTATGTTATCTTCTGGGAAGCTGACGTCCTTGAATTTTGCATGCCACGGCCTCATGTTAGATTTACCTCTTACCAAGTAGGGGAGATGCAGAGAAAGGACAAGAATGAATGTTTATTGAGGTCCCACTGGGTGTTATATGCTTCCTTATGTAAAAGTTCATTGAATTCTTAATGACTTGGTAAGGATGGTTTTATTATTCCTACTTTACAGGTAAGAAAAACTTGAGGCTCAAAGAAAATAGGTTTGAGCAGAGAGGAGGAACTGGGCTGGCCTTGAATCCAGGACTTCTCTGAAGCTCTTTCTACTAGAAGTCACTCAGCAGATAAACTCTGGGTTTGCTACTGGTAACACAAGGCCTGGAAGCATTCATTGTGAATTTCTCCCTCCTTTTAAAAGTGTTTGTTTTTTTTAATTTGTTTTTTGTTTTAAATTTTTATCATGAAAATCTTCTAAGGCATAGAAAAGTAGAAAGGACAGTACACTAAAACCCATATACCATCACCAACATTCAACAGCTGGTAACGTTTTTCCATATTTGTTTCATCTATCATCTTTTTCACATGACCATTTTAAAGTAAATTACAACATCATGATATTCACTCCTAATCGGTCAACATACATGTTCAAAAAATAATAAACACATTTTCCTACATAATCACAAGAACATTGCTACCACTAACAAAAATCAATGATTTCCTGATATCTTCTAATACCCAGTCCATGTTAAAGTTTTCTCTATTTTTCTCCAAATGTTTCTTATAGCTGTTTCCCCCCCTCCCCCAAACCAAGTTCCAATTAGGAATCATGCATCATTGTATGATTCTTGGTCTCTCTGTCCTATTTAATCCGGGCAATTGTTTCTAACCTCTAAAGAGTCTCATTTTGGTTAATCTGGGTGGGGTAAGGCAGACAGGCCAGAGGTATTCGGGGTCAGAGCTGGGACTGTCTCACTGTTTTCCTCTGGGGCAGAGTTCTCTTTGGAATCATGCTTTTGTAAGCAGGCAAGCTGTGGCCCAGAAGGGGGTCTGAGAGGGCACCCCTCATGTACTCACAGTGCACGTTCAGGACAGCTTAGGCCTTGGGTACTAGCTCCTGCCCTGGGAACCCGGAGGCTAACCCGAATGCCCAAGACCCCCCTTCCTCCCTCATTTGCCGGTTCCAAACGAAAGAATACAAGTTGGCTCGTGCTGCCTCCTGAGAAACCAGACAGTGGTAGGTGCAATTCAAAGTGACTTTTTCCTTCTGCGGCAGAGGATTTATCACACTCCATAAATACCAGGCAGTGGCCTGAATGCGAGGCAGGCCTGCAGAACCAGAGGATCAATGCTCTGATCTCCACGAAGGTCTCAGCTGCTGCCCCACCTGGGGGATGGTGGGGGCTAAGGTGTGTGGGAACTGGGGCTCAGGTTTGGGAGTGAAGGCTCCTGGCGCCCTTCTCCCTGAGGATGGGGCTTTCTCCAGCTGAAAGTGTGCGCTAGGGGTGGGGTGGGGGAATAGCAGCTGATGCACATGGCCAGAAGCCTCAGGTCAGTTCCTTTAGGCCTTTGAGGGTAGAAGGACCAGGTTAGCAAGGCTGAAAGATGGAGTGGTGTCTTTCTCTATGTGCCCTTCGTATGTGTGTATTGGTGCCAGTAGGGCCCGGCTGTCTCCCTTTGACAGGACACTCACCTCCCCTTGGGGACAGAGCTCTAGGAGAGGGGGGCACAGCCTTGCCTGGCAGTCAGTCTTGAAGGAAACCCAGCCACAGACAAAGTAAAGCTTCCAGAAAGGGAAGAACTTCAGAATTCTGTGCTGAATGGATGGTTGGGGACTGGGGATGTTGGAGGGAAGATGAAGGATAGGGTGGGCAGGATGTGGGGGAGGCCGGAGGCAGCGCTCCCTTGAGGAGGTAGATTGGGGAGCAGTCTGCCAGGCCTCTAAAGGGGCAGGAGCGCTCCCCACTTCCTCACTCTGGCTGAGAGGCTGGTACCGAGGAGAATGGAACTTGACCTTGCATGGAGGGCCTTAGTGACCACTCACCATGGGCATGACTGCTGTTCATTGACAATAAATATTTCATTATAAAAAGAGAGGGGTCCAAATGGGCTGCCAAGTCAGCACTGGGCATTGATTGCTCTATTGGCTGATGGCTATGTGGAGGGCATGTGTGTGTGTATGTGTGTGTGTGTGTACGTGTGTGGTCTGTATGCACATATATGTGTACATGTGTACAGTATGCACATGTGCATGCTTATGTGATGTGTGTCTCCAATGTGTGTATGCTTGTCTAAGACGTGTGTGCAACTGCCTCAGGGTCTCAGCACTTACCATGGCTGTGGCCCTTATCTTCCATTCCTTTTTCTGGACGCTGGGGGAAAGCTCCCCCTCACCCTCACTGGGGTAATGGTAACGTCTGGATGCAGGTTTAACCCATAGGAAACATTTTAGGCTGTTAAACACATCCTTTGGAAACACAGTGTCTGGGCAGGGAGGGTTCGCGTACACTGCGGAGTAATGTTAGTTCTCCTGTTAGGCTTCCCCACCCTTGTCTACCCATGGTTTTTGCAGCTCTGCACGTCACCCTGATCCTGGCAACCCCCCTGCACAGCTCCCTTTGGCCTCAGCACCCATGCACCCCAGCGTGCCGTCACCTGTGCGTGCTTTCTCTGATGTCTCCTACCCTCTCTGGGTTCCGGAGGGCGGGGCTCCCTGCTCAGCCCCGGGTCAGCCTGGAGGCAGAGGAAGGGCCAGGAGGATGCCGCTAAAGGAACTGGGCTGTGTCACTGAGGGGAAGGGGGCCGGGTGGGTGGGTGAGTGAGAAGTGTGGGCCTCACTGGGACCCAGGGAGCTGTGTGTGTGGATCCCGCAGGTTCAGAGGCTTCCTTCCACCTCTCACTGGGCATCAGGTGCTGCCCCTTCAGAGACTCTCCTTCTGACCTGAGTGTTAGGAGGCCACTGGTCCTGACCACAGCCCCCTCCTGGAGGAGGTGTGTGTTGCAGGGGTGGCCCAGCCAGCTGGCCTCGGGTTTGTGTCATAACACTTCTGTTTGGCAGTGGGGAGGTTCAAGGGTGCTTGGATCCTGGCAGCAGTAACCCCTACAGACGAGACCCCATCAGGACTCTCTGGAGGCACCCTGGCATCTTGGAGCTGCAAAGACCTGCCAAGCAGGCCAGCTCTTACCCGGCCCGCACCTGACGCCCAGAGAAAGGAGTCTCCCCACATCAAGGTATAACCACCATGCTGAAAGGAAAGTTCTGCCCTATGTCTAACCTCACTCCATCCAGTGGTGTTATAGCCCCTTTTTTGGTCCGGATGGCAGTGGAGGTGGGGGCTGGCTGCTGTGTCACGGTCCCCTTGCTAGCTCATTGGGCTCAGTCACTAATGTTCCCAGAGGCTCTGGAACTCAGAGTGGGGAACAGTGACTGATGCAAAGAGGTCAGATCCCTGAATTCCTGGGGAGAGCAACTACCCAGGAAAAGAAACACCATTTCTCTGGGAGAAACAATACCTGATTACCCCCTAGAGGTTTTTACTAGCGTAAAAAATGTTGTGAGCAAGCAGGAATGAGTACATGCAGTTCAGATTTTCCAAACAGTCTTTAGATTCACAGCATAAACTTTCACAAAAAAAACATTGTTTGGTTCTGATTTTATTTTTGTAAATATAAAAGTAAAACTTGCTCTAGAAAACTAGAAAAACCCAGAAACCTATAAAGCAGAAAACCAAAATCAGCCATGATCCCATAAATCAGGGCTTAGCTTGATGCCTGACACATAAGGAGCATCAGCAGATATTTGTTGAATTGGTGAATGAAGGCAGAGAAAGCCTCTAGGAACATTTTGGTATATTTCCTTCTAGGCTTTTTTTCCTATGCATATCCACATATTCATAGTTGAGATTATACTTTTTTTAAAGGAAGTGATATAAAATATGATATGTCTCCTAGAACCTGACCAATGGCAGTTTTCATTCACAAAGTTTATACACTCAAACCCAGTAATCAGAGGAGCCAATTTTCATTCTGGAAAAATTATGATTTTTTTTTTTTTTGCCATTGATTATATACATGGAAATTGAGATTGTCTTGGAAAACTCAGTCTGTGAATCAGAGCTTGCATGTGTCTTACATCTTAGCTGAATAATGTCTTCTGACCTGGTTTTCTTATTTGTTTAACTGAGATATGATTGACACACAACCTTGCATTAGTTTTAAGTGTACAACATAATGATATATGTACATATTATGAAATGATTAGCACAATAAGTAGTGAACATCCATCACCATATACAGTTGCAAATTTTTTCTTAGGATGAGAACTTTTAAGATCTACTCTCAACAACTTTCAAATACATAATACAGAATTGTTAATTATAGTCACCATTTTGTACATTATATCCCCAGGATTTATTTGTCATCTAACTGAATGTTTGTACCATTAGACCATCTTCACTCATTTCACCCTTCTTCTGACCTCTGGCAACCCCAGTGGTGACCGTAAGTCTGTCCTCTGTATCTAGGAGCTTGGTGTTTGGTTTTGTTTTGTTATAGATTCCATATAGAAGTGAGATTGTACAGTATTTGTCTTTCTCTGTCTGACTTATTTTACTTAGTACAATACCCCAAAGGTTTGTCAATGGGGTCACAAATGGCAGGATTCCTTTCCTTTTTTATGGCTGAATACTACTCCACTGTATTATATATACTACATCTTCTTTATCCATTCATCCATTGATGGACGCCTAGGTTGTTTCCATGTCTTGGCTATTGTAAATGATGCTGCAGTGAACATAGGAGTGCAGATATCTTTTCAAGTTAGTGTTTTCGTTTCCTTTGGATAAATACCCTGGAGTGGTGGACTTACTGGGTTGCATGGTAGTTCTTTTTTTTAATTTTTTGAGGGTGCTCTATACTGCCTTCTGTAATGGCTGTACCAATTTGCATTCCCACCAACAGTGCACAAGAGTTTTCCACATCTTTGCCAATACTTGTTATTTCTTGTCTTTATAATAGCCATTCTGATAGGTGTGAGGTGATATCTCATTGTGGGTTTGACTCGTATTTCCCTGGTGACTTAGTGATATTGAGCACCTTTTCATGTGCCTGCTGGCCATTTGTATGTCTTTGGAGAGATTACACTTGGCACAGATACCAAGGTCTGGTTTTGTACTTGACCTTAACATGGGGAAGCTTGAGGACTTTCCCATGTCGTTAGAGGTTTCTGGAGAATGTAATTTTTAATGACTATATAATGGATGATCTTGTAGATGTACCATCTCTTTTTCCCCAAAACCTACTGGTAGTTATTTAGACTGTGTCTAGTTTGGACTACATTATATAACATTTCAAGGACATTTTTACATTGTTAGTAGGTCCTGACTATACCATTACCCATGTAAGTGGAGGCCTGGGGCTTTGGGCTGGGCTGTGAGCTCAGGAACTGGGTCTGTGTGTGTGAGCCTCAGGCTGGCCTGGGGAGCAGGGTGCAGGCCTCTGAAACACCAACTCCAGGAGACCAGGTGGAGAGCAAGCCGGGGGTCTGAAGCAGTTAGCAGCAGTGGGGTTTGAGGGAGGTGCTAGCTAGAAAAATACCTGGGGTGCTAGGACTGGGGGTGGGAGGAGGGAAGGGATAGGGAAGGGGATAGGGAATGGGGAGAATATTTTCAGCAATGGCATTTACATTTTTTGGATTATCTAGTTTCAAGACAATCTTTACAAAAAAAAAGTTTTGAGCTCCATTCCAACATATGTGAATTTATTAATAAAATATATACATGTACTGCTTGTCAATGCTCATTAAGTATTTAATAAAAGTATTTTTCTCCACTTAGATAAAGTAATACAAACAGGAGATTTAAGTTTTTACCCCCTTGCATGCCACACATCCTTGTAAATGCCCCTTGTAAAAACACCCACGGAGAGGGGTGAGAAACTGAGCCTGGGGCCACGCAGAGGGTTGCTGGGGCCTGAAGCCATTAGAAGGATGATCAGGTGGAAAGAAAAGGGCCCATAGGTGGATGACACCTGAGATGGTTATTTAACATTTTTACATGTGATTTGAAAGTCTGTGCTCATGGTGAGCTTCAGGCCTGCTGATGACATTAAGATCATGGGGGTGGTGAGGTATTAAAGTGGGAGCAAATAAACTATGAGGAAAGTTAAAGAGCTTTGTGAACATCAGGGCAATGGTAGATGAGGAACAAAGTTAATGAGAATAAAGGACTAGAGAGAGCGAGCAGTGGTTTCCAGCATAGGGTCCCTTTAAGAAGTTATTTCCAAAATTTCAAAAAGAATCCTCCTCCCTTCCCCCGTTGAACATTTATCCATGTGAAGAGACCATTTTTCTCTGCTTTTATCTGAAATGCTATCAAGTTCACATGGGAGGTAGTTTCATGCTGGTCAGAAGCTCTTGGCTCATAGTTGTGAACGTCTTTGATTAAAGTTGGAAAATGTTTAAATTATTTCTTGGCAAATGTAACTTGTTCTATGGGCAATGTTTCTTGAAACCCAGGGGCCTTGTTGAGGGGAAGGGACTCAGAATTAATAAAAGGGGTCCTTCCTAGAGGAAACATTGAACTCCTTCTGGGCTGGCAGGATGTGAGATTCTGAGCTACCCATTTGGACAAAGTCAAGGACAAAGGAATTTTGGAGACTTTATTGATGTAGTTGGAGCCTAAAAACATCAGCTCTGTGAGAGACAATGGCCCAAAAGGCAGAGAAAATTTGCATATAATGAACCTTGGTATGCGACTGCATATATAGTCCTCCTGAGATGACATAAAACATTGAATTGTCAAATCAGACACTCATGAATCAGAGACCTTACTCAGTATCAAGATTTACGAGTGATTTCAAGAATACAGATGTCCAAGTGAAGCAGGCAGAGGTCCAGGACCACTGAAGCAGCCCACCAAGTCCTTTTTCACCACATCAGGACTTGCTCTGCCCAGGTTTACACATGGAGTCTCTAGGGATTGTATGTGACTACATTACTTCCACAGAAGGGAGCTATTTTGGTTTTGAAACATCTCTACTTTATACTCAGGTAGCTACATAGCTTCTGTGACAAAAGGGACCCATGTTCCAGAAATTTGTGTATTTCCATATTTACTTACCATGAGCAATCCAGAGACCCAGGTAAGCCAGGTCTACCAGCTAAAAGCATTCCATAGATGAGGACTCATTTTAGCAAACACCATGGGCTTATTGCCAGAGATCTATCATTAGCATATTTGGCAGGAGATTTGACCAGTCATCTTCCTCTCCCAGGAGGTATTCCCTCTCTCTCTTGATCATTTCCTTCCCAGAAAACCATTTCCAAACCACATCCATCTCTGGTTGCCACAGGCAATAGTTCAATACTTTCCACTCTTAGTCACCTTCATTCCTAGTTGAAAGAGGTGGGATGAATGCTACACTTCAGGAAAATCACAAAATAACCCTTTTGTCCACCCCAAACCTGTCTCTACCATGTAGGCAAACTTTTAAAACACAAATCTGTTATAGGTCTCTCCCACCCTGCTTAAAACCCTTCAGTAGCTCCCATTCCCTCTTAGGATAATGATTCAGATCCTTAACATGGCCCTTAATATGCATTGTCTGGCATCTGCCTGCCTCCCCAGCCTCATCTCCCACCACTGGTCTCCCTGTGAACTCCAGCTACACTGGCCTTTTTGTGTTCTGAATGCTATATGTCCCCTCTGGCCTCAGGGCCTTTGCACATACTATTTCCTCGGAAAGCTCTTCCTGCCACTTACCTTTCTCTGGTTAACTCCCACTCATTCTGCACTTCACAGCTTGTGTGAACACCTCTTGGGCCTCACTTTTCACCCTCTCATTCCCCATCTTTCTTTAGCCCTACTGTGGCAACCAGTTCCAGGCAGACTTTGACTAGATAGAATCTGACAGGATCTCACCTTGACCCATTCCACATGCCTCTTTTCTTTTCCTACACTTTTCTGACCCTGAGGTGAGAGACCCCCAAGGGAACTCACATGCAGTGTGGAAATGCACGGGAGTTAACACCAGCACGGCCATCCCTAGCCAGTGGAGACAACAGTGATGGATAAATGTTTCCCCATTTTGCTGTGGACGTTTAAGAGTTCTGGAGAATAAACCCTGCTCCCCGTAGCATCGGCCAACTCAACAGTGAGTCCCTGTGTTGGCTCTCTCCCCTCTGTATAACTTCTTTTGTCCCTATCTCCTGCCCTCTGGAATCTCCTCCCAGATAAACTACCTGCACACATGCCTCTGTCTCTGGCTCTGCCTTTGGGATACCCAGGCTAAGGCACATCACTTCCTCAGAGAGGCCTTCAACCCCCCCAGATAAGTCAGGTCCCTGCTATCTGGTCTCACTGTAATATGCCTCTGAACTCTTATTTCTTACAATATTGTTATCAGCTGGATTGATCTCCCCTAAGTTGATATGAAGTCCTAACCCCCAGTAGTTTAGAATGTGACCGTATTTGGAGCTGGGGCCTTTAAAGAGGCGGTGAAGGTAAAATGTGGTCATGTAGGTAGGCTCTACACCAATCTGACTGGTGTCTTTATAAGAAGGACAGGAGATACGTGTCCTACAGGGAGCTTCCTGTGGCAGGGGCTGCATCTCCCCATCAGACAAGGAGTTCCCTGGAACGGGGTCTG
This sequence comes from Manis pentadactyla, assembly GCF_030020395.1. Classification (NCBI taxonomy): domain Eukaryota; kingdom Metazoa; phylum Chordata; class Mammalia; order Pholidota; family Manidae; genus Manis; species Manis pentadactyla. The sequence goes on along the minus strand of NC_080029.1, from coordinate 114,349,506 downwards.
TGGGTCTCCCTGATGGGTGTCTCTGGTGGGGCAAGGCTGTCTCTTCTGTGAAATGGATCCAGTTGTTGGTGGTGACTGATTCACACCACTGTCCTTTCATGGGGATGTGAAAAACAGGGATGTTCATTTCCAAAGCCAACTCTCTCCTGGGTGAGGGAAGCTGTGAGCCTTTTAATTATTTCCAGAAGCAGCATGTTTTCACCTTTGGGTTTTTCTTTGGCTCAAGAAGCAGAGGAGAAAACAAGCAGAGGTTCATGGCCACTTTTGGAAGCAGAGGGCTCCAGATGGGCTTCTGCGCCAGGTTGTCGGGTGTAGGGCGGGGGCCTTAGTTCTGCACCAGCAGAAGCATGCTAGAAGGTAGCCCAGTGCTTTCCTGCTCAAAGGGTAGAGAGATTAGGATCACAGTCACTCAGAGGAATGGAAAATGGCCTGCTGAGCCAGAGTGGGGAGTTGGGGCCGCTCACTGAGGGAGCCGGAAGTGTTCCTGAACCTGGTGGGGTGACAGATGTCACACTGCAGTCTTTTCTGTATCTTTTTCTCCCTGTATAAACTTACTTGTTTCTCTCCTGTGGTCTTAGGGCTCTGGTTTGTACGTCAAAATCCTTTTACACATTATCCTTGGAGGTCAAGGGACAGGAGGTATTCCCCATTTTGCAGATGAGGAAACTGAGGGTCAGGGAGATGCAATGAACTTGTCCTCTGGTTTTACACAGCTAGGAAGTGGCAGAGCAGGGAGGGATCAGAACACGGGTCTTCTTGAAGCAGCACCCAGACCCTTTCTCCATTATGCCACCTTCAAATACCATCTTGCCAGCTGAATACCTAGTACCAAATCATAGACTCATTTGATATTTGTAATATTTAAAGAGGTGGGATGGTTTAGTGAAAAGGACTCCACACTAAGAATCAGAAGATTTTACTTATTAGCCAGTGATCTTAGGTGACTCGGCTTCCTTGTCTCTAACAGGGTTGGTCCTCCTTGCTTTACAGGAAAGTTTACCTGGGTGTGTAGGAGAGGCTTACCTGGTGTCCTGTGGTGGTTGGGAGCCCTGCAGGCTGGAGGGGAAATCCTGGCTCTGTTACCTTCTAGCCATGTGACGTTGGGCCAATCACGTGGCTTTTCTGAACCTCAGTTTTCTCCTCTATAAATTAGGGTAGTTATGAAACCTATACCCTAGGATTGTTATGCAAATTTTAGTATAGTGCCTTTTCCAGAGAAGGTCCTCAACGTTTGTTGAGCTACTGTTTAGCAGGTCTTCTTATTAAATGTAATAGAGGCACTTGATGGGGTCCAATAGGTGCTGGTGACTAGGTAAAAGATGCATAAGTGCCTTCCAGGGCTCTTGGGAGTTGGCAGTGACGCAGGGGTCATCTGGGTTGTACTGAAGGCTCACTGTGAAGCCATTTAACACCAGCTACTCATCCCTTGTCAGTCCCCGGCCTCCTCCCACCTTGCCTTCCTTTCTTCTGGAATAAAGCAGAGGACTTCCCCCTGTGGCCCTCTCCCCAGGGCGCCCTCTCTGTGGCACAGCTCCACGGAGCCCCTTCTGTGGTTGCCTGGCTTCTGTGCTCTCAGACCCTCAGGGTCCAGGTCCCCCAAGCAGCATATCAAAGGCTTCTCTTCCCCTAGAGGCAGGTCCATGCTGAGAGGAATTCAGGTGCCAGCTGTTAAGATAATGGATTTTTCCACTCAACTATGTGATGCAAAAGCATCCATTGAAGCCCCAGTGTAAGAGCTGAGAGTCAGGAGGGACCTTCAAAGACGGCTGAATCCTTTGCTTTCGCTCTGACAGTGTGTCTATAATAAATTGACCATTTTGAAGAGAGGCCCTCCTCCAACCTGGGCTCAGACAGGACTCTGGTCCCTGCTGCAGGACAGGACAGCAGAACAGGGTTTTATGTTTTGAGGGGTACGGTTAAAAGAGTGAAACTGCTCTGGTCTCCTAAGGCAGCCCTCCATCTTCCCCCTGGCCCAATTTAGGGTAGAAAACTACTTCTGTATCCCCGGATGGCCAGCCAGGCTGTGTCTTCATGCCCCAGCAGGCCGTCTCTAGCCTGCAGTGTTAAAATCTCCCCCGTGAACATGCCTGATGTTAGGTTGGAATACAATTACAGCAGGGGGGACAATAAATAAGCCTATTTATTTTATCTCACCTGCTTGGAGTTGGGGTCTTTCTTGAATTGAAACAAGCAAATGACATGCAGATTAGACCCTTTCTGGATTAACAGAAAGGAAATTGAAGCTCTGGGTAGTGCCCAGGGCTGGCACTGCATAGAGTGTATTCATGAATCACAGTGTGCCATGCGGGGTGGGTAAATGGAGTCATCCTGGGGATGGTGTGCAGATCTGGAGGTCCAGAGTGGTGTGGGTGCTGTCATGTCATCTGGAGTGTCCCTCTGGAAGTCTCAAGTGGGCCAGCATGTCTGACAGGTCACTATCTGGCATTTTGAAAGGTGCTGCCTCACAGTCACCCACAACCCTCTAACTCCTTGTCGTTCTACCAACCAGGGACCTTGCTTGGTCTGGCTGCATACATGTCAAGACAAGCCCTCTAGGAGGCCCCTCTTTCTTTTTCTGCTTCCTTCCTCAGTCACAAAGGGCTCGTTTCTGCTCTTATCAATCCCCATAAAGGGACATTCTACATCTTCCCTTGGATCTGCCTCCTAGAGCCCTTTAGAAAGCCCCACTTAGGATTTACCCTGAATCCTTGCAGCTGCAGAGTAATCTATGTCTTCACGTTATATTCTAAATGGAGGCAGATTAGCATGAACGTCCTTGACTGTGACTGCACACTGGAACCACCCAGAGAGCCCTGAGCATACTGAGATTCTGATTTGATTGCTCAGAGGACCCACGTGGGCTTCGGGAATTTTAAGTTTCCCAATGATTTCAATGTGCTCCTGATGGAGAATGAGTGACCAAGCTGGTCCCGGTAGTACAGAGAGTTAGTGCCTCTTATCTTCCCCAGTTGCTCGTTGGCCATATAAAGGCCCTCTTCATTGAACATCTGCTATGTGCCACCTACTAGGTGCCTTAGATACACTGCCTCCCGCAGCCCTCTCAGTATTCCTGAGAGGCATATCCTCCTCCACTTCCCCATGAGGAAATCGGCCCAGGGAGGTAAGATCACTTGGCCGGCAGGCAGCAGAGGCAGGACCAGAACCCCGTCAGTCTGACTCCAAAAGCCCCTGCTCCTACCGTCCCCTCCCGTTGTCCTGGCGGAGGTTGGTCCAGCAGTGCAGGGACGGGGAAGGAGCCTCGGTGGACCTCGGTGCTGGCGCACGGGGCTCCAGGCCCAGGTTTACTGCTTATTAGCTTTGTGACCTTGGGCCTGAACCTTCCTGATCTTGGCTTCTCCACGTGTACAATGGGAATAACAAAGGCCCCTGGGTGGCTGTGAGGATTAAATGAAAATGAGAAAGTGCTTTCTAAACCATAAAATGGGATAGATACCCACATTAATTATGTTTCTCACACTTCCCTTCTCGCTGTCATCTGTGCCATGCCCACCTCTCAGCACCCCCAATACACAGGTGTTTTGAAACATTGATTCTCCTGGTTGCCCTTCCCTGGTGCCTGAGGATTCTGCTTAATCCTATCCGATCAACAGAACACAAGCTATTGTCTGCCCTGGAGCCTTGGGTGGTAATTAGGTTAAATAATTTAAAAGTAACTTTTAATTTTTAAGTAATTTTAATTTGCATTTGTGTGAATTACTTTTCCTCTCTGCCCATCCCTCCACCCCCATTCCTCTGCCTTCCTTGTCTTGGTTGGTTGGTTATTTATTTATTTAAAACTTTGGGGGCATTTTGTCCCTGGATAACCAATTCGCTTCTAATGGCAGCTAGCCAGTTTGACTCAGAATAATCACAGATTGTAAGGCGAAGGCAGGAGGCAGAATTTGCTGACTTGGAAATATCTGAAAGGCAACTTTGCCCAGCCCAGCAAGCCCCCTGGAGAAAAAGGCTAAAGAAAAAAAACGTGCATTCCGTTAAGTTTCGATTTTCTGCTGAAGAGTCCACAAGGAGCTGGTGGAGGCTGGGAGAAGCCCGGTGTGCAACGAGGCTCCCTGGAGAGCAAGGGCTCGGAGGCGAGGGGTGAGGGCCAGAGTGCGTGCCTGGGGCCAGTGGGCCTCTCCCTCCGGGCCTCGGGCTCCCCAGCTGTTTCGGGGGCCTAGCAGGGCCTTCCTGACAGGCAGGAGCCTCAGGGAGCACACGTGCTCGGTAGGTCCTGCAGGGAGCGCTCCTGGCTGGGGGACCCATGACCTGTCAGCAGAGGGGCTTGGGGCCTTGGGGACCGAGACCTGGCCTGGTCTTTCTCTTCCTTTTTTTTTTTTAGATTGTAAGTGCTCATCAAATTTAATTTTTTAAAGATTTTTATATTTAAATTATTTCAGACTTACAGGAAAGTTACAGATAAGGTTATTTTACCACATTTGCTTTCATTCTCAACAGGAAGCAATTTTGCCCTCATTTCACAGTTCTGGAGACAATTTTTTGTTTCACTTGAGTTGGGGGTTGGTGATACTGAGTTAGGGGAGCATCTTGTGGGCAGAGCCAGGGATGCTACTAAACATCGCAGGGCGCACAGGACAGCAACCCGCCCGCCCCCCATAAGGAATGACCCAGCCCACACTGTCGGTAGTGCTGAGGCCCAGAAACTCAGCCCTGTGTGTGTGTGTGTGGGAACTGTTTGATAGTTGCAGACATGATGCTCCTTCATCCTTAAGTGTTTCAATGTGTGTTTCCTAAAAGTGAGAACATTCATTGCCTTCCATAACCGCAGCTCAGTTAGCAAAGTGTTGTGGAATTGGCACTCGTACCGGGGGGTCCCCAGCGAGCGTGTGGGACTCCAGGTAAAGGATGCTGGAATCAGCCATGGAGTGGACAGAAGCCTGGGCTCTGGTCTGTTGAGTTCAAGCCCCGCCGCCCTGGGCAGTCCTCTGTGATTCCCTCCCTGTCAGATGGGGCTGATAATTGCTCCGTTGCCCCCTTCCCAGCACTGTGGGTGAGATGCAATGAGCAACAAATGGGAGAGGAAGTGCTTTGCAGGTGAGTACACAAGCCTTCTGTAATGTCACCAACTCCACTTGGGAGCTCCTGCCTGAATCGGAGGGTGGGTGCGAGGGGGCAGCCCCCTTCGCTGCTGGGCCCTGCTTGCAGAACTCCAGCTGTGGCTGGTCTTGGGTTGTTGACAGACTTCCACCTTCAGGGGCACACCTGGGCTCAGCCACTGGACCAGGCAGAGCAGGAGGTGTGTCGCAGCAGGCAGAGATCCAGGCTGCCTTCTGTGTGGAAGGAGGTGACACGGACCTAGAAGGGCCTGCTCTATCTGCTCTGTTGCAGAAAGGGACAGAGGTAGGGAGGGAGAGGAGAGAAGGAGCTGCATTGCCCTGGTGGCTGAAGACAGAGGAGTGCTTGGCTAGACATGTTCCTAGATTCCACTTTCTCTCTAGAATGTGCGTCATTTTTCTCTGAAAAGTCCTTCGTGACTTCTGTGTTGGAACTGTCCCAAGACAGTATGTTTTAGGATTTGGAATTGGAAAGAAGAAACAAACATTTATTAACTGCTTTCCATGTACTCTCACTTCCATATATTTCATCTTTTTTCATTCTCCCCACAACTGGTGAGACAGACAGTAAGTAATGCATTTATAGGAGAGGAAAGCGGGGCTCAGAGAGGTTAAGTAACTCAGCCCATGTCACAGATAGTTGGTAGCTGGCAGAGTTAGGATTAAAATGTATGCGGGATTTACTTCCAAGCTAGTGTTGCCTCTGGGTAAGCCTGGGCTTGCCATCACCAGCTCTGTGGCCTTGGGCAGGATCCTTAACCTCTTTGAGCCCCAGTTTCCTCTTTTATAGAAGGGTGGTCATCATTCTGCCTTAGCTGCCTAGTAGGACAGAGAGAATGTGCTTTATAAACTGTCCATCAATTAGCATTTTGTTATTAGACAGGGGAGCTCACCTTGGGGTTTCATTTCTCTTCTGCTCAAGTGAGTGGGTGGAGGCCCAGCAAGGTAACTGGTTGAGCTGGGTCAGCATCACTCAGTGACAGACAGGGTTCCCTAGTGATGGGCAGAGTACACCTGTGCCTACACACGTGGTCACGTGTCTGGTGGGCCATCTCTTTTCTCGAGGATGAGCTCCCACTATGCATAGCTACCTGGCCTGCTCCCTGTCCCCCGTTGTCCTTTCTGGAAGCCACCTTTGGTGACTGAGGACTTGCAGAGAGTGATGCCGGCTCCTTTACTGAGAGGCCGATTCTGATGGTTTGTGGCAGGGAAGGGATGCCTCCAGCCTCACCACCAGCCTTTGTGCCCCAGCTCTGGAGAGAGAGGCTGCTCTGCAGCCCAGGGGCAGAGGGGAGAGAATCCACTGCTGGCGGCTCAGGTGTCAGTGCTCCTCCTCCGAGAACTCCGGGACCTGGGGCCATGCTACAGACCTCAGGGCAGCTCACCGCGAGTCCCTCTGTCTGCTTCCAGAGGGTCTGTGCTGTGAAATTCCTTCCCTTCCCCTGTAACATCTCAAGGGATGGAGAAGCCTGAGAATGACAGGGACTTGTCAGCTGGGTCTAGGGCTCCTACACACCTCACTCATTTCCATGTCCCCTCTGGTGAGGCCGAGCGGAACTTCCAAATAAGGTCCAGCGGGCCGCCTCCCGCCTCCCCCAGGTAGCTGCTGAGGCGGTCCTGACACGTGGCTAGCAGTTGGGCTGGGGTGCTAATGGGGGGGCATGCTGTGGCAGAGAGCAGAGCAGGGGTGGTGGCAGCTGGGGCTGCTTGGGGTTAGTCTGGGCCCTCTTGACTGGCTGGTGAGCCACCCCTCCGAGCCTTGCCTGGCCCTGCCTCTTTAATTCCTGGAGTTCTTCAGGAGGTCTGCTGCCTTGCTCTGCTTCCAGGGAGCTGGTCTGTCTGGTACCTGGCTGCTGCCCAGGCATCTGAGCTGCTGCCCCCTGACCTTTGCTCGCTGGGAGGCCCCATTTCTCTCCTGGAGTCTCTGCTGACTGATCCCTCCCTTATCTCTGGCCTTTCTTTGGGGTGGCCTCCTCTGGTCTCCTGAGCCAGCCCTGGGCTGGGATCAAATCCGGGCTTGGCCGCCTCACCTCCTCAGGCCAGTGAGCCTGCCTCACCCGAGGGGACTTTGTTTGGGCCCAAATTGTCCTCTGAAACTTATCTTCCTACACTCAAGGCACTGCCAGAGTTTGGGATACAGGCCCAGAAAGGAAATGATTGTATCCAAACACAGCAGTGTTGAAATTATGGAAAGAAAAAAGCCCACAAAAGCAAATGTGCTGTTTACTTTATGCAAAGTGTGCTTTTCGAGGAAAGTGGAGATCAGGTTGAATGTGGGGGGATTTTCAGATTCACCTGTGCTCCTGATGGGCAGTGGGCCCCCGCGCACTGGGGGTTCATCTCCGTATAACTTGGGGCAGCGGAGGCTGGCAGAGGGCCGTGCGGACGGGAGAGGGCATCCTAGGAATGCCTCTGCCTAGGGATGGCCAAAGGTCTTTTTGGAAGGTTCACTAAGCATTCAACAAACGAGTGTTTATGGAGCCCCTCTTGTATGTCAGGCACTGTGTTTGGTGCTGGGCATAGAGGTGAGCAAAACAGCTGGGGTGCCCCTCCCAGGGCTGACTGTGCTGTGGAGGAGACAAGCATGAATCAAGTGCTGATACTGATGAATGCACGGTGACAGGCTTGGAGGGAAAAAGGCCATGGCTCTAGGAAAGCGTGGAGCGAAGGAGCCTGGGCTCGGGGTGGTCAGGGAGGCTCTTGGGGAAGGGACACCTGGGCAGGGCCTCCAGGACGTTCACCAGGCAAGAGGGGTGGGGAGGCAGTCCGGGAATGAGTGTGATAGATCCAGAGTGGGTGGAAAGGTGGTGCTTTGGGAGAACTAAAAACAAGTCAGCCTGGAGAGTGAGAGGAGAGGTGTGCTGGGGGTGGGGAGCAGTAGACCCCCCACCCCTACCACCCCTACCTCTCTGGGCCGGTGTGCCTTTGGCGTTTACACCCTTCCGTCTGGAAAGCTTCCAGGTGGTGGTGGGAGGAGGGGGAATGGATGTGGGAGGAGCACCCGGGTGGAGTCAGGGCCCAGATTCCTAAGCAGGCCTGGGTGAGTTGGGAGTCCCGGGCCTCGGGTGAAACTGTGGAGACAAAGGCATGGGTTCCAGCCACGGAGAGCACTGGGGAGCTCAAAACTGCTCCAGTCATTTACCCTAAGAAAGCAGCAGCCCAGTTTGAAAAGGACAGATGCACCCCTATGTTCATCGGAGCACTATTTACAATAGCCAAGAAATGGAAGCAACCTAAGTGTCCATCAGTAGATGAATGGATAAAGAAGTTGTACATATACACAATGGAATATTATTCAGCCATAAGAAGAAAACAAATCCTACCACTTGCAACAACATGGATGGAGCTAGAGGGTATTATGCTCAGTGAAATAAGCCAGGCAGAGAAAGGCGAGTACCAAATGATTTCACTCATCTGTGGAGTATAAGAACAAAGAAAAAACTGAAGGAACAAAACAGCAGCAGACTTACAGAACCCAAGAATGGACTAACAGTTACCAAAGGGAAAGGGACTGGGGAGGATGGGTGGGAAGGGAGGGATAAGGGGGGAGAAAGAAAGGGGCCATTAAGATTAGCATGTACAATGTTGGGGGGCACAGGGAGGGCTGTGCAACACAGAGAAGACAAGTAGTGATTCTACAGCATCTTACTACGCTGACGGACAGTGACTGTAATGGGGTTTGTGGGGGGGACTTGGTGAAGGGGGAGCCTAGTAAACATAATGTCATAATGTTCTTCATGTAATTGTAGATTAATGATACAAAAAAAACAAACAAACTGTTCCAGTCAGCTTGAAGTGCAAACAGAGCATCTTCAGTGTGACATGGGCGGAGGGAAAGACACAGATCCTTTTTTGTTTGTTTTCAGTTTTGTTGAGGTGTATTAATTGCCCTTACTTGATGTGTACAATTTGATGAGTTTTGACATATGTGTGCACCTAGAAAACCATCACCATAACCAAGATAGGGAATATATCCATTATTCCCAATGTTCCCTCTGTGATCCATCCATCCCTACAGCACCACATCCAGGCAACCCCTGATCTGCCTTCTGTCAGGCATTAGTATGCATGTTCTAGAAGTTTATATAAATGGAAGCATACATTATGATAATGCACTCTTTTGTGTCTGTCATTTTTCATGCAGCGTAATTATTTTGAAATTTATCCCTATTGGACATGTAGACTCTAACTGGGACTTAGCCGCTCATTTGTTATCTGGGGTGAATCTCTGAAGCCCTTGCAGTTTGGAGTGAGGGCTCTAGACCAGCATCTGCATCACCGGGGAGCTTGTTAGCAATGCAGAGCCTCAGGCCCACCCAGCCCTACTGACTCAGAACCTTCATCTTTAACAAAATCCCAGGAACGTTTGTATGCACGGTAACGTTTGAAAAGCACTGTTGTAAGCTCTCTGGCCCTGTTTGTTTTCTTTCCTTGGTTGTGGACGGCAGGTGCAGGGAGTTGAGTTAATTGCACTCAGCTAAGAGCTCATTGTCATCATTGTCCTTGCATGGCCTTTCTGTTGGTTTGTGGCATCCATCTTCCCTGCACCCTCACTCATACCCTCTCCCAGAGTCGCCTAGTCTGTGTTTGGAATATGTTCTGCAATACGCATGTATCATTGTAAAATATGTAGTGTCATTCTTTAGGAGTATGTGCTTTACATTTACATACATTTTCTTGCGCAACAAACTTCCATTCCCAATTTTCCTCACGCACTATCACGTCTTTGGATCTACTGCATTGCTCTGTGTACGGCGAGTACGTGGTTTCTGACTGATGCCGAGTTTTCTGTGTTTCTACCACCTGTCACTCATCCGTTCTCAAGGATGTCTCCAGCTCCCCTACCACAAATAACTTCATCCTTGTAGGCTGAAGCTGAGTCCCCATCTTTGTAGAAGATGTGCCTTGGACAGAATGGCCCAAGTTGTCTGCAGCTCTGACTGGGGTTGCTTCTTTTGCCCGACCTCGGTGAGTTTGCAGGCCTCCAAACTGTCAGGCAGAAGATCTGAATACTTATGTTTTCCTTTGAGTTAAGTTTCCAGCTGACACCATCCACGGTCTGAAATCCTTTGATAGTCAGAGTCCCTGAGACCTTTTCTTTTCCCCTGAGCTCGTAAAGTGCCTTGACTTCTGAATTTTCTTTCCCTGTGAATAATACACCAGCTGCTCCAGGGAGCTGACTGTGGCACCAGTTTGCAGCTCTGTTTAAAATCCCAATTCTGCAAACTCCTCAGAAGGGAGTGACAGTTTCTACTCCTGTGTAATCATTTATAGATCAGGTAATGATTTCCCTCTTGGCTTAATGACAGTTCTATCCTCAGGAGAGCCGGTCAGCTTGTCAAATACTGCTGATGGTCCCTCTGGTGTGTACCTGGTGGATCAAGCACTGTGGCTCTATCTGCCATTCCTTCTCATTCTTGGCATCCAAAATGCATGGGAACAGTCACTTCTTTCAAAGGAATCTCAAGACCAGTGAGAGTGTGGGGGGCAGGCTCATAGCTGGGAAGGGGTCAGGGGGCATGAGGAATGGGAAACTCCATTTGCTTTGATCCTGAGGTCATTGAAAGCTGGTTGTCCTTAGAGGGGCTGCCTTGCAGAAGAGGATGCTGGGAATATCAGGATGGGTTCCTCCGTGGATGAGGAGCCTGCCCAGTGACTTTTTGGTGGAATTCAGCAACTGTTAAGTGAGACTGCTGTGTGCCAGGCTCTGCTGGTTTCATGGGGCCCGAGGTAGGAAGCCTGGCTTGTTAGCCCACAGGGACATTTTTCTAGGAGAACTTTAGTGGAACTCCACCTTGTGTGGGGGCAAACAGGTCAGCACTGGAGGAACCCAGAGGACATGAGGTCAGTTCTTCTGGACTGTTGTGAAACTGAGCTCTGCTGTCAGTCACCTGGGCTGAAGAACAGCAAGCAAAGACAGCACCCAGCATCATCCCCAAATAAACATTTTGTTATGAAAAACCAGTCTATGCCAGTGATGCACAAGTGTGGTGTGTGGACCTGTGCTAGACTGTGACCAAGTTTTCACAGGAAATTGGGAAAATGAGAACAATGTAGCAAGTTCTTCGTGAAGCTAAACTTATTCACTATTAAAGGACTATATTTTAAGATTGTCATCCTATATCCCTGGTGTTCATGAAATTGGGGTGATAGAAATTATAGACGGTAATAGAAGAAGACTGTAAAGTCCTTATGTGGCTAAATAAAAAGTTGGCAAATCTCTGCCAGGCCCTTCACTGTGTGCGTGCGTGTATGCGTGTGTACACGTGCAGCTGCGCATAAATTTTTCTTGTCTGTGAACCTCCAAAGCCTGAGAACCACGTGCAACTCTGGAATCAGGTATACTTTGAATCTTAGCATGTCCCCAAGTGATTGTCTAACACGTTGTGTCCAATTTGTGCCTAAGAGATTTTATTTTGCTTCTAATAATAACAATGTTTGTTAAGATCAAAATCTTACCTTTGCAAAAGGAGCAAACTCCACAAATTAGCAAACATTTACATTTTAATGAGTATGTGCTGTTAAAGATCGCCTAAGTTAAAATGTAAATGAGCAGCTGCCTGAGGAGCTGAGGTGTGGTCAGCTGAGGGTAACTGAGATTCACAGGGTCTCCTGTGGGTGTGGGGTCACTATGACCAGGTGCCACTGGGCAGGAGCTGGGATCAGGGAGCCTCCTTGGGGCCCAGTCCCCCACTGTATTTAAATGGAAAATCAAAGTGAGAGCATAATTAAATTGTGGTCATAGAGCCAGACAACTTAACTAGAGCCCCCACATGCTACACGCTCCAGAATTTAATTTTCCAAATAAACTCGGTGTGGCTTTGATGCCCAGGGAGGATCAATAGAATGGAAATTGCTTGCAGTTTCCCCTAAAGTGTTGCAATGGATTACTGCTCTCACATTTCCCCTTCATGCTCCTTTTTTCTGCCAGAGAGAACCTGGTATTCATTCTGGGCACATACTGTTTGAGGAAACAGAAAAAAATAAATGAATAAAAAAGGAAACTGCAAGCAACTCTGAGGAGGGGGAGACCATGTCCTCCCGCCTGGCCTGCGGGGTGAGGTCCGGGGTCACTGTGACAGGAAAGGTCAGTGTGAAGGAGAAAAGCATCTCCACTGGGCCCTGTGGGGCTCAGGGAGGGCCTTGTGTGCCACTCAGGTGCTCTGAGGGGGGACATGGAGAGGCTGCCTCCTGCCGGCCACCTTCCTGAGGAGGCCACGCAGGAAGGTGGGCTGAGGAGAGTGCCGCTGCCCGGCTCACTGCGCACAGGATTTGCTCTGGAGTCCTGGGGAGTGTCCTCCCCCCTTTATGTCCTCTCCGACAGCCGCCTCAGGGAGAGGGTCCCAGCTGACACGGGCCTACCTATTCCTATGGGCTCAGCTTGTGGAAGATGCCTGCAATGCACAGACTATCTGGGCTTTTAATCTGAAATTCTCAACTGTGGAGCTAAGTTACTGGGTCAAGTCTCACGTCCTTTTTTGCTGCTCTAGGGGGACACCAATGAGCTTGTACAGTTGGCAGGAAGAAGGAACTCTTAAGGAGTGAGGTTCCTGGGTCATGGAAATCACCACCAGTGAGGGCTTGGAGACCCTTCCCTAGCCCAGTGGTGGCAGCCAGGCTGGGACTGGGAGCCAGAGGCCACGGCACAATCCGGAAGACCTTTACTGGACACGTTTTGTGTGTAAGACAGTGTTTGTTAGACACTGTGGGGGGTTGGTGGGGAGAAATGAATAAGACTCAATCCTTGCCCCTCAGGGAGTTTATAGATTAGACAGGTACCCACATGGCTTTAATACTCAGGAATCCAAAACCAGATTGAATACACTATCCTTATTTTGCATTTGGGGAAACTGAGGCAGGGAGGAGGTTTTTAGAACACACAGTTCTGTGTTCTAGCATGTTGCTTTTTGGCTGGAAGCGGTGTAGGGATATGGCAGCAGGACAGGTCAGAATTGGGGAGCCTGGTGCTGCAGCTCCCTGAGCTTGCTGTGGGCTCCTGTGCTCCCCTCCGCTCCAGGATGGCAGAGGTTCCAGAACCACCAACCCTTACAGCAGGTGCTGGCAGTGCCTCCTGGGGCTGACAGATTGGCCATGTTTTGAAATATCCAGAGACTGAAAGTTCCAGAAAATTAATTAGTGGCAGTAGACACTGGCTACCCAAGGGCTGCAGAAATTTATGGGGGTTTGGTTTCTTTTTTGTCATGGAATAAGTTATCAGCATGTGTGTTGATTGATTTCTTACTAAATTCCTCTCTGTCTTAAAAAAGAAAACACTTGCAGTTTGGAGTCCCTTGAAGCATTTTAATGAACTCGCTTCCTGAGTGACTTGCTCTTCTTGATGCTGAATCCCCCTGCCTCCCTTCTCTCTCCAGGTTCTGACTCCCAGACCTCCAATGGGTTGGTCTTTCTGAAGGGCCAGGACCTGGAGAGGCAGGCAAACCACCTGGGGCTGAACGATTTAAGGAGGCGCTGGGTCTCAGGGTCTGTGAGTGCAGGGCTGGCACCTGAGATCCAGTGCCTCCTTAAATTTTTATGCCCTAGGTGCCTCGCTGGCCCACTTAGGTCTCAGCCTTGCCCTCCTGACTGCTGTCTGCTCCTCCGCATTGAGGCAGAAGCAAAGGCGAGGCCCAGGAGTTCAGACACAGAGGCCTCATAGACGTGAACAAACAGAATCAGAGAATCATGCAGATCTAAATAGACTAGGGTGGGGCACACCCCAAAGAGATATTAATAGGAAGTGTGAGTCCCCCTGTGGAGGCCTCCTGTCCAGCAGGGACAGGGATGGGGTAGGACAGTTGCTCAGCACCCCCTTCTCTGGCTTGTTAGGTTCTTGAGGCACATGCTGTCCTTGGAGAAAAACCCTCCAGAAGGCCACTGAGTTGGGCAGACAGGGCACCCCATGTTGCTTTTTGGAGCTCACGATATTTACAGGACATCAGTGGAGGTGCAATTAAAAAAAAAATACACAGCTGTTACTAATTTAAAATGTGACATTCCCCTCATCTCACCATCCCCCCTAGAACCGGAGGAGAGGAATTATTGAATATGTGGCAAAGGAGGAGAAAGATTACTATGCATATTAAGCAAGGAAAAGAGTGATTGCTGAATACATGATGTAAAAGGAGATAGTCGCCACAAAATTAAATACAAAAAAATTCAGTGGAAAATAATTATTGTCTATACATTATAGGCTTGACATATGGTAAGTTTTCTACTTTTAAAAACCTCCTGTAATTTCTGGATAACCCATTTAGCTGTCTGGCTCCCACTACCCCTCCACCCCCCAGGCTTCTATGCTACCAGAGAAGTTATTTTCTTGGCTTTTAACCCATTGTGGGGATTTTTCCAGCCATATATATGAATAATTTCTGAGATGATGAGGATCCCAAAATGATCTCTGGGTTTTCTTAGCTCCCTTTAGTCACATCAGTCAAAAGCTCTCAAGTCCTGGGACCCCTAAGATGTCCTCTGGCTCTTTCTCCTCTACCCACCTCCACCCAAGGTTTAGTATCCTTGAACAGTGGGAATTAGCAAGGGACAGATCAAGTGGGGAGGGATAAGGTGGCTAGCTAAGGGATGGCTGGCGATCATTGTCATTCCTTGAAGCTCAATGTCTGTGAGGAGCTTCTCTGTGGTACTGGGTGAACGTTAGCTTGACTGTGGCCTTCTCAGGATCTGGTGGGTGACTGAAGTGTCCAGGGCCATCTCTCAGGCAGACAGGAACCCCCATCCCATGGTCACTTGTGGCCAAACTCCATTCTAGGATCCTCCCCAGAGCAGAGGACTGGAGAAAATGGGCTGGCTCTGCAGCAGGAAGGAATTAGGGAAGCGCAAGAAAGCACTTGGTAAAAACAGAGGTTCGCTTCTAGACCAGCACTGTCCAAGACAACTTCCTGCAGGGAAGGAAATGTTCTGTATCTGCACTGTCCCACAGGGTAGTCACTAGCCACATGTGGCCATTGAGCACTTGAAATGTGGCTAGTGTGACTGAGGATCGGAGTTCTAAATTTTATTTGACTGTGATTAACTGAGATGTAAATAGCCACATGTGGCTACCTGATTGAAGAGTGCAGTTCTAGAGAATTTAGGCTTGAAAAAGGATGGCCTAGAGAAGGGAGGGAGGCTGGGAGCTTTGACTCCTTTTGAGATGAGCTGTGCCAGTTCCTCCCAGGGCAGCTTTTTCCAACAGCCACGGCAGGCCCCGGGGTGGGGCTGGGCTGGCCTTCCTCCCTGTGGCTCTATTTCAGGAAGGGCATTCCGGAATTCTGGTTGTCCCTTGTCTAGAGTGTAACACCAAGGTTTAGGCTAGTGTTTTTCCTTCTCCCTGGAAAAATGCACAGAGTCACGCCACTTACAGCAGTACGGTTACCTAATCCAAGCCCTCCTTTCACAGCAGAGGCCCGGGTGTGGAAGGGCTCAGGGGCAGACATGGGTAAAGAGTCAGGTCTCCTGATCCCTAGCCCAGAGGCTTCCCATACACCATGCCTCAGTCGCTGGGGCCAGTTTTCTCTTGATTAGGCCCTGGGCACACACTTCATTCCCCTTCTGGAAGGGCTGAGGTGGAGCAGTTCCCAGAGGTTTGTAATAGAGCAACCCTACCTCTCTCTCCCGTCAGCCCCTTTCAGATCTCTGGCCTTCCTCTGACCTTTGGGCAGCCTTTTTGGGTGATTGCCTTGTACATCTCAAGGTGGCAATGGAAACAGGATTTGCTGATGACTTTTGGACTTGGGCCAGGCAATGTAAACTTGGCAGTTTCCTTTGGTTCCCAATCCCTGTGGAACTGAGACCAAGCCAGGAGG
Source organism: Manis pentadactyla (assembly GCF_030020395.1). Lineage (NCBI taxonomy): Eukaryota > Metazoa > Chordata > Mammalia > Pholidota > Manidae > Manis > Manis pentadactyla. The sequence goes on along the minus strand of NC_080029.1, from coordinate 114,333,635 downwards.
AGGTGCCAAGAATAGACCACAAAGCCTTGAGTGGGCGACCTGTGACAGAGTGCCATGAAGCCCAGGGAGGGCATCCTGTCTCGGAGAGAGTGTGTATGCACACATGTATCTCAGGCCATAGGTGAGGACCTGGCGAGCCCCTGGAGGGACTGTTCCGCAGCAGAGGCCCCTGGCAATCAGAGGAAACACTGACTGTATCTGCTGGGGGGCCTGTTGATTTGTGGCAAGCTGTCCAAGTGTGGTCTCTGCAAGATGTAGGTGGCCAGGGTCTTCCCCGTGCATGAGGGACCCTGAGGCTCTTCGTAGGAAGGTGGATGTTGGCACTGTGGAACAGCTCCTAGGGCTTGGAGTTGTTCCTCTAGACCTCACTGGTCTCCTTACAGGGAAGGGGAGAAGTCAGTCATTCATCCTCTGCTTTGTAGATCTTTTTTCCTTCCATTGGTTACAGTGGGTTGTTTCCATCTCCCACTAGACTAACTTCAGGGCTGAGCCTAATCCCTGGCCTGTAATAGAAACAGAAGCAGAAATTTTTTGACTGATTGTCTTCTGTAATGAAGGACTTAACATAAAAAGAGTGACTTTGGTGGAAATGTGGATTCCCCCAGTCTGTGGATTTGATTGGGATTGTGGCATTTTCAATAGGAGGCATGCTGTTGCCTGAGTGGGCAAATATAAAGACTGGAGGAAAAGTGTCCCAGGCCGCAAAGCAGCCTGGAGGTGGTGTCACACCATCTGAAAGGAGGCGAGGGTTGGTATAGGGTTGATGCTACTCTCGCTGGGAGGGGCAGTTCCGTGAGCCCTGGTGGCACCTTAAACTTGCCCCTCCCAGTGGAGCCCAGATAAAAAGAGCTGAGTACTGTGGTTAGGCAGGGATGGAAAAGGAGTCCAGAATAGTCAGGTGGGCCAAATCTTACTAGACACTGTGAGAAGACCTGAGTTCTGGAGCCAGCCCTTCCATAACCTCACTGTGTGACCTAGAGCAAGCCCGGGTCCTCTCTGAGCCTCCGTTTCTTCATGGTGAAATGAGGTGTGCCGGTCGGGGTTCTAACGGGGTTCTAGCAGGAAGCAGGTGGCATTCTCAGGTTGAGTGATTTGAGGAGAGTTGAATAAAGAGACTGTTGACAGAGGTGTGGGCAGATCCGAGGGAAAGTGCAAGGGATGGGTGACAGTGGGTCTGAAGGGGCAAGGAAAGGAGTGCGGAGAGAGAGAAGCATGGGAGAGAGACGGTCACCTGACGGGGCCAGGACCTTGAGGACACAGCCAGCCTGAGGCAGCCTGAAGGAAGGGGCCAGTCCAGTAAGCCTCGGCCTCACTCTCTTCCTTCCCATGGGCTGCTGGGGCACCCCACTGGCTGGACACTCGCAGGGGCAGAGAGCGCTTGCCCTCTGAGGCTGTCCATGCGGGTCTGCCTCCCAGGCCACAGAGCAGGCCGGAGAGGGACTGTGGGGAGGGAGCGGGCGGCGTCCAGCCCGTGAGGGCTTGGAGAGGGTGGCCTCGGCTCAGGACAGACAGTCAGAAGGAGGTGGGGCGGGGGGCAGGCATTTCTTGATTCCTGCTGATGTCTTGGGCCTCTGCTCTTACAAGACAGTGCCTCCCCTGCCTGCCTGGACAAGGGTGGCGGGCATTCTCCCGCTGAGCACACTTCTGACTCCAGCCTGGTCGCGGAGGAGGCCGAGGGCCATCTCCCGCGCTGTGCCATCCGCCGCCACCATCCGTCACTCTGCCAGCCACATGAACCAATGATAGATTCGTGCACATTAGGCCTCCCATCCTGCAGGCCTAAGAGCCGGGGGTTTTCCAATCAGTGAGGGGCAAAGCAGTGTGAGGTGAGCAGGGCTCTGTGCAGGGAGCTGGAGGCGCCGGGAATTAATAAGCACTTGGAGACGGCAGGGATATTGAACTCATTCCTTAAATCAATCCTTAACCAAGAAGGATGAGGGAATGAAATTTTGGACAATTAGTGGGTAATGACGACCTTGTGAAAAGAGCTATAGACAGAGGGTGTGAGGGTGGGTGGTCAGTGGAGGACTGGAAGGAAGTGCAAATGGTAGTGAACCTGCAGGGCATGACTCCCCAGAGGGGAGCGGGTTGGGATGGAGCGCCCCGGATTGGGTTTGGGGGCTTAGCTCAGTGTGGTCTTAATCTTGAGTTAGAAAAGAGACTCAGTAGAGAGTGTCTGCAGACTTGGACAGGGTAACCCAGAACCAGTGCCGTCCCTCCGCCTCCTGCCACCTCTCGATCCCCTTCTCCAGGGACCTTCACCCCATGTGCAGGTCTGGGCAGTGCAGGGGCAGGGTCCCTGCATCCTGGATAGACCCCAGCCTCATTTCTGGCGAGGGACTCTCCGTCCTCTCTGTCCTTGGACTCTCAGGAGGCCTTGTGGCAGGGGGCCCTCTCACCATCCTGCATCTGCTCTGGTTACAGGAACCGGGCCGGGGGCCCCGAGGTGAGGGCTTCGTGCCCTTCACTGGCGGGAACCCAGCCCTCCTCCCAGCCCTGGCTCTTCTGCTCCTCTCATCTTTCTGGCTGCTTCTCCAGCTGAGTGGGTATCTGTCCAGCCTGGCCCGAGGGGTCTGGCAGAAGCACAGGCAGTCTTCCCTCCCCACTGCACCTCTGCTCTGTGTCCCGTCTCAGCCCTGTGGTCCACCATGACTTAATGGCAGCCACAGCAGTGCCAGGGGCATGTGCTTTGAAGGGGGCCTCTTCAGCTGCTTCTGCAGAAAGCAGAGCGTGAGACAGGGATTCAGAACAGGTGATGCATTCTTAGGGGGCTCTTCAGAAAGAAACCTGAGAAGGAGGGAAACAGGGTAGGGAAGGGGGACGAGCTGAACCAGGATGTGCCCTCGGGTTCACATGTGGCCTGTCCCTTGGTGGAAGGTTCTGGAATCTGAACCAGAATTCAGAGTGATCGCCAGGTGGGAGTGGGCCAGCCTTTTGTATTAGTCAGTTGGTGACTGACTGTCAGGAAGGGGTATTTGTACCCTCCTGGGCAGGTGGCGCTAGTCAGCTGAGGATAGTTGTTGGGGGTTGGGAGGTGGGGAGGGAGGGCAGCAAGCCTTCAGCACCCACCCTCCCAGCAGATGGGGGCAGGGGCCCCAGGGTGTCCTCTGCAAAGGCTTTCAGAGACCCTGTGGCCACCCCCTCTCATTCTTTGGGTATGATGATAATTAGAATCCCTTACATTTATACAGCACTTTACAAACTACTGGATACTTTAAAAAAATTATCTCATTTTATTCTTGCAGCTCAACTCTGCAAGAAAGGTTTGATCTCCAATTTTATAGACAGGGAGCTGAAACCCAGAGAAGTTAAACAATATGCCCAAAGATCACCCTTCTAGGAGGCAAGGCCCTGAGCCGCTGGAGTCCCTGTGGTGATGCAGTTCAGGGTGTCTGTCATCCAAGCTTTCTCTCTTAGAGATTCTGTTCTCTTAATGGGAGGAAGAAATGACCCTAAATAGAACATGTCATTAGTGTCTTGCCCACACTCGCCCAGTCTGCCTGCCTACCTGCCTTCTTAGCCAGTCTCCTTTGCAAAATTCAGGAACCTGAGAGCTTTCCTCTTCTGGACGAGCCCCCCACAGGCAGGGAGGCACCATCTCAGTGTGTTTTCTCTCCCCAGGATTTCCTCCATTTCTCGATAGCCCACCCTAGGTCTTGGCTCCAGCCTTACTACTGCTGTGATTATTATTGTGATTTTAAGAGGGAGGCCTTTGCATCTTTAATGTAGCCTTTTAGTTAGAAAGATGATCAAAAGAAGCCGCACACCTTAAAATGACATGTCAGGTTTCCTTCTGGATTTTTTTTTTTTTTTTTTTGCAGATGAGCTTAGTAAATCACATCAGATAACCCAAAATAAGTTGTGCCCAAGATTTATGCTTTCTGTGGGCTTGCAGAGCCCAGTTCATGAGATGGTAGGGTGAAGGGAGCCTTGAGGACAGGCTAATTGCAAAAATCATCTGGATGTGACTTACCTGGATGGGCCAGATGCTGCCTGTCCGGCTCCTGTTCCGCCTGGGGGTGGGGAGCTATGGGACGGCCCTGCAGTTTTGCCAACAACCTGGAGTCCGGATGGAGCTTCTGTGGTCTGGGACGCCTTCTTCTCAGGCATTAACCACAGAAGATAAAATGTAACAAAACGGGGCAGGGAGCTTTAGATAAGGAACCAAGGATGCATCTTTGAAAGTCTTCCCAAAGGATGTCAGTGTTAGCTGAGACCGCTAGAATTTACTTTAGCTATTACTATGGATGAATAATTATGGGCAAGCCAGCAAGTGCTGGGTTCACGGCAGGTTAATTGGGAATAATGGGTTCCATTCCAGACTGTGAGAAATGATATTTCAGAGAGAGAGAGAAAGGCTTTGCTTGCCCTCACTGAGTGCCAGGGCTGTCCTTCCCTTGCACATTTGGCTCTGTTGTCCCAGCCAAGCCTCTAGAGTCCAGACATCTGGGCCTGAGTTTTTGCTGGGCAGAGGGTGTGGGGGATGTGGGATGGGGGCTGAAGCCAGAGAGAACAGGTGGCTTTTTCACATCACTTCCCCTTCCTGAAATTACAAATGATTTTTGAGTGCCTGTGATGGGCGAGACTTCAGGCGAGGCACCAGGCCCAGGGCACCTCCATGAGTGGTGGGCGGGAGAGGCACAGAGGTGTGGGCAGGCATTGACTAGATCCCTGCAGTCCCACATGTGCAATGCCAGCCACATATGTAGTTTTATGTGTTCTAGTAGCCTCGTTGAAAGTAAAAAGAACAAGTGATGTTAATTTTAATAATGTATCTTATTTAACCCAGTATCTCCAAAATATTATCACTTCAGCATATAATCAATATAAAAATTATTGATGAGGCATTTTATACTTAGACCACATCTCAAGTCATACTAGTCACATTTTAAGCGCTCTATAGTACATCTGGCCGCTGGCTCCTGTGTTGGATGGTGCAGGATCAGATCATGACTAATCACGTACACACACACATGCACACACGCATGTACATACACATACACGCACACACACGCAGCTCTGGCGAGTTGTGAGAAGGAGAGTCTCGCAGGGCACTGAGCAGGCAAGCCTGACCATCAGGCCAGGGCTGGGAGGGCCCGAGAACTAGCCGTTTGAGCCGCCGTCTGAAGGATAGGAAGCAGTTACTAAGGTGAGAGGGTTAAGGGAAAAGCATTCCAGGCCGAGGAACTGCATGTGCAAAGGCCGTGTTGAGGGAGTTGAAGGAGCTGAGAAGGCCACGTGGCCACCATGAGGTGAAAAAGGGGAAGAACAGTGGAGGTGAGGCTGCAGGCGGCAAGAGCCTGCCGGGCCTTACAGGCAACCTCAAGATTTGGGTCTTACTGTCAGAAGGAAGCTGAGGAGGAGTTGTAAGCGGAGAATGGTAGGATCAGTTCTGTGTCTGAAGTTCATTCTGGCTGCTGGGAGAAGCCTCCTCAGGGGGTTGCAGGAGGTCTGTCAGGCAGCATCGCAGCATTGCTGCCCGGATGGTCGGGGCCCTGGGGGGCTCCAGAGGGCAAGAGGCTGCATCCCTCAGAGGCTGGGCCAGCCATGGGCTTGTCAGGGCTGCAGCCCGCCCCTCCCACTCCACCCTCAGAAGCAGGCTGAGAGGCACCAGTGTGGGGAAAGCTTACCCACGTTTGGAGCTGGGGCTGGGAGGCAGAGTCCATGTGAGGAGAGAAGGTACTCCTCAGACCTCTGCACTGGCAGCAGCCACAGGGTCCATGACCAAGTGCAGTGTGTCCAATGGAGGTGGGATGGTATGGCAGGGAACCGGAAAGCCACATCCTGAGGAACAGTTTTGCCTGCCCCTGCTGTGTTCTCTTAACTTGCAGCTGTAAGAGTGTACACCTTTCACTTACACATTCATTCAGCAGATATTTATCTGGGATTGCTTTGTGCTAGGTGGCATGCCAGTTGCTGGAGATGCTGGGGAGGGTGGGGACAGGGGTCAGAGAAAGCATCTTGGAGGAGATGACTTAAATGATGAGAAGAAGGCAGACATGGGGAAATCTTAGGAATGAGCTTTCTAGGCAGAAAGGACTGCATGTGCAAAGGCCCTGAGGTAGGAATGAGCCTGGCTTGCTGGAGGAACAGATGGTAGGTGCATCAGGCTGAAGCAAAGAGAACAGGGAGGGGGTGATTTGAGATGAAGCCAGAGAGATGGGCAGGAGCTGGATCATGGGGAGGCTCCCAGGCCTAGGAAGGAATTTGGATTTTATTCCAACTGTGAATGGAAGACACCATTGGTGGAAAAGGGTTTTAAATAGTGGAGAAGCGTGATCTGATTTGTATTTTTAAAAGCTCTCCCTGGCTACTGAGTGGGGAGTCGGCTGAGTGGGGGAAGCAGGAGGCCAGTTAGGAACCTTCTGTAGGGAGATGGTGGTGCCCTGGTGGGGCTGGGAGCAGTGGTGGGCTTCTGGATGGATTCTGCAGGCCACAGGGTTTGTCGCTGGACTGGATGTGGAGGAAGAAGAGATAGGAGTCAGTGTAACTGAGCATCACTGTGAATGGTGGTGTCCCTCCCCAGGCGGCAAACCCTGGGGCAGCAGCGAGCGGCGAGGGGAGGGCCGGGCTCTGTTTTGTTCATGTTGAGTTTGAGAGGCCCGTTAGCCATCTGAAGGAAGATGCCAAGCAGGCATTTAGTGGTTATGGGTCTGGAATTCAGGGGCTAGGGCACTGCTGCTATAAATCTGGGTGCTGTCACCGTACTGATGGTGTTTAAAGCCCACGATGGACCAGATCACCCTGGGAATGGCTACATGGAGAACTGGAGGGCGTCCTCTGGCTGTGCCAGGCAGCAGCACCCCCGGCACCAGAGGCAGTTTTGCTGAAGGCACTGCCCTGGGTTCCCACAGCGCCTCTTCCCCGGGCACAGGGGTCTACGGCCCTTCCTGAGCTGAGCCTGGGCACCGTGTCTCTGGCCTGGCAGGACAGAGTGTGGAGGGGGAGCGATCACTCCTTTGGTCCTCTGAGCCCTTCCCACACTTCTTTCATCATTGCAGGGGCTGCCCCAGCCTCCTGCTGCTGTGACCTGGGAGGCAGGACACCCAGGGAGAGGAAAAAGGAAAGGAGACAGAGAAGGGACTGGGACTGGGAGAAGGGCAGAGGGCCTCACCGGGAGGGCTCCAGGGGACTAGGAGGGGACAGAGGACACCTGGAGGGAGCTGGGGAGGACAGAAGTATAGGAGAGGGAGGGGAAGGAAAGGACAGAGAGTTAAAAAAAAAAAAAAGTTCCTTTCTCTGTGCTGCTGTTGGTTACTAGTTACCTCTAAAAGGCCATCTCTAATCTCATAATTAAAGTGGTCTGAAGCTTCTTGACAAGGTCAGCGGCCGGGTGGCCACCCACCTTAAGCCAGGAGCTTGACCTACGCTCTCAGCTCCGCTTCACCAGGCGAGCAGGTGACAACAACTGCATTTCACAGACGGCAGACCTGCAGCTGAGGGGGGCTTCTTGAATCTTCCCAGGATCCCAGGGATTTGGGGTGGTTGGTGTGGGATTCAAACCTACATCTGCCAGATGCCAAGTCCAGGCCCCTGCACCACCCCTGTGCTTCAGCATGATGCACCCTTTTTGGTTTATTTTTCCTAGCAGCTGAGCCCAAATTCTTGAAAAATTATGACTTAAAAAAAAAAGCTGTTTCTAAAGTGCCGTGCAGGGGAGGCCAGAGGTGTTGCCCTGGTTTGAAATGATGAACCTGCACGCGCTCAGAGAGGGTGACCAGCTGTCCTGGAGTCTGCCGGTCAGCTGGAGATGGAGTCTGCCAGGAAAGCCTGCCTGGGCTCCGCCGCCCCTCCTGGCCCAGACCCTCTCCCTGGGGGGCACAGCTGCTGGCAGCCGCAGTTACCTGCCTGGGACTGGCAAACAGATGGCCCTGGGTTTCTGGGACAGTTCCAATTTCAAATGTTCTCTCTGGTTGTCAGACAAATGTACTGCTTTTTAGTTCATAAATTATGGAGCCCCTTATGCATGGCTATAAATCCCGTCAGCTCTTGTACGTTCTATCCCAGAAAGGTGTGGCCTCTAGAAAGGCAGGATGGTAATTTTTAAAGGCTGCTAAGAACTGGGATTGGGACTCTGGTAGTGTCATCGGTAGAAGCTGCCCTCTGTCCAGAACTCCACAAAGCCCATGGGAGACAAGCCATACCTGGTGAGAAAGATCCAGCCAGACAGGAGTCTTTGTCCCCATTTTACAGGTGAGGAAAATGAGGCTCAGAGAAGTGATGCACTTGCCCAGGGCCCTTAGCTAATCAGAGATGAAGCTAGAACTTGAACCCAGGTACCCTAACTCTCCACTCTCCCATCCTCAAAAAGAAAGACCTGATGTAGGTCCAGCAGGACTGTCATGTACAGCCATCCAGGCTGTGCACTGCATAATTCCATTCACATTGGTCTTGCTAGGAAAGATGGCTGCAAAGTTGTGTGGTGTAACAAGTCCGGGTCCAGGGCAGTCCGGCCCTCTCTGTCCATACATTGTACTTCTTCCTTCAGTCCTTCCTGGCACTACAATAGAAGACATAGGAAGTATGTTCACTCCCAGCCTCCTGTAGGTGTGACAGCCCCACCTTGGTGTTCTTAGCCTTGTTCAGGCACGTGGGGCCCTTACCCTAGTCTAACAGCCCTGCTCCCAGGTGTATAGTCCTTTCTCATTTGCTCACTCAGCACCATTAGCTTAGGAAGGGACTGGAGGGAGGTGGGTTTGGGGGCTCTGCAAGGAGGTGAGTCCAGCTGAAGGCCCCATTTAAGGCTGTGTTCTCACCCTCACACCCCCGTGTACATCCCTGGAATTAAGACTATAGCATGGGCTCTTCTTATATATGACACATCTGTTCCTCCGGTTCAGGGAAGGAGAATTTATAGGTGAGAAACCAGCAGACCGATCTTCCCTCTGCCCCGGTGGTCAGGCTGTTGCTGATTGATGTCCCATGTTCTGCGCTGCCCGGATGGCTCCTTTTATAGGCTCCGCCCGCCTGCCCATAACTCAGGAGGGCGGCTGTAAATCCTCAGGGTGGCAGCGCAGTCCTCTACTAGGACAGCCACCTGGAGTTCCTGGCAGGTCCCTTGCGCCAGCTCCACGTCTCATTGGCAAGGCAGCTGTGAGCGGAGGGGACATGCCCAGGATGGGAGCCAGGAGATCTGGCTAGCTCAGAAGCTCCAGGCTGGAAGGGCCCTGTTAAGGTCACCTGGTCTGGCAAGTGTTCAGCCTGTATGCTCCCTCTGCTGATGGGGAACTCACCACCTACCAGCCCACCCATCTACGGAGAGTTTGTCCACTTCAGTCACAAGCTTTTTCTTTTAAGTTAGAATCCTTCTTCCTAGTGTTTCCATCTTATTTCTCTTCCTTGGGGCCAAACAGAAGGAATCTAAAGAGAGAGGAATGGCTATGTTTAACTTCTCTGCTAGCTTTAGAACCCAGCTTATTTAATTCTCACTACAACAAACACATCAATTTTATATAGCCAAGCATGTTATAGGGGCTTCATATGAAAACAGAATTGAACAAGCCTGGATGGGTGGGCAGAGCTCTCCAGATTTTTCCCTCCCTCCCCTGCTCCCCACACGACGTGACAGTTACTGGAAAGATGGATGGCTGCAGGCTCTGGCCTCGGTGCCTCAACAGTCCCTTTGTTCTAGCCTTTGACGAACCTTGTGTTTTCAAATGTTAGAGTGTAGAAGCATTCTGTGACAGGATTGTATATACCCGTATATATGAACCTTCATGGGTGATTTAAGAGATTTGCAAGGGTAATCTTGGCTTTATGTAATGTTTCCCTTATGTGCTGACTTTTGAACTTAATCTTTATGCAACAAGTGATTTGATCATGCTTCTCTTTTTTTTCCCATTTCCTTTCCTTTTAAAAGATCTTTCCTTTCCCTTTTCTTTCCTTTCTATCAAGGTATGACTTATAAGCAGTAAAGTGTATAAATCTTAAGCACACAACTCAGTGGATTTTTACAAATAGATACACCTGTGGTACCCACTCAAATCAAGATCCTGAACATTTTAAACACCCTGGATGGTGAACATGCTCCTTCCTAGTCAACACCATGTCACCTCCCAGAGGTGACCCTTAACTTTTTGGCTTCTATTGCTGTAGATTGGCTTTGCTGTTCTTGAACCTCATATACACAGAATCATGCGGAAAGCACTCCAAGTCTGGCTTCTTGTGCTCAGCATGTTGCTGCACGTGGCAGTAATTCCTTTTACAGTGCTGCGTAGTTTTCCTGAAGCCACACAACTCTATGTTATTTAAAGACAGCACTTGTGGGCCAATTTCTCACTTTCTTAAGTCTAAATAACTTTTTTGTTGTGGTAAAAATTGCATAAAATGTACTGTTTTAACCACTTATAAGTGTGCAGTTTGGTGGCGTTAAATACATTCACATTGTGCAGCCATCAGCCCTGTCAGGCCAGTCTCTTTTGAAAAACCGTCTGGTTATCTCCTAGCCCCATTTCTGGTCTCAAAGCTTACTTCTCAGTGTGGACAACCCTGACCCCTGACCTTGCTCCCCTAGCACCCTGTTTGTTCCGTGTGGTGGCACTTACCACGGTGTAGTTCAGTGTTTCCCACATTGAGGGTGGCAAGCTGTGATGGGTCATCACACCAATTCAGTGGACCCCAGCTCACATTTTAAAAAGAGGAAAATGGAAAGCATTAGATCACCTCAATGCGTAGTAAAGGTAAATGAAACTTCGTGGAGTTTTTGTCTCAGTTTGACACATATATGCATATACATATTTGTGTCCAGTGGTTCATGATGTCAGGTGCACTTATTGTGGCTTGTTTTCTAAAGTGTGAAAGCCACTGGTGGTGTAAGTGCTGGTCTAATGGTCTGTGAGGGCTCTTTTGTGTTCCCAGAACCAGCCACAGTGCTTGCTGTGAAAGTGCCCACCGAATGCCCATGGGTAAGAGAGTGGGTGCGTGCCCTTCTGAGCATCCACGTCTCCAGCTCCATGGGTCTTTCCTCAGAGAGGCTGGCTCAGGGCTCCTCCTGGCCTCACGTCCCCAAGCAGATTTAATTCTGTCTGTGCCTTTTTGGCTTGGACTCTGGCCTTCAGACCCATGCAGAGGGAGTGGGACTGCCACCCTCACTTAAAGCATCCGTTAAGAAGTAGATGGAGGTGGTCTTGTTAGTTTTTCAAGTGAACACATCCTTCTGTTGAATTTCCTGCTGTGGAACACTCCTGGGCTTCACTCACATGACTGCCATGTGTTTCCCCATCTAGGGCTGTTCTGTTGATATTTTGCATAAAGTATAGTCCTGTACATTTATCCCTGTTAGGTTTCATCTTCTCCCATTCATTTCACTGCTTCAGCCTGTCAAGATCTTTTCAGTGCCTCATCCCATTACATCAGCTTTTATATTTACTACTCAAGCATCCTGTGAGCCTGTGCTCTAGACGTTTATCCAAATCATTGAGAATGAAGCTAAGGAGCCTAGCCCTGTGACCCGGTGCCGCCGGCCTACCGCCAGGGTGGCAGCGCTCCTTGTCAGTAGGTGCAGGCTGCTCTGTCCTTGGCCTGGCACGCTCCTCCTCTAATACCTGCAGGCCTGCCCTCTTGCCTCCTTCAAGCCTGTGCTCAAACACCATCTTTTCAGTGAGGTCTTCCAGACCCTCTACTTCAAGGTGCAATCCCTTTTTCAGTTCCCGTATTCCATAAACCCTTTCTTGCTTAAACTTTTGCCATAGCACTTACCACTGTGTAACACATGCATCCTTTACTTATTTATCTTCTTAATCATCTCCTCCTCCCCACTAGAATATAGATGCCTCTAGGGAAGAATTGTATGTGTGTGTGTGCATGCACACACATGTGTAAGTTTCCTTTTACTGCCTGGCGTGTAGTAGGCACTCAACAAATATGTGTTGAATGACTGAGTGAATGATATTAGTAATTATATTTCTGTCTTACCTGCATGATGTTATCTTAGCAGAGTTCAGCTGCAAGTAAGGGAAAACTCCCCTCAGTTAGAGTATTTCAAACTAACAGAGGTATTTATTTCTCGCATAGCAAGATTCCTGGAGGTGAGTATCCGATGCTGGCAAAGTGGTTCCACAGTCAGTGAAGAGCTTGGCTTTTTTCTTTTATCTCCTGTGACTGTGCTGTCCTTTGCATGTTGGCTTGTTGCCTCATGTTTAGAAAGTGGCTGCTGTACCCTCAGGTATCACATCCACATTCCAGGCAGGAAGTGGGGTGAGAAGAACTGTTCCTCAGGAGGCTTTGTCCTTTCATTTAGGGAAGAAAGCTCTCCCTAGCTGACTTCTCAATGTACTTTATCACCCAAACAGTGACATATGCTGTTCCACACATGAGGCAACCACCCTTACACCAACTACTAGCCAAGGGAGATGAGATCACCAAGCTTAACTCATCCTTCGGGGCTGATGTTAACCTTGAGGGTAAAGGTCTCCATCTATCGTACAAATTGGAGTTCCATTAACAAAGACAAGGAGGGAGAGGGAATGACTAGATCATGAAAGATACTGAATATCTTTCAGAGGATTCGTTATGCTGTTTCCTACCTTTTCCTACTGAAAGAATTATGGTCAGTCTGCCTTGCCTTGTCTGCGGGGATCCCGTGTCAGGTCCTGGTGAGCACCACACCCTCTCCCAGGGCCTCACGAGCTGCCCTTGACTAACCCTCTGGAATCCAGTCCTGGAGAGAGGTCCTGCTGATCCTTTCTGCCAAAGCTCTCCCCCTGTACCCTCAGGGTACTGCTTCCCCTAAAGGTCCCCAGAGGGTACCACTGCACCAAGACCATATCCTAAGGTCTCTCCCTGGGTCAGCATAGTGTCACTGTGGTCCCTCTAGCCTTAGTGCTGAGGCCTGAATCTCCCTTCTCCCGGGTGCTGTGAGGTCACTGAGGGTCCGGCTGTGGGTGGGAATGGTGGCTGGGAAAGCAGAAGGAGTGTCTGAAGTGTGGCCCAGGTCAGGGTGCTGAAAAACCTGAAAGGATTTCCCCTCCAAACTCCAAAAAATGGATTCAAAGCATCTTAAATGGCCCCAGGCCTTAGGACTGGGGGTGGGTCATTCATTCCTATAGTTTCTTGGTCCTTCCTGGGCTCTGGGGCTGGCCCAGCTCTGGGCGGTGGGGGAGGATGGGAAGAAAGTGTTTCGGGACAGGCAGGATGGGTGCCGGCACAGCATGGCGTTGGTGATCAGGTGGGAAACAGGACCCGCTGGGCCCTGGGTGTGTCACTCACTCATCAGCCCCCTGCTGCCCCCATTACTGCCCCCTCAGTGCTGATGCTCTCCTGGGCTCCCTGCCACAGGGAATATTTGAGGAGCAGTGATTTTTCCACTGTTTATGTTCAGGGCCGACGAGGCCCATGTTGCCCAAGCCTGGCTGCTCGTTAGGACGCCGGAGAAGCTTGAAATTCTGGCTTCCTGGGCTCTAGTCTTGGAGATTCCCGTCACTGGGGCTGGTGGGGGCCTGTATCTTTTAAAGTCTCCTTTCCCCTATGCTGCCCCGGGGTGATTCTGATATGCAGCCATTGGGACCCTGATCCAGAGGTGGGGTACGAAGGGTTGTCTGTGCTCAAGGCTAGCAGCTGTCGCTGGAATCTTGTCCTCAGCCCAAGGGGCAGAGTGGGCAGGCTTTGAGGAACCTGCTTTGAGGCTGGGTCCAGATGGTTTCATCTGATGGGAAGAGGGGGCTGTGTTTGTGTGAAGTCTGCCTTTGGAGAAGGAGGACTTTAAAATGGTTATCCGCAGGTAAACCAAATTGTATTAGCTTTCCACACGAGGCTTCTTCTATGACTTGGTGCACAAGGAGAGGAATGCCGGTGGGTGACACCAACTCAGGCAGCCTTTCCCAGCAGTCCTTAGGGTTAGGGGGATAAAAACGGTGCAGGACTTAAAAGGGACAGTTTAAATATTTAGTTTCTTTTCCGGCAACATATTTATCAAAAATGGATCTTTGGAATCTGCAGTCACCTGCATTTTCAGCTCACTTGCAAAACTGTTCACGTGAGCATTTCATCAGAACAAATGGGAACCGTCGTGCCTCACCCAGAGAGCAAAATGTCAGAGGGTCCACAGTGGGAGGGGCATCTGGGGATTAATTTAAAATAAAATCCTATTCCCAAGTTGCCATTACCCCCCCAGAGGTTGATGTGTATATACAACCTCACACCCCTCTTTCATTTAAAATAAAAAAACCCATACTTTGCAGGAAAACTTTAACCTTCCCTTTAGAAACTGGCCCAAAAGGTCAGAGCTGTGCTCCTTTAGATTTCCTGGGCTCAGCTGGGAACTGATTAAAGCTGCCAACCCTGGCTTGTCAGCTTTGTCAGAGACAACTATATAAATTCTTTGTTATTCACTTTGCTGTATATTATAAATATATTTATCTTCCTCTGTCAGGCATCTGCAGGACAGGTGCTAGGGGCTGGGAGTCCTGCTTAAGGGCTTCCAACAATGTCCTCGCTTAGTGACATTAGTGCAGGGACGGGGCAAAGATGGCAGGAAATTCTGGACTTGGAGCTGCTTCGGGCCGTGGGTGGTGGTCCTGGTGGCGCCAGAGAGAACACCTTGCAGGAAGCCTTGTGTGTAGCAGGTGCTCCGCTCCTCTCGCGGGACTTGATTTCCTCTGGCCAGATCGGTGGGATCTGGTGGATCGCGTAGCCTCCATGATTCACATACGGGGCATGGGAGGTGACGTTGGTGGGACTGGACACTTGTGTCTCTTCATTTACTTTGACTAAAGTGGAGTTGTTTTTTGTTTTTGTTTCTCATTTAAGCCTTTATACCGTTCTGCCATCGGTGCCCAGGAAAGTGGAGAGTGGATGGGATGGCTCCCCTGGGGGAGGGAGGAGGTGGGATGGCAGCGTTTGGCCGTGGACACGGGGCTGTGTATGAGAGAGATGCCTCATCCGTGTACGATGTGTACGTACCACGTATGTTCTGATTCGGGAGCTGTGAGCTTCTGGTACATCTGTGATCCCATTTATTCCTCTCTACAATCTGTGAGCAAGGTGTGGGCCCCATTTCTACAGTTGGGGGTTTGTGAGGCTCCAGGAGGTGAAATGACTTTAACACAGTCACAGTGTCCCCCTGGTTGGGTATCTGGCTCAGGGTCTGGGCGTCCCTCTGTGGTGTGGCATGTGAGGAAGCACGAGAGCCTTGAGATGCACGTGCTCATGCTGGGAGCGTCTGGCTCACGATTCTGAGGCCTTGTGAGCAGGGATGGGGCTGGAGCTTAGAGGGGAGTTGCCAGGTTCGGTGACCTTGGGCAGGTCATTTGCTCTTGCTGAGCTTTATTCACTGGGTACAGAGGGACCTGGACTTGACAGTGAGGTCCTCTCAGCTTGGATATCACGCATGTTGGGGTGCCCTGGCTTTGTCAGAGGTGGGCCCAGGCTCAGGCCCTGGAGGCTGGTATGGCCGCTGTGAGCCACTTGGACCAGGGAAGCCTTGCATTTCCTGTTTTAGTCGATTGCTGGGTTAACAAAGGCAGAGGGCACTGGAAGGGGACAAGGATGGGGTGCATAGCCATAGGGGCCATAAGGCTCCCAGGGTCTGTGATGCAGGGGGCACCATCTTCTCCATCCCCTTGGAGAAGATGGCAGAGCCCAGGGGCACAGCCCAGGCCACAGCTCTGTCTCTGTGGGCCCTCGGAACCAAGAGCTCACAAAGGGCTGAGGCGAGGTCGCTGGCTGCTCTGATTCTGCACTTTGAGGCCCCCGGCAGAGGCCACGTGAGAGAAGGGACCGATGTTCAGAACATTCCGTGGAGCACCGTGGAGCCAGTGCGCGGAAAGGTTCTGGGAGCTCCCAGACCCTCTGTGCCATGGGACACCCTGGCTGTGGAGGTGTCTGAGCCAAGGCTGCAGGGTCCCTCCAGGGCTGCTGGGAGATTTACCCGATGGTAAATGGTGGTGCAGGGCCTCTGGGCTCCCTTTCAGTCAGGAGACTTGGGGAGTCTGGGCCATTGATGCTGAAGGGACCAGATGTATCCCCAAATGCAGGCATAGGCATCAAGACCTTTGATCCATCGACACTTTCTTCCCCGCAGGCTGACCCAGCAGCCTCCCCGCAGGGTCCCAGGAGGGAAGAGGCGAGTCATGGCCCAGGCGGTGGGTGCCGTTCAGATCACCTTCACCCCTTCCCACCGTTTGCGCACGAGAGCTGTGATCTCCATGAAAGCAAGTCATAGAGTCAAGGGCAAGGCCAAACGCAGGGAGACCCGTGAGGAGGATCTTGCTAGGTAGCAGATGATGTGGCCGGGCCCAGGGTGGGAGCGGTGAAGGCCGAGAGGAGAAATCAGATCGGGGATATATTTTGAAGGCAGAGCCAAGAGAATTTGCTGAGAGGTGGGATGAGGTGTGTGAGAGAAAGAATCAAGGACGACTCTTCAGTAGGAGGGACAGGATTTTGCAGGGAGATCGGGTGGGGGCATGTTAAATTTTGAGATGTCTCTTGGATATCCATGCAGAGAGATTGAGTAGGAAGGTCGAAACACAAGTCTGGAGTTCACGGGCAAAGCTCAGGCTGAAATGATGAATTTGGGAGCGATTTATGTCTGTAGATGTTAAATAAGCCCATGAGACTGGAGGAAATCAGTTGTGAATATCTGACTCCCAACCCCTTAACCTGTGTTTGCGTCCTATCCTGAATGCAGGGTGTGCCTTCTTCCTAGGCGCAAGCCTGCTCTCGTAGGGTCTGCCCCAGACTGTTTCCTGCCCCCTCTCCCTGCTCCCACCCCAAGGCAGACACGGACAAATTCTTCAGCCGAGGGGCCCTCCCTTTGCGGTCCTGCCTCTGAGCAATTACCCAGAAAGGATAAGAGGGCATTCCTGGCTGTACCACCCACCTGATTACTGCCCAGTGCAGTGACCTGTGACCCTAGGCTTGGCTCTAGTGACAGAGCTGCACAGTGGGCACTGAGCGGGCCAGTGTGCCATCCAGGATTTTCCTTTAGTCTCAGAGTGACCGCAAGCAGCCTCAGTTTCCACATCAGCCACCCCAAGGGTTGGTTAAGATCATCTCAGTGATCCCTTCCAGCTCTAACATCCTGCCTCTGTGATTCTTATTTGGTTCTTGGTTTCCCCTGAACAGGATCTTATCCAAATTCTCTGTTGGCTCTCAGAGAATGTGATGGTTCCCTGGGGAAGGATAGGGAGTTTCTGCTGGAGTGACCAGGGCAGGTGTGTGTGTATGTGTGTGTGTAAAATGGTTGTTAAAATGTTGAACCACTTCCAGACTGTTTAGTAAATAGATGAGCTGTTCCCAAGGTCCCCTGTGGGCTGCCTCTGCCACCCCAGGCTCTTCCCTGGGGCCCACCCCCACTGAGACCACGAGATCCATCAACTTCAAGGGGTGCCTCCTGGCCCAAAGGAGGGCCATTGGGCAGTTCCTCTGCCCCACCAGTAGTTAAAGATTTTGACTATCACCCCAACTGTGTGTGTCTTTCTCCGGCAGGTCCCCAACAGACAGATGACATTTTAGAAGTGCCTCTGTCTCTTACATCCCTCCAGTGCTTTGCTTCTCATTCTAGGAAAGTAAATATGATCCCAGTGAATAAAAATTAATAACTGCATCATTATGACAGGGAGTCAGAGGCAGTCTAACGCTGGAATCTCTGTCAAATTCCCGGATTATTTATAACGCAGATGTTGGCAGATGCTGGATCATGTCTCTAAGCCTGTGGGCTTTTCCTTTCCTCTCTTCTCTGAGGGCCCCATTGCCGATTAAGTCTGCAGCCTCTTGGCGCTTGGAGCAGATACTGTTTGCCAGCTCCAGAAGACATGGCTCAGCCCAGGGCTGACTTCAGTGCAGCAGGAAGGAGAGAGAGCGCGCGGCGGGTGGGGGAGACAAAGGCGCACGGCGACAGTTCAGGTGTTAAACTACTGGGGTGGAAAATTGCTCTGACAGTTGTGATGTTGTTGTTTCGGGTAGCAAGGGTTACGCTATCATTTACCTCAGCCACGCCCACTGGCACAGCCAGGCTGCCTGTCTCAGCAGAGCTGCTCACTGGTGGGTATCAGAGCAGGGGTTTTTGCCCGTCTTTGGAGGAGCGGGCCACTGGGGAGTTGGTGGCCAGCCCGGCTCCAGGGGCAGCCATCCTTGGGGAACCGGGGTTGGCAAATACCTTGGGCATCGCTTCCCCGAGCTGCTGAATCTGGGGCCTGGACTGGAACCTAGAGCCAGCCAGTGGGAGGATGTGGGGAGTTGGCCTTGAGGGAGCACCGTCATGGGCCAGGCCCTGTGCCAGGCACTGAATGCACACGAGCTTTTCATTCCCGTGACCCTGTGTGCCACCCTGCCAGGTGAGGTGGCGGAGGCCTGGAGAGAAGCTGCAGGCTGCTCAGGGGGCACCACAGGAAAATGGAACCGGAGCTTGAGCCCTCGCGGCCCGATTCCAAGGCCGCAGACCTGTTCCTTCTCCGTGCTCAGGTGCTTCCTGAAGAGCAAGGGGAAGTGGCTCCTCTGTGCCTGGGAGAGCCTGGGAGTCCGGCTGGCTGGCCGAAGGGAGTAGGAAGTGCTTCCTCAGGTCACACGATGAGTTGGAGCAGGTTTCTTTCATGGACATTTCACCCAAGAGAACTTGCCTTACCCTTTCCAGTAGCCCGGCCACTAAGGAGCTTTTATCAGTCACCTATTTCGTTGCCCCTGGGATGGCAGTGCTGTGGGGACTGTGGGGGGCACGTAAACCACTGCCCTTTTCCCTAGGGAACTGAGAGCCAAGGAGTGAGTGTGAAAGGACAGTCTGGCGTGCTAGAGGTTCTCTGTCAGAGGCCTGTGGGGATGTGGGGTGAAAGGGACTGAGAGCCGGAAAAGGTGTCCTGGAGGAGAAGGGCTGGGGAGAAACAGGGTGAAAGAACAGTAGATTGCTGCACAGTGGTGTGTGCATGCACAGAAGATGTGCCTGTGAGCAGGATGGCGGCGTCACCTGGGGGAGCAGCTTCCTTAGCACCCTGGAACCCCTGCTGTGGCCTGGTCCTGCGGGGCTCACTCCCTGGGCTCTGGGTCACTGCTGCAGGCTGGCCCCTGGGATGTGTGCTGGTTGCCACTGCCATCTGCTGTGGGGGCAGGCAGGCTGGTTGTGACCGCTGCCCTGAGGGCCATGTGCACCCACAGGGCCACAGAGGGGTGCCCTAATGACAGGCATGTGCTCCCTGTCAAGGAAGGGGAAGTTTCAGAACCTAGTGCTCTTTGTGGAGACTTCAAACACAGGAATGGTCCAGAGAGAAGCACAGTCAGCCCGCCCCGAGCTGAGGGGCGAGGGTTTGGGGAGGATGAGCCCTGCCATGTCCTCAGAGGATCCTAAGCAGGACCCGTCAGGTGTCAGGGGTCAGCCTGGGCTTCTGGGTAACCAAGCTGCAGAATAGTTCCTATTTCCTCCGCCTTGGAGGGTGACGCTGGAAGGTGACTTCCTCAGCAGAGAGAAGTCCCCAATTGGTTGGAGGTAGAGTGAGGAGGAAGGAGAAGCCTCGGTTCCAGGCCTGGCTACTTCCCTGAGCTGTTGATGCTCTTTGTGTCTTTATTTTGTCTCTGAAAAATACGAACCCTCTTTCTAGCCCTTCCTACCCCATGGGAACATTAAAGGTGCATCACAGGGAAAGGTGTGACTTGAAACCAAAGTGGGTTTTTATTGAACAAGTGGGGGCACTGAGACACAGGAGTGTGCTCCCCTTCCCTGGTGAGAGGCCTGTGTTTCCTTGGGGTGCCGGCAGGACCCAAGCTGGGCAGGATCTGGGGGAATGGCTGGATGAGGTAGTGCTGCAGATCTGGGCCTCCTGCAGCAAGAATCCAGGAAGCAGTCCGGGGCTTCCAGGGTTGGGCCTTGGAACCTGGAGATGGTGCATGGGATGGGGGACGGTGTCGGGCAGCAGCATCTGCCTGCGCTGTCCTCAGCCTGCCCTGTGTCAGGTCATCGTGCCGCTCAATGCCTGGGATTGCTCTTTGCATGGGAGCCAGGCACTGAGGAGTAGTCTAGGCCACCACAGGGTGGGGAGGTGGTGACCCCATCTCCCCTTCTTGTCCTATCCTCCCTCAGCCTGCTCCCTGCCCTGCTGTGAATGGAGCCAGGAGCTTAGCTCCTGGCCCCCAGGAGAAGGGGGAAACGCCGCTGCGGCTCCCTGACCCGGGTGACTCTCCCACAGCTCCTGGGAGCTCTTCTCTGCTGAAACGGCATCTAATGACCTGTTCTCTCTGGCAGAGGTATTTGCTGTAGGAAGTAAGGAATTCCTAGAACAGCAGGAGGGGAAACTGAGGACTTTTAGAAGATTAGGAAGCTGTGATTTCTCCCATCATTTCAGAATCCAGGGATATCAGGCTGGAAGGAAGTGATCATCTGGGGTGGTGAGCTCTCTTGACAGATTAAAAACCCAGACCTAAAGAGGGGAGTGATTTACCTATGACTGGTGGCAGAGCAGGACCTGAAGCCAGTATCCTGAGCCCTGGTTCAGGGCTTGTGCCCTGTGTCCCTGCCTCCCCTCTGGTGGGGCCTTGGAGAAGCAGCCCCCACATCCCAACCAGGTCCCCCTTTCATGTACTCTGATGACATAAGGCTTCTCTGATCCCTTTGCAAACTGTGGTTCCCCCAGCCCTGAGGCCTGTGGGTCCTGAGGCCTTGGTCCCCCCGGGGGACTCAGCCCCTGGCCATGCAGGAAGAAGACAGGGATGGTTGGTGGATGCCGAGGAGGAGGGAGGTGTTGGCTCCTGTCTTTTCTGTCCTCCCTTCTGAACTTGGGAGGAGCCTGAGAGGCAGGAGACCTTTCTCTGGGGACTCTGGTTGGGGCTCTGCCATTTCCTGGCTTACGGCCTGTGTTTTGGGGGGTGTCTCAGCTGACCAGGACATTCCAGTCCCACTCAGGTGATTCCAAGTAGGGCAGAGGTGTGAGGCTGGACACTCCTGAAATATGCCCACCTTGTTTCAAGGCAAAAGGTTACCTTCCCAACCCCCAAGACTTCCCCTCTTTGTGCCTTGACTCTTTCCTAACATCCACCAAAGCTAAGCAGGGTGGCGGTGGTGCAGAGGAGATGCGTCTGATGGTCTGATGTCTGAGTTTTCATTCCGCTTAGTCACTAACAAGGAGTGTGGCTTTAGAAAGTCCCTTCCTCTCTTCGAGTTTCAGTTGCTCATTTGAAAAAAAAGGGGTGACTGGATTATGATGCCAAGTGTACTTGCTCCTAAGATCCTAGCCGACAGTCAGGTGGACTTCTTCCTTCATTCATCCATTCTTTCATTCAGCTAACAAGTCTTAATAACATGCCTCCTATGTGTTAGTCACCCTCTTCTCAAGGGAGAGGTCTGCCCACCCATGGACAAGGAGGGTGGGCTTCCTGAGGTTACTAAGTCACCACAACTGGGGAGAAAAGCCTCCCCTCCCAGGCTCTGCGACTCGTCAACGAATATTAATTATTCTCCAAGGAAGTCTTCATTCGGAGTTGTTCCCTTTCTCTGGTAATTAACATTACATGTCATTAACAGTCAGGGAACACCGTATGATCAAAGACGGCATAATTCGTAGCAAGATTTCTGAGGAATAGCACAGTATTTATTAATTACGTTATTGATTCCTATGGTCTGGAATGCCCTAATTATTCCTAATCCCAACTGGGTCCCACAGTGCCCTCCGGGCTGGCTTTGAACTGCTGTCCTCTCCTGGGTGGTCCGGCCCCCTGCTCTGGGGCTGGTGGGACCCCAGTTTTCAAAGGGATCAGAGAAGCCTTGTGTCTCCAGAGCCACATGATGAAAGGGGGAGCTGGTTGGGACATGGCGGCTGCTTCTCCCAGGCTCCCGCTGCAGCTTCAACTGAGGCAACAAGTGAAATGTAACGTCTTGCTTTAATTAGCCAGATGCTATTGATTGACTTCTTGAGGGCTCCGGCAGGCACTGCTTGAAGGGAGCAGCAGAATGGGTGTCCCTCTGAGCCCAGGGCCACTCGCTGCTTCTGAAGAAGGAGGCATGGGCAGTGTCCCAGAAGTTTGGTGGGGCAGGGACGCCTCTGGGGTTGGAGCGTCAGCAGGAGTGTCTCTGGGGAACTTCCCTGCCTGGCTTGGAAACTGCTCGGTGGAGGGGTGAATGGTGGATTTCTATCAGTGGCATGATTACAAAGTGATGCTTGTTTCTTAACCGTCTGTACTTATGAGCGGGCCAAGTTCCCTCCTTCTTGTTGAATCTTGCAATTAACCTTTGTAACTGTGTGACAGTTGGCATCTCAGGGATAAGTTTGTCTGAATCCCAGTGGGCTGCATTCTGAGTGATGCTAATGGGGGTAGGTGTGGTCTGTCCAGCTCAGAATGGTGCCTGGGGCTGGGGACAGTGGTGGAAAGAGAAGACTTAGCCTGAAGAGATCCATGGACACCACCAACCAAAATAATAACAAATAACTCCTCCTCACAATGACCTCACCTATTAAAATAAGTACCCACTTTACAGATGGGGAAACCAAGGATGAGAGAGATCGGGTGACTGTCAAGGTCACATGACTGGCAGAATGGAGATTCAAGCCCAACTAGACCATCTGGCATTACAAATGCCATGATACGGAGGGTTTTTCCTAAGTGGCTTTTGGGACATTTCCAGAGAGTTTACTGGTGGACTGATCAACTGTTCCCTGTCTGTGGAGCTTCAGGGTGCCTGCCTCTGTGGTTGTGGGTATTTGGGAAAGGGAGATGAGGGGTGGAGAGGATCTGTGAGTGAGTGCTAAGGGCAGAGGGCAACGGAGGGGGCTGGGAGAGCTAGTGCCTTCAGGCATGGACACTTGGGACACTTGACTTCATTCTGTCCTGGGCATCCGCCTTCTTTGTCTTGCCTGGTCCTTGCAGCACCTCCTTGTAGCTCTGGAGACTGAGGCCCTGAGCGGTGAGGTGGCCTGAGCAGACTCCTCCCAACCCACGGCAGAGCCATGCCCAGGAACAAGCCATTATCTACGAGCGCCGTGGGGGCATGGACCAGTGGGATAGAGAGTTCCTTCCTCAAGCAGCCTCTGCTCCAAAGGGATGTCAGGTCATGGGATTCCTACAGGGAGGAAAGGCGACCAGAGGCCTGGCACCAGACCGGCCCACTCCTGCTCCCCCTCCAGTCCCAGCCTCAACAGCTGGGACGGGACAGACGTGGAGGGGCTGCCCAGTCTGCTGCGGGCAGGGTGGGCAGGGGTGAGGCACAGGGGGCATGGTGAGTGAATGGCTGCCAACCCCAGGGACAGACATGGGCTCAGCCGCTGTGGTCTGGAGGTTTGGCCACAGGGGTCATTGTGCCCCAACCCACTCGAGCAGCCCCCTTGCCCCCATTCTGCCTGCCCCAGTCCTGCTCCGTCTGACCCCTTCTCTCATATCTCAGCCAGTGGGAAGTTGCTTACTTCTCTTTTTACATCCTGGGGCCCCTACCAGGCGCACCGCGAAGGGACACAGTCAGAGAAAGAAGCAGATAAGCTGAGACCTGAAGGTCTCCACATAAATAATTTCACATAATTGTGATCATATCATACTTGTTTTTTCATCTTATTCTTTGAAAATTTTTTTCCTTTAATTTGCCCCTCTTCTCCCTTTCCTCTGCATCATGCCCTTCCCCCCAGCCTACTCCGGAAATCCCTCCCAGCATCCCACTTTACATCCTTCCATATCATATAACTCTAACCATTTGCAAACATGTATGTGTGGTTGCAGATTTTTTGCTTTAGAAAAACAGGATTATACTGTCTCGCCTGGACTTTTCCCTTCCCAGTACCTCCTGGCAGTCCCTCCAGCTCAACCAGAGTTGCTCTCATTCATTCCTTTAAATGGCCACTGAATATTCCATGGTGGGGGGAGCCATCTGTCATTTAAAAAAAAATTATTTCCCTATTAATGAGCATTCACTTTCTTTCTCATTAATTAATTAATTTATTTATTTAAGTCAGAAAAGGATCTTTTGAAAATACAATCTCTGGCCAAATAGATCCCCTACTTAAAATCTTCCAATGACGGCTCATTTATCTTGGGACAAGTCTGTGGCTCACACGGCGAGTCGTGTTCTGGGCCTGACCCCGCTCCAGTTCAGGAAGCACTACCGCTGTCTCAAACTCTTCTCCAGCCAGAATGAGCCAGTTTTATTTCCTCAAATGTACCTACTCCTTCTCCCTCTGCCCAGAACACTTCTGCCCGACCTGCGAACCCCTTGGCTTCCTTCAGGTCTCAGCATATATGCCCCTTCGTCTGCCCAGTGTCCTTATTTAGGTACTTTGAAAATGGCCTTGGAGTTGAGTCTTCTCACAGGTACTGGAAATTCCTGGTTATATGTTGTTCTCTCTCCCATTAGCATTTGACTTGGCCTGTTATATATCCAGGGCTTTGCTTAACGTCTGGCACTAGCTGTATACTTCTGTGTTGAATGAATGATTGGGTACAAGGCTTGGCTTCAGTCCCTAGGGGCAGACTTTCAAGAACCTTGGGCCACCATTTAATTTGCAGGTTGGAGAGGGCAGATTGGTGAGTCAGAATTCAGGAGCAAGGACCAGGGCAGAAGCCAGACTAAGGCCTAGGCCTTCATGGGAGGCAGGAGGCTGGGGAGGAGTTAGTTAGGCTGGGCTTTGGAACAGGTAAGAGGCCTGAGCTTCACCTTTAGGTCTTATTGGCGGCCGAAGAGACCAGGGGACAGTCCAAGGACCTAGCAGCTATGACCTGGCCACCATCCACTCCTGCTCCTAGGTCAGGAAGGGTCTCAACATTATGCCTGCCTCAAAAGGTATGGCTGCGGGAGTTGGGGCTTTTCAGTGAATTTTCAGGTAGAGCATTATGGGAACCCATAGGAAGTAGTTAGAGAAAACAGAGGCAAAGGACATGTGCAAAGAGGGGACAAGTAGGTGATCCCTGAGAAGGTGCTGATCTTTGTAAACAATGCAGGATCAGGGGCCAAGAACCCTGGCTACTTCCTGTGCTTCCTCTGCCTTCCAGCTACTTAAAGTGTGCTCCAAGGACTGATGCCAGCCCACAAACTTTGGGTCTATAGTGAAATAAGTATAGAAATTGAGAGAAAGCACTAAAAACTTGACAGCAACTTGACATTGATTGGAGTCAGTGGATTCCTTTTATTGGGTGGGGTAGAGACCAGTGTGGGAGGTGGGAATGGTGAGTCATGCACCGTAGGACCACATATCAGTCCTGTCTTACTGGGAATTAAAAACAAACTGTTTTAGACCATAATCAACTCCCACCCAAACAGCGACCATTGGCTTGTCTCTATCTCTCCTGAGGGGCAAGCAAGGAGACATGCATCTTCTCAGCAGCCAGTAGGAGGGACTTCAAACAGACATCTGTAGACTTTATAAGTTGTAGTTGTTGTCTTTGTTGTCTGGAAGAAATGTAGACTCTTCCTCTGAGGCCTAGAGAGAGACTGCCCCTTGCTGCCTGGGGAGGGGAGGTCAACCATGGTATCTGGAATAGCCTTCATGCTGGACAATGATAATTCCCTGCACCTGTGTCATTTATTATACCTTTCAAAGCACTTTCATTCGCATTATCTTTTTTATCTTTACAACCTCCCTCCAGATAGATGAAAGCAGGAATTATCATCCTCAGTTTCTAGGATAGACAGTTAAGAATCAGAGAGGTTAAGTCCATTGCCCAAAGTAACCCAGCAAATAATAAAAAAAGATGAGACGATGCCCAGGGTTTTAAAAAAATCAGTGGCAGTGAACGGGGTGATGGGGGATTGAAAGAGATAGCAGTATAAGCTGTTTCCTGGGTGCCCAATAGTGCTAGCAGCTATATTTGTTGAGTTCTTACAGTATATCAGATACTGTGTATAATTACCTCATTTAATTTTCACAATGGATACAGTTATCATCACCATTTGCAGATGAGGAAACAGAGCCTCTGCCAGATTAAGTCATTTGTCCAAAGTCACTCAGCTATTAATTAACAGAACAGGTTCTTGATTGGGACTAGCTGACTCCCAAGAACCTTTTCTCGTACATCATAAGCCAGACAACACGTGAGCCTCCCAGGGATCCAGCACAGCACGTGTGCCCTTGCCAACCTCCCAGATAGAGAGACTCTGAGGCTGGGTCACCTTAGGGACTTGTCCCAGAACCTCACACCTAGTGGAGTTCAATCTCATCTAGGCTGGGGTTCAAGGTGAACCTTGCTGATTCCCAAGCCTTGCTCTTCTGGCAAATTCCACAGTCTCATGGCCACAACTGTGCCCCAGGGCCCACAGGTAGGCAGACTGTGCGATGTTGGCCCATGCATTGGACCTAGGTTGCACCTTCTCTCTCTCTCCACATAGTGAGGACTGGAAAGTCAAATGCATTCAGTTCAGCACCTGGCAATTGCTAATTATTAACGCCTGAGCCACTGGCAGCTCCTCGTTATGTCACGTCACACAGAAGATTTATGGCCACTTTGAAAGTGGCTTTGAAATGAGACAAAACTCAATATTGAATTTTTTTCGTCTCCTTCTCCCTTTGGGGTTTCAGGGCATATGATATCAGCTTCCTTCCATTAGCATATTTCTAACAAGCGCTTATTAAGGCGAATTTCATTGCAGCTCTCCGAATTTTCATTAGAGAAGGGAGTGGGAGGGAGGGCAAGATGCAGGCAGGTGCAGGGACCTCAGGGCTCTGGGACCCGAGCCTGGGCTTGGCTCCAGCCCCCTCTAAGTGAGCTCTGCTCCCCCATCCATCCACTCAGGAGGGCTCCATTGCTTTCCACTGTGGGTTGGGCAAAAAGAAAGGCCCACTTTCACAGCAGGCTCACAATGCTGAAGGGCCTGAGCTGGCTTGGCCAATGCCCAGTGATGCGCTGGCCATTTCTCTTCTCTGAGCCTCAGTCGCCTCCCCTGTACAGTGAGGATATAGTACCTGCCACGTGGCTAAGCTCTGTGGCAGGGAGAAACGGAGTCTACTTTTTTCACCGCTGTGTTCTCAGTGCCTGGCACCTCAGAGGTACTCAGTCAACAATGGTGGAGGAGGTAGATGGGTGGAGAGAAGAATGACAAGGCTCTCCCAAATATGGGGGTGGCCGTGGATGCCAGGGCACCTGCCTGTGGGGGTGCTGGTAGAGGTTTGCTCATTCACCACCCATGGCCGTGTTAACTGGTGCCCCAGGGCTCTTGTCCCAGCTCTGGGATGGGTGGAGGAGCTGAAGCCCCTCTGCATTGTGTCTGCTGCAGGGAAGGGGTAAATGGGCATTCCTTTTACAGCAGCAACTTTGCTCTCCCCTTTTACTTGGGCCTGGTCGGCTTCTTGGAGATAGCAGGCAACTTCACTAATGGCACTAATGGCTTAGCAAATCCCTCCTTCTGCCACCCAATGTCACTTTGATGGGGTAGGGGTGCCCTGTGAGTCTAGGGCAGGATCCTGGCAGGAAGGGGGATGCAGGCTAGGTACCTGTGCTCTGGGGTGAGAAGAGAAAAAGAGACAGAGAAAGGACAAGGTCACTTCCTCAGGAGGCGTTCATCTCCACGAGGGTCCCAGCCCTCAGGGAGTCCTACTGGGTGGTTCTCAGCCCTTGCTGCCTACGAAAATCATCCAGGGAGCTTGATTGAAAAATGCTGATGTCCAAGCTCCACCCACAGAAATTCAGTTCTAACTGGCCTAGAGTGAGGTCCCAAGCACGAGTATTTAAAAATGTTCCTAGATGATTCTCATGTGCAGCCAGGGTGGGTGCCACTGCTTAATGTGTATATGGGGAATGTGTATATGGGGAATTAGATGTCCTGCCTGGCGAGTGACTCCCCCACTAACCCCCCCTCACACACAATGAGGTGCCTACTGCCACCTCTGGATAAGTGTCAGCCTTCTGGACATGTGCCCCCCAGTCCCCACTCTACCAGTGAAACTTTGGGCCCCTTCTCACTCCCCTGAGTCCCCCCTCAGGAACCTCATCTCTGACAAGCCCTTCCAGAATCAAATGAGACAGTTGGTGAGGATGTGCTCTGTAAAAAGCCTGTGAGAAGGTGAGGGATTGTTAGGACTGGGGAGAGCCTGCAGAAGCTGTCCACTGGTCCTGGTGAAAGTTTCTGAGGGTCCTGGGAAAGCAGGACAGAGGCAAAGTGGAGCAGGCTGTGACTTTGAGCAGAGGCTTCTGGGGAGCAGAAAGTTACATTCTAGAAACTTTCTAGTTAGTTGTCCCCTCTGTGCCCATCTATGGAGGAGGAAAACCTGCAAGAAAGGCTGAAAGGGGTGGTAGGGAGAGATGGCAGCCAGCCACCAGCGGTCCTCTGTGCACCCGAGGAGCGGGAGGCCTTCTCGGGACAAGGGCTTGCTGAACGGGCTGGAAAGGCAGCCGACGCTGCGGCCGACTGAAGGGCTGGTAGACGTGAGATGCCCACAATCCAGTGTATCCCCAGGGAAATCTCACCATCCCCCAGTCCTCAGGCTCCCTAGGCCTTGCCCGTCCCCACTGAGGCTCTGCTCAAGGGCCGTCCTCCCTTTCCCGGCAGCTAGTGGAGTTGGTGCAAGGAGGGAGGCAGGGGCACTGGATTTGAGGTTAGCTCTGTCTGTATTAGCTGTGTGACCTTGGGCAAGTCTCTTTCCTCTCAGCCTCAGCTCTCATGCAAGACCTAGTCATTGATTCATTTATCCAGTCGTTGGCTCGTTACCAAAGGCTGACTGAGCCCGGCTGTGCCAGGGGCTGAGAGCCCTGGGAGGGAAGACCCTCCCCCCGTCATCTGCTCCTCCTGCAGAGAATTGTTGTAAAACTTTTTAGAGCTGAAAGGGACCTTAACTAGGGCCCAAGTTTGGCTCTAAAATTACAGGACTGCCAATGTCCTCTTATAAATGGGGACACTGAGGCCTAGAGAAGCTGTGAGGGTCTTCCCATGGTCCCATGGCTGGTGGGTCATGCTGGAAAGCTCAGACTCAGGCCTTTAAGCCCATGTCCTCTCCTCAGATAAGGCCACCCACTTGAGAAGTGATTCTAACTCCTTCTCAGGAAACAGCCCAGAGAGGTACAGTGACTCATTCAGGACCATGTAGGCGGGCACTGGCTTATCTGGGGCCAGAGACCTGAGGATGGGTTTCTCTGTCCCTGGCCTGTCTACCCAGGCCCTTGGTGGGGTGCTCAGCTCAGGCCTTCCTCAGAGTCTCTCAGTAGATTCTGTGCCCTTACAGGCCCTCCCCACAGCACCTGCGCCAGACTGTGGGCCCTACTCGTGCACCGGCTCTTCCTCTATTTATGCACCACGACGCATACATGCACAGCTCTACTATTTGGCCTTACTGATGGCTCCACAGCGGGTGAAACTGGTTTGAAATAAATGTCTCCTCTGCCTTCCTCCCTCGGGGTGATTTTATCCTTATCTCCGCTTTGTGGAGTGGGCCAGATCGTGGCACGTGCCTGCTCTGTCTAGATATGTCCTTTCTGATGCAAAGTTGTTGCTGTGGCTACTACTGAGCCGGATGCTTCTTGAGAGCCATACTGAGGTGGCTGCAGAGTCCCACAAGGTGCCCACTGGCCCCTCTGGCTAAGTGTCAGCCTTCTGGACATGTGCCCCCGGTCCCCACTCTACCAGTGAACATGTGGGGGCTCCACCATCCGAGCTGAAAGTTAAGAAGGGCTGGGAGTGCCCTCCCTTCTTAAGGTGTTGGAATACTTTCAGGTGTGGGGGGGGTGCCAGAACAGGGTGGGCCCTGCTTACTCCCCGGGGACGAACCACCACTCTGCCTTCCTGGGCACTGGCCCCTTTTGTAATAAACTAAATTCCACATCCTGTGGGAGCAGGGGAGGTACAAGGGAGTCATGTGGTCAGTTACTGATCCCATTCAGATCTCGTTCTGGCTGTTATTGCCTCCTCCCGACCCCAAAGCCAGCCCTAATGGCAGAGAGTAAGGGGTAGGGCTTGTCCCCTTAAAGGCCTGTCTCCAACCTCTCCCTGGATTCCTCAAAGCAGAGCTGAGATGCGATTGGCACATTTAAAGAAGGTACATAAGCAAAGGGATGACATAAGGGAAATTCACACAGAGGACCCGGCAAACTAAGATCCTCTGGTCTGGGGTCCTGGTCCGCAGCCTCAGCTGTGCTCAGGAAAGTCACCCTGCCCACTTCCTGTAGTGGAGGCATGCAGCCTCCCCCCCTGTCTCCCCATATCAGAGCCACAGTGACCTTAAAGTCCATCTGGTATTTTCTCAGCCAGGTTCAAGAAAGAGTCAGCCCTGTTGCCCTACGACGCCCACTGAATGTAACGGATCGGCTTTTCTCCTGTGCATCCAGAGCGGTGGACATCATGTACCATCCTCGGGAGAGTTGAAAAAATGTCACTGAAATGATTTCCTGGGTTCTGTGTTTCAGCTGAGGAACTCTGGCTAAGAATGCCTTCCTCTCAGCTTGTGGCGAAGCACCAGGGAGGCAGGGGTCTTGCCCAAGGTCACACCGCTAGCCCCAGCCAGTCCTGTCCTTGCCTCAGGAGAGCAGTGTCTCCCCTTGCTCTGCCCAAATTTAGTGAGCACGGAAGAAGCACTGATCCAAGGACAACCCCATCTTCTCCCAGTATACCGTACACGGCGCACACACACATGTACACACATACACGTACACACAGGCTCCTGAGCCTGAAGGGCAAAGACACCCAGAAGCATAGTTATGGATCAACAGGTAGACCTGAGTTCAGATCTTAGTTCATCCACTTCCAAACCAGGAGCCTCTGTTTCACTGCCATGGAGATCATAATGCCTCCCTCGCAGAGCACTGTGAAGGCCGAGTGAGATGGGCCAGGGGCCTGGCACGGTGCCCACATGGGGCCGGCTCTCGGGAGCCATTCCTTTCCTGCTTTCCTCTGGCACTCAGTCAACGGCTCCCCGGCTGCTGAGCGAACGGAATGTTCACTGTTTGACTCAGTCTACATGCAGCTTCTCACCCAGAAAGGGTTATTAACAGAGTAGTCTTAGTAAGCACCCTCAAGGTGCCGAATATGGCTTTAGCACCTATGCTCAAACATTCAGCCTGGGCCCCCAGGCCCCAGCCCCCACCAACCTTTTTCTTTGCTCTCTTCTTGGCACCAAACTGCTATGTGTCAGAGGTTTAGAAGCTTCTGGCCTGCCTCCAGTTCTTCCTACCCCACTGAGTCCCTGTGTGTGTTACGGCAAATTTAGAAGTTTGTGGGCACACCACAGGAGTAGAACGTTGGGGAAGCATGATTTGGACTTGGCAGAAGCTTCCAATTTCCTCAGATTGGTGATTCAGCATATTGAAGGTTGGCACCTTGAGTGTCAGGCCTGCCTGGGGAGAGGGCAGAAAGCAACCAGAGAAGCTAGAGCGAGAGGGGAACCTACCCATGCCTCCATGCGGCCTTGAGGAATGTGCGGTTCACTTTTCTGGATTTCTTGTTGAGTTGGAAGCTAAGCTGAGAAGGCCTTTCTCTGGTTCCAAGGCCTGCTACCCAAACCCTTTTGCAATTGTGTGCTTTTCCCTTCCTGCCTTGGTGTTGTGATAAGTGGGAATACATCTCTTTGGATCCCTTGAAACTTTGCATGATTTCAGGGCCATCGTTCCTGAAGGCCTTGTCCTTGTTCAGGAGTGGGTATGAAGTGAGGGGAAATGAAGCTGAGTAAGGCAGTAGGATAGAAGCTACCCCTGGAAACTGCTTTTCAGGAGAGAAAAGCAGACCTCCCTGGCTCTGGGGTAGAAATACGCTGGTGAGAACCAAGCCTGACTGGTACCAGAGGGCACGGCCAGCTGCTGTGGTGGCTTCCAATTAGTGGAGGTCTGGCTTCTTGGGCGCTGGTGCTCAGGACAGCTTGGGCCCCACCGGGCCTTACCTGGTGGCAGGGCTCCGATCCTCCTCGTTTCCTCCTCACAACCTGCCTTACGTCTCTCAGGTCTAAATGCCTGTGTAGGCATTGTTCCATGGAACCCTCAGAAGAAACTGCTCTGACATGTTAGGCTTTTTAATTTAGCACACACCGAGCGTATATGCCCCCAGACAAAACAGAATTGATTTATAATTCTCTTAATGGAAGCACAGGCTTTAGTTGCTCCAGAAATAGATCGTTACCTCCGCCACCTTTTGTAATCTTTTCCTCCCATTTTTTTTTTTAACACCATGGTGGTCTAAAAATATGATGTTTCATTTTATTAGTCTTCTGTCATAATCCACTAAATGCCAGGTATTTCTTTAAGTGATAGCATGTTTGTTCGGTTTCACTGCATTAATTAATGTTCTTCCCAGGCCTCCATGCCAGTCTTTGTGTAATGCTCTCTTCCAGTAAACAGGTGCTTTTACCCTTAATGAACAATTTCCTGGAAAATGCTGAAATCAACATGAATAATCAGGCCAGGAACACGATGGATCTGGGAGTTGTGTGCCATTCTGCAAATTAAACCTGGGAGACAAGGGACAGATTGTTATCTGCTCCCATGCTGGTGTACTGGCACCTGCCTTTGTGAGGGGTGCTGAAGTTCTAGAAGGTGTGTGAGCTTCTTGCTCCTCCAGGAAACGGGAGTCCAGAGGAACTGTTTAGCACAACTGTGGAGTGGCTGTGGAGGTGGTTGTTAGACAAAGCCTAAGCCAGCAACAACGCCAAATTGGTCTCTGGTTCCAGACTTGGACTTATCTCTAGCTTAGACTGTGCGTCCGCAGGCCCTGGACTGGGCCAGATTGCAAACTTACTGAAATTCACCTTTGGTCCTTTTCTCTCCGTTTTGGCAGACTTGTCCAAGGAGGCAATTCTTACTGGGCCCAGGAACCTAATAAACTCAGTCTCTCCCTGCGCACACACCCCTGGAATATTTGCGCTGCATCCCCCCTTGCTGCAGCAAGAGGGCAGTGACCATATTTTACCCAGTGTCTGCTGTCTATAGGCCCTCCTCATAAGCCTTATTTCTTTGGTGTCTCATGACCCTGTGTCAGATTTTTTTTACCATTCCTACTTTACAGAGGAGGAAGCTGGGAGTCTCAGAGGTCTAAGTGACCTGCCCAAAGTCACACAACTGGTCAAAGGTAGAGCCGGAACTGGGACCCAGGAACTGAGATTCTAGGGCTCCATGTGCTTGCCACCCCTGGAGGAACAGAGTCTGTGGGGGCGCAGAGGATTGAGGTGAAGCACCCCCCGCTGACCTGACTGGGCTGTGAGCCAGAATCCATCAGTGTCATGGACAAAGAGCTGCAATGAATTTCTTTGAAAATCGGAATACCTGATTCATTTCTTATACTGGAGAGAGCTGACAGAATCGTACATTATCTATGCATTTTCCTGTGTTGTAAGATCATTTTGGGTCTTTGAAATGGCATAATGTTTTTAATCACAGCATGAGTACAACCACAGCATGGCCACATGGGCTAGCCTGATGGCTCCAAGGGCTGCCTGGTAAGCTCCACCAGGGTCCTGTGTCTCTAGGCTTAGGGCTCAATGAACTCTGCTCTTTGCGGAGGGCACCCCAGGGAGCAGGTGGGAGAATCTGGGTGTGGATGAAGGGAACCTGCAGAAGGATACCCTAAAGAACCACCTCTTTGTTTTCAAAACAAGGATGGCTGTAGTGTGGTGCTCACATTTTAAAATTGAGACCAGCTCATCGTAGAAAATTATAAACACACAGAAAAATATAGAGAAGAAAGTAAGTTGCCTAAAATATCAGTACCCAGATATCCTTGTTATTATTTTTAACATCCTTCAGGACATCTTTCTGTTCTTGCTTACTTTTGGCACACACATCACACACATACATGTAACATTTTATGTAAGTGTGATCATAATGTTCATGCGGTTTTGCAACCTGTGTTTTTCACATGGTGATATATCAAGGTCATCTTTCCATGTCAGTGAACTTGTTTATATTATCTTAAAATATCTTTGCTTTTGTGATTATGGGGATATCAATGTTCATTGTAAAAAGCCCTAATACAACAAAAATGGCTTAGAAGCACAAGTCCTCTGATATTGCTCCGTTTCCTTTAACCCCTGTGAAGGATGATCCCTATCAATGCTCTAGTGTGTAGGCTTCCATATTTTTCACACATGAGTGTTTTTAATGTTTGCATAATATTTTTTTAGGTAGAAATGGTGGAATTTATTTAGCATGGACCCCACTGACTTAGACATTTAGGTTGTTTCAATGCTGCAACAAACATCTCTTTATTAAGAGATGATGCAACATTCTTGAACCTATCCTTGGCTTTTGACAATTTTAAAAAATCAAGTTGCAGAAATGGAGTGATGGGTTAAAGATATGCCTTAAAACATGTTTTATGTATTGCCAAACTGCTTCCCAGAGCATACTGATGAACATTTCTACTACCAGTGCATGAGCATAGGACCCCTCAGTCTTTGGCACAGTTTGTGTCTGGATTCAGAATTTCTTGGCTTAGGTACATATGGAAAGTTCCAGAAGGAAACGTGGAGAAGCTGCCCTAGTCTGATGCCCATGTAGGCAGGCTGGCAGGCACTCCTGTTTAGCTCCTCACTGGGGGGAGTGGGCACCCGAGGTGGGAGGGGCAGAGCCTGGAATGGAGCGCAGGACAAGAAGCCTGTCTTCGAAAGGGTGCTGAGGCTGGACAGAGATGTGGGCAGGAGCAAAGGGTCCCAGCCATCACTGAGGTACATGCATTTCCAGGACTTGGGCTGCAGTGTACTCCTCCTGAGGAGCCGTTATTCTCATCCTTCCTGTGTAGTCAGGAACAGGAGGCTCAGAGCAGTGAAATGAGTTCTCCAGGATCCAAGACCAGAATGCACTTCTCCTGCCTCCTCTGCTCATCTCCTTACTCTGGTAGGTGGGCAAACCCCAGGCTGGGAGTCAGGAAGAGAGAACAAGATGTGGGGAGGGAAAGGACAAGGAAAGGAAACACATTGCAGGTGAACTTGTACAGCTGGAAGGGTCCAAGAGGTGACGCAGTCTGGGATGAGCAGAATGTAGCTCCAAGAGAGAAAGCAATATTTCCTGGGTCACACAGCAATGTAGAGGGGAAGAACAGGCTCTGTGGAAAGCTGAGGTGCTCCTGAGCAGAGCTGTAATTCCCAGGGAAGACCAAGGGAGAGGGTAAGTGTGGCCACTGTGAGCCCTGGCAGAGTGGAGCTGGGAGGCTGCTCTAACTTCAGGCGAGGCAGGCTTGATCAAGAGTAGATTCAGAGGCAACTGGAATGGAGATGGGCTGGATTCAATGTGTGGGGGCCCCTGTGGGGATGTTAAGCATCAATCCCTGTAAAGGTCTCTGATATCCCATCCCACCTGCCTGAGGCTTCCTGCCGGGGAGAGGCCTCAGTGCTTTGAATTAAGCCACATCCCGGGTCTACAGCCGTCTCATGGCCATTCCCACACACCCCCAGCAGGTTTTGGGGTCTTGCCTGAGTTATCTTTGTGTCCACAGTGACTGGCAAGTGTTCAGTAAGTGTTTGCTAAATGGCTGAATGAAGGATGAGATCTGTCTTGGTAATTGTACAGTGAATGCTGACCCAGAAGTCACCAAATATATATAGCCAAGCCTAGATTTTCTAGCAGAGGAGTTTTCCATCAATATCTTTTTATCCCCCCGGCTCCTTAGAAATTCTAGAAGTCAGATTTACAGAATTAGGAGGATCTTTTGGGGTGGAGGAATATGGGTTGGGAGGAAACTAATATTTTACTAGGCCCTTTCTCTGTGGCAGACCTTAGGCCAAGTGCTCTACCTGCTCACTTTTTTTAACATCCTAACAGCCCCTTGAGGTTGGTCTTACCTAATGGGATCAATGTGAAACACTCAACCCAGGGCAGGTAAATGATTTTTTTTATTAATGTTTCACATGAAAACATTGTGGTTACCACATTCACCCATATTATCAGGTCTCTCCACTTGCAGTCACTGTCCATCAGCCCAGTAAGATGCCACAGAGTCACTACTTGTTTTCTCTGTGCTATACTGCCTTCCCCTGACCCCCATCACAGGCAGGTAAATGATTTTACCCCAGGTTATGTAGCCAGTAACATGGAGTCAGGATTCGAACCCATGTCAGTGTGACTCCGCCATGCCCTTCACATGAGCTTTGCCACCAATGTATCATGTGACCCTGAGCCAGTCTCCTGGGGGCAGTTTCCCCTCCTGTGGGACAAGGTGTTGGACAGCAGACGCTCGCAGGTCTGTCCCACTGCCAGTTCTGATACCATGAACCTTACTGTCCAGCCCATCACCCTCATAGCTCAGTCCAGGTGGGAGACTTGACCTTCCAGTGACGGGTGAGTCTCCTGAATTCTGTCCTTTAGCCTTTTCACATCGGGGCACTTGTGGTTGCGTCTTGTAGTCTGAGAAACGTTTTAGTCAGTGGGCAGGAATGGGGACCGATCCCTGGGACGGTACGGCCCTGAGTGACTGATTCATCTGGGGGCTGTGCGGGTGTACCCATGATTAATGCCAGGGCATAAGGGATGTCCGCAGTTCCAAGAACCCCACAGCTCGGGAGGGCGTAGGAGAGGGAGGCAGAGCAGGCCGGGAGTAGGCTGGGTTGTGGGGGGACAACAGGAGGCCTTGGGGTTGGCCAGGCCAGCGGAGTGTGTCCTGATTTGCAAAGAAATGGGAAGATGAAGATAATTGCTTTGTGAGGAATGGAACACAGATAAGTTTTCTCCCTTCAAGTCTTTGGAGGGGCCAGAGGCTGGTGGCGCAGTGCTGCCTGCTTGGGACTGGGGCGGTTGAGGGCCCAGAACCCGGAGGCTATGTGGAATAGGGGAGGGAGGCAGGCGGCTTTATTAGTTTGGCAGTTTCTACAGACCCACGTTCCCCTCTTGGAAAAAGCTGTGATTTCCTTCTGAGCCTCACTGAAGTCAGGGCCACTAGGTCTCCGCAGGGCTTGAGGGCACAGGGGGCACAGGTCCTTTGACCCTAGTTAATGGGCACTACGGGCCTCTGTGGTGCCATCTTCAGGATTTGCAGCCTAAGGCATCCTGGGCCAGGAGAAAGCAGAATTCATCAGGGTGCTGGCGCCGGGACTGGAGGAGGCCATTTAAGATGTCTCCGGAGGTGACTCCAGTCTCCGCTGATTTACCCGGGTGGGCAGGCACCCGGCAGGGCCTCCTCACTGGCAGTGGGAATTTCTGCTGCACTCTTGCTGTCAGGGAATCACTTTTTTGGAGTTAAGAGCTGTGGATTTTTTTTTTTTTTAACGCAGGGAGATTAGAAAGCGTTCATCATAAACCAGGCCCCTGGTGGGATTGCTGGAGGGCAGGAGGCTTCATCAAGGCAAAGGGTGAAGCCTCTTAATTATGGGCTTTTCTTTCTTCTCACATTCACCAGACCCCAGGAAGGCCAGTAAACAGAGAGGGGCTTAGGCACGGGGAGCCCCTGAGAGAGCGGGGAGCGGATGAAGGGGAAGAGCGGGGAGACAGAATGTAACCTCGGCATTTGCTTCATTGAGTGCAAACTTGGCTTTTTTGTTCTATTCAGAAAAAAATAGAGAAGCGCATGTGTGTGTGTGTGTGTGTGTGTGTGTGTGTGTGTGTGTGTGGTCTTCTATAAATAGAAGATAGAAATCTCTCTCTCCCCCCGCACCACGCTGGGAGGAATGTGAGGCGTTTGCTTTATCAGTCTCTGTCAGGGTTTGCTTTCTGCTGCTCCCGAGCCTGAAAGCACCTCTTCATGAGGCACTTGGAACACCAGTCAGTCCCCAGTTGCAGCCTGAGCTTTTGAGTGGACTTCAATGCCCACCTTGTGCTGGTTCTTGGAGCAGACGTACCCTGGTGCTGGCAGGGCAGCCCAGGCAGGAGTCTGCTGTCAGGATGTCATGGAACTCAGTGTATCCATCGCTGGCAGATTAGTGTCTCCACGGTGCAATGTTAGCACAGTGTGGAGCACCCCATGCAGTATGACTTGCTGTCGGGACAGGTCTTTGATGGCCTCTGTCAGGCCAGACACAAGCAATGTGGCTGATCCTGAGGCTTGGGATGGCTGAGAGGCTGGGGGAGGTGGTTGGCTGTAGAGTCAATCAGCTGACAAGATGTATTGAAGCCCCACTATGTGCAGGTGGTGCTCTGGGTGCTGGGGACAGCAGTGAATAAAGAGAGCAAACCCCCTGCCCTCATGACGTATGTTGTGATGGAGTGGTACCACGGGATAGAAAATGACGTGTAAGTTCTAAGGCCCAGGGGAAGAGCTGAGGCTACATCTAGGTGGTTTATAAAGAAAAGGAGCCATTTCCCAAGTTAATAACAACAGTTCAGCAGTGTAGGACAGGGGCAATGAGCCCATGGCACCTGTGTGTTCCTTTGCCACCCAGTACCCATGACAGGCATTACTAGTCAATCATGGCACCCTTGCCTATTCAGCCCCAGCTTCTTAGCATTGAGGCCCAAGGAACTACTACCAATTGATCCTCAGTGTTGTGTGAGTGGAAACCTCGCAAAGCCCACACAATAGTGTCTGACTACTGCATTTAGTGCAAATTTGTTGAGAAGGCAGGGCTTCCTGGAAGAGACTGGGATGGAGAGAGAGCAAGTATCAGGTTCATGGACCAGGTTCTAGTGCCCAAGATTTTGGCACAGTCAGGAGGACGAGGCAGGCGGTGGAAGCAAAGCAGGTGGGGAAGGATTTTTGCACAGATGGACTGTGAGGTCATAACAAGTGATCCCAGGGCAGAGGCCATCTGCTTGTCTGTCTGCCCCCTGCCCTAGTTTTATGCATCTTGGTTGATGTGAGCAGCTGGTGTCTGGCCAGGT
Organism: Manis pentadactyla; assembly: GCF_030020395.1. Classification (NCBI taxonomy): domain Eukaryota; kingdom Metazoa; phylum Chordata; class Mammalia; order Pholidota; family Manidae; genus Manis; species Manis pentadactyla. The sequence continues at coordinate 114,295,091 of NC_080029.1, read as the reverse complement.
ATGTGCTGTCCCCAGAGAGACAGGCCAGACTGTTCAGGTGCTCGTGATGGTGGGGCCCCAGCAGAAGGTGTGGACCTCCAGAAGATGCCACCATCTCTAAGTTCTGCTCAGCCTGCAGGGCCAAAGAAGGACAGAACAAAGGCCTGGGCTAGGGATGGGATCCTTTGCTTTGATGTCTGTGGCTGCTAAGTTATCCAGTGGCAGATTCTCTTTAAAACCATATGCCAGGCACCAAAGGCCCTCAAGTGTTAGGATAAGTGAATGAATATGAATGCTAAGGACTCACACAGATTGAGAGGAGCAGTCCTTCCTTCACAGTTTACCTTGATGGAGGGGAGCAAAGTTTTCCAAACAGGTATCCTGAAGACCTCTGCTCCTAATGCCATGACTAGAAAGAGTTCTATGGGAAACAAAGTAAAACAAATTGCTTTCCTTGGGATCTTCTCAGAGCCTAAGGTATGCTAAGACAGTCTGTTAATATTTAACATAAGGACAGAGCATGCAGCCTTTTCTGAACTTACTCACTCATGGAAACCTTTGGGGGATTTCTATCAATATCTCATGGGACTAGTGTTCCCAAGAACCCAGTTTGGGAAAGTGTCTCCCAAAGGTTCCCACGTTGCCCACTACTGCTCTGCAGTGTGCACACTCCACCACAGCCCCTCCAGTGCCACCTGCATAGTCTTGCCCACATGCACTTGCTTATGCTGTCCCTGCCCCTACAATGCTTTTTCTTTGCCTTCTACCTTTCCATGTTCAGTCCATCTTAAGTCCCATTCACTCTAAAGTCTTCCACAGGCCCCCCAGTGAGTCCTAACCACCTGCTGCTTTAGTCTCTTCAAATAGGTGGAGCTGATATGTGTTAATTTTTGTGTGCATGGCGTGGCCCAGGTCCAGGCAGGTGGTGCCCCTGGAGGGCTCGATTTATGAGTTCAGACTGTAGCAGGAGTGCCAACTGACTACACCTCATGGGCGGATATGAGAGACTCACTTCCTGGCCACCTTCTCTCCCCTTCCTCACCCCTGCCTGGCTCATCAGGAGTAAAGCAGCCACACCCCCAGCAGGAGAGAAATGTCTCCACCTTTGGAGCGTGGCTCCCTTCCTCTGCTCCTTCACATGCAGGGAGCATAGTCGAGAGGGAAGGAACCAGGTGATCTATTTACAGGTCTGTTCCTCAGAAGGGAAACCAGGGGCATTTTCTTATTTAATTATTAATGCCCTAAATCAGATGGTGTCCGATACGTTAACCTCTGTCACTCCGAATGGAGTCGGCTAATAACCACTGTGGTGGCATCGATTTCCCCTCAGTCATCTTGCAAGCACGTGTCTTTGGGATCCATCCTCTGCGAGAGAGCCGGGGAAGCCCCGTTAAAGTTCATGGCAACGAGTTGTCCCCATGTGCAGATGGCTCCATTCTGGCTGCTCTTCCCTCTGCCTCAGTGAAGAGTCTGAGACAAGCAGAAATACTTTTTCTAAGACTGGTTCCCGAAAGGAACTGACTGACTCAGCCAAGGACGCGGCCCCACCTTCGAGTCTTATAGACACATCGGAGAGATAAAGTAAACATACTGGAAAAGGTGTCAGTACAAGATGGGAAGTGCTGGGTGCTGGGCCATGTGGCCCGGACCCTAAGCTACATGAGTGTAGGGAGCCTGGCGCCCCAAGGAGCCAGTCCCTATGGGGGGCCTCTGGGGGCCTGAGCTGGACTTCGCATGGATGGGCCAAATTCTGCAATGACCCAAGTTACCCGTGTCTCCCACCCTCTCCTATAGCCATGGATTAACAGGGCCCAGAGAAACCATCTCCTCTAGCCTGGTAGCCTCATCCTTTGATATTCTAAACTTCTTAAATTGGAAGATGCGGTCGGGGGTCCTCTTGGGAGAATGCTGGACATTACAGGAGCCGCCCAGGTGATGAGACAGGGCCGCAGGGAGAACCGCAATGAGGCATTCTCTGCTGTTGCCATTCAGACTGTGCCTCCCAGAGGTGGGTGTCCCTTTGATGTAGTTGATTTATTTGATGCCTCATCAGCCCAAACCTCACCTAGAAGAAGATGCCCCACCTACTCTTGGGCCTCCTCAAAAGCGGATGCCATGTCCTGGGTGGGTGGGCCCCTTCTCCCCCTGCCTGTGTCTCCTGTTGGAAGAGAATGGGCTGGAATACTGTGCAGCACTAGTACTATATGCGCTCTGTGCCTGGCAGTCTCTGGAGGGGCCGATTAGTTCTCTGGGGCCCAGGGGTGGGATAAGCGGGCTGGGGAGATGGGTGGCTGTGGCTGTGTGCTCCTAGGCTACAAATTGAACAGAAATAGCAAAATCGATTTTCTTTCATAACCGATTTTCAGCATACATTTTAGCCAGCTTATTTCCATATCTCAAATAGAAAAACCTCATTAATCATTAATTTGGACCCCCACAGTTATTCAGAATTTGTGACAATTTGTTTATCTTTGAAGGAGCTGCTACGAAGGAGTTTAATGAGGGAATTCTTGGGAATGGGGAGGAGGGCATTTAACCTTTCACGAAGACAGGAGCCCCATTTAGCTTCCCTCTGGGTACAGGGGGTACATCTGCAACATCCATGCCACCCTTCTCTGTCCCCAGATAGAGTGAGTGCCCCCTCATGTGTATGCTCAGGGCCAGTGAGCAGCAGACCCTCAACCTTTCCAATGTCCAGATTTTTTCTATACCATCTCCACTCCCAGTTATTAGAAGTCACATTTTTCAGTGTGGCTGTTGAGAAGAAAAGCTACTCTGAATGCAGTAAAGCTTTAAAGCAAATCATGATAGCATCTATGTACACATGAGAAATAGTGCTGTCTTTCTGAGCCCTAGTGTTCGTGCCTCTGTAGCCGATGTCTGGGCCTCTATGAATTCCAGCTCCCCTGGGGTGGCTCTGGGGTCCCCACAGATGCCCCCCTGCAGGTAGAACCCTTGGACAGCTCTCTAAGTCTGTAGGACCATGGAGCCCTGCGATGCCAGGCCAGGAAGGAGCCTGGGGGTCTTTCAGCCTCTCCCACCTTGCTCTCTGTCTCTATGAGGAGCTCTTTTTTGGGTGAATGCTCAGTTTAGGGGACCAAAGGGGTTGGCGCCTATATACACACAATGCCTGCCACAGGCTGTCACTTCAGGGGCCTAGATCAGACTCTACAAGTTGCTTCCTCCACGGCCCCTGCCGGGCTGTCCACGCCCTTCATCCCCCGGTGGGTGCGGTGTGTGCAGAGACTCACATCACCCCCTGGGCTGCCCATCGCTAATGGCCCATAGTGTTCCAAGGAGGAAGGCCCAGCTTCTGGGTGACCTCCAAGGGTTTTCTCAGCTCAGCTTCCCGAAGGGTCATGGCAGACACCTTCCTTCTCTCTCTTCACGGTGGGAAGGAGTAGTGTGAGGAAGCGGATGGGCAAAGCACGTCAAAGATGAGGGAGAAGGGACAGAGGGAGGGCGTTGCCTTTGAAGTAGTCCAGGTCGGGGGTCTTGGTCCAAGCATGGGCTCGGGCCTGAGGACACCCTGAAATTATAGCTAAATGTGCATGTGGGCATTTTCTACGGAGAAGTTCTCTGACTTTCATTAGATTCCCAAAGCAGGTCCATGAACCAGAAAACCTACAGAAGCCCTGGAATTTGGACTTCTCCCTGACTCAGGCTTCCCACTCCATGGTTACCATGTTAGTCTAAGCCTGCAAATGCTCATTATGACGACGATGGGAAGCAGTCTGCTTAGCATGTCACGTCTGTGCTGCCTCATGTGAGAAGTCTCAGCACCGACAGATGCCCGGGAAGACGTTCCGATCAATGACCTGCCTCCTCTGCTCGTTGTCCCTTTGATTTAGTTGCTTCTCCCACACAGGGTCCAGGATGGCGCTCTCAGAAGCAGCGTTCATTGTCTTCTCCCTCCTGCAAGCCGTCTTCTCTCTGAACCCCGAAGACCCCAATGTGTGCAGCCACTGGGAGAGGTAAGCTCTGGGTGTCAGGTGGCCAGGTGCTTCCTGGGGGCCTCACCCTGGGCTTGGCCCTGTTGGGACAAAAGCAGAGTCAGGAGTTGCCTGCCAAGGGCCTGCTGTTCTGCTGGGGATGCAGCACAGATGCTGAAGAACAGGGCGAAGCAGGATAGATTCCGTCTGAGACTAGGTGCCGTGGGAAGTCAGGGTGGAGAGAACTGAATGACAGTTGAGCGACAGCAACTTAAATGACACATTCTGGTAGTTGACAATGTGCTTGTGTCCCTCCCTACATTTGCAGTTCCCAGCCATTTTGCAGACAAGGAAGTCGAGGCCCAGACGGGCTCAGTGCCTGTGCATGGACAGGTGGGGTGCAGGGAGAGACCGTGGTCCGGCTGCGGTATTCTCTAATGCTGGGTGCCTTTCCTCGTCCCCCAGGACTGGCAGCAGCACACCAGCTTGCCCTGAGGAGGACGGCTGAGGGACATCCTGAGGGGGAGGGCTGCCCAGGGGAGGGCAGCTGAGGGCTACTGCAGAAGAGCCGGCTACTTTCTGGCTGCAGCACTGGGTCCAGGGAGACTGGGATGGGGCCCTGCAGACTGCCTGACTTTGAAGCACAAGGTTAAAGTATTGATTTGGATGAGCCGAAAGACAAGTGACCAGAGACCCAATCAGGAAAAACCAAATTAAACCCTGGAATTGATTGGCGGTGCTGACCAGGATGACTCTGCCACTTAGATGTTAATAAATCAAATGAATAAAATTCAGATGAGGGCCTGTTGGGGGAAGTGGATAGTGGAGGTGGACAGCCGGTGGGGTGGTCCTTGCTCCTTGCCCAAGAGGGGGTACATCCCACCCCACAGCCAGGAAAGTCACCTCACCCGGGCAGCCCCGGGCCCTGGAGGGACTGGCTGGGGAGGCGGAGGGACAGTGGGACTGGGGACCACAATGTCCAGTGACTGGGCGCTCTATGAGAATCCATACGGAGTTGGGGCTGGAGCAGACAGTGCTATGAGCAGAGGGCAGAGGAGCACAGATCTGTGAGGAGGACCTTGGTTCATTCCAGATTTTCCACCTGCTGGCTCTGTGACTTTGGGGAAGTCTCCAAACCACTCTGAGCCTACTTGTGTAGGCTCTGTCAAGTAGGAAAAATTACCCCTGCCTCACAGGCTTGTTAGAAGATCAGGGTACCAGTTTCATGAAAGTGCTTTGAGGACCGTGAAGCCCAATTCTTGTCTTTTCTTGCTGACAGCTCTGCTTTGCAGGAACTGGTTATCAGAGACTTTAATGCCAACCAGGCTCACTGGGAGTGTGGGTGAAAAACAGAGCCTTCTGGGTCCCAGCCACAGAGATTCTGATTCCATAGGTCTGGGGTAGAGCCTGGGAATGTGCAATTTCCATGTGTTTTCCACATGATTCTGAGGTTACCCTAGGCCCTGGCCCCTTCTAGTTTTGGTGAATTTAAACCTTAATTTCCAGAGAGTGAGAGAGCTATCAGGTGAAATTTCACCTTAGTCTGCTTTGCAGACTCTAATCTCAGCAACCCTTCTCCCCTTGGGCCCCTGTCCTGGCTTAGATGCAGTTGTTTCTCGCCCATGTCTGTGCTGTACCCCAGCCCTTGGAATGCCTCCTTCCCCCTGCTCATCTCTGCCATTCCCAGTGCCTCTATGGAGGTCTCTCTCCTCCAGGGAGCCTTCCCTGATGGCAGGGCCAATCTGACTTCTCTCTTTGAGTCCTGTTTGTACCAGTGGATCAACTCAAACTCAAACCAAACTCTAATTTTCTATACCTATGCCCAACACGAATAAATTTGGAATATGAAAATACTTTGAACCGAGCCCACATTAAGCTGGCCTTTCAGGCTGATTGGGTTGTCAGCTGAGGTTATTGTTTGATGGGAAGACAAGGAGTGACCCTAATAGTTTTAATGAGGTCTGGGGATGCCCTGGGCTTGCAGGTGATCCCACATGACACCAGGTGCCTCCGTCTTGGCTCTTCCAGCTGAGCTCTCCTGCCAGTTACATGTGGGTGGGTCCAGGTTGTGTCATTCCAGAAACACACCCTGGTCCCCAGAAACCACTTAGGGAAAATTTTCTAGCTGAATTAGTGCTTCTGGCAGGCTCCTTGTTAATTATGCCCCTCTACCATAAAACACAGTGGAAGGACCTCCCCTGGCTAGTAAAGTCCAGTTCTACAAGATTAATCTGGCCCCTCATTAGCATGTTGGCAAGTGAGCGTGTTAAACCACCCAGCCATGAAACTGGGAGCACCCACTTCGCCCCGGAGACTTGGAGTCAGTCCAGGGTCTCACTGCCAGACTCACTCGGCCCAGGGCACCCCAGCAAAGCCAGGCCTGTCCCCGGGGACCCTCTCCCCACTTGCTGCCTTGGGCTGATGCTTTCTCTCTGAGCACCCACTGTTGCTCCCCGTGCCAGAAGGGGCCCCTGAGAGCTTACCAAAGGTGGCGAGTCTGTTCTGTGTGGGGTCTTTCTCCTCCTGTCCCCCAACCATGGTCAGGGAAGAAATGTCCCTCAGTGCCTAGCACAGGAAGTGAATCATTGCCCTGCCTCTATGATGATGGCCAGCCTCTATGAGACACTGCCTGTGTACTCATTTCACATGTGTTATTATTGTGTTGAGTATTTTACCTATATTACCTAGCTTTATTTTCTTACCACCCTGAGAGGTAGATATTTTATTGCCTTCCTTAATCCTCACAATAATGGCATGAAGTCCCTGGGAATATTTGTCGTAGATTTACAGGTGAGGAAAAAGAGGCTAATATGAGTTAAATAACATGTCTAAGGACATGCTGCTAACAAGTGTCAGGATTCAAAGCTGACCCAGAGACTGTGCACTCTTATCCATTCATTCTCCTGTCTCTAAGTGAGGTGCTCAGTGGACGTGTCAGAGCTCAGGATCGTCGAATTTCAGAGTTAGCAGGGCCTTCGGGAAGCCAGGGGTGTGTGTCAAACTGCCTCAGTTTCCCCAAATCTACGGATTTGGGCCGTGTCTGCATAGATGTCCCTCTGATGTGTGGGCTGGTAGAGGCTCTTCTCAGCACTTCTAAGAAACAGACTCCCACCTCCCTGAGTCCCTGTGCATCGCTGACTGCTCTTGGCCTCCTCTTTCTGAATTCTAGACCTTTGAACTTTCAGGCATCAGAGAGCCTGCTGAGGACCCACTTGAGGATATGGCCTGCCCAGTCCCCTTGCCAGTAAACCAACAGTCTCCTCAGGCAAAGCAGACGGGCTTTTATAGCCTGGACCCGGCCATCTGGCCTTCTGGGGGAAAACACTGATACCAATCTACACAAAAATGACCTCCTCCAGTCTCAGCCAGGTCCTCTCTAGCCTACACAGGAAGTGTGAGTCCTTGCTTCAGCATCCTGGCTTGACTGTCTTCCATATGACCCTGGCCAGGGTCAGGCAGGTAGAAAGGCTTATTTTAGTAAAGTTAGGATCTGCTTCCCTGTGGCTGCCACCCATTGATTCAGGTTTACAGCTAATAAGCAGGATGATAAGATATCACTTCGATCAGGAGGAATGGGGGCATGTCCTCAATGCACTGTCAGCTGTGCTAGAGACACAGAGCAGCAGGTAACTGGGTGACCTTGGGGAAGTCATGTCTCCTCTCATGCTCAGTTTCCACCTACCTCAGGAGACTGTGTGAGGATTAAAAGGGATTGAAACACTTAGCACTAGGTACTCAATAAATATTAGCAGTTATTGGTATCAGCTGTGTGACCTGGGCAGGCCAACTCAGAGCCTTAGTTTCTTCATCTGTAAATGAGACTCACTTCAAAGAGTTACTGCAAAGATCAGTTTTCATGCATGTGCTTTGAAAACCCTAAGGATATGAACAAGCCAAGTATTTGAAACTTGGTTCTGCTTTCCAGAACCACATAGAATAAACCTAAAACATTCTTTATTCATTCTTTGTCAAACGAAGTAGGATTTCAGAAAACAAGCTGGGCCAAAGAGCAGTAAAGGGCATGTCTTGCATCCAACCTAGCGTCAGGGGGATTTGATTGCTGAGGGTATCCAAGCAGGAGGAAGATACCGGGGTGAGGGGCGGTTGGAGTCCCTGGACACTTGGCTGTGGGTGTGGCTCTCCGGGGGATGGAGACTCCATCCTGAACTTCAGCTAAGCCTCCCAAGTGCTGACCATTGCTTCCATCTCCTGTCTGGTTCTCAGCTACGCCGTGACTGTCCAGGAATCCTACGCACACCCCTTTGACCAGATCTACTACACGCGATGCACAGACATCCTCAATTGGTTCAAGTGCACCAGGCACCGGTGAGTCCTTCTGTCAAATGATGGGGCAGTGAGAAAGTGCTGAGCCCCCAGGTCTTACCTTTGTGCAAGTTTGTAAAAGGCCCCTGTAGCAGATGCAGCCAGTGCACTGCCTCTGTCCTCTTGACGCGCACTCTTTACACTGAACACCTGAGATGCTGGGCCGAGGGCTTCATTCTGGCTGGAGAAGCTTACAGGAAGGGCAGGCCAGAGTGCTAGGGAATGACTGCCCGTGGGGGCACCCCTCACCCAGTGGCAGATGGGGAACTGCCGCATCAACACCCCAGCTTCCTTACTCTCAGAGGAGAGGGGACAACTCTGGGGCATGTTGCACACATATCTCGGCGGTCCCCAAGGGGAAGGAACCCCAGTCGCCCATAGCTGTAGCCTGCTCAACAGCACACCCTCAGTGGCTCCTTTACTTCCCTGTCTCATTTTTCCACTCCCCTCCTGGTGCTTGGTAGGATTACCTCTCAAATAAACTGCCTGTCTTCAAATCCTTGCATCAGGGTCAGTTGCTGGGGTGAAATTCAACTTAAGATGGGCCCCTCAGAGGAGATACAGCCCCCAGGTCAGGGCACTGACTTAGAGAACAGAGTAGAGGGTAGAATTCGGCTCCTTGGCCAGGCTGCCCTTGGGAAGTGCTCCATCTGAGCAATTGCACCTGGGAACCCTGCTCCCTTGTCTGCAGCCCTCCACAAATCATGCTGTTCTTTCACGTCACTGGCCCCGGGGAGAGGAGAGGAAGGCAGAGAGAACATGTTTTGTTGGGCGACCCTGGGCAAGTCACTTTATTTTGGGATTCCCAGTGTACTTATCAAATGCAATGATCCTTGCCCGCCCCACCTGCACGGTCCAGTGGAGTCAGGAATGTGGAAATACTTTAAAAAGTGCAGGAAAAAATGGAGAAAAATGAGGTATTAGATGCAGGCAAAGCAGCACTATTTTTTGAGGGATGAAGAAACCAGCAGATGAAGGGTAAGTGAGGGGAGGAGGGAGAGGCTGCCCGGGGGGCCCGCTCCCTAGTTGCCGAGCATCTATGCTGGTTCCAGATTTCTTTTGCTCTTCAGGCTCCTTGCGGGCCCAGTCCTCCTTTGCAGTTTATGCAGGAATCTTGGGAGGTAGCAATGTGGATGGGAAACTTGCTCTATGCTGAAAAACCAAAGTCCTGGTGTTCTTTGAAGTTCTGCTAGTAATTTGCTGTGAGACACTGAGCACAAATATAATACCTGCTTTAAAATCCTTGTCTGTTAATTCCAGCATCTGGGTCATCTCAGGGTTGGTCTTTATTGATCGCCTTTTCTCTTATATAGGTAATATTTTTAATTTCTTTATATGTCTTGTAATTTTGGGTTATATTCTGGGCACTATGAGCAAGTGACTGTGGAGACTGAACTTTTTTGTTCCTCCAGAGAGTATTGATTTGTTGTTATTATTGTTTGTTTCCATACCCAGTGAACTTGGCTAAACTCAATTTCCAAACTCTGGAAGTTCAGTCTTTTTAGTCTTAGCTTGACTGCTTGGACCCTGCCCTCCGTACACGTAATTCAGAGGCCAGAAGTTTGGGCAGAGATTTTACAAAGAATATGGGGCTGCTTCTTTGTGGCTCTTTCTTTTCTGGAGTTTCCCTTTTCACTTTGTGGTTACAGGCTCTCCCTGGACTTGTCCTGTGTGTCTTCTCTCTGAATTTTAGTCGCCTGGAGTATTGTTGACTGGGGTCTGCCCTTGGGCTGACCTTCCCAGTGTCATTCCTTCCTCCCAGTGTCTACTTCCCTCCAGTATCTGCATATGTTCTCTCTCTAGTGCTTTCAAACAGTTGTTTTTTATGTTCCCCAGCTTGCATAGGTGTTTGCAGGAGGGTTGGTCTAATAGGAGCTGTGCATCCCCTTCCTGTAGCCCTTGTTGGTGAAATGAGGAGATGGGACCAAATAACTCCCCTTCCAACTCCCCTAATTGTGCCAAGGTAGCTGTCTGTGGCCCTGATCAAAGGCAGAGGCAGAAATAGAAGTCCTGCCCCTCCATGAGCCCTGTCAGGCCCTGTGCCAGAGCCAGGTTTGCTCGGAGGTGTGGCTTTCTTAGGCACTTGGAGGCCTGGGCCGCTGTCCATCACCACTAAGGAAGAGTGAGTAGGTGGCTGCTTATTAAATAGGCTGCATTCCTGGAACATGAATTATTATTTTGCTAAATTACGGAGTCGCCTTGCAGCTTTCCTCATGCCCCGGAGTGTGCATGCTGGCAGCAGCACCATTGGTGTGCGTCAGTGCGGGATGGCTTGCTTGACTGTGGCATCCTTCTCCCGGCCGCCGGCCCCTTCCCTCCCCTGTTTCCCACCCTCACGCCGGGAGCAGTCAGGGATATCTGTCTGCTGGGGCACTTTAATGATGCTGAGACCACCTCTCCATTGGAAGGGCTTGGGGCTAGCGCTGTTGGGAGGAATGGACTGCATGACCTCTGAGTCACCCTGAGTCATTCTTTATCTGAGAGGCTTACGTAACCCCTGCGACTGCCAAGGGCCTTCCTGTGCCGGTGAAGTAGCTTCACTTTGAGGCCAGCTTACCTTCCATTATGGGTTTTTGACAAAGTAGAATGACTTTAGTTTATGACATTCCCAAATATCACAGATTTCCCTGGAGCCCCACACTGTCATTTGTCATAACGGGTGGGCTGTAACTGGGGGGCTGGCCTGTGCGGGAGGATGCCCTTCCCAAGCTGGCCTGACCCGCCGTGGAAGGGGGGCTGTAGGCGTCTCCAGTGCCCCACCCGGCTGCTCTGCCCCAAGAGGAGCCGCCCACGGAGCAGGCTCCCCTGGGGTCCCGGTGGGGAAGCAGAAGGGCTCTGGTTTCAAAGCTTGAGGGCTTGCAGTTGAGTCCTAGTTAACACCAGGACCTTGGGGAGTTACCTCATCTCTCTGGTCTTTAATGGCCGCTTCACATCTTTTCCATTTTGACCTATGTGTGAGGAAGGGGCTTTGCCCATCAATACCCCATTTTGAGCCCCTTCTAAGGACTCAGTCCTCACACCGTCCATTTCACTGGCCATTGCATAAGCCCAGCAAGCCCCCTGTAGGAATTGACATGGGGCAGTAGGTTCATCCTAGTGGCTTTGAAATTAAAGTGACTTGGGTTTCAGTCCTGGCTCCCAAACTTATTAACTGTGTGACCTCGAATAAGTCATTAATGTCTGTGAATCTCAGTTTTCTCATCCATAAAACAAAAGGAGGGGCACGTAAAATAAAGAATAAAGGCTCCAAAAAAGAAAATAAAGGGAGCATAATAATGCTGTCTGCCTCAGGCAGAGAATGGAATGGGATTTTGCCTTTCAATCTCTCTGGCTCAGGGTGAGGTCTCAATACCCTTGTCAGCATAAGAACTGGAAACTGGGTCTTTAACTTCTGGTCCCGAGCTGCCTCTGCTCCCTGGGCCTTAGCTGCTTCCCCTGCAGGGCCAGGGGTCAGTTCTCCAGGGGTGGCATGTGAGGCTCTTCCCCAGGAGGGTTATTTTTGGTGAGAGGGAGGTTAATCCACCCTCTGGGACTGAGTCATACTCAGAGAGTCTTTTGCTGACTCTGCTTCAGTTCTCCACGTGGGTGGACCCGTTACTGGGGAGCCACAAGGAGCCCGCTTGTTGGGGTGCTGGCGGTAGGCATAGACGCTCCAGGGCCCAACTCCTGTCCTGGTCACCCCATGGGCTCCTCCAGCCCAGGGTCTGGAAGCTTTAAGGAGCCCTTGGTTGCCCTCCACAATGTCACCCCAGAAAGTATCTTTTCCTTCTAAGTATCTCTCTGCAGGGACTGGGGACAAGTCAGCAGGTGTAACAGCAGCAGTGTCAGAACTACATTCTGCATCTCAACAGCCCAGATCCTGCCATCGATTTTTCTTTATTGTGTGTTCCTTCATATTCCAAGTCGCCATGCATTTTAAAGTAATTATTGAATGGCATCCTCGATATAGCTTAACACAAATATCATTCTAACAGGAGTGATTGATTTTCAATGCTTTCAAGTAGCTCTCTCCCTTGTGCCTTAGGATCAGTTACAAGACGGCGTATCGGCGTGGTCTCCGGACCATGTACCGGCGGAGGTCCCAGTGCTGCCCCGGCTACTACGAGAGTGGAGACTTCTGCATACGTACGTAGGGGCTGCCTCTGTTCTGGCCTCCAGGGTTGGGGGGTGCAGATGGAGGGGGACTAAGAGGAAGGGAGGTAGGGCTGTCATCCAGGCCCTGGGCAGCAGGCCTCAGCTGACCTGAGGGCTCCAGAAGTTCCTGCCTGCTGCCGGCTCTGACGGGATCGTGGGTCTGGTGCAAATAGGTCAGCACAGATGCATCCATCAGGGGACCCTCCTAACAGGTCAGTGCTAGGCTTTGCTGGGGTCAGAAGAGAAGTGGATGCTTCTGGAGTAGGTGCTCTGAGGAACAATGGGGAAGAAGTGCTGTGTGCCTGGCACAGAGCTGAGGTGCTTCAAAAGGCTTCAGGGGTGGAAGGAGGGATAGATGGATGGAAGAGAGGAAGGAAGGAAGGCTGGATCTTTGGTTGGCAAGATCATTGTACCTAGAAGGAGGATGACAAGAGTAGGACAGAACATAAGGGGCCAGTTTCAGGAAGTGGGAGGGTTTCTATGAAGGACTGGGAGACACCAAAGAAAAGGCGGATGCATGAAAGACACATGTTACCTCTGTCCCTATTTGTCCATAGTGGCTCAGAAAACTGAAGCCTTAGTGTCCCCAGAGAGACAAAGGCTGAGCTCTGGCAGCTGAGGGCCTCTGAGTCGGGGTGCCATGTGGTACAGTGGGAGACACCCTGGAGCCTGCAAAACTGGCTCTGGTCCCAGTCCCCCAGGTATGTGGCTTTGGGAAAGTCATGTAACTCCTGCAGGACAGTGACTGCAGGACCCTGGTAGAGGGTCACTCACCTCTGGCCAGGGGAATGGGACTAGTACAGTGTTTTCTGGGGGGGCACTGAGGGTGCCCTTGAGAAGCTGGGAGCCCCTGTCGAATGACTGAGAGGAGAGCGCACCCCCAGAGCTCCTGCCTCCTCCTTCGGGGGCAGCTTTGCAGAGTGGTCTTCCTTGTTAGGGTTCTCCTCGCCGTTTGGGCGGGTGGAGCGAGCCAGCCCCCCAGAGAGTCTGGGCAGGGTGGGCGTGCTGATGTTGGGAACGAAATGACAATTTTCCTCTACTGATGTTTTGTCTCTCCTAATGCTGGAGAAACTCGATTCTAATTGCGTTACAGGAATGAATGAAAAATGCTCCTGCAAATGGGTTCAATAGCGACGGTTTTGCAGGAAATACAAAGTTACTCGCCCAAAGCAAACCCCACAAGGCTGTTTCCCAGGAGCAGGGCTGAGGGCTGGTGACCTGGGGTGGGGTGACTATGAGACCCAGGTGTGGAAATGAGATCAAGGCTTTGCTGTTGCTGCTCTGTCTGCCTGAAGTGGAGCAAGAGTTGGGCGTGCGATGGGACACAGGACTCATAAAGCCCAAGCAGGATGCATGTGAGCAGCTCTTTGCAGCTCAGAGCACAGTGATAGACTCAGGGAAATGATAAAGGGAGTTTGGACGTCAGCACAGGGCTCCTGGAATGGACGGGCACATCCCCTTTCTAATGGCCATTTGTGGATGTTGGTAAAGCTCCTGGCAAATGAAGAGCAGGGCAGAAGCCCTAAGTGTCCTGATGGTACAGGCTCCGGCTTGCTGACTGGGAAGGGAAGCTTCTGTCCTCCCACGTGCTCCTTATGTAATGGCAGGTGCTGCCTGCTGAGCTGGTGGCCACAGGCCAACCCACTTTCAGGAAGCCAAGCTAGGAAAGCCACCTTGAGAAGTGAAGGTGTTTCCTAGAAGGCAACAGGTGAGTATCAGCAAAGAGACAGGGCACTGAGGCATGTCGGGTGCTGGTAGTGATGACACAGAGGCTGGGTTTGAGTCACACGCAGGCCTAGGTTTGAGCCTCAGCTCTGCCCCTGACACATTCTTCCCCTTAATCTCATTGCCATGGTCTTCAGAGTACCTAGCCCATGCCGGGCACCTTTCACTTTTACATACAACTCCTCACAGTAGCCCTCTGAAGTAGGTACCCTTATTTCCCCCATTTTATTAGTAGAGAAACTGAGTCACAGAATGATTAAGTAACTTGGCCAAGGTCACACAGCTAGAAAGTGGTTGAGCTGGGATTTGAGCCTAGGCTGCCTGGCTCCACAGTCTGCTCTGAACCAGTGGGATAGGCCGCTTCTCTGTTCATGAGCCTGGGCAAGATGCCGCTGCTCTGACCTGTTTCCGCTCATGGAAAGTGGGGATAGTAGTATATACACCACCAGGCACAGCATAGGGGCTTAATGTTAGGGCCCACTCGATGGATGTGGATCTTAACATTTTTTTCTGTCTTGGCTTTTTATTTTTATTTCTCAGTGCTCCATGGACCCTCTCCCTGGGAAAATGCACATTACATATATAAACCTACACATATGCACAGTCCTTTGTACACAGTTTCAGTGGGTTCATGACTCCCTTGAAATGTACAGAGTCCTCGCACCCATGGTAAATAGGTTCTTCCATGTGCTCATGTTTATTCATTCAGCTTATACTTGTTGCTTCCTATTATGCAAGTGCTGGGGAAGAGATGCACAGGAGATATGGCTGCTGCCTTGAGGAGCTTGTAGCCTAGTGGAAGTACACAAATACAGGACACAGAGTGTATAGGTGCTTCCGTGGCATCTTCCTAAAGACGGGCAGGAGTAGAGAGAGGCTGCCGGCAGCGACACCCACTTACCAGGTGTTCGTAAGAAACCAGCTCCAGACAGCAGAGGGAAGGGGGACACCCTCCAAGGGTGTTTCAGCCTGATGTTTATTAGCAACGGCTGTGGCCCACCCACAGTGCTGTGCTGCAATTCAGAAATAGCCCCTGCCCTCGAGGAAAATGGGCCTGCTGGGAAGGCGAGATCAACATGCAGGAAAATGATTAGATAGCAGCCTGGAGAAGAACGTGGGAAGGACCAGATAGAAACCAGGCATAGGCAAGGAGGGGCTGTGACCTGCGGGCTCACGGGGGCTTCGTGGGACTTAGGGACAGATGGAATGGCATCTTGGGGGTGGCTGGAAAGGGACCCATCAGCAAAGACCTGGAGGCAGGCCTGAGCACGGTGGGTGGATCTGGGCTGGGAGAAGGAGTGTGACCCTGGCTGGGTGGGGTGTTCATTTCCTAAGGCTGCCATTACACCACAGCCTGGGTGGCTGAAACAACCCTGAGCTTATTGCCTCACAGTTCTGGGGCTAGAAGTCCAAAATCTGGGTGTCAGCTGGTCCCTTCTGAGGGCTGTGATGGGGGATCCATTCCAGGTCTCCCTTCTGGCTTCTGGTCATTCCTTGGCTTGTGGCACCCCAGCTCCACTCTGCACATGGCACTGTCCCCATATGTGTGTCTGTCTGCACATGTCCTTGTTATAAGGACAGCAGCCCAGTTGGATTAGGGCCCACCCTCATGACCGCATTTTAACTTGATTACCCTTGCAAGACCTGATCTCCAACTAAGGTCACCTTCTGAAGATTTAGGGGCTAGGACATCAACATATGGATTTTAGGGGACACAATTCAGCCCCAAACAGGTGGGTATCAGCCATTACCCAGTATTCTTTTTCCTGCTTATTGTGGTGGGAATAAAGAGTGGGGGCAGCCACCCACCTGTCCATGAGGGAGTGGTGGCCCCAGGGTCACTAATGAGAGGAAGAAATGGTAGTGATGGTTGGAGGATTGTACCCAGGGTGCTGGGTGCCACAGGAGAAGCTTGCATACCTGGGAGCCTCCTGAAGGAGCCCAGGCCCAGCAGCCCCTGCCCCTCCCCCTCCTCCTTTCCACACCTCGGAGGTCAGACAACCTCCAAGTTCACCAGAACCTGGCAGGAACCTGTCTGATGCCCAAAGGCCTCAGAACCCTACTCGAGAACCTCACCCGTGCTCTGGGAAGGAGCAGGGGGACACTGACCTCCCTCCAAAACCACCTTCCTGGAGCCTCGTTCTCAGCAGATGATAGAAGGACACTGGCCTGGGACTGAAAGCCTTGCCTGCCTCTGCCACTGACCTGCTGTGCAGTCTTGGGCAAGTCCCTTTGTCTCTCTGGACCCACTGTGGAATAGGGAGGGTCATTTCTGTGTGTGGAAGGAGGACAGATGAAACAGTGAGCGGGAGTGCCCCAGAAGGCATAGGGGTCGATACAGAAGCAGGGTGGCACTATTTTTCTCCTCTTTGTACCATTTCCTCTGTCCCAGAACTGCCATCCTTGTCCTGGAGCAGCCCACCTAGAACCATCTGCACCCCTTCGAGCCGCCCCCTCTAGGGAAAATGGAAGTTCCATGACCGGGATCCTCACCTGACCCTGGTCTGCTCTCCCACTGCGCGTGTGCAGTGCTGGCAGAAACAGGCTTGTGCACGTGTTGGCAACGAGCTATTATTGACTCTATATGAAGAGCTCTGCCCAGTGCTCTGGGGTTGGGAGGTGGTGGAGCAGGACAGAGATGGACTTGCTGCATGCAGACTTGCCCTGGAGGCAGACATGATTCTAGCTCTAGACCTGCCATCACAAGAATAAAGTTAAGCGTAAGACCTTTTACCCCAAAAATGTTCTGCTGTCATTTTTCGGTCTCACAGAATCCAGAATGAACTTGCCAGGGACTGAAGCCCTCAGGCGAGACACCCCCCCCCCCCCTCCTGCCAGCTATGGGTACAGCTGAGGCCTGGACTGCCTTGGTTGCCCAGACATCAAAGATTTCCCGAGGATCACTGGGCGTAAACATATGTCTGTCTTTCCCCTTTCTTGAGAAATAGGGCAGTGGGCATCTTGCCTCCTAAGAGGGAGTTACTTTTAATTCACTTTGGTAGTGGGGTCTGAGGCATTTTGGGAAACTCTGCTCTTTGAAAACATTAGTCTGTAATATTTCTGACTGGATGGGCTGGGTTATGCTGCAGTAACAAACAACATCCAAATCCCAGGGGCTTAAAACAATAGTATTATTTCTTATTCATATGGCATGTCTGTCACAGGCTGGCTGGGGCCTGCTCCCTGTCAGCCTCACTCAGGACCCAGGCTGCAATGTGCTGGTGGCCGTGGCGGAGAGGGGAGGGCTCTGACGGGCCTATCTGGAAGGCAGAGGGCCAGAAGTATTTAGTGAGCAGTCCTAACACTTATCACAAGTGCTGTGCAGATGCCACAGTAATCACAATTCATGGTTCAGTCAAATGTATGATCAGCACCCAGTAACCTAATATGAGAATCCCCTGCCAGCCCGAGTCTTGGGTTCAGAAGATCTGGGGTGGCGTTGGAGGAGTTTCTTACAAGCTTCCAGGTGATGCTTGCTGCTGGATTTGGAACCACACTTTAAAAGCCCCTGTGTGCCTTATGCTAAATACGGTTGCCAGCAGGTTGCCTAACAGTCCCTTGGTGTTCAGGGCCTGTGGTGGGCAATGGGGAGAGCACATGCCAGCAGCGACGGGAGCTTATCTACCCCACCTCCCTGTCTCCTTCTTCCATTTGGTAAGAGTTTCCTCCTTGGAGGAGGTAAAGCCCCCAGACTTCCAGGTGGTCATCTGGAATGTTCATTGGCCGCTTGGAATGCCAGAGCCCAGCCCCCCGCAGGGCGGTTTTCATCGAGACCCAGAGTGGAGGGTTGGCAGAAGCTCCAGGTACGTGGCTGATGGGCCAGGCTGTGGCCTAGGAAGTGGGTGAGGCCCCTAGTCGGGTTGGGCCTGACGAGGGACCGCTCAGGCCCGGTGGGGTCACGAGGGTGGCAGTGGGGGAACCAGCAGCCGAAGGTCTGGGCAGTTGGCTGCCCTGAGAGAACCTGAGGACGCCTCAGCTTTAACTCGAGTAAACTCATGCCGATTTTGGGATTTAGATACCCGTGTTTTATTATTGCAGTTTCATGGAGTCGATGTTACTTAAATATTACTCCTAAGTTTACTGATTCATTGTTCTTCCTCCCTTCTCCTTTGAGGCTCGGCCTCATTTTTGAAGGTTATCTTTAGTAGCTCTTCCCAGGAGGGCCTAGGATTGATCAGCTGTCCTGTGCTTTACTTGCCTGAAGATGCCTTTATGTTACCCTCACCCCTGAATGCTGCTTTGGCTGCCTGTGAAATTCCAGGTTTCAGCAGTTTGAGACTGTTTTCCCTTTTCTGTTCTGAACTTTGCCCTTGCAACACTCTGCAGTTTCCCCAGCATGTGGCCGGGCATGGAGTTATATTTATTTATAATCTTTGCTTCTGCAAGGTATACATCTTTAAGCGAGGGATTCATGTCCTTTATCAGTTCTGGAAAATTCTCAGCTGCATCTCTTCAGATATCTCCCTTCATTTTCTCAATTCTCTCCGATTAGAGCTCCAAAATGTTGGACTCTCTCGTTCCATCCTCTCTCTCTCCTAGGCTCTCTCTCTCTCATTTTTCATCTCTTTATCTCTCCATGCTGTATCTCTCCACGCTGTATCTTGGAAATTTTCCTCAGACCCATTTTTCAAATCCTTTAGCTCTGCTAATTAACCCGCCTGTTGAGGTCTTACTCTCGATGACGGCATGTTTCATTTCTAGGAGTTCCATTGGTTCATTCTCAGATCCGCATTTTTTTTCTTCGTGTCCTTTCCTTTCATTATTAATTCTAATCCTTCTTTTATTGCTTTAATTATTTTAAGCATATCACTTTTATAGTCTCTTTCAGAGAGTTCTTTCTTGAGCTATTAGTTCTATTAGCTCAAGTTCCCAGCATATCAATTCTCCTGTCTGTGGAGCCTGCTGAGTCGTCTTACAGTGGTGTTGTTTCCTGTGATAAGTTGCACCTTTATTTTTTCAGGCTGTGAACTCTGTAGACTTCCTGCTGCACCCCTACCCCCACCCACCCCTCTGCCCTGGGGTGTGCAAGAGCCCTACACACTAGTTTTGCATTTGCTTAGTAGGCACACTATTGGTTTCACTGGCTCATGATCAGTCTTTGCACTGGTAACTTGGTTTGGGATTGCATGCCACGTATGGTGAATGTAAGATAAATTCTAGCCGGAATAAGCAGGCAAAGAGAGGCAACAAAGGGCCAGGTAATTTATTTAAATACCCCCGGGTGATGTTCTCGTGGCCTGGGTACTACAAGCGGGAGAAGTCACACCCAGTTAGGGAGGTGGGGTGCTTATAAGGGATTAGGAGGGGGAGGAGTGGGCAAACTATCTTAGGGGGGTGTTGAGAGGTATGATTGGCTAAAGGTGACATAATAGTCAACTAGAAACTTTTTTCCTTCCAAGAGGGAGGAGGCTGACATCCGGGTCTTAGTTGGCACATCAGGATGGAATTCAGGGAGAGCTGCCCCCTTTCCATATACGGCACGGACTTTGGGGTCTGGTCTGTTCTCCCCCTATGGCATCTCTCTGTTCTGTTTGCATGTCCTTGTTTTTCCTTTCTCCAGCCTAACAGTGAAGGCTTAGGGTTTTTCCTTTTTCCTTTTTTAAAAAACTGATGTGAAATTCCTGTAATATAATATTAACCATTTTGAAGTGTACAATCCAGTGGCATTTAGTGTATTCACAGTGTTGTACAACCCTCACCTCTACGTTGTTCTAAAACATTTTCATCACCCCTAAAGGACACCCCGTGCCCATTAAGTCGCCACTTCCCATTCCCCCCTCCTAGTTTTATGTTTCTCATGGAAATATGTTTCCTTATCCAGAATCCCTTGATTTTTCCCTAGGCTGGTGGGCTGCATTTTCAAGATTCCCCTCATGGCGCTGGCAACTCCCAGGGCCAAGCGTGCCCCTGTGTGGGTGTTAAGCCCCAGGCTCCCAGCTGGGCTAGTGGGAGGGGCAGCAGCTCCCGAGGGGTCTGTTCCCTGGGCGGCCTCAGCTTCAGCACCTGACCTTCGGCAACTCCTATCAACTCCCCCTGCCTTTTCTCTCACTTAAGGTTTATCTTTCTGTCTTTGGAGCTCAGCTATGTATTTAAAAATACTTTTATTATATTTTTGGAGCATTTTTGTAGCAGAAGGGGCCTGCATTAACATTTTCTGCCCCGTCACTGGAACTGCCCCTATTTTATAGTAAGTGGTGGAGTGGGGGTGCTTTATAATGATCCTGTGACATCAAATTTCAATGCTTTCTTGGACCAATTCGCTCACCTCCAACAACTGTAAAACAGGAGTGTAGCATCTGGTGGTTTATGCCACACTTTCCCGTACAGACACCCCTTGCTCTTTACAGGTAGGACAAGTGAGTGTTATTCTTCCTGTCCTCGTTCCCAGAGGACTCTGGAGTCGAAGAGGCCGAGTGACTTGTCCGCGTGGATAAGCACGGCCCAGGCATTGAGATCGGGGCACCTTCCAGTCCGGGACTTTCCCCTCCTGCTGTGGGTTTTCGTTCAGCAGGAGGGACCTGTGGCCAGAAGAGAGGAGCAGTGTCAGACAGAAGGACAGGTGAAGAGGTTTGTGGGTAAAGGAAGGGACTGAAAACAAACCGGTTTGATCTCACATCTTGCTAAGGTGGGTCCCAATAGGTGCCAGAATCAAGGTAGAGAGCCGGGGGCAGCGGTGTGTGCAGAGCTGAGGGTGTTGTCTGAAACCTGGCCACTCCACCAGGTTGCTGGGGAGCATGAGTCCCTGCTGGGCCTCCAGGAGGCTCCCCGGGGAGTCCCGCCTGCTGCCGTCACCAGGAAT
This sequence comes from Manis pentadactyla, assembly GCF_030020395.1. Lineage (NCBI taxonomy): Eukaryota > Metazoa > Chordata > Mammalia > Pholidota > Manidae > Manis > Manis pentadactyla. The sequence continues at coordinate 114,274,199 of NC_080029.1, read as the reverse complement.
AGAGCTGCTGCTGCTCCCCTGGGCCACCAACACCTGGCGCTGAGCTCTGCTGCCTAGAACAACAGCCATCCTTCCCTCTGTTTGTCCATCCATCAACATTTATTAGATACCTGTGCCTTGAAGGCATTGCTGAGTCCTGGGGATGGTGAGATGAATAAGAAGCATGTGATCTAGTCAGAGAAATGGTTCCATATATGTATATAACATATATGTATATGTGTAACTTAAAAAATTATAACACAGTATGATAAACACACTTGAAGCTAACAAGGAAACAGAGGGTGTCACCAGGCTGGTGGTGGGGGAGGAATGGCTGCCTGGCTGCCCTGACGGGTCCTTGCTGAGGGGCCAGAGTCAGTGTAGTCACCACCGTCCTGTCCCCAGGCTTGTGGGCTTCGAACACTGATTTAGGACGCCCAGGGTGCCTGAGCACCAGTTCATGCTTTGTAATGATCAAACTGAAAAATACTGGTGCTTAACCCTGCTGCCAATTAATTCGTTTACAATGAGAAATCTACCAAAAATTTGCTCTTGTGTATTTGTTTGTGCTTTTCAGGCCTTCAGCAAGTAATTGTTGGGTGTTCATGGTCTAGGCACCCCCAAGGCCCAGTGGGTTCTCTGGACACCTGTCCTGTTAGCAGCTATATTCAATTCCTCCTGTTTCACTCTAGGGCACCACCTATTTGGGAGCCCCGTGGCAGTTGGTTCCAGGTGCTCTATGCCCACAGAGTCTGGGCCCCGTCTGTCACTCTGTCCCACTGGTTGTGATACTGTCCCACTTGGCCATCCATCCCATTCAAAAGTGAGTTTCTGAAGCAGAAGAACCATGTCTTCTACATGGGTTACTCCAGGGCCAGTCACAGTGCCCAGCATTTAGTGCTGAATAATTATTGAATGAGTGAGTGGGAGAATGAATGAATGAAATAGAAGTAAACCCCAAATACTGAGAAACTACTTAGGGAGAAGCTGCTCCCTCTGTCCGGGGAATCAAAGGGCAGGGGCATCAAAGAAGACTCCTTGAAGAAGGTTAGTTTTTCTTTTTTTAGCTGAAGTACATATGATAAAATGCACAGAGTAGAGCTTGATGAACTTTGACATGTATACACTCATGTAACCATCACCCAGATCAAGATATCAGTCAATCTCACTGTTTTTCCCACTTTCACCTATTTCAGCCATCCCCACACCCTGAAGGAGGTTAGTTTTGGGCTGAGTCTGAAAGATGAGTAAGAGCTTGCCAGGACAAGAGGTATGCAATGGTTAAGACAAAGCACAAGTTTTGAAGCCTGCCTCTTCCCATGTGTGACCCTGAGCACATGACCTCACCTCTCCGTGCCTCGGTTTTCTCATCTGTAAACGAAGATGGGGCCGTAGTAAGTACCCACCCCGCTGGGCTGTCATGAGGATTAAATGAGTTACCACAAAGACAGTATTTAGTTCACGGACTGCCACATAGTCAGAGCTGGGTAATGTTTCTTACTGCTGTTTGTATTATTTGTGTGTGTGTCGGGGGGGGGGGCATTCTCTAGCAGAGGGGGCAGCGTGAGCCGAGGTGAGAGGTGGGAAAGAGCACACAGGATCGGGACACTGACGACAGGCGCCTGCGGCCAGAGCACAGGAAGAGTGGGGGAAAGTGGTAGGCAAAGGGGCTGCAGGGGGGCTGGGGCTGGACCCTCCTCACCACACCAGGGAACCTGGAAAATCTCACGAGGTCACTGAGGGGTTAAAGCAGCCGGTGACATGCTCACAGTGGGGTCAGGGAGCCATTGGGGCAGCAGCATGGAGGACCCTAGGAGGGGTGAAAGGCAAGGTGGGAGGCCAGGGTAAGGGTGAGTGAGCTGTGGGCGGCCGTGCTAGGCACTGTGGTCAAGGGGACACAGCAGCTCTGGGGCCTGGCTGGCTGTGTTTTGCTGGCCTAGCCCTCAGTTCCCCTGCGAGGCCTTTCCCCACCTGCAGCAGGGGCCAGCAGGGCCCTGTGTGCTGACACAGCCAGGAAGGAGCTAGGCGCTGCTTCTTAATTACCACCTGCAGCTATAATTAAACCTCTGCTATCCGGACAGGGAAGCCTTTATTAGTGTCAGAGCAGTCAGGCATTTACGTAAGTCCGCTTCCCAGATGTCCTGGGCCAGGGGAAGCCTGTGAAGTAGCTAACCTGTCTCCAAGCCTAACTCCCTGTATCTCTGTGGAAATTCCCAAATGCTCCCACCTTCCATCTTCTGAATTCCCCCCATGCCTATGGGATACCACCTCGGCTTGCCGGGTGCTTGCTGCTTCTCCGAAGTTCTCACCATGCTGCAGGCCCCACGGGGTCTGGCCCTGGCTCACGCTGTGACCCGTCCCCCATCTCTCCCTCTCCCATGCTCCTTCCCCTCCTTGCTCCTTCTGCATGTGCTCGTGCTCCCACCTCAGGGCACAGGAGGACTTGGGTGCTGTTCCCTCTGCCCGAATGCTCTTCCCCCAGGTATCCCCTTATTTCCCTCAGTCTCTTCTCCAATGTCATTATCAGAGAGTCTTTCCTGACCACCCATCTGAAATAGCAGTCCCCTCAACATCTTTCTGCACCCCTCCTTGTTCTGTTGGGTTTTTTTTTAAATTAGCACTATCACTACCTGACATGGAGATAGAATATATAAATTTTCATTTTCTCTCTCCCCAGCTAGAACATATGCCCGACAGGGACAAAGGACTTTGATTTGTTTCTAGCTGATACTTTACTCCTAGAACAGTACCTGGCATAGAGTAGGTGTTTAATAAATGATGAATGAACGAATGAGCAAACAAATGAACTCTAAGCCCCTAAGGGCAGGAGCCCCCCTTTTAAAAACATTGCTGTGTGGTCTACACTGGCTCACAACCTGCGGGCACACAGTAGGGGCACAGAAAGTACAGTCATCAGGTACCTTCTGTTCCCATTCTGCCTCGCCTCCTCTCATATTTTTGACCCTTCCCTCCCATGTCCCCTCTGCTGCTACTCCAAGTGCTGTGCCGCAGGCTTCTCCATGCAGAGCCTGGTCATTCTGCCTCGCTTCCCAGGGTCCCACTGGGGTCTGCTGACCCTCTGTGCCCACCCAGGCATAGAGAGCTGAATTCTCCAGGCTCTCTCTCTCTCTCTGGGACTTCATGTGGGCTGCCTCTGCTTCCTAGAACCCTTGGTCCTGCTTTTCAGTATCTGCCTAGTGGCTCAGAGACTCAGTGCACAGCTGCCTGGTCTCTGAAAAACCCGACACCAGCCCACCCTCTCCCCTCCCAGTCCTGATCTCAGCCCCTTTCACCCCCACCTGCCCTTATAATTGTCAGCCTATTTATTCTCTCTCCTCTGGACTGTGAGCAACTTGAGACCCAAGGCTGAGAAGCCCTCTGTATCCCTAGCACCCAGCAAAGGGCCCACCAGGGGCACATGCTTTTGCAGTCTTATTGATTAGAAGGACGTGTGTGCTGGCTTTTCCTGGGGACCTGCAAAGGACACCCAAAGGAGTGGCCTCTGGGCAGGTCCCCGAGATCCTGGAGTAAAGGGTGGTCTGCCTCAGATAAAGTTGTGTTCCCTATTTCCCCTGCCCCTTGGGTTCCCAGAGCCCCTCCCAGAGTTCTGGTATCTGTACCCAGTGTCACATATGTATGAAGGATCTGGGGACCCCTGTCCTTAGGACTCTGAGCCCACTGTCCCTCTGGGTTGGAGCTAAGCTTCCAGGTCATTCCTCAGGTAATGCTTCCTAGTTTGTCAGGCTCCCTCCCTCCTGGCCTTTGCAGCAGAGAGGTCTCTGAAGGTGGCCGTTAGTGGAGTTTGCAGACCATAGACATGTCGGTCCCCAAGTCTACTCCGCTGTTTGCCCTTTGATTAAGGGAAGCTGCCCAGCTTCAGTGAGGCGGGAAATGACTCAGCCTCCCTCTGCCTTCCAATCGCCGCTTCAGTACTCTTGTCTTTATGAGCCCTGATCAGCTGCCCAGCAAGTGGGTGGGGTGGGGGCCCCCTGGGGGAGATGCCCACCCCCTCATACTATGCTGGCTGGGCGTCAGCCAAGACTCGTAGGGGGTCTGGGAGCCAGATTCCCTCACCTTGTTGCAGGCACACATCCCACTGTGTCCATCTTGTCCACACCAAGGGGTAAGAATGAAAACATTTACCTACAGGTATGACACCCCCTACCAATAGATTAGAATGAAATAGAGTCCTAGAGACCTGTTGTGGTGTCAGGGGTTAAGCTTATGCCTGGGAGAGGGGCAGGCACCGACCAAGCAGAGCAGTATTTGAATGTTTCAATAGTCAGTTACCTTCTCCCCAGTCTATGTCTGGGCTTGAACCAGGTCTCATTTGACCCTGGAGGTGTGCTATGCCTGGACCTCTGAGGAAGGCACGTCCCAGCTTGAGCATCTGGCTGTGTGTACATGTGTGTGTGGCATTGTGAGTCGGAAGGTGTGCACACTGCTCCCAGCCCAACTAGAGGGGTCTCTGTGTGGCATGTGCCAATCAAAGTAAAGGTCAAGAGCACAGATTCCAGAACCCAGCTGCTGCGTCCTGCCTGTGTGACTATGGGCAAATTATTTAGCTTCTCTGCACTTCAGTCTGCTCAGTTGCAACAGTACCTTCCTCATGAGGTTGTTGTGAGAATTAAGTAAGTGAATATATATGTAAACCAAACACATGGTAAGTGCTGTGGAAATACCGGCTTTTATTATTACATAAGCACACATATATTCATGAGTATGAGGTTTTCTGTGTGTGAAGAGCCCCCCCTTATGTGTTGTGTGTATACATGCGTGCTCTCTGAGTGTGTACTGCTGTAGGTGTATGTTGCATGTCTGCCCATGAAGAGGGCCCCCATAACCCGTAAGGCGAGTGCAGATCCACACATTTGTGTTTTGTGTCTGTGTGTTATGTCTCCCTCGGTTCTCTTGAGTCATCCTCCCCAGCATCCTGTCCCACTTCGCTTTCTCCTTCTCCTTTTCAAGCACCTAGTGGTGCTGAATTGTCACCAAGGGAGCTAGAATCCCACCTTTGCTCTGGATGGAGTGGGTAGCGGGAGACAAACGATGCCATTGGTCTCATTCCGGGATGGAGGTAGACCTGCAGCCAAGGGCAAAGGCCAAGGAGCCCTCCTCCTGCCCCTGGACAGCACAGCCCCATCCATCTTGACCCTGGGCTGCGCTGGGCCAGAGGGCAAGGGAAAGCCCCAGATCCGGGAGCTAGGGGAGCAGCCGGGCAGAGGGACCAAGGCCTTGGCCTCTGTTTATCCACAAGCTTCTATCCACCAAACAAACGGTGGAGGCCTGACAGTAAATCAGCAGCGTGTGATTCAGAGGACTCTGTTTGCTCAGCTAAGCTCTTGGCAAGGTAAATGCATAAGCTGCCGAAAATCGCTTTTGAAAGAGCCGCAGGGCTCAACCGCCCTTCAGTCCTTCATAAAAGATTCTCAAAATTATATGGACTAGATTAGTATCTCTATTACATAAAACCATTTCAATGCCTGCTCAAGGCTTTGAGAATAGAGTCACCGGACAGACCTTTTATTGCTCTGCCCCAACCGCGCATGGTAATTGAAGATTTCCCTTTAAAAGTGTGTCAGGTGGAAAGAGCTCCTCATTTACCAAGTGGAGGGGCCTTTGTTAGGGTGACTGATGCTTTGTTCTGCCTGTCCCTTTTAATCTTGTGTTTTGCACAATGGACTTACATAAAGTACTACAGACGATTTGATTCTGGGGAGGGAGGAAGCACGGGGCCAGGCAGGGCCTCCTTTCCCTCTTCCATCAGCCTCTCTTCCTGCTTATCTTGCTTTGCCCTTTCTTCTTCTGGGCTCCTGCCTTTCTCCCAGGGGGCAGGTACAAGCCCGGGGACATATCTGTGGTTACAGGGCAGTGGTCACCCTAGTCTCTTTCTAATTAGAGCACACAGCACACCCGCCTCCCTTTTTAATTGCCTCTCTGTATGCAAAACCCAGAGGCAGGATCCAGGTTCGGGGCTACAGTCTCTGCAGGTTGCCAGGGTTGAATCTAGCTGAGGCCTTCTGCCCCAGAGTCAAATGCCATCTGGCGCCTGATGGGATGGTTTTGGTTGGAGGGCCTCCACAGGCCTGGGGCACTAAGCATTTGGGGTCTGAGAGGCCTCCCGGCGCTGGCTTCTGGTTCCGAGGAGGAGTTTGCAGAAACCTTGTTGGGAGGACTTGGGTTTTGTCTCTAGCCGGGAGCCACCCCCCCACTCCCCCCACCCCCGGGGCCGAGGCCACGTGGTGCTGTCAGGTGTGAGCCGGGCCAGGCTCTCGGGGATGGAGTTGTCACCACCCCTCGGCAGTGACTGTGGGGCCGAGGCTTTTCTCATTTTGAACTCAGAGGACAAAGTTAACAGAAGTTCAGGAGCTCCTCAAGGGCAAAGGGGCTGACCCCGACCGTCACAGTTTCTCCTAAAGACTTAACTACCCTGGTGGCAGGGCTGGGGAGAAGGGAAGGAGGGGCTGACGGTGCCCCACACTCAGGAAGCCTGTTTGGGGACCTAAAGCCATTCGAGAGGCGTCCTCCGTAATGCCCTCCTCTGGGTGACAGCCTCCTCCACAAAGAGAGGGACTCACATTTTTGGTGTTAGGCCTTCACATACATTTTCTCATTTTATCCTGAAGATGACTTTCCAGGAACTGTTCCTCTCTTTACGCATGCAAAACTGAGACTCAGAAGTGCTGAATGCTTTGCGCAAGGCCCATAGCTAGTCAGGGGCAGAGCTGGGTTTCCAGGGCACTGATGTGGAGGCGGCAGGGGCTGAGAGTCCATGGGAATCTTAAGTTGAAAAGAATGGGGCCCCATCCCTGGCTGGGGGCTCCTTGCCATCAGTGCTCAGGCTCTGTGCACTAGAGCGGCCTGCTCTGGCTCAGGGTCAGGAGCCTGGGTTGCAGCCCTACTGTGTGCCTTAACTCAGACATGTCGTCCCCCTCCTGAGTTTCTCTTACCTAATAGGAGTATCAGCCCTGTCCTATAGACAACGTGATGGGGCTTTGTAATCACCAGCCGCTGTTGACACCAGCCTAGCCCACCTGGCAACAGAAATAACAATCTTCTCCTCCCCGCCTCCTCCTCTTCCTCCTCCTCTATCATCATCACAGCTAACATATTCCCACAAACCATAAGCTAGGCCTCATTTCTGTATAAACGCCTTTAATCCTCACAACACCCCTAGGCAATAGGTACTATTAACCTTTTCATTTTATAGATGAGGAAATGGAGGCACAGAATAGTTACATAACCTGCCCCAGGTCACACAGCGATGAAGCAGTTTAGCTGGAAGTCAAACCCAGGCACCTGGGGTCAGTTCCATGCTCATAACCATTCATGGCTGCCAGTGGCCTAGAGTCTCAGTTATTGCGAGGTCACACTGGGAAGCTTCAGTGTTTGGTGTCCCTGGAGGTGGAGGGTAGGTAGTAGTTACCTGATAGGATGTTGGCTGCAGCTGCCTGTCTGACCCCCACAGTGTATGGTCACTCCACTGCCCAGGCCGCTGCTCCTGCTCAGTTCACATTTCCTCGTGAGATGAAGCTTGGTTCACGTTTCCTAGTGGGTACTATTCTCTGTGGCCCACTTTCCTCATCTGTGTAATGGGGATGATGACATCTCCCACTTATGCTTGTGAGCATTAGGTGAGTAAATTCACGTAAAATGTGTGAAACTGTCTGGTACACAGTGAGTGCTTAATAAGTGTCAGCTCTTCTTATCCAGCATGGCAGGATAATATAGCAAGAGCTTCCTTGCCAGGCAGAGGACAGAAGAAATTGTGTTTTTCAAATCTGGGAAGGAGTCCCAGGTATATAACCGTAGGGTTGGGAGGTGGGGCACACAGGCCCCTTCCCCTGGCTTCCTAAAGAAACTGCTTGAAACTGTCAGGAAGAATAGCAGATAAATACGATGGAGCTCCTGGTGCGCATCTCAGGGTTGGGTGGAGCCATCCAGTGTGCGGATCAGCTTTGTAAATGGTGAGGCCTAGGTGTGGCTCTGCTTGCTCCAGGACAGTACGTAGGTGGCGGCCTTCCCGCCTAGAGAGCAAAGAAAAGGTCAGCATCTGCGGCACCAGGGCCCTGGGGTTCAGCTGTGCTGTCCCAGAGAGAAACAATGCTTTGGAACCCCAGCAGTGGGCCTGTGGCCTCTGCTTGCCAGGGACAGGAAGCATCTCTGCCCGCTGAGCTCTTTATTTTCCAAGGAGGTCAGCGCTTCCCTAATCACAAGCTAGTCTTAAAGGTCTCTGTTAATAAATGTACAACTCAAATGGTGAAAAGGTGTGGACAGGTTTGTCTGTCTCCACCTGCCTGTACTGAAACGAGCCTCTGTCAAAGGGTGGACAGTAGGACCTCAGAAGGTCACTTCCATCCCGGAACTCCGGGACGTGTCTGGATGGGGTAAGGGCAAGCCCCTCCTATGATGCACAGAGGAATGGCCAGGCGGCTTCTGGGCAGCCTCTCCCTCTGAATCTGTGATGGGAGACGCGCCCTTTGAGTAGAAGGCAAAACTGCCATGCCTCGCCCACCTGTATGCTTTGAAACACCACTCTGACGTGTGTACAAACCACGCAGGGGCAGCGCAGACACCTCACCTGGAGGTCTTAATTACCTGCTAAGAACAAGAGACGATTCTAAGATGTGGGAAGCTGCCTGTGACAAGTGGTTCGTTTCCCAAAGCAGGGTGCAGAGCAAGAGGAGCCAGATGGCCCAGCGGTGGAACAGCTGTCTCTTGAGAAGGAGCAATTTGGGAGCTTCCACCATCTGGGTGAATTACGAGACTTGCAATTTTCATGCATATGTTGCAGCAACCCGCCAACACAGCAGTCAAGTGGGTGGACGATGGATAGAGATAGAATGTCCCCGTGCTCTGTGGCCCGCTGCATGGCCATTCATCCCCAGAAACCCTGGCTCAGAGGCTATCTCCTTGCTGGGCTGTCCTGGCCAGGGCGAGTCTCTGAGTTCGTGTGGGCCGGTGCTCTGCCAGCTCCCCTGGAATCCCTACCGCCCACACTGGCAGATGGGCCTCCCACTTCCTCCAGAAAATATCTATGTCATTCCTTTAACTGTGGTTGCCTCATGCCTCTCTGGCAGAGCTGGGAAAATCTAGTTGAAGAGTGCTTAGTGGTTTGGGGCTGTTATATTTTCTCTGCTCTATGATCCGTGTTAGGTTAAAAGGGCCAGCGCGACTTTTCCTTCCCAGAGAAGATAATTCAACCTGGACAGGCTCCCTCTGGGAGAATTAAAGGTGATGAGGGACTTCTGGTTGGCTGGAAGTGTTAATATCCTTCCCCCACAGTGGCCCTCTCCTGTCCCCAGCTCCCCAGCTAGTTGGAATGATGAATATATTCCAGTGCGTTCTCATTCCAAACGATGGCTCTTTTCCTTTGCACATGCAATGTAACCAGGGCGGCGGGAGAATCACGTGGCAGGGCTGGGGTGTGCAGGTACCTGATGGGGGCGCCTCCTCCCACCTTCCAGCAGTGCTTTGTGGTGGGCCGCCATTGTTCCCGGTTCACAGATGCAGAAGCAGAAGCACAGAGAGGTCAAGTAACTGGCCAGAGGTCCTTCAGCTCAGAACAGGAAGAGGATTCAAATTTGGGTCTGTCTGACTCCAAAGCCAAGGCCCTTTCCTAGAGAATGCCAGACCGGGACTGGGGCAGATCTGCTAAAGCGGTGTTAGCTGAGGACACGCTTCTTGGAAAAACGGCATCACACCCGATTGCTGTGTCTCAGGGACTCTCCGTATCTCTCCCAGTGACGAGCCGGGGATTTTCATGTTAGACTCTCCTGTGTGATTTCCTGGTCTGCAGAAGATTCCTGTTAAAATGTAGCTGTTATCTGAGGAGGTGCCAATCTCCATGCTCCCCAGGATGGAGAGAGGCTGATGGAGGTGAGAGGGGAGGGGAGACCCAGTGGAGGATAGTAGTGTCCTCTGCCCTTTGAAACTTGATTGGCAGCCAGCTCTGCCCCCATTTTGGTCACCCCATGCCTCCTGTTATGAGGATACCCCAACTTGAGACTGTGCAGTTAGCATTGTAGCTGATCTAGGCTCGTTGGCCGTAGGGTGACTGCCCAAGTCCATTGCCAGGGCACCCAACAGGGAGGGAGCATGGCCTGTGGCCCCGTCCACGTCCCTCACCCCTGACTTGTGGGTATGGGGCACAGCGTTAATCCAGAAAAGCATGCTGTCCCCAGAAGCCCAGGGAGGCTGTGCTCTCTGTGCAGTGTCATTGTCACCTGTCCCCCGCCCCTTGGGGAAGTTGCCCTGGAAGCCCACCTGGCAGGGTTTGGGTGGGACCGTCTCTGTCTCCATGGGCTAACAGGCAGTTAAAAGGGTTTTCTGACCATTTCAACATCTGCCAGGAGGGCCCTTTGGGGAAATCACAGTAGTTCCTTCCCAAAGAGGCTGGGGGCCTTGCTCATTAAGCTCCAGCAGCAGAAGGGTTGATCTGGCTTTTAGGGGCCACTTTCTTCTGGTTCCTCCACCCCAAAGACAGTGAGGCTCGGCCCTGGGGGTGGGTGAGCTGATCCAAGCCCACTGTGCCTTTTGTTCTGGTCTCAGTGTGGCAATGGCCACGGAGCTGTAAAGCCAGAGAGGCTGGAAATGCCACCTTCTTTCCTGTCTGGCTCCCCTCTGCCTCTCCTCGTCCTTCCCTTTCACGAATCTCCCTTTCCCTCGGGTGGAGGCCGTTTGAGAGCTCTGTGACCACCGCGAGGGGAGGACCAGAGGCGCCAGCAGCTGCAGGGGGAGGTGGGGACACCTGGGAGATGGCCCCCAGGGAGGGGACCGCCCCTGCAACAGGGCTGACCTTGGGGGTTGTGTGTGGAGGAGACTGTGCCTAAATGGTGGAGGGCAAGATGCACCAAGGAGACAGTGGGCATCAAAGAACCCACTTGGGGGTGGAGGTCCACTTTTCTGGTCCCCAGCAAAGTCCTATTGGGAGAGCAGGGGCCTAAAGGGAAATGGAGTAACTGAGGCCTGGAGCTGAGTTTAACTGTCTGGTCCAGAACCCCAGGCTTCATGTCCCAAGGAGCTGAAGGCTCAAACCTGGAGACATGGCGGTCGTTCCTGACCCTTCTTTACACCTAGATCAGGGGATCACACATTCTGAGGTTAGGTGGGGCTCTGCCAGGCCACTGACCCTAGACACACCTCTATAGATGTTAACCTTCCTGGGTCTGCAGGCCACTCTTGACATGTAAACAGAGGCCCAGGTTGCTGCACGTCACAGAGGCCCTGCTGCTCGCACAGCTGGTGATGGTGTTCAGGGTTTTGATTACCTTGTCTGACGAGGAACTCTCCTGTCTCCTAAGGAAGCCAAAGTTGGTTTGGACTGCTCTCAGTGGGTGAAAAGTATTTATTTTGGGCCCAGAACAAGTCTCTTCCATATAACAGCTTTTTAGATGTTTGAGAAATTCTCTCCTCTCCCTATCCACCATTTTCTCTTCCATGCTAAATGTTGCTTGTTGATTTCACAACTGATTTTCAAGCACCTCTTATGTGCCAGGTTCTGGGCTAGGTGATGGAGAAACAGCAATCAATAAAACAGACATGGCCCTTCCCTCAAGGAGCTCACAGCCCAGTGAGACATAATTTCCAGACTTCTCTACCCTCTTCTTGACTATAGTAAGGGCTGCAGGTGTGGTTTGATCAGGGCAGAGATGACAGCCCTGCTTTGCTTTCCATACTGCCGTTAACATCTTTGTGAAGCTGCAGAGATAGCCTCTCTGGTCACCAGCCTGAGGACAGCAGTATTTGCCCACCTACCTCACAAGGTTAATGCACCGGATCTGATGTGAATCTGATTGTAACTTTGTTACACACAAATGCAAGGTGGTATTTATATCCCATAGAGGCATCAGGTGGAGTGGGCAGGCTGGAAAAGACAAGTGTTCATTTTGGTAGTGTCCTTATGACAGTAATACTGCACCTTTTCAGATAAGAGGGTCATCTGTTTAGCAAACACGTATTGTGAGCCTATTCAAATGGCTGAACAGTGCATTCATTTACTTCTGATTCAGGCAAGCAAATTGGGTGCTTACTGTACTCAGTGCTGGGGCCAGGGGTAGACAGTCAAGAGTCAACAGAAGAGGTGGGGTGTCCACCCCCATGAAGCTGATCTCAATGAGAGACACGCTTTTGATGATTGTGCCCCAAATAAATGGGGAATGACATTTTCAGCAAGTGCCTTGAAGGAAAAGAACATGGGATGACGAGAGCCAGTATCAGGGAGACCCCCTTCAGAGGGAGGCTAGGAAAACCAGGGAAGAGGATATGGGGCTGAGACCTGAGGGTGAGTAAGGAAGCCTGGGGGTGGGGAGAAATGGGGCCAGATCCTGCTGGGCTCCCGTGGCCATGGAACCCTTGGCTTTGCCATCACCTGGAGCTGGACTGGAACCCGTGCCAGTGGGCCCGGAGCAACTTGGGAGTGCGGAGGCGCCATCGCTGCTGCGGGGAGGAATGCTCTGCCCTGACGCTGCCAGGCCACCTGAGCTGGGGAGAGGCAGCCCCGCCCTGGGTACCCTCACAGGGCTGGGCTCAGAGCTTCCTTTCGTGGGGGCAGGACTCATGCTGTGGGGCAGGCGATGCCCTGTTGACCTCTGGTTCCCTCTTTAGATGTGACTTTTCCAGGGCATTCGGGTACCCCTGTGCCCAGCACAGTGCCCAGCTGAAGCTGAACCAGGCTTTGCTGGACTGGCTCTGACTGTGACAGCTGTTGAGATGTTGTGTGACTCTAGCCAAGCCACCTGCCTCCTCTGAGCCACTTGAGGTTCTCATCCATTGGCACCTGACAGATAATCCTGACTGTGAACTGCCAGTAGGAAGGGGGCAGAAATACGTGTGCCATCACGGGCAAGGAGGGCCTTTGCAAACTGTACAGTGCTAGAAAGCATAAGGTTGCTCTGGTAACAGAGACCTGGCCTCAGGGCAGCATTACTTGTCACTTTTCCTGTATTTTTCTGCCCCCAGAGGAAAATAAGTGTCCTGCGCTTTCAGGCTCTCTGGCCTTCCGTTTCAGCTCCCTGTGCCAAGGCTGAGGCTGCCTGTTCCTGTAGAGCCTGCCAGCTGCTGCTTCTTACAGCCGTGTGGGGAAACAAGGCGGTTAAGTGAGTCGCCCTAGTAACCAGCTAGTTGCCTCCCTAGTAAGTGGTAGAGTCAAAATTTGAATGCAGGAACCCAGCTGCAGGGCCCACAACCCATCGCGATGCTGTCCTAACCATACCTTGTGTTGGCAGCAAAACACTCATCATTCTATCTGAGGGCCTTGCGGCAAGGGAGTCATCATCATTTTCCAGATGAGAACACGGGCTCACAGAAGCCTGGCCTCCTGACGCTTGCCTTCCAGGAGGCTGGAGCAGGGCCCAGGGGAACCTGGGTAGGGGTCTGCAGGCTGCCTTTGCACGTGGGTGTGTAGCGAGCCCTGGAGGCCTGCAGGCTGCAGCCCTGACTAGTGCCTTCTGAGGCCTTGTCGAACTCCATGGCAACGCACACACCGCACTCTGGACCTGAAGCTGTTTCTTGTTGTTTTGGTGAAATATTTTGTTGAGTGCATGCCGTTCATGCCCTCTGTAGGTGCTCTGGGATAGGGGATGGAAGAAACAACATTATTTATCTGTTTAAAGGGCAGCATTACTTGTCACTTTTCCTGTATTTTTCTGCCCCCAGGGGAAAATAAGTGTCCTGCCCTTTCAGGCTGGCTCTCTGGTTTCTGGAAGCACGTGTTCTCAGGCACCAGGAGAGCCGGCAGCTCTGTGGGCCCACTTCCCGCACAGTGAGGCACGGGCTCCTGGTCCCCTTCCCTGCACAGCTCCCTGCGCCCCACCTTGCAGTAGGGCCTGCATTACAGCCTTCAGCGACCATCAAGTGTCCCCTGGCCACTGTACACTGCCAGCTCTGGGCTAGGTCTGTGCACTGGAAGGAACATCAGACAGGGGTCTCTGCCCTCCGGTGGCTGATCGCCCAGCCTGCAAGATGAGGTCCCTACTTGCAAGGCAACGTTGAATCATGATGCCAGCTATCCTAGATCAGGCCAAGAGAATGCTACAGTGGAGAGGCTGTGCCATGCGCTGGGGTGTGGAGCTGGCAGCTCTGGACTCTCATCATCTCAGGCATGGGTGGCCCTGGGCAAATGCCTTCCTGTCTTTGAGCCTCACTGTCCCCACCTGTAAGGCGGGTATAGGATCAGACTTGTCTTGACTACTTTTTGGGAAGTAGGGAAAGCAAATGAAATGGTAAGCATAAATGTGCTTTAGGAATTATAAAGTGCCAGATGAACAGTAACTATCATATGCTCAGAAAATCCAGAGACAGAAATCTGTTTTGTCTTTCTTCAATTCCTCCTTCCCTCCTTTTCTTCCTTCCAGCCTTCTCTCCCTCCTTTTCTCCCTTCCTGTCTGCAAATACCTGCCAGATTTCTTCTCTTTGTAAAAGCTGTGCTCCATCATAGCTTTTTCGAAGAGAGCAGGGCACAGGAAAAGAAGACTTGGTTCTACCTTTTAAGGAGCTTGAAGTGATTAGGAGCCAGGTGTCACCACAACTGTGATACAAGGTACAGTGTGCCACCTCCCTGCCAGCTGGAGTTCCTGGCAGGATGCCTCGAGAGCAGGGGCATGGCTGGATCTGGTAAAAAAAAAAAAAAAAGTGGAAGGAGGCTGCCCAGCAAGAAGGGAAGGATAGTTCAGCCTTCCAGGAGGGAGTTTGCTCCACCACATGGTGTGGAGAGAAAGGGGTGCAGGGACCCAAACAAGATGCTCAGTGCCTGCATGCTGGTCTCGGCTGGGGCCATGCATTCTCTCCAGGGTGGGTGCTGACAAGCTGGGGCCCCCCTCAGCTCCCTTCCCTGCAGGAGGGCTGTGACTAGAAGTGACAGGGCCAGCCGGGCACATGCTGCAGCCTCCGCTCTCTTGCTTCCCCCCTCCCTTTGTCCCAGCGTAACCCCCCAAAGGGCCCTAGTGCCTGGGTCCAGGTGACCAGGCCGTCAGAAGGAAGGAAGGAAACGGTGACATCTGGTCCTGGGCAGAGGCTTAGAGCAGGGCTGGGAGTTAATTAAGAAAGAAAGCTGGGGGGTCTGGGTGAGAGGAGGAGTGTGAGGGAGTGAATGAGAGGAGTGGAGAGAAGGAGAAAACTGAAAAAGAGGGAAGGAGAAGGGGACGGGGGAAGGCAGGCATCTGACAGGTGAGGCTCAAGAAAGTCAGAACGGAGAGAATCGGCACTACCCCCGGTGCGATGCCGGGGTCAGCCTCAGCCTGGGGAATCTGCAGTTGTGTTTTATGGGGTGTGTGGTGTGCGGAGACCAGCAGCCGCGGGAAGTGGGTGCAGGCGCCGCCCTTGCTGCCGGCCCACCCCTCTCCCAGGCATGGTGGGGGCCCCGGGGAGCCTGCTGGTGTACCAGGCTGGGGGGACAGAGGCCAGGTTATTGCCAGAGAGGGGACGTCTCACTAGGTCAGCAGCAGAGCTGACCTGCAGGCAGTTCTTAGCCCCTTGACTCAAATAAACCTTCCTCAAAATTTACCGGTCCCAAGTCCCAGTCCCTCGGGCCCCTCAGGCCCCGCTACTGTGGGAGCTGCTCTTCCTTGGGACTAGTAAGTTTGACACTAATGTATTTCCTTTCTCAAAGATTCTCTTGAATAGTAACAAAAGCCCTTTGTAGCCTGTGCTTTATTTGGGAGCTTTAGTGGTATTTATTTTCTGCACAGATAACATATTCTCCTGGCTCAATATTTAACAGTTACAAGAGGGGATGCAACCAAAAGCCTTTCTCCCAGTTCCCCCTTCCTGGAGGAAACCAGTGCTACTAGTTTTTTATGCATCTTTCCAGAG
Organism: Manis pentadactyla; assembly: GCF_030020395.1. NCBI lineage: Eukaryota > Metazoa > Chordata > Mammalia > Pholidota > Manidae > Manis > Manis pentadactyla. The sequence goes on along the minus strand of NC_080029.1, from coordinate 114,258,410 downwards.
ATATTTTGTGTGTATTTAAGGAAATATACATATGCGTTCTTTCCCGACACTTTTTCCCTCTTACTCCAATAGGAGCGTATTCTAAACCCTGCTCTGCCTTTACTGTACTCACTGGAGCTCTAGCTTTGTGTGTGTTATGAATACTCAAAGAGCTTTCTGACTCCTTCTTATGGCAGCATAGTATTTCATGGTTGGCTATAGCATAATTTCTCTCTCCTTTCCTTTATGGATGGACATTTAGTTTCTAAGCTTTTGCTTTCACAGACAGTGGTACAGTACATGACTTTGCACATGATCTTTTTCCCAGTCCAAGCATATTGAGGTAATGCTTTTCCCCAAAAATCTAGAGACAGGCATGTGGGTGAAATATTCAGGAGAGAACAGAGTGCCTGCCTATTCTCATCTCAGTTGTTTCTCTGCATAGTTTAGGGCTGCTGTGCAGGGCAAGGTGAGGGGAGTGGGGGAGCAGAGAGTGGGGAGGGGCTGGGAAAAGGGGCATCCTGCAGAGTGATCCAGGCACGGTCAGGACGGGAGGGCAAGACAGGATGCCCCCTGCCCTCACCCCAAGTCACCAGGGCCAGGTTGACGCATATCCTTTTTCCTGGAACAGTGAGAGAGGTGACCCTGCTCTGACCGCTGGAGTCAGAGGAGAGAGCCGGTCCGGACTGTGTGTTTCCAAGCCCTAGGTCTGCCTAGGTGAGGTGTGTCGTGCGCCCCACTGGGGACTTCCTCCTCCCTTGGGGCGCTTTCCCTGCCCACCCGGCCCGTGTGCCAGCATCACTCCACTCCTTTTTCCGGCAGCCCTGAGGCTTCGGTCTGCTGGAGAGGCCACATGGGAGAATGGAGAGGGGCACAGCTCTGGGCCCACAGAGCCCTGGCTCGAGTCCTGGCTGTGCCACTGGGCAGCTGTGGGACAGGTGATGGTGATTTTAAAAATAAAATGGTTATTTAAAAATAACATTTCTGCCCAGTTACTAAAGTATTAAATGTTCAAGTAGGATTATTTGGAATGTAAGGAGACACTGGGATGGAGCCTGGGTCAGGGGAAGGTTGGGGGCAGAGGGATGGAAATGAACTTCTCTAAACTTGAGTGCAGGGAGGACTACAGCTCCTGCTCAGCATCAGGCCCTGAAGGCTCCGAGCGCCTCTCGTCCGGCCGCCTCCGGTGTTGTTCAGGCAGCGGGGCTGAAAGGGCCACATGGCAAATTAACCACAGAACTAGGGCATAGTCAGAGGCCACTAGACTCTCAGGCCAGGGAGTTAAATGGCGTTTCAAAGAGGAGAAACATTAAGTCCTGAACTGTCAGGAAATTCCTAAACAACTCGGCAAGAAACAACTACAGCCTAGGCTGTAAAGGGATGTGACTGTGATAAGGACTAATTCACAAAAGCATCACTTCCCATTTGTGGGGCTGCAAGGAAATTTAGGGGTCCCAGGCTGGGCAGAAATGCCAGTAGAGAAGACAGGAACAGGGTGGGAGGAGCAGCTGATAGTGACCTTCACAGCTGCCTTCCCCATCCGTTTTGCATTATTTTTATTAAAGCCCTAAATCAGTGGTACTAAGTAGCTCCTGTTTTAGCTTCTCCACAGGAATGAGATTTAAAATCAGCAGGACCACGGGCGGCTCGCCGCTGGGGCACGCAGCAGTGATGTGCCCATAAACCTTGGGGTGGACTTTATCGTGCCAGTGGGTGGCAGCAGCCTGGCCCCAGAACCTGGGACAGAATGACTGACAGAAAGAAGGGCCCTCCCCCACCGGCGGGCACAGCCAGCCCCAGCCCCGCCCCGCCCAGAGGCTGTGGGTTCCTGTCACTCGGTTTCCAATCTGCTTCAGTCCCAGGAGAGAAAAGCGCCCTGAAGGCTGGTTATATAAAATCAGGACGAAACACAGGTTGAGGGACAGGAACGGCAAGTCAGCACCAACACGGCAAGTTCTGACGAGGCTGAAGCTCCATGGAGCGAAAGGCTTTCTAGTGATCAGAGCTTCATAAATAGAAGGGGCCTCGTAAGCAGAAGGGGTTCCGTTCATCTATGCAGTCACCACATGTGTATTATACTTCTGCTCTGCCAGTACCGTGCGGGACCCTGAGGATCGGGGGGCGGAAGGGGGACTCTGTCTTGGCCATGGGAAGAGGCCGGCTCCTCAGGGAAGGCGCATCTCAAGGCAGACAGGGGGCTGGTTTTTCAATCAGAGTATTAAAAAAATGCCCAACAAGCCTCATGTTTTGCTTTCCTTGTAGATGGTGAGGATCAATTTCCCAAAGAAAAAAAATCAATCAGTTGGAATGTGTCTTTCTGGAGAAAGCCTGACATCTGTCAAATGGGGAAAAAAAGACCCAGAAAAAATTTTCCCTGGGTTGTATGCTGGGGGTTGCTGACTCAGGCCTTATGCTCCCACATCATTAACACGTTGAAAAGCTGTTGCTTCTTGCAGGAATGCAGGATTGGTGGTTTGAACAGCTCGGCCAGGAAAATCGTTTACAAAGTAAGGAAGGCTGAGGGTACCAGGAGAGTCCGCAAGCAGATGCGGGCCCGCGGGATCGATGAAGGGAATTGACTGCAACGCTGGGGCTTTTATCAGGCCCACTGGTTAGGTGTGATTACTTTACACGGACACCTGATACGGACGTTCTGACTAGTTGGCAGTTTTCACTGATAAACAATTATTAACGGTTAAGCCATGCTGAGGTGAACCATGAAAGGCAGGCTAAATTTTGGGGTGGCTGGTAGAGACACAAGAGTGGTCCCCAGGAAATTTTGGGATCTGACCTTGGCATGTGATAATAGATGGCTCCCAGGGCCCCAGGCTGGACCAGGGAGGCCCAAAACCCAGACTGAAATCCTTCTAGTTGGGTTTGGCTGGAACAGTTCTTGTCTGTGAGCAGAAGAATTGTTGGAATTTTTCTAAAGAGCATTTCACTGCCACTGGCCCAGCACAGGGGGATTGTCTCAAACTGTCTCAAACCCAGCACTTGGTGTTGTCCTGGTCTTTTAGCTGAATTACGTACTCAACCCCAACCAGACAGGCATGGTCCCCATTAGAGATAGGACTGCATGAAGGAAGAGGGGTGATTTCCTTTGCAGATTCAGATTCAACATATATTTACTGAGCACCTGCCATGTGCCAAGTGCCATGTTAGGTATGGGATATAAGGATGAACTACAGAGGCCCATTCTTTGCCTTCATGGAGCTTGTGGGAGAACAGACACATAACACAGAAAAGTCAGTGCTGTGGCCTGTGGGACAAACCTGATGCTGTGGGAGTGGGGAGGGGACCAACTTGGGGTTGAGGGTGGGCAGTGCAGTCAGGGGAAGCTTCCTGGAAGAAGTGGCATCCAAGTTATTGTGAAGGATAAGCAGAAGTGAGTGGTGAGAGAGCCAGAGAGCTGGATTGTAGGTGAAGTTTCAGACTATTTAATGGCCCAGGGTAGGGAGGGTTGGGGCTCATTTAGACCTAGAAATTCCATGTGCCAAAGAGGAGAGGGCTGGAGGGAGTGCTGAGGCTGGGGAAGTGAGCAGGCTAGAAGAAGGAAGGTAAAGGAAGATTTCTTCCAGCAGAAAACCCTAAAAGGCAAAAGTGTCCATGGCCTCTGGGAGTGAGAAGGCTGATACAGTATCTGGCACATGGTCAGTGCTCAGTACATGTATTCAGAATGTCTATTGCACATCCCCTCTATGAAACCTTTCCCTTGTCTGTCACTGTACAGAAGAGTTGCCTACCTTCTCTCGGGGCCCATCCTGTACTCTGAACTCAGCCAGTTTTTAGCACATTTTGGTGCCCTGGTGCTCTGGCTCACTCAGGTGCTGTCTCCCTGTCCCACTATCCTGCTGTGGAAGTAGGGACTGTAGCCTACTTGTAGTATTCCTAGCACCCAGCACCGTGTCTGGCACGTGTAAGTGCTTAGTAAATGCTTTTGGAGTGGGTCACTGCTCAGAATTAGGGGGATGGAAAGATGACCTCAAAAAAATATTAGCTAGGTTCCCTGTTTTATGCAGTTTAGAGGTGTTGAAGGTTTTACTTTTCAACAACTTTATGAGGTAGAAGACCACCAGCCCCCATTGTGTTTTTTCTTCGTACACAACAATAGCAGTATTCACAGCAGTAATAGTATAGCTCCTTTTGGGTTCCTGGACCTGATTCTGAGTGGTGGTGGTACGGGAGGGAGTCTTCCCACACACACAACACCAAGCAGTTCTCGAACACCAGCAGGGTGTCCAAGAACTCAATCCTCGCTATCTGCCCAGAGACGGCACCAGATTCCCTAGGTTAAGGGTCCCTCCTACAAGACTGACCCCCAACCCCCACTCCAGGTGTCAGTTACGAGCCCCAGGCAGTTCCCTGGGCTTCTGACCTATGGACTACAGAGGGGAGGTTCCCACGACCTCCCCCTTAGGTTTGCCATATCTGCTCACAGAACTCAGGAAAACACATTTACCGGTTTAATAAAGGATACAAGTTAGCAGCCAGATGAAGAGATACACAGGGCCTGCCCCCAAATAGAGGAGCTGCTCTCCGAGTGGAACTTGGGGCCTGGCTGAGTGGCACATGGATGCATTCTGGTTCCCCAAGCGTGGAAGCCCTCTCCCAGGGAGAAGCAGGATGCTAGCGGGAGATACACGCCTCTGGGTTTGTGGGAGGGCTCACTGCGTAGTCATGACTGACTAAATCACTGACCATTGACTGGTTCACCCTCCAGCCCCCACCCTTGGGTGGGGCCTGAAAGTCTCTCATTAATGTGACAAGACACCCATTTCACTTTTAAGGCTCTAAAGTGTTTTTAGGAACTGTGGATAAAGACCAAATATAACTGGGAAATACATATTTGGTCCTCTGAATGACCAAATATGTATTTCTTATAACTCATTATATAGTACCCATTTTAAAGATGAGAAAACTGAGGCCCAGAGAAGTACAGTAACTTGTCTGAGGTCACATGGCCAGGAAGTGGTAGAACCAAAAGTTGAGCACAGCCCAGCTCCCAAGAGTCCTGGAGTCCTGGCCCATGGGAATCTGAGGGCAGCCCTTGTCCCTCTGCTCACAAACTCTCTGAGGGGGGCTCTTTGGGGGAAAGGGGTCAAAATCAGGCTGGAGTCCCAAGGGCAGGGAAGGCCAGCCCATTTGTATGTTTTAGACTTCTCTCCATAATCCCTGCCCAGCCAGTGCTGTGTAAACTCTTGCCTGGCGGATGCATGTGTGGGTGGGTATTTTCATGAGGAAGCAGAGGGTGCCAGAGAACCGGGAGGATGCTGGGCTGCAGGTGCCCCTGCCAAGGCCACATTTTCCCCTAGAAATAAAACCCATGGTTCTCCAGGGACAGGGGCTGGCAGCCAGACTGTGGCCTCCTTTTGTTCCGTGCTCCTCTTCTCTGAGAAAACAGGAGGAAAGGGGTGTGCACAGCACAGGCAAATTACAGTTCGCCAGTGAGCTGAACTTGGACTGTGTCTCCTCCTTCCCTGTACCTGCAGGGTTCCCAGTGCCAGGCACTCTTCTCCCTGCTCCCCTCCTCTCTGGGCAATGAACAATCCTTTCCAGGTCTAATTCAGGCAGTTTTGCTACCATTGAAGCTGGACATGAGTCTAAGAATATTCTGAGGCCACAGCACCCCAGCTCCACTGGCCAATCCTGAAAAGAGGAGTGTTGATAACAATAGCTTAAAACATAGCAACAACAAGCAACCATTCCTCTGGTTCTAGGTGCTTTGCATGGAGTCACCTGTTTATTCTTTCTCATAATTAAGTCCACAGCCATTTTATAGATGAGGACACTGAAGACAAGACAGGTTGCTCAAGGACATGCAGGTAACCAAGTGGCAGAACAGCGACCCAGGTTCTAGATAATGCTAGACTGTCAAAGGATAAAACTCAGCAAGGGTACCACTGAGTTAAGATGAGTGCTTATGGGTCAGCTGAGCAGGCCTGGGGTGGCAATCCCTGGTTATCCATTTCAGAGTCCGGTGTGAGCCTCCCCAGGACCCCCACTGGGAAGGAGGAGGACCTGCCAGGCCTGCAGGCCCCAGCCCAGGAGAGGATTTGGCTCTTCATGTCCTTGCATCCTATCGGCCCTGCAGGTGAAGTGCTGCTTCCTTTTTAAAAAATTGACCATTCACGTCTTGGAGCCAGATGTGACTACAGTAATTTAAAGACAACTCTAGATGTGCTGAGAGCAAGGGCCAGCTGTTTTGGCTCTTCCTGGCTGTGGAGGGGACACAGGACTGGTAATTGTAAAGGAATAAATGATACACATCTGATGAATTATTTTAGAACGGCCCTTGGTGATTCCCCGACACAGAACACCCCCCTACACCCCCTACATGCCATGTGACCTTGGGCATGGCCGAATCGCTCATGTTAAGCATGTCACTTTGGAATTGTGGATACCTGGGCCCACTTGGGTGTAGGTCATCTTATTTCCAAGCAGAATAAAATAACAGCCTGATCTAAGCCTCCTGCCAAGACTGCTAATGGGGTCAGGGGAGGCTCCAGAAGCCAGAAGCTACAGAATTCTGGAAGGCTACTGCCCCCTTTCCCTGTCTCCCAAGCCGCCTTTCGTCCTAGCTGGGCATCAAAACTAGTTAGCCATGGAGCATGGAAGTTGTCTTTATTTATCTTGACCTTTTCATGTAAGTAATTTTTATAGTTCCATTAACTACTAAGACCATTTGCAAACCATCAGGCAAAATGTATTACTGAGAACACCTCAGGGACTTGTGGGTCATCTTGGTGGAATGCTAATAGGATTGAGGATTGATTCAGAGGGCTTACCACGAGCAAGGCATAGCAGGCTGGGGGCCTCGGTCAGGGCAGGGCCAGTGTGGTCTCAGCTGTTTGTTTGCAGAGGAGACCCTGCAATGACTGTTCGGGGGAACGTCCCATCCTTAAAACAAGGTTGAGCAACATCCATCTAGCACCGCCTCTTGGCAGCTATGGGGGATTTGCACAAGTTATTTAGTCCTTTCTGTGGTAGAGTCCCATCTGTAAATGGAGTAGTGCTAGTACCTGCCCAAGGCTGAAAGGGCGAGGATGTTCAGTGCCTAGGAGGAAGCCACAAGGAGGAAGGACCTGGTCTCTTTCTCACTCACTGCAGTTACTTGTGTCTACCCGAGCAAGACCATCCGTTGCAACATGAGTGGTCATCCGTATTCCTTGTCCCCAGACCCCAGGAGGAAAGAGCGTGCTGAGATAAAGTGCCAGGTGAACATATGTGGCTGCTGAAGGTTCTGCTGCTCAGCTTGACAGCCCCTTGTTCCTTCAGGTGGACCCAGAGAGCCTCTTTAGAAAGGAGGCTGGGCGTCACCTACTATTTCCTAAGGACCTCTTGGGCATTGTTCTACCATTTGTTCATTCCGGGGAGTGAGTAAATGATAGACTAAAAGAGGAGAAGAGAAATAGAAACAGGCAGCCAGTGGGATTTGGCCCAAGAGCCACAGTTTGCCTGCTGTCCCCTGCCCTCCAGCACTGTAGGTCCTCTGTGCTCTGCCTGAGTGTTCCCAGGGATGCGCTGCTCTCTACCCACAGAAAGGGCCCTTTGAACTGCCGAACCCATTGGGATGTTAGGAAGTCTGGCCTTAGGTTGGGCTGAAATCTGCTCCCTTCTCAGGTGTACCCTGGGTCCCTCTTCTGTCTGGGACAGAGTAGCTCCCCCTTCCGTTTAGCAGCCCTTTAGCCTGTCAGCTGACTGTGACCTGCCTCCCACGCATACTTCCTTCTCCAGGCTAAACACCCTCCAACCCACTCAAGTCCCAACCTTCACCTGACCCCCACAGGCCCCTGTCCACACCCGCTGCATGCTGTTCCTTCTCTCTGGCTTGTCGCTTTGCCTTGCAAGGCACAGGTCCTCAGAGGAGTCCCCAGCAGCCACACGCGGAGTATCTCTAAAGCATGGCCCGTGGGGAGATCTGGGGATGTTTCAGACTTGGGATTTACCCTCCAGGAGCTCACAGTCTAGTCAGGGAAACCAGATGGCACTGTGCTAAAGAGGGAAACGGCAAGAGGCCAAGAGTGCTGTGCACCACCGAATGGGTGTCCCCCTCCCCCACCCGGAGTGCCCTGGGACTGGGCCTCTGGGACTGGGCTGGGCAGGGGGAACCTCAGGTGGATGTGGCGGTTCTGGTGGGGAACTAGTTCACCTTCCAAAAATGTGCAAGCTGGGGTGGCTGAAGCCTTCCTAGCTTCTCAGCGGACCCAGATGGCCGAGGCCATCCCTGGCCTTGGTGACCCCAGGCTGGGGAGCCCGGTGGAAGCATTTTAAGCTTCCAGCTGCTGTAAGGTGACAGGGTGGAGCCGGAGCACCCATAGAAGCATCGAGGGGGGTCAGCAGGAGGAGGACCTTTAAGGGTGATGTGTGATGTGTTCTAATGCCCTTGGTTTATAGATGAGAGAGTGAGTGAGCCACCTGCCCAGAGTCACATGCCATGTGGTACAAAGCCTGAATTCACACCTGGGTCTCCTGGCTCCTAATCCAGTGCTGTTTCCAAAGGCATGGAGGACAGAAACCCAGGGGTCACTGGGACGTCAGGAGTAGGGGTTTACTAGGCCACGGAAAGGAGATGGTGCCCGGGAGCCAGGAAGTGGGACCAGGGCAGTGGCAGCAATCTGGGCATTGCCTGGACGGGCTGGGGAGGATGACAGCTTGTGGTGACTCTAAGCTGAGCAGGGCTTTAGGGTTTTTCTGGCCTAATCCTGATTATAGATGTAGTGGCAGGGCCTGGTGAAGAAAGCAAGTTGCCTGGTATCCCTGAGACAGATGCTGTTAGCCGCAAAGCCAGGTCTCCTCAGGCCCATGGCGGGGCTTGTTCTGCAACCCCCATCACCAGCCCTCAAGACCGCCAGTCCCCTGGCCCCACAGGGCTAGAAACAGCCTGAGCTAAGGGGCAGGGTCCAGAGATCCGGTGACGTCTCTGTGTCTGAGCTCTGCAGCCTGGCTTAGGGAACACCATGCCCTCCCCAAGCATTTGTAGTTGGGTGGGTGAAATAATAAGAGCAGCTCGTACTCACTGAGCACTTCCTGTGTGCCAGGCACTGGTCTAAGCACTTTATGTGTATTGTTTCATTAAGTCTTTGCAACAAACCACGAGGTAGTCCAAGCCCTCAGTGAGGGTAAGAGCGAGGAAGGCAGTCTGTGCGTGAAAGGAGCTGAGGCGTCGCCAGGACCCTGCCTCAGGTCTGAGGACACCCTGCTGTACCAACAGTGACTCGTTCAGCACTTACTCTACTCCAGGCACTGCTCTGGGTACTTTGTCAGGTCCCATTAGCCTCACACAAAGCCTGAGGCCCATCCTGTCCCCATCCTCTATTGAACAGATGGGGACTGACACAGAGATGGCAGTAACTTGCTCGAGGTCTAGAGCTCCTAAGTGACATCGCTGGGTCCAGACCTGGCTTCCTGGGTGCAGTCTGTGCTCTTAACCTCTGTGCTGGGCTGCTTCTCTGAACGTGCCCCTAGCGGCCAGGATGTTAGAAGCAGCGCAGAGGCAGGACTGTAGGTGGGGGGAGCTGAGAGCAGAGGTTCATATTTCTCCGTGGGGCTGGGCAGGAGAGGGGAAGTGGCTGTTCACATAGTGGGTCACGTCAGGGCCAGCCTGACTCCCCATCCATGACAGCAGATGGGTGTGCGGCAGCGGAAAGAGGGACTTGACAGCATGTCCCCGCTTAGAGTCACGGCAGCCGGAGAAGAGGGAGGCCAGGCTTGTAAAACCCTTACTCAGCCCCTCCTATTGGGTCAGCTGACATGGGAACTGGGGACAGAAAGAATTTAGGGGACCTGCATGTTTCAGGAGTGGCTGCTATGTAAACCCCAGCGCTCTGCAGAGGGGCTCCCCACCACTGGGCTACACCAGAGTTCGGGGTGAGAGTCAGTGGCCAGGGAGGGTCATGACTCTAACCTCTGTTCCTCCTCAGGAGACTCTCCTCCCAGCACCCCCATCCTGTCCCCCTCCCACCAGGTACACAAACACACAGTGGCCCAATTGCCAAATATGGCCATCTGAGCTTTGGATGTTTGCTATCAATATTTTATGTTCAAACAACACTGTCTAAATAGCACCTATGACATACAAATGGATTGAGGTTTTGACAAGCAAATAGCCCAATATGATACTGGGGTGATGAAGGGAGAGGGGCAGTGAGGTCTGGAGGGACCCCAGGCACAGTAGCCACCCCCCTGGAGTCACGCCCCGGGTCTGGTGGATTCCACGTGCAGTCACCAGGAGCCAGTGTGCTGCGTACAGGGCTGAGCTGGGGGAGGTGCCCCCCAGACCGTCCTAGGTGTCCCTGGGCCTCTGGGGAGACACCAGGGGAAAAGGCAGTGGGGAGCGTGCTCAGAGCCACTGAAGGCCCCTCCCCTCCCTTCTGGGAAGACGCTGTAGGCGGTAGGCCAGTGGTCAGGCCTCTAGGGTCAGAAGGGCCGAGGCAGGGGTTGGCAGGGCACTCGCCGGGTGGTCTCCACCATTCTTCCTTCCCATGTGAGCTGCTCTGAGCCCCCTGCCCAGCCTCCCTGCCTACAGGGTGCTCAGTGTGTTGAAGCACTCCTCTGCCCTCCGTCGCCAGCTGTCACCCTCCTGGGGTCAACCACAGCACCCCTGTGCTGTCCCTCTGAACTGGCCCCCAGCCCCAGAGCCGTCTGAGCAGGGAAGGACACCTGGCCAGGGTGAGAGGTGAAGGCCCGGTCTTGGGCACCTCTCACCTCCCTTTGCCCTCAGAGGCCTCTGTCTCCCGGAGCCTCATCCCCAAGCTCCTTCCTTCCTGGCCAAGAGACCACTCATTGTCCATAAGGTCATGAACTAGTGGGTCTCAGTTTCTCCATGAACAAAATGAAGGGGTTGGACATGATTTTCTCCGAGGACTCTTCCAGCCCTGACCCTGGGCAGGTTGACGGTTCCCTGCCTGCCTTTGCCGCCCCCGGCAAAACCCCCAGGGATCAAGGTGTTGCTGTCTGCAGGCAGAAAGCAGGTGCAGGTGTCATGAGCCAGTCTGACAAGCTGATGGGAGGGGTCCGCAGGAAGGCAGAGCGGCCCAGCTGTGGAGCATGCTGGGACCTCAGCTGATGGGAAGGCAGAGGGTGGGGAGAAGAAGCGGTTGAAGCCAGGGCCGGGAGCTGGCTGGGGAGCCAGGGGACAGACACCTGGTGTCCAGTGTGTCCTGGGGACACTGACCCATTTGTGTTTGTTTGGAAAGTCTGGTGGTGGAGGGGGGCCAGGGCAGCAGGGGTGACCAGCTGAGGTCTTATTAGCAGCTGGGTGAGCAGCTCACCGTGGTTCTAAGTGGAGCTGGTCACAGGGGTCAGGGTCCAGCCAGTTTCCCCAGTGAGAACAGGGCTGGCTGTCAGGTCCTGGGTGCTCCCTAGAGCGGGCAGGCTGACGGTAGACCACTGACCAGTGGGGCATCTGAAATGGCTTTCCTGGCTGTGCCTTGCCAGGAGCCTGGGCAAAGTCAAGGCAACAGCTTCAGGGTTAGCATCTGTGGTTGGAGAGGCCAGGACCCCATGCCAACCATAAAATTGTCTTTGTCGTGCCATCCGACAGCACCTGCTCCCTGGGCAGGCAGGCCTGGTAGTGGGCATGGCGTCAGGGTGGGTGTTTGGAGGTCAGTGGCTGCCCCTTGCAACTCACCATCTGGAGCCCCCTTCTCCCCTAGCCCAGGCCAGTTCCAGGCAGAGAGAACTGGCCCCTCGTTGCTTGTCAGGAAAAAAGCGCTTCACCTAGAAGCCTAAGAAATTGACAGGGTCGATGGTAGCTGCTGGTTTCCCGAGCCTACAAAATTGGCAGGGGTGGCAAATGGGGGTTTTCTGTAATCCTTCGCTGATGGATTAGATGGTAGGGCAGATCTCCCAGGAGCAAAGGATGACCTTGCGAAAATGTGGATGTCAAAGGAAGAGAGAAATAATCCCCCTTCCTCAAACTGCTGCCAAGTCAGCCTCCCCGGCGCTGCAGTAAGTTGATGGGAACTTTGCTGCCGTTGCCTCCCAACTCAGGAGGCTGTAGCATTTGACTGCATGATAAGAAATTGCCAGGCTCTTTTAATTACAATTATCATCACCGTGGATGTCTCTCTTAATTACTTTCTTATAATTAGCTGTTGCTTTTTCCTCAGCATTTGTGTTCTTTGCAGATTTGCTGACATTTGAGAGCCCCAAAATAGGGACATCTGGGGAGGAGGGCAGAAAGGTGGGGGAAAGGGAGGGGAGCCTGTTCTTTTCAGGCAGCCTGATAAATTTGGGGGCCTTTGCAGAAAGATATTGGGGAAAGCAAAAGATGGACGTGATGATCCCTTCCTGGGCTGATGGAGAAGAGAGCAGGAGTGGGGATGTAGGGCTTGGGGCTTGCAGGTCTCCACGTGTTAAGTCTTACAGGAAATATTCTTGAAAAGCTCCCATATCTCGGGCTGGGGTTTCCTTTTAGGAAATGGGGGTTGGAGGAAGCATATTCTTATTGGACCCAATTTGGAGTTAATTAAATGACTCAGGTCTAGAGTAGTTTGATTTCCCAAAAGCCAGTGATGCACTCTGAGCATCCCTGGGCCCCAGGGAATCGTTACAAAGTGGTTTCTGCTCCTTGACCAGGTGGTTGATTCTCACTGTCTGTTCCTGTTCTTTCTCCTTTTCTCCCGGCCCCCTGCAGCCCTGTGCACCGAGGAGTGTGTGCATGGCCGCTGTGTTTCCCCGGACACCTGCCACTGTGAGCCTGGCTGGGGAGGGCCCGACTGCTCTAGCGGTGAGTCTTGGGGGGTCTTGGGGGGTGGAGTGGCCCTCTGGCTCTGGCTGGGGAGGGTCCATGCTGCATTCGTCGTGTTGGTCTGTGGCTGCCCAGGGGAGCATGGGCATCGGGGAGGAGGCGTACCTGCAGTTTACCATGTGACATTGCTCGGGTGGAGGGCGTTAGAGGGGTGTGGGGGTGATGGTCTGTGGAGGTCTGGAGGAGCAGAGTGTGTTGTGGGTATAGTAGGGACTTGTGGTGGTCAGCTGTTCAACTCTGACTTTTGATGAAACACCTCTAGGTTCGGTTTTTAAGGATTGAAGTGAAATTGAAATGCCACCCAAAGGTGCAGACCCGGGAGGTCAAGACCTGCTCCTTGGCTTTGCCGGTCCAAAGGCTCACTCAGTTTTGTGGGTGCTCACAGAGACTCAAGGGACTGAGTCATGAGACTAGTGGGCACTGGGGTGCCTCTGAGTCCCCACAGGCAGGAGAGCAGGACACCTGTAGGGGTAGGTCACTGTGCTCCTACATTTCTCGAAGTAGACAGTTCACATTCTCCAGGAAAGGCTTCCTGGTCAGCACAGACTGGGCAGGTGCTCCTGGGACTGACCGAGGGTCCCCCGCAGTACGGGGTACTGTACCCACTGTGGGGCTGGCCCTGAAAGGGCAGGGTACACCCAGCCATTGCTCAGGGAATTTTCTGTTAAAAGCCCAGATAAAAACTCCTCCTTCTCCTCTGGCTCATTTCCCCTACTGTATACTCTATGTACTGCTATATACAGACCCCCTCTCCGTTGGCACACATCACAGTCAATGGTTGGTTCACGGTACAGTCTTACTTGGTTTTCAAAGAGGCCTTGATTAGTGTAAAGCCCACTTTTCTTCCTTCTGTGAGCAGGGTTAGACTATTGTGGTATTGTGGCTTACCTGTGACTTGAGTAGATAACACAGCTAGGCTGATCCCGGAGGGGTCTCACCCCATTGTTTACCTATTTTGGGGAGCCACCTCCCTATTCAGTGTCTACAGCGGGCATGAAAACTTGCAGAGGGGAAAGGTGGGCCCATTGGCCCAATGTGGTGCTCTTGCTCTTTCCCATTCTCTCTGCTGGGATAGAAACATCTGTGGTCCTTCTTTCCAAAGGCCTTGACTGGAGCCTCCCTGGCTGCCCAGGGCATGAGAATACACCGGCCAAAGAAAGCTATTGGATGTGGTTTTGTTTTGAGCCTGGGTGGTTATCTTGGCTTAGAGAGTCCAGGATCTGTCTGGGGTGCTTGAGAGACGCTCTCCAGGGCAGTGGGGCCTCTGGTGACCACGTGGCCTCCTCCTTCTACTCGCTTTGCTGCTTTGAGGTGGGCCCTGCTGAGAAACGGGTCCAGGGACTCTGGACAATGAAAAGCAGACCTGGGGCACCCGTGAGTTTAATGGAATGTCTTTCTGTGAACTACAGGAAACGTGCTGAAATGTCTGAGAGCATTGTGCCCTGTGTCCGTGTTTGGTTTTGTGTAACTTTGCGCACAATGCATCTTTGATAAGAACTACCTAACTTGGATTTGCTGAGCCTGCTTGGACGGTCTGCTTCCTGCTGCTGGGTTATCGTGTTGAGGGCAGCCTGTTGGAGGGTGACATGTAGCCTGAGTCCTGGGGTCTCTGAGTGAGTACAAGTCGCCAATCAGTGCAAACAGGTTTGGTGCTCACTATACAGTGGCCGCGCTGGGCAGGGGCAGGCCCTGGAGGGTCTCTCGGACCCCGTCTGCATCTCCCAGAGTTCCGGTCTGGTGAAAGGATAGAATGAAGGTGGCAGTCCTTGAAAGGGACTAGGCAGTTTAGAGAAAATCTTTCCCCTAGTGTGAATTTACCAAGCATGCAGGGAGCTGGCCTTGTTACTTTGCAGTACAAAGCGGGGCTGTCTCATTTCCCCACCCCCAGTTCAGTCATCAGACTTGGTGCTGAGCGACTCACAAGCTGTTTCCTTAATTAAATCCACCCTCGTGGGTTAAAGAGCCACCACCCCTAGGTTTACTCAAACGCATGTACTACCCAACCCAACATAGGAAGTTCTAAAATGAGTTCCCACCCTGTTTTGAGGGATAGCAACATTAAGTTAAGGGAATCCCCAGACTCTCACTTTCACAATCAGAGCATTGACTGTTTAAATGCCTGCCACGAGCTTTCCAATCTCTGCTTCAGTCTGTCCATTAGCAGGGGGCTTCCTGCCTCCTATGGAAGCACATTCTGACTGTTGGAAAGTTTCCCCTTAGGTTGAGTGGAAATTTGTCTCCAGCTTCTCCAGTTGGTTCTCACTCATGATGAAGTCCAGGGCAGGGGGATGGATTGCCACGACCCTCCTAGCCATGTCTAGAATTTCTCCCAAGTTGCCCAGTAGACAAGACCACAGACTGTGTGAGAAGATGTTCATCTCAGAGTGGTTGATCTTAGCCCCTGAGGCTGCATAGAAGAGACCTGAGTGCCCTCCCATGGGGCAGCCCTTCAGGTATTAGAGGAAGGTGATTACTTCCTTCCCTAAGTTCCTGTGTTCGCAGCTCCTTTGTTTCTCACGTGAGGTGGCCTGAACTGCCTTCCTCATCTGACTTCTCTGCATTGCTGGTGGCCTTTGCTCCTCCTAAAATGTCATCCCTAGATCTGACCCCACAACTGCTGGCTTGCATGGAAGAATAATAATAGAGAAATGGATTCTTTATTGACTTTCACTCTGCATTAGGGACTTTATCTTCCCATTGAATTCCTTCACAGCGAGGAATTATTATCAGCCCCATTTACAGATGAGAAAGTTGAAGCACAGAACGGTTAAAGAATTTTCAACAAACATATGGCTAGTAAATGGTGAAACTGGGACTATCCACCAAGAAAAACCTGAACTCTTAACTGTTATGTTCTTCTTCCTGTGGGTGCTCACCCTCTTTTAATACAGCCTAAGGTTGAAATAGGCCTTTGATGAGAAAACATACTCACTCACAGGAGAAGGAAGGATCTTTGTGAAAGATGTGGCCCTGTAATGTTGTTGTGGAGATAGATGAACGAACTATGGGACACAAATTGCTACTAGATTTATTCCAAGCACTTTGAGCCTGCTTGCTATTCTGCTGTTGGATGTCTACCTGCCTGTGTGTACCTCAGGACCTTTGCGAGGCCTGTGTCCACGGGGCAGATGTCCCAGTTGGCACAGTGTGTATCTCTGAGATGTCTGAATGGGATCTGTCCATATACATGTGACACCTTACAGGGAAGGTTTGCTTTTTGTTTAATTGAAAGCAGCTTTCTTGTTTGTTTGTTTCCTGATTCTAAAATTATATCTCTTCATGTTCAAAAGAAAATTCACACTGTACCGAAAGCATAGGCACAAACGTTAGGCTCCCATATCAGAGATCACCACTCCTGGCATTTGGGGAACTTGCCCTCCTTGTCATTCCTCTACACGCCTGCAAACTTAGAGATAGATCTGTATACACCTTTTATGATTTAGAGCGAATGTAGGTACTATTCTGTAAATTGTTTTTTAACTTTATGTCATATACTCATTTCCTTGTCAATAAGCATGACTCTCCCTTAAAATTCTTCATGGCCTTATAGAATTTCATGCTATGGATTCCCAAAAGTATTTAACTAGTCTCTTGTTGATGGACATTTAGGTTGTTTCTGATTTTTTCACTACTCACCACCCTTTATTCAAGCTCCTTAGGGCCTGTTGCTTTCAGGATTAGCTTTTTCAGAGTTTAAAAAGTATATGGTAACTATGTCTTATATGACATATACTCCCAGAGGGGTCTGGGCAGCACCCTGGCATGAACATAGTAATATTTCTGAAGTGACATATGACTGATAATATCTACTGACAGAAAGACCATACATAACCACAGATCAGTTCCATGAAGATTCTGCTTCCAAGAGAATTTTGGTGCTGAACTTTGAAAAACATTTCTTTAGGACTTCTTAGGGATTTTTGGACTGTGGACAAGGGACTGTGGCTGTGTGTGAAAATGCTGTAGCGATTCTTCTTGTGCGTATATCTTTGCCCACTTGCCCCTGTTCATTCTTAGGATAAATTCCTGGAAGTGGCAGGGAGGGAGGGTTATAAAGATCCATCACCCTACTGCCTGCCTCTGCCCTGCCCTTGTGGCTGCCAAGGGATTTATGACTTTGACGGTCATAAAAGGGACGAATCCAGCACTGGGGTTTGGGGGTGGGGGCCTTTTCCTTCTTTTACAGGCTTATAACCCCATAATCTAATTTCCTTAAGGCCTGGACTCATTTCTTTCCGCTTCATAAAGGAAGCGAAGTGATGCTGATTTGCCTGGTGGGGAGACACATCAGCTGTTGTGAATAATTCCAAGATGTTAGACGGACCCATGTGGGGAAATAGAGTGGCTGCATGCTTGGTCATAAACCTCCATCCCATATAATAATGAAGAGTAAAAGGATGAAATGTCAGTTTACACTGAATAAAGACAACAGGGTAACTCTTATTAAATTGCACTAATCTCACAAGTGGAGATAAAAAGGAAAAAAGTTTGCCTATATTGAATATCTAGCTTTTTAAAGTAATTAGGAATATTAAAGCAGTGACAATGATTGAGATAGAAACATTATTCATAACTTTTATTTCCGCACTGGGCAATGATCCAGTATATTTCATTTATGAGGTTTCAGCTGTAAGGAGAGACGTGAGCCAATTCCTAAATTAAATATGCCCTGTTAACTTTTATAAATGATACCCAAGAATCAACTTGGAAATTTAAGCCTTGATCGTATTATTTAATTACTGTCTTTCCTGGGTCCTGCTTCTGCTCCCCCATCCCATGGTGCTTTGTGGTTTGGCTTCTGGGCTGTAGAACATATGTTTCCGTTTTGGTCTCTGGCCTCCCCAGAAGGAATGGCATAGATATGAGACAGAAGCCTGCCCCTCCATTTTCCCACCCCTCCCTTCCACATTCTTAGATTCACTGAACTGATATTATTCATGTGTACAAAGTACAGGACAGTAAAAGCTCACTACACAGTGTCTTACTGTCTGGTGAAAACTGCCCCCCACCCGGTGCTGGGCACGAGGCAGGACTGCAGTCCCGAGCAGCGAAGGCAGCAGGAACCACTGTGGGCCACCACCTGGAATAGCTACTGCCAAATCCAAGTGTTCTTATCTTGAACAGGATGTGGGCCCCCCTGCCTGACTTGGCTTTCAGCTATCTCCATAGGTAAAAATAAAATATTTACCAGCTCAGAAATACATCCATGCTCCTAAACTAGCCTGGGACCCTTAAGGTCAGTGCTTTTCAAACGAAAGTATATGTTTGCTAGAGACTTTCCTATGTGTGTGGTAAAATATACATAACATAAAGTTACTATTTTAACCATTTTTAAATGCACAGTTCTGTGGCATTAGGTACATTCACATTGTTGCGCAACCATCATTACCATCCACTTCCAGAACTTTTTCATCTTCCCCAACTAAAACTGCATACCTGTGAAATACTAGCTCCCCATTCCCCACTCCTCCCAGCCATAAGCAACCACCATTCTACTTTCTGTCCCTTAAGAATTTGACTACTCTAGGTATCTAGTGGAACCATACAGTATTTGTGACTCGCTTATTTTGCTTAGCATCATAACTTCAAGGTTCATCCATAGTGCAGCATGGGTCAGCACGTCTTTACTTTTTAATGTTGCATAGTATTCCATTGTGTATAGACCACATTTTGTTCGTCCATTCGTCCATCAATGGACACTTGGGTTGCTTCCACCTTTTGACTGTTGTCAGAAGTTAATAAACTGTTATGTTTTCATCTAACAGTTTCATGGTTTTAGCTCTTGCATTTAGGCTTTTGATCCATTTTGAGTTAATTTTTGCATATGGTGTAAGGTAGGGGTCCAACATCAGTTTTTTTTGGGTGGATGTCAAGTTTTCCCAGCAACTTTTATTGAAAAGACTTTTGCTAGAGATTCTTGAAGCTATAGAGTTTAATTTTTTTTACCATGTAATGCCATATTAGTCATCAGATAAATAATTTAACATTGCTCCTTGTATTTAAATAAATACAGATTTATTGTAGAATTAAATGCAGAGTTGGCATTTATTTGAAAAACAGAAATGTGATCTTTTGAGCTTTTAGTGGACCTTTGGGGCTATGCCACTAGTGGTAGAAAAGGCAACAGGACCGTAACCAGAATTAGATCTCCCAGAGTTGGTAACTGTTTACAAGGATGGTTTAGAGAGGGATCAGGGCTTGAAGCCCTTTCCCCACTGCATTTTTAGGAATTCTATCTTCCCTCTAGCATGCTGAGCTTCTGAAGTACCCGCACAGTCTGTGTCTGGGCACCTCAGCTCCAGATTGGCATAAGGGCTCTAGCTCAGCCCTTATACTACCTCACCTTGGGCATCCCAGCGTCTCTGCATCTTTCCACAGTGCTCAGTGCTGACCCTCCAGAGCCATGAGTCATATGAATCCCAGATTACTGTGCTTGGGCATCCTGTTTTCCTGAAGGTCTCTTCATATATCTTTCATATCCACATATTTCTGTAATGAAGTGCTAGGAAGTATGGTCTAGGATTGCACAACCAAATTTCTGGTCACTGAGATCTCATGATTTAACTTGAAACCATTGAATCAAGAGCTGGAAGGGACCTCAGAACTGTTCTGGTCCAGTCTTTCCATTTTACAGATGGGTAAACTGAGGTCTAGAGCAGGGAAACTGCTTGCCTGCGGTTGCCCAGGGAAGTAGTGGCAGAACTGTAACTTGACCCTGGGTCTCCTGACTCCCAGGCTTTTTGTTTCCCACTCGCTGCTCTGGGAGTTCAGGACTGGAGTCGTCTTAGAGACAAATAGTCTCCTATCAAAGCATACACGCCACTGGTTCTACAGAGTTTTGTGTAGATGATCTGAAGGTTCCAGACCCTTCTGGGTCTCAGTCCAGGTCTCGAGGACAGACTCATAACTACCCAGTCCCCAGACCAGGGCACTAGGACTGGGGATTCCCAGAGTGGTCAACCCTACCATCTGCCTGGCTTGAAAAGTACATCAGGGAAGAGTCCCTGTCTCGGGGGGCGCTTGCAAACACTTGTCACCGACGAGCAGGAAGGTGTCACAGCCTGGCGGTACAGGACATGGAGGCAAAGCAAAGGTAGAGGGTGTAGCTGGGGTTCCTCCCTGTCTCAGGCAAGCTAAGGCGCTAGAAAGGAGATGGGCAGGGCCAAGTGGAGGAATGAGTGGGTCTGGCCACATGGGTCTGCTGGGAAGGGACACTGCCGAAACGCTGGGGACCGTTCCCAGCGAGGGAGTAAGGAGAGAGCATGAGTGGTGGCAAGGAGAAGAGAGGAGGTCAGAAAGGAGCCCGAGGGGCCACAGGGTCTAAGCAGGAAAGAGATGGGGATTCCTGCTCCCACTGTGTACAGATGCTTCATGTAGATTATCTCATTTAATTGCTCCCTGCAGCTTGGAGAGGTCGTGTGTTACCTCTATTTCACAAACAAATCAGAGCTCAGGGAAGTGGAGTAATTACTTGCCCAGCTAGAGAGTGGCAGATTGGGATTAGAACCCAGAACCTGAGTTCTGCCCACAGCTCCATGCTGCCCCTGCAGGGATGGAAGTCCTGTGTCCTAACAGGACAGCTAGCTTTGGGTCATACGTGCCTGGGTGACCCTAGCTAAGTCCCTCCCTTTCTGTGAGCCTCAGTTTTCTCATGTGTAAATGGGAAGTTAGCACTGATATTTCATCTCTAAAATTCATGATGCTCTTTCTGGGAAGTCAAAAATTCAGCCCATCTGACCTAATCAGGGCCTTCGTGACCTTCCTGCTGACCTCTGGCAGAGGGTCTTCCCTCCCCTGTCTCCAGGCACCTCTGCCCTCCTGTGAGAAGCAGTGGGGAGGGTCCAGCCACGGGTGGGGGCAACCTCACGACTCCCATTCCTGGCCTTCCCCAGGGGGCTCCTGCTGCACTTGGTGCCTGTCCACGAGGGGATGTGTTCAGGGGCATCGCGCCAACCAGGAGGCTGCAGTTCTTGGTGGTTTTTCCACTACGCTGAGCCGCTGTCAAGGTCAAAGCAACTTCAGATGAATCACCACAAAGCAATTACACTTGCTGTTCCTCTCCTGCTGTTCTACCCAGCCCGCGGCGGCTCGGAACCACCTGGGCTCGGAACCGCCTGGGCAGTCTTTTCCCAGCGTCTGGGCCTGTGGGGCCTCCCGGATGGCTGCCCCGTGGCAGCGCCACACACTGGGCCACAGTCACCGTGATGGAACAGCAGGGAGCTCGGGATGCAGCAGCAAATGCTATTTTCAAGGTCTGTGCATGAGAGGAGCTGCTATTCTCAGAGTTCTAAATGGAAGGAATTCAGTAGCCAGGGCCACCGGCTCCGAGGACTCCATGTTCTCTGTCCCTTGAGTTTCAGTTAATGCACATTTATTGGGCACATCTCAGAGGCCAATGCTGCCAGGGGTCCAGGCCTGGAGGGGGGATTCAGGGATGAGGAGGGCGGAGCTCCCTTCCGCAGGACGCTTGGAGCAGGAGCCAGAACCTCCAGTACAGACAGGAGGGAGGAGGGGGGTTCTGCAGAGAGAAGGCGCCACTTTCCTGGGGAAGAGGAAAGCCATCATGGGAGGCTGCAGGGAGGAGGGAAGCAGACGTGCACTGTGGTCTCCTTTTATGAGGAAAAGGAAGCCCAGAGAGGTTAGGTGACGCCTGAGGTCCCAAGCCGGTGAGCTGCAGAGCTGGGCTTGTCTGACCTCCCATAGGCTGGGAGTGGGCAGGAAATGTGAGAACGGCCTGTGGGGAGCCTGTGATGGAGGCTGAAAGAGACCTTGTCCCAGCCTGAGCCTGGGGTCTGCAGGGCAAGGACGGCAAGAAGGGAGAGCTGCTGGCCTCTCTGTCCCTCTTTCTGCCCCTGGCTTCCCCCAAACCCCGCCCCCCTCTTTTTGAGACACCCCCACCTGGGCTGCACTCTGGTGAAGAGGCTTATTTCCTCCCTCCTAGGGGTTTCTTCCTTCTGTGAGTGCCCTTCAGGAGAAATGGGAAACAAGAAGGAGCAGGTGGCAGGGTGCCCTCCCGTCCCAGGGCCCAGACCATGGTGGGTCTTGAGGACGAGGCTGGGTGGGGGGCACCATGTGGAGACTCCAAAACACAGGGCTGGAGGCAGCCGGTCCCCCTACTCCATCTCAAACCGAGGACCAGATCATGCTTCAGTGATGACACCCACCAGAAAAGGAGGGCAGACCTGAGAGCCCCCTTCCCAGGTCCCAGGGAGGCAGGCTGTGGGGCAGAAGGGGGCATGGGGCCACTACTCCCCAGGGAGTCACTGCTTGAGCAAGAGCAGCCTGTCAGGGTTTCACTCTGCTCCCTCTGCCTCTGTGACCAAGGAGATACTAGGACCAGTCCCATCTGAGCAGGGTCAGGGCTCAGGCAAGAGCCTGAAAGTCAATGTATGGCCTATCCTGAGAGTCAATTTTTGTACCTGAGAAAGCCAAAAACTGGATAGCCTGGAGTCAGTGTGAGCTGTGTGTTCGAGGGGGCTGTTACAGGGCGGGGGAAGGAGGTGCATTCTGCCCAATTCAGCTCCCACCATCTGCTCCCTGAGAACAGAATTAATAAATAGATGACACACAGGAGTCTCAAGAACTGGGAACAGGGAGGAGGGTGGGAGAGGCCGCCTGGAATGTGACAGGAGCAGAACAGGACTGGCGATAGCCAAACTGGCATCGGCGTGTGGGCCTGGCAGGCAGAGCCGCCACCCCTCCCCAGCCCCACTTGGGCATGTAAAGGGCATTGTGTCCCACATATGCATGCACTTTCCAGGGTTAGCACGTGGCCAGGTCTCCGTGGGAGGCGCAGCTCCCCGGGGAAGGGAATCATGCACAGCTCCTACCTGCCTTCCACCAGCCCTGAGGACTGGCCTGGAAGTCTGATGGGGAAGGGGAGGGAGCCAGTGCCCCCTCCCTGGGCCTCTCCAACACCCCCACCAACCCCCAAGACCGTCAGTTCAGTTCCAGTCAGCCCAGACCTGCCATCAGTGCCGGAAACCAGGCAGGAGAGGGGTGTGATGGTTTCTTTGCATCCCCCCACCTCCCTGTGAGGTGGGAATTACCTCCCCTGTTTTGCGTCTGAGGAAGCCACGGGCCAGGGAGTTTAAGTACCCGGCCCAAGGGCATACAGCTAGTAAGTGGCAGAGCCAGGACTTGAACCAGGCTGTCTCCGGGACCACACTCACAACTCTGGTTGCTACTTCTTTACAGAGCTCTTTGCCTTCCTTCTCCAGCCCCTCCCACACTTGGGAGGTAGGGAGGTGGCTCAAGTGCAAACCAGGCCATATCACTTCCCTGCTCCCCTTTGCCTACCAGGAAGTGCTTCAGCTCCTTGGCCAGGCCTTCAGGGACCCTCTGGGTCTGATGCCCACCAGGTTGTCAGTCTCATCTCCCATCACCGCATCCTCCTTTACCCCCCCCCACAATCCTCTATCCATTGACTCGTTGCTCGTTTGCTTTCAAAGCCCAGCTCAGATGCCACTTCTGCTGTGACACTGTCAGATTCCCACAGACCTTGACTGTATGTACATGGCCAGTGTGGTCCATGCCACCCTGGACGATTATTGTGTGTGTGTTTGCTACCTTCTCAGCCCCCAGCCCGAGACCCTCTCCATGGCAGGGCCCAGGACTGGGGCCTGGGGCCTGGGGCCCTGCCTGCTGCAGGCATGTGGTGACCACTCAGCACAGTGTTAAGGGGGACCCAGTGGATTTGCTCTCTTATTTTATCATGTTTTGGTTCCTCCAAATGATGGCCTACCAGTGCTGCGAGGACTGGGGGAGAGTGTGGGATTCTGGGCTGAAGCTTGGGAGAATTCAAAGCCTTGCCCCTGGATCTTTCAATGCATCTCACCTATCAAGGTTGCCCCGGCATGTGCTCCGAAGGATTGCAGTGTGAGGCCAGGTTGGTCCTTGAGAGGAAACAGAGATCACAGCTAGCTGCAAAAATGAGAAAGATGCCAAGAAGGCAGTTGAAGCAGAGCTCAAAGAAGGGTGAGATTTGAAGTTTCACAAGTCAAGTCTAAAAGAGAGGGTGTTTCAGGCAGACAGACCCATACAAGCAAAGGTATTGAATGGTGAGCAAGTCCATGTGACTGAAGCAGAGGGAGCCTGGTGTGGAGGGGCGGGAACAAGGCTGCACTATAGGCCGGGCCGGGTGGTGTGGTGCTCTTACACCAACATGCCAGCCAGACTGCACATTACTGCACAGACCAGGGCAGCTCCTGATGGGGCAACCTCCTGACTCTCTCTCAACTACCTGTGACCAGGTCTGGGCCTAGGAATGGGAACAGAGGGCAGGCTGGAGACTGATCTGCCCCTCCAGTCCTGGCTAGTCCCTCCAGGTCAGCAGGACCATGCTTTCCTCCCCCTGTTCTGACTGGAGGGGACTGAAGAACATATGGTGGGCCATCTTGGCATTGGTGGGAAGCAGATTGGATATGGGGGGACTGCTGTGATTGAGTCTGGTCAGGGGGTGACCCACAGAGGCCAGTTTGGATGTGTTCTGAAACCCTGGCCAGAACAGGGGAGGCAGACCTGATGGCCAGTGGGATGTCCAGGCAGAGCCCCTAGAACAGTCTTAGTGGCCCTCAGGATCTCTGACTCCCGGCAGTCCTGGCTCTCCACCTCCAGTCCTCAGACCCAGCGGGGCCCAAGGCAGGCAGCAACTTCCCTACGGCGTTATGACACCAGCAGAGGCAGCACGACCGGGGAACCTGTCCCCTCTAATAAGGGAAGCCCGTTCTGGCAGGCTGGGTAATAGGCCTCAAACTGAATAATTAATAAAGTTATAAAAATATGCCTACTATATGGCCAGAATAATTCAGCCCAATTAGAAGCAATTACTTCTTGCAGTTATGCCACTTTGTATTTTTTATGAACAGCTCTAGAAATAAGACAGGATTCCCAGGTTTGTTCTCCTGCTTGAAAGGCTCCTTTGAGACCCAGTTCTCTCTTGGGACAGGTAGATGAGGAACATCTATCTTTCCATCCACCTGTCCATCCATGCATCTGTCCAACTATGTGTCAGTTCATCCATCCCATCTCCATTCCATCTATCTACCATTCCATCTTTCCATTCATCTATCCATCCCTTCATCCATCTGTCCATCCATTCATTCTTGAGTCCCTTCCATGTGCCAGACACTGTGCTAGGTCCTGAGCATGTGAAGATGGGTAAGCCTCTGCCTCTGCCCCAAGGAAGTCCCAGCCCAGGCAAGTGGACCTTTGAGTAATGCAAGCTGTCATTCCTGTTCCTCTTCAGAGGTCCTGCCAAATGTTATTTTTGTCCTTCGTCTCTTTCTCTGTATCACAGGGATACATATAAAAATATCTGGACTTGAGTTAGGAGCTCGGTTCCTTCCCAAGAAGGTTCAGCTTGTTGCCCTACATTTGAGAGCTTGGGGATCTTCTGGCTTCAAAATTCCCACTGCCCTGGTCCCCACCATTTATCAGGTGGAAGTCAGAGGACATGGAACCCAGCCCTGTCCTGGCCTCTGCTTACAATGTAACCTGGAGAAGACACTCACTTGTTACTGGTCCATCTGTCAAATTAGAAGAATCCCTGTGTCACTGTGAGCTCCACAGGAGGACAGGAGTCAAGACACTTGAGCCACGAGTTGGAGACCCAAGTTTGTTTCCTCAAACACTGGACATAAATTGAATTCTGAGTTAAATCAACTCATGTTTTATAGGCATCCTGCAGGAAATCCTTCCGTAAAGCCAGTGCTCTTTTTGCACTGAGATAGCCTCCTGATTTCTCTGCCTGGCCACTGAGACTTTCCTTATAGTGCAGCAAAACCATGACTCAGTTCACTGAGTCTCCATGGAACCCTTGCCCTGCACACATCTCTGTGGGGGATGAATCAGAATGATCTAGTGACATATATAATGGTCACCAAACATTTATTAGGGACCTGCTATATCCAGGGCTCAGGGGATGCAGAAAGACATAAGCTTTCACCCTGCCCTAGGGTCAGCCTCACATATAATCCACAAAGGATTCATATCCAGAATATATATATTTTGTGTGCTTTATCATTGTGTATTTTTTTTTGTTTCATTAATCTACAATTTCTTGAGGAACATTATGTTTACTAGACTCCCCCCCTTCACCAAGTCCCCCTCACATACCCCATTAGTCACTGTCCATCAGCGTAGTAAGATGCTGTAGAATCACTACTTGTCTTCTCTGTGTTGCACAGCCCTCCCCGTGCTCTCCCCCAACATTATACATGCTAATCGTAAGGCCCCTTTTCTTCTCCCCCTGCCTTCTCCCTCCCTTCCCACCCATCCTCCCCAGTCCCTTTCCCTTTGGTAACTGTTAGTCCATTCTTGGGTTCTGTGATTCTGCTGCTGTTTTGCTCCTTCAGTTTTTCCTTTGTTCTTATACTCCACAGATGAGTGAAATCATTTGGTACTTGTCTCTCTGCCTGGCTTATTTCACTGAGCATAATACCCTCTAGCTCCATCCGTGTTGTTGCAAATAGTAGGATTTGTTTTCTTCTTATGGCTGAATAATATTCCATTGTGTATATGTACCACATCTTCTTTATCCATTCATCTACTGATGGACACTTAGGTTGCTTCCATTTCTTGGCTATTGTAAATAGTGCTGCAATAAACATAGGGGTGCATCTGTCTTTTTCAAACTGGGCTGCTGCATTCTTAGGGTAAATTCCTAGAAGTGGAATTCCTGGCTCAAATGGTATTTCTATTTTGAGCTTTTTGAGGAACCTCCATACTGCTTTCCACAATGGTTGAACTAATTTACATTCCCACCAGCAGTGTAGGAGGTTTCCCCTTTCTCCACAACCTCGCCAACATTTGTTGTTGTTTGTCTTTTGGATGGTGGCCATCCTAACTGGTGTGAGGTGATATCTCATTGTGCTTTAAATTTGCATTTCTCTGATGACTAGCGACGTGGAGCATCTTTTCATGTGTCTGTTGGCCATCTGAATTTCTTCTTTGGAGAACTGTCTGTTCAGCTCCTCTGACCATTTTTTAATTGGATTATTTACTTTTTGTTTGTTGAGGTGCATGAGCTCTTTATACATTTTGGATACCAACCCTTTATCAGATCTGTCTTTTATGAATATATTCTCCCACACTGTAGGATGCCTTTTTGTTCTATTGATGGTGTCCTTTGCTGTACAGAAGCTTTTCAGCTTGATATAGTCCCACTTGTTCATTTTTGCTTTTGTTTCCCTTGCCCGGGGAGATATATTCATGAAGAAGTTGCTCATGTTTATGTCCAAGAGATTTTTGCCTATGTTTTTTTCTAAGAGTTTTATGGTTTCATGACTTACATTCAGATCTTTGATCCATTTCAAACTTACTTTTGTGTATGGGGTTAGACAATGATCCAGTTTCATTCTCTTACATGTAGCTGTCCAGTTTTGCCAACACCAGTTGTTGAAGAGGCTGTCATTTCCCCATTGTATGTCCACGGCTCCTTTATCGTATATTAATTGACCATTTATGTTTGGGTTAATATCTGGACTCAGTGGAATATCCTGTTCCACTGGTCTGTGGCTCTGTTCTTGTGCCAGTACCAAATTGTCTTGATTACTGTGGCTTTGTAGTAGAGCTTAAAGTTGGGGAGCTAGATCCCCCCCACTTTATTCTTTGTTCTCAGGATTGCTTTGGCTCTTCGGGGTCTTTGGTGGTTCCATATGAATTTTAGAACTATTTGTTCCAGTTCGTTGAAGAATGCTGTTGGTAATTTGATAGGGATTGCATTAAATCTGTAGATTGCTTTAGGCAGGATGGCCATTTTGACAGTATTAATTCTTCCTAGCCAAGAGCGTGGGATGAGTTTCCATTTGTTAGTGTCCTCTTTAATTTCTCTTAAGAATGTCTTGTAGTTTTCAGAATATATATTTTTTAATCTTACAAATCAATAAGATCAACTGTTCAAACACTGGCAAAGAATAAAAACACGTACTTCACAGGAAAATGGTATTTTGATGGGAAATAAGCATATGAAAAGATGATCACCACTGGTAGTCAAGGAAATGCAATTTAAAACTAAGAGATGCCCCTTATCACACCCAAGAAATTGGGGGAAGATTTCTGATAACACCAAGGGTTAATAAGGCTGAGGGCAAGCGGACACTCTCCATGCTGCTGGTGAGAGTGTGAACTGGCAGCACCATTCTAGGCAGTGGTTTGTTAATCTTCAGTAAAGCTGGACTTAATACCAACCCCATGATACCATGTTTCTCAAACATTTTTTTCTATCACAACCTAGATTAAGAAACACATTTCATATTATGTCCCTGTACCTACATATGCACACACTGATACTTTTAACTCTCTGCTATTTAATTTTTTTTAATGGTAGTTATAACCTTTTAGATTGATTTCATGACTCTCTTCTGGGTTACAACCTGCAGTTTGAAAAATTCTGCTCCAGAGAGCCTCAGCAACATGTGCAGTCCTGCATCATTGTTTGCAATGGTGAAAAGCTGTAAGTAACCTAGAGGTTCCTCAAGAGGGAAGTGGGTAAATCGCAATGTATCCATATAATGGAATCTCTGCAGCAGTTCGAAGGAATGAACTAGTTCTATACCCGTCTGCTTGGCTAAACCTCAAATATATAATATTGAGTGAAAAAAAGCAAGTTGCAGAGGCCTACATACATACCATACAATATCATTTATGTAAAGTTTGAAAGCATAAAAAATGATGAATATGTCATTTATGGGTCTATCCAGATGTAGTAAAAGTATAAACTCAGACATGGAAATGATACCCATTAGAGGCAAGCTCAGGTTATCCCCAGGGAGGGAGGAGGAACGTATGGGAGGGGTACACAAGGATTTTCAGCCCTCTAATGTTTTATTCAAAAATAAAAACAACTGTAGCAAAAATGGGGACTGTTAAGATGTTTGATGAATACGTTGTCTTAGTTTTATCTAAACTTTGTCATATCCTTGAAATATTCCTATGCAAAAGAAAAGGCCTTTGTCACCTTTTTCTACCTGTCCAGCACCCAGGCTCATGTGAAGAAAAAAAATGTTTGACTCTGTGCTAAACTTAGACATTTGTTCCACTCAATTTGGTTCAACAGATGTTTATGGAGCACCTACGGTGTGCCTGACAATGCTAGGTGTGCAGTGGGGAATAGGCAGGAAGGTTGGGAGGATATTACAAGTGAAGAGTTGGAGCTCAGCAAGGGCACAGGCTGCCCACCCATCTCTGCCTTGAGAAAAACAGATAAACATTATGTGCCACAGAGAGGGGATTGTATTTCCTGGTGAATCAGGGAAGTCTCCCTGGAGGAGGTGAGGACTGAGATGGGCCTTGAAGGATGGACAGGGATTGATTGGTTAGAGACTCTGGAAAGGAGAGGAACCTTGAGGAAGACCCTTCTGGGTCTGTGTGAGAAGACAGTGGTGACAGGGCAGCTCAGGCCTGAGGACTGCAGCTAAGATGGTAAAATGTGCCCTTGAAGACAGCACCTAGTGGGAGATAGACAAATGGGGTGGAGAGGTGGGTCTGATCCATCACAGAGGTGGCTTAGAGAGTTGGATTCCTGGAGACAAGTGCCCACCACAGAAGGGTACAGCCCCTTCAGGGGCAGCCCTCAGACGAGGGCCCCAGCAGGAAGATGGGGACAAGGGCCTGCTGAAATCCCAGACTTCAAATTTATTTGACCAGCTCCCCCAAAATTCTTCATACCAGAGGCCTCACCATCCATCTCGGCGTGGCGAGGCAGAGGCAGGGGTTGGGGGCTGGGCTGCACAAGAAGTGTCTTAGATTGCTCGTGGACGGGTCCACATGTCTTGCTAGGAGGCAAGCCCCTAAATCCTCCTCTGACATGCTCCCCTTCTAGTAAATCTGAATAGTTTAAAATAACTCCCTCCAACCTTGAGGCTGGTGCCAACTTTGTGTCATCCATCAGCTCTAGCCGATTTCTTATTAGGGTTCTGCTGTTCCCTTGGAAAAGTTGCCACCTTAAATCAAAGGGCTGGTAGGCCAAGGGAGAAACAGAGTTGCTGGAGACAGCAGGGCGACAGCAAGTCAGGAAGATGACGTTCTGCTCCCAATGCTGGGCAAGCCCTTCCTGGGCCCTGGCTCTGCAGCTTGCCCCAGGGGCCAAGGACGTGAGTTGTCTAAGCTCTGCATGGCTTGAAAAGCCGCCCAGAGGTGAACACCTTCCATACTATTTTTCCAACAACCAGCCAGGAGAAGGCTCAGGTAAAGAGGCCTGACAGCGTGGATTGTGTTTGCCCTTCAGTCATTCACTCACGTAGAGTACATCACTTTTTCATGACACGCGTTGGATGCCTACTGTGTGCCTGTCCTGGGTGCCTAGAAAACAGCAGTAAACAAGACAGTGGGCATGCCTTCATGGAGTTTACCTGCCCATGAGGGAGACAGTTAACACGTGCAGAAATAAAGATAGTAATTTCAGATGTTAGTATGAAGAAAATAAAACAGTAGTGAATTAATGGGTGAGGAGGCAGGGTGGTCAGTGAAGGCCTTCCTGCGAGGGGGACATTTGGGCCTGAATGATAAGAAAAGCAAAGGCCAGAGGGCTGGTGTGTTGGTAAACCTTAATACTCAGTCTGTTTTTGACTCAGCAGAACAATTTTTTTATGTCTGGGGGACAACTGCCCAGTCAGGCTCTGTTGAGGATTTGTAAATGGACAGGCAATTTCCTGCCCACGCAGTGCATTCAGTCTAGCAGGTGTGATTCCCCCAGCTACCCAGGGAGCTATAGGGCAGGGTGCTTCAGGCGGGGCCAGGCGTTGTGCTGAAGGCTCAGAGGAGGCACGGGTCTCTTCCAGCTGGGCTGAGCAGGGAAGGGCTCCCAGAGGGCAGAGCACCTGCAGGGCGTCCTCTGGCAGGGTGTGGGGTGGGCTCTGTGAACAGGCCGGGCCCAGGCAAGGCTCATGTATTGCCTCAGGTGCCAGTCCTAGTGGGTGCAGGTGTCCTATTAATTACCAAGTGGGTCAGAGCAGGGAGGGACCCGGCGTTGGAACGAGCTTTCTTCAAAACTGGTGGCCGGATGGGTGGTGTGGATTGTTTTTTTCTTGCTGTTGCTGCTGCAGAAGGAAATACTGAGGTTTCCCCTCATTTCTGCATTGCTTGTCTCTTGGCTCCGGGTCACAGCCCTGATTGGGAGCCAGGAGCCTGGATGGTCCGGGTCACAGAAATGACAGGTCTCCCGTGCAGCTGCAGGGCTTCGCTGGGGAGAGCACAAACCTCACAGGCAGGTCTGCTGTTGAAATGAGCAACCCTTTTTCATAAGTCAATACAATTTGCTTAGCAAATAGAGATTAGCAGGGCAGATGTCTCTGCATTTGTTCTCAGCTCTAAATGTCTCTTAACATCAGTCACAGCCAGAGGGTCCAGAGGACAACCAAGATACGCAGTGACTTTCCATGCAGTTTAGAAGCTGATTGGCTGCTGACTTCAAAGGCCAGCCCTGTATCTCCCTGTGGGAACTCCCTGAAGGCTGGCTCTAGGCTAGGCACTGGGAAGACAAGACGGTAAGAGGCAGCCCCTTTCCTTAAGGAGTATAGAGTCTGGTAGAGGGAGGCAGGCAAATCAACCAGGGTCTGCTGTCTTATGCCTGTAAAGGGCAGGAGGGGAGGGAGAGGGCAATTCCATAAGGTGGGCCTTGGATGGAATTTTTATCTCCCCAACTCTGTGCCCACACGATGCCTGGCACAGAATAGAACAAACAGTGTGAGACACCATGGCCACTAAATTATACCGAGAGTTTCACCGCTGAAATGAATGACAGCTATCTTATTCCTAGTTCTTGGAGGTGGGTAGATCAAGCTAATAATGTGTGTTTTCTCTCAATCCTATGTTTTTCTTTTCAAAATCTTCCTATAACCTTTGATTTCCAAAGCTGCTTGACTGCATAAAATTCTCAGGAAGGGGATGAACTTCAGTGAGTGCCTACGGGGCGGCAGGTTCTGGGCCGGGCACTCACAGTGGCCTCATTTAATTCTCCCGACAGCCTTGCGAATGATTCTCATTCTTCAGATGAGGCAATGGAGAGGTGCAGCTGTCAAGACCTCCCAGCTGCTGGGGGAGAGGCAGCCTGACTTGAAAGAGCAGGCCTGTGTGAGCTGCCTCAGCCCAGAGTTATCCAGTTAGCTCTGTAGCCACTTTGGAAATGGTTCCCCACCGAGACACCCCCGTCACTGGAGCCAGCCTCCTGAGGAGGGATGGAAGGTTACAGTAAAACCTCTGCACCAAGGGTTCTGGATCACCATGATGGCTAATCCCATAATGCCGAGCCCTTTTCCTGTCCTGCCACAGTGGACCTCCTCGTTGTATCACACAGCCATGACCCAGCCTTGGAAAGTCGAGGTTTGGTCACAAACGGGTCATCCGTTTGTGCAAGTATGCCTGCATGGCAGGTGACATCTGGAGCAGCTGTGCCTTTGAAGCTTCTAGAACCCAGCTCTCTGACTGATCACTGTAAAACTAATTGAAGGAACATCCATGCATGATATAGTTCCCATAGCTCCCCGGCTCCAAGGGCTTTTGCCAAAGCTGGGCTTCCTGAGCCCTCATGTGAGGTGACCCAGATGAGTGATTTTTACTCAGTCTTCCCTGAATGTCCCCCCAAGATCACTGGGCGGTGGGGGATCATTTCCCCTGGACTGGAGAGACTAAAGGACTTAGGCATTCTTAAAGCAATTCTCTTACACAGGGGTCAGCAAACTACAGCCTATCTGTTCTACAGCCTGCTTCTGTGAATAAAGTTTTACTAGAACACAGCCCTGCCCATTTGTTTCTGGATGTCTCCAATTACTTTCTCACCACGTCAGCAGAGTTGAGTCGTTGAGACAGGTCCGCAAAGCAAAAAATATTTACTGTTTGACTCTTTACAGAAAATCTTTGCCAATTCCTATCTTAGAGCATTATTATTTTTGCCCCATTATTTTTCTCCATGAAAAGTATTAAATGTCTTAAAGCCAGGATTACCCATCCTTTTCATCCCCTAGGATATTATAATAACAATAATAACAGAGCAACAGCTGTCCTGGGCTAAATGCTACCCCATAGAGGCAAATAGCACAGGTTAGAGGAGCAGAGTGGCTTATACCCTGCCTTCACCATTGTCCCCGCTGTGGGACCTTGGATAACTTATATGATCTCTCTGTGCTTCTATTTCCTCTTCTGTAAATGGTAGCTTCTTAGGGTGGTTGTGTGAGTTGAATAAGGTATTACATGGAAAGTGCATAGATGACACCTTGACAAAGTATTCAGAAAATGCCGGTTTAGTCATTTAAGCCTCCTGGCAAACCCCTTATCATTGGCAGGTGCAGGACTCTGCCTACCGAAACCCTTGCTGTCCAAATGCGGAAACAGAAAAGACTGATAGAAAGTTTTAGATTAAGTCATTCATGACAACTTCCTGTCTGAACTCAGCTAGACTTGGATGGTGAAGGACACTTGTGTTTGTGGTCTTTAAGTTGGTACCTTTATCATTCCCATTTTACAGAGGCAGAAACTGATGCTGAGACAGGGGAAGGGGCCATGAGAAGCAGGACTTGATCCATGCTGTCTGAGCTTGGCACAACCAGTAACCAAGTACACATCACTCCCTGGTAGCCCTCAGCCAACGGAGTCCCTGTGCATAGTAGGTGCCCATGCTTGATGAGTCAAGTCATGAGTAAGATACTGTAAGAACAGGTTGACCACAGTGGTGCTGTGCCCCATGTATTGTCACCAGGGCAGGGGACCTTGTATAACTGATGACCCAGTCCCCCTCATGACCAGCACCCCCATTACAGGATGACTGAAGAATAGCACAGCAGCAACTGGCCGCCTCCAGTTTGAAGCCCATGACCATGGCCAGATAGGAAGCACTTTGACAGTGAACCACGAAGACAGGGGTGAAGTAGAAGGAGCTCTGGGCTTAGAATCCAGACACCTGGGTCTGAATCTCAGCCCTGCCACTTGCTGTGTGACTTATGGAAGTCACTTTCCCTCTCTGGGCTTCAGGTCCCTCATTTTTTCAAAGGAAAGCATTAGATTTCACTAGATTAGTGGATTTTAACAGGGAGGGGGAGGTTGTCCCTCCAGGGACATTTTGCAACATCTACAGACATTTTTAGTTGTTACAATCACAGGGGAGGGTGCTAGTGGTGGCTGGTGGATAGAAGCTAGGGGTGCTGCCCATCCTACCATGCACAGCCAACAGCAGTGAACGATCACACCCCAAATGTAGTGCCACTGTAGAGAAGCCCTGCAGTCTATGAATTTCCAAAAGCCTCTCCTGCTCTAAAATTCCACCCTTCATCTGTTCATTAAATGTGTACATATCAGGTGCCTATTATGTGCTAGGCATTGAATAGGACAGAGTTCCCGCCCTCTCAGGGCCCACAGATTATAAGGATAATTGTAATAAGAGTTCATATTGGCTGAATGCTAACTATATGCTGAGTTCTTTATATACACTGATTCTCTTGATCCTCAAAAACTATTATTACTCCCATTTTATAGATGAAGAATCTGCAGCTCAGTGAAGT
This sequence comes from Manis pentadactyla, assembly GCF_030020395.1. Lineage (NCBI taxonomy): Eukaryota > Metazoa > Chordata > Mammalia > Pholidota > Manidae > Manis > Manis pentadactyla. Next base: position 114,224,189 of record NC_080029.1, on the reverse strand, counting down.
AAAGCAGCTTGCCTAAGGCTGCACAGCTAGGAAGTGGTGGCATGGGCATTTCTACTCCAGATCCCCCACCACTAACCATACCCTCAGCCTGTCCAAAACAATGGAAAGGAGACCAGTTCCCTGCCAGCACACCACTGGAAGAAAGGCAGTTTGCAATGCTTAGGTCCTGTGGTCTCTGCATCATGCAAACCATTCAGTGAGCTCCAGGGCCTCCAGACTATAAACTAGCCACTAAATGACCTGACAGGCAAAGAGGCCAGAGAAGTGTTAGGGCCATGGAGATGCTCATCTGCTTCCAGCCACTGCTGCTGGAAAGGCATTTATTAAAGTGGTTATGGGAGCCATAAAAGGCTGTTTGACCACAACCCTCCCTACAGCAGGTGCCTCAGTAAGTGGGAAAGGGACCCTTAGGGCCCAGGTGCTATAGGTCCTGTTGGCCAGAGGCAAATGCTTCCACCTGCTGCAGGTAAGATGCTGTGGAGGTGACAGGAAAGAGCATGCTGTTGCCCCGGGAAAGCTGGATTCTGGTCCCTTCTATGACTCTAAAACAGCTGCAAGGCCACCAGCAAGTCCTGTCATTGTTCTGGGCCTCAGTTTCTCCATCCGTAAAATGGAGCCATTAATATTATGTCACAGGGCCATTTTGAGGCTTTAATGTGGTGACAGATGTGATGCCTTTACAGGGGTGTTGAGCATCATTGCTGGTGGTGGTCATGGGGGTAATGGTTTCTGTGACAGTGAGGTATAGGGCTGCGTCTGTGAGATTTCATCAAACGTTAGACGCTGGTATATCTTTATAGAGATATCTAGTTCAACTTCCCCATTTCATAAGCAATAGTTTCCATTCATCATGCACTTACTGTGTGCAAACACTGTTCTATGCATTATATCTGTATTACCCATTTACTCCTTACATCAAACCTGTGACTCAGGGATGGATATTATCCCCATTTTATAGGCAGGGAAACCCGACAGTGGCCTGGCTGGGGGGCAGACAGGGAGCTCCACCTGTGATCCCAGCACCTCCCTCATACACGGATGAGAACTGGAGTAGATTGTGGGGTGGCAGGCAGATGGTACTTCTCCTTCCTGGGGGCCTCGACCACCTCCTGATTGCAGGGAACACAGGACATCAGCTGACCTTAGCCTCCCTACAGGGAAATGGCCCCACACTGTTTTTGTGGGGTCTGACTTTTCCTGGGAAGTGGGATGACTCCAGGCCTCAGCTCAAGATGGGGTGGCTGACTTGGGGTGCTGCATTCAGGAGACAGGGCTCAGCCCTCTGGCTGGCCTCCAGAGAGACATTCCGGCACTCCCCCTGGCGCCCCGGCCCCAGGGGCCTGGCAAGGAGACCATGCTCCCTTGCCTCATGGGAGGCCAGAGGCCTGGGCAGATTCTGTGACCGGGGCTTGGTGTAAGGACAGTGCAGCAGGCTTACCTTGGGGACTTGGGGACAGAGGGGACTTGGGTCTCCATTTGGGAGCAGATCAGGAGCAGAGTGGAGTGGGGCCCCATTCCAGAAAGTTACGGGGCTGGAGACAAGGGAGGGCAGCTCTGTGCTCACTTAAACGTGTTCTTCAAGGGTTTGCCCCACGTGCTGTATTGGGGTGTTTTTAAATTGTCATTGAAATAGACACATAAAAATTTTAGATTCCTGTAGGTTCCTTTTGGGCCCCCAACAATACTGCAGAGACACCCTAGTGGATCCCATTACCCACGTGGGGGCAGAGGCCCGGAGCAGGGCGGGAGGTCAGTGACTAGAGAGATGACCCAGCAGGCCCTGGTGTTGGGGCCGTGGCCCTAAGAGCCCTGCTCCCCTGCCCCCAAGGTCCTGGCGTCTCACTGCATCCTTTCTCCTCCCCCAGTTCCGTTCTCAGGGAGGCGTCCTCTGTATGCCTCTCATGATCTTGGTCCTGAGCTTTAGAAGCCCCTGTGCGGGCTCCCTGTGTTGGGGACTTTCTGGCTTGGGGAGCTCTTAGGCAGAGGCCACCCCCTGCAGAGCTGTCCATGCCCTCCCTTCAAGTTTGCTGGCCTTTGGGATCCCTGTTCCAAGCTGCCTGGAATGAGAAGTGGACAAAACAGCCTTCTTCACCCCCAAATCCTGTTGACTTGGGGTGTCTCTTCACAAAATGCAAGGGCAAACAGCTCACGCTGCCCCTGAGGCATGTCCCTGGGCCCCTCTGCTGCGGGACACCTGCCTGGCAGTCTGCCACGTTCCTTAGAAGATGAGGGGACTCCCAACTGCTCCCCACCTCACGGTGCTGCCTCATTCCACAGTAGTGAAAAGCCAGGGGAAATCTTGGTGTTTGCCAAGTAGAAAAGACGGGAAAATCAATAACGGGAAAAAAATCTCATTTTCAAGCTTCTAAGCAGGTATTGCAATCAATAATGCAAAGAGCAATGAGAGGCCATTAAGCTGCACTTGGCAGGGTCCGCCTGGCCCGGGAAATGTTTGCTGAGGAGCAAATTTCTAGGCCCCCTCAGCACCCACCCCCAGAGCAGTGTGTCTTAGGGGAGCCGGCCTGAGGCTCTGTGGGGGCAGCGCCATTTGGAAGTGACTTCTCCAGTCCCTGCCCTTGTGTGGCTGCTAGTGCAATGGACCCTCCTCTGTGGGTTTTAATCTGGCAAAAATCTAATGGAAGACTCCCAAAAGTGGAGAGTTTGTAGGCTAAGGAATACTCCAAATTTGGGGAATTAGTCAGGAGAGGCTTCAAAGAAAGCTCAGCATATGCCCCAAGCGCAACCTGGGGTCCTCCTAAGCCAGAAAAAAGAACAAAACTGAAATGAAGAATGTTGGCCCTGAGTGTGGGCCTTGCACACGGCGGGTGCTTCTGCAACGCTAAGGGCTCGCATCCTGAATTGGGCCGTAGCCATGGCCAGAGATCCTGCGGCCCGAGGATGAGAGGCCGACCGTGTCATTCCCCAACCCTTGCAGGCCTCCCCTGGCGCCCACCAGAGACCAGCCAGGGCTGGCTGGTGGGAAGGGACGAGCAGTTAGGGTCTCAGGGCGCTCCGAGACCGGTGCAGCTGCGTCCTACCCACCACCCTGCCTGCGCCCTCACCCCCCGCAGCGTGTTCTCCGCCCAGCAGTCAACGCAGATGCCAAAACAGGAGTCACATCAGGTCCTCCTGCTCAGAACCTCCAGGAGCTACTCAGCAATGATATTTAAGGCTTCAAGTGTGTCCTGGAGCGTTTCCAAGAAAAAATATCAATTTATCTATCTAGGTACAAAGCCATTGGTTTGAAATTATGTAGCTTGTTGGCATATGAATAAAAGTGAAATTCGGGGGCAGTGAATATATATTTTACTGCTTTATGGTTCAGGGGACATCTTAATTGTTCTGAATACATATATTTCTTCTAGTTGTTTTTGTGAATTGCATTTTTAAGCTTCACATCTGAAAATATACTTTTTCATAATTCAAAGGGATTGTTTAGCAAAAATGTCTCTCACACTAAAAAACAAAACAAAAAACCCTCCATGTCACCCAGTCATGTCATTCAACTTCATCTTCTACAGTTGTTTCCTTGCATAGCTGCTGTTCTGACCTCCGTGGTATTCTGCTCCTACCTCAGGGCCTTTGCATAGGCTGTGCCTTCTGCCTGGACTTCAACCCAAATACCTGCATAGCTCACTCACCTTATTTTGTTTTCTATTGCTGCATAACAAATTATGATAAGTTTAATGGCTTAAACCAACATGAATTTATTCTCACAGCATGACAAACATCTTCAAGCCAGCAAGAGAGAAAAGTCTTTTACACACTAGCAAAATGGAGCCTTGTACATATGCTAATGTAACAATGGACTGCGAGCTTTTCCCTTTTGCCATATTCTGTTAGTTTGAAGCAAGTCACAGGTCCAGCTTACATTCCAGATTGGAGGGGATTTTACAGGTTCCCACCTTGTCCGTCACATTCACCTTCTTCAAGTCTTTTCTCAAATGTCACATTCTCAGGGAAGTCTTCTGCGCTACTGTAATTATAAAATTACAGCACTATTCCTGCCCCCCAACATTCTGATCCCCCTTTCCTGCTCTGTTGTTCCTCATAGCATGTAACAAGTTTTACTATGATATATAATCTACACATTTATTATATTCATTCTCTGTCTCCTACTAGAAACAGCTCCGTCAGAGCAGGGATTTCTGTCTCTCTGGTTCATTGATAAGTCTCCAGTGCCTAGAGCAGTGCCTGGCACATAGTAGTTGTTCAATAAGTATTGATTGAATAAATAAATATCATCCTACTTGCTAAAATTCCTCCAGTGGCTCCCCATTATCTTTAGGAAAAAATCCAAACTCTTGGCTGTGCTGAGAAGACATGGCAGACCCTGGCCCTGGGCTGCCTTTCCAAACTGCCCCTGTCCCAGCCTCATCCCTGACGGCTGTGAATCAGTCACAGTGGCCTTCTGCTGTCCCACAAGTGTGGCAAGCCCTTTTCTGACTTGGGGACTTTGCATTTGTTGATTCCTCTGCCTGGAAGGAGCTTCCTCCAATCTTGGCCGAGCTGGCACCTCTGGATCCTCCTGAAGCACCTGTCCTCTTCCCAGAGAACATTTCCTGACCACTTAGTGAAAAGGAGACCGAGCACCGCCAGTGTACCATGCCCCCCACTCACCACCCAGGCCCTGACGGCCATCTGTGATCATGTTATTACCGAACTCATGGGGTTGCTGTCTCGCTCCCCAGCAGACTGTCAGCCCATCCAGGGGCTTCCTCTAGTCCCCCTCATCGGTGTATCGCAGTGCCCGGAACAGCGACCCTCACTCAAGAAATGTGGGTATGAATGAATGAATGAGTCTGAGGCTGAGATGTGGGCAGTGAAGCCTTACCAGGTCTGGGGCAGGGAGAGGGCTGGGAAGAGGACAGGGCGGTGGGAACGCTGCCATGGCCTGAATGCCTGGGGATGGTCTGGGGTGACTGCCTCTGCCCCCACCCCGACCCCCCATCTCAGTCTCCTCTACAGGGGGAGCCGCACTTTCCCTGGTCCTCTGAGCAGTCAGGGCTTGACTCCTTGGCCCTATCCTCAGAAGGCCCCCGGGTTTGGGGTGGGAGGACTGCCCTCAGTTACCACAATCCAGCGATACACCTGTAAGTGACATCTTTTAGTCCCTCCTGGTGCCCCACTCTTTGCACACCCCCCTTCAACGGCTCCCCATCTTCTGCTCTGGCCCTGGGGGCTGCTCCCAGTCTCCAATCTGGCCCTTGCTTCCCCCAGAGGACTGGGGAGCCAGTACCATAGGGCCTGGGCACCAGTGCATGGGCTTGCGTGGGCCAGATGTAAGCCAGCCGCCTCCTGCCAAAGGGGGCGCTCCCTGTGGGCTGAGTGCACGTGCTCTCCCCCTCCCTCCCCCCTCCCCCCTCCCTCTGGCTGCTATCTCTGTGTATCTGTTATCGGTCCCATAATTCCTATGTCTTGGGCTACATTCAGTTCTAATCTTTACTGCCTACTCACTGTAGGCACTGGGGACACCAAGAGAACTAAAGGCCTGGTCTTTCCTGGTGGGTCTTTCCTAGGGGGTGTCACAGTCTGGAGGGAGGGACAGACACATCCAGGTAACCTGGTGGCCGACTGGTAGATAGATCTAGAAGCAGCAGCTCTTTCTTACATGCAGAGTGGGCAAGGGAGTCACTGGGCTCTGGGATATGTGGCCAGTATTTCTCAAAAGTGAGCAGGCCTGTTGGTCCTCTTCTGGTCCCGACAAACAGGAATTGCTGCATCCCTGCCCCTCCCCACTCCCAAGCTGGGGAGCCCTGTTTCTCTGACGTTAGGAGCCTGGAGCAAGTGGTTTGCTAGTCCTGGGAGAGGGTCTCTGGCTCTGGGCAGGGGGAGAGGGTGAGGGCCGCGCTGAGTCAGGAGCAAGTGGATCCTGCAGGCTGCAGGTGTTGCTCATTAAGCCTCACCCTGCCTCTCCTGGCGCCCCTAGCTGGGCCGGGCCAGCGTGTTGGCAGACAAGCCCCATCCCTCTCCCAGGACCGTTAAAACCCAATTAGAAAGAGGACCTACCTGCAAGCTGGTGCCATCCTCCGCTGTGGGAAACCCAGGGGCTGGGAGAAGGGGCAGTGGGGCTCTCATGAGGCTGGCAGGACTGAGCCAGAGAAAGGGGTGCCTGGCAGCAGCAAAGACTTGTTTTACAACAGGGGGGAGGACTTTGCCCAGTGAGGGTGGTGCTGGCGGGGAGTGATACACAGCATGGGCCCAGGTTCACCGTGGCTGTGCCACTGAGTCCCTCGCTCCTATTTAACTCCACGTGAGTTAAGGGTAAGACAGATGGTTTTTCAAGCGGGGCCAAGTCCAGAGCAGCTCCGCCAAGGTTTAACGAGGAGTGATGTCAGAAATATGTGTGTGTGATGAGGGGTACTGAGCCAGTCATCCCCACACCCCAAACTGCCCAGGTGAGGCAGGAATGAACCTCTTGATTGCTAAAGAGGCTCGGATGGTGGGAGTGGTGAGGACAGGGACTTGGGACTCAGGGAAAGGGGCCTTTACCAGTAGATATAAGAATATTTCAGGATTTTAGTAACTGGAACAGACACACCGGTGTGTACCAGCTGAGTAACAGAATTGCATGTGATCAAACGAGGCAGCACCATCTCTTCCCCTCTTGAAAGGGGCTGGAAGCTGCCCTGGAACAGGGCCACCCCGGAAGGAGGGCGCAGGATTCAGTGACTTCCTGTTGCCCCCCTTCTGAGAGAGGGAGTATGTCTGGGGCCCCCAGAAGCCCTTTTTAATCCTTTCCTCAGGGCCTCTGCAGCTATGGGAGGGCTGGGGGAGTTTGGAGGAGGCTTATAACAGTGATGTCCCAGCTCTGCAAACTGTACCCCAAATCTGTCCTCATGGCCCTGGGGGGTCCCCAGAGCCCAGCCCAAAGCTGCCCCTCATCCCCTTGGAGGGTTGTTTTCAACAGCTCCAGAAACTGCTTCCTCAGCTCCTGGCTTGTCTTAGCCTAAGCAGGCCTTTTGGATTTATTAGTGCTGGTGGTGGAAAGTAAACAGCTTCTCGAAGAAGTGTGTTTAGTGCTACATTTCAAACTTCCAGGCTTGATTGAAATGGTAGTTAAAACATTTTAAGGCTCTTAGGTAAAGTTACATTTGCCTTCCACATAGCCTATATTCCGATATCCATTTATTACCATTGCCCCGTAATATTGCTGGGAGGCAGTGCTTTATCGAGAGCTGTCAGCCCATCTTGCAGAGATGCAGCCCCGGCTTCCATCTGCTAGCCCATCTCACTGAAGCCACCAGGAGGAAAAGAAGTTGCGGAATAATTGTGCATTTTAATTAAGCCTCAGTGTGCACTCTATTGTGGAGATGCTAATATTAAAGAATTCTTTTCACTTTGCAGGAAGCTGGACTATTTGTTCCCCATGTCATTTTTATATTCCTTTTGTGTGGCAATTAATATTTAACTCCTGGGAAATAAAGCTGCCACCTGATATCATCTTTATGGTCTGGTATTAAAATAACTGTTCCTGATAAACTATTATAATAAAGTATTGGGGAGACCCTGCTGGAAGGGGTTTAGTTCAGGTATTAATTCTACTCAAGAAGCTGGGCCCTGAACAAGTCGTTTTATCCCAGTTCATTTCATTTTTCATGATGACACATCAATGAGCCTAAACATAATCATAGTAACTGAGGAGAAGAGAACATGGTGTATTTATGGGATGGGGGACTTGGTCTGCCTTTCTTGCCTCCCATAAAGGTATTTCCAATTAGCACGATCGCTCTGTAATTATGGCACCTATAACTTGGCCTTCATCTGTTTGCATCATCTCTGCCAGAGCACGTCCTTGACGTAATAGAGAAGGTGAAAGCAACACATTTGTAGTCACTGGTAGGAACCCAGCTCTACCTGATATCAACTGCATTTAACTGGGAGGCCTAATTTGACTTTACAAGTGATTACAAGCTGTCCTGTGGGACTCTACTTACCGATGAATTCTCAAGTAAGTTGCAAAACAGTGACGAATTAACTTGTTCTGCTGTCAAAATCGATTACTGCAGAAGAGACAGCTTAACTTCCCGGCCCGTTCTCAGGGCCCCTGAGCCAGCACCACTAGCCTCTGCCCCACCAGGGCTGATCAAGGGAGCGTGCCCTGCCCCAGCGTCCTGTCACCACCAACCTCCCCTCCCCTACTCCCCAGCAGTGCTTTGCTCAAAGTCTCCAGTTTGAATTTGGGGAAGTGAATTCTCAAGAGCAGGGAGTGGGGGAAAGGGAGGGCAGAGTCTGCCTGACATGTGGTTCCGCCACCCCAACGCCCCATGAAATGATGTTCTCTCCCATGAAGGCTGGGAGAGATTGATTCTAGCTAGGGCTTTAAGTAAGATAAACATCTGAAGGCCCCAAGATCTTTACACCACAGCATTGAATGGAAGGTACAATTTATAAATGTTCCCTTAATATTTCTGAAACAGATTGGCCAGTAATTTATAGACTGCAACATTGAGGACTGAATTAATTTTCCCGGTGAGAAAAGTCTGCATGCAGCTTGGTGAGAGCTGGTCTCTGCATCTCCAAGCAGAATCAGAGGACGATAGGTTAGAAGGGACCCTGGAGGAAATGAATTCGCCACCTTCTCTGCAGCGAAACTGAGACCCAAGGTCACACGGCACGTTCCTGGCTGCGTCAGGTCTCCAGTCTCCTAAGTCACCGCAGTCCTAGACGGGCTCTTCATTTTGTGCTCCTCCTCCATAAGCAGTGTCTCCTGGTGGAACTCACTTCTCTGTGTTACTGCGGCCTCGTAACATGCAGCGGTCGTGCTTACTTCTCTGGCTTTTATTCCCTTTCATCTCAGGAGATGAAGCCTTCTTTGCCTGAATTAGGAGCTGTAGTCCTAATGCTCAAGATCAGGACAGGCTAAGGTTCCTGCCAGGTGGGCATGGCTGTCCCACCTGAGCGTGTGGGGTTCATGTGGGCAGGGAACTAATATCTACCCAGCACCTTCTATGTGTCAGGTGGACACATAGTGCTGGACACTAGATCTACATCATTTACAAACCTCAAGACAACCCTGAGTGACACAGGTGTTTGACCTCCCATTTTACAGACAGGAAAGATGAGGCTCAGAAGGTTAAGTCCTGCTCCCTCTTCCCACTGCCCATCCCACCTTGCCCACAAGCCCTACCTCTTCTCCTCAGGTCCAGAACAGCAAAAAAATGAAAAGGGTCAGAGACTTCCAGTGATTGGGAGGATTCAGCGGGGCATTAACTGGACCAGGGCTGCTCACAGTGTAATGTGCATGTGAATCACCTAGAGAGCTCATTAAAATGATGGTTCTGATTCACTAGCTGGGAAAGGGATGGAATTTGGGGCCTTTTGCACTTCTAACAAGCTCATGTGTGCTGCCCATGCTGCTGGTGTGGGACCACATTTTGAGTACAAAGGGCCTGGATTATGCGGACACATTGTCATGCAATCACGTACTCCTGCAAGCGGCAATGCCTTCTAGGGGTATTAGTCCATTTTTCTGCCTCTGGAAATCGGGGCTTTTTTTTTTTACCGTGAACAATCTCTAGGAAAGAGATGGAACCACCCTCTCAGAGATTCCCAAACCATATTGAGGTTGGTCTGTATTTAAAACCTAAGCAGTATGGCCGTGTAAGGCTTCCCACCATTGTGATTTAATAACTAGTAATTGAACAACAAATTAGCGCTTTACATTTACTCAGTCATTGAACCACAGAACTTGCTTCAGGGGCAAGATATTTATTATGAAAACTAAGTTAAGCCCGGAATGTTACCAAACATTATAAATAGCACCGGGTTTATTCTCCAAATGCTCCGCACTCTGAAATGAGAAAGGAAATTCACAGAGCGCTGGACTCGAAGAGGCTGCTTTCTCCCTAATCTCACAGACCAGCGCAAATACACGCCACCGAATGAGGAGGCATCCATCGCAATTATGTTGTGGATCACGTCTGAAGCTCTCCTTGTACATGACATTTATGGAGAAAAAACACTTGCAAATTAAATGTTTGATTAACATTACATCTTTTATGGTTTAAAATGGGTGGGCATAATTGAAAGCTGCATTAACTAAAGAATAGGAACTTTATATGAGCTTTATCCTGGGCCTGTGAATCTCGATATCTTATTGAATCCTTATAGCCAATGACTCAGAGCATTTATATATATCACGTTGGAGGAAATAATCTAAGAATTCGGAGTATGAAGCCTATCAGAAGGGATGGCCTATCATGGCACAGTTTGAGCATGAATCTTGGCCAGGGGCAGTAGGCAATTCATGTTGGAATTTGGGGTGTATTTTATCAAGACCGAGTTGGTGGAATTTACTCTTTCTTGTATGGTTCAATAAAGGAGGGATGGTTACCCAGTTACCCAGATTTTATGTTGACACCCACCACTTACCCAGATTCTGTGTCTTTACCAGTAATATCACCTGCTTTTTGCCTACTTCTAGATAACAGCCTCTTGTAAAATCTCAAGATATTTGAGACACTTTTTGGACTATTCCCTTCTTCCCTTTTATAATAATCTCGTTCTCTTTCCTTCTCTTTCTTCCTTCCTTCCTTCTGTCTTCCCTATGCCACCCTTTTAAACCTAGCTTATGCCTCAAGTTTGAGGCCTGTGTCAAATCTCCCATGGCAGTTTGCTATTTAACAGCACCCCCAATGTGTGTTTACAATGAAGACTTCTATAGAGTAAAGCCCTAATTACTTTTTGGACTTTCTTATACTGAGACTTTGAAAAGAACACACGTGAAGCCCATGTTCACTCACTCAGCATTTCGCAGGCCCAGGCCAATGGAGAAAACCTTTATTCAGATGACCATCATTCAGAAAACCTTCATTCAGATGACCAAAGACTAAGTTGAAGCTGGTCAGGTGAAGAGGCTGCAATGGGAAAGGGACCTCCAGGCAGTGGGAAGAGCACACGCAAAGGCCTGGGGCTGGAAAAGGGCCCAGCATGTCTGGGAAATGGAAATTCCATGTGGCAGGAGCATGGGCTTTGTGGAGGTAAGGGCCAGAACGGGAGCTGGAGGGGCCTGTTAGGATCAAGCTGTTAGGGGCCCTCATGAGGGAGCCCACCAAGTGTTTTAAACCAATAGGGTGACTGGCTTTGCATTTTCAAGATGCATGGATGGCTGGGGGGGGAGGCTGGACCATGGTGTGGGGGACAGGAACCAGTTAGGACCTACCACATCAGCCCATCAGGCTGGCCCTTAGGAGCCAGGGCCCAAGCCAGGAGGCCTTGCAGGAAGCCTGCTGCGAACTGAGCAGGGCTGGGAGCTGAGGACCTGAGGGGAACAGGGTCGTTGGCCAGGAGGGGAAACTAGAGAGAGAAAGGCTAATGCCTCAGGTGGAGAGCAGAAATGCCGGGGTAGCTGACTGTGAACCCCTCAGCTGGGAATGGGGAGGGGTCCGTGTTAGGTTTCAAGGGCTTCCAGCATGTTTGGGCCCATATTTCTATTGATGGGGGCCTGGGCGCTTGGGGTGGCAGCTAAAATGCCACCAAAGGCAGGGTGGTTACTGACTAGTAATGCAAGGGGGGTTGGGAACACTGCTGTTGATTTGGGGACCAAAATATTAGGCATAATGATATAACCATTTCTTCATGCATACTACACTTCAAAGTTTGTCTGAACCACTTGGCCCGCCAAGTTGCAGAGGGTATTACTAATGTTGTTACTAGCACCATGAGAAATCTAAGGCAGGTTGACTTGACTAAAGGAGGAAATATTTAATCCCCCATGTTCCTCTGGTCTAGGGTTTTACCATGCAGTGATGTTAGGACTACCTTGAGCACTGGCTGTATCTGGCTCTATGCTGAGCATTGTGCAGGAACATAAAGGATGTGAAAAATCCTTGCCTTAAGGAAGCTCAAAGTCTTGATGAAAAAAAGAAGTTCAACCCAATTAAAGTAGCAAACAATTGCAAGGACGTATCCATTTATCACCCATCCACTATCCTTCCACCTGTCCACCTGTCCACCCACCATCCAGGCACCCATCTACCCACTACTCACTCACCCACCCACCTACCCATCCATCCAACCATCCAACCATCCATGTACTCACCCATCTACCTATGCATCCATTCATGCATTTAGCATTCATTATAATAATTATAAATTGGGTTATCCAGATTTCAAATGGGTTTTCTTAACTCTAACCAGATATTAGAATATTGTAAGCATTAAAAAATATCAATGCCCAGGCCCCATCCCAGAGATTCTGATTTATTTGGTCAGGGGTGGGCCTGGACTTCAGTATTTTTTAAAGCTCCCTGAGGATTTGTAAGTCCTGGGGAGAAGATATTTGCCCGGCCCGGGACAAAATACCTCTGAAACCAAAATCAGTCAAAGGGAGAAATCCATTTATTGCCTACAAGAAGTCATCCACTTCTGCTCGCCTACGTCTCTCATGACCTGGCTGCAAAAAGGGGCCCCACCCAGCCTCTCTGGTCCAGGTCTGCCCTTGCTCCCCATGTCATCACCTGTTGATACGGAGATGGACTACTTCTCTCCACCCCTTGGAAACACCTGTTGATATGGAGATGCACTGAGGCCCAGCCGAGAGATGCTGGAAATACTGCAGTTTTACCCACAGGATTCCAATGTGTAGCCAGAGATGAGGACCCTCTAAAGCGGTGCAGCAGTTCAAGGGAAGGAGGGCCAGTGAGCACTGGGGTATTCGGTGAACTTCAGAGCTGGAAAGGTCCTAGAAGGCCTCTGTGTAGCCTCCCATTTTAAAGATGAAGAAACCAAGTCCCAGTGAGGAGAGGCCTGGTTAATGTGAAGTCAGCTCATCCTCTCAGCTCGGGTACCTTCTCCTACCCTTCTCTGCTAGCATAGAGAAGGGGGCATGGTTTGGGCTGGGCTTTGAGGAATGCGTAGGCCCGGGAGGAATGCATTCCGAGAGGAGTCTCCGCCCGGCCAGGGCCAGGGACCAGGAGAGAGGACGGTGTGTTTCGCGTGCTCTCAGGGCTCTTTCAACACACGAATGTCCTCCCTAACACCCAACATCCCTTCTGCGGAACACCCTGGCTCTGGCCCACGCCTTCCTTGGGAGGAGTAACAAGGACCACTAGCCGAGCTTCATCTCATTGTCATCGTTTGCCATGGATTCTGTTCTCTGAGCGAATGCCATACCCCCAAGCGCCTCTGTGCCGCCCCACCTGGAGAGCAATGAGGAGACTTGAGCCTGTTGCAATGAGCAAGTGTAAACAATTACTTTGTTCTGATTAAGAAGGGTAATGGCTGTCTTTGAGGAGCGGCAATAATGCGAGAGTGGGAATGATGGATGCGCACCCTCCCACCCCGCCCACATCAGTCTCACCTGGGCGCCTCTGTTGCCTCCTCATGATGCATGTATGAGATAAATTCTCCAAATCTATTTTTGTGCCGTTGCCAGCAGCCTGCTGATGGAGTAAATAAGAGTTATGGCTGCCATAATGGCATCACTTATGAGGGGCTAACAAAAAAGCAAACATGTCCACACAGTTCTTATAAATCTATTATAAATGTGGGCTCAAGTTTCCGAGGGAGTTCCACTAGACTGCACAGCACCCTCGTTCTCCCCGGAGTCCACATGAGTGAGCAAGCAGGCCGAGCACGGGAAGGCCACAGGTGGCCCGAAATGACCAGGGACCACTTCCCTGTAGCTCCCTGCCTCCCTCCAAGTTCTAAGCGCTGGTCAGCCACAAGAACCCAAGCCACACAAGCCACGCAGAGCCATGCCCCAGAGGCTCCGGCCCCTAAGGGCTGAACAGCTGCCATCAGCACCTACATTCAACACCTTTGCAAACACGGCAAAGATGAGAAGGCCAAACTCTCATCTGCTGGGCTGGGGCACAAAGGACCCTTTAAGAGAGGCTAACTTGGGACAAGTCAACCCTAGTGTTCTTTCTGTATCTTTTTCTCCTGGATGGAATTGAGCCAAGATCCTCTGTGGGAAAGGGGGTCTTGAACCTGAAGTGTCTTAGATGGGACAGGTCTCAGAGTTACATCCTGAAAGTCCAGTGTCTGTGGCTAAAAGGAAAACTGCCTTTTTCTTGACATCCCAGCCTTTAGGGAGAAGGGACTGGTCTGGCATGGGGGGTGAAAGGCGGTGAGACTCAGGGCCCTCTGGGGTCCAGCCCCCTCCCCGCCCCAGATCCATCTCCAGCCTCTCTCTCTGCTCCTCCAGCTCAGGCCTCAGTTTCTCCATCTGCAGAGTGGAAACAATAATAAAATAATAGGAGCTAACTTGTGGGATTCTTGTGGGGTACACAAGAGCCAGTGCAGGTGGAAGTGCTGTGTGAGGGCTGAAGTGCCCGGTGGCATAGGGTTTGCTGTGGTTATTGTCCTGCGGGGCTCGTGCCTGTCCGGGGAAGATGCCTGAGCCCCGCTTCTCTGAACTGGGGCCCTCATGACCCCCTTGGGGAGAGCTCTCAGGTAAGGCTAATTATCTTTTAACACAGGCATCATCTCACCCCAAGATAAGCTTTAAGCCCCCAGAGGGCAATGCCGGCCTCTGAAATGGCCTGGAAATCCCAGCTGAGCCCCCGCACATGTTGGGGAACTTCCCGATAGTCAGGAAAGGTCCCTGATTGGGAGAATTTGTAGACTCACTTTCTCTGGGAAGCTGTAAGGACTTCTCACCTGGATTACCTCCACAGCCTCCTAACTGCTCTCTATCCTGTCTCTCTTACCCCCTGAAATCTACTCCCCACAAATCTGTCACAGGGGACCTTTTAAAATGCTGGTCAGGCCATGCCATTCCTCTGGTGGCTCCCTATGGCACTCAGAGCAGGAGCCAAAGCCCCACTGGAAGCATCTGTGGCCCTGCACGACCTGTGCCTACCTCCCCCCACCCTGCTCACTCATCTCCAGAAGCATTGACCTCTTTGTTATCCCCTGCATGTGGCAGGTCTCTTGGGAACCTCAGGGCCTTTGCACCAGCTGTTCCCCCTGCCTCCAAGTGTCTCACTCCTATGATTCTCTGCTTCAGGTCTTTGCTCAAATGTCTCCCTGGTGAGGCTTTTCCTCACCACCATTTAAATGTGTGAGTCTCCAATACTCCCTCTCCTTCTTCCCGGCTGTCTTGTTTTCCCAGGCACTTTGAACAATTGAAAGCCAATGTGTTGTACTTATTTGTCCTGTTCATCCTCTGTCTTCTCTGCTAAAATGTAAGTTCCAGTAAGACAGGGACTGGGTCTGTCCTATCCTCTGTTGCATCCCCGGTGCCTCAAACAGGGCCCAGCAGGTAAGTTCTTGGAAAATGTTAGTTGTTTGAATGAATAAATGGATGGAAGGATGGATGGATGATGGATGGATGGATGGGTAGGCAGGCTGGTGGGCAAAAGAACTAAAGAATCTGGGTTGGAGGAAGCTGCCCACATTGCCCAGAGGCAGGAGGCTGGATGCAGTAACTATTGGGAGCACAAAGTGCCTGGTGGGGGAGGTGGGTTCTTGGCCAGAATGCAGGCAGTGAAAAGGACACTGATCATTTAATTCCTTAGACTGTGAGAGAGTGAAGCCTCTGGCCCACCCCAGACCTGAACCATCCTTCCACCTGCTTCCTGGCACGGACCGGAGCAGAGAGGGTGCGAGGAGGCACAGGCAGCCGCACCTGGAGACCACGTGGATAGTAATTCCCACAGCCACTGGCACTCGCTTTTCCAGAAAACAACAAGCCTGTTAAAATGCAGCTGGACCCACACCCTGTAAAGTATGCAAATGGCACAGGGCGGGGAGAACACATCCACAGGCTCTGAGTCCCCATTAAAAAAACATTGCCTCCCTCGCTGCAGCCCTTGGCTTGCAGATTCTAAATGTCAATAGTTTCCCCAGTGAAGAAAGGCAGAAGGTTGAAAGGTTAGCTGTCTTAGGAAGCTAATTGCCATCAGTAAATTAGAACTATGAACACACCATCCCTTTTCCTTTGCCACCTTTCTCCTAACCCCGACCCTGGCCCTGGCCCAGGGGCCCCAGGAACAACACAATTTAAAACCCAGAGCTGGAACCTAGAGTACGGTCTTTCTGTGATGAAGATAATGGGGAATAAATTATCACCTTCTTCAAAGTAAGTGGATCCTGGCGTGGTTTGCAGCTAGTCTAGGAAATAGCAGCCAGTTCAGAAGTCAACATTTATCTGTCCCAAAGGCAGGTAGGACTTTGGCTTATGCACCGCCCCCCACCGCCCCCATTTTGGGGGACTAAACCCAGAGAGAAGAGGGCACACTGTTTGGGCACTGAGGCTGCCCCCTCCCCCAGGAATGCCCCTGCTGGACCCTCAGCTCTTTTTTGCTGCCCATCACTCCTATTACAAGAAACACACCTATGATCTCTTCTGAGAAGAGAGCTGGGCCGAGGGTCACAGAGTGTTTCCCTCACTGAGAAATGGGGATGATGAGAGGGTGCTCCTTGCAAGGCTGCTTTGAGGCCCCAACGGGGTAAGGTTAGTGGGGTGCTCTGCATGGGGCCCCAGGAAGCTTCCGTCAGTGACACCAGTTAGGATTTTGTGTGCTAGTTCTGGTCCCCCTAGAACGTATACAGGACCACCTGTGGAGCAAGTTAGCTTCCTGTGCTCTCACTTGCCCACCGGGGACCCTAGGATGCCCAGGCCTGCCCCTCCCCGTTGGCCACCCACCAGGGTGGCAGGGTGGGTTGGGGACTCAGGCGGCCAGCCTGGGCCAGGCACTGGATGTCCCTGGTCCGGCCCGCAAACACTGCCGTGCATCATCTCCTTTGATTGTCATGGTGAACCCGGAGGCAGGTGTTACCGGGTGGGGAGGTGGGGGGCTTTGAGTCAGGAGGAGACCTGCGTGTGGTCGTATGGCTGCCTTGGCTCCAGAGGGAGACCATCTCTCTGTTGTCAGATTCCACACCAGTGACCAGCTCTGTTTTCCTTTGAACATCCCAGAAAAGGGCACCTTCCAGAACGCCCTTTGGTGATGCTGTGAAGGATCTGGAAGCTTAGAGCCATGAAGCTCCCCCTTGGGCTCACTGATCCCCACTCCTCTGAAGCTGCTCCATGGGCAGAGGCGAAAACAAACAGTCCTGTGGAGATGACTCAGTGTCCCCTCAGGCTCTGTCCATCCCAGGTGGCCCCTTCCACTCCAGGCCCCACTGCCGCCCCACTGGAGGGCATGCAGGCCAGGAGCCATTTCAGCCTCAGTGCCAGAGGTCACCCTGTGGGGCAGGCAGCCTGGCTGGCATCTTGCAAGACCTACTTTGCAGGCTCTCCTGGCTCACCGGGTTTGCTGCTGGCTGTCAGCTCCTTTGTTCTCATCTTTTCAAACAGTTTCACTGGTGGTTTGGACGGAGTTTGTGGGCCAGGGACAAAGGGATCCAAAATGGAGAGGAGACAAAAGGAGCTAAAGGAGATGTCTAGACACTGGATATTCATCTTTGTGAAGTGATGTGGGCCCTTCCTAGGTCATAATAAAGACCGAGAGCCGGCGTTTATTATGCCCCAGTGCTGTGTGCACGCTCAGGTTTCATTCGATCCTTAAAACTAACCTCTGACGGGGGTAGAATCAGTTCCGTTTTGCAGATCAGGAAACCAAAGGCTTGCAGAAGGTAAGTCACTTGCCTGGCTAGCATATGGTGGCAGAAACAGATTCAGAGATGTTTAGCAACTGACTCAAACTCAAGCTCAGTTCTCTCTATTGAAAAAAAAGACTCTTTCATGAAGCCATGCCATCAACAACTGCACCACAACTATGTAAAATGCCTGTTCTAAACAGCAGGCATTTGGAAAGGACCTGAATCCCTCCTCTGTAGACAGGGCTTTTGCCTCCTAGGTCCCTACCTTGAAGGGCACAGGGTCAGCACAACACCTTTGTAGCTTCCTGTGCACCCAGCATTTTGGAATTGCTGAGCTGAGAGTCAGGTGAATTTCATGAGTGTATTGATTTAGCGCATTCACTGTTTATATCACATTGTCTCCTGAGGGAACTTGGGGAAGACCCTCCTGCCTTGTTTTGCCCATTCCTGACAAGTGATGGAAGGAGGTGGGGAATGGTGTTAACCGGCTGATTGAACATAGTGAGCTTTGGGGAGAGTTGACCAGGCAGAGGCAAGGGAAAGGTATTTCTGATAGAGGAAACAGCATGAGCAAAGATGGGGAGGCAAGCTAATGCCTCATGTCTGTGTTGGCAAATGCCAGCCTGGGGTGGGACGTGAGGGCTAGGGGTTGCCCATTAGCATTTCTCTTTACTGTTGCTCCAGGCTTTCTCTTTAGAAGTAGTGTGGATAAAATGAAAGTTCCTGTGGCCAGGATTCTCACCTGGCCCTGGTTGGCTGGCTCACTACACAGGTGTGGGCAATATGTTGGTATTGACTTTATATAAAGAGCTCTGCCCAGTGCTCTGGGTGACATGGTGGCATGGCTGCAAGGCTGCAGGAGAGCAGAGCAGAGGCTGGAGTGGTGGCAGCACCGAGGACAGAGGCTCAGAGGATGGCTCTGCGGGCAGAGAGGCCCAGAGGCAGAGAGCAGCTTGCTGCATGCAGACTCGCTCTGAGTGGATGGGATTTTAGTGATTGACCTGCCATCGTGGAAATAAAATTGGGTATAACTCTTTCACTCCAAGACTGTTCTACTGTCCTTTCTTTGGTTACACTGAATTCATAGTGAACTTGCTCGGGGCTGAAACCCATTGGCAAGACAAGTAGGCAGAGCGTACACGGCAAATGAACAGATCCCTTAGAACAAAGTGAAGAGGGAAGCTGTGGAGAAAGTGAAGGTTCCCGTGGCCAGGAGTCTCACCTGGCCCTGGTCGGCTTGCCCACTACACACGTGTGGGCCATACATTGTTACTGACTCTGTATAAAGAGCTCCACCCAGTGCTCTGGGCTGCTGCATGGCTGCCAGAGAGCAGAGACTGGGGTGGTGGCAGCACTGAGGACAGAGACTGAGACAGATGCAGAGGCAGAGAGGCCCAGAGGCAGAGACTGGCCTGCTGCCTGCAGACTCGCTCTGAGTGGACGGGATTCTAGTGACTGACCTGCCACCGTGGGAATAAAGTTGGGTATAAACCCTTTCACCCCAAGAACGTTCCATTGTCATTTTTTCAGTCTCATTGAATCCATAGTGAACTTGTCCGGGGCTGAAACCCATTGGCGAGACGGAAGCCTCACAGCCCTGCCCCTCTAACTAAAGCCTGTGGGAGAAACTAGCCAAGGCGGAGGCCGTCTGCGCACAGCAGCTGTGGATAATCCTCAGGATGGGCAGCAATGCCTGTCCAGAGAGCAGCTGTCCTCCAGGATGTGCTTCAGGGACAGCCCGGCACCAAGCCCACTAGGAGACCCCCACACCGCTAGCTGGATGCCCACTTTCTGGAAGGGAGGCTTCTTGAGCCTGGTGGGACCCCCTCTGTTAGAAACTTCCAGAGGCAGTCTGGGATATGTGGTTATTTGGGCGAGCGGGTATGTATTTAGGGGTGGAAGGATAGGAGCCAAGCTAGAGGGAAGGGAAAGAACAAAATAAGGCGAGAGAAGGGGTGTACAGACAGCTCCCTGCCTCTTAGCCACTGTGTGACCCAGAGCCGGTCACTTCACCTCTCTGAGCCTCAGTTGCCACAGCTGCAGATGAGGGTATGATCCTTATTAATAATAGCACATGGTTGTGGTAAAGTTCACTTGGATCATGATGGGGAAAGTGCTTTGCAAACTGTAAAGCGCTGTGCCCACATGAAGCACTGCTGTTGTTAGAGAATAAGGGAGGCAGAGTATGTCCCAGAATCACACCTACTCTTCTGTGCTTCAGTCAGAGGTGACACATGTCACGCTCCTCAAGCCCACTCGCCAGGACTAGTGTCATGGCCCCGCCTGGCTCCAAGGGGCTGGTAAATGTGGCAAAGAACATGGATATTGGGTAAGCATTAATATTTCCACTACAAACGGTCAAACTCAATGACAAGCTGAGTGTCTCTGGATCTGAGGAAGCTTACGCAGAGGGAGTTCAGGTCGCGGAATAGGAAGGTGGTCCCTGGAAAAGTGTCCCGAGTGGACAAGAGGCAGCAGCAGGCTCCCCATCCCCGCTCCCTCCTGCTGTGCCTGGAGTCCTGTGGTGCAGGAAGGGTCTACAAAAGCCTTGCTTGGCTCTATAGCCACAGGACTCCAGGCAGGGACAGGAAGGGGAAAAGGGTAGAGGGGGCTGTCCCCTGCTGTGACAGACGTGGAAGCCTGGTGTTGAGATGGTGGAGCTGCAGACTTGGAGCTGCCTGGATTGCTGACTCACTGCATGAAGGCCAACCGCCTTGGAAAGCTGCCTGGACACTAAGTAGATTTTGAGCAGAACAGAAATATTTGCTGTGTTGATCCTTGTAGCTTTGGAAGTTGTTTGTTATAGTGGCGTGACCCAGGCTGTCCTGACTACCATTTTCTCATCTTGCACTGTTTGGCCTTCATAATCCAGACTGTCTTCTCTGCAGGACACGGCTATTAAGACTACTCCAGTTCCACATTCTGTGGACACAACCTCCCAGTTAATATACCACCCCTCCATTCTCGTCTTCCAGTTTAATTTCTAAGAACAAGTGGCCCCCTAATGCAGACATAGAGAACTTACCACCCATTTATTCTTGCAAAGAGAGTCATAGGGCAGTTTCTAGGACGCTTGCCCCATGTGTGGCATCAGGGATATGCAGCTGTGCGCCGTCCCCTTCTGCCTTGAAGGGGTTCCCAGTGTAGCATGGAGCACAGGGAGAGTACAGGGTGATGGTGGGTGGATAGTGGATGGATGATGGGTGTACAGAGGGGTGGATGGCTGGTTGAGTAACGGCTGGATGCACCAGGGAAGAGAGGATGAAATGATCACTGATTCAGTGCATATTGTGAGCAAGGCCCCTTCTTGTCCATTACCTTCCTTAATGTCAACAGCTACTGTGTAAAGAGGAATTCCTTTCCCAAATTAATGGGTGGGATTTGAACTCATGTCTGGGTGATGTTGGAAACCACCTTCCTTGCTATAACAGGGATGCCTGATTAGTTTGTATAAGCTCCCAAGGGAGAAGGTCCCTCTCCTTTCTCAGATTAGACCCTGGTCACTGCCTCCTCCAGGAAGTATCCTTAATATTCTTTCCTCCACCCCATCACCTGTGCCCCTGTCATCTTTTTAAAGAAATTTTATTTCTTAAAATTTCTCTTATGGAATATTTCATAATATCCAAAGTAGAAGAATATAATGAATCCCGTGTAACCATAACCCAGCTTCAATAAGCATCAATTGTTGGCCGTCTTGTTTCATCTTATATCCCTACCTACTTTCCCTTGTCTGGGTATCATGATCTGTAAATATTTTAGCATACAATTATCTACCTCTGCATATCTTTTCCCCTCTGGAACTAGTATCCATGTCTCTTTCATCCTAAATCCACAGTGCTTGGTTGACTAGAAGCTGCTTGGGATGTGTTTGTTGAGTGAATAAGTGACTGAGTCCTGTGTGGGCCATTAGTAGGTGCCAGTGCATCTTACTGCCTCATATCAGCTCCAGAAGAGTCCTCTCTCTCAGCAGGACCAGCCCTCCAGTCAGCATGTCTGGATAAAATGCTCCTTAGGTTGCCCATCTGTGAAAACCTTTCCACTGCGGCAATCTGGGACTTTTGGGGTGGCTGATAGGGCCTTCTCAAATATGGCTTCTTTTGTGTCAACATCCCATGGGCATAATTGCGTTAGCTGTGCAAACACACAGGCAAAGGCTGATGGGCTCTGTGTCATCTGCCATTCATGTGGCCTCTGCCCAGACGTCCGTCAGAAGCCCTGCCAGGACAGCAGATGGGGTCAGCTCAGGGCCCTCCTACCCCAGGGCACCCCAGCACTCCAGCTGGCTCGGCAATGCCTGGTTTCTCTGCATCTGACTGCAGCACAGAGGCAGTCTGGCCTCGTAGCCCTGTGGCCTAGCTATTTTCCCAACAGACATTGAGGGGCAGTTTCACATGATCATTGGGTTGCCGGCTACTATTCAACACCTACTGTGTGGAGACAGAGGGAATTGGACCCAGCCCGAACCTCAAGGAGCTCTCAATCTGTGGGGATGAGGAAAGTTCTAGAAGAGGGCATTTGCAATGGTGGAAATAGCCATGCGATCACCCCACCCTGGTTGCCTGAAGGCCTTTGTTTCCTCTCGGTGTCTGGCTGCCTTACTCACAGTAGGGTTGGAAAGGCCCCCCTCAGATATTTGAGGCATTCCTTGATACACCCTGAATTATGTCGCACTCAAAAAAGATATGTTGAAGTTGCAACCCCAGTACCTCAGAAAGTGCCCTTACTTGGAAATAGGGTCCTTGCAGAGGTAATTTCTTAAATTAGGGTGAGGTCCTACTGGAGTATGGGCCCTAATCCAACATGACTAGTGTCCTTGTAAGGAGACGGCCGTGTGAAGACAGAAACCACAGGGACAATGCCACGTTACAACGTAGGCAGAGGGGGAAGTGCTGCGGCTGTCAGGCTGCCAGAAAGTGCCAGAAGCCAGGGCAAGTTGAGGAAGGCTTCCCCTTCAGGTTTCAGAGGCAGCCTGGCCCTGCTGATGCCTTGGTTTCAGACTTCTGCCCTCCAGAGCTGTGAGGAAATATATTTCTGTTGTTTTAAGCCACCCAGTTTGGGGTTCTTTGTTACAGCAGCTGCAGGGAACCAATACAATCCCCCAGTGCTCTGAGCTCCCCTGGAAACAAGTGTGGTCCCCAGAAGTTTATCTGAACCTTTCTTGGCCTCATTTCCCATTTCAGCCCCACCCAGCTCCCCGGTAATGATTTCTGCACATTCCACCCCTTGCAGGACCTTGTCCCTTCTCTGTGGCTTTAAGCTGTTGCCCTCAAGGTCCCTTGTTCTTGGGGTCCAGGACCTTGTAAATTGACCCCTGCTTTAGAGACATGAGAGACAGGATGATTTTAAGAGCATGACCTCAGGTCCCTTCCGACCCTGGGTTTGAATCCCAGCTCTGCCACTTGTCTGCTATGTGAACCTGTGTAAGTTACCTAACTGCTCCATGTCTGTTTTCTCATCTGTAAAATGGGGGTGATAATATTGGTACTTAACACATAGGGTGATTAGAAGGTTTAATGACTTAATATAGGGATTGGCAAACTTTTTCAGTAGCGGGCCAGATAGTAAATATCTTAGGCTTTGTGAGACAGAGAAGTTTCTATCACAGCTACTCAACGCTGTCTTTGTGAGCAAAAGCAGGCAATATACAAATAAATGGCATGACTGTGGTTCAATAAAACTTTTATCTACAAAACAGGTATGGGCCAGATTTGGCTTACAGGCCATCATTGGCTAAGTTTTGAATATGTTGGGATCACTTAGTCCAGTGTGTAGCCCAAAGAGGCTCTCAATACATGGGAGCTATTATTGTGTAGCAGAAGTTACAAAACCCTTTCTCACACATAATTACATTTGCTTTCATAGAAACCCTTTAAGATAGGGATTGTGGGGTATCCCCACCTTACGGACAGGAAAACTGAGACCTGGAGAGGTTATCCGTCTTGCTCTGTAAGGAACCTGAGGTTAGAAGGCGTGTCTTCTGCTCCATCACATGTGCTTGTTCACTCTCCCAGCTCACAGTGGGTCTTAACAGACACACGTTTCTCTCTTTCCCAGTTGATCGATTTACCGAGGCCCTCTGGTGTGCTCAGCGCTGTGTTTATCTTAGGGAGAAAATGGGAAAGGAGAGAAATCCTCCAGACAAATATAGGCGACACTTGAACAATGCAGAGTCAGGGCCACCAACCCACCCATGCACTTGAAAGTCCGTGGTAACTTTTTTGACTCCCCAAACACTTAACTACTAATAGCCTACTGCTGACCGGAGTCTTACTGATAACATAAATGATTGATGAACACACAGTTTGTATGTTATATGTATTTATATACCATAGTCTTACAATAAAGTAAGATAGAGAAAATGTTTTTTTTGAGTTGTCACCAATCTCGATAAGATTTTCCAGTGTATTTAAATCCATGTATAAGTGGACTCATGCAGTTCAAATCCATGTCATTCAAGGGTCAGCTGTATAAGCAATAGTTCTTGCCCCACCTTTCTGAAAGCTGACTTCTTATTTGTGAATGGAATGACGAACTTGCCTGTCTCAGAGTTGTGCTGTCTTCCATGCAGTCATTCTTGGATTCTTGCTTATTGGCATGCATTTATTGATGGCAGCAAACATATACGAAGGGCCTGTCACATGCCCAGTACTGTGCTGGGGGATAGGGAGACAGCCCGGAGCAAACAGGCACAGTGTCAGGCAGGGACACCCCCAGCCTAAATGGACCCTTTGTGAAGAACTGCAAAAAGGCAGCCCTTCCTCTGAGTGGACTCGGCCCTGGTGGCAAGTTGAGGAGAGACTAGATTTCAGCCTATTTCCCCCTTCGCCAGGCACCTTGTAGAGTGCACAACTCACACAACTGTACAACTCGCACAACTGTACATGGCATTCCTGTTCCCTTGTTCTCTAGAGCTTCAGTCTAGTAGAGTTTTGAGGTGGAGAAGGGAGGGATTACAGCAGCGACATGAGTGCTCCAAACCAGAGATGAGTGAGATGCTTACCTCCCCATCTGCTGCCTCCAGACTCCATTTGGAAGTGCCCCCTCTGTGCCCATGTAACCAGCCCTCAGCCTGTACCCTCATCACCATCCCCACTGAAGTGTGCCTGCCTCATCTTGTAAGGCTTGGAGGGGGCACTACATGGAAGACTGGATGCACATTTGCTGTGAAATATACTTCCTGATGTACCCAATTTGCATTAATGTGTGCCATTAAAAGATAATCATTGTGTGGGAAAGCAGCTGGGGAAACATCAGCGAAACATCTGGAATTGTTTTAGCAGCCTGATGGTGAAAGGAAGGGAGCGACACACAGCAGCAATTCATCAGAGAATTCCGCTTTATTAGGGAAAGGTGCTGGGTTATATAGGAAGGGGCATGGGGTGATTGTGGTGTCACTTCTACAGGGCTGGTGGCTATTGGCTAGGTGCTGGGATTAGGGGGGCGAGGGGTGATTGGGGTTCAGGTGGCGCCGGCGGGAACCGAGGACCCGGAAGAGAAGCAGGAGGTTCGCCATCTTATTGGTGGGGGCCCTTCATTCCCCCCTTTCTCCTCTATGGGGTTGTGGACGTTGCTTTCTCTCTGACTGCTTCCTGCTGAACGGGGGTGGAGAAGGGAGTGAGGGCTTGAGGACTGGGGGGAAAGGGTTGATAGGACTCCCCACAGTAAGGATGAGTAGATGTGGACTTCTTCAGGTTGGAAATCAATGAAGGTTCCCTGTAACCATAGGTCGAGGACTTGTTGATTCTAATGGTGCCAAGAGGATACGGGTGCCAGAAGCCAGGCGTCTGCGGCCATTGTTTCCAGGAACAGTTTCCAGCGGAGAGAGGGGTCCATCTCAGCGTGTGGTGAGGAGGTCACGTGAGGGTGAGGGATCTTCTGTGGCTAAAAGCTGGTAGTTCCTGAGTAAAAGCTGGTTGAAAGTTTGCTTAGAAATTTTACCAACTTGGGATTTGATAAACTTTACAAGGCAAGAAGAGACAGGTTAGGAGAATGATTATTATAGGGCCTGCAATGGGCCACAGCCAGGTAAGGAGGGGGTTTGTTAGTATTGAAGAGAATGGGTTGGAATTGGAAGCAGAGTGGAGGCTGGAGGCAAGGTCGGTGAGTTTGGTCATGTCAGTTTCCACAATGCCGGATTCGTTGATGTAATAGCAGCACTCTTCCCGAAGGAAGACGCAGGTGCCGCCCTTCTCGGCTGTAAGCAGATCTAAGGCCCGCCGGTTTTGAAGGGTGACCTTAGCTAGCGAAGTGACCTGTCTTTGGAGAGAGGCCAGGGAATCGGCAGTGGATGTCAGGCTCCCTCAAGTTTGGCGTTGAGATCTCTAATTGCCCATAGAGAGTGACCCAAGGCTCCTCCCGAAAACCCTGCCCCAATGGCTGAGGTGGTCAAAGAGATACCGACCATGATGGGAAGGAAAGCAGCCCTTTTTGTGCGCGAGGGCAAGGGAGGTTGGAACTCAAGAAATTCTGCCATGCTGTAAAGTGTAAGCTGTGGGATTAGGGTGACAAGCATGCAGGGTATATTGGAGTTGGGAGGCAGTGAGTTGAAAAGACTGCCATTGCATCAAAAGAAGTGACCTGGTTGTGTAAAAGTCTTAGAGCCGGAGGTAGGGGTGTAGATAGAGAGACAGTGAAGTGCGCTGGCAAATGGTGCACCTGCGGGTGATCTGGTCAAGTAGGGTTTTGTCTTCAGGAGAGAGAGAAAAAAAGGATTGTAAAAAATGGATTAAGGATTGGGGGCTAGGATGGAACAGATCGTATAAGAGGCAGAAGAGAGACTCTCTGTCCTGGGAACAGAGGGTGTCTTGTGATAAGGCTAAAACCGCAGGGGCAGACGGATCGCTGTCTGGTGTTTCTCCTGATAGGGCAATCGGCTGGGCTACTCTGTCAGCTTTATTGTTACCTCTTGTAATGGGGGAGTCGTCCTTTTGATGTGATTTGCAGTGGACTATGCCCAGTCGGTGTGGGAGTTGTGAAGCTTCTAGTAGTTTAGTGATTAAGGCTGAATTAGTGATGGAATTTCCTTTTTTGGTGAGGAGGCCTCGTTCTTTCCATACTGCTGCGTGAGACAAGAGAATGTGGAATATGTATTTGGAGTCAGTGAACAGTGTGAGAGACGTGTCCCGGGCCAGAGTGCAAGCTCTGGTGGCTACAATGAGTTCGGCCTGTTGATTGGTTGTACCGGGGGGTAGGGCTCGTGCCTCGATGACGTCTTTGAGGGAGACTACTGCGTATCCTGCGTAATGGGTGCCCTCATGTTTAAAGGAGGACCCATCAGTAAACCAGATGAGGTCGGAGTGTGAGAGGGCTCCTTCGGAGATCGTGGAGTGGCCCGGAAGGAAGTTGTGAAGGGCTTCCAGGCAATCATGCGAGGGAGTATGAGGAGAGTAGGGTAGGGGAGGAAGAGTGGCCGGATTCAGGGGCGGGCAGGGGAGGAAAGAAATGTCTGGATTTTGGAGGAAAGAGGACAGTAAGGTCAGGAGTCTGGAGGGAGGGAGAGTCTGTAAACTTTTGTAGGTTAAGAGGTCTTCTAGGTGATGTGGGGACAGAATGGTAAGGGGCGCCCCAAGTGTCAGTTTATGAGCTTCCTTCTGCAAGAGCTGTCCAGCGGCTAATGCCCGTAGGCAGGGGGCCCATCCCCGAACTGTGGGGTTTAATTGCTTGGAAAGATAAGCTACTGGGGCAAAGGATGGGCCATAATGTTGGCCTAGGACTCCTAGAGCTTGACTGGGCCTCTCATGAATGTATAATGAGAAGGGCTTCGACAAATCAGGCAGATGGAGAGCTGGGGCTTCCACAAGGGCTCCACGGAGCTTAATGAAGGAGTGTCGGGGTGAGGAGGATAATGGTTCTTCAGGGGGGCCCTTGCTGAGGTCGTATAGGGGTCTTGCCAACAGGGAGAAGTTAGGGATCCACGCTCTAAAATACCCAGCCAGGCCTAGAAAGGAAAGGATTTCTGTCTTGGTTTTGGGAACGGGCATGTCAGAGAGGAGCCGTTTTCTGTGTAAGGTAATGGACTGTCTTTGTTGAGATAGAAGAAATCCGAGGTAAGTGACAGAAGGGGAAGAGATTTGAGCTTTGACAGGGGATACCCGGTAACCTCTGGAAGCTAGAAGGTTAAGTAGGGAGGCAGTGTCAAGTTGAGACTGTTCCCACGAGGGACTGCAGAGTAGAAGATCGTCCACGTATTGTAATAAGGTGGACTTGGAAGCCTTGTGGCAAAACTGTCCAAGTGAGTTGTTCAGAATGTCTTGTGTATGGGTCCGTCCAGGTGAAGGCGAAAAAATCTTGGGAGGAGGGGTCCAGAGGGATAGAAAAAAAAAATGCATCTTTGAGATCTAGGACTGAGAAGTGGGAGGCTGAGGCAGGGATCTGCGATAAAAGGGTGTATGCATTTGGGACTAAGGGATGGATAGGGACGATGGCCATGTTGATGAGGCGAAGGTCTTGGATGAGGCAGAAAGATCCGTTGGTTTTTTTTTTTAACAGCTAATATGGGAGTATTAAATGGGGAGTGAGTGGGTCTGAGGTAATTTTTGTTTAAAAGATCTTGAATGATGGGTTGGAGGCCTATGAGGGCTGAAGTGGTTGGGGGGTATTGGGCCTGACAGATATACTGAGAGGGGTCATGTAATTTGATAGAGGCAGGAGGACATAGAGCCATGGAGGGGCTTGTAATGTCCTAAGCTTTGGGATTTACAGGGTGTATGAGGGTGGAACTGGAGCTTTCATTGGGTAGATGGGGGTTGTTGGCTATGAGGGCCATTAGAAAGGGGGTACTGGGGCTGTGGGAGTGGATACAGTTATGGAAACATGGAGGAGAGAAAGAATGTCCCGTCCTAGTAAAGGGATGGGACACTGGGGCATAACTAGGAAGGAGTGGGAGAAAGGTATGGGATTGTCCTGGATTGTGCATAAAGGGGGGGGGTTTAATGGGAAAATCTGTTTACCTCCTACCCCGACTATAGGAGTAATGGCAGGCGTGGTAGGGCCCCGGTATTCCTGCAAGACTGAGAAGGTGGCTCCTGTGTCTAGGAGGAAGGAGATGGGGTGACCGTCTACTATTAAGGTAACCCTGGGCTCCTGTTTGGTGATGGAAATGGTCGGGCGAGAGGCCCCCGGGCCCCGTCAATCTTCTTCTGCCAGCCCCACTACGGAGGGCTTAGGATGGGGGTTGTTCATCCAGCCTCCCCTTCGGGTGGCTGGGTAGTCAGACCCCCAGTGGCCCTTTTTGTGGCATCTGGGGCATGTGGTGGTAGGAGATCTGGGGGAGGGGCACGCCCTTGACCAATGTCCTTCTTGTCCGCACTTGAAACAAGCTCCTGTGGGGGGCTTGTTTGTAGAGGGGCGCCCAGGTTGTGGTTTTATCAGCTGGGCCAACATTCGGAAATTGGCCTGATCAGCCTTTTGTTTACGGCGTTCTTTCTCCTCCTCCAGTTATGGAAGACTTTAAAGGCCACTGTTAGGGTCTCAGTCTGTGGGGTAGCGGGGCCCTGTTCTAACTTCTTGAGTTTAGCTGTAATGTCGGGGAAGCTTTGAGCCAGGAAGTATGTCATAAGGACGTGTCTCCCGTCAGGCGGTTCTGGGTCCAGGCTGGTAACTGTAACAGGGCTTGAGGGAGTCTGTCTAAGAACTCGGAGGGAGCTTCTGAAAATTGACTCTTTACGAGCTGCCTTTTTCAGACCTGCTATTAAGCAGCAGGCGAAGATATCTGGAGAGCGGAGGCCCACGGCGGTGGGGGACTGAAGGGTTCTGGCTCAGTCTGTGGGGGAGAAACAGGCGATGGGGGCAAAGACGGAGGAGGCTCCTGGGACTCAGAGGGGGGCTGAAAGGCTCAGGCTTGATCTGCAGGGGGGTGAGGTGGGGGAGGAGATGGTGGTGGAGGAAGGGGGAGGGGCTGTTGTAGGAGAGGAGGGGGAGGGGAGTGAACGGGAGGCTGCTGCGGGGGAGACGGCTTGCAGGCTGGGAGAACTTGGGGGGAGGCGGGGGGAGGAGGCGGAAAGCCTCGGTACAGGGAATCTCCTTCCATTTTTTCAGGCGCTGGCAGTAGTTAAGGAGATCGCGAGTGATGTTAGGGTCAAGAGCTCCCCCTGCCGGCCATTGGTTGTTACTGTCTAGGGGGCATGTCGGCCAATCTTGGGAGCAGTGTTTACGGAGGAGTTTTGGTTTTATATCAGGCGTCAGGGAGAGGGTGGCTAGATGCTTGAGCAGGCATTCAGGAGGTGAGCTTCCAGGGAGGGATGAGGAGGCTCCCATGGCTAAAGGACAGAGAAGGAGACACACAGGGGAAGACGAACGGAGACCCTCGGACTGGGAGCAGATGGCAGGGAGACAAAGGGCGTCCCCGACGATCCCTGGGGGTCTGCGGAAACTCGTATACGAGTCGGTTTCTTAGCAAGTGTGGGTCGTCACCCAGGCTTCTCTAGGAAGGCAGATGCCGGAGTCCGAGGAACCCAGTACTAGGAGTTTTCGGCGGAAGGAACGGGAAGGAGGGGGGCGGAAAAAGGGAGCGTTCTCATCCGCAAAGGAGTCACCTCGTTTATGGCTGTCGGAGGAGGGGCCTGGGGGTCCGCCGCAGCCGTGAAGGCCTGAGGCGGGGAGAGCTCCCTCCTCGTCCCCGAGCGTCAGGGCCTTGCCGGACGATCACGGTCAATGGCGCTGCGATAGCTCGGGGAAGAGCGGCCCGCTCCGGGGAAAACTTACCCAAAGGCCAGAGAGGAGTGGTGAGTGTGAGGAGCCAGCGCCGGGAAAAGAGGACGAGGGCAAGCTGCTGCTGGTGTCGGGGGAAGACGGGGCCCAGTTGGGGTGTCCCGTCTCCCGGGTTTCGGCACCAATGAAAGGAAAGGAGCGACACACAGCAGCAATTCACCGGAGAATTCCGCTTTATTAGGGAAAGGTGCTGGGTTATATAGGAAGGGGCATGGGGTGATTGTGGTGTCACTTCTATGGGGCTGGTGGCTATTGGCTAGGTGCTGGGATTAGGGGGGCGAGGGGTGATTGGGCTTCAGGTGGTGCCGGCGGGAACCGAGGACCCGGAAGAGAAGCAGGAGGTTCGCCATCTTACGGGTGGGGGCCCTTCAGATGGAGAGCCAGACCGAAGTGCCAGACCTACTGCAGCCCCACCACCACCACCGCTGGTATTGACTGTGGGGCTCAGAGCCACCTGTGTCCCTACCGTGGCCCCCAGCACGCCCTCCCATACTGCTCCAGGCCGCACTCTCATCTCTCCCAAATCTGAATCGCAGAGCCACTCATGTTGGTATTTAACCACTTACTGTCTGGCATTAGGAACTATTTCTGTTGTTAACGTTTGCCCATTTGGATGATAAACCCCTCTGATACCACATTTGGCATTATCATCTCTTAAGCCTCAGTGAACATTAAAAGATCAGCAGCTCCCATACCTTAAGTGAAACTTGGGAGGGTTTGCCGAGACTCAGAGATTGGAGAGAGCTGGCTCCCACCACGTGTCCACCTGACCCGGCTCAGGACCCTCAGCCAGAAGGCTCAGCTTTGCCCTCTCTGGACGTTCCAGGCTTTGGGGCAGTGCTGGCTTGCTACACACAGTAGCCCAGTAGAGAGAGCCGAGGTGGGGATTTTGAAATCATTGAGACCTGGGTCTAAACTGAAACCCTAGTGCACCCACATAGGCAGTCTGTGAAGCTCCCTGGGCCCATGCCCCACATCTGTAGAATGAGGATAATGCCTCCTACCTTTGGTTTGTGAGGACTAAATGAAATTATAAAAGTAAATGTCTAGCTCGGTGCTTAACACATTGGAAAGCCACACACATGTCCGTCCTCTTCCGTCCCTTCGTTAGGAGATTTGGCCCACAGGCTGGAGCTGGGCTGTGTGAGAGAAATACCGCTCTGTTCTCCTCCTGGGCTCTCAACACCTGCTCTGAGCCAAGCATCCCCCCCACCTCCTAGACAGGGCGGCTCACAGTGGCCCCCTCCTGGGGCATTCACCCTGCTGGCCTCCTCCCTGGATCGCGAACTCCTCTCCCTCTTCTACCTGTCCTCCTATCTGCCCAAGGGAGAGGTTTGGCAGTGGCACAGTGAGTCCTGGCATTCCTAGAAGTGTATCGCTAGATAGCTGCCTCATTACCTTGTATAAGATGGACCCATTGATCATTTCTGATGCAGTAGGTCTGAGGTGGAGCCCAAGACTTTGCATTTCCAATGAGCTCACAGGAGATACCCATGCTGGTGCTGCTGCCTGGGGACCACACTTTGAGAACCACTGCCCCAGGCTGCTGCCAGCAGGGGTATGTGCCGTGAATGAGCTGTTAAATCCTGCAGATGCTAACCGGTTTAACCAAGCCTGTCTTGCTACTCCCATTTTTTTTTCTCTTCTGCTTTGGATCCAGGTGCTGCTCAGCACAGGTGCCAGGGAGACCCAGGTGACTGGATTAGTGAACTTGGCTCATTCTCCCATCATCTGTTCTGAGAAACCACTTCATGTAGTGGAAAAAGCATAGACTTCCAGGCAGGACCTGGCTTCAGACTGGTATCTGTTCTATTACAGGCATGCCCTTGAGCTGCTAGTAGTTGTGATTGAAGCAGTGGTGACCTAACCCATCTGGACCTCAGTTTTCTCATCTGCAAAATGGAGGCAGTAATGTTCTCCTAGCACATCTCCCTTGTTCTTGTAGGATGTGCATGAAGCAACTTGGTTAAACTAAAGTGTCAAACAAAACTATAATAATCTTCTTGTCCCCAGCATGAAAGAAGAGGAAAGAATGAGAAATGAATTTTAACAACACAAAGATATAAAGCCTTAGCCAGGGAGGGAACTGACTTCGGCAGATCATTTCCTTAAACATATCCCCATTTCCCAGAGGAGTAAACTCAAGCCCAGGGGTGGGGAAGTGACGTGCTTGTCGTCAAACAGCAAAGCCAAGAGAATAACCCAGCTTTCCCCTGAGCCTTGCTCTTTTCTCCGTACTGGAATGTAAATATTCCTCCACACCTGGGCTCAGAAGTTCCATCTCTCCCTGCCGCCCCAGCTTTGAAAGGAAACCAGGTGTGTGTCGTGATATATCATCTCTGACCCTCTTAGGAAGTTTCCATTATTAATCTTGTTAATTACTCCTTTCTTTTCTCTCCCTGGTTTTGAGCTTGTCTCTTTTTCTGCCTCTCCAAGCCAAGAGTGAGACAATTAAATAATTTTATTACATATAAAGCTGCTTTGGTAAGTGCTGCCATTAACTGATAATAAGAATTTTTGAATGTTGCCACCAGTTGTTGTTACCTTTCCTGTTACTTTCACAAACCTCCAGGTCTGATATGGCCATGGGGATGTCAGGGTGAGGGTGCCTCCTGTCCGTGTCCCCACACCTGCCCATTAATGAATCAGGGAGCCGTGGGACAGGCCCTTGAGGCAGCGGGCAAGCTAGTGAGGACCTTGTTCCTAGCCCTGGATCCCTTGATCTGATGAGGGAGGCCAACTTGCTTCTTCCCAACCTTGGAGGAATTAAGGTCCTGCCCTCGGAGTGCCCCCGAGACGGTGAGAGAGACCAGGAAGGAACTGGGGCATTTATCCGCTATTTTGATAAATTGATTGTTTCCTGAGTTTGAGAGCCTCCCCTTCTTTCCTGGCCCCAACCCCCATCACAGGAGTGGGAGAATTTCCAGACTATAAACTCTAACAGCTGACCCCCAAGGAGTGCTAACTAATGCCAGGCACTGTTGCAGGTACTTGCGCATGAGAACTCATTCTGTCCTCACAAAAACCCTGAGGTGGGGACTGTTCCTATCCTGAGGAAACCGAGGCATGGGAGGGTTAGGTGACCCGCCTGAACCAGCCGCCATAAAGGCAGCTCAGATGCAGAGGGTGGAGGGCTTGTTTCGGCTGCTCGTCAGTTCCTTCATCCTCTCACTACAGTCGGTGCTCAGTGGAGGCTGACTGAGTCATCAGCTCCTTGCAACTATGAGCTGGAAACACTAGATGCTGCAGGAGGTGGTGCCTGGGGGAGTCGGGGGGGCCTTCCCTGAGCGCGTGGGTTTTGACTGAGGGCTGGATGCTGCCGGGACTGTCCCTCCCTCACGTGACCAGCATCACCCAGCCTGACCAGTGGCAAGAACTTGGAACTGCTGCTTGCAGGCCATCTGCACTCAGGTTAACAGGCCATGAACCATCATTACCAGCGTGTTGCTTGAAGAAATATCTCTGATTTTTGCTGGCAGAGCTGGCAGAGCCCCCCTGCCAGGGAGGGGACCCTGGCAGCCTCTGCCTCTGTCCTTCTGTGGAAATCCCTGGGTCCTGGAAAGAAAGGAAGAAGAGGAAGGAAGGATGAAATGCAGGGAGGAATTAGAGGAAGGGGAAGGGGAAATTGATGGAGGCCTGTTACCCCAGTTAATATGCTGGGCACAAAAATACGTGAATGACTGTGTGGTCATCTGAGACTAGTTGGTGATACTAAGCTGGATACCAAGGTGGGTCTGGCTCGTGTTCAGTTCTGCCAGCTCTCCTCTGAGTTTATTTGGGGAGTTAATTTCCCTCCCTCCCTCCCTTCCCATGCCTTCTGGGGCTTGCCTTTAGGTAAGGAGACGTGAATCGGAAGGGTTAAATGGCAGCATGAGGCAGAATGTGACTTAGAGTCAGAGCTTGAGAGAAAATGTGGGCAGCAAGTCTCACTGTGGCCTTTTGTCCTAGAGAAACCTTGGAGGCCACCTAAGTGTCCATCAGCCGGGGATGGGGTAGATAGTCAGACCCGCTCATTCTGTGGGATACTGTGTGGCACTGGAAATGAAGGACACAGAGTCATGTGACCGACACAGATAGTCTCCAGAGCGATGCTGGGGGCAAGGGCAGTGCTGGTGTAGCTGGGGCCCCCTGAGAGCAGAGGCTTGTGAGCACACATCTACTCCGGGAAAGGGAGGGAAAGGGGGAGAGGACAGGCAAGGGGACGGCCGAGGAGGCCTCTGCTGGGCTGCTGGGGACAGCTGCTGGGGTTCTGAGGAGCCAGGGAGCTGGCGTGGGGGGATGGCCTCTGACAGGGGAGCTGGGGCAGGGATCCCCTGACTCCCCTCCCACATGGGTCAGGCGCTGCCCCAGGAATGCTAGCCCTGCTCCTCCCGCTGTGCCTGCACAGGCCAAGCAGACTCCTGGGACAGAAGAGAAAGCCCCAAGGCAGGGAAGCAGAGAGGCCGCAGCAACAACGAAGCAGGAGGCTGGCGGGGTGCCTCAAGCCGTCCCACGGCTGTGGGGAGGCGGGGGCTGCGGGCCGCGGTGCAGAGCTCAGAGTGTGCCTGCTCCAGGTTCTGTACATGCATGTCAAGCTTCAAAACATGCAAAACCACAACTCGTATGGATAAGGGTGTAGATGTGGTAAAAACCTCAAGATGGTCCTGACGTTGATAAACATCACCTCCAGGGTGCCAGTTCCTCGGGGAAGAAGAAGAGAACTGGGAGACTTCTGTTGCCTCTATGATCTGTTCTTTCCTTATTTAAGCTAAGTGGTGGGTGAGGGGGGTATTTGTTTCGTTACTTTTTGTACGTCTAAAATATTTCATAATAATAAACACCATAGAAATGCACCCGAAGGACCTCCATGTGAGCGGCGAGAGCTGGTTGGTGGCGGAAGCTGGAGAAGAGCTCTGGCTTTGAAGGAGGAATAAGATTTAGCTGGACAGTGAGGAAGAACGGCTCCCCAGGCTGGGGACCTGGTGCCCAAGGGCACAGAGGCGAAACAAGTGGGGGAGCCAGGCCGAGCTCATTCAAGGGAACAGGTGTGTTGGGAGCTAAAGGTTGAATGTGCAGGTGAGGCCACATTGAGGAGGGTGTTCAGAGCCACGCTGAGGAGTCTAAACTCCACGACAGGAATATCCCAGTGGCAGGGGGAAGAAATAGCAGCAGCCACAGAAAGGATAATAATCATAATAATATACTATTAGTAAAACAAGTCCACACTACTATTTATTAACCTCTTACCCTGTGTCAGGAGCTTTGCTACATACTCTGTGCATATCAGTTCATTTAAACTGCAAACAACCCATGAGGAATGTACTATTATTATCCCATTTTACACATTTGGAAACTGAGGCCTGGAGAAGATAAGTCATTGCCCTAGGTCACATGCTTAATGGGGGACAGAATGTGGATTTGCATCCATGTCGGCTTTGTGCCAAAGCTCAGCTTTTCCACCACTCTTTCCTTTTGCCTTTCCTTGGTTTGCGTATGGATGGGCTTTCATGTACCCCCCACCCCCTGCCCCCGGTAAATTGGAATGGCACATAGTTCTCATCCTGCACACCACTTCTGATCTGTTGGTGGTGGAGTGTTGGGGGGAGGGAGAGCCCCAGCCCAGGCTCAGGGTGGGAGAGTACAGTGATCAGAAAGCGGTGTTCCCCGAGAGGTCTTGTGTTTGTTACCCTGCACACAGGCAACAGCCTTGCACATTCTCTGCCATATCTCAGCGAGGAGACCAGCCGGGCAAAGCAGGTCCTGACTGCACAAATAGGCCAACCACCCCCAACCTCAAGAACCACGCACTGGGGAGCCTCAGATGTTAATGGGTTCTGAGAAGGGGCTCTTCTCCATGCAGAAGTGGAAAGACCCTTACTTGGGTAGAGCCTGGAATCCTGAAAATGCTTGTAAGTCATCCTAACTTTGAAGATTTGACCTGACACTTCAGTAACACAGTCAGAAAAAAGGCCCAGCTTCCCTCCACTGGGACGAGGTTAGCTGTTCTCCTACCAGGCTGATCATCCCAGTGGTTTGGGTTTGGGGACAGGATGAACAAATGCAGGTGGGCCCTAAGTCATAGTAACCCAGCACACGAGCCCTTTTAGCTCTCCATTTATTTCCCCTGAATGGAAATCAGGCCCCAGGTCAGATCTTCAAACCAAGCCTGGGAATTAATTAGGCATGTAATGCTCATTAGCAGTAATGAACATTCCTTGCTGAAGTCCTTGTGCAGCTTGGTGGGCGATGCAACCTCTGTGGCAAGAAGTGAGCATTTTTCCCTGAGCAGGATCTTGGCACTGCAAGCGTGTGTGTGTGTGTGGTGTGTGAGTTGACTGTGTAATGGATTTGTGGGCTGAGGCATGCACACAGCATGTATGAGATGTGTGTTGTGTGTTGTTTGCATAGCATGAATCTTTGGGGAGTGGGGTGAGCATTACCTGCTAAGTTCTTGACATAGCTGTACCCTGGGCGTGATGTGGGAAGGTGGCTTCTGCTGGACATGTAGTGTGAATCTTTGCAATTTTGTATATAGCACATTTGCAGTAAGTGTCGCAGACATGTGGTGTGGGTCCATGAAAAGTGGTGTCTGAGCCTATCTGTGAGCGTGTGCTCAGGTATCTGAGCCTGAAAGACTTTGTCACTGTCAGAAACAATAGATTGCTGAGAATTCCCTTGACACCAGGCAGAATTATCTTCCCGCTTAGCACTGAGATAACATTGGTTGGAGAAAGGATGGGTGAAAAATGTCCCCAGGAATAGAGAAAAGAATTAAACTGGCTCAGCAGAGGATGAGCCGGGGCTGGGGAGACAGGAAAGAATACCTGATTAAAGCTGGAACTCTGTTAGCTGGAGGGGGCGGCCCAGCAGAGGGAAAGGGGCAGCTGAGCCCAGAAGAATGCAGGTGGCAGCAGGCGGCCCCAGGAGGGCGTGAGTGTTGGTGGAGAGATGCAGAAAGAGGGGCCTCTGGGAGGGGAGAATGAAGGCACGGAGACAACCCATAGGAGCTATGAAACAGGGGGCAGGTAAACCAGGGCCCAACCACAGCAGTTCTCGGCACGGCCAGTCCTCCAAGAGAAAGACAACCGTCCCTCCTGCTCCTCAGCCAGAAAAGCACATTTTTCCTCTCTTGTCTTGCCAATCGCAGTTTGGGTAAGTGACTGTGTCCCAGCTGGGACACTTTTGAGACTAAAAGGGGCTATTAATAATTATGCCAGAACAGCAGGTAACTCTGGGTTCACGGGGCCACACTTCCCTAAGGCTCAGCCCTGCCCAGAATCCCACTGTTTATTTGGACCATGGGAATCTGGCCCAACATGCTCCGGGATAGAGACGAAGCCGGACCCAGAGCCCCAGACACCCTCATCTCTCTCCCTCATCTCTCCCTCCTTGCATTCCTTTGACAAGCATTTATCATTTGGCTACTTAACTTCTGCTTTGGGACAATGACCTTATAACAATCTTCTGGGAAATGTATAAAAAATGAAAAATAAAAATAAATCACCTCTAGTCCTACCACCTTACATGATAATTAATTTCATTTTGCTTAGTCCCTTCTGATCCTTGTCAGCACGCCTGCATTTGTATTACATAGTTATAATGCACATAGAATTTTGCATTCTGGGTTTTTTTATTTCACATTTTATCATAAGCATTTTTTTCATGTTACATAGTATTCATAAATATTTTAAATGGTTGCATGATAGTTTGTTGAGTTTGCATACCATAATTTACGTAACAATCTCCCTATTGCTGAACATGAACATTTAGCTTGTCTTCTGTGTGGGGCTATTATAGATAATGTTGCAATGAAATCTTCATGCATGTATAACACCTGTTATTCTTTGGAATGATTTCCATTGGATACAGAATTAGGAATGGGATTACTGGGTCAAAGTGAATGACATTTTTATAACCCTTGATATATATGGTCATATTGCTCTCCAAAATGATCGTTCACATTTTCAACATTATCAGTAATGTGTGTACCAATTTCACATAACACTGTCAGTGGTGCATGTTATCATTTTTCCCCTAAATTGGTAATTTAGGAAATATAAAACTGGGCCTCCGTGTTGTATTAATTTGCATTTATTGGCTCTCTAGCAAGGGCAAATCTCTTCTATGTCATGAAGGGCTTTTATTAGATACTTACTATGTGCCAGGGTCTGTACTAGGGCTACAGAGGCTACAGAGATGATAAGACAAGATGCCTGTCCTCAGGGAGCTCATAGGCCAGTACAGGCTTACATACAAATGGCTGCCAGGAAGACGAGACTGGGCACGGCAAGAGACATCTTCCTGAAGAAGGTACCAGCTGGAAGGGTGACTGAGCTTTGACCATAAGGCAGGAGAAAGAGCAACCCACGCAGAGGTTACAACTTAAGCAGAGGCATGGAGGTGGGAAAGCCTCAGGTGTATACCTGGAACTGTGATGGAGGGCAGGAAGGAGAGCCAGTTCTGCAAAAGTGAGGCCCAGCCAGCAAGGGGAGCCTGCACTGTCAGGCGACAGACTCTCGGAGGGAGCGTGGACAGCGCTGGCCAGGGCACCTGGGATGGAGCTGAGGCAGGGACTCCAGGAGGACGCTGGTGGGTGCCCTGGCACCACAGCTGTCAGAGCACCTTGCATTTATGTGTACATCCATCTTTTCAGGGTGTTTCCATGCTCCTGATCTTTTTTAGACCCTGATTTTTCCTCCAAGACAAATTGATTCACCAACTCCATTTTGTAGATGAGTAAATTGAGGCCCATTTCTGTTAAGTGACTCATAGCAAGTCGTATATAGGTCACAGCTTAAGGTGCGGAGCCAGAAGTTGAAGCTGGGGTGCCTGATTCTAAACCTAGTGCTCTCTGCTGGGCACCAGCCTTGGGGAGGGGAGAGCGTGGAGGGCAGTGCTCCACAGCCCCGCTTGTGCATCAGCTCCATTTGGAACTTAAAAGAAAAACAGCAAGAGAGAGAGTCTTGCACCTTCACCTAAGACCTGCTCAGTGTGAATCTTGGTTTTGAAATAACACTGAAGCTGTGGCCCACTGAGATAAGGTGTAAGGGGAAAGAGGGTGGGCCGCGGTGGGCAGGAGGTGAACGGGCAAGAATGAGCGTCACCCTTTGTCTCGGTAAATGGTTATGGTTCAGAGGGTTGGAGAAGGATGTGTTCCGCGGGGCCTTGCCCTGTTGTGGGCCCTGCCTGCCCTGCCCTCCTGCCTGTCTGTGGCAGGGTCAGCTGGCAGAGACACTGATGTGTGGGCACCACAACCCAGGCTGCCTCAGAGAATGGTGATTTGGTGTCTACTTGTTTACGAGGGCCGCTGGGAGCCCAAATGTGGGCTCAGCACAGGGCTGGAAAGAGCAAAGCCAGGATTTGGACTTAGGTCCTCTGAGTCGTGTGTTTATAAATCTGGAAGCATGCTTTCTGAGTGAGCTATCCGGCCGGGCCAGGGCTCTAGAGCTGGGTGGGAGGCCCAGGAGGGGCTGAGTAGTTAGCATGTCCAGTGCATGCTTGATTTCAGGGGTGCTGGCACAGGTTGCCACAGATGATTGGCCAGATTAGAGGCATCGTGAGTTCATGGAGGATGGGATATGTGTTAAATGTGCCCTTTGGTGGCAGTAAAAGAAGAAAAAAGAATATTGATATCGATATATGTTTCATATACGTGATGCATTTTATTTTCTCAAAGGTCCTATCGGCCCTAGGGCAGTACCATCATCCCCATTGTACAGATGCATGTACTGAGGCCCGTGGTTAATCCGTGCCTTTCCCTAATCCATAAAGTTAGAAGAGTAAAAGTAGGATTCAAATACAGGCCGTCAGGCTCCAAATCCACTGCTCCCTCAATTAGGGGTACATGAAATCCCACAAGTGCCTACTAAGCGCATCTGCTCTGGGGAACCTGTCGGGGCTTTAAGGAGGAGAGATGATAAAGCCAGGGGGCGTCGGCAGGGCAGTGCTACTCGAAGTGTAGTCCCTGGGCTGGCAGTGTCACCATCACCCGGAGCTTGGTGGAAATTACAAGAGGCACAGGCTCCTCTCCAGGCCTCCGGAACCTGAATCTTTACTAACCCGCCCTCCCAGGTGATTCTCCCTCCCTTTAAAGTTCGAAAAGGCTTGTCTCTAGACAGGGGTTCTGCTCCCTGGCTGCACATGAGAATCACCTGGGGAGCTTTGGCGAGAAAAAAAATCCCCTACCCAGACTCCACCCTAGCTATGAGTCAGGATCTGGGACTGGACCTTGGCATTGACTTTTGTAAGTTCCCCAGGCAATTCTCATGTGCAGCCAGGGTGAGGAAACTGGCCCTGGGTGTCCTAGTCACTTCTGGGCAGGCTTCTCTCCTTCCCTCTCTCCCTCCAGGAGGGCGATCCCTGGAGCCCGGGAAGCAGGTGCTGGGTGTTGGGTGAGAGTTCTGGGGCCCAGGCTGGGTCTCAGGGACAGGGGAAAGCAACCAGAGGCCTGCGCTTAACAGTCACACAGCTGCCCGTGTGGGCTCGGGTGGCAGGCGTCACAGTCATTCCCACTTTGTACATTAAGAAATTGAGTCTGGGAGATTTTTAAGTTTTAGCTCCAAGTCATTGAATTTCGTAAGACTAGACTTGAACCAGGTCTGATTCCACTGGGTTACCACTGTCCTCAGGGTAGCCAGGAGACCCTCATTGCATCAAGCCCCTTCCATTTGAGCTCTCTCCATCCCAGCTCCTCCCCTCTCCTCCCTGCCTCTAGGCTGGCTGAGGGGCCCCGCATGAGTTTCAGCAGGCCAGGCTGGAGTGGGCCAGCGGGGAGCCCCCACCCAGGAGGCAGCACCGAGCCAGCCCCTCCCCGGGCGAGGTAGCTGCCAGCAGCCAGGGATGGAGGGGAAGAAAGAATGAATGTGTGTATGTGAGTGTGTGTGTGT
Organism: Manis pentadactyla; assembly: GCF_030020395.1. Taxonomy (NCBI): domain Eukaryota; kingdom Metazoa; phylum Chordata; class Mammalia; order Pholidota; family Manidae; genus Manis; species Manis pentadactyla. The sequence goes on along the minus strand of NC_080029.1, from coordinate 114,183,120 downwards.
GTGAGTGTGTGTGTGTGTGTGCACGCGTGGTCGGGGGCGGGGGCAGTGCGCGCGTGTTCCCCCTTTCTTGGGCGCCAGCCCAAGTTTGGCATCTCTATGCGGGAAGAGAGAGTTCAGTTTGGCCCTGATACAAACTCCACAGTCACTGAACTGCCATCTTCATTTAGTTAACGTTCTTTCTGGGCAGACCTGGCTGGGATCCGTCTTCATTATCCAGTGAGGGGCTCACTCCTGGCCAGGCTTTGATCTCAGAGCAGCAGCAAATTGCCTCCTCGAGCAGATGATTTCCCCTGAAGGCCATTGGGGTGGGGGGGCAGCCACAACCACCTCCCCCCCACAGACCCCACTGCCCCACTCTACCCAGATAGGCACCCAGTCCATCTCCAGCAAGACCCAGTTGGCCTTTGGCCTCACTTAGCTAAGCTAAGAGGGCTTGAGATTCTGGCTTCTTCCTCTCTCTGCTCTGCATGGTACCCTCGTCCAGTCTCAGCACTGATAACTAACACTCACAAAGCCCCTTCACATTTGATTTTCACACACTCTGAAGCACACCCTCTAGGGCTCACATCCTGGCTTGGCTATTTCCATACTGTGTGGCGTTGGGCAAGTTACCACACATCTCTGAGCCACAGTTTCCACATCTGCCAAATGGAGTGATACCACCAGCTTACAGCATCCTTGAAATGCCTCCACGATGGTAAGGGCTCAGCACAGGGCCTGGCAGGTAGCGAAGGCAGCGCTCACAATCATGTGCACAAGGCAGATGCGTGCTTCACAAACAAGGGCGCTCGCTGGAGTTTGTGGTGGCGGTGCGACGAGCCATGTCACTCTGGGAAAGTCACTGTTTTTCTCAGCCGCGGTGCCCTCTCCTGTGAGGTCCCGGGGTAACAGCTCCCTCTCCTGAGCTTGCCAGGAGGGTCAGGGGAGATGATGTGTGTGTGGGAAGGCCCAGCAGTCCCAGAGGGCTGGTGCCGGTTCAGCATTCTGGCCACGGTGGGGCTGCCTTCCCGGGAAAGTCTGTGCTGGGTTACCACGCTTCCTAAAACGCCTGAGCTCCAAATGGAAGCCTGGGGCTTCGGGCGGTTTTGTGGCTCCTAACAGTTCTTCCCACACTCGGCAGTGCTGGGGCAGCACGATTCAGAGCCTGGCTCCCAACTCCCCCCACGGCTGTCCAGGAATAATCCATCCCCATCCCCAGCTTGTAGTTCCCACTGTCCCCTGCTTGCTTGTGCTGGTGACCTCACTGCCCAACCCTTTCTCTGCCCTTCTGGTCCCAGTGCTCTCCTCCTCTGTCCCCGGCCTGCCCAGCGCATTCCTGTGCGCCTGCCTCTGCTGGCGCTGGACCCTCGACCCCCACACCCCCCACCACCAGCCCATTCTTGGCTGCCAGCCCAGCCTCAGGCCTTTCTCCTGGGGGCCATGCCCTGGCGGGTTCAGTCCCCTGGGATTTACACTTTCTGACGGAGCCGGGCGAGGACATTTGGTCTGAGCAACAGGCGCTTCGCCGCTCTTATCTGCCCGCTGAGGCAGGGTTTGTAATCCAGCCCATGGATTCAGCCACTTCTCTTCTGTATGCGCTCAGGGGTATTCTGACCCCACAGGGGTTTCTGTGGCCTCTGCAGTGAGCAAAAACAGAGGAGCCTTTTCGCATCTGGGGCTGTGAGTCTTTGGGAAGCTTCTCCATTCAGAAGGGCCAGCTTGGAGGGATGCATAAAGCGCCTCACAAATCCAAACAAATGCCTCGTGTTCCCCAGCATGATGCCTTGGCTGGCTCCCTCACACCTGACCACCCATTAATCTGCCTTTTAACTGGGTCCGCATGGGACCCAGGCACGTGGTTCATTCTCCAGCCCCAGCTGGGCCTCCTACAAATTAGGTCACCCTGCAGGGCCACATCTAGTGGCTCTCATGGATACAGCCCTGCCTCCTCCTGGCAGGCTCCAGCCCCAGGTTCTGAGCTGCGGGGCCATTTACTGCAACCTGGAATTCAGGACAAGAAGCAGCTGCCCGTGGAGTCTGTCCAGAGGATAATGAAAGAATAGGATCGCCGTCTGGGCTTTTCTCTGAGCTCAGAGGCCCTAGACAGTCAAATAGAAATTCTCAACCTGGGCCCCAGTAAGACTGTGAACTCCTCGAAATCATGTGCAAAGTTGTATGTCTGTGTGTGGGTACATTCTGATAGGGGCAGCCCACAGCTTTCATCAGATTCTTAAAAGGGTCTGAGACCTAACAAGGTGGTCAAAGTGTAGCTGCCTTAGACCCTTGGTCATGACCGTCAGCACCAGAGGGGAGCTTGGTGGTCACCCAGACCAAGCCCTCGCTTTACAGGTGAAACAAGTGAGGCGGAAGCCAAGTCTGGGGAACCCCTGGGAGGGCAGGGGCCTAGCTGTGAGATGGCAGGGCCTGAACAAAGGCAAGTGGGCAGCCAAAGGGAGGTACCAAGGGGTGTGGGAGAAGTTAGGATGGACAGAATTTGGTGGTAGGGAAGAGGAACGTATCCACAATGGTTTCCAGATTTCTAACTGGCATTTGGGAGCCTGGAGCTGGTACTGTGGTGGTACTGTGACCAGGTGAGAAGAGGAAGAAGGGGGAGGGGGAAAAGGAGGAGATTTTACAAATTGAATTGTCCTTTTTATTTTTTTACATCTTATCCCCACCATGAGCAAGGACAACCTAGAATTATCACTACTAAAAATAGGCCCTGGCCCTGGGCCAAACAGAAATTGGGCTGCATGCCCTTCTCTTCCCCTTCGGGAGTTACCATGTTGTACTGGGTCCAGGAGGGACTGTATTTGTGGGGATGGTAACAGCTGGGGAGGAGTTTATAGTTTGCTTCTGGGGAAATGGGGTCCCTAAGTCTGCATAGACTGGGACAGGGAGCCAGGGGTGTGGTCAGGAGAGGGGCCACAGTCCTGCACAGCCTCAGAGCGGTGGCCAGCGAGGAGCCGCACACATGGCAGGACAGAGCCGCCTCATCTCTGCCCCAGCACTCTCCCTCTGTCCTCAGGCCTGGTTGCTTCTGTACCTTGAGGTAGCATGGGGCCCACTCCTGTAGTGCCTCTCGCTCTGAATGGACCCACACCATGCCAGGGCACACGGCCTGGCAAGTGAAGTACAGGCAGGGACCAGCCCCCACTGGGCACCCTTTTGCAGTAAATATCCTGTCATCTGACAAGGTTGGCCCAAGAGAGCACATGTGATAAAATAGCCAGCAGACCTGAGGCCCCTGCACCTGCCACCACGTCGAGGTCCCATGCTACCAGGCCCTCGCTGCAGGAAGGAGCCCCGAGCTCAGCTAGGTGTAGCCCAGGGCCAGGGCCTGTTCTTGTTTGTCTCTGATCCTGAACCTGGATGGAGACCCACCCACCTGCCTGACTAGGCCTCACCTCCTCATTTGCCCCACACCCGTAACCCCCAGCTGACTCTAGAGCCTCCCAGGCCTGTCTCTCCCCATGCCAGCCTTTTCTTGGGCCACCCCTTCCCCAACTCCGGCCTCAAGGAGCCCTGTGCATTTTCTCTCTTGTAGAAGCCACTTTGAAATTTGCAAACTCTTGTGAACAGAAAGGAGCTCCCCACAAGCGCCTGTGCTCTTCTGTCCCCTCTTCTCCTCTCCTCTTCCTGAGTTTTCACAGCAGCTTGCGCGGGTCTTGGTTCCACACTTTGCCAAGATAGCTTGGAAGTGGGGGACATCGGGGAAGAGCCTCCAAAAACCATTCAGACTTGAGGCTGCTGGCACTGGCTGCCGAGTTGCTGTCTCCCCGAGACACAGTCTCTTTCTTTCTCAGATTCTCAGGGTCAGGATGGAGCCTGCAGAACACCCTGGCCAGTTCTCCTCTCTTCTGATTTTGCGTTTAGGACAGTATTACTGATTCTTATTTTTTGGCTCTATTTTAATGTATGTCTTCTATTCCCAAAGAGATTGTGAGGTTAAGGACAGAGTCCTTTCTTTATTTTTATTTCCCCGTGTGTCTAAAACATAATGAGACTTACAAACATGAACAATGTTAGAGCTGGGTTTGACTTCGTTTTGTCCAATTTCATCCCACCAACAAGGAAACTGAGGCTCAGAGGGGCATCTGACCTGCCCAAATCTTCCTCATTCTGAGCCCATCCTCCCACCACAACTTGGTGGATTGATTAATCGATGATTGGCCGATTGATAACAACGTGGAGGAACAAGAGCTGCAGGTGAGGTAAGAGTTGGGGTGACCCCAGGACTTGTCCCTGCAGGACCCTGTACTGATTCCCTGAGGGATGCAGGAAATTTCCCAGGGAAGCCAACAACATTACAGCCTCTGATTGCATTTGAATTCTTAAAAGTGCCTCAGCGGGTGAGAGGACCGGGACCAGCCAGCAGGAAGCCCCACCATTTCTTCCAATATGATGCCCCACTTCCCCCACACATTACCCTGGGGAGGAAGAAGGTTTTAATTAGTGAAATGAAAAGATATGCTTCAGGTCCCAGGCATTAGCCAGGACTGTTTTATCACAAGGGATAGAAACCCAACCTAAGATGGCTGAGGCAGCATAAGGGGTTTTGTTGCATCTTGTAACTAGAAGAACAGAGGCAGGTATCATTCTGCACACAGCTGCAGTATGGGGCGCAGATGATGTCGGTAATCTGTGTCCACCTGGCTCCGTTTTCCCTTGTGCTGGCTTCATTCTCATGTGCCCTCGCCTTACGGGATACCAGAGAGGGACCCCAGCAGCTCCAGGTCCACAGCCTCCCAGCTTGTACCCTTTTAGTGGGGAGAGAGTTCCCTTTCACCCAATCAGTCCAGCAAAGGTCCAGGGATTGAGTCTCACGGCCCTTTGGGTCACATGGCAGCCCAGAACCAATCACTGCGACTAGGGAATGGAATGTTCTGATTGGCCAGACTTGGGTCATGTGCCCTCCTGGGACCAGGGTTGGAATCAGGCCTTCCCGTTGCGGTAGGCTGAGCCCCGGGGAAGGGTGGTGGTGGTGGTATCAAAGCAACATGCCCACTGTCCCCTTCCCAGTTTTGCCCCTCCCAACACCGTCTGGATTTGCTTACTGGAGGTGGCATGGCCTGCTCTGGGATAGGCAAGAAAGAATTAGAGAGAGAAATGACGATGGAAATGGCTTAAATACCTGGATCCAGATGCGCGTAGGTTGTTGAGGGGATCCCTGGGAAGGATAGTAACGGATGTAAATAAAGTTGCTCACATCCATAATGTCTTTATGCATCCTCATAAGACTGCTGCAGGGTCAAGGGAAGACGCAGGCGAAGAAGTGAGCAGTGTGGCCAGGGTCACCAGCAAGTCAGTGTTCACATGAGCATTCGCACCCAGCTCCGCGCCCCAAGCTCTCAGCATTGTCCTGTTCTGGAAACTGGGCCAGGCCCCTGAGGAGCTGGTCTGCTGATGGCTGGAGGGCCAGAGGGGGCCTGTACCTGGAGCAGGGGCCTGTGCTGCCTCAGGGGGAAGGGGGGCAAAACTGGCCTGAGACCAGTGCAGGCTGCGGGAGGGGGGCAGCCTCTTGCAAATGAAATATTCATGCAGTTATTGAATTAAATTTTATTAGAATAAAAATACTCCTGCTGAATACATTCATTACCCCTGGTTCATTTCAACCCCCTTCCTTCCCTGAGTGATTTGATCTGGGGGCCAGGGAAATCTTTCCCCCCATGTAAATTAGACATAAGTCAGCAGAATAAGATGTCTTGTAGGGATTTGGTGCCTGGCAAGAGAGGAGCCCCTGGAGCTGTCAGTGGCCTCAGGACAACCAGGGGGAGGGGTATTCGGGTAGAGGGGAGGGAGCAGAGGGGTCAGGGTCCCTGTGCTGGGCATGCTCCTGCTTCATACGCACGGGCCCTGCCTACCAAAGCCATCCACACACTCACAAACACATGCGCCCTCCCTGCCCCCTCGGCTGCCCCTTCCCTGGGTCATCAGGACGGGCCAAGCCTCGCTGGCCGGGGTTGTGGTGATGAGTCTCCTTGTTAGGCTGATCCTCCAGTTCATCTTGGGGGGACCCTGTCTATGGGGATACGCAGCCATCACCAACTCTCTGCCCTCTCTGCCAAACAGCTTCTAGTGCATCCTTCCCCCCATTACCTTTTCCTCCCCTTTCTCCACTTCTGTCCATTTCGGTTTCTCATCGGCTTCCCCTCTCTCTGGGCCCTCGCCTCCCCACATACTTCTCCAGGGCTCAGTGTCTCTTGGGCTCTGTGTGTCTGCCTGCCCGTCTGTGGGTCTGTGTCTCTCTAATCTCACATTCAGAACTGTTCCAGTCATGCACATACAGTCTCGCCACACCCCTTGGCACACTGTCTCGCAGTCTGGCACATTGACACTCAGTTTCACAAACATTTATACGCTGCTGTACATGTGCAGTTACTCCCACACTTTCACACTCACACTGCTTCTAACTGTTGTGTGTGGTCTCAGGCTGCTGGCTGACTCAGCAGGTAGAACCAGGCTCTGCTATCACCACTCCCTGCCGTGGGGTGGGCATCTGGCGTTCACCCACCGCTCTGCACCCACTTCACTGAAACCATAGGGTGGCTCTGAGGCCAGCCTAGCCACCTCAGGCGACCACAGGGGAAGGTCAGAGGTGAGGGCCAAGAGGGCAGCACCAGACCAGTGTTACTTGTCCTGCAGGGGCCCAACTGGGTAAGACAGAGGGCCCTTTCCAACTGGGCAGTGCCAGCCACATGATCCAGGCCCTGCTCAGTCCCTGGAGTAAGGCAGGAGGGCCAGACTGTGAACTGTGCTGGGGGCTTCGTGAGACCCGCAGGTGAGACTCGAGTCCCCACTGAGACAGATATCCCATGAGCAGAGCCTGGCTTCCCTTGCTGTCTGCCCCCGACTGTTGCCTCTGTGACCTGCCCAGCCTTGTCCTGCAGGCAGCCCTGAGGCCTGGGGACCCTGCACGGGTCTGACAGGCCCTGCTGGGGGCTGGGGGGGGCACTGTACTGGGGGCTCCTTACCGCTGGTCTCGTGCATCCCCCATCACACATATCCTGGCACCCAACTGCCTTTCCCCTCACCTTCCCTAACTCTTTCTTGTTTCAACCCCATTCGGCACCTCTCTGGAAAAGTTTGAAAGTCAGGCTCTTTTCCTTCCCAAAAACCTTCTCGAGTCTTGTCTCTGAGGGCCTGTCTCACCTCTTTCTTCCTGGGCTTCAAGCCCAGTCACCTCCTGGGTCAGGGTCCAAGGCTTACTGTTCCCACTAGACTGGCTAACAAGTCAGATTCTCCCCCCAGCCCTGCCCCGCATGCACACCCGCCCGACTCTCTCTCTGGGACACTTCTCTGCAGAGACCTGCCCGTCAGCCTTGGAGGGTAGAGCGCCCAGCCTGAGCTGTTCCTGTGCCCGGGCTTCGGCTTACCACACCCCTCCAGCAGGGGTGGGGGCCTGAGGACAAGGGTGTGACCCTCAGGTATGGGGAGCAAGCAAACACCTCCTGGGGGTGGCACTCTGAAAAGGGGAGAAAGGGTCCAGGCTACAGGGTCAGAGGACCCTTGGGGTAGCAAGGGTAAGAAAAACCAGGATTTTCTAAAAGGGAACATGTGGTTGGGAAGACCTGGCTTTAACCCAGCTTCCCTTTACTAGCTGTGTGACCTTGAGTAAATCACCTCGTGTTTCTGAGAGTCAGTTTCCCCTTCTGGAAAATGGGCACAGCAATACCCATTTAGGTGCCAAGGTATGACAAGGTGCTTGGCTTACAGAGGGAGCTCAGTTAATGGCAGTCTGTTCTTACTGTCATTAGCAGCATCCCGAGGACCTGTGGGTGCCAACAGTTTCCTGCGGCGGCGCCAAGGCCTCCTGTCAGGCTGACTGTCCCTGCAAGGCCTGACATTCATCTGTCTTATCAGCAAATGACAGCTCCGTTGTGGTCATAATGAGCCAGGCTTATGAGTCCTCCCCCTCCTCCATCCCCTTACTGCTCATGATAATTTATTGATCATGCTCACACCAACTGTCCTTCTCCAGCAGCGATTATTGGCTAACTCAGAAAGGAATGGGGAAAAAAAAAACACCTACCCAACATCCCTGTTATTAGGAGGCAGGTGACCATGAGTGAACCCGAGGGAGCTGCAGGGTCTTCCCTGTTCTGAGGTGGGAGGTGTCGGAGGAGAGAAATCGCTCCAGCCCAAGCTCGCAGGCCGCCTTTGGGACAACATCCTGTCTCCACGGACATGCCTTTCCCCATCCTCAGGGAGCAGAATAACCAAACTAGAGTAATAAAGACTCACTCATCGCTAATTCCTGCAGTGTTGAAACAAATTTACATTCCTGTACAAAGGGGAGGGGAAGGATTAACAATTTGAAAACAAAACCTCAAAATACTTGTATAGCGCTTTCTATGTGCTAGACACTCTTCTAAGCCCTTTAAAATAATAACTCACTTAAACTTGTCATTTTGAAGGTGATATGCGGCTGTCAGCTTGGATTTGTAGCTGGAAGCTTTGTGAAAGAAGGCAGTTTGGATCAGACACAATTTGTCAATGTTGCAGGTTGTCAAGGGTGTTGCTAAGAAGAGTCACTGTTTAAATTTTGTTTAACTCTTTGCTTCCAGGAAAAAAAATTGGACAGATGGGAAGGAGATTCTTTTTTTAAAGAATAGAGTGACAAATTGTTTTGTTTTTTATTGGGAAATTCAGTTTGTGATTCTGATCTCGGATAAAATTCTTTGAAACCACATAAATGAGACAGCTGCTGCTCTCTGGTGGAAGCGTACAAATATTGCAGGAGAAATACTCGAGGTCATTCTGCAACCTGGAGGAATGGGTGTAGCAGCAAAAATTCAACAGATCCTAACTGATGGTTGAAAGCAAAAACCTAGGGGGGCAGCAGTGGGGGGGGGGAGAGAAGTTGAAACAAATTTGGCTGTATGCTGATAATTAGTGAAATGAGGAAAAGTGGTTTCTTCACATTAGTTACATAGGAGGAAAAAAATAATTCTATAAGCAGTAAATTCTTTGTCCTATCCTCTCTATGATTTGAGACCTAGAAAGGTCAAAGGGTCTGTCTTCTATCACAAACACAGCAATCTCCTGCCTAGCCACCCTGAGCGGGTGAGCTCTGATGAATCTCCCAGAGATTCCACCACTACCCATGCCCACCCCTCACAGCAGCACCGGGACAGAGATGACCACTGGGTGAGCAGTTTCAGGGCCAGGGGCAGGGTGCGACCTCCCCATCATCCTCCCAGGCTGCAGCCAAGTGTACATCTTTGTAGGCCTCAGGGCTCCTAGAGTGGTGCGTCTCTAGAGCAGGTGTGTGCCAGCCATTGAAAGACTTCCTGCAACAGATTTGCTTTCCTAGATTTAATTTAATTAAGCATTTGCTGAGCCCCTTCTTGGGACTGTGTTCCAGGGACTGTGTTGGGAGCTTTATATGTGTGTTCGCATTCCATTTTCTGGAGTAGCCCCTATCGCTCCATAGATGAGGAAACTGATACCTCCCCCGGGATGTTATAAATGTTAGAACCCTCTTCTCCACCAGGTTGTTTCTTGACCCATGGGTTGTTTTCAACTTTTCTCCCCCAGCATCCTAGAACAGTGAAGACTCAGTGATTACTGAATGAATGATCATTCACAAGAGGTTATACAACTGACCCAGGTTATACCACTAGTGACAGAATCTGGGTTCAGTGCCACAGCTGCCCAGGTGATGCTCAACCCCCTCAATAAGAGTTTTGCAACTTCTAAACTCATACCAACTGTCTGGTTACCACTGCAGAGATGACTAATCCAAAAGGGTGCTGGCTGGTGGGGAGCAGGGATTGTGTGTGTAGACCCTTCCTCCTGGCTCCCTGGATCCCAGATAACCGTGTGCAGGGGTGCTCTGGCGCTGACACACACTCACGAGAGCTGGCTGTGCACATCTCTTCCCAAATCTATGTTCTGTTACTTCATTTTGGTAGCTTGATATCAGCCATGGTGGGAGTATTTACACCATGGGAATTGGCAAATGTTACAAATCAGGGCTTTCCCTCTCTGTCTGATGACCTGGTTGTTGGGCATTTACAAGCATCCCACTGATCATAGGTTACAGCTGGTAACAAGAAGCTTCTGGAGTGAAATGTGAGCATGAGGTGCCAATCTCCATGTGGTTATTTTCTCTGAGGAGGGCTGTTAGTCCTCACAGTTTATCTCTGCCACTTGCTAACAAGCTATGGCATATGCTGTGGTGCTGAGAGGAAGTGCATGAAGGTGAAAGGCAAGAACTCTCAGCTGTGTTGATGCTCCTGCTTCTCACAAAACATGGCATCTCTGTGTTGAGGAGCAGTTGGGGGGCTCTCCCCAGGGCACTTAATGAGTGGCGGGCAGCCCCAGTATCTGCTTCTGGGCTGCCCCAGGAATCTCAGGGCAGTTTTTGGTGACTGACACTCTCCCTCCTGGATTTGTTCTTCTAAAATAGCCTTTGTACAGCTTCTTGGCTGGAGATCCTGGAGCAAGCTCGTGCCTGGAAGAAGAGTAATGGAAGTCAGGTAGTTGTTTCACATGATTGTGTCTCATTTAGCCCTAGGGTAGAGCCATCTGAGGCCATCATATTATTCCCCCGTGTAGTAGATTGAACAGTTGCCCCCAAACTCATGTCCACCTGCAAATGTGATCTTATTTGGAAGTCGGGTCTTTCGTAGATGTAATCATGCTGATATTGTGTTGACACGCCAGTCACCCAAAAGCCAAGTCTGAGTTCCCGCGTTCAATCAATTGCAGATACCATCAGCCCTACCCATCACTTCATGTCGGTGCTTCCCTGTATCCCCACCACCACTGCCTCAGTTCCGGGTTTCATTAGCATGTGCCAAAACCATTGCTGTAACTTTCTGATGGTCTCTGCTTCAACTGATCTCTCCCCACTCAGACCAGGGTTCCTGAACTACCACCCTACCGTGCTGCTCCTCTGCTCAGGGCTCGGAGCCCCTCTCACTGACCCCAGAGAGGATGTCCAGACCCTCCTGCTGGAATTCCCAAGTCGTCTGTGATCTGGCCCCGACCTATTCCTCCAGGCCCAAGCCCCTTTTCCCCCCTCATGCACCCGGAGCCATCCTGTGTCCAAATCGAGCTACTCTTGTTCATTCCACATACTTCCCTCCCCTTGCCAGGTTCACACTGTCACTCTCCTGCTTATGGACTGGGTGTCCTCTCGGGCCCCCTTCATAGCATTGTTACAAGGACCACATACATCCCATACAGTCTCCACTATTTTGTGCCTCTCCTGTTTTCTTCCCCTCTTCCCTTCTGCAAAGGAAGCATGATAGGCTTTGGAGTAAGACAGTCCCAGGTTCAAATCTTTGCCCCTTATTTGCTGTGGGACCATGGCAATTACTTGATTGCTCTGAGCCTCAGTTTCCTCACACGTTTGTTCTTCGGTGAGTTGTGAAGATTAGATTGGATCACATGTGTAAGGTGCCCAGCACAGAGAAGGCACTTCAGGCAATGGGGGAGGTGGGGGCTCATGTGGATCCCCAAGGACTCAGGAGTGCTGGTGTGTAATGTCAGTCACCAGGTTGCTATCAAGAGCAGCTGTGGTGGGGATGGGAGGCCTGCTCTCAAGGCCCAGGAGGATAATTACAGGAGGCAAGCAGAGAACCAGGGTGGGACAGTGAGTCCAAGAACAGACAGGGCTGGTCACCAAGGCCACACTGGGTACCAAGCTGCTCTGCCTTTCCCGACGAGAGGCCCTGTGATAGACGACAGAGACACACGGTGAAACCCGTCCCTGCCCTCCAGTCTCCCCCAGCTCAGCCGGGCACACCTCCTGCTTCACGTGGGTGGGATGGGCACAGAGGGCAAAGACTTGAGTTGCAGTCCCAACTGTGCAATGACTTGGGCTGCTTGGGGCAACACCCTGCTCCTCCGTGGACCTTGATTTCCTCGTCTGTAAAATGTCAGAGCAGGAGAGGAGTGGTGCTAAGGTTCTTACAACAAAAGGGTCAGTGAATTGGAAGTTAATCTCTACCCACCGACACAGCAGCAGAATTCTAAACTGATTCTCAACAAAGCCCAGGTCCACTGGCAGGCAGATGTTAAATTGACCCTTTCTGCAGAGCCCCCTGCGCCAGGGCAGGCCTGTTATCAGTCACCTTCCAGCTTCCTCAGGGAGCCAACAAGGGCGGGATGGCCTCCCAGAGCTCTCAAGGGAAGTACTGCTGCCTGGTGGCCGTGGCGGCTGGAGGGTGGGGGCCTCTGGGCCTAGCTCAGGGCATGGCAGAGATGACAGCCACACCTGCCCTATGTGTGTTTCCTTATTTGTTCCCAACAGGAAATCGATGATGTCAGAAACGGGGATAACTCGGCAACCCCAATCAATAGACCCTGATTAATTCAGTTGGGTAAATTTGCTGCATCATAATTAGAATTATTAATTAAAAATAAGAAATCAATGGACACAAATTAAGCAAGGGAGGAGTCCGTTGGGCCACTCTGACATTGCTTGGGCAGGTGTTGAGGACACTCCGTGCTTGGCTCTAGCTTTGGGGTCCCACATCTCATGTGGCCCTGGGGTCCCCCAGACTGTGGGAGTCTAGCCTCCAGTTCCTGCAGCTAATGAGAGCAGAGAGAGCCCCTAGGCCTCCAGATGCCAGGGCCTAAGCCTCTCCAGAAGTATCTCACTGAATGCTCATATTTTTTAACATGGATAAAAAGAATTTGGGGTAAAAAACATTTTCACTTCTGCTCATTATTTTGCATTCTCTATTCACATGCAAGCATCATTTTATCATCATAATGTATACATATGGTATGTGACAGGATGTTCATTTTTCTCTCAGCAGCATGACATAATCACTCTTTCATTTGCCACATAATTACCATTTTGAATGGCTGAGTAACAGTCCACGAATGCACCATAATTTGCCTAACCAGGTCCCTGTTGGCCAATTACGTTGTGTGATCCTAGCAGCCAGATTCATTGGGGGGTCCATCTTGCACTTTGGGCTTTATGTACATCATTTAATTAGATCCCCACAATAATCCTATGAAGCAGGTCCTATTGCTATCATCCCCACCCTACAGATGGGGAGTTAAGGGACTTGTCCAAGTGACTTGCCCCAGGTCACATGAGGCTTGTTGGAGGTGGGACTTGTAAGAAACCAAGAGTTCTTAAGCACAGCACTGTTCTGCCTCCGGTTTCTCTGTTCTTACCTAAGCAGGGAGCCATGCACAGCTTCCCACATCTTGCTTTTCTCCAAGTGTCCTCTTTACAGACAAGCAAATGGAGGTCTGAAATACTTTGGTCCCACTCCCATGCTGGGCAGTGGCTGGCCAGGAAACAGCCGGGCCTCCTGCCACCCTAGTCAGGACACTTTCTACTCCCCACTTCCTGCTCCCTCCGGGTCCTCCAAAACCTCAGGGTGGGCACATAGGGACAGAGCAGTTCCCGAGAACACCTGTCCTCCACCTCCTGCAGGGACTGAAGCCACTGGAGGGACAGACAGGGCAGTCCCTGCTGTCCCCGGCCATTTCTACACTGCAGCTGCTGCCGGGCTGCTTTAAGCACCCCCATAGTGCTGCGTAGAGAACTGCGCACCCCCCCCCCACTCTAGCTGGGGAATTCTCTCCCTCCACCCCTGTCCCACCCTAATGGCTCCCTGCTTGTCAGGAGCAGACCCTCTGACCGTGTCCTCGAGAATGTTTTCCTCAATCTTTACTCCCCCAAGACACAGCAACATCTGCTGTGGCCAAGATAAGGTGGCTGTAGGTTATGGGCACTCTCGGTGGCTTCTGGTGGTGGAACCCCACCCTTTCTCCTCCATTTAACAAAACATCTAGGATTGCAGATAATACAGAGGGGCGCGCTCTTACCACCTAGATACTTCTGTTACTTAGTATGAAGAATAAATTATTCACCAGCTTTGTACTACCTTAGTAGCGAATTGCTTGTGACAAACCTCACACTCTGCTGTGTTAGGTTGGTTCGTCATGCACGGCACAACAGTAAGATTACCTAGTCTAAAATACACAGACTGCTCTGCACTGGTACCCAAAATGATTTTCTAGAATACCTGCAGCTTTGGGCAGTCTTTCAAGGCCCCTTTTGCCTCCCCTTTTCTTTCAAAGACCAGATATGACCCCGCATTTTCACTCAGCTAGATTCTGTTCCGCAGCCCTGACACTTTGCTGCTTTCTCTCATTCTGCCTCTGCTCCTCCAGGGAAGAGTCACTGGGTTAGGGGAAGATGGTCTTCAAGTCACAGATAAGAACCTGCCCGACAGCCTCCCAGCCTAGTTCCCACCTTCCCTCCCTTCTCTTCCCCTTTCTTCCCATCCCCACAAACCGCAGTCCCCAAGCCCCTGGAAGGGGCCCCCAAGGACACTCTCTCCTCTGGGAATGAAGTGCATGGTCCCCTGTGACTCTCAAGAAGTATTGTTAAGGGACCGGTCTTCTCTCTTATGGTAATTTACAGTGCTTGTGTGCCACAAAAAAAAAAGTTAGTTTGAAGTGTTCTCTAACCAACTTAATTACCACAAGCTTCCTTCTGAAGATCGTTCCAGCTAGTTGAATATTAATCTGCAATTCAAAGAGTCCCCAGGCACAGACTGTAAGATCTCAGACACACAAGTAATTAAGACCATAAGTAGACAGACTCCAAAGAACCAAGAATTTTCTCCTAGAATACAAGGGTGAGAAGCTCTTCCGAGCCTCAGGTTACATTGCTGTCCCCCTCGGCCTCCCTGCTCACCTGGCAGGCCAGGCTGGTACAGGAACTCGGGTTTTGCTACTTCACGCGTTCTAGAACGGGGGATATTGTAAGAAGCAGGATGGTGTAGCAGAAAGAGCAGTGGACTGGGAGCCTGGGGATCGAGTTGATAGCCCCTGTGTCTCTTTGACCTCAGGCATGGTAAAAGCTTGCCTGAGCCTCTGAGCAAGTGTGTCCTCATCTAGAAAAGAAAGAAGTTAGATCAGACTGTGGGGCAAGGATCAGGTGTATGTGTCTGTGTGGTTCTATTTTCCTAAGGTTTTCCCAAGAATGGGCTTGGCTATTTCTTGAGGCTAAACTTTGCATACGCCTCATGCTGAAAATGCCACACATTAACTGTGCCATCAGCATAAGGAGGTAGCCAGGGCTGGCCCACGAGCCTGGCGCCTCACCTGTTCTCACCCATGAGCCTTCCTGAGTTAGCTCCCTCAGTGCTGGCACCATGAGGGGCATCCTCCCCACAGGCGGGTCATGGCATACAGCCACTGAACCAGAGCTGAATTATCCTTACTAACAGCCGCTGAGCCACAAGAGAACAAATTCAAACCCAGACAGTAGAAAGGACGTGAGAGGTGGACCACTAGGGTGAAGGAGAAAGAAGAGCTTGTGTTTGCTTGTAAGGCTGGATCAGCAGGGTGAACTTCCTCTGTTTCCCAGGGAAAGCATGGAGGTCCCTCTCCAGCTGTGTGCCCACAGGGTCAGGCCCCCCTTTCTAGGGGATTGGATAGGCTGCCAGTGGGAGCTGTCCTCGGCTCCCCCCCGCAGCCCTGGGGCCTCTCTGTGTTTTCTGCTCTGTCTTTAGAAAGGTCTTTTGTACACAGGTTATTTAATGTCATTCAGATATCTTATTCCTGGGGTATGGACTGGAACAAAAAGCAGAATGACAACAGCAATTAATTTTCCTGTCGAGGATGCAGCAGGGAGAGAGCCAGGCCAGAGCCAGGGAGTTCAGCAAAACACCAAGACTTTTAATTCACAGCTCAGAGTCTGTCTGGACTGTCTGGGATCCACCGTGTATAAATCATGCCCACGTTGGGGCTCAGTCACAGGTGAGGGGCAGGGGAATCTGTTTGCTTTGTGGAGTTGGATGCTTGGCCCTTGCAGTCAGAGATGGAGTGGCTTGGCCCCTCTTCGTCTCCCTAAGAGGGAGCAAGCATTGCTTACCTCTGTGAGTTCAGAGAACTCAGTTAGGGAGAAGCCCAGTGCTTGGCTGCATAGGACATCTTAGCCGGCAGTGGCCAAGTCCCATCTTTTTAGAAGTGTGGAAGCTGAGATCATGTGGTTGGTTGAATAGTGGTAGAGCAGAGATTAGAATCCCAGTCTCCTTACTTCCAGATCAGCATCTCTCCTCTGCCCCATCCTGCCTCCCCTCTTCCTTCACAATGATAACAAAATGGGTGTGTGTGTGTGTGTGATTCTTCTCCTCATCCTTATCCCACTTTAAAGGTCAAGGTGTATTGTCTCCGTTTTGCATATGGTCAATACTGGGGCTAAGAAAGGTGAAATACCAACCATAATACAGTGCTCCAGGTCAGCCAGCCCTTTGTCATTCCAAGTCTTCTTTTTACTCCTGGAATCATCCTGGTGGATAGATTTTAGTACCTCCATTTTCTGTCAGAGAAAACTGAGGATTAGAGAAGTGGCTTTCCTAAGGTCGCACAGCCAGTCAGTAGGTAAATCAGACTTGAGCCCACCTGCCTTCCACAATGTGAACAGGTTAGTGGCAGAGCCAGGCCTAGAATGTGGCCCTACACTCAGCCCTGAAACCCTTCATATCACCCCCCAAAGACCCCATATTCCTACCCAGTAAGACTGCCCCTCAACTCAGAAGTACAAAGGACACCACACCATCCTTTTCATTTAGAGATGCTTGACTACCCATCTCCAGTCTAAAATTCTGTGGTGCTTGCAAATAACACCAGGCACCATCTGAACAGGTTTGCATTTACCCACAGGGAAGCCAACTGGACAGTTTTTCTCAAAACTTCCTCAAGAGTTTTCTCACCTTAACTCACCCCACTCCCCAACACTGCCTTCTTTGCTCCCACCCTGAGAGATAGTTCCACTTCATGTGACTAGAGCAGGAATCATAATAGTATTACCAATTAATAATTATATTGCACTTAAGTGTTTTCATAAGCATGTTTTCAAGCATTCTATCGTCTGGTGCAATTATCTCCACTTGACAGATGAAGAATCAGAGGCTCGCTGTAGTGAAGGGATTTGCTCTGGGTAATGCAACCTGTCGGTCGCTGAACTAAAAGTCAATCCCAAACTTTCTGGTTTCCAGTTCTGTGCTTTTCAGCAGAAGGTTGGAAAAATACATGCAAATACTAGCAGAAGGTGAGGGTGGGAGAAGAAATATCAGGAGAGTAAATGCCAGAAACCCTTCTACGAGGGTCTTATTCCTGTCATTTTGATCACCAGAGAAGCATTAAGTTATATGTTGGAGTGACAAGAATAGAAGGAATTATTGTTCTGCTTTCCATGGTCGGTGGTCATTTGCGTGGAATTCAGCACCAAGGACAGTGCCTCTTCCCCCATTCCCTGCCCGGCGCGATGGCCCTGACATAAGACATGAGAATTAGAAGGGTCCTCACAGAGTGCAACTTTCACCCTCTGTTCAAGCCACTTCCCCAATTTTTAGAGCCTGTCTGACCTCTGCTTGAGTACCTCCTGCAATAGGGGCCCTTTCCACTCCCAGATTGAGTCCTTTACATTGATGTATGGTTTGCCCTTGGAGAAGACACCTGCTATTGAAAGTGAAGGAAGTCAGGGAAATGATTACAAGGAGAAGACTATAAACTTCTTTTAAAAATTATTAAATATTTGT
The DNA here is from genome assembly GCF_030020395.1 of Manis pentadactyla. Taxonomy (NCBI): domain Eukaryota; kingdom Metazoa; phylum Chordata; class Mammalia; order Pholidota; family Manidae; genus Manis; species Manis pentadactyla. The sequence continues at coordinate 114,165,607 of NC_080029.1, read as the reverse complement.
GACATATAGAAACACAGAGAAAATAATATAAAAAACACCTACTACCCAGACTGAAAAAATATTAAATTCACTGTATTTGTCTCAGAGCATTTCTACAGAAAGAAAATGTTACAAAAGTATTTACAGCGCCCTTTGTGCCCCTCCCTGATTCAATTCTCCTCCCTCCCTTCCTCCCCCAGAGGTAATCTGTACATTTGGAAAGATTCTTCAATCCACAAAGTTATGGCAGAACCAGAAGGGTTCCTGGAGACCTCCTTTTCCAATCCCCTCATTTGGCAGATGAGGAAACCAAGACCTGGCAATAGGACTAAAGATCCCAGTGGTGGTTCTAAGCCCTTTTAGGGTCATTATCTTCTGTTTACTTTCATCCCAGTTTTCGATGTGGAATGGAGTAGGGCATGGATATATCTCTCCTACAGGTCTTTGGGTTGTCCATCTGCCGTTTTCGCTTTCCACCCCAACTCAAAGATATCAAGCCACCCTCTGTTGCATGTGGAAATATCAGGGAAATCATAGTTGGAAGAATTCCTTGGCTTAGTAACCCTGTTTCCCACGTGAGAAATTTGAGTCATGGTAGAGATAACTGAATAATAAGAGATCAAATTGACTTGCCTTATGGGGGTCTAGAATGAAATTGAGTGGAACAGGACTCCAGGTGATGGGGTAGGGGGAAGAGCTTTGGCAAAGGGTGAGGCACACAAAAGCAGAGTCTGCCGGGAGCCTGGGGGTGAAGGGGTGCCTGGAGGGACGGGCAGTGGAAGGTTGGTCCGCATGTGGAGGGCTTTGAATGCCAGGCCCCTGTGCATCTGGACTTAAGCCTCCAGTCACTGTGGCACTGCGGAAGGGCTCTATGCAGGGAGGTGACCTCATCAGAGGTTAGGCAGAGGTGGCGTGGGAGAAGGGGCTGGAAGTGGGACACCACTGGTTTGGATGCTTATCATTTCCAATCTACAGTGACCCATGGCTGCTCTTTCTCCTGGTGCTGTTGGGTTATTTGGCAGATAACAGGGAACTCTCAGACCCCAGTGGCTCATCTTAGACCAGGTTCTTCTCCCAAACTTCCATTAAGCCACTCCCAGGAATAGATAATTTGTCTTCATGAGACATGAGAAGAACATATCAAATAAGAGAAACTCCATGACGTGTTCTCACATGTCAGGGAAAAGGCAAGCAAAGCAGAGTGTTTTTACCATTTGTTTCTGGCTCACATCTGTGGTTCAGCTCCGATGCTGTGGTAAAAACAGCCCTGGGCTTCTGGAGACCCATTGCCCCTAGTTTATCATGTGACCTTGAACAAGTCAATTCCCCTTTCTGGGCCTCCAGTCTTCACCTGCAGGAGGGGAGGGCTGGACTTGCTGATCATTAAGGTGCCTGCAGTTCGAATACTTTGTAACTGCATCCTCCTTTGCTAAGGGATTCTTCGCTCTGATTCCTGCAACTGGTCTTCTCAGCCCTGCTCCTTCATAATGGTAACTGCTGTAATTCATTGCCCATTTATCATGTCCTTGGCACTGTGCAAAGCCCTGTGTAATTGCATTTAATTACTACAGCTACACTACCAGATAGGTGCCATTATGACTTTCATTTTACAGGAGGGAGAAACTGAGGCACAGAATGTGTTAGCAACTTGCCCAAGATCACCCTACAGAACCAGAACTTGAATCCAGGTCTGTCAGCCTCCATGGCCATGTTCCAAAGTCCTATGCCTTAATGCCCAGTCCCAAGCTCAGGTCCAGGACAGGTCCCCATAGAAGTGCCTTCCAAGTTATTTTTGGCCCACATGAAACCATAAGGGAGAACATTGTATGGGACTGTCCTGGGTTTTGTGAGCGACCAGACCACACCCCCACCTGGAGAGCTCAGCTCTCCTGTTTGCTTGTTTTAATGCAATCATTCTCTCTCCCGAGCCTGAGTGATGACAGGCAGCCAGCTAGAACTAACTACAGTGTTAACTTTGCCTTGAAATCCTCCGCAAGCAACCCAGCTGGAGACAGCTTGAGCCATGAGCTCATTAAGCAAAAGCCTGTCTCCCTGCCACCTCGATGCAGGCGAGAAAACCTGTAACAGACCTGCTTTTACACTGAGTTGAAAGGAGCCGTGCTCACCCAATCCCGAACAAGCTACTTCAGCCCCCATTCCACTCTACCCTCCCCATATTCAATTAGCTGCCAATTAGGCATGAGGGTTCCCCAGTCTCCTGGCAGCGCCTGACCCGGGACCGGAGAGGACCACGGAGCTCTGAGCCCAGGTTCAAAGGCATTTTGATTTTGCGCCTGAGTTCATCCTACTCCCTTCACTTGGGCTTGGCTTCCTTTGTAAGTGAAATGCTATAAAAGGAAAAGAAAAGAAAACTTCACACACCGGGGAGGCCCACTGGGACCCCCTTTGGTTGAAATATCCAGTTCAGAGGGCCTCCCAACTGCCCTCCCACACATCTCCCAGCAGGTCCTGGGCATCAGCCTCACCGAACCTCCCGCTCCAACCCCTTTGGGTCCCAGACATCAAGGGGAAGGAAATGAGGGAGAAAGATGGGTAGGGTGAAGGAAAAGGGGGTGAGAGTGAGGAAAGAGGCCGCAAAGATTGAAATGGAGGCAGGTCGAGAGAGGGAGAGAGACATCAGGGGAAGCAGCTGCTAAGTCTCCTATCGGCCCAGAAGGAGGCCGAGTTACAGAATGAGGACCACCTTTGTAGTACTTAGGCTCCCAGGTAATCTCATTCTTGGTAGTGTGGCATCCCCTACCAGGGCTCTGGAATGCTGGGGCAGAGTCCCAATTGTTGCAGCCTGACAACATGCCCCCTCTTGTTCAGTTTCTCAGCACTTCTTATCTTTCTCTTCTCCCTTACACCAGCCAGACAGGGCTGCTAGGTACAGATGTTCAGGTTGTGTACTGCATATAGCAGAGAAACTTTTATGGGCAGCACATGGTGAGTGTGGAGACTCCAGTCCTCCCAGCAGTCCCAGAGGAAACTCTCCTGCACATAGGTGGTGGCACCCACTGCCTGGAGGCTATTCCCAATTCTGATTCTTCCTAGACATGCCCTGAGGTCCCTTCTCTCCTGAGTTCTGAGGCCAAATTTTGGTCTCCACTGCCCAACACTAACCTTGACAAAATTAGAGAACCTGCAGATACTCCAGTCAGACCCTCTTTTCCTCCTCTCCCCATTACACCCATGCCGACATCCCTTCCTCCGGGCCTTTGCTTATGCTGTCCTCTCTAGCCTGCCCAACTCCTCCCCACATATGCCTGCCTGAGTCCACCCCTCCTTCAGGCCTCTCAAGTCCCATCTTCTCCATAAAGCCTTCCCAAGCCTGGGGCTACTTCTCTTCTGAGGACCTCAAGTTCAAGTGTGCTTTCACTTCTCCCTGGAAGTCACTTCCTTGACTTTTAGTGAGACTTTTTGTCTCCACAGGTTGTGAGGGCCCAAGGGCAGGAGCCAGGTCATCTTTTTATCCCCAGCTCTTCTAACCATTTCTTATGCTTGTTGATGAATTATTCATTGAATCAACCAACATTAATATTGAGTGACTGACACATACCAGACAGCATGTTAGGTACTATGTATACAGTGGGGAACAAAACAGACTTGGTCTCTGCAGCAGCGGGCCTTTGGCTGTGACAAATACTTGTCACTCTGCCATGGGCAAAATACACAGTGAGCAGGAGGTGCCTGAGAGTGGATGCCTGGCCAGCAGCCCTCAGCCAGGGGCAGGACCGAGAGGCTAATGGGTAATGCCCGCTGCCTTGCCCCTTGATTGGGATGACTCTGAGCAGAGCTCTTCACGGACTCCCCAAGGTTTGGGCGGAGTATGCTCAAGCTATGCTTCATCTCCCTTCCCTTTCCCATGAAATCACCTTAGAGTCTGCTTCTGGGAAGTCCAAAGCAAACTCCTCCCTGAAGGAGATTACAGCCAGGTGATGATGATAATGACCTATTATTAATCCAGTTAATAATGCGGCTACGTGATCAGTTCACCCTTACAGACTACGTGATGCCTCGGTTGATGACTTTGTGGATTCATTTATCTATCTCCACACGTTCTTGAAGGGTTTGTTGAATAGTACTGAGCATCTCCTACTTGCAAGTCACTGAATAAAGTACTTTTGCCCTGGATCCTGACCACAACCCTCTAAGGCATGTAAGAACCCCGTTTGATAGGTCAGATGAGGATGCTAAGCTGTAAGGGATAAGGTAGCTTGCCCAAGGTCACACAGAGTGTAAAAGGCACAAATGGGATTCAAACCCAGGTCTGTGTGATTCCAAAGCTCAGGGGCCAGATGGGTGAGCATCTACCTCAATACAAAGCAAATAAGCAGTAGGCACGGTGAATTTAGAATGAGGTGGGGAGCAGGAAGGTCCCCAAAAGGGCTTCTGAGGAGGAGGCATTTAATCTGAGCCTTACTAGATAAGGGGGTTTCAGGAGATGGAGAAGCCCTTCCCCTGTGGGGGGCTGCAGGGCCTTGAGGAGCGACTCCCATCTGGAGGAGGAGAGGTGCTCTGGAGGAGGCTGAGTGCCCCCAGACAAAATGAGGGGTGCTAGGCCTGGGCCACTTTTGCTAAATTAAGCTCATTAGATTCCCTCTGAGGTCCCAGGCCCGTAAGAGCTCCAGGGATGTTCCAGAAGCATAAGATGTAGATGGCTGCCTAATGAAGCCCGCCTGCCACTGCCTGCTCTGGGCGTCGCCTGTAGTCATCAGAAATCCCTAGGTCATTAACCCCATCCCATTTGCTCCTGTGCTGGCCGGCTTCCTCACCAGGTAAGTGACTGGACCCTCGGGTCTGGGGTGGCCCTAGCCTTCCCCACACATGCGAGTCTCCTCCTCATGGTTCCCAGCTGCACAGAGGGACCCACCACTGCTGGGGGCAGCCCTCTTTCCTCTCCAGCCTCTGATAAATGCAGCACCCACATTTAGTGATGGGTGAGACAGGTCTCAGAAGTCAATGCTTGGCACTCAGAGACCTAAATAACAGAAAGGGAAACCATATTTAGCAAGGCCTCCACCTCCTCTGGTGGGGAAGGTGAGGCACATCCTTTATGAGATGATCTCAGCTTGTGTACAGCGGTTAGCACACTTTCTGAACTACTTGGATGCCTATGCACGCTGAGCTGCCCCGACTGAGTCTCCACCCCATTCATCCCCCATCCCCAGCTGTTTCCTGCCTGGCACAGGGTAGGGGGTAGGGGTGAGGGCCACCTCCCTGGCACCAGCAGTGCTGTACACAAATCTGTGGACTGGAAGGGCCGCCCTGTCACTCTCCTCTAAGCCATCAGGATGATGATGGACTGCAGAGAGGAACCGTGTCCCTGACCATGTCCCTCCTGGACCAGGGTGGCAAGTCCTGTCCACAGTGAAGTCCTGCTTCATTACTTTCATCAAACCATAGTAGAACCCTGCAGGTGCTTCCCATTGCTTTTAGAATAAAAGCCCAGCTCTGCGCCATGGCCACATGCAATCTGGCTCTGTCTACCTCACCTGGAGCCCTGTCCCTTTCTCATTTCCTTCCACCTGTGCTGCCCGCTTCAGTGCCTTGGCTCTGCCAAGCCTTTCCCCACCTCATTTGCCCATGCTCTTGATTTAACCTGGAAGCCTCTTACCTCCTGCTCTTCTCAC